>NC_134533.1:152920336-154170336 GCF_050624435.1 Tenrec ecaudatus | reverse complement strand
ACCAGTTATCTAATATCCTACCAATTAACTGTCTAATCTCCTACCAATTAACTGAATGGAACTGGAAGCCAGAGGGCACATGAACACATTGATAAGCTCTATGCAGAGAAGTCTCTTGGGGCACAAAGCAGAGTCGGGAAGAGCAGGGGAGTATCTGTATTGGTAAATGAAGCTGCATGTCACCTCAAGTGGGCAAAAATCACATCACCGCGAATGAGGGGAGTACGTGATGGGGACCCAATGCCCATCTGTAGACAGCTGGACATCCCTTGCAGAAGGTAGTGGGGAGGAGATGAGTCACTCAGGGTTCAGTGTAGCAACAATGAAACTCAAAACCTTCCTCTAGTTCTTGAATGCCTCCCCCCGCCCAATTATCATGATCCCAATTCTGTCTTGCGGACCTGGTTAGACCACAGGATGCACAGTGGTGCAGTAGGGATCTGGAAACAGGGGATCTAGGACGGATGAACCCCTCAGGACCAGTGGTGAGAGTGGCGACACCTGGAGGGAAAGGGGTGTAGAAAGGGAGAACCGATCTCGGGGATCTACATGTAACCTCCTCTCTGGGGGATGGGCAACAGGAAGGTGGGTGAGGGGAGAAGCCGGGCAGTGTATGATAAGATAAAATAATAATTTATAAATTGTTAAGGGTTCATGAGGGAGGGGGGAGCAGGGAGGGAGGGGAAGGGGGAAAAGGAAAATGAGCTGATTCCAGGAACCCAAGTGGAAGGCAAATTTTGAGAAGGATGAGAGCAACGAATGTATAAGGGTGCTTTACTCAATTGATGTATGTATGGATTGTGATAAGAGTTGCATGAGCCCCAATAAAATGATTTATGAAATATATATATATATATATATATCTTAATAATTCAGAGGCGGTCTTCTTTGCAGTAGGCTGATCCAATGATATTTGGGGCAGGAAACCGGGGACTCTATCCTGACTGAACAATGAGCGTCCAATCACACCCACCGTGGGGCTGCCCTGCCCGAGGGCATCATGAAAGACGACACCCTCCCTTCAAATGCCCTGCAGAGTGACCCTGGCGAGGGAGGACTTGGGGTGGAGAGGCTGCTTATACTGATACACTCTGGGCAGGCATTTCCTGAGACAGAGTTTAATAAGCCACTTCTGTTCTTCCCGCCAAGCTCCTAATTTCTAATATAATCAAAATGTGGGGAGCTGGAAATTCTAGTTTCTCTGAAAAGCAGACCAGCTAACATACTATAGGGGAAAAAAGGTCAGATTCCTAAGGGCATTGCCTTGCAAATAAAATTGAAATGGAAACACACAATTGCTACTGGAAACATTACCCTTTTTCATTTTTCAATGTAAAATTAATCCACTAAAACAGAAGCCCCCCACATCGAACCCACTGCCACCAAGTTTCCATTTCACAGCAACCCCATGAAGACACAAACAACCTCTTCAAAATATCAGAACTCGCTATTCCAACTTAGCCTGTGGCTTTCTATCTCGTCTGGGAAAACGCCATGGTGGGAGAGAAACCACATTATTCTTCCACTTATTAAACAAATATTTACTGAATATCTGCCATCATTCTGGGCACTGTGCCAGATATTGGGGACACAAGAAAGATCCCAAGGTAAACAAGGTTCATCTCTAAGCAGCTTAAAATCTAATGAGGAATAAAAGTAAAACAAAACCCATACAGTTATGCTAAGGTTTCAAATGGGCTACTTCATTTCCAGCTAAGATTCTTGTATGTTTTGAATGATAAATGCCACCTACATTTTCATTTCCATTTTGTATAGACGATCACTTTCCATCTTTCCTTTGCCCTCACCCCATTCTTTATTTGACTATATAAAAGACCCCCCTACCACCACACAAAGACAATAGAATACATGAAAGAATGAAATACATGCCTCAAGACATTACATTTCTTTTTATATATGGCTTTTCTGGCCCCAGTTAGTCATTCTACAAAGATGATTTGCTGCACCACAATCTAGGCAGATAAGATGCATAAAACCCTTGATTAGAGAGTTTACTATGCAATTAAGGTACCTGTGACCTGTCAAAGGAATTGATCAGTTCATGGGAGGAGTCGGTTTGTAAAAAATCCAATCGCACAGAGAATCACAGCCATCACAAAGAGCCGGGAGTGCAACCCTTCCTGTGGACCTGGCGGGGAGAGCTTCCTAGACCCAGGAGGCCGACAGCTGTAACACTGGACGTGGCAAAAAACACGGAAAGACCATAGGAGACTGAATGAGAGGGCACCCGGGCGTGGCTGCAGGGGACGCCATCAGGGCGTGGCAGCTGCAATGGGCTCGCCAACGCTGGGTTCAGGAGAACTGAACACCTGCAGACACAAAGCCTGTGGCCAGAATGAAGCACCTCCAGGCCCTTGAAGATGGCCCCCCCAAGTCCTGTCCTACGGGTGTAAGTAGGAACGGGTGACAGAGCGGGGTCAGAGGCAGAGACGATGGTGTGGCCTGCCGCTTGCCTGGACAGGAAGGGCTGGGTGCTGTCACGATGGACAAACTGTATCCTAAGCTCTTCCTCTAACTCTCAGTCCAGTGGTTCTCAACCTTCCTCATACCGCGGCCCTTTAATACAGTTCCTCATGTTGGGGTGACCCCCCAACCATCAAATTATTTTCGTTGCTACTTCTAAACTGTCATTTTGTTACTGTTAGGAATTGGGCGACCCCTGTGAAAGGGTCGTTTGACCCCCAAAGGGCTCGAGACCCACAGGTTGAGAAGCACTGTATTGACTAGCGTCTAGTCAGTCCTGATCCTGAGTTGTAAATTGCTAACTTCTCTAATAAACCATACAATCACCAGTATGCTCTATGAGATCTGGATGGCGAGTGAAACGGGTTATGGACCCCAGCAGAGACGTGGTGTGTGCTGGACGGCGGGAACAGGAGGGCTGATGGCTGATTTCAGAACGCATGGAAATGTGGAGAGTGGGCGTGCCCAGCATCCACCTCACGGGAATCGGCTCTGGACTGCCATTGCTGATAGGGCTCTTTCCTCCCAGGGAAGTTGGCTGGCTTCTGACCCCACTAGATTCCACAGGTTTGGGGTCGGGGTGGGTGGGAAAGGTCAATAAAGTTGGGCATAGGCTTGCCAAGGAGTAACTCATTCTGCCTGAAGGTAAGTCAGAGAAGGCTGCTCGGAGAAGGGGATGCTTGATGTGGCCTGACAACACTCAGTGGCTATTGTGGAGCGCAGGGGAACCCATTTTCAGGTATGACTAGGAGTCTTCACCTAAGGATAGAGCTGAGCACTTGGTCAAAGGGAGAACCCAGCACCCAGTGTGGTGCGGTCACAAGGTCTGATGAATAGAGAGCAAGAGGGAGATGGAGCGGCACAGAGGTGTCGGTCAAGTCATGGAGAGCCGTAAATGCCGACTCATTTCATGCTGTTCAAGAGGCTGTGGGGACTGGATTGGGTGCCATGTCTCATTAGCGTGTATATTCATGTCTCCATCATTTTTGTAGGTTTATTTTGAGTAGCGTGGTCTGTAGCAGCTCTATGTCTTACTGCCTCACCTCTGTGTCCTCTTTTATTCCAAGACAGTAACACCTGTAACGCAGTCCTCCCCAGGTGCCCCCGTAGATCACATCAGCCGACTGATGTGAATGGTCTCATGCTGCAAGACAGACCTGGCACGCAGCACCCCCATGCATTATGGAAGTAGCTCGATATCAATAATTTCCGACGAAGCCATTAGCATGAAAGTGGTTTGTTGGAACAAAGAGGCCTATAAATAGTCAGACAGGGATGGACAGGCCTGCTTCCGAAAGGTGCCTCCAACTAATGGGCTGCAGGTTCCGTCGATCAGTGTGAGTGCAGAAGGGGGAGCAAGCGTGTCACCCAGAGAGTCGGTGCGGCCAGGAAAAGACAGGGAACCTGCTAATTAACTGCCATATCTGCCATTGTAACAACACTCACTGGAGATGCCTTTTCATAGGGACGATTTGGATTAAACAAGAAACAGACATGTATATGCCTGTGTGTATATATGCTTCCTGTATTGACTGTCTTACCCAGCTCCAAAGGCCAATCAGGAAATGCTTTGCTACTTTGATATTAAGGAAAATCAGAAAACAGGTTTGTGTGAGATCAGAATCCACCATTACAGAGACACCTCTCTAACTGAAGTGGAAGGGAGGCCAAAGCCCCCCTCTCCCTAGCTCTTAGCTAATATTTCATTTGCTTTAGGGCTCAGTTAAGAAAATAGAATGGAATAAAAGGTCAGATTTTCCACGGTGAGCCTTTGTAACTAAACATGAAATATTACCACGCCCTTCACCAACGTCCACAACGAGACATTGCACCGTCCTGGGAAGAACAGCAAATAGTACATGATGAGAAGTAGGTGAGCTCTGTAAACACTGCTCTGCGCCTGAGCCAGGGCCCCTGGGAAGCGGTGAAGACAGCTCTGAGGGCCCCCATTGCCTCCGGAGGAGCCAAGTGACGTCCAGCTCACACTGGTCTCCATCATCTCTGGACAATGTCCTGGGAGAGGAAGCATCTGGCAAGGTGTCTGCAGGGGGATATGTCCCATCTCTGTCGTTAGTGCCCAGTCTTGAGGTGACATCTAATGTACCCACTTCCAGGTTATAGTCCTGCTGAAGGCAGACAAGGGGATCATGATTCACCTGGCCAGAGTACTCCAAAGTAGTTCTTCATATAAACTACATTTACTGTCTCGTTTTTGTTTGGTTTTAATATTTTGTTTTTTTTATAAAATGACAGCTGTTCATCAACCTCATTTAAATCGCCCTTGGACTCCTAAGTTCTCTGGCTGTGGAGGACCCCAGCATTATCCCTGTACACATCAATGTGCTGAGGCAGGGGATTGGAATGTATCTGTGCTGTGAGTGTTAGGGAGGCAAAAACTGTTAACACATTCGATTGGAGATTGAAGTCTGTCCAAAAGCACATTCATTGGAGATTGAGGTCCATCCCAGAGGTTCTGATGGTCTACTTCTGAAAACCCAGCCATTGAAAACTTTATGGAGCAGAATTCGATTCCGATACATACGGGGTCCCCACAAGCTGAAATCAACTTGATGGCAACTGGTTTGAGAACTGTCTGGGTCTCTTTTAAGAGCCCTGGTTGTTCAGTGGTTAAAGCACTCAGCCGCGAACAGAAAGATCAGCAGTTTAAACCCACTCGCTTCCCTGCTGAAGAAAAAGACATGGCAGACAGCTTCCATAAATACGACACCCTTGGAAACCCTATGGGACAGTTCTACTGTATCATGCAGGCTCCACTGTTGGCGGTGGGTTGGTTGATTGATGTCTGCTTCCCCTTCCATCTGATCAGTCAGATAGCAAGCTCACACCTACACCAACCACCTGCCAAAGGACATGAGCCCCATGGTTGGCCTAGACCAGTGGTTCTCCAACTTGAAGGTGCTTCCGAGTCACCAGAGGACTGGTAAAAGCACAAAGTTCTGGTCTTCTTATCCCGGATTCCAAGACCTGACTCCGTCTTTCGGACGTGGAGCCTAAGAATTTTCATTTCCAACGAGTTCCCAGTCATACTGATGAGAAGATGGCTCAGACAAATTAAGAGTCACCCCTTTAGGTGCAGGGAAGATGCTGAGCTTTCCCTTAAGGACAGAGTTATTTTGAGAACAGGAAATAGATTCAGGTGAGTTCAAAGTTTGCCGTTAATAAGGAAAAGAGTAGAAGTCGTTATTAAGTGGCAACCAGTAGAGTCTGGCAGGTTGGAAACCACCTGAACCTGGACCCATTCACAGTAAGAGGTCAGCTTTCCTGGTCTAGGTGAATTCTGGTTTCTTGCTTGCCTGGTGAACCTCACTCAGCCCTGCTGCTGCCCCCAGGCCAAGAGGAAAGCCAGAATAGAGCTGCCCCCAGGCCTGATGACGCCCAGTGTTTCATCAGTACATGAGTCCGGACCATCCTTTCAGGAGGGGTGTTTGCTAATGGCCCACCAGCCAGCAGCACCTGGGAAGATCCATGTTACCAGCCATGCATTGCAGTGCAGATCAGGGTCTTTTCTTACATACTATGGTAAAGCCGAAATTGAAAAACTCAAAAACTTGAAATGGTCTTGTAAACGCAAGTCAACCAGATTTCGTAAACACAGGCCTGGTGCAGCAGCTGACCTTTTATGTGTCTTCTGTGTGTGTGCAATAACCCCTGAGTATGTAATTCTGGTGGTGCATGAGCTGGGCCAAACATCACTGCCCCGTCAGTGCTCTGTGAGAACACAAACTATACAATAATTGGTTAATTTGACTTTTTCTTGGCTACTTCTCACTAGATAAGCTCTGCTCCCTGCACAGTTCTGATTCTCATTAGACTAGGATTTAATTATCAGCTGTTTTAGGTAGGGATGTCTAGGGTCATTTAACAGAACTAAGATATGAAGTAAATGATGGGCAAACTTTCTCCTTCAGATAACTCAGTGGACCCAACACAAAGTCTATAAAATGATGCTCATTGGAAACTGCTGATCCTGCAGGGCCCTGAATCTCCATTGAAACTCCTGTATTGAGACTGCAGCCGATCTTGAGCACCTTGGTGACTAGGCTGGCGGCACTGTAAGCAGTGCATCTTGGGCATTCAGACGTCCATAGGTCACCTTATCACCAGTGCCCTGCGTGGTGAGTGTGTGTGTGTGTGTGTGTGTGTGTGTCTATGTGTCTGGCACATAAGTATATATTTGAAATGAGCCAGGAGGCACTCCTCATCTCCACACCCAATTCCGGGAAACAGTTACTTTGAAGACAGCCTCAATAATTCCTTATATGGAAGGAAGGGAACGTGTATTGCATATCATACTGATACTGTCTTTCACCCAAAAAGCTACCAGCTGCTTGAATGAAGTGCTGCCAATGACAAATCCATTCGCTGCGCCTTCAACGTGTAGATTTAGGTAGAATTTGAAGCATCAAGAGAATCAACACAGGAGTCAAAGGGTTGGTTGCCAAAAGCACACGGCATTGCTCTACTGTCTGCCCAGCAGGAAAATGGGAGGAAATTCCACTGATAAGAGGTAAAAAAAAAATGTAGTGCTTTCAGTAGAATGATTGTGTTCTAAACATGAATAACATTACAGATTTTGCAGTGACTAGATGCAAATGTGTATTATCCATGCCGTCTTTCCTGGCCAGAGCTGCTAACAGTGCCATGTTCCCGGCTGTGTAGACCCGTGATGCCCTCTGTCCAGACAGCCAGGTGCTTCCCATCTATTATCCCCAACATGTAAGACTTTCCCTTTTTTTCCTGGGGTCATCCCAATCCAGAGGAACGGGCCCAAACCACCCTAGGTGAGAAAACCGAATGCGTTACCAGAGTGGCCCACAGCTGAGGTATAGAGCAGCGAAGGCTAGAAGTCGTAGCTTGCTTCTCAGGTGCTGTATTTTAGCTGCAGTGTGCATGACATAAAGAAGCCAGCTCTCGGGCTGTAATGGTGCTTCGACTAACAAGGAGTGTGACAGACACTCAGCAGGGTTTCACCTACGAGATAATTAGATCAGCCCAACTTTATACATCTTTATCGGTTTAAAATAAGGTTAACAGCCCACATTTCACTCTAAAGGAGGATGTCATTTCAAGGAGTACACCTATAGAAACACCTATGCTGTTTGGCTATCCACTTAGATTTTAGGGCACACAGGTAGATTTTTAGTCGATATGCATCCGTTTGGCTTAGCCATAGGCGTCCTTTCTATATCACCAACTGAGGCCTCACATTCAAGGGAGGGGACACTCCTCCCAGACCTAGATTCAGCAGCACAGTCACGTGGGCAAAAGCCTTCCACTTGCTTGGGAACCCTGACAACTATTCTATGGAGGGGGAGGAGGGGCAACAGCCCATATTTCTGCCAGCATTAGAACATATGCTCAAAGAGTCCATGTGATTATTACTCTGAGACTCTTTTCCTCCCTTCCTCTCTTCCCTTCTCCACCCCTCCCTCTCTTCTTTTGTTCTGTCCTTCTTTCCCCCTCTCTCCCTTCTTTTCTTCCTTCCTGAAGGCAAGTAAGGGAGAAGCAACATATATCATTACTGTAACTTCGATATTCCAATCCATGGAGCAAATGTTATTACTTCCCTCACTCTGACTACTCGCAGCCAGTGAGCCACTGGTGATGCTATAGACTGGGCAGGATGGCCCTGCTGAGCTGCTGAGGTCATAACTGTCTATGGGAGTAGAAAGCTCCAAATTTCTCCCATGGAATGGCGGGTGGTTTCAAACTGCAGACCTTTGGATCACAGCCCAACTTATAACCACTATGCTGCCACCAAGCTCATGGTATCACTTTACAGGCTATAACTTTAATTACCCATAGTTGGAGGAAACATAGATGATCAAAAACACAGTTTTAAATGCAACAGCTTTCATAATTGTTTTGTTAGGTGCTGTCACCTCAGCACCGACTCACAGTGACTTCATGTACAACAGAATGAAGCATTGCCCCATCCTGCACCTCTGCAAACCCATGGCTATCTTTCCCACTGTTGAGCCGCTGCGTCAATCCATCTCCTGGAGAGTTTCCTCTGGTATGCCGACCCTCCACTCTACTCCAGCCAATGGATTGCCTGGCGGCATCTCCAAAGTAAATAAGATAAAGTCTCACCTCTTGATTTGCAAGTCTGTTTGAGTTTAAAATTCTGAGCATTAAATTTGTAGCATGCAGATTATAGTGAAATCCCTAAATCCATTCTTGAGTCTCCACATAAGGTCTGCCTCCATTGAATTATTTTTATTTCCTTTTAGTGCAAAAATGCTTTATTTATTTATTTTTAAAGATCATTTTATTGGGAGCTTTTGCAGTTCTTATAACAATCCATACCTCAATGGTATCAAGCGTATTTGTATATATGTTGCCATCATCATTGTCTAAATCTTGTCCTTCTACTTGAGCCCTTGGTATCAGCTCCTCTTTTTTCCCTCCTTCCCCCACCCTCCCACCCTCGTGAGCCCTTGATAAATTATTGTTATTTTCATATAGTACACCGACCACTATATTCCTTCACCCATGTTTCTGTTGTTTGGCCCACTTGGGGTGAGGGGGTGTTATGACCTTGATCATCAGGGTCAGTTCCTCCTTCTTCCCTTTCTTCCCCTGCCTTCCCCCTACCCTCCTGGTATCGCTACTCCCATGTCAATTCCTGAAGGATTTATCTGACCTGGATTCCATGTGTCATGAGGTCTTATCTGTACCAGTGCACATGCTCCGGTCTAGTCAGAACTGAAAGGTAGGACTGGGGTCATGATGGTGGGGGGTGAGGAAGCCTCAAAGATCTATAATCTAGATCTTGTTGTGAGTAGGAGTTGGTTCAATTATTACAAGGCAAGGGAACTTTTACATAACCTCAATATAGCTGAGGTTCATCATACCCTAAGGATTAGTGAATATGTCAATTTCTAAGAGAATTAATCGTTAAAGGAAAACTCTGGTTATAGGATGACACTTGTTTAGAGAGGTCTGGCTCTGACTTCTGTCACCCATTGATCCCCATGGTGTTTTGGCTCATCCAGATGAGAGAGCCCCTCTTCTTTTGAGGCCCCCCAAGAGTGCAAGAGTACACTCCTCTGAGACCTCGACCCAAGAATATGTACAGAGAGTAAAAAACCACCAGCTCCGCAGGGACTCCTGACAGGTTCTCGGTCAGTGCTCAGCAAGAGAATGGCTGCCCGCTTGTGGGAAGAATGCCTCTTCCAGGCCCAAAGTGTAAGCTGCGCATCCTTGGCGCAGAGTGGGTGCTCACCAAGCTTGCTGAGCGAATGCATGGTACTAGCTGCAACTACTGGTTCTGGGCACAAGAAACCAGAAGGCACACAACAGGAAGAAGAGGAGGAGGAGAAAAAGAATGAAATTCCGATTTCCTGAACACAAGCTGGCTTCAGACATATTTGAAAATAGGCTTTGAGATAGAACTGAGTTGGATCCTGGCTCCACCACTTACAAGCTGTTTAACTTGCTGTCCCCTGTTGAAAAGGATGAACACCCCGATTGCTTTCCCAAACCAACACTCGCCTCTTGAAGCGATTGATCTTGCCTCTTTCCTACACTGTCAGTTTCTCCCTCCTAGCGGGGTCATTCTGATAGCAGTATAACCTCTAGTTTTAAAAAAGTACCCCCACCACCTGACCCAACCCCATAACTATGCTATTCACTCATATACATAGAAGTCTTCCAGACGTTGCCAACCTGGTCAAATGTTCCCCTGTTGTTGCTCAAACAGCTCTTTTTCAGGGCAACCATGACTTTCATCTCACCAAATGTGATGGTCAATTTTCAGCCCATCTGGCGCACTTATCACCAAAATCCATGTCCCTGAATGCTGCACTCCCCATTCTATGAGTAGGAAGCTCGTGAAAGATGGCTGCTGAGCTAGAAAATACATTTCCCAGAAACCCTTGCCTGCCCCACCAGATGTGGCACTGTGGCTGGCTCTTGCCATTGGACTGGACCAGATGATAGAAGGTCATGTAGGGCATCGTATGAATTTTAGTCTAAGATTGTTGAGAAATCATTGATGGTGTTTAGCAAGGCCTTCTTTCACCTCTGTTAACCTTCAAAGCATTTTCTGGTCAAGTACTTTCTATTTTCTTATTCTTTCTTCCTCAAGATCTCTGCGTGGCTGGAACTTCTATCTTTCTGGGTCAAAGATGTCTCCATCAACTAACCCAAATGAAGACCATTGTGCCAGCATCCTCTTGCTTGCGTTTGTTTTACTTCCTGGTACTTATCATTGCCTGACCGTATGCTGTAGTCCCTTATCCTCAGATTCTAAAGAGAATCCGAATCAGTGGGACACTTGCTAAAACTACAGATTTATGTTGCAAATCATCAAGAACTCAGTACATCTTGGATGGGTCTAGTAATCTGTATTTAACTAAATGATTCTGATCAATACAGATCACAGAGACATGGACCCCTGGACCAGCCAATGAGATGAAGCCATCTCCACTTGGCTTCCTGGAAAGTACATGATTCGTTTTCAAAGAGGCCACATCTCTGAAAATACAGGAGTTGTATCTAGTTAGTTCCTTAACTAAATTAAAAATAATCACCTGCTTGGGCAGCTTATTTTTCTAGAGCGATTCTGAGATTTTCTAAGAATATAGATTTTGTTCTCAAATCCCTGAAGTCACTGTGAGACTTTAATATGTTATTTTACCTCTGTAGATCTCAATTGTTGCTTTTATAAAATATGACTATTGAATTAGGTGTTGCCTTTGGTCCCGCTCAGCCCCAGAGGAACTTAACCCCTTCTACAGCCTTAAGCAATACCATCCAATAACAGGCAAATGTTTAGAAAAAGAGGAGTGGGTAAGAATATTGAAATTTTGGTATAGGACCCCAGAGCTGCATAACAAATAACCTTTTAAAGAAAGAAGTTCCAAGAACTGAGACTTGTAGAACTGCCATGAGTTCTGCACATGTGGCCATCATGTTTCTGGGCTTGCATGTGCTAAGAATCTGGCCACTTACACCTAAACCACACAAAGGGCATAGGGGGGACTCACCCCAATGGAAAAGTTAAACCAGGAGTGCTATGTGGCAAGTAACAAACTTCACAAATGCTCAGCACCCCAGAGCCCAAACACACAGTCCCACTGTTCCCTGATTACAACTTTTTCAATAATGCAGGTTTTGCTGTTATTCAAGAAAAGGGAATTAAAGGGGTGGGGGAGGGGTGGACTACCTTGAAAACAACAACTTCAAGACAATGTGGATAAGGGGAATTTTAAATAACTAGGGAAATTGCCATTACGTCATTATTCAGAAAATAATTGTTGAATCAAATATTATGCAAGGCAATGCCTTTGTAAACATGGGTACAAAATCGCTCGTGTCCTCAATGAGCTGAGAGCATCCTAAGGGTCGATGCCTGTGATGGATAACAAGTCAAATACCCTCAAGCCCATTCTGACTCCTGGTGAACCATGTGTGTCAGAGTAAACCAATGTTTTCAAAGGCTGGCTGTTCAGAAGGTGGTTGACAGCCTTTCTTCTGAGATGTTCCTGAGTGGACTCAAACTTTCAATCATTTGGTTAACAGTCAAGAACATGAATGATGTCCTTGTACACCCAGAGACTCCAAATAAACAACAGCAGTAGAGTTAGTGGTGGCACAGAGGAGGCTTCTGTTCAATCTTCTGCGAAGGGAGCCGGAACAGGTTTGCCAGAGGATGTGGAGCTGATTTGAAGGATGAAGAAGAATTTTCCTGACGTAGACAAGAAGAAAACAGGCGGCCCAAGGGCTCAGTGGTTAAGCACTCAGCTGTTCACCAAAAGGATGATGAGTTGGCCAATTGAACCCACAAGCAGCTTCTCGGGGGCAAAGTGAGGCAGCCTGCTGCTTCCTAAAGAGTACAGCCTTGGGGAATCTAGAAGGAGGCTCTACTTCCTCCTGTGGGGTCATTTTGCGCCAGAATCAACTCAATAGCAGTGGATTTTTGATTAGGAGAACATATGTCAATGGGAGGAAAGAACACATAAACTACAACCACGTTAATTGATTAGTATTTTTGCTTTCCCAATGAGATCAGTATTGTAGCAGGTCTGGTTTTGCTTCTGACTTTGAGCTTCAGAGTGTCACAGAAGCCATGGCCGGCCAGTTTCAAGGGCAGGCCCCACAAACTTCACACACTTTCCTCCCTCTTTCTTAGCCTGCTGTGATTACCATGTGAACCAGCCAGGCTAGCTGGTTGAAGAATGAGTGACCTTGTGCACAAGATCCTTGCCAAACCATCCCGCTCCCCTGCCCAGAAAATGTGTCAGCTGACCACAGATGCTTGACCAGGTGCATCCAAGATCACAGGAATCAACCATGGTCTCAAGGACAATAATAAATAGTGGTTCATTCAGCCACTAAATTTGGGGATGGTAAGCTATTCAGAAATAGGTCGTGGATAGAGCCCTTTCTAACTTGAATCTATGATTTTATTAACTAGAGTTGAGAAAAAAGAAGAAGAACTTGACTCTGACTTTACCAGAGGAACCAGCTTCTCATGGAGTTTCCACTAGTTCTTTTTAAGCCAGGATGGTTTCACTTAGAATTCTTTAAGAATGCTGCGCTGAGGCTCTAAATCAGCATCACAATTTAGGCAGGTAGGCTAAAATAAAATGCTGCAGAGTAAATAATTTTTCTCACAATCCCTCCTGTTTACCAATGTCCAACACCCTTATCATATCCACTGCCTAGTCCTGATCAAACACAGCAAATGGACCCATCGTTATCTCTCAAAGACAATCTCCCAGAAATAGAGATGTGTTCCTTTACTCCCTATCCTGACTTCTAGTTCCCAAACTTTCTTGGTTCTCAAACTTATTTGACTTATCACCACCTTTTCAGAAAAGAAAAAAAATTTACTTAGCACTCCCTGGCAATGAAACCTTTTTATATGATAGCCCATCAGCCAGGATAAAGTGTAGGCATCTGCCTTTGCAGCCCTCCTGGATTGTTCCAGCACCCACCATGGGGAAGTATTGTCCATTTTTAGAACCACTGACCCCATTCGGAGAAACAC
Organism: Tenrec ecaudatus; assembly: GCF_050624435.1. NCBI lineage: Eukaryota > Metazoa > Chordata > Mammalia > Afrosoricida > Tenrecidae > Tenrec > Tenrec ecaudatus. The sequence continues at coordinate 154,156,832 of NC_134533.1, read as the reverse complement.
TGCTCTCAGGTTGATTAACTTATACAACCTCCATGGTTACCTACTGATTTTCCATAGCGGCATTATGTGGAGACCAAATAGCCCATTATGACAAATTAATCATCTGAGTGCCCAGTTGCTAGCTGTGATGGTAGGGAAAATATGTTCCACCAGAGACCCAAAGAGCTGGTCTCTCTGTGCACCATCCGTGTGTCTCAAGGGCCCGGTGGCCTCGTGGGCTGTGGGCTGTGCTGCGCGGCCACTCTGCAGGAGGAAGAGGATCCTTTCTGAGCACATGAAGCTCTGCAGTCACGGAAACCCAAACAGGTAGTCCCCCTCTGTTCCATAGAACATCAGCTCAATGACAGTCAGCGCATTTTGTGGCTGTCGCTTTGCCTTCGGCTCATTTACCTGAATTGATGAGAATATACCGTCTGGAAATCAGAATATACAATTTTCTTTTACATGAAAAACAGGTGAAACTTTAAGAATGCTTGAAGTCTTCAGTTCAATCTTGATGGAAAGAACAGTGACAGTTCAGTGTAACCAAGAAATCTAAAACAGAAAGAATGTAACTGGTGGGTCTCATAAGCCTCTCTATTCGGTATCGTGCTGCAGATTAAGGAGCCCGGTGGCAGAGTGGGGTGCATGTGGGGCTGCTGACCTGCTGGCAGCTGATCAGCTGTTCCCTCAGGAGGAAGATTTAGAATTTAATAACTAAACAGAGAACCTTGCTAAGCAAGGCTGTGGGGCAGATGACATTTGACTGTGCTCCCCTCTTTGTCTCTCCTGTCCTTACCTCACACCTCTCTGGAACATTGCAGGGGCTATTACATCAACACGAGGGAATAAGCCAAAGAGAAAGAAAAACACAGAGAGCAAGAGAGAGAGAGAGAGCCAAGCACAGGAGAGGGAAGGGGCTCTCATGGGCAATAAGGAAGGGTGAGCCCAAGAATGTATCATGATGTACACTGGTACAGATAGGAACTGGAAACACAGGGAATCCAGGACAGATGATCCCTTCATGATCAGTGTTGAGAGTGTCGATACCAGGAGAGTGGAGGGAGGGTGTGGTAGAAAGGGGGAACCGATTACAAGGATCTACATATAACCTTCTCCCTGGGGGATGACCAACAGAAAACTGGATGAAGGGAGACGTCGGACAGTGTAAGATATGGCAAAGTAATGATTTATAAATTATCAAGGGTTCTTGAGGGAGCAGGGAGTGGGGAGGAGGGGGTAAAAATGAGGAGCTAATGCCAGGGGCTTAAGTGAAGAGCAAATGTTTTGAGAATGATGACAGTAATGAATGTACAAATGTGCTTTACTCAATTGATGTATGTATAGATTACGATAAGAGTTGTATGAGCCCACAATAAAATGATTTTTTAAAAGAATGTATTATGAAAAGAGAAAGATGCTCTCCTCTGAATGTTTAGCCTGTCCAAACCTGACTAAATGTCGATTATGTGCTCTACCAAGAACGACACAGACAGTCGGCCAAGGAAACTAGGCACCCCAACTCAGAGGATCAAGGGCATCCCAAGGGCTTAAGATCAAGAGACGGCAGGCTGTCTCACCATGTCATCTGTGTAGTTGACCTTGTGTCATGAAGTCCAGACAGGGTAACAGAGAGCCCCAGGGATGTCAGAAAGAAAACCACCTGATGGGATTACATGTAAACTGTTGGATGGAGAAGTGATTGGAAGATGGACAATTGTTTTTGTGGGAATAAGTAGCAATTGTTTTTGTTGTTTGCTGCCTTGAGTTGGCCCCAAACCAACTCCATACCCAAAGGAAGGAAACCCTATATCAAACTACTGTGATCCATAGGGGTTTCGTTGGTTGATTTTCTGAAGTTGATTGCCATCTTCGTTGGGAAACCTGCCACACTCTGTTCCTCATCAGAGTACCCGCTATCCTTACAGAGAGGTGGTGGTGATGGTGTATCAGGCACAGTGGCAGGACTCCTGCAGGCTAACAATTCTCCCCTGGACCACCCCCACCCCCAACCCCATCACTCTAGAATTAGCCCCTGGGACCAAACAAGTAAAGATCGCTGGCAGTGCAAAGATGAAAATGCTAAGCTGCTCCCCACAGGTGAGCACTTCAGATACACCAACCTCTCCCAGGGAAAATGATGTGTCCAGGTGGATAGATGACAACCTGGAAACCCTTTGGGACAGTTCTACTCTAGTAGTCTGAATAGACTCCACAGCAATGGGTACTGAGAAAATGAAGCCAATTGTTCATTTCAATAGAGAAAACGATATTTAAAATTTGAAAGCAAAATCGCAATGCACTTTATAGCTGTTGTTGGCTACTTTCCAAGTGCCAGTGTTGCATTTCTCTGTTGAGGACTTTTTGCTAAAGCATCAGAAGCACATAACACACAGGAAGTGCAGCTGAACTAGCCCGGGAAGCAGCCTTCAACATCTGAATGATAGGAGCTAATGGATAAATACCCCAGCTCGCTCACCCATGAGGGACGATGACACGAAGTGATGGTTCTACACCATGCCCTGGAAAATTTCCATCTGATGAAGCTCCAGTGACCAGCAGTGGCCGCCTCTTAATAATGCATGCTTTACTACTGCCTTCTCTTTGATTACTTTACTACGCCTGTTACTGTTTCCTGAGCCTTCCAAATAGATTAATTACTCCTAATACCATGTCATCTGGTCTACCTCTGGGGGATTCCCAAACAGTGAAATTTTCAGCTGTGAGCAACATTTGCATGAGTTTAATAATTTTAACAGTGAACTGTGTTAACTAAAATTCATAGTATAGTTATATAAAGAGAATCTGAGGAAAGAAACAGAAGAGATGGTGCTATAATGACCACAGTGAATATTAGAAACCCAAAGGCTCATGTCATAAATTGATGAGTCAAAAAGAACATACTAAAATTGGTGCATTTTGTTATATAAACCCTTAAATGCTATTTGACTTTTAAATAGTATACTTTTAAAAATATCATGATTAATAGCAGGTGTGGCTAAATATAACTTAATGGAGATAATTATGTATACACAACTCTTTTTTTGGACCTAAAACATAAATATATTTATTATTCACTTAAGAAGAAACTTGGAACTACATAGAACATACTGATTCAGTAGCTACGTGATATTTCAAGCATAGTATTGACAATGCAGCAAACATCAATTGAGTGTCTGCTGGGGCTTACTCTATGAACCCCATCTGTGGATACAGAAACAAATCTGACTCTTCACTAGAAGAGAGAATCAATTCATAAAATAGCTGGGCTGCATGAACACATCACAGTACACAACTCTTTTTATGAGGCAGTTTAACTATGGAAGTATGATATGTTAATGTTTTTTATATGTGAATATTATATCAAGAAAACTACTTTTTTAAAAAGAAAGAAAGCAAGCTTGACCTATGGTTTGCTTAGGGGCCATTGAGGTCATTTTAAGGGCGGTGAAACTGGAGAGGCTTGACAATAATGGCTGTATGAGAATCTAATCAATGGCACTGAAGGCTACTTGAAGTTATTGAGCTAACTACTGTTTTGTTGTTATATATATATATATATATATATATATCACATATAAATGGTATATTTTCCAAAACTGAAAAAAAATACATGAATAACAATGAATATGTGTGGAAAGAAAATGTTCTAAAATAGATTGTACAACTTTTCTTGATATGGTTGAACTATTGAACTATTGTATGATATGTGGATAAAATGTCGATAAAACTGTTTCAAAAATAAACTAATTAATGGAGATAAAGAAAGAGCAGAAAGAAAGGAAGGGACCCCAAACAATCATATCGATGCAAACGAGGGGGGATTAGAGTGGAGACCCAAAGTCCATCTGTAGACACCTGGACATACCCTCAGTGAAAGGGTCACAAGGAAGGGACAAGCCAGTCAGGGTGCAGTATAGCATCGACAAAGCATACAATATTCCTCTAGTTCTTTAATGCTTCCTCCTCCTCACTATCATGACCCAAGTTCTATCTTACAAATCCAGCTAAACCAGAGTGTGTACAATGGTACTGATAAGAGCTCTCGACACATGGAACCCAGGGCCAATAAAACCCTCAGGAACAATAATGGGAGTAGCGATACCATGAGGGTAGGAGGAAGGTAGGGGACGAAGGGGGAGAAAAGGGGAACTGCTCACAATGATTGACGTATAACCTCCTCACTCCCCAAGGAATAACAACAACAGAAATGTGGAGGCAGTGGATGATGTAAGATATGAAAATAAGAATAATTTATCATTTATCAGAGTTCATGGGGTGGGGGTAGGTGGGAGGGAGTTAACACCAAGGGCACAAGTAGAAAGAAAATGTTCTGAAAATGATGGTGGCAACATATGTACAAATGTGCTTGATGCAATTGAGGTATGGATTGTTATAAGAGCTGTAAGAGCCCCCAATAAAATGATTTATAAAAATGAATAAATAGATAAGATATATTTTTTAAAAAGAGAACAAGAAGTGGGGAAAAAAGAGGACTTGATGCAAAGGGCTTAGGTGGAGAGCAAATGCTTTGAAAATGATTAGGGCAAAGAATGTACAGATGTGCTTTACACAATTGATGTATGTATGGATTGTGATAAGAGTTGTATGAGCCCCTAATAAAATGTAAAAAAAATAATTGATTAATTTTTTAAAAAGAGAACAAGAAAGGATGGGGAGAGAGAATGGAGGAGGGAGGAAAAGAGGGAGAAGGAGAAAGGAGGCCAGCTTTCTGAGGAATGTCAGCTGGACCATAACTTTAACCTCAAGGCTTGAGTTTGATCCAAAGGAAGCACATGTATTTTAGAGAATTGCATTAAGTCATAAAACACGTGAGAGTAAGGAATGTTCGCAGACCATGAAATGCGCCCGCTATTCCTCACTGCAGTTGTCAATGACCTCATTAATGTGTGTGCTGCTCAGTCTTGCTCCCCGCTCTGTCTTTGTTCTTCAAACAGACCTTTTCTGCAGCGCTTAGAGCTAAAAGGCACCTGGGGCTCATGAAGTTTTGTTTCCATTTTGTCCTGTTAAAGACAGTTGTGTCTCCTTTCTAAGCAAACCAAGAATTGTGGTAATGCTGTGCGCTGGTGTTTGGCTGTCTCCTCCCATAAAGATTTACAGCCTTGGAAACACTGGACCGGGTTGTTATGAGTCAGAACTGACTGGATAACAATGGGTGTGATTTGGATTGCTAAGCAAATGCTCCATGTTGACAGGACAGACTTCAGGTCTCTGTGTTAGGTGGTGTAGAGAAACAAATCTAGTGGATCTTATCTATGTCTAAGAAAGAGTTTTATCTATCAAGAAAGCATCTGAGCCCAGTCCAAACAGCAAGTCCGTTATTCTGATGCCAGTCCCTATATCCCTCTGCAGTCCTGACAGTGATGCGGAATGGTGCGCTGGAAAGAGGGAAATTTCAGACCATGGGTGCTGAGTCCAATGGATTCAAAGTCTGTAGAAACATGGCAGGGTGCTGAGAGCTCTGGGGTCAGCAGCAGAGTCCCAGCAAGCAGGAAGGTGAATTCACAGAAAGAGAGAGGAGGCCTCATTAGACTGTGACCTGATGGCGAGGTTGGATTCCACCCATACCCTTCCATAAAAACTCAAGTGGACATAAATAATCTACCACAGTCTCTTTAACTTGGGGGAAGTGGATACAAAAGAGGAATATGGAATGCAACTTAAATTCTATGGAGCCTGCTAATAAAGAATAAATAAATAAAAAGAACAATTCACTACAGGTTATGATAAACGCTATGAAGGGAATGGATGTTGTTGTTGTTATTGTTTTAGGTGTCAGCGAGTCAGTTCCGACTCACAGCGACCCTGTGTACAATAGCACAAGACACATCATGGTCCTGTGCCATTCTTACAATTGCTGTGATGTTTGAGACCATCAATCCAGCCACTGTGTCAATTCATATTGTCCAGAGCCTGCCTCTATTTCACTGTCCCTCTACTTTACCAAGCATGATGTCCTTCTCAGGGACTGGCCTCTCCTGACGAGAGACAAAGTCCAGCCATCCTTGCCTCTAAGGAACATTCTGGCTGTCCTTCTTCCAAAGCAGATTCTTTTGTTCTTTTGGCAATCCATGGTAATGCCAAAATGCTTTCAATATTCTTTGCCAGCACCATAATTCACGCACTACTTCTGTCTTCCTTGGTCAATGTCCAACTTTCACCTGCATATGAGGCAGTGGAAAAGACCGTGGCTTGGTCAGGTGCACCTTGGTCCTCAATGTAACATTCGTGCCTTTCAACACTGTAAAGAAGTCTTGGTGCGACCTGAATTCGTTTTGGGTGTAAGCATCTCTTTTTGGTTCCATGACAGAAATTTCTTCCATAGCTTTTTGATTATTGTTAGGGGGGTCTTTTCCTTCCTATATCGAATTCATATTTTTGTCTGTATACCCTTTCTACCTTAGCACAATTTTGTTTTCAATGGGGCCTCCCAGCTATGAAGCACAAGAGGAGTGGATGCACAATGGTAATTATGGATACAAGGGTAGATGGGAAGTACAGGGATGGGAGGGTGAAGATAGGTAGGGAAGGGGGGTGTGGGGAGTAACTAATGAAAACTGGAGGAGCGAGGGAGCTCTAGAACGGATTGTGAGTGCATAAATCATCTTAAAGGCGATGAAACCATGGGGGAGGGGGAAAGCTCTAAAACTGATGTGGGGTGATTGTATAATGCTCTGTGAGACAATTGAGTGATTGAACTATTCTTGACAATGAAATAGTTGGGGGGGGGGAGAGTCTTGGGCAGCAGATTTACCCAATGCAGTGCATCTTTTGATCTCTTGACTGCTACTTCCCTGAGCATTGGTTGTGGATGCAAGCAAGACAATGCCAACATTTTTTCCATTCATCATGCTATTACCTATTGGTGCAGATGTGAAGGATTTGTTCTCATTTACACTGAGTTGTGATCCATACTGACAGCTGCAATCCTTGATCTTCATCAGCAAGTGCTTCAAGTCCTCTTTGCTTTCCTCGAGACAGGTTGGGTCATCTGCAGGTTAATAAGTCTTCCTCCCAAACTGATGGCGCATTCTTCTTCATATCATCTAGATTCTAGAGTTAATAGCTCAGCAAATAGACTGAATAAATATGATGAAAGAATACAAGCCCGAGACACATTTCCTGATTTTAAACTATGCAGCATGATTCCTTTGTTCTGTTCCCACAACTGCCTCTTGATCCATGTACAAATTTCTTATGAGAACAACAAAGTGTCCTGGAGTTCTTCTTCTCAAGCCTATCCATTGTCTGTTATGACCCACACAGTCGAATGTCTCTGCATAGTCAATAAAGCAAAAGTAGACATCTTTCTGGTATTCTCTGCTTTCTCTCAGAGTGAGGTGGGAGGACCAGAGGACATTTAAGCAGAGAAGTGATCAGACTGGGTTTGTGTTTTAGGACACTGGGCTGAGGGGAAGGTGAGGAAGAGGAGGAAGAGGAGGAGGAGGAACAAAAACACAAGGAGCATAGATAGGAAACTCTTATTGTATTTCAGGTGAGTGAAGAGGTGTCCTGGACAGTGAACATCGTGATGAACAGCCAGATTCTGAATCTTCTTTTGAAGAAAGAGCTGGAAGATATGGCTGAGAGGTTGGATATGAGGAATAAACAAAAGAGCAGAGTCCAAGATGTATCCAAAGTTTTCAGCTTGAGATGCTGGAAGAATAGTGTTAGTTTTTGATGAGAAAGGAAGACTATGAAGAAGGGGTATAGGGGGAAAAATGTAGGAGCTCTATTTTGGACTTGTAAAATGTTAAGTAACCATTAGACAGCTAAATAGAAATCTTAAATTTATTCTAGAGTTTAGGGGAGAGAATTGGGCTAGAGACTGACATCAGGGAGGCATGCACTCACAGATAATATTGAAGACCCTGAGACTCGATGGACCACAGAGAGAGTGCATGTAGACAGCGAAGAGGATCGGTGGGCTTGGAGACCCGGCACTGAGTAGAGGAGGACGACAAAGACAAGGAGTGCAAGAGGAGCTGCCAGTGAGATGGAAGAAAACTAGGAGAAGGGGAATCTTGGGCTCCAAGTGAGGGAAGTGTCTGAAGGAGGAGAGATCAGCTCGATCAGAAACTTACATATGTTTATGAGAAAGATCGAGGAGATCGGGGGACATTGACACAGCAGGAGAGAGAAAGGACTGCTGTCCTCCTGGGACTGTCTTTCCTGATACCGTGTCCACAGGCTGCCAGATAAAGTCTGGCTGTACTTCTTCCAAGACTGCTTGGTTAGTTCTTTTGGCAGTCCATGGTCCCTTCTTCAACATTCTTCTCCAGCACCGTAATTCAAAGGCTTTGGTTCTTCTTCAGTCTCCCATATTCAATGTCCAACTTTCACATGCATGTGAAGCAATGGAAAATACCATGGCTTGGGTCATTTCAGGGCATCCTCGAGAGTCCTTTAAGAACTTTATCATGAATTTAAAGTGAGTCTAGTCAGAACCACTGTGTACTTTGCTCTGGTCACATTTAACTAAAAAGGCACAAGTGTGGAGTAAGTTGAGTTAGACTTAAAGTAAATACATTCTTCAGAAAATAGCCTGACTTATCTCAGAGTTTGCTAAAAGATAACAAGGAATATAACCACTACTGTCTTGGAAGCTCTCCTCTTCCTCTTTATGTACATCAGCATCACTAGATACTGACTTTTGAACTGTCAATTTCTGCATGGAAATATTTGCACCTAAGCAACCACTAAGGACTGCCTGAAAGACATGCTTATGTCATGACATGTCTGTCAGCAGGACACTAGGCTCACTCTGTAAGTGTTCCGATCCAAAACATCAGCCTTCGGTGCAAGATTCAACGACATGTCTCATAAAATCCCATTGGCTGGTGAAAAGTACAGATGCTAAACTCACGAACACCCATAGACTCTACGCTAGTTCATGTTTGTCGGGCCTGTGGACCATGTTCATCAAGTTGCTCCACCCCTCAGAAGACTGAGCATCCGGTAGTTTTGTTCATATCCGGAGCTCACCACATTGTTCTCCAGCATACTTCAAACCCTGTTCTCCGCACATCTGGAAATCCTTTTCCCTTCACATATCAAATCCTCTCCACCCCTTCTCGAAAGTCTCACTACCTCACATAGTGCCCTAAACTTGGCCTTCCTTTCCAACTCTGAATCGTTCTTCCTTCTCCAACGCAGTCCACACCAGCCTCCCTGAGTGACAGCCTTTCACTCAGTTCAGCTTCTGAGGTTGGTAGCCCGGGGTCTGGCCCTTGTGTTTGGTCCTTTGGGCCAGGTTGTTGTGGAGCCTATGAAAAGGGATGAGGTTGCAGCTGGTGCCCTAGCTTAGTCCGTTGTTGCTGTTGGGTGCCATGGAGTCACTCCAACTCACAGTCACCCTGGCACACATGAAAGAAATGTGGGTGTCGACACTCTTCCTTCTTGGAAAAGGTTTCTGTAAGATGTGGACCCCAGCTTGGTGGCACTTAGAAGAGGAGATGGGGGGTGGGGGGGGATAATTGTCCTAGGTCACTGTTTTACAGCCTTTGGAGTCTCTGCAACATAATCTCCAAGCTTCCTGTAAAAAACATATAGATTCCTATGCTCCCCCTGAGCTTCTGACTTAGAATCGTGGGCTCTCAGGCTAGGAAGGTGCATATTTGATTATCACCCAAGAGCTTTGCTGCTGTTGTAATGTGCCATCCGGTCAATTCTGACTCATGGAGAACCTGTAGGACAGAGGACAATTGCCCATTTGGTTCCTAGACTGTGACCCATATGGGAGAGATGACCAGGTCGTTCCTCCTATGAAGCCACCAACCCTGTAATTCTCTATGGGAGTAGAAAGCCCTGTCTTTCTTCCATGGAGTGGCTGATGGCTTTAAACCGCTGATATTCCAGATCGAGGCCCAATGTGGGACCACTATACCACCAGGGCTCCCTGGTGGTGGTTACAATGCAGATGCTTGGGCTTAACTTCAGCTACACTGAAAGAGACCCTGAGAGTGGGACCTGGAGTTCTATTAAATTATTACTAATAACACCACAAAAAAACAACAGCAGAATTCTCCAAGTGATTCTCATGACCCATCAGGTAGAAGATGCAAAGCATCCTTTCTGCTAAGACCTTTTCAGCTCACTTGTTCCAGAAAACTCCTTACACAAGAAAGCAACAGCTCTGGGTGCTCCCTGCCGTTTAGCTCCTGCAAGCTCTAGCTTCAGGAAGTATTGCTCAATGAGAGGCTGCCAGCTGGCTCCGCTAGAGCTCGACGCCAACCGGCTGTGTTACCTGAGGAAGACTGGGGAGAACTCAGATTCCCCCGCTCCAGTGATGCCCTCGGAGCAACCCCCTGGGCTGGGCGATTTGTTAGGAATGCATGTGTCCATCTGGTTGGGGTTTTGGTTTGCTTACCCTTTTTTGACACTAGGTCAACGACTACTGCTAAAAAGCCCTAGACACCCTTATTAAACAAAAATACCAAAGTGTGAGGCTACTGGCTCTTGCTGTTTCCTTCATCTATGTCTATATACTGAAGGCGATGTTATCAGCTCTCTAACCTATTGTCAGCAAGTTGATTCCAAATCATGGAGATTGGTATTGAAGACATGCTTAAACAGGTCGTTTGGAATAAATGGGAGCCCTAACAACATCATGCCACCTCCACCCCCCCCATCCCCCCAACCCACCCCGCTTACTCTCCTGGGTGCATGAACAGGAAGCTGGAAAAGAGTAGCTGAAAACACTTACTGGTTCCGTCTTACAGCGGACTGCTCCTGTTCTTTGACTTCTGCCCTACCCTACTGTTCCTACCCCGCCCCCAGTTTCCAGAGCACTGCTGGAACAGAGTAGAGGTGTGATAGATGTTTGTGGACTAAGTCAGGAAATGACTGACTGACTAACCACTACTTCCAAATTATTTATTCCCAGAGATAATGGCAATGTTAACTTCAATCCAATGTGTCCAGAATTCTCCCAGCTTTTGACTGATGGAGTCTAGGTAAATGAGGTTATACTGTCTGGATAAATATGGTCATTTTCGCTCTGAACTTATATTGTTATTGTTCTTGAAGTAACTAAAACTCTCCAGGGTAGCTGCTTTTTTGCTTTAATATACAAACAATTTATAATAGTTACAGAAGTAGAAAATTTAAGAACTATAAAGAAGAGATGAAAAATTATGAGTAATTTTACTATCCAGAGAAGTTGATATTTTCAGAAATAGCCTTCTAGACTTTTAATACACTCACACACACACACCCTTGCACGTGCATACTCACATTTTACACATTATTGTGTGATCTATAAAGCAGTGACGTGGGGGATTGGAAACTATTCGCATCTGGTTCTACTGCCTTTTCCTTTTCTGTCTCAGGACCTTCCTTCTTCCTGGAATGCGCTACCTACTACCTTCGAGATTATTTTCCTCTCATCCTTCTTGTCTCAGATCTGGTGTCCTTTCCTCAAAGAGATCCACCCAAGTTTCTCGTTCCACAGCCTTCCCATCCCCGCGCCCCTGGCTCTCCGCCCTGGTCTGGTGACCTCCTATGCTACCTTCTCCCAGGCTTGTCTATCTCTGGACGCTCTCCTGCATCACGGGAGCACTGACAGAGGAGGGCCCATTAGTCACATCCCGCTGAATCCCCATTTCTGAGAGCACTGCCTGCGACAGAGCAAGGGTTTGACAGATGTTTGTTGACTAAGTGAAGAAATGACTGGCTAACCGTGACTGAATGAGCAAAATGGTTGCCTCTGGGGGCCTCCCTGGTGGTGGCGAGGTTCAAAGCTTCCACAACTGGGAAGTTGAGTGGGTGATGTCCAGCAGGGCACCAAGGTGCAGCGGCGGTGGGGGGCACTCAGAATAACAGAACTGGGTCCAACAGTCTGAAGAGACCTTAAAGACAGGACTTAAAACTCAAACCCATTGCCACTGAATCCAGTTCAACTCATACCAACCCTAGAGAGCCTTCCTGAAGCTTTGGTAACCTTTACTGATGCAGACAGCCTCTTCTCTCTCCTGAGGAGTGGCTTGAACCACCAGCCTTGAACCTGCAGCCCAATGCCTAATCACAGTACCATGAGGACTCCTTAAAGGAAGGCATGCCTTGACCTATAAAATACAGTGACTAGCCAAACCCACAGAAAGTTCCTTCAGCCTTCAAACCTGATTGAGGATTTGGTAGAATTCAAATGTCATCCTCAGCTGACAGTTACCTTAGAACTTTGAGATTTATAACCTTCTTCATTTGAGTTAATGGTTTTGTCTCCCCCCGCCCCCATATTGTTTAGAGTGAAAATGAGGGGTTGTTTATCAAGTTCCTGGAGTTGCCTCTGGAAGAATGTTTATCATTTTTCCAAATGATGTTGTTTTTGTGTCATCGATTCAGCTCACAGGAATATCCTTGTCTGATCTAACATTGGTAAAAGGAGCAATTTTTAATATTTGAGATTACACATAAATGCTCAAGCATTAAGCTACCTGACAATGAGGTTGTTAAAAAAATGTCTCCAAGAATACTTTGTATTCATGTCTCATAAGACCTTGATTTGAGGCTTGTAAGAAATTAATTAAAGGTTGCTTACATTTCAGTAACTGTGAGAAAAAATGAATCCCTCCCATTTCAGAGATAAGATCATTGATCATTAATAAGATCATTCATTAAAAATGTTATTGTGGCAACTAATAAACTTGCAGAACTTTATCTTATATTCAAATCTCTCTAGCAAGCATAGGGCATACACACTATATTGCACATATATGTATATGTGTGTATATATAAAATTTATATATTTATATTTATATACATATAAAATGAACTTACATGGATATATGAAGTCTGCCCTTTTCTTGGATATTTTACAGCTGCTAAGAAATTAAGTGCCTCTTTTTATTAGATTCCCTGTCCTCCATGTTAAATTCAAAATTTCATGAAAGATAGCAATTTACACTTCCATCATTGGAGACAGTGATGGTTCGGTCATAGAATTCCTACCTTCCATGCAGGAGACCAGGTGGGCTTGATTCTTGGCCATTGCCCCTCAAGGTCTCATAGGTCACCACGCATTAGGGGACAACTTTACAGCCACTAACAGCAGCATGTGATTATTTAAGTTCATATTGTTATTGTGTTGTTACCAGGAAGTGCACTCAGTCCTTAGTAAAATTGTTAAGTAGGTTGAGCTTCCTCCTTTCATTTCCTCTCTCAAATGCCTTTCCTTCCTTCCCTCTCACCGCCACTTCCCCCAACCACCATTCCTATGTGGCCATCACAGCCGCCTACGTATAGACAAGGCCCATCTGATCCCTGGATCTTGGGAACCCTCTCCACAGGTATCTGAAATCTTCAGAGAAAGCATGTTCACCACCACATTGTTGTGAGTCCTTTTTCGCCTGCTCTAAATTGTGTCACGTTATTTATTCCCCTCTGCTACTTCTCTGTCTGTTTGTGGTGGCTTCTGTGTGGCTGTGATGTTCAAAGCTATGTCGCTGGTATCTCAAAGGCCAGGAGAGGCAGCCAAAGGGAACAGGTTTGGGCAGAGAATCCTGTCTAAGAACAATGAAGGAACAGGCTGTCCACTCGGGGGAATTAGCTGCTCAAAGCTTATGGATACCATCAAGCACTGTCAGTCACTGAAGACCCAGTGAATAGCAGCAGAGCATGGTGCCAGATGATGGGACTCGCGGGTGAGAAGGCACTAAGCACATCACTGGGGAGAGCTGCCTCCTCCAGCTTGAGTTGACCGCAATAACGCGGATGGAGTAAACCCGGGGGAAAGTCATCAAGACCTACGTTTGCTGAAGGGGCGGGAGCCCAAAGGAGAAGAAACAGCTGCAACAATCTACTAATAATCAGAACCTGAAATGTATAAAGTGTGGACCTAGGAAAACTGTAAGTGGTCAAAATGAAACAGAATACACAGAGTTCACTATTCTAGGCATCCGTGAGCTGCGAATGACTGCCATCTGCATTTTGAATCAGAAGATCAAGATTCACTGGGATTTACAAAGGGTGATGAGGCTTCTGTCACCTCTCTCTTGCCGTCACTATTTGCAGCCTTTTCCTTTTTTACTTCTTCATTTTTTTGGTTGTTGTTTTGTTTCCTTTTCCTTTGTTGCTTTGCTTGGCTCTGTCTTGTTTTTGTGCATATCATTAGCTCTGCAGTTCTATCTAGATAAGATAGGTTGGAGGTGCGATCTGGAGGAGAAAACAGTGGGATTGAGGGTTCTGCGGTCACATGCGGGGAGGAGGAGGAGGAAGTGGTGTTAACAAACCCAGGGATAAAGGAACAACAAGTGATCCAAAATCAGTGGATCAGTGAGGAGGATGTGGGAGGCCTGGTAGGGCTTGATCAAGGGCAATGTAACTTGAGAGGAATTACCGAAACCCAAATGAAGGCTGAGCATGATAGGGGTACAAAAGGAAAGTAAAGGAAATAGAGGAAAGAACTAGTAGGCAAATGGGCATTTATAGAGGTCTAAATACAGGCATGTACATATGTGAATATATTTATATATGATGATGGGGAAATAGATCTATGTACATATATGTATAGATTTAGTATTAAGGTAGCAGATGGACATTAGGCCTCTGCTCAAGTACTCCCTCAATGCAAGAACACTTTGTTCTATTCAACTGGCATTCCATGATGTTCACTTTCCTGACATGATTGTTGAAGACAAACCGGGTGCATAAGCAAATGTGGTGAAGAAAACTGATTGTGCCCGGCTATCAAAAGATATAGTGTCTGGGGTCTTGGGGGCTTGAAGGTAAACAGTGGCCATCTAGCTCAGAAGCAACAATGCCTACATGGAAGAACCACACCAGCCTGTGTGATCACAAGGTGTCGATGGGATCAGGTATCAGGCATCAAAGAACAAAAACTCACATCATTGTGAATGAGGGGGGGTACGGAGTGGAGACCCAAAGCCCATCCGTAGACAACTGGCCGTCCCCTTACAGAAGCATCGTGGAGAGGAGACGAGTCAGTCAGAGTGCCATATAGCAACGATGAAACATACAACTTACCTCTAGTTCTTAAATGCTTCCTCCCTCCCCCCACTATCATGATCCCAATTCTACCTTACAAATCTGGCTAGACCAAAGGATGTGCACTGGTACAGACGGGAACTGGAAACACAGGGAATCCAGGGTGGATGATATCTTCAGGGCCAGTGGTGTGAGTGGCGATACTGGGTAGGTAGAGAGAGAATGGGTTGGAAAGAGGGAACCGATTACAAGAATCTACATGTGATCTCCTCCCTGGGGGACCGACAATAGAAAAGTGGGTGAAGGGAGATGTCGGGCAGGGCAAGATATGACAAAATAATAATTTATAAATTATCAAGTGTTCATGAGGGAGTAGGGAGCGGGGAGGGAGGGGAAAATGAGGAGCTGATACCAAGGGCTCAAGCAGAAAGCAAATGTTTTGAGAATGATGAGGGCAACAAATGTACAAATGTGCTTGACACCATGGATGGATGGATGGATTGTGATAAGAGTTGCTCAAACCCCCAATAAAATGATTTTTAAAAAGAAAGAAAGAAAATGGTCTAATATGATGCATAATTTAAATTATTAGCAACTTTCCTGTACTTTTATCACATCTCTAGAATCTACAAAGGCAGGGCTACCTGGCTGGTTTGTTTTACTCCTCTGTCTTTCCCCAAAATGGTTATTGAAGCAATGCCTAGTGGGATTTAATGCATTATTAATTTTTTATTGAGTGAAAAGATTTCAGACTTCTGCAGAACATAGATCAGCCTCAACTACGGGTGGTCCAACCCTTCAAGGGGGAAAATCGATGATGTCTCTCGGCTCAGGGACGGGAAGTCAGAAAGCTAGAAAGAAAAGCGGGGGGAAATAAGGGAAAACCCATTTTTTACAGTTTGTGTCTTTTAAGGATCAGATATTTCGACATTCTGGTTTTGTTTTTAGAATAGCGGCTAAGGCATTTGAGTATTATTTTGTCCTTTGTTCTCTCCAAGTAGTTGGATATTTTTAAAATAAAATTCACAGTTCCTGGTGGAAATTCGTATATATTCTGGAAATGTGTGTGTGTGTCACTTCATTCAGAAATGACAAATAGGCACTGCCTTTATACCTCCTGTGTATTCACGAGGGAAAGAAAAGAATTCTATGCCGCCTTTCCATGTGGCTTCCTGCACGTTGATCAGTGTAAACGTTGATGGTGAGGTCCTCGACTTCTGGGCCATACCTGGGCCACACCTGAGACCACAGTTGCAGGCCCCTTTGGGCAATGACTTACTCTTGTAGAGTAAGAAACCAGAAACCCCTTGACTCTGCACAAAAGGGTCAGGACAGGAACAAGATTCCGTATTTCCTCATGATGGGTCAAATGAACATTGACCAGCATCCAGAAGAGTTTTAAGTATATGCAAGCTTCGTTTACCTCTGTTCACCACCAATACAAAGCAAACCTGCATTTCTACTTAATCGATGGGTATGAGCAATTATATGGAGACAAAACCCCAAAACCAAACCCTATCGTCAAGTAGACTGATTCACAGGAACCCTACGAGACAGAGTAGAACTGCTCTTTTGCATTTCTGAGGCCGTAAACCCACTGTGCCAACAGGGTTCCCGGATGATACGAAGCTGTAGCTGTTGGTAGGTGCCGATGCACCCGTGTCTGTGCATAGCAATCCTGTGCACAACAGAATGAAACACTGCACGGGCCTGCACCCTCCTCACCAATGTTGCCCTGCCTGAGCCCACTGATGCCAACACGGTGTCAAGAGGGTCTTCCTCTTTTCCGCCGCCCCTCCACCTTGCCAGGCATGAAGTCTTTCTCCAGGAACTGGTCTCTCCTGACAATACAAAGTATGTTAAATGAAGCCTTGCCCTCCTTGCCTCTACCAAGCCCCCTGGCCATACTTATTCCAAGACAGATCGGTTTGTCCTTTTTCACAGTCCACAGTACTTGCAACAGTCTTCCCCAACACCACAATTCAAATGAATCGATTCTTGTTTGGTCTTCCTTATTCAATGTCCAGCTTTCACAGGCACATGCAGCAATCGAGAATACCATGGCTTGAGCCGGGCGCACCTTGGCCCTCAAAGTAACATCCTTGTTTTTCAATACTCTAAAGAGGTCTTGTGCAACACATTTGCCTAATGCAGTATAACTTTTGCTCTCCTGACTGCTTCTCCTTGTAGAGAAGCGGCAAACTACTACTAAGTTGGCTTTAACTCAATGGCAGTGAGTTTGGGGGTCACTTCAGAGTGGGAGAAGACAAGACTAGGGAGTTTGTCTTTATGTTTTGAGTTTAACCTCATAGTTTCAGGTTGGCTGCTGGCTGCCAGGTCACCATGCAGAAAGTACCATCATGAGGAGGGAGAACAAGGAGGCTTTCTACTCCTCTAAAGAGTTGGACACTCACAGGGGCAGCTTTGCCTTGTCCTAAAGGGTTGCTGTGAGTTGGGCACCACGCAATGGCAGTGAGTCTGTCAACAGCCACAGTCCCTGCATACCACTCATGCTGCCATCCTTGGACATGAGCTGCGGTGGTCCTGGGGGCTGGAATGTTTGCCTTCCAGGCCGGGGACTTGTGTTTGATCCCACAACAAGGCACTTCAAGTGCAGCCATCAGATGTCAGTGGATATTGTGAGTCCCTAAGATGCTGGTGGATTGCCACAGAGCTTCCAGACTAAGAAAAAGGAAGCAGAAAGACTTGTTGATCAGCCCCTGAAAGCGTGTGAATCACAATGGTCTGATCCAGTTGTGCATGGGGTCCCTAGTCACTGGGGGTGGAACCAGCAACAATAGAACTACTGACAGGCTTCCAGCCATGTAGCCTAGTATTAAAAACCAGATCATGTACTAAAAACCACTTCCATTCCTTCCGTACTTTATATCTGCATAGGTACCCAGCTATGACTTAATATCTGCAAATCTGAGACCTCGCTCCCTTTCTGCCTTCTTCAGTATACTGCTTTTAATTCACATTCGCATATGCCATTTTACAGACAAAATTTTCTCTATGAGATTAGTTTAGGAGAAAAAACCTGTGCTTTGATATGGACCACACCTTCTGAACAACTTCTCCATGGCTGTTATTGGTGAAGGGCTTTCCAGGCTTCATCCAGGTCTGCTGTCCAAATATCTTCAAAACAGAGCTCTCGATACGTAATTCATTTATAAAACAATCGGTGAAATATGATAAAAATTGAACAACCCCTGATTGGTTTCATCTATGAGTCAGAATTGATTTGTTGGCAATAAGATTCAAGTGATTTGCTAAACTGAATTTTTTTTTAGTTTTATTAGGGGCTCATACAACTCTTATCACAATCCATACATACATCAATTGTATAAAGCACATTTGTACATTCATTGGCCTCAGCATTCTCAAAACATTTGCTCTCCACCTAAGCCCCTGATATCAGCTCCTCATTTTTCCCTTGCCTCCCCGCTCCCCGCTCCCTCGTGAACCCTTGATAATTTATAAATTATTACTTTGTCATATCTTGCCCTGTCCGACATCTCCCTTCCCCCACTTTTCAGTTGTCCGTGTGCCAGGGAGGAGGTCACATGTAGATCCTTGTAATTGGTTCCCCGTTTCCAACCCACCCTCTCTCCACCCTCCAAGTATCGCAACGTACACCACTGGTCCTGAGGGAGCATCCGCCCAGGATTCCCTGTGTTTCCACTTTCTATCTGTACCAGTGTACACCCTCTCTCTGGTCTAGCCAGATTTGTAAGGTAGAACTGGGAGCATGATAGTGGGGGAGGAGGAAGCATTTAGGAACTAGAGGAAAGTAGTATGTTTCATCGTTGCTACATCTTGCCCTGACTGGCTCATCTCCTCCCCTAGACCCCTCTGCAAGGGAACCTTCAGTGGCCTACAAATGGACTTTGGGTCTCCACTCCGCACTCCCCACCTCATTCACTATGATATGATTTTTGGTTCTGATGATGCCTGATATCTGATCCCTTCGACACCTCATGGTCGCACAGGCTGCTGTGCTTCTTCCATGTGGGCTTTGTTGCTTCAGAGCTAGATGGCCGCTTGTTCACCTTGAAGCCTTTAAGACTACGGACACTATACCTTTTGATAGCCAGGTACCATCAGCTTTCTTCACCACATTTGCTTATGCACCCATTTGTTTTCAGCGATCGTATCATGGAGGTGAGCACACAATGATATGATTTTTTGTTCTTTGATGCCTGATAACTGATCCCTTTGGCACCTTGTGATCACACAGGCTGGTGTGCTTCTTCCATGTGGGCTTTGTTGCTTCTGAGCTAGATGGCTGCTTGTTTACCTTCAAGCCTTTAAGACCCCAGACACTAGATCTTTTGATAGCCGGGCACCATCAGCTTTCTTCACCACATTTACTTATTCAACCACTTTGTCTTCAGTGGTTGTGTAGGAAAGGTGAGCATCATAGAATGCCAATATAATAGAAGAAAGTATTCTTGCATTGAGGGAGTACTTGAGTGGAGGCCCAATGTCTACCTGCTTCCTTAATACTAAACGTATAAACATATGCACATAGATCTATTTTCCCTATTCTCATATATAAATATATTTGCATATGTACATGCCTTTATTTAGACCTCTATAAATACCCTTTGCCTCCTAGCTCTTTCCTCTATTTCCTTTGATTTTCCTTTTGCTCCACTATCATGCTCGTCTTCATTTGGGTTTCAGTAATTCCTCTTGGTTACATTACCCTTGATCATGCCCTACCAGGCCTCCTACACCCTCCTCACCACCAATCTGGATCACTTGTTGTTCCGTTGTCCCTGGGCTTGTTGACACCACTACCTTTCCCCCACCTCCCCCTCTCCCATGTCCCCCTGGAACTGTCGGTCCCTTTGTTTTCTCCTCCAGATTATTCATCTAACCTATCTTCTTATTTAGACAGACCTGTGGAAGTAATAACATGCACAAAAACAAGACAGAGCAAAACCAAGCAACAATATGCAACAAAACAACAACAAACCAATGACAAAAACAATGCACAACAAGGAAAAAAAGCTTGCAGTTAGTTCAGAGACTGTTTGTTGCCCTTTAGGAGTGTTTTCCAGTCCAGTTAGTTGGGGCACCAAGCCCTGGCCCCAAAGTCCACCTTCAGCACTCCCTGGGGACCTCACCGCTCCATTCCCTTACTGTTCTGTTGCACCCCTTTAGTGTTTTGCCTCAGTGTAGCGGGATCAGATTGGGCACAATTCCCACACTGTGTCTCCAGTGTTGTCCCCTGTAGGGCTATGGGTTAGTGAGGGACGTCGTGTCTCATAGAGAGGCTGGCCATGTGGTCCTCTCTGTGGACTGGTTGCTCTAACAGGGACCATCGTCCTCAAGGCTTGGTGGGCCAGGATGTGCTCCACTCTCTCCTCCTCCCCCTTTATTTGCTCCTGTGTGCTCTGATCAGATATGTCCCTCTCCCAGAGCTGTGTATTCAGTGCAGTCCTTTGAAATAAATTCTTCTGGGGGGAGGGGCAGGTGTCCATGAAGTAGTTGGGTTGGGGCCGGGCCCTCAGCTGAACTGAATTTTTAATTTAAGAGTGTACTATCATTACTATAATTATGATAGAGGGGTGAAAGAGTTAGCCTACTGTTAATAATTTTTTTACAAAAACCTAGAAATATAGAATGATGTAAGATTTGGTTTGTTAAAAATCCAAAATATAACAGTCCACGCCTTTGCAATGCAAATGCCTTTAAGTTCCATCAGTAGGGATGTTGATGTTCTAACTCAGGAAGGCAGTAAGCAAGGTCATTAAGATAAGTAGCCAAGAAAGACGCATCTTCCATTAAGAGATGGTCTCGTAAGGTCCGGCTCTCCCACTTTAGATAAACAGGGTATATGCGGCTTCAGGGCATGGTATTGTAATGGCCCCTGGAGAAAAGTAGGCATAGATAATTTCCTCTCATCATAGCAAACCTGCCTTCTCTGTCACATTGTTCGGTGTCAGTTGCATCCTGTGATCATTGCAAACCGTGATCATCACTTCCTCCATCAGAGAAGATCTTGTTGTCACTGGTCGGGGCAAGGAACCAACCTACCATACTCAGACAGAAGCAGAAGCAAATGAAAGGGGAGGAAGGGAAAGTGGAGCACACCCTGGCCCACCAAGCTCTGAGGACAACAGCCCCGCTCAGAGCAGCCAATGCAGAGAGAGGGACCATGTGTCACTACGAGATCCGATATCCCTTACTGACCCATAGTCCTACAGGGGACAATACTGGAGACACTGTGTGGGAACTACACCCATTCTGACCCCACCACACCGAGGCAAAACACTGAGGGTATGCAACAGAACAGCAAGAGGAGCAGAGCAACGAAGTCTCCAGGGAGTACCAAAAATAGACTTTGGGGCCAGGGCGTGGGGCCCCATCAGACCCGACCCGAAAACACTCCTAAAGATCAACAAATAGGCCTTGAACTATTTACAGACTTTTCTTTCTTTGATTTTGTATGTCATTGGCTTTTTTGTTGTTGTTGTCATTGTTTTGGTTTTCTGTGTCACTTTGTTTGGCACTGTTGTGTTATTATGTGCATATTATTATCTCTGCAGGTCTATTTAAATAAGATAGACTGGATAATCAATGTGGAGAAGAAAACAATGGGACTAATGGATCCCGGGGACATGGGAGAGGGGGAAGTGGGGGAAAGAGAGTGGTGTTAACAAATCCAGGGACAAAGAAAGTGATTCAAAACCAGTGGCAAGGAGGGGATGGGAGGCCTGGTAGGGAGTGATCAAGGGCAATGTAACAGAGAGGAATTAATGAAACCCAAATGAAGGCTAAGCATGATAGTGGGACAAGAGGAAAGTAAAAGGAAATAGAGGAAAGAAATAGGAGGCAAAGGGCATATACAGAGGCCTAAATACAGGCAAGTACATATGTAAATATATTTATATATGATGATGGGAAAATAGATCTATGTGCATTTATTTATAGGTTTAGTATTAAGGTAGCAGATGGACATTGGGCCTCCACTCAAGTACTCCCTCAATAGAAAAACACTGTGCTTGATTAAACAGACATTCTATAATACACACCTTCCCGACATGATCACGGAAGACAAATGTGTGCATAAGCAAATGTGGTGAAGAAAGCTGATGGTGCCCAGCTATCAAAAGATCTAGTGTCTGGGGTCTTAAAGGCTTGAAGGTAAACAAGTAGCCATCTAGCTGAGAAGCAACAAAGCCCACATGGAAGAAGCACACCAGCCTGTGTGAGCACAGGTGTTGAAGGGATCAGGAGCAGGCACCAAAGAACAAAAAGATCACCATTGTGTGTTCAGCTTTCCCATACAAATGCTGAAGACAAATGTGTGCATAGCATGTATGGTGAAGAAGGCTGATGGTGCCCGGCTATTGAGAGCTATAGCATCTGGGTCTTACAGGCTTGAAGGTAAACAAGCAGCCATCTATCCCAGAAGCAACAAAGCCCACATGGAAGAAGCATACCAGCTGTGTGATCACGAGGTGTCAAAGGGATCAGGTATCAAGCAACAAAGAACAAAAAAAAATCATATCATCATGAATGAGGGGTGGGGGTGACAAGTGTAGACCCAAAGCCCTTTTGTCGGCCAGTGGAGATCCCCTTGCAGAGAGGTAGCGGGGAGGAGACCAGTCACTCAAGGTGCAATGTAGCATCAATGAAACACACAACTTTCCTCTAGTACTAAAATGCTTCCTCCTCTCCCCCACTATCATGATCCCAATTCTACCTTACAAACCTGACTATACCAGAGGATGTACACTGGTGAAGATAGGAACTAGAAACACAGGGAATCCAGGACAGATGAACCCCTCAGGACCAATGGTGAGAGTGGTGATACTGCGAAGGAAGGTGGGGTGGAAAAACGGGAACCGATTACAAGGATCTACATATAACCTCCTCCCTGGGGCGGGGGGTGGGCAAAGTAAAGTGGGGGAAGGGAGACATGGGGAAGTGTAAGATGTGATAAAATAATAATTTATAAATTATCAAGGGTTCATGAGGGAGGGGGGAGAGGGAGGGAAGGGAAAAAATTAGGAGCTGATTCCAAGGGCTCAAGTGGAAACAAATGTTTTGAGAATGAGGATGGCAATGAATGTACAAATGTGCTTGACACAGTGGATGTATATATAGATTGTGATAAGAGTTGTACACACCCCCAATTAAATAATTTAAATTTTAAAAAATAATAAAAGAAAAGAATATCTTTTTGTCACATAGTTTAAAAGATACAACTTGCTGGATTTTCCCTGGATGTTAAAGTAGTTTAGAGGTAGCAAACCTCACTGTTTCCTTCTGTAGTGCATAAATAGAGTTTCTTGAATCAACCTGGTCTCTATCTTTGGCTGAAATAATGACAGGTACTCCCAGACCTTTGATTCTTGGCAACAATAAGAAAAACAGCATTAGGTGATGAAGGATAGTATTGCTTTTTAATGTATTGATTTGTATATATCGCAACCCCTGTCATAGCATGATACAGTTCCTTGATTATAGAATTACTTTAAAACTACTCATTTTGAGTGAAAGAAAGCAAGTCAACTAATTTTTTATAGTATTGATTTCTTATTTGGCTAATTGAACAGCTTCTTTTGCTCTTCTATAAACAAAAAAATTGAAGTAAAGAGAAATGCTACTTAAGAACCCTGTGAGAATGAGCAAAGCATATTTAGGAATGCTGAGACTCCACGTGGTCCTTCCTACAACCAGCAGGCAGGTATTTTAGATTCTGAGGCTTCTTGGATTAGACCTTCTATGAAAGCACAAAATTTGTTATAAGACACTGCATTACCTGGAGAAAAACAATCACCAGGAGCCTCCGATTAGAGTAACACCTGGCATTATGCCAGCACTGTCTGCAGGCCTTTTAATCATCTGCTACTCAAATACCTATCAGCTATCAGCATGAAAGCTAAGAGCCAAGCTCTATAAAGGCCCCTGAGCAGTCATGAAAGGAATGAATATTTGTCTCTAATATGAAATATGTTTCTCTCCCTGTTCTCCCCAGCTTGGTAAATAGCACCATCATGCATTTGTTGCTAAGAAAAAAATCTCTGTGTTCACCCTTTTCTTTCTTTGCCTTCCCTCATCACATCCATCCAGTCCATCAAGTCTTGCAAAGCATGTCTCGCATCCTTGCATTTCTCTCTGTGCATGCGATGCAGGGTAAGGCCAGACTGCAGCAAATCGCCCTGCTCACACTCAGCCTCCTCTCAGACCATTCTCTACACAGTAGGGAAAGCCAGGGTTCTAAGCTACATCAATGCCTCAAAAATCTTAAAATGCAAACATAGGTAAGGCTTTAGAAGAGGGAGAATTTTATTATGTATATAGTTAAAAATATATATTGTTGCTAGCTGTTATAGAGTCAATTCTGACTCATAGGGATGCTACATACAATGGAACAAAACACTGACCAGTTCCATGTCACCCTTACAATTGTATATATGTGTGCATGTGTGCCTGTGTACACACACACACACACACTTACACCTGTATGTGTGCATGTGTAGAAAGACTTCCAAAAGTTCCTATATTTTAAATGCCCTTTTACTTTCTTTGCATATGAGGATCTTGATGTCCTCCCACAGCAAAGGCATCAAATGTTAGTTTTACACACAAAACACAAGATGGGGCTAGGTTCAAGGGATGTACGGCTCTTGGGGAATCATACCATCCAAAGTCCCAGGCACTTACCATGTGGCCCAGTCAGCGCTAGCTCTTTCCTTTTCCCTTTATCTTAATGGGGACATGCTGCCCAAGGAGGGCAGTGTCTGCCTCACCCATCAGCGCAGTGACTCACAGGGGGCTGTGCTCAATGACAGATGTGTGGCATGAAGACAAAGAGGATGGATGGCGTCAAACCACGGTGGATACCAAACAACTCAAGTAGAGGACATTACTGATGTGCAACAAAGTTACACTTAAAGCTATGTCTTACTGTGAGTCTGCCTCTCCTGCGCTCTGTCTCTAGGGTGTGGTCCCCTGCTAACTACAGCGGCTTCCCACGTCAATTGCTGGCTCGGTACCTCAGCCAGACGCATCCATTGATGTGACTGAAGGGGCCGGAAGGGAAAAGCTACATCTGGACAGAAAAGCTCTATTCAAGGAGACGTCTCCTAACTGCAGTTTGGCAGAGAATGCCGAAGTAGCGTGATGACACCCTAGAGGAAGGGCAGAGATGAGACCTCGTGAGGCTATCTACGGCTCCTGTTATAGGGAGAGAAGACTAGCTTGGTCTCACAGGGACCTGCGTTCTAGGTCAAGCATTTCCAGTGACTAACTGCATGCCCCAACGTAAACCTCCCAAGCTCTTGGAGTCCCACGGTCCTCTTTTCCTAATAAGGAGTAGATATGAATTCCCATTTTACCTACACCATCTGTTGAGAGAAACAATCACAATTATATGCTAAGTTGCATGTAGAATATTTTTGCACATTTTATATCTAACTTACACAATATATTGTATACCCTGATTTTTTATCTTATGTTGTTATTGTTGGCTGCCACTGAATCGATTTTCAACTCAGTAGACACACCGTGCGACAGAGTGGAAATGCTCGCCCGGAGTTTCCTAGGCTGTAATCTGTCAAAACAGACCACCGGCAGAATGTTAGGGTAGACACTAGAAGGGGGTCTTCTTTCTCCCAGCCTGACCGCACACCACTACTGGCACAGTCACAGCCTGCCACGTTCTCTTCTGCTAAAGGCTCAGAAACCTGCAGGGGCAGCTCTACCCTGTCCTATATGGTCCTCATGAGTCAGAATTGATGGCACTGACTCGATAGCACTGAGTCCTATGGGGATGCCACCAGTCAGAATCAACTTGATGGCAGGGATTTGGTGTTAGTTTTTCATATAATAAATGTATATTTTTATATTAAATATATAAAATTATTTTAAAATTCTCATGTCAGGTAAGAATATAGTGAGAAAAGTTAATTCTCATTGAAATTGGAGAGCAAGTCTTTCTTACTCTCTCAGATCTGTCCTGCTTTACTGTGTTCTTTGTACAAAACTTCTATATTCTAAAGCCCGTTGGTTTTTTGCTCTAAAAGCGTGGTTCTCAACCTTCCTCACGTCGCAACTCTTTAATACAGTTCCCCATGTTGTGGTGACCCCCCAACCATAACATTATTTTCGTGGCTACTTCCTAACTGTAATTTTGCTACTATTAAGAATCAGGTGACCCCTGTGAAAGGTTGTTTGACTCCTAAAGGGGTCGTGACCGCCAGGTTGGGAACCACTGCTCTAAACCAAACATTCAGAGCCTATTAAAGACTTTTGAGAACAATGACATTTGTTATTTTCCTTGAAATAGCTTCTATTCTTTTAAAAAAATCATTTTATGGGGGACTCATACAACTCATCACAATCCATCCATCCATCCATGTGTCAAGCACATTTGTATATTTGTTACCCTCATCATTCTCAAAACATTTGCTTTCTATTTGAGCCCTTGGTATCAGTTCCTCATTTTTCCCCTCCCTCCCCACTCCCTCATGAACCCTTGATCATTTATAAATTATTATTATTTTGTCATATCTTATACTGTACCACATCTCCCTTCACCCACTTTTCTATTGTCCATCCAAAAGAGAGGAGGTTATATGTACATCCTTGCAATTGGTTCCCCCTTTCCACCGCACCGTCTTCCACCCTCCCTGGATCACTACTCTCACCACTGGTCCTGAAGGGCTCATCTGTCCTGGATTCCCTGTGTTTCCAGTTCCTATCTGCACTAATGTACATCCTCTGGTCTAGCCAGATTTGTAAGGTAGAATTGGGATCATGATAGTGGGGGTGGGGGAGGAGGAAGCATTTAGGAACTAGAGGAAATGTGTATGTTTCATTGTTGCTACACTGCACCCTGACTGGCTCGTCTCCTCCCGGCGACCCTTCTGTAAGAAGATGTCCAGTTGCCTACAAATGGGTCTTAGGTCCCCAATCTCACTTCCCCTCATTCACAAGGATTTGATTTTTTTGTTTCTTGATGCCTGATACCTGATCCCTTCGACACTTCGTGATCACACAGGCTGGTGTGCTTCTTCCATGTAGGCTTTGTTGCTTCTCAGCTAGATAACCGCTTGTTTACCTTCAAGCCTTTAAGACCCCACATGGTATATCTTTTGGTAGCCAGGCATCATCAGCTTTTTTCACCACATTTGCTTATGCACCCGCTTTGTTTTCAGCAATTGTGTTAGGAAGGTGAGCATGATGAAATGCCAGTTTAATAGAAGAAAGTATTCTTGCATTGAGGGAGTACTTGAGGGATGTCCAATGTCTATCAGCTACCTTAATCCTAAACCTATACTTATATACACATAGATCTATTTCCCTATCGTTATATATATATATATATATATATATATATATATATATATATATATATATTTACATATGTACATGCCTGCATTTAGACCTCTATAAGTGCCCTTTGCCTCCCAGTTCTTTCCTCTATTTCCTTTTACTTTCCTCTTGTCCCACTATTATGCTCAGCTTTCATTTGGGTTTCAGTAATTCCTCTCAGTTACATTGTCCTTGATCAAACCCTACCAGACCTCCTACATGCCCCTCACCATCTATTGTGGATCACTTATTGTTCCCTTGTCCCTGGATTTGTTAACACCACTTCGTTTCCCCCTACCTCCCCCTTTCCCATCTCCCCTGAGAAACATCAGTCCTGTTGTTTTCTCCTCCAGGTTGTTTATCCCACCTATCTTATCTAGATAGACCTGCAGAGCTAATAATATGCACAAAAACAAGATAGAGCAAAACAAAGCAACAAAAGAAAACAAAACAACAGCAACTTGTAAAAGGTCAATTGCTAAATTAAAACTTTTTCGTGTTGCAAAATAATTTTTTTTAATTTAAAATTTTGCACTTGCATTAGTCACTGCTCAGTGGGTTCACTTGTCCACTCAAGAATACCAATGGATTAAAAAAAACTAACATTGTAACCAAGCAGTTCTCATATTTCAGGAAGACATTAGAACTTGCACACCTCAGAAGTACTTGGTCATCCCTGTGTCTTTTTAATTATCTATCATTGGAATTCATGCTGTATTTACATGCCTTTATTTTCTATACAGTCCCTGCAGGTCCACAGCCTTAGGTTTTTTTGTCTTTTAAAAACTTTTTATAATAATAAATCATTTTATCCTATAAAATGATTTATTATAAAAAATTTTAATTTTATAATAAGGGCTCTTACAGCTCTTATAACAGTCCATTCATCAATGAAATTAAGCACATTTGTACATATTTTGCCATCATCAATTCCAAAACATTTTCTTTGTGTCTACTTGGGGTTTTTTTTTGTCTTTAATAAATGCCCATCCCTTCTGTCTGTGTCACGGAGCCCACCATGATTTGATTTGCCCCAAAGTCACGATGCTCTCCTGACCATTGTACACAGAATTAATCAGGACTGACAGGACCACTGACCGTGCTTACCACATACACAAAAGAGAGGAGAGCAGCCAGCACTCCGGGTTGGGTTGTGGAGTATTTTATGAATCTATGATGGAAGGATCGCCCCCAAAACAGGGAATGCTGATCACGGGGTTTTGGAACTAGTTTTCGCCACCGGCCCTCAACTGATTGGATGCACAACCCCCTGTCAAATACCTATCTGATGCAACAGTGTAACCAGTCTGTTTTCTGAGCCCTGCTAACAGAGACTTGTCATTCTTTAGAGCAGTGGTTCTCAACCTTCCTAGCATGACCCTTTAATACAGTTCCCCGTGTTGTAGGGACCCCAACCATAAAATTATTCTACTTCATAAATGTAATTTTGCTACTGTTATGAATCATAACGTAAGTATCTGATATGCAGGATGTATTTTCATTGTTACAAATTGAATATAATTAGAGCATAGTGATTAATCACAAAAACAATATGTAATTACATGTTGTGAAATATTTGTTTCTAGTTACAAATGAAGGAAAATTTGTCTTGAAGCATGGTGTAGCATGGGGAACAGTCTTCACACCGACACTCGTACGTGGACATATCTGCGTGTGGGCGGACCCACCTGTAGATGGACAGAGGAGCAGTGCCTCGGTTCCTAAGACCACTGGAAATATGTGTTTCACAGGCGACCCCTGTGAAAGGGTCGTTTGACCCCTAAAGGGCTTGCGACCCACAGGTTGAGAACCAGTGCTTCGGAGCAAGCCTGTTGAATGATGAGCTCCATTTGATATCAATAATTAATGCCCAAGCAGCGCAGGGGAGGGTGTGTTTTTTAAACGAGAAGAAAAAAATCCAGTCTTGTTGTTCATTGCTGTTGAATCAACTGCAACTCAGAGTACCCTTGTGTACTACAGAATGCAACACTGCCTGGTCTTGGGCCAGTTCCACAATTGCTAGTGTGTCTGGGCTCATTGTTTGGGCTATCCGGTCAATCCATCCCATGAGGGTTCCTGAATTTCCACTTTCTACTTTACCAAATGCATTCTGTCATTTTACCAGCAACTGATCTTTCTTGATGTGTCCAAAGCCTCGCCAGCCATGCTTCCAATGAGCATTCTGATTCTATGCATCTAAGACCCCATTGTTTGTTCTCTCTCCGACCATAGTATATTGAATATTCTTGACCAATATCACAGTGCAAACACATCGAAACCTCTGACACGTGTAAGGAAAGGGTTGTTTTTTTTTTCTCATACCAAAAGATGGTGGAAATTCAATGACTCTTTTAAAGTATGAAAGAAAAGCATTTTCATATGACAAAATAATAATTTATAAATTATCGAGGGTTCATGAGGGAGAGGGGACCAGGGAGGGAGGGGAAAATAATGGGGAGCTGATGTCAGGAGCTTGGGTGGAGAGCGGATGTTTTAAGAATGATGAGGGCAATGAATGTACGAATGTGCTTTACACAATTGATGTATGCATGGATTGTGATAAGAGTTGTATGAGTCCCTAATAAAATTATTTTAAAAATAAAAGCATTTTCAAGATTAAGTCCCCAAATATTTTTCAGAACCCAAGGGCAAGTTCTTTGTACTGAGTTCTGCATGAAGAGTCATTTTTCAAACAGAAGAAAGGAAAATGTCTGCCTTTCTGACCCCAAAGCATAAGGTGACATAATGGTTTCAACCATATAAAAGTTTTGCAGGTTCAAGGACCCAAGGTAATGATATTCACGTCACATAGAATCTCTATATTGCAACTGCTACAAACTTGTCCAAAGAGGGACCAACCTCATCCTTGCTGACTCTGAGCAGTCTCTTTGTACCTTAAGCACAATAAGCCCGGCTGCATTGGTTTAACCTCCAGAGATGCCGCTGCGTCATCATCTTGAGTTTGGAATGCAGTGACCATGCCTTTGATGGACATCAGCCGCCTGGCCTTGACACTAATTCGATCCCCAGTGCCCGTGTCAACACATGGCTGTGATTATATGGCTCGGCTTCCACTCTGGTTGAAAAGGAAATAGGGCCCTAGACAAATGAAACAATTGATCCTCTCGGCTCACCAGGCTAAACCTAAAACTGGCTGCATGTCGGGCTTGCTGATGGAAAGAATTCCGGCTGTGAAGATAAACAGATGTGGACATAAACTCCAGTTCCAGCACCTTCCAGCCGGGCAAACTGTTTCTTCTTTTCTCTGAGAGTCCGCTTCCTCGTCCCTTCACCTGGGATCCCATGCGGAATCCTCCCAGGGGCGGGGCAACTTGAGGGGGACGATGAGCCCAGGACCTAGCACTGCTGACCTTGCACCAACGTCACTCTGCCCACTCATCCTCTCTCCCAGACAAAGACGGCTTTGCTGGTTTCTGCCCAGAGGTGCTTTAGCTACATTGCCCCTCCGTCTCTCCAAACTACACTTTCATTACGTCAATCATTCTAGTTTGGGCCCCAAACCCAAGAAATAGATGCACGAGCATGTATGTCCTATTTCCAACATAGCCCCAGGGCCTAGAACTGTTCGTGGCACATTTACGCATAAACCAAAGGTCCGGTGATCCCATATGTGCTGCAGTAGAACTGTGCTCCACAGGGGCTAACACAGGCTGGTGTTTGGGACATACCGTATGTACTCGTGTATAAGCCAAGTTTTTCAGCTTATACTAGCTGGAGCGTCCTGTCTGTGTTGATATCCTCACACCAGCTAAAGCCGAAGCTCTGTTCAGACATACAGATGAGGAGGAGGAATCCAGGAAGGACTTTAACTCTTGTGTTTTAGCTTGGTTGCAGATTGAGCTAAGGTTTTTGTACTTTTAAAGTTATTGTTGATACCATATTGTTTTTGTTGACCCTCTTTTCTACTTACAGAGCTAGTTTATTGTTTTTCTTTGAAATAAATATTCAAAAATATTTAACCTACTGATGCCTCAATTAATGTAATCTTATTGGTATCTACTTTTAGTTTGAAATTTACCAGTAGCTGCTGTATTTCCCACCCTAGGGTTACACTCATGTCAATAAGTTTTCCCAGTTTTCTATGGTAAAATTAGGTGCCTCGGCTTATATTCTGGTCAGCTTCCACTCGAGTAAATAGGGGAGGTCAGATGCTTTTCTACTGAGTTGCTTGAAGGTAGACTTGAACTGCCAGACTTTGGGAGAGCAGCCAAACGGTTTATATTAACCAGGGACTCCACAGCACATTTAAAAACTCAGAAAATATTTGATGAATGACAAACACAAAACAAACAAACAAAACCTCATAGGCCTAAGTCCCAAGACTCCAAAGTTACTTAAAACTCTGATGCATCTATGCAGACCAATAGCTGCACCTTAGATGTCTACTCCAGAGATTTTACGACCACAATTGCTACTTAATAAAGGAAGATGAAAAATACTGTCACTGTGGATTACGTTCTTACTTGGTCTTCCCCGAGACAGTGATCTGGAGTCCCCAGGCTCAGCAACTTATTCCCTCAAGTTGTTTGGTTATGTCTGCTGGCACTGTTGAGTCAGATCTGAACTGCTAACCACAACGTTGGGGGTTCAAATTCACCAGCCTTTCCAAGAGAGAAAATTAAAGCTCTCTATTCCAATAAACATTTGCCACATCAGAAACCCTATAAATTATAAGTTCCCAAACTTCTTTGACTTAGCACCCTCTTTTCAGAAAATAATTACTCAGCACCCCCTAGCCAGTAAAAGCACTCATCCTGCGGGCCATAATCAAGACAAAGGGGAGGTATTTTAAACCATCTGCATGGCTTAAAATCGGGAAAGGTGTGCATCAGGTTGAGGGGTTGCATCTTGTCATCATACTTATTCAATCTCTAGGCTGAGCAAATCATCAGAGAAGCTCGATTATATGAAGTAGAACGGTGCATCGAGATTGAAGGATGGCTTATTAACAAATTGCAATACGCAGACTATCCAACCTTGCCTCCTGAAAGTGCGGAGGACTTGAAGCACTTGCTGATGAAGATCAAGGACTGCAGCCTTCAGTAGAGATTACAACTCAATGGAAAGAAAACCCAAATCCTTACAACTGGACACAGGTGACAGTTGGATAAGTAAAGATTGAAGTTGTATCAATAAACCAAAGTTTATCCTTGATTCCCCTGATGGGCATATGGGTTGTTTCCACCTTCTGCTATGGTGAACAGTTCTGTGATAAACATGGGTGTACATTGATCTATTCATGTTGTGCATCTCACTTCTCTAGGATGCATACCAAATCATATATTTCTATTATCAACTTCCCGAAGAAGCGCTATACCACTTTCTATCCACTCCCACTAGTACCCTGAGACATTTATGGTTTACTGTGCCAACCTGGCCAATAAACACATGTAGGATTAATTGAAAGGAAATGGCTCGGTGAGCCTTGCCTTTCTAGTTCTCAGGTCTCCTGTTCTCTGATGGTCGGACCAGGGTACAGCTGCCTTAGCCAGTTCCCAACTTCAGCTGGCAAGACTCACTTCCTGGAAAACATCCCTTATGAGAAGCCACATGGACCTACCCCGATGCAGCCCTGGGTGCTGGAGCAGCCATGTGGGGACCCTGCCAGCGCTGAGACGCTTACACGCTCAGTGATTCAGTTTTCCTCCTGCAGTTGGTATCTGAGGTAGTTTATTGTGCCAACTTGGCCAATAAACACATGTGGGGTTAATTGAAGGGCGGAGGAATAAATGGCTCGATGAGCCTAGCCTTTCTAGTTCTCAGGTTTCTCAGGTTCTCAGCTGCCTTATCCAGTTCCCTGCTTTAGCTGGCAAGGTTCACTTCCTGCAAGACATCCCTGTGGAGAAGCCACATGGACCTACCCCAATGCAGCCCTGGGTGCTGGAGCAGCCATGTGGAGACCCCTGCCAGCACTGATATGCTTACATATTCACTGATTCAGCTTTCCTCCTGCAGTTGGCATCATTGCATGTGTTTTGTGAGATGGAGGAGGACTTTGTGGATTGGTGTGGGACATATGGGTTAATGTTAGACTTGTGGACTTGGGCAGCACTGGGTTGGGATGTTTTCTTGATGTGCACTTAACCTTTATATACATCTCTCTCTTATACACGAGTTCCTATGGATTTGTTTCTCTAAAGTACCCAGACTACCACAGCATCATTGCATATGTTTTGTGAAATGGAGGAGGACTTTGTAGATTGGTATGGAACATATGGGCTAATGTTGTACTTAAGGGCTTGGACAGCACTGGGTTGGGATGCTTTCTTAATGTACACATACCCTTTATATAAAACTCTGTCTTATACATTCTGTGAATTGTTTCCCTTGTTTACCCAGACTAACCTCATGAGGGTTTCAGTCTCTCCTTGACTTCTCCAGAATTTGTTGCTTTCTGGTTTTGTTGACCTTTGCTATCAATGTTGGGTAATAGGTTGTTTTGGTTTGCACCTCTCAGCTGGCTAGCAATCACAAGCATTCCTTCATGACTGACTGAAGAAGCTCTTTGGTGATATCTTCTGGTCATTTTTCAATTGGATTATTTGCCTTTTTCTTGTTGCAGTATGGAGGATTTCTAAAATTATAGAGAATAGTTCCTTGTCTGATCATTGTAAAAAATAATCTCATAATCTTCAAATTTCATTTTTCTATGACCTTTTTGAATTCCCCTCATATGATCCGTCTTGCATCCCTTACACTGAACACCTGGCACAAAGGAGCTGCTTATTCAGAGTTGGCTGACTTGGGTAATGACTGTGAGCCACACACCAACTTCGCCTGACTCCTGACTTCCTCAGGATTGAGGTGCAGGGCATGGGTTCTTTGGCCTTTCACTTCTGCCATTTAAAATCAGGCAGCATGCTACAAGCTACTTCCTCTTTAACCCTCTTTTTCTCCTCTCAGAAGTAAACCAAATGGTTCCTTCTGAGGAAGTTGTAAAGAAAGATTCAATGAGACACTGTCTGAAATATGCTGAGTCTCTGCTGGGAAGAGTAGAAAGGGACCAGTTGCTCATCATTGGGTTGTGATCGTTAGTTCAGTCATTTCATTCTGTTACCCCTCAAGAATTTGGTCAAGCCATTTTCTGGGTTACTTGGTCTGTGCTTGGACCCAGCGTCATTTCAATGACTGGCCACCATGGGGTTACTGTAACAAGGATCCACCTGTCTTGGGATGACAGCATCTACCTTCCAAAAATAGAAGTAACGATGGGAAATTTGAGACTGTTGATTCTTAATGTGGTATTCTTTGTTTAGCATAGGCGGAAATAAGTAATCAGGTGCTGCTTCTTGTAAAGATTCCCAGTAGCATCGTGGTTAATCACTCGGCTGTGAAGTGAAAGGTCAGAGGTTTGCGTCCATCAGCTGCTTTTTGGAAGAAAGATGTGGCAGAAGAAATGACCACAAAGATTGAGAGTCTTGGACACCCCATGAGTTTCCTGTCCAACAGGCTCACAAGGAGTTGGAAACGATGCAGTGGGGTTCTGTGCGGGGTTGTCTGTTCACTTGTGTTGCTCCTTCTTGTGTATTTCCAAATATACCTGAACAACGATAGAACGACAAGGGTGGCCAGTGTTTCCCTAACCAACCTGATGCTGTAGGAAAGAAAAATCTCCCCACCGCCCAGGCTTGTTTAGAAATGTAGGTATGTGTAGCCTCGGTAGGATCCCGAAACTGATTAGAAGTGGGTTTCACTGGAAGGAAAGGGGCTGAGATGAAGTTTCTTTTCTACTTGAGACACTAAGAATACGGAGCCCTTGGTAGTCAAAAGAATGATGGTTTAAGGCCCTCCAGAGGCATCTCAGAAGAAACACTTGACCATGGACTTCCCAGAAACCATCTGTTGCGAGAACCCTATGTGCAGTTCCTTTTGGGCACTCTCGGGTCAGCATGCATCAGAATCGACTCCAGGCAGCCAGTTTGGTTTGGGATGTGTTGATGAAGAGGAAAAGTGGTGCTTCTAGCAGACACAGGGGCCAAAGAAGGACCTCTCTCTTTCCCTCACATAACCTATGGTAGTTACAGAATTTCATGTCAACTTGATAAATAAGTGTAGGAATGGAGTCTAGCCTGTCAATCAGGCCAAAGCCTAAACATGCCTCCTTGTGGGCGTGGTCTTCTCATGAGGATTTCTGGGAACTTCCTCTCTTACTCCCTGGAGGTGGCCCTTACTCTCTCTGCTTCACCTTCCTGCTGGCAAGCCGCGTGTAGCCACGCTGAGACCTGAGAGAGCCATCTCAGTGGAGACCTGCGCCAGTCCTGTGATGCTTCCACCGGCATTGGATCCATTAGACTTTTCACCCTCTGGCCTGTGATCTTCCTGCATTCACCACCCTTCCTGTGTGAGTCTGACGAAGAATTTATGGACTGATTGGACATACAGGCTAATATCAGACTTACAGACTTGATTTGGACTGAGCTAGGAGGTTGTCTCAATATACAATGGCTCTTGGATAGAAAGCACCCTCTTACACACATCGGAGTGTCACTGGATTTGTTGCTCTGGTCAACCCAGCCTAACACCTCGCCTATTGGAGAGAGCCTATGTGTCTTATTTCTGAAGCAGCTCCTAAATTTGACCCTCATCTCCCTGCATCCCCACTTCCTCTACAAAGCCTCCTCTTCAAATAGCAGTCCGAGTGGTTTTATTTTGAAACTTCGGTTCCCACTTGTTAAAAGCTATAGAAATTATTATACTCTAACAACTTACCCTTTCCCATCTGAAAAGTGGGGCTCGCCATCCCCTTTAATGAGGGTGATCATCAAGATGAATGTGGCAGTGTGTACACAGCGTGATTTTCCACTGATCTCCTGGTGAAGTGAAAACCCTGAATTGCCTACAGGCCCCTCGGGGTAGCCCCAGCCTGCTCTGCGGCATGACACTACTTACCACCCGCCTCCCTCTTGCCCTCCCCACTTAGACATGTTCGGAACCTGGTACTCCCCATGCTCCCTTCCAGCCTCCTCTGACCATCCTGCCTGGAATGCTTACCTCCACTCTGTGCTTCCCTGTCAGACCTCCGCCCGACCATGGCTTTCCGGAGAGGCCTCCCTGACCCATATGATTACCAAAAACTCTTAGCAAGGCCACCACTCACCTGTTAGTTGTTTTGTTTAACTATTGTGGCTTGTGTTTTTCTAGGATGCTGGAAATGATGTCATTAGCATCTTGAATGCCAACAGGGTCACCCTGGTGGACAAGTTTCAGCAAAATTCCCAGATTAAAACAAACTACCATTTATACTCATGTATAAGCCAAGTTTTTTTAGCACATGGGTCAGTGGTACCCCAGCTAGGACAGCCTCTATGATGATCTCACACCAGCTGAAGCTCTGCATTGGGCTATGGATGATGATGAGGAATCCAGTTTTGAAGAATTTTAACTCTTTACATTTTAGCTTGGTTGCTGAATGAGCTCAGTGATTAGTATTCTTAAGTATTATTGTTGATGCCTTATTGTTTTTGTTGAACCTATTTTCCACTTACTGTGCTGGTTTACTGATGTTAATTGACTTGTCCTTTTATTTGTTTTTATTTAAAATAAATATTTAAATACATTATCCCACTGATTTCTCAATTTTTAGTAATTTTATTTTCATTTGTTTTGATTATTGAAACTCACCAATAGTTCCTGCATTTTCCACCCTAGGCTTATACTTGAGTCAACCAGTTTGTCTGGTTTCCCAGGTAATGATTAGGTACCTCGGCTTATACTTGAGTCGGCTTATATTCGATTATATACGGTAGGAAGAAAGTTCTGGCAGCCCACTTCCAAAATTTGGCCATTGAAAACCTTTGAATGGTGACAAAATATTGTTAGATAGTGTGTGGGAAAGTGGGTACCAGATTCGAAGGTTCTCAAAGCCCAAAGTGTCCAGGGATTGCCATGAGTCACAATGGCGTGATGGTGCTGAGTTTGATTGTGTGAGTCAGAATTGACTTTGCAATGGTAAGTGGGGGCGTGAGTGAGCGATGGTAACTAACAACCACTTATTAATAAACCGTGACGGAACAAGGTCATCATTCCCCGCCCTGGTGGAAGGGGTGAATTTACAGACATTTGTCTGATTCTGTCTCTTCACTCCCCCAACTAGACAGTGAGCTCCTTTATGCCACCCACTGACTTGATCTCTCAAGCCTGTCCTTGTGCCTCTACCTAGTAGGAGCTTCATAACTAGCTGTTGATTGTTGAGAGTTTGAAGGAGAAATAGCATTTCATTTTCCTAGTCTATGAAAAACCATTGACCATGCCATCTTTCCTGTGACCTGAAGCCATCTCTAAAATGGTATCTTGTTGTAATTGGGAGATTTTTCAAATCTACCAGCAAGGTTTCTCGATGGAAAGTATCACTAGGGAAGAGGAGAGCTCTTGTCTGCTCATGTTTAGGGCTTCAGGTGAAAAACCAGCCACCTCTTCCATGGGGCGGCAGCTGCATCTGTGTGGGCAAGCACCTCTAGGTCATGGACCAGCAGAATCATGTCTGAGCTTCCGAGGGCTGCCGCAATGGAGAAGCCCCACCAGAGGCTGGAGCTAACAAACAACAACGTATCATCTAGAGGCTTTTGGGGAAGCTCTAGGACATCCTGCCTCATCAGCAACCTCAAGCACTACTTGACACTGATTGACATGGGTCTACACAGGATGTATGGCTTCCCATGTGTCTGTTTGTCTGTCTATTCTGTTCCTGTTGTAAACACCACTCAGAAAGGAGTACGTTTAAGATCCATTCTACTCAGCTGTGTCCTCATTAAGTCCGTAAAAGGAAATCCTGATTTCCAAGCATGGTCCCATCCACAGGCACACAGATCAGGACAGCAACGTGTACTTCGAGGGGAAATGAATTAGTCCCTAACAACATGGTTCCCACACAGCCACATTGCACAGCACCATCTTCTCTTGCCATGTTTTCCTTCCTGTTTTGATCGGAACATTATATCTCTTCCTTTGATTCACAGCTGGCCCCTGCTCAGAGCATCTCCCTATGAACCACTCCTGATGAACCGACTCCATCTCACATGGGAAACTCCACGGGGCCGCCTCCCACATCATTCGAGTCAGACCCTATAGTCTCGGGACACCATCTGGGGCAAAAACACATCCCTACATTCCCTGCACGCTTTCATTTCCTCCAAGTGACTGCCACAGAACCACAAGAAGCATCCAGGTGAGCACGTGTCTTGCTCACGGGGAAGTAAACACACTTATGTTTCCATAACCGCACCATCTGTTTTGATGGGTGCGGGGCATAGCATGATAGCTAGGAACAAACTGCCCTTTAAATGCATTTCCTGCCATGACGCCGATTGATCGCTGGTGTGTGCGCATTAGAGCAGCACTTGGGCATTAAGCTGGGAATGGCCTGGATTGAGTCAATTGCATTAGGCCTGAAAGGCATCTGTGCATCCTGATGAGATCCAGAAGAAGAACTGCTGATTACCCAGAAATCCCACCCCTTGCATTGACCGTATGTCTCACAATAATGCACGCTTTCATATCTCAATTCATCATTGCGGATAACCACTCAACAAATCAGAACACAGTGACCTTCTGGAAAGCGTCAGGCAGCGCAGACGCCTTGAGGACACGTTCTCATCAGTTATTCATTTCTGGGCTCTCCTATGTTCTCCTCCTGGGACTTAGACTCCTTCGTTAGAACACGGTTGTGAAGGGTACAGTTTTAGTGGCCTTCCCTCGCCTCTTGTTCCTGACGAATCTCCATGATTCTCCCCAAGGTGAAGGAGAAGGGCACATGCATCCTGAGGACGCTCTTCGACCTCCCGTTTGAAGACTGACACAGCCTAGCAGCTCAGACTTTACTGGGCACCCACAAAAGGGTGGTGCTCACTTTTCTTTTTTTCAATCTTTAAATTCCCTGATTTGCTTTTGTTCCATCCTGCTGCCGGAAACAACCCTGAAAAAACATATCTATCGTAATTTGCAGCCCAGACACACTCAGTCCTCCACCCCATGGCCTCCTAGATCAGGAACAGAATAACGGAAATGAGAAAATGGAAAGGAAGTTTCCAGAAACAGAAGCACATAGCCCAGTGGGTGTGGGAGGCTGAAGAAACGACTTCCAGATGCAAGTGCCTACTCCTGGCCCAGGGTCTGGAATCAGAAGACAGGGCTGCGGTCTCAGCACCACCCCATGCTGGGTCTGTAACATTCAGACAGTCTCTGACTTCATGTTAGGACAAGGAGCTGCTGTGGGTGAAGGGGCTGCCCCCACCCACCATAGTTTCCTGCACATGGTTGCTGTTGTGTGCATTTGGTCCATGCTGAGTCATAGGGATCCTATAGGATAGACTACAATTGCCTATTGGGCTTCCGATGCTGTAAATATTTATGGGAGCAGATTGCCTGGTGTCTTCTTCCATTAAGCCAACCACTGCTGGCTTCAACCCACCAAAACACCAGTTAACAGTCCAGGACTTAACTGCGGCACCACCAGGTCCTGGCACACAGTGCTGAGCAATAACTGTTTTAGGTATGAGGGAAGGAATCCGTACAGAGAGTGCTTTGTAAGCTGGTGGATTCTAGAGAAAAGTTTGCCATTACAGACCTCTCGTTCTTCTAGTGCAGGCTGGAGAAATAATCCGATTAACCCTCTGGTCTCCACAAAGAACAAACCGAATCTGGAGCTCATCTTCCAAGTTTTCAGGACCACGAATTCAAACCTGCCCATGACACAAGTTCCAGCTAATAGCGGGAAGCAGGATGCTAAACAGGATGGCCTGAAAACTAAGGATGGCATCGGTGTCCGTTCCCAACAGCCGGAATTCTGCTCCTTGGCCAGTGTTCCTTAGAAAGTGAAAAGTCGAAGGGATCAGGTATCGGGCATTACCAGAACAAAAACTCTTTTCACGGTGAATGAGGTGGAGAGTACGGAGTGGAGACCCAAAGCCCATTTGTAGGCCACTGGAGATCCTCTTACAGAAGGGTCTCGAGGAGATGAGCCAGTCAAGGTGCGATGTAGCAACGATGAAACATACAACTTTCCTCTAGTTCCTAAATGCTTCTCCCCCACCCACCCACCCCTACTATCATGATCCCAATTCTACCTTGCAAGTCTGGCTAGACCAGAGGATGTACACTGGTGCAGATAGGAACTGGACTAACATAAATCTTCCACAACTCCTTATTTTTGGTTGAGTCTGATCTAGTTGTCACTTCCAATTGGTCTGAGCAAGTGAAGCTTCACTACAGAAACCCTAGCTTGCTCTGTATATACAGTGTGTCTCTAAATAGTAAGTGTCCCGGCTAATTAGCACCCATTTGCCAACAGGACAGGTGGTCAGGACGCAGGCTCCGCGGACAGCTGACTTACACTGGAATTCACAGTTTGCTCTGGTTGCTCACAGCATGTAATTCAGCTCCTCATCAAGTATTTTTCCCTTCCTTATTAACATAAGCTCTCACTACACACTCAGAGCACAGCGCAGGAGCAGCCCCCCTCCCTCTCCCCAAGTTATCAGAGATGTTCTTAGCCAAGTCTGCTAATGACTCAGAAGGGACATTCGGAAATGTAAAAGCTCTTAATGAACATGCTTTCTGCCCCCTCCTGCCCTGCCCCCTCCCAAGACTCTCCAAATGTTATTTTTAACTCCACGGGGCTACAGCTGCTCTTCAGAGAGAGCCAAGCCAAGGCACAGGCAGCAGCCCGATCACATATGACAAGCAAGTTCTGGGAAGCATGGCAGTGAACAGCGTGGGCACCAAGGAGAGAAGCGGGTGACTGATATACATGGTTTGTGCCATTGGCATCACGGAATGGTACACGTGAAAAGCATGGACCTGGCGAATGATGTGTCGTCCATACTTTCACAGCAATT
This sequence comes from Tenrec ecaudatus, assembly GCF_050624435.1. Classification (NCBI taxonomy): domain Eukaryota; kingdom Metazoa; phylum Chordata; class Mammalia; order Afrosoricida; family Tenrecidae; genus Tenrec; species Tenrec ecaudatus. The sequence continues at coordinate 154,115,697 of NC_134533.1, read as the reverse complement.
TAACCAAAGGAAGGAGGGTGTGGTTGAGAGATTAACTAGAAACACTTCTGAGAGAGGAGGACCAGAGGCCACCTGGAAGGATAAGCAACCACATGGATCAAACTGCATCTCAGGGACCACCTGGACGGATAAGCAGCCACATGGATCAAACTACATCTCAGGGACCACCTGGAAGGATAAGCAACCATATAGATCAAACTGCATCTCAGAGACCACCTGGAAGGATAAGCAGCCATATGGATCAAACTGCATCTCAGGGACCACCTGGAAGGATAAGCAACCACATGGATCAAACTGCATCTCAACCTTAAGGTGCAGGAGGGGACACTTTCAGCCCTGATCGATCAAAGAACCAGACAAAGATTCAGTCAGGCAGATCTAAGAAAATCGGTAGCTTTGCCAATTTAGGAAGAAAATAAAATCTTAGAGGCCACCATGTATTCTAACCTAAACTAAACCTCCAAGGTGAACATGTCTCCTTATTCGTACACACAGCTCTTGGTGCCCGCCACCCCACTGCCACCTCCTGGGTTCTGAGTCATCACAACCATATGGGACAGCAGTTCAATTGGCTTCTGAGGCTGGAAATCCTCACAGAACCACTTTCTTCTGGGTTTGAACTGTTGACTTTATGGTTAGCAGTCAAATGCTTAAGCCACGGCACCATAAGAGATCCTCAACTTTTGTGATTTCACAATTTGGGAATTAAAGAAGCAAATTCCAAGTTCCAAAAGAAGCTAGTTGGAACTTTTTCCTTGTTGACTCTTCTTGTGACCACTTCTAGCTTTTTCATCCAAACGAGATCCCTTGATTTACTTACTTCCATTCTCTTCCTGTAAAGCAGAAATGGTCATGATTGTCCAACATTCCTAAAATTAATCTGAATTATCCTTTGGATGGCACTGCCTGGGATTGTGTGAAGGAAAGACATCTTGAAAAAACCCAGGAAGCCCTCTAGTCCTTCTGTGGCTTGTCATTTTCATATGGCCAGGGCTAACGCAGGGTTTTCAGTAGCTAATCCCTCTGAAGTAGACAGCCTATTCCTCCTTTGTAGTCTGTTCTTACTCTGGAAATCCTGCCCAAATCGGTTAACTTCGAAGAAGAATGGATGCCTTCAACGATAGTTTTGGCAAAGAATATTGAAAGTACCATCGACTGCCAAAAGAACAAACAAATCAGTTTGGGGAGAAGTATAGTCAGAATGTTTCTTAGAGGCAAGGAGCCTGCATGTCCTGTACTTTGGACATGTTGTCAGGAGAAACGAGCCCTTGAAGAATGACATCATGCTTGGTAAAGTAGAGGGGAAGCAAAGAAGAGGAAGGCTCTCAGCAAGATCAATTGATACCGTGGCTGCAACAATGGGCTCAAACATAAGAACGACCATGAGGATGGCCCGGGATGGGCTGATGTTTCCTTGTTGTACTTGGAACAGACTTGACACCTAATGACACCAACAACAGGGATCAAATTTGTCCACTACTCTTACAAGAATTTCATGAATCAGCATCAAATTCCACTAGATTTGTGTTATTCATATTTTTCTCTTAAATCATTTTATTAGGGGCTCATAAAACTCTTATCACAATCCATACATACATCATTTGTGTCAAACACATTTGTACTTTCATTGCCCTCATCATTCTCAAAACATTTGCTCTCTACCTAAGCCCCTGGCATCAGCTCCTCATTTCCCCCTCCCTCCTTGCTTACCACTCCCTCATGAACCCTTGATAATTTTTATAAAATATTATTCTGTCATATCTTACACTGTCCGATGTCTCTCTTCACCCACTTTTTCGTTGTCTGTCCCCAAGGGAGGCAGTTATATGTAGATCCTTGCAATTGGTTCCCCCTTTCCAACGCATTCTGCCTCTATCCTCCCAGTACTGCCACTCTCACCACTGCTCCTGAAGGGATCATCTGCACTGGATTCCCTGTGTTTCCAGTTCCTATCTGTACCAGTGTAGATCCTCTGGTCTAGCCAAATTTGTAAGGTAGAATTGGGATCAAGATAGTGGGAGAGGAGGAAACATTTAGGAACTAGAGGGAAGTTGCATGTTTCATCGTTAATACCCTACACCCACGACCCTTCTGTAAGGGGATGTCCAGTTGCCCACAGATGTGTCTTGGATCCCCACTCTGCACTCCCCCCATTCACAATGATATGTTATTCATATTTAAAATTTTTATTTCTAAAATAAATATACATCACTTGGGGTTTCAACAGAGAAGAGAGAGCATATTCGAGTTAAGTCCATCAAAACACGGTCACTTGCATAGATGCCAAGGTTTCTGGGTGGCAAACACTAATCGAGGGCATGGCACTTGAAAATCGCCGGGCAGCACAATGGAGGAAAAGCTTGGTTACCTACCTCCATAAGGATAACAGCCCAGAAAAACCTTTAGAACCCAGTTCTGCGTTGTAAGATGGGTGGTTGTGCGGTGTCTCCAGTGGTTTCTGAAGGAGAAGAGAGTACTGTCGAGAAAACTGCCCCTTGTCAAGAACTAGCAGCCTCTGATCGAGGAGCTCAGCCAGGCTTGCAGCAGCTTTCTTTAAGGCCAGTCAGGGACATGAACTCCCAATTTCATTCTCCTTCCACTGAGGCTCCCCATTGGCCAAATACAATTGAAAACCAGATCCTGTGGCTTCCACCAATGGAGGTCACGGAGGTCAGCCTCCCGGGCTAGCGGGCAGTGTGGCGAAGGGGAGCCAGGGAATGTGAAAAGCAGTCAGAAGATACTGTTCCAGGCAGAAGGCTCAGAGTTTCAGGCCTCTCTACTCCTTGGTTTTTGTCCCACATGGAGGGGAGGTCCACCACTGGAGGAGTATAAGATCTGACCATACATTTACCAGGTCTTTTAGCCTCGCTCCGGGTCCTTTGGACTTCTTGTCCACAGTATCCCCTTCAAAAATATCAAGGCATTCTGACTCATAGAAACCCTTCAGGACAGAATAGAACTGCCCCAAAAAACTTTCCTGACTGTAACCTTCCAGGGGCAGATTGCTACCTTTGGCTCCTGTGGAGCGACTGATGGGTCTGAACTGCTGACCTTATGATTAGAAGTCAAACACTTTCACCATGGCTCCACGAGGGCTCCTGGAGCAGAAGTGACCTGACACCAAATAGAAGCCCTACAGTTAAAAATAAAATTTAATATTTTCTTTTGCCTAAAACAGCCTCAAAGACACATTTGAATTTCTCAATTCCCAGTACCTTCCTGAGACAGGGCCAGGTCTTGCAAGTTTTTTTCCAATATGCTCCTCACTGACAATGAATGAGAAATGGAAATCCCTGAAGGTTTTTCCAGGTGTAATTCTTTTGGGAGTTTTTTTGACACATTTTTCCATCCTTTGGCCAAGAAATGAAACACAAAGGCTTGAAATCTTAAAAAAGCAGAGCAAGGCTGACCTATTGTCAAGCCAATCATAAAATGCTGAAGGAAAGAGTGCAGTTCCCCATCCATTTCTTATTTTCACACACGATTGTGGAGCAACGCTGTGCCCAGGTGGTCTGCAAAGATGCAAACAGAAAGGTTCACAAATAACCTTGCTATGCTAAGTTAGGTTTTTCTACTTTAAATCAAAACAGATAGTTAATCAGTTGGTTTTGTTTGCTTGTATTTCACCAACCCAAAAGGTAGTCCTTTTGTAGAATTGGCCTCAGTCAGTCTTGGCACATCTGCCTCTGACTGATGTTAAAGGTGTGTTTTCTCAACTCTTCCTCTTCATGCTGCATGGCTGTATCCTGGGGACGATGCTCTTTGTGGTCATTAGGTGGTTGTAGGAATTCAAGTCTCATACCTTCAAGTAACCTTTATACTCTCTCAAGCCTGAAGATCGCAAAGAGCTGAGCTGTGTGTCTCTTTGGCAGAAGCATCTGGGTTCCTTCTGCAGGACAGTATTAAACCACCCTTGCACAGATCCACAGTCAGGAAAATGTGATCGTCTAATTAATGCAAGTCAATGGGGCCCCTCATTTGGGTTGAGTATGGGGCCAGTCTAACTCAAAGAACCTAATACTGGAAGAGAAGCCGATCCCCAAGAGGGAATGAATGTCCATGGAGCAACCATCCCAAAATAAAATATAATGCAAAAATGCTCCAGAAACCAAAGAGAAGTCAGCAACAGCCTCGCTGGAGGTGCTGGGAATGTGAGTGATTCCAGAAGTAAGATAGTGTGGTGGCGGCGATGCAGAAGAGAGAAGACATCCTTCCTGGGCATAAAGCAGCATGCATAACTGCCGAGAGGCATGAAAGAGTATAGTGAGCACTAGGAGCAATGAATCGATTGCTCAAATATTTGGGACAACTTTACACAACCGTGAAGATTCCAAGCTTTGTCTTGAAAGGCACTACATCATTTAAGCAGGGGAGGACTAGTCCATATTTCAGGGTCCATATTTCAGAAAGACACTGTTAAGTGGACAATGTCGCAGTAGGGCTGGGTTGAAAGCTGAAGGGACCTCTTCTGAGGTCACTAAATTCACAGGCATGGAGAACAAGGATGGGGTAGTCTTCAGAGAGAGTGAGAATCCCTTGGTCCTGATGGTCAGCTGGACTTGATAACAATACACCAGAGGACAGAGGATCTAATAATGACTCTGAGTGTTTTTGGATGCTAACAAGGATATTCTACCTTATTCCAGGTGTTCTCATTATTCATTCCCATATTTCTATGAAAATTCATTTTTTTATTTATTTACTCCATCAACTTCGATTACAAGTGAAGTGTCCACTGGTTTAATTTATACATGCAAAGCACAGGAGAGAAGTGGAATAATTTTATATCTAATTTAATTCACAAAATACTTTGGATTAACATAGCCAAAAATCCATATGAAGTAGATTAAATTTTGTTCTATTATTATTATTATTATCTGAGTAACTGTATGGTATATATCAATTGAAAAAAATCATTGTGGCTCAACCTACAAGACACGAATCTTGGCATTTTGCCTTTGCTCTGAAAATATCTTAACAACCCTATGTCTGTGTCAAAGTTGACAAACAGAAGAATAAAAAAATTTTTTGTATGATTATCTCTTCAAATAGTTTACAACCAATGTATAAGGACCGATTTCCTGGGCATTTAATGAGCCATCTAATTTTAGTGTTATACATATTGGCTATTTCATTGAAATATTTTCTTATTTTGTTTAAATACCAAAACTTGAAAAGCTAAGAAAATCAATTGACATCTGTTAAAAGGTGATCAATCTAATCACCCAATTGAACTGACCCCTTCTCTAATGGGAAGGGTGGAGCATATATGCTAGTTACAGACAGAGGTAAGTGTGTCTTTCCGATTTCCAACAACTTTGAGAGGACCTACAAGATAGAATCTAGGCAGGGCGAGCTTCAAGAAAGCCTACCAAGCCTGGATCAGAACTAATGAAGAACTTCCAACCTCAGAAGCAGGTGAAACAATGAGTCCAACTTCCTACAAGTGGCAAGAGGCAGAGGCAAGCGGTAGAGAGCCAAGTTGTGTCCTACCCCTACCTGGTCACTTTTAAGACAGTCAATGTGGTAGTTAAAAAGAGCAGCCCCTAGTTAATTGAAGAGCGCATCAATAATCATAACAAATGAACATGTTTGCACAGCATGAAGCTTTGGGCCCAGTCTCTTCATGCAAAAATGACTGTCTCCCTGCTCCTATTGACGTTTGGGTTATGACTCTAAACTCCTCCTCTGTCTCCTGGGCCAGACATGGACTATTGAGGAGAGAGGCAAACAAGCTCAGTCTGGACCTCCCTGCAGTCCTGACAATGAACAAAAAGACCCCCTGAAAGCATGAATAGAAAGCAATCAACGCCTAGCATAGAAATTACATCAAAACCAGTGTTTCCTTATGAAAGAGACTTACTTAAAAGACACAGAGTAACATTAGAAAACCTTTCCTTTATTATCTCAAGATTTGAAAATGCGTTTTATTTAATAAGAAGGAGTAATCTGGATTAAGGGGGTGAAAAAGAACTTTCACATGAAAATTATGGCAGAAAATGGCCTGTTGGGTTCTGTGGAAAACAAATAACATGAAGGCAGTATCAAGAAACTGTCCCTCCAGGGTATTGTTTATATCTCTACAGGAAAAGAGAGACCAGACATCAGCCCAGTGCTCCAAGATGTGAATGCAACATACCAGCATGAAGCAGGGAACCAGTGGAGAGGTCTGAGGGGCCGGCCCCAGTCCCAACTACATGTATAGCTGCCCTTCCCACCAGAAGAATTTCTTTCAGAGGACAACACTGAAGCTCCAGCTCCAGGAGAGGGACATGTCTGATCAGAGCACCTGGGAGCAAATGAAGGGGGAGGAACAGAGAGTGGAACACATCCTGGCCCACCCAGCCTTGAGGACAATATCCCTGCTCAGAGTAGCCAATGCACAGAGAGGACCACATGCCACCCCCACTATGAGACACGTCATCCCTTACTGACCCATAGCCCTCCAGGGGACAACACTGGAGACACAGTGTGGGAATTGCATACAATCTGACCCCACCACCCTGAGGAAAACACTAAGGGCGTGCAACAGAACAGCAAGGGGAGCAGAGCAAGAAAGTCCCAAGGGAGTACCAAAAATAGACTTTGGAGCCTGGGCGTGGCGTTCCATCAGACTCAACTGGAAAACACTCCTAAAAGTCAACAAACAGACCTTCAACTATTTACAGGCTTTCCTTTTCTTTTTGTCATTGTTTGTTGTTGTTTTGTTGCTTTGCTTTGCTCTGTCTTGTTTTTGTGCATATTATTATCTTTGTAGGTCTTTCTAGATAGGATAGGCTGGATAAACAATCTGGAGGAGAAAACACCAGGACCGACAGTTTAAGGGGGACATGGGAGAGAGGGAGGTGGTGAAAGGAAGTGGTGCTAACCAAGTCAGGGACAAGGGAACAACAAGAGATCCAAAATAGTGGCAAGGAGGGTGTAAGAGGCCTGGTAGGAATTGATTAAGGGCAATGTAACTGAGATGAACTACTGAAACCTAAATGAAGGCTGAGCATGATAGTGGGACAAAAGGAAAGTAAAAGGAAATAGAAGAGAGAATTAGGAGACAAAGGGCATTTATAGAGGTCTAAATACAGGCACATACATATGTAAATATGTTTATATATGATATGGGGAAATAGATTAATGTGAATATATTTATAGGTTTAGTATTAAAGTAGCAGATGAACACTGGGCATCCACTCAAGTACTCTCTCAATGCAAGAACACTTTCTTCTATTAAATTGGCATTCCATGATGCTCACCTTCCTGACACAATCACTGAAGACAAATGTGTGCATAAGGAAAGCGTGGTTAAGAAAGCTGATGGTGACTGGCTAACAAAAGATATAACATCTGGGGTCTTGGGAGCTTAAAGTTAAACAAGCGGCCATCTAGCTCAGAAGCAACAAAGTTCACATGGAAGAAGCACACCAGCCTGTGTGATCACAAGGTGTTGAAGGGATCAGGTATGAGGCATCAAAGAACAAAAAATTATATCATTGTGAAAGGGGGAGAGCAGATTGGGAGCCCAGAGCCCATCTGTAGTCAACTGGACACCCTCTTACAGAAGGTTGAGGGGAGGAGATGATCCAGTCACAACTTTCCTCTAGTTCTTAAATGCTTCCATCCCTTATCCCCACCCCACTAACATGATCCCAATTCTATTTTTTAAATCCAGCTATACCAGAGCAGGTACACTGGTACAGATGGGAACTGGAAACACAGGGAATTCAGGACAGATGAACCCTTCAGGACCAGTGGTGAGAATGGTGATACCGGGAGGGTGGAGGGAAGTGGGGTAGAAAGGGGGAACCAATTACAACAATCTACATATAACCTGCTCCCTGGAGGACGGACAACAGAAAAGTGGGTGAAGGGAGACATCGGGCAGTATAAGATATGACAAAATAATGACAATTTAGAAATTATCAAGGGTTCATGAGGGAGGGGCAGCAGGGAGGGAGTGAAAAATGAGGAGCTGATACCAAGAGCTCAAGTAGAAAGAAATGTTTTGTGAATGATGATGGCAACAAATGTAAAAATGTGCTTGACACAGTGGGTGTATGTATGGATTGTGATAAGAGTTGTATGAGCCTCCAATGAAATAATTGGGGGAATAAAAGAGAGAGAGAAAACCCAAAAAGGGGGGAAAGAGAAGCTGATCATAAGGGCTCAAGTAGAAAGATAATGTTTTAAAAATTACAATGGCAACATATTTACAATTTTGCTTGATATAATTGATTTATATATATCTGTTATAACATCGTTATAACATCTGTAAGAGCCCCCAATAAAATGATTTAAATTTTTTCAAAAAGGAAGAGAAAAACTTGGCTTATACACAAGGGTATACGGTACCATATATAGTCTGATGACTCCCAAATCCTTATCTCTGGCATCTGAGATCGAAACTTATATATCAAGTTGTCCCCTTGACATTTCCCTGGAGATTCTAACAGGCTTCCCAGCCTCAATGTGTCTAGAACAGAGCTCTCTAGTATCCATTCTCCATCGCCCGCTCTTGCTCTTCTCCAAGTTTTACTTCCCCATATCAATTTGATGGATTATACTACCTCCTACCCTGTGATTCAAGGGAGAAAACAAAAAACTGTGGGTCATCAGTAGTCTTCATTCTCTTATATCCCCACATCAAATTCACTGACAACATATTGTGACTTGTCCACTTCCATCTCCATTGCTTGTACAATACTATCTCTCACTTGGATTATGTAGAATCTTCCAGCTGGTTTCTCTAAAGTCCATTTTTCCTAAAATGGGAGCAACAGTTCTAAAAGGTAAATTATAGAATATCACTCCCCTTCTTATAACTCTCCAATTGCTTCTCAATGCATGTAGAATAAAATCCAAATTCTCTCTCTCCTCATCCCCTCCTTCCTTCCCTTTGTCTCCCTCACATCACCCTGTACCGTTCATTCTTAAGGTCTGAGCCTTTCTTCATTCTCCTTATCAAACACGCATGGCCCATAGTCTCACTGCAGGGTCTTTTCCGTTATAGTCTCTTTCCTCGGATGGCTGCTTCACTCTTTCAGACTCTGCCATCTTCCAGGTGTCATCTCCAAACATTTTCTTCTGAGAGCCCTGCCCCCAGCTTCCCTTTAAACAGGACCACTCCCTCTCAGGTCCTTATGTCACACGCCTTGGTTTTGTTTGATTCACATCCCTGATGTGTAAGTTTCCTATAATCATGTTGGTTCTATTCAATTTCATTTTTGAACTCCTCGTCTAGTCACCTTCATGACAGCAAGTCTGTCTCTTTACTCAGATGTTACTAATCTCTAGAGAAATTCCTAATAATTAATATTTGTGGAATGAATGGATAAAATTCCTTCTTCCATCAAACGGTGATGGTCGAACTGGTGATCCCCTAAGGAGATGAAGCCCTATTCTTTCCAAATAGCTCACGCAAAAAAAATGAAAGACCACAGACAGAAAGGTAAATGCGCTAGCAAAACATCTGTGACCTATACAATAGGCATGTGATCAGCATTTTTCACAATTGAGAATGTAACATTTAGTATATCAATAAATCTTACAAATAACTAAAGGACATCTGATCACACCACAGAAAAAATCAAGGACTATGGTGATTCACCAGGGAAATTCAAATAGAAGAAAAATATAAAAATGAACATTAAATAGAAAGGATGAGTCGATCTTTTCTATCAAACTGGCAAAGACTGTTTGTGATACTTAATGAAAATACTTAGTCCTGACAGTACACAGAGCAGAAGGGGCTCCAAAGCATTTCCCAGGTGGTGGTCATTTCAGTGTTATTATATTATAAGAAACAGAATGAAAGATAGCCTTTGCTTGAACGTCTCATCTCTTAGGAATATAACATAAGACTTCGAGGAAGATGGCGACAGAGTGACACATACCAGAGGGACTACGCAGAATCCAGCCCAGAAGAGTTGCTTAGAGGGAAATTCAACACTGCTGGAATGCAGGAGAAACATCATAAAGATAAGTAGGCACAGACCCACAGGGTTTTGAGGGGCTGGGGGCTTTTGGCATACCACAGTGGAGGCCAGCTAGGGCTTGACCTTGGCCCCGCCACTGTCTCTGCTGGAGCCGGAGCCATTTGGAGCCCATAGGGGAGCTTGGTCTCAACACAGCCACAGTTTGTCACTGCCTGCCTTGGGGCAGGGACTGGACCCTTGAAGCTCCATGGGCAGGGATCTAGACTCAGCTCCATTGTTAGTGTTGTTTCCCTCTCTTCTCTCTATCCCCCCACAGTCTCAGTGGGCTTACTGTTTGTTTTTTGTTTTTTTCTTTTCTCCTCTTTGTCTCTTTCCTGTTCTCTCACACTCCACTGCCGACCTTCAGACCACTCCCCTTAGCTGAGGGCATTTACACCTGCACCACACCCAGCTGGTGAGCTCCACTCTGTGCAGCTAGCCCGAAGGTAGGCAAAACCCTGCAGACCTTTACCAGGGGATCCTCCTCCCAAGTTCTTACTGGGGAATTCCCGCCTGTGTGCCTGGGAGAGCTCTTATTTTTCCTCTGTTATCCCACGTGACAGAGGTAACTTCTTCCCGCCTATCTTAGTGTTTCACAGGCCTAAGGCAGCTTGACCAACACTCATCAACATTCCAAGATGCTGCAGGAACCTCTGCCCAACCTCCACAACACCAAAGCAGGAAACCCACCAGCCTTCTTGGGCACTCTCCTGAGAGGGAAGCTACAGGAGGATAAAGTGGTAGGTTAATTCCATAGTGAAATTAGCTATAGGCAGTTCGAAGAAGCACTCCTACAAGTCTCCCAGAGAGAGCCAGTGCTCTTTGATTCCCTGGAAAATAGCACTGGGCTCCTCTAAAACAATACAAAGCATACAGCCATAAGCCTCAACGACCTCAATGAAAAAAGGGGAGAAACAAAAGGCAATGGCAGAAGATGTCCTGAACATAACGACATGCATAGAAGAAGCAGACATTGAGCTCCCAAGGAAAGAAATGATCAGAATGCTGCTTAGAGTCATACAGGATATGAAGGAAACGATATCAAAAAAGGATGAAATGATGGAGGAGATAAAGTTCATACACCAAAGGGAAATACAAGAGCTTGGGGTGGAGATAACAAAAACCAGTAGCAGACACACAGATACAGAAAAGATAGAATTCACCTTATAGAGATGGAAAATACATCTGACATCAGGCATCACAAATGAAAATAGCAATGAGACCTCAAAAAATTTATTAAAGTGGGGGCAGAGGAAGCCGAAAAGGCACTTTGAAAAGAAACAAATGGAACATAAGCAAGTGTGTTGGGTGATTAAAATCACTGAAAGGGGGGGAAGGAAGATTGATGGCTGAAATTCTTCCACAGCTTAATGAAAATCATTAACCGTGGATCGAAGAAGGTCAAGGACATTGAACAAAGCTATGCCCACGCACATCATAATCAAATCGCCTAAAAGCAGTGATGAAGAAAAAACAGTCAGAGAAAACACACACACATACATACATAAACTTTCAAAAGAACAAAAATTAAAATAACAGAAAACTTCTTTGGCAAAACTATGCCAATTGGAAGACAGTGAAATCCTGAAAGAGAACACAATGAAACAAACTTTCAACTGCAAATCCACAAAAAAATACAGTGGAAATAACCGTGTCAGAGATAATTAAACTGAGATAATTCCTCATCACTAGATGTACCACCAGAAATATTAATTACTATCTATCAGCAGAAAAAATAAAATATGAAACTAATGAAAATCTGGTTCTATAAAAATTGCCAAATATCAGAAATGGTAACTACATAAGTTCTGAAATGCAGTTCTTGTTTTATTGTTATTTGCTTGCTTATTAGTTAAATCTCTTTCAAAGATGATTCATGGGTTGAAGTAAATACAATAATAATCTGCTACAGGATGTGTAACTTATATAGAAGTTAAATACATGGAAATAATTGCACAAAATCTGATACATAAGAAATAGATGTGTTCTATTGTAAGTTCATATTATATGTGAAGTATTCTTTATCAATTGAAGGTTCACTATTACATTAAAGACAATGCTAAGAACTCTATAGCAGCCACTAACATAACAAAAAATGATGGCTAATAAACTAACAAAGAAGAAAAAACCCAGAATCATAAAATATATGCAACCAGAAGAAGAGAATAAAAGGGGAACCTGAAACAGCCAAAACAAACATTATATCAAACAAATATGAATGATCAACCATACTAATAATAACATTAAATGCCATTGATCTGAAAATCTCAATTAAAAGGTGCAGAGATTTTCAGATGTAATTAGAAATCAACATATAATTTTATGCTAAAACTCACTAAACCTTTTAAAACTCCCTGTGTGTACTCAATAACAGAGCTTCAAAACACATAAAAGGGAGGAAAATCTGACAATATTGGAAGTAGAAATAAACAAAGGCACAATTACATGTGGAGAATTGTACATCCTTTTCCAATAATTGATAAAACGGGCAGCAAATCAGCAGTTGTATAGAAACTTGAATTGCAGTCTCAATCAACTTGTCATATGGTATTTATCAAAAACTCTATCCAACAATAATAGAATATGCATCATTTCAAGAACTCAAGGAACATTTCCCAAAGTAAGACTATCTCCAGGGATTTTTTAAAAGTATTAAAATATTTATAAGTTTAACTCATATATCATATGATATACATTCCCTGGTCCATTGGAATAAAATAAGATGTAAAACAATATCTGGAAAATCTCTAAATTCCTGTCTACAGATGTTAATGGAAAGATCCAGCTATCCATGCAAAAAATGAACAGATACCTCAACGTCTGTTCCCCTTGGTAGAGAAGTCTTTAACTTGGTTGGAATTTGTCGAGTAGGGAGGACAAGGGAGGGTTGGTAAAGCAATGTCTTTGAGGACTGTGGGCAGTGTTCCCTTGGGTGCAAAGGAAGAAACGGGCTCGGGGCAGGGGTAAACTACTGGGGAAGTTGCTGAGTGGTTTAAACTATCAAATACAAAGTTGATGTTCTAAAATGTAACCCCTCACCTAATTGACAATAAAAAGTGAAGAGAGCAATAATGATAGAGCCATGCCATGGAGTACAACTCAGCGACAAAAAGATGCTAGCGATAAACACAACGTAGGGGGTTCCAGAAGAAGGGATGCAGTGGCCCGGTAGACCAAGCACGAGCAAAGCAGGGAGGGAAAGCAGGAAAGAGAGAAAGAGAGCATATACTTATGGTTTTATTTACAGAAAATTGAAACCCACCTAGAATATCAGCAAGGCAGTTGCCTGGGAATGGTGAAGCGAGAACTATTCCAAAAGAACGAAGCTCTAAAGTGAATCCTCAGGGACCCGCCCGTTGGCATGGCAGGCTTCTGGAGTCAAGAAGTCTTTCCCTCACGTCTTAATTCAGTGCCTGTTTGGAGGCTGGCCTCAGCCGGCCCTGGGATGGGCTCTCGGCTCCCTGTTTGTGGAGACAGCATTAATGAGGCAGTGGAAGCAAGTGCAAACCAAACGTCAGCAAAAACAAATGCTCTTGGCAGCTCGCAGTTCTTTATTCAGGCTTGAGAAGATGAAAGGCTTTTTAAAGTCACTCCCGGTAAGCCTCTAGAGGTGCACCAGTTGGGCCTGGACATATTTTGTTAGCCTCGCTGAGACCTCTTTCCAGCTTCTGCTGATTGCATTAAGTGGCTCTGAGTTGTCATTGTGAAGAACCATGAGGGGTGCCTACAGGTTGCACTGATCGGAGCAGCCAGTGCGAAGAACAAAATACATACGAGAGGGCATTTTAAAGTCTATGCAACGAAGCTTTCCGGTGAAGTCATTTCTGCAGGACGTAGGCACCAAGCTGATAGGCCCTGCGTGGGAGTCCTCGTTCTTGACCAAGATTAAAGGGCTGCGCTCCCGGTGACGGGTCACCAAATCACAAGGTGCTGACCTTTGACAACCAGGCAGCTCTCCCAAGGCTGCTGCTGGGGCAGGGCAAACCCAGCTGTTATTCCGAGGGCTTTTCTAAGGGCGCCAGATCTTCATCCGCTGTCCCCCCAGCTGGTGTTTGTCTGTTTGCACGAGTGGACCCCGCTTGTCAAATCTCTAGCACGCGTAGAAATCCTCACGTTCTGAGCCTCTGCTCTAATCTCTATCTGGCCTCTCTGCCCCGTCTGTTCATTCAACCACCCCGAGGCGCTTTCCTTTTCATGAAAATAAAGATGCCTTTGAATCATTTCTGAGCACTGTGCTCTGGACGTTTTTTCCAACAGCTGATTTGGGGGCGGGGCAAGGGGATCCCCAGGCACCCTGCAGTGAACTTCATTCATTCTGTGGTTAGCATTCAGGTGTGTTGACCAGGTGTAGTACCCATGGGCTCCTCTATGTCATTAAAAATCAGAACAGACAGCTGTCATGGAAGGGAATCTGACTCATGGGGACTCCATATGTGTCAGCAAAATTATGCTCCCTAGGGTTTTGAATGGCCATGACCTTTCCTAAGTAAGTTGCCAGTGGTTTCTTCCAAAATTCTTCCAAAGGGATGGTTCAAACCTCCAGCCTTTCAGTTAGCAGCTGATTACCTAATTGTTTGCACTGCCCAGGGGCAACCCCCCCATTTCGTAGGCACCCCCTTACTCAGGCCTCAGGAGATCAGCCCCGAGAAATTAGCTGAGGCCGAGTGATAGTTCGCCGGGTTTTTTGTTTTGGATTTTATCTTTTTTTTTTTTTTAGAAACTAAGGACTACATTCTGGAACTTTAGTGATTTCCCCTCAATCTGACAATATGCTGCCAGACATCTAATTGTACCACAAATGACTTTGACTTAGATGTTTGTTTTCTTTAAGGCATGTTTTTATTTTACAAAAGACTGTTTGTATTTAGAAATGACCTACATTGGTTTTCAGAAATAGTTTCATTGGCATATGCGTCACTTCTCTGATCATTTAATCATTCAATCATATGAAGATTTATGCAATCACCACCATAATCAATTTTCCATGATCTCTTCATGAGGGTGAGCATTAAGCAGGGCCCTGAATTGATATTTTTAAGCTTCTTATACTCTTTCAGTATCATGAGAACTGCACCAACTTTTATAAATAAAGAATATGATTATGGATAAGGTAGATTTTTTTATATTTTGAAAATAATAAGGGGGATCTAAATTTATTGGCTCTAACAGTAAGGAAGGGTAGGGTAGCAATTGGAAATCATTTGCAGCTATTATAAGAGAGGGAGGCAGAGGAAGTGGGACCTTCCAGTGCTCCAGGAAGTTACCTGGACAAACAGCATGGACGTTACTCTCGGCAAGAGTAATGCACAGACAAGGAAGCCTTGAGCTTCCTGCAACCCTGCGGGACTAAATCTTTGACGGATGAATCAGCACAGTGCAGGTGCTACTTGTGCTTGAACTTCTTTACTGTATTTGTAGATGCTTTCCTCACATGGAAATAAAAATGTTGACTGTTTTAATAGACTAGGTAGATTATGATTAAAAATTGTTTCAATAATTTCTTTTACTTTAATATTTGGTAAAACTCTTTCTTCAAAAACGGACTCTTCCAAAATCTGAGTCCTGAGGAGATCTGGTTGGTGATTTAGTTTGTTAAAAAAAAAAAAAATTAAAAAGCACAGCAATGCTTCCTCTGCCCCAGCCAATTTAGGATAGCACAGATCTGCCAGGTTTCCTGTACATCTGGAGGAGTGTCCTGACCTGTGTCTGAAAATATTGAGCACGTGTCTCTGTGGATGTGCACCTTTCATGTCTTAGGCGCAGTAGAGATTTAGGTGGAAGAAAGACAGGGAAGGGGTGTTGTATAAAACCTCAAGAGGAAAGAAGACATTCTTTATAATTTATCAATACATGAGCACCAGTATCTCCTCCCGCTCCCAACGCCCATGTAATGGAACACTGTGTTTGGCGGTGCAGTGCAGCCCATAACGACCGTAACAACAATGTCTGTCCTTTAGACGGGAACATGAAGCACTGGCCCACCACCTGCTGTTTCTTCCGGCAGGGCCTGTGATCACTGCTTACCCAAACGCTCGGCCCTAAGATAAAGAAAACATATACTGCTGAGATGGTTGATGGAATTTTGGTAGGTAACCCTCCTCATGGAAGTTTACTGGGTGTGTTGATCTGGGTCAACTAGAAAAACAAATCCAGGGACAATCATATGTGTTTAAGAAAGAGCTTTATATAAAAGAACAATTGTATATTGAGAAAATATCCCAACCATGTCTAGATCAATCCCATAAGTCCGATATTAACCCATATGTTTGATACCAGTCTATAAATTCCTCTTGAGACTCACACAATGACAGCAAATGCATGAAGGTCACAGGCCAGTGGGTGGAAAGTCTTGAGGATCCAGTGGCAGTGGAAGCATCTCAGTGCTGGCAGGGGTCTCCAAGTGGCTCCTCCAGCTTCGGGCTCTAGCTCCATCAGCATATCTCTGTGTGTCTTGTCAGCAGAAAGATGAAGCAGAGAGTGTGTGTCTGGCTTCCAGCGAGCAATTTATCTCCATAGTGCCTTCAAATGAGGTCATCAAATTGCAACCTGATTGACAAGCTAAACCCCACCCCTTCACTGTTAATAGTCTCACGTTGACACCAGATTATGTCACTATATAAGACCTTAGATTCCTCTTGCTCCTTGGCTCCATCATCCTATCAACTGAGGGCCAAATGATTCTACTGTTAACAACAACAATGAAGCCTTCTGAGTCCACAAATCTTAGTCTGAATCTGAGGGGGTGTTGAAGAAAGAAAGTCATGGGCAAAAAATGATCATCATATGTAGATCAAATACCACCTACACCTTCAGAGAGAAGAGACACAGTGCACCTAGGAGTTTGGAATTGGCAGGCAGGGCGAGTTCCAGATCTAAGAGGTAACTCACCCCAGCAACGATTAGAAGGGGCTTTCAGTCACCAATGCATGCCCAGTGTCCACTTTCAGGTAGGACCTGCCCTCCCCCAGGAGGCAAGGGATTCTCTGGAAACAAGTGGTCACAGGGTCAGCTGATAGCCTCCTGAATTATTCTGAAAGCAATGACTAGATTCACCAATAGGAAATCAAAATGAGCCCTGGCCGTGCTGTGGGTTAGGCACGGGGCTGCTAACGACAAGATCAGAGGTTCAAACTGACCAGCTGCTCCTCAGGAGGAAGATGAGTCTAGCTGCTCTCATAACGATTTACAATCTTGGAGCCAAGCAAAGCCACAGAACCCCTGAGGAGCCCTCAAAAGAGTCAGGCTAGGAGGGGCAGTTCCTGGAACCCCCGGGACCAGTAGGGAGACAGTCATAAAAGGTCAGGAGACAGAACTGGTATTTAAGGGGTTTTTATTTAGGGGTGGGGTGCTAGGGTTTTTTCTCTTGTTATTCAATCTTTTGTTTTCTTTTTGTTGTGTCTCTGTTATTGTTGTTTTGCCTACCTATATAAGATAGGCATGGGAAGCAAGCCTGAGGAGAAAGCAATGGGACCAATGGTTCAGGAGGGACTAGGTGAGAAGAGGGGGGAAGGAGTGGTGAGCAAACAATGCCAGAGGAACAACTAGGGAATTAAAAGAAACAATGAAGAGAACTTAGAGATCCAAGTGGTGTTGGAGCAACAGTAATCTGAGAGGAATTACTAAGAGGCAGACGAAGGGTGAGCATGATGGGGTAGGAGGGAAATAAAAGGAAACAGAGGAAAGATCTAGGAAGCAAAGCTATGGATAGAGGTATAAACATAGGTGTGCACTTATGTAAATATATTAATTCATAAAAATAGATGTATCGCCTATGTACATATATTTATATGGCAATACATTTAGAAGTGGACAGACTTTAGACCTCTGATCAAACCCTCCCTCAACGCAAGAATACTTTGTTCTAACAACTTGGAATTATAGGATGCTCTCCCTCCTGACACTATCACAGAAGACAAAATTAGTGCATAAGCAAATGTGGTGAAGAAAGATGATGGTGCCCAACTATCAAAAGATATAGTATCTGGGGTCTTAAAGGCTTGAAGTTAAATAAGTGGCCATTTAGCAGAAAAGCAACAAGCCCATGTGGAAGAAGCACTCCAGCCTGTGCGATCATGAGGTGTCAACAGAATCAGGTAACAGGCACCAGAAGACCCAAAACAACAACAAAACATTTTTTTGAGAACAAGGTGGGTCGGAGTTGAGATCCAAAACCCATCTGTAGACAACAGGACAGTCCCTCACATAAGAGTCACAAGGAAGGGATAAGCAAACCAAGGTGAAGTATAGCATCAATGAAACACACAATATTCCTCTAGTTCTTTGAGGCTCCCTCAGTCCCCACCATCATGACCCCAGTCCTGCCTTTCAGTTCTGGCTTGATCAGTGCACACACACTGGTGCAGATAGGAGTTCACAACACATGGAATCTAGGTCAGATAAACCCCTCGGGAACAGAAATGGGAGTAACAGTACCAGGAAGGGGGACGGGGTGGGAACCAATCACAATGATTGATACATAACCCCCCAAGGGAGATGAACAACAGAAACGTGGGTGAAAGGTGACAGCGGTTGGTGTAAGATATGAAAACAATAATAATCTATCAAGGGGTCACAAGGGTGGGAGTGGGGAGATGGAGAGAAAAAAGAGAAGCTGACACTAAGGCTTCAGGCTAGGAGGGGCAGTTCCTGGAACACCCCAGGACTGGTGGGGAGATAGTCATAAAAGATCAGGAGACAAATAGAAAGTAAATGTTTAGAAAATGATGATGGGAACATATGTACACATATGCTTGACACAATTGATGCATAGAATGTTATAAGAACTATAAGAGCCCCATATAAAATGATGTTTTTAAAAGATCTCCAATCTTGAAAATCATTTATAAGGGTCAGTATGAGTCAGAATTGACTCAAAAGATAATCAACACATCAGATAAAAAGTTTATCTTCCAGAGTCTGAGTATAGTTAAAGAGAAAAATGATCCTTACAATTGATACTCTTCAACTGTTTTACATTTTCAACGATATCCTATCTTAGTTTCTTAGTGCTCCTGTAACAGGAATGCAGAGACAAGTCCTAAAGTATTGCAACAAAATCATAGAAATATTTCCTTAAGTAAAATTATCAAAATATGAAACCACTGTTTCACACCATGTGACCCAGGCAGGTCTATACACTTCCAAAGGTGGTGTTTCGAGCCCTTTCCCCAGGAATGTGAAGTTTTAACTTAAACATAAAACCATACATTGGGCACCCTGGAGGGATTCAATCATGTTCCTTTTTAAAGTTGTTTGAATTGGGGGAACAAAAATCAGTCTGAGGGGGACGATGAGAAGACAAGGTGGCCCTAGGGCCTCTGGGACGCCCTTCTACCTTGAGGAATGAACAGACACACGCTTCGACTTTCCTGGTCTTCTTCAACCAATGCAAGTTTTCAGTTTTCTTAGGGCTTCTTCCTAAAAAGTCCCTGTGGTTACTCTGTGTCCCTCGAAAAAAAAATCTACCAAGAAGCCCCCTTCTGGAACTCCAGAAAAAGAGTTGCCATAACCTTGGGAGCTGCCTCCTGTGCCTTGAACTAAGCTGGCCCAGCAGAGCCCTGCCCAAGGTACTGTCTGGGCTGCACCTGGCGTGGTCCTTTTGGACGGCACCCCCAGAGACGAACCCAGACGGGCAGTAGTGAAGGAACAGTCTGCAACCACGCACTGATCTTCGAGACGGGGTTACCCTTTGGAATAAATCCATGCATGGAAGAACTGAAACATGGGAAACAACACTTTTGAGACTCATCCTTGTACCACAAGTCGATTGTTTTAATGAACAGAAACATGTGTTTTTGTCAGCTCGGGGCTCTTTGTCTCTCTTTGTTGGCTCTGGGGGAAGGTCCTTGTCCCATTTCGTTTCTGTTCCTTGGTGTCTTGTCACTCCTCGTGTGACATGGTCTCTACCTTCTTCCATCTGCTTTTCCCTTTCTCGGGCTCCAATCTGCTCTTTTTGTATCTCAAGAGTGATTAGCAGAAAATACACCCTACATGGACAGAACAAAGAAAGCTCTACTCTTAGATGTGATTACATTCACAGATGTGGGGGTTAAGTTTTATATCACATATTTGGGGGATGACAAATCACCAATATTTACATTGTTAAATATTTTTTTTAAAAGAAAAATTTTTTAACAGTGTAAAGCATATGATCTCACAAACATAAGCCTTTAAATGTGCATTTATCCTGTAGAAACATAGAAAAATTCTGAAATAAAATACCATAAACTCTTCATAATGATTATGACAAAATTATGCAGGTGTTTCATTTTTCTAAATTATACGATTTGAAATTGAGTGGAATGAGCACATACTTCTTTTAAAATCAGTAGAATGTGTTTGGACAGTTGTATTGATGTACAATTGACATATCATACAATTAAATGGTCTGACATATAAAAAAGAGCTGTGTAATCATCACCACAAATTTAGAACACTTTCTCCTTTCTTGAACCCATCCTCATTAGATCCCCATTTCCTCCCAATCTCCCCTGCCACAACCAGAAGAAACTCTTCATCACTCACTATCTCTGCATTACCTAGCCTGGATTGACTTATAACGGATTTCATATAAACAAATTAAAATAAAATAAAAATTTAAGGTTTTTTATTCTTTTATTTAAAATAAATAATAAAAAGAAAAACATACCCAAAAAGAAAAATAACAGTGAAAAATCTCCATCCAAACGAAAACCGAAAATAATACAAACTAAAGCAATGTTTACATGGCTCAAAAGGAAGAACAAATAATAAAGTGCTAAATTTTAACCTAGCTCTATCTACATCAGTCCATTTTCCAATACACTCTGCCTGGTGGCCAGGCTCGTGACAGCCCGTTTAGTAGTCAGAGCAGATCCCCGGAGACTTCGTCCATGTGAGGACCTTGCTGAAGGATGTGGGACTTTCACTGGCATCCGAACCTGCTCCACACTGGGGCTCAGACTTTAAGCTTTCATGCCATTCCCTCCTCTGGTCTTAGACTTTATTGTTTACAGTCCTTGGATTACACACCTCATTTAGATGGTCGCTTGTTTTAAGGTGAACCTTTAAGACATCAGATGCTTTTTTTTCCTGACAGCCAGGCACCATCTGGTTTCTTCACCACACTGTGCTATAGCACTCATATCTTCTGCGATCCCGTCATTAGGGAAAACACTGAATTCATTCATAAGATTGAATGGCTCTTAGGTTAAGGCGAAGGCTAAGTGTGAGCTCAAAAGTCATAGAATAAATATTTTAAACTAAAAAATCAAGCCTTTAGGGACTAATAACAGAGGTCTTATCTTAAAGCAGGTAAATATGCACAGTATGACATTGATTTCTTTATATTTATATTAAAAATACTAAAAGGAAATATACTAGAAGGTTAAGAATAGTAATTTCTGGGTAAGTGATTTGTAAAGGATTTCTATTTTTATTTTTCCATATTTTCCCAATTCCATATCAATGATAGAAGGGGCAAGAAAGCCACAGTAAGACGAGTGGGTTAAATATAATCCTGAACATGGATTTACCTAAGTAATTAAGGACAACTATCAAATAAGCAATCCCTTTTGTACATTAATTCCCTTGAGATAGTAACAAAAACTCACCAAGGGGGTGGGAGTTTCTCTGTCAAAGGGAGCAGTATGTGAAAAAATATAGAAAATTAAATGTCCTATCGTTCAAGAAATGTCCCATAGTTCAGCATGAACATGTGAAGTTGAAGCAAGTAAAATTGATGAAGAATTCGGCTGTATGGAATGAAAGGCATTGTCCACGCTACTAAAGAATCTACACTTGAAGCTGGAAGCCAGGCAAGCCATTAAGTGGGGAAATAACTTGATTGGTGTTTCAAAAGTTTAGCTTCATGATGGAGTAAATGAAGCAAGACTGAATTCAGAGAAATTCAACTTTACAATGGTTAAGGCAAGAAGTAATGAGATGAATCTGGTATCAAGAGATCAATAGGAAGCAGAACTTAATGCCTTGTTTAATATATGTGGACTGATGAAGAATAAGCCAAACAAGGCACCCAGGTCTTGACATTCTGTGATGCTCACATTGCCAACATGATTGCTGAAGACAAAATGGGTTCATAAGCTAATGTAGTGAAGAAAGCTGATGGTGGCCAGCTATTACAAGATATAGCATCTGGGTTCTTAAAGGCTTGAAGTTAAACAAGTGGTCTTGTAGCAGGGAAGCAGCAATGCCCACATGGAAGAAACATACGAACCCATATGATCATGAGGTGTTGACAGGATCAGATATCAGACATCAGAAAATCCAAAACAATCATTTTGATGTAAACGAGGGGTGTCAGAATGGAAACCCAAAGCCCACCTTTAGACAATTGGACATCCCCTCACAGAAGGGTCACGAGGAAGGGACGAGCCAGCCAGGGTGCAGCACAGCACTGACAAAACACACAACATTCCTCTAGTTCTTTCATGTTTTCTCCCCACCCCCACCCCTACTAGCATGACCCCAGTTCTCCCCCTTACAAATATGGCTAGACCGGACCATGTGCACTGGTACAGATAAGAGCTCTCAACACCCAGAATATAGGACAGATAAGCCCCTCAGGAATAGAAACGGAAGTAGCAAGACCATGAGAGCAAGGGGAAGGTGGGAAGAGAAGAGGGAGAAAGGGGAGCTAATCACAATGATCGACATATAACAACTCCCCCAAGGAAGATGAACAACAGACACATGGGTGAAGGGAGACAGTGGACAGTGTAAGATATAAAAATAACAACAATAATTTATAATTTATCAAGGGTTCTTGAGGGTGGGAAGGTGGGGAATGGAGGGAAAAAAGAGGAGCTGATACCAAGGGCTCAAGTAGAAAAAAATGTTTTGGAAATAATGATAGCAACCTATGTACAAATGTGCTTGACACAATTGATGTATGGATTGTTATAAGAGCTGTAAAGGCCCCGAATAAAATGATTTATTAAAATAAAAACATTTTTAAGACACCCAGGTTTGTGATCTGAGTCATTATTTACTCATGATATTCATTCCCAAAAAAAGATAACTGGGTACAGGGTGTTCAAGAAGTAAATTCGGAGTGGGGAGGATTTTTTTAAAATAATTTCTTTTGAGTTGGCATGATTATAATTCATCCAGGTATAAATATATAATTGACAGATAAGAATAACAATATGAGTCTGCTAATCAGAAGAAATAACTGGACAAAAACTCAATGATTAAAGAGAACCCATCAGAAAGAATTCAAAGATGGAGTTGAATATGCTAACACTAGACCAGAGAACTAAAAGTCAAGAGAGTGACAAAGAAGTAGGGAATGCCCCCACACTAAGAAAAATTATTTTGGTTGCTACTTCAATCACTGTCATTTTGCTACTGTTATGAATCATCATGTAAATGTCTGATCTGCAGGATGTGTTTTCATTGTTACAAATTGAACATCATTAAAGCATAGTGATGAATCACAAAACCAATATGTAATTATATACTGTGAAATATTTATTTCTCATTACAAATAAATGAAATTTGTCTTGAAGCATGATGCAGCATAGTTAGCAGTCCTCATATGGGGTCTCCTATGTGGGCGGATTTGCAGGTGGGCGGACCCGCCTGCAGACAGATAGAGGAGTGGTCTTAGGCAACCCCTGTGAAAGGGTCATTCAACCCCCAAAGGGGTTGCGACCCACAGGTTGAGAACTACTGCCTTAAAAAGACCCTTTTCCTAGGCCTGCCCCTCTTTCTTGAGAGCCACACTCTGCGCATGCACCCAGTGGGTTCCTAACACAGGGCCAAGGGGCCTGGGGCTGCAGCAAGCTGAGCCATACCAGGTCTGGCAGGGGCAGAATTGAATCGGCAGGAAAGTAAGTCAGGATTGGGAGGTGGATGATGGACGGAGGGAAGAACATGAAACCTGAAGACATAACCATCTTTTTCACATACTTATAATTTAAGTCCCATCTCTACATTGTGTACACTTTGGACTGACTTGAATTATTTGGGGACATATACAGAAAAAGAATACATTTGTATAATAGTGGTAATAATAACAATCATAACTATAGCAATAATATATGAGTGTATATATATAAATAACAACATACGAATATATATCACTCTCTAAGCACCATGATTTGGTCTATGTTCTTTACATAAATTAACTCAGTGTAAGCTCATGATGAGCCCATGAGGTAGGTATAATTAATATCCCCATTTTACAAAAGATGGAACTGTGAAACAAAAAAGTTAAGTGACATGCCCAAGGTCACTTAGTATTTGTTTGGTTTTATTTCCCAACAGTTTTATTGGCATATGATTCACAGATCATACAGTTCAATAGTCCTGTCACATGGAGAAGAGTTGAGCGACCATCACCACAGTCAGGGTGAGAAGGTTTTCTTCATTCTTGTCCTCATTGTTTTTAGCTCCCCATTTCCCCTCAACCTCCCCTGTCACCGCCCCAGGGAACCGTTAATCCAGTTACTATCTCTATAGATTTACCTAGGCTGGATTTCTTTTTTCTTTAAATCACTTTATTAGGTCACAATGCAGACTTTGCACCATTCGATAGCTCAGTCACATCAGGAAGTGTTGGATAATCACTGGCACAGTCAGTTTGAAATCGTTTTCTCCCTTCCTGTACTCCTTGATTAGCTCCCCATTTACCCCCTCACGTCCCCTGCCATGCCCCTCAGGAACCTTTCATCTAGTTAGGTCACTGTAGATTCACCAACCTAGTTTCCTATACTGGAAACAGAACAATTCCTGACAGGGAGTCCAGAAGGCTGTCAAGGTCACATATGGAGAGCAGAGCAGGCTCCCTGGGTCAATGGCATGTCACAGACCATTTTCACTGACACCTTTTCCCAGTCATTTCAACGTCATTGTCATCCCAGGAGTCCAGATGGCATGGATAACTATGTTTGTTGCTAAGGAAACTGAGATAAAGCAATTGTCCAAGATCCCCAGGTGACGTATGGCAGCCAGGGATCCAGGTTCCCTGCTACAAATCCTTGCTCATTGGACACAGAGGTGAGGTGAGACAAGCTGGCATTCAAGGAGATCAAGGTAAGGCACAAAGCAAGCACGCTCGTGCGGGAGCCTGGGGCAACGGCGCACAAGCTGGATACTTGTTCAGTCTTAAGAGCTTCCTTCTCTGGCAGCGCACGAGGGCAGTGTTACTATTTTAAATGGTTATCTCAAGGTTTCTGCTAAAGGCAGTCATAGATCCCCTGGTACGCATGATTGTCCGACACTGGTGCTCATCAGGGCCAGATTAGTGCCACGGCCTGACTCCTGTGATACCAACGACTTTGTCTCCCTCTTTGTTCTCCCTTAAGACACTGATCCCAACATTCCTTAGACCTCTTCTTGTCTGTGTGCCTGGGGTCTCTGTGCCCATTAACTCCTTCATCGCGGACACTGTCGAGCCCGCCTCTCTTTTGGTTCTGTGCACTTTTCCTATAGCTTCCCTTCCAGTTCTTGGATCCAGTGTGCAGCTATTCTGTAAAGTAGTCTCTAAGGCCACTGTCGTATGGTAAAATCGCATGTCACATTAAAATTCATCTTAAACTGCCTTCACTTAGGTAGATACCTTATTGAACCACGGGAGTAGGGAAGATCAGATGTAGGGCAAAACATTAGAGGAGAGACTAAGCTGATTTTTCTTAAGGAAATGAAAAATTTGAGAACTGATATCGGAAGAGAAATGTTCTAAAGGGCAAAGAGAGATGACTCGTAAATTGAGCCTGAGGTTGGTAGACAGGCTGTGGAACCTCACCTGTACTTTACATCCTGCCTCATTAACAAAACTACCTGTAATCCTGCCTCTTTGACATCATAGATGTGAGAATTGACAAATCACAGGATAATTATATCAGATCACAAAATGAAAGATAATGACATAGTCATGGCCCAGCTAAATTTGGGAGCGGTGGCGAGACAATTTACTCCATAACAGTTTTTTAAATCTCTGTATTGTCTCTTAGGCCCATCTGTTCTTTGTACCCACCAGCAGCAGCAGTTCTGTGAAACCTCCCCTCGTCCTTCATAACCTAGAAATGCTCTCTCCCTCTCCTCTCTCTTTATCCTTTCTAGCCTACCCAACATAGTATGACATGCATGATTGACTGCTCCCTAGTAGAACTTTATCAGCTCACCCCTATACTGGAAACTTCCAGTGTTTACCATTACCCACCAAAGTCAGCACCACCCACTCTTCCCTAACTGCACCATAGTCTCCATCAAGTTGAATTGTACAATTGCTCTCTCAAATGCATTTTATAGTTTCCATTCTAAATCTTGTCATGTGCTATGTCTTCTCCCTAAACTCTTCCCTTGATAGATTACCCATTTCTCAAGACTCACATATTTCCAACTTCTCTTTATGATGTTTTCAGCTCTTTTGGGAACCTTCAAGAACCTTCTGTTATTGCTTTCTTCCTGCCTGGTCTCTAGGACTCTGCCTTGTCTGCCATGTTTTATCCCTCGCTGAAGTTAGCACTGTGCCTCACTCAGATCCCTGTAAATAGTGGGTATTCAAAAAACCCTCAAGAGATTGTGTCAAAAGGTATATTGTGGAAGAATAATTAACTTAGGGCTGATTAAATTAGGAGGATTACTATATTCTACAAACAGAGAAAATATTGAAGCTGTCAAAGATTTCATTGTACTTGGTGCAATGATTAACATTTATGGAAACATCAGTTGAGAAATCAAATGACTGTACTGTATGGGACAAATCTGCTGCAGAAAACCTCTTTAAATGCTAGCAATAAAGATGTCTCTTAGAAGACAAAGTGACCTGATCTAATCCATGGTATCATCAATCTCTTCATTTACACACAAAACCTAGACAAATAAATAAGATTGGAGAATAATTGATGCATTTGAATTTTGGTGTTAGGAAAGAATATTAAATATACCATGGACTGTGAGAAAAATGGACAAACTTATCTTGGAATAAGTACAGCCAGAAAGTTTCTTAGAAGAAATAATGGTGAAATGTCATGTATTTTGTACCTATAATCAGGAGGGACCAGTCCCTGGAGAAAGGCATTGTGAGAATTGGGTTTTATGTCAACTTGGCTGAGCCAGACTTCCCGTGGTTTGGCAGTTGAAGCCTTCCCCACGATGTGCTCTAGCACACTGTAAGTAAATCCATGATGGAGTCTACTGTGAACAGCAAGGCAATTGTAAGATTAGACAGAAGGCAGCCTTCTTTCTCAAATCACTGCCCTGCTACAATTGAGAGAATGTTTCCTTGGGTGTATGACCTAGTCCTTTTCATGCGGTAAGGTTTCTCTCTCTTCTTGTTGGTATGGATTGCATCTGGCTCATAGACCCACCATATTGCCTGTCAAGCCTGGCCTGCCATATTCCCTGCCAGTTTTGTAGCCGTGAGCTTTACTTTCTGCCTGGTTCATCCTCCTACGTCCTGGTTCGTCAGCTCCGGTAGCTACACAATTCAAGACAAGCCACAAGCCGAAATTGCTGACTTTGGATTCATCCACCCCACCTTTTCCCAGCCTGTGGTCTTCCTGCTTCCTGAGTCATCAGTCCTGGGAGCTTACACGCGTCAGGAAAGCCTCGTTTATCATCTGACCCATAGATTTGAAGCAGATTGGCCTTAACTGCGACTTCAGCTGTGAGAGCCACTTTCTTGCTATAAAATTATATGTTTCTTATATGTGTCACTCGTTTTGCTTCTCCAGGGAACCCAACCTAACACAAACAAATAGAGCTAAAATAGAGGTCCGTGAAATAGAGGGAGCCCCTCAACAAGATGGACTGACACAGTGGGGACAACAAACATAGCAAAACTTGTGAAGACGGTACAGGATGAGGTAGTGTTTGTTATGTTGTAGATAGGGTAACTATGAGCTGGAACCAACTGGACAATACCTAAGAACAGCTCCAAAAAGAGAGAGAGAGAGACGAGGAACGTGGACTCATAATAAGCAATAACAAAAATGTCGTAAAATTTTCTAGGCAGTCACCAGGTATGAAGCATTTTCTCTGCTACTGAATATTTAAGGAAAGGAAGTTGCTAAACAAACCAAAATAATTGACTCTTCTTTGAAAGTTTAGGTAGGTTTTTACCCTGAAACATGCTCTAAGTCTTAACATGGCACAGTGAACAAGCAGTGGGGTTTGAATGAGAGCAATCTTTTCCCACTCCTGGTTCTGCCATGTAGGAGCTGTCTGACCACTACCAGATTATCTCACCTCGGCAAGACTTTTTTCTTATCTGTAAAATAGAAATGTTCATCTCTACTATGTAGGGTTTCTGTGAAGTTTGAATTATAATAAGATTAGGAAATACAGGTTGGAATCCCTCCTCTCCACGACTTCCCAGTGGAGTGATTACTGGCAAGTTACTTAATTCCCTCTAGGTTCCAGTTTTTCAATGTTAAAGAACCTGCCACCTATAGACTAGCTAATAAGTAAAAATTTTAATACACACACCAGGACACCTTACATTAAAAATAACAACTCTCATGAGTGAAAAGTAGCCTTTTGTTATACTGTGTCTACTACAAATTTTCCAAGGGTGGATTCCACTATCTGAAGCAATTTAATCTTCTAAATGAAAATAGTTTTGAGCGATAGAATTGAGAGTATTATCCACCACTTAAAAGCTATGTTTTTCCTGCTGTCCTTGGTGTCTGGGGTCCTCCCCCATCATCTCATCATTTATTATAGAGTTATTTCATGCAGTGGTTGGCAGGGAGATAGAGCTCTTGATGACACTAGATCAATTATATAACACGTACCTTCTGAGAGACCCCCAAATGGGGTCCTCTCCTACTGTGGAGCACATATAGGAAGCTTTTACTTTGTAAAGACTTATGTCCTCAAGACTGGAATAGAGAAGGCATTAACGGGCTATGTCTTTTCAAATAGTATTTACATAATGCTTTCTGCTATTATCACAGGATTATAAATGATCATCCTAAATCCCACTCTATTGAAAATACTGTCTCAAATCCATAAGGGCTTAGTATTTTTTGAATTTGAATTAATCGGTAAGCTAATACCTATTTCAATGACTTCAGAGAATGAAAATGTAGATGATATCAATGAGTCTACGCTGGAATAAGCCAGTAAGAACGCATCACGATCATGTGGTTAAAAAGGTAACTCACGAGAAATAAATTGTCCTGGTCAGATAAGATTTCCAGGGTGTCTGACTTACCACGTGATGACCAACTGTGCTCGTGATATCTTCTCTGTCCGTCTTCATTGCTAGCAATATGTGTGTATATATTAAAATAAATCCAAAAGTTTACATGTAATATTTCCACCACCACCCCAACAACAACAAAATGAATATCAGATTACAAAGAGATGGTAAATAAGGCAATCATAATTTAAAATTTTTAAATAAATAAGGATGTCTTCTACTTATGTCAGAATTAATTTCCCACAGAGTTTTAGCAACAGAGCCCCATCACAAGTCGGGGTCTGCTTGTATTCTGTTTCTACCATGGACCAAGTAGAAAAGGTTTTCCAAACTAATGGTACATTCGATTCTCAATTCTTTCCAGATAAATCTTGTCCTGATATAATAGACTAGCCAGAAGAGTATCCCAGCCCCCTTCCTACTCACCACATCTCCCATTACATAAATGAACAGGGTTACAGGATGAGTAAAGCCAGGCTTTACTTATGCGACACCTCCCCTCTTTCCACTAGTACTTGGGCAAATATTCTCACCTTTGCCGAGTGAGGTAGTTAGTTTATTGTGCCAACCTGGCCAATAATCATATGTGGGGTTAATTGAAGGGTGGAGGTATAAATGGCTCAGTGAGCCTCGCCTTTCTAGTTCTTGGGTCTCTTGCTTTCTGGTGGTCGGACCAGGGTGCAGCTGCATTAGCAGTTCCCTGCTTTAGCTGGCAAGGCTCACTTCCTGCAAGACATCCCTGAGAAGTCACATGGACCTACCCTGATGCAGCTCTGGGTGCTGGAGCAGCCGCATGGAGACCCCTGCCAGCACTGAGATGCTTACACATTCATTGACTCAGCTTTCCTCCTGCAGTTGGTGTCATAGTGTGTGTTTTGTGAGATGGAGGAGGACTTTGTGGATTGGTGTTGAACATACAGGCTAATAGGTTCATGTTAGACTTGTGGACTTGGGCAGCACTGGGTTGGGATGTTTTCTTGATATGCACTTACACTTGATATGAAACTCTCGCTTAGACATATAAGTTTCTGTGGATTTGTTTCTCTAAGGTACCCAGACTGACACACCGAGAACTTCTGGAGTGAAACCACAGAGTCATGGTTGTGGGTAGGTGCCATCGAGCTGGTTCTGACTCGGTGATCCCATGTACAACAGAAGGGAACACAGTCATAGAGCCCTGGAACCAGGTCAATTCAGAGATCTCTCAGCTCGAAGCTACTCAATCCCGGTTCAGCATATCAGCTCATGTGGGGAGACTTTTCTAAACTCGCATTCTCCTGTCCCTCATGGCAGACGTGCTCTGGGTGGTGTGAGTGGTGATAGCTCCCGAGTCTCGACTCCTACTTGACCATCACTGGCATCACCCTCGGCTTTCCTTTCCGTGGGTTAGTGATCGGATCCACAAGAAAGTGAGGTGCTAGCTCACTTTAAAAATAAATAAATAAAGTGAGGTCTAACCTCAAACCTAGCTCTTCTAACTCCAAATACCGAGTTTTAGCTAACACTGTGACCCTAAAACTGAACTCTATGGGGCCTGAATGACTATTCCTAAACTTTATGGAAAATTTGGATATATGGACTGTGCAAATGGTGTAGGGGCAGCATCTGACCCTCTTGAACTTCGCAAGGGGGAAAAAGAGCCAACTCCTACGTCAGCCCACGGTCAATTCCACTTCACACATGCCTCCCCCTTCCTTTGTTTAAAACCAATTCTGACACTTATCATCCATCCCAAAGCACTCTTTATTTCTTTTCTGGGTTTAATAATTTATTGTAATGGCTACACAGAAATCTCAGACAACATTCACAATGGTGGGTTTTACTGGGAAGTTAAATCATTGCAGTTCAAGAGCAGAAATGCTTCAGTGAAGAATGTCTCTTCTCAGCTACGCCTCAGGCACGCCTTTCTCTGGTCTTTTAGCTCTCAGCCACTGGTCCCTTAGGCATTGTCTGGGCAATGCTACAAAGCTCTTTTATTGCTGTCAATGAATACCCATAGGACACCTCCCCCTGCCATAAGCCTCAGCCTGAAGGTGCTGACATCCAGTTTTATTGGTCAGAAAACTAAGCTCCTCTGAATAGGTGCAACCCCCCCTCCCCCGTAAATTTAAAATTGCCTCATCAGGAAAGTATAAGAACCATCTAACGATAGGGCAGCAGGATTCGCTACAGCGTGACTGCTGGTTAAAACTTGGAATAATGGACGGAGGCAGTTGCCATTACACTGTATAAAGTCCCCTAATCTACTTCTGGGCTTTTTTCTGACCGAAGAGTTATTTTCTGGAGTTTTCTCATCCCTGTTAGTGAATGTGTCTCTGTTCAGATCGAGATGGATAGAGATGTGCCTGGGGTAATAAAATAAGCAGCTATCACACACAAAGGAAACAAATGCATCAGACTGTTTCCAAACTGCCAGAGGGCAACATGTGTATGAATGGTGGATGTAAATCATGGTGTGTGCTCTACGCCTTTTCCTAATGACCAATACATCTACTGTGAATGCTGTGCCGGCCTTGAAGGCAGACTTGAAGGGTGGGGCGAAGGCAGAAGAACCCCAGGCCCGGGAAGGGAAAGAGGACAGCCCCACAGAGAATCACTATTGCTCTTGTTGGCGGGTGCTGCCACCCCAGTTGCTAGCGGTCAGTTCCCTCGCGCGCCCACCCTTGCTGCATCAGAGCACCATAGGGTGTTCAGGAGCTAGCTCTTTTCAAAGCGCACTGTCGGGCCTTTCTTCCAAGTTCCCTCTGGGGGGGACTCCAACCTCCAACCTCTCCATTAGCAACCAAGCGCGTAACTATGTGCAACACCGACGACTCCTCCACAGAGAACAGGACAGGAAAATAGGAAGCAGCTGTGTCTCGATCACTACACACAGCTGTTCCGCCTAAATAGTCATCGGAAGTCCGGAAGTGTAGCCTCGCTGCCACACACCGGAAGCCTCTGCGATGGCCATTGGGCTGGGGCTGCTCTAAGCCCGTCCGCATCCACCACCAAATGGATCCATAGGTAAAGAAGTAGATAAATCACAGGATAATCAGAGAAGCGCCATGTGGCCCTGAAGATTCCACTCGTGGGTGTGAGGGAGACTGGGGTAACTAGCATCTGGCACAGTTAACTAGACTCTTTAATAAGCACACCTTCTCAGAATGGGGGCTCCTCCTTGGCCACAGAAACCCCGCCCCTCCCATCAGCACACACCCCTGCAGCGGCAGCTCCCCAGCGGCTGCTCTCCCTGACCGCTGGGACACAGGAGACCAGAGAATCCAACCACCTTTGCTAACTATCAGCTCCCCCACTCTTCTGGGTCCCACCCACCTCTGACAGAAGCAGCAGTTCACTCTCTGTGGGGAGCGTGGAAGGGTTGGCTCACAGGCGCTCCCCTGGTTCCATGTTGATGCATGGACTCTATGCAGAAACTTATCGGAGTGGTAGGGGCCACCATGTCTTCATGAGTAAAGCATACTGGTCCTTGGTTCCTGAGTTTGACAGTGTTGAATGCCATAAATCCTGCTGCCCAGTCCCCTGCCCTAAGGGCTGATCGCACAGCTAAAGAGCTCCTCCTGCTGATCCTCATGAAGGAACTAAAAGCAGCTCCACCTGAGAAAACCTGCACTCAGCCCACTGCCAGCCACACACTGCCCCAGTTCCTACCTGGGCACAGACCCCAGAAAATCAATTATCGCTTGACCGAAGCAGAGAGAAAAAATTACCCAATATTTAGGATTGTGTTTGGTGAAATTATGTTCAGGACAAGAAGGTTCGACCTGAGCACAGGCTTTGCTCCCAAATCTGCACCTTTTGCACTGTTTCCTGTTGTTGTCTGATACCATCAAGTCGGTTCCGACCCACAGAGGTCCATGTACAACGGAATGAGATCCGGCCCGGTCCCGCTCCCTCCTCACAATTGTTACTATGTCTGAGCACATTGTTGCAGCCTCTGTGTGGACCCATCTCTTCTAGAGCCTTGCATTGGATGTTCCGTGGTATGCTAATACTTTGTGAGACCTCAGAGTCGAGGCTCCCCTCTTACAATGGAGAAGGAACCCCGATGGCATAGGGGTTATGCCTTGGGCTACTAACTGCAAGGTCAGCAGCTCGAAACCACCAGCCATTCCCCAGGATTAAAAAAAAAAAAGAGGTTTTCTACTCCGTAAAAACCTACACTCCTGGAAATCACAGGGGCAGTTCTACCCTGTCATACGGGTTGGCTATGAATCAGAATCGACTTGGTGGCCATGACTGAGTTAAAATGGGGAAATTGATGTCCTTAGAAAGGGCAAAGGAATGGGTTAGGAGTCTCACAGACAGTAGATGAACTAACTATAACCCCAGGCCACACCCATTATCTCTGCGATTTACTATTGGATTGCCTTAAAGGTTCTTACACAAATAGCTCATCCCGTATTGTTATGGACTGAATTGCCATGGTCTGAATTGTATCCCCCCCTCCCACACACACACACACACACACACACAATATATGCTGAAGTTCTAACCCTTGAACTTGTAACTATGACCCTAGTGGGTAATAGAGGTTGTCTTTCCTTGTGGTTATGAGATCACACTAGAGTGGGGTGGCTCTGACACTTAGCCATTGCTGAGTGATGTCCTATAAACAGAGAACCACACACACCTGAGGGGAAGAGAGGTCATGGGAGGACATGTCTATAGGCAATGAGGTATCAGGGATTATCAGCAGACACTCGGAACTAGAAGAGAGGCCCACGGGGGTGATCAACAAAGCTGAAACTCTGAATTAGACTTTTAAAAACTCATTTCATTGGCGTAGACTTTACATATCATTCAGTCACATTAAGAAGAGTTGTGTAATCACCACAGTCAATGTCAGAACATATTCTTCCCGTACTCTGCACTGTTATTAGCTCCCTATTTCCCCCTCTTATCCCCTGCCATGCCTCTAGTTATTGTCTCTATAGATCCATCAATCCTGGATTTCACATACAAACAGGGAGCAAACTGCAACAATGACTAGATGAAACATAGAAAACACTCAATTGAAGGGAAACAAAAAGTATTAATAACTGAAACAACTTTAAAAAGGGTCAAAGGGAGATCAAATGAGAGCGCATTACATTTTAATCTAACTACATCTGCCTTAATCAACTTTACAATGCTCTCTATCTGCAAGCAAGGTTACCCACTTCCCTGGACTGTGGCCAGAAGGGATTCAACTAGGCTTAACCCATGGGTGGACCCTGTGAATAGATTTCGGGCTTCCACTCTCAACCTCAGCCTTCTGTAAACCAGGTGTTCACAATTTAAGCTCTGATACCCTTCCCTCTTTTCCTCTCCAGATCTGAGAAACAATAAATTAATACTTCTTTAGTTACCCACTTAGGGAGTTTTCATTGTAGCAGCACTAACTAATTAAAATAAGTACAGCATATCTTCTTTTACTGTGCTTCACAGATACTGCATTGTTTACAAAGTGGAGGTTTGTGGTACACCTGTGTTAGTCTGGGTAGACTAGAGAAACAAATTCAGAGACATTCATATGTGTACAAGAGAGAGTTTTACATAAAAGAGCAATTGAATATTGAGAAAACATCCCAGCCCAGTCCAAATCAAGTACGTAAGTCCAATATTAGCCCATATGTCTGATAACTGCCTATAAATTCCTCTTCAGTCTCATGCAACAGATGCAATGACACTGAGTGTAAGAAGATCACACTGGTTGAAAAGTCTTGTGGATCCAGTGGCAATGGAAATATCTCAAGGGCTGGCATGGGTCTCCATGTGGTTCCTCCAGCTCCAGAGCTCTGGTTCCATCAGCGTAGCTCCATGTGTCTTGTCAACAGGAAGACGAAGCAGAGAGAGTGTTTGTAGCCTCCAGCGAACTATTTATCTCCGTAGTGCCTTCAAATGAGGTCATCAAGCTGTGACCTGATTGACAGGTTAGACTCCACCCCTTCCTCAAATTGACAGGAGATTATGTAACTTCCACAGACTACGCCTTGTCAACTGGACACATTTACACAACTCTTTATGCATATATAATTTTAAACAAAATAATAAAATCATATCTATACCTAACAGGATAAAACTATAATGCATACAATTCAATATGTGCCAGCCTCATTTAAGCATACTATTCTATAAGTGAAAAAAACAAAAATATTCTATGCCTAATAAATACAACTAATTGAACACCTACACCATAATCCTATGAATATATTCCCCCACTTATGAAAGTCTGTAAGCCAACCACTTCATGCCTTTATGTTCCCCATTTTGGGTATCCAATATCTTTACTGCCATCTTCAACCGAGTCCTCTGAAGAGATAATCATATTCTTTGATGTGAAGAACGTTCATTCAAGTCGGAACCATGTGAGTTCATATCCATTAGCAAAGTCAAGTCAGGGCAGGCTGTCTATAACGTCAGCAGCAATATGAACCAGTTCATAGGCTCAAAAATCTTCTCGTCATCTGGTCAGGTTCTGGTCAACTAAATGTGGACTGCCTCACGTAGCCAGACCAGGGTGCCCATTGGCTGCTTGCCTTTAGACCATGAGCCCCATCACAAATTCTCAACAACCTAGCCCCCTTGTGCTAGGTAATGAACTTCAGACTAGTCAACCCACTCTTGTTTTCTCCTCTAGTCTCTGTGAACCAGGTCCATGGGTGTCAGTGACCAAACCCAACCCATCTCATTATTGCTGTGTTTCTCTCACTTCCACTCAACAAGTGAATCCAAGTGGTCACTTAGCAAGCATTTCAGGCTGCCCACAGGCTCCCATTAATGTTCAGTCCTAGAGTAGAGAGTACCTTCAATGGCTCCAAAAATTTTTTCAGCTTCTGGAACAAGCCACCTGTTCAAATTTCAAAAATGCAAAGAGTTCCTTTTTTCTCCAATCTGTCAACAGCCCCCTAGGAAAGGCTCTCCACCTTTGAAAGTCCTAAGCACTCAAGACACTGGGTGGGGCTTAGCTTTTCAGAGAATTCTTTGCAGGCATGCCCTAAACCCACCTAAAGATCCCATTTTAATGTCTGAAGGCAAGTGGGCTTACAAGCTCTCTGTTTTCATACTTCCCAGTAATCATTTCTATCAATCATTATATCAACAACAACATGCAGAAGAAAACAGTATAAACTAAGTAGATCCAGATCTTAAACTCAATCTTAAAACAGTCACATTCCTCAAGTTGATAGTAGATTATATAGCTACCACAACCCGTATCAAGCCAGAACAGATTTCATGGTAGGGTCCCCAACAGAAAGGTTTCATTGTAGGGTCTTATGAGCAGGGGTCCCTCTCAGAATATAATGTCAGTGTGTTGAGGTGTCTGGCAAAAAGAAGTCCCTCTAGGCTCTTCTTCAACCCCAGAGAAGAAGACTTCACTGGACAATTCTCATTGGGCACTTTTAATGTCTGCCTAGCAGTAAAATATTTAAGATCTATCAATATTAAAGTGCTCATGACCAGGATTAAAGAAAACACCTGTACAGCAACAACTGGGTTCTTTCCTTCTAGAGGTGCTGTGGGGTGAAATAGATGGGACCATTCCTGCATAAAAGGCACCAGGCACCGCAGCTCTTTCCACATCTGGTCAAACCCCGGCCCAGAGAACACTCCCATACTAAATTTTCACCCAGCCTCTGAGAGTGTCCTTAGGATTCCCTAGCCCTATCCTCAGTCCTTTGGACCAAGAGTCGAAGCTCTTTGTAGTGTCCTCATCTATGACTTCAGGGCAATTGCCTGGGTTTGTCTGAAAATGCCCCATCTCACCGTAGTGAGCCCTTGTCACTGACCTATTGTGTCCCATCTTTCATTTCCTTTTGACAAATGTTGTTTGAGCTCATAACCAAGGGGTGCTTTTAAACTCTGCCACAAAATGTCCCTGTTCCGCTGGCTGGTCCCCCACTTCCCAAATCCAGCCCAGAGTGAATTATACTGTATTTGCTTTTAGTGTCTAGTTTAATAACAGCTTCTGATGATTACAGATAGAAAGAAAATTTCTAGGTCTATGTGTGAATCCCTTGGGAATCAAATGCTCATCGTGTTCCTAATTCAGAGGGGGGTTTTGCTCAAAATCTCTTTTGAGCCTGAATAATTTTTGAAATTATATGTCCTGGGCATATTGCCAAGAAATAAAAAACCCAATGTACTATGTGTCCAGGTTGAAGGGAAATACATTTGAAAAAGGATTGTGATGAGATTTTGTGATTGTTATTATTAAAGAACCTCCTGGCCTGATGCACAGTGGCAGCCTCACTCTTCAAATACATTCATCTCCCAAAAAGCTCCTGGGACCTGGTCATACGGAACAAATACAAAAATGGAGAGCCATCTGCAGGTGATGTCAATGGTCACTGTACTTGGTTGCTAAACAAATGTTTGGAGGTTTGAGTCCACTTAGAGGTGCTGTTAAGAAACATGTGGTGAGAGGGGGAGGCAGGGGAAAGGAAGGGGGGTTGTCAACAAACCCAGGGACAAGGGAACAACAAGTGACCTAAAATAGATGGCTAGCAGGACGTAGGATACCTGATAGGGCTTGATCAAGGGCAATGTAACCGAGAGGAATTACTGAAACCTGAATGAAGGCCGAATGTGATAGTGGGACAAGAGGAAAGTAAAAGGAAATAGAGAAAAACACTAGGAGGAAAAGGGTTTTTATAGAGGTCCAAATACAGGCATGCACATATGTAAATAGATTTTATATAACAATAGGGAACTATATCTATGTACATATATTTATATGTTAAGTATCAAGATAGCAAATGGAGATTGGGCCTCTACTCAAGCACTCCCTCAACACAAGAACACTTTGTTCTAATAAAATGGCATTCTGGGAAGCTTACTTTCCTGACATGATCGTTGAAGACAAAATGAGCACATAGCAAATGTATTGAAGAAAGCTGATGGTGCCCAGATATCAAATATATAGCATCTTGGGTCTTAAAGGCGTAAAGACATATAAACGGCCATCTAGCTGAGAAGCAACAAAGTCCACATGGAAGAAACACACCAGTGTGATCATGAGGTATCTATGGGATCAGGTAGGTATCAGGCATCAATGAGCCAGAACCAAAAAAATCATATCAATGTGAATGAAAGGAGTGCAGAGTGGAGACCCAAAGCCCATCTGTAGACAATTGGACATCTCCTTACAGAAGAGTCACTAGGAAGAGATGAGCCAGTCAGGGTATAGTGTAGCACCACTGAAACATACAACTTTCCTGTAGTTCTTTAATGCTTCCTCCCCCCCCCCCCCCCCACTGTCATGATCCCAATTCTACCTTACCAATCCGGCTAAACCAGGGAATGTTCAACGGGTACAGATAAGAGCTTGCAACAAAGGGAATCTGGACAGATAAGCCCCTCAGGACCAATAATGACAGTAGTGATACCAGGAGGGTGGAGAGAAGGTGTGGGGAGAAAGGGGGAACCAATCACAATGATCTACATATAACTACCCCACAGGGGAATGGACCACAGAAAAGTGGGTAAAGGGAGACAAGACAGCAGCTGATGCATGATATGAAAATAATAGTCATTTATAATTTATCAAGTGTTCGTGACAGAGGGTGGATGGGGGAGGGAGGGAAAAATTGAACTGATACCAAGGGCTCAAGTAGAAAGAAAATATTTTGGAAATGATGATGGCAAACAAAACTGTTTGACACAATGGATGGATGGATGGATGGATGGATGGATGGATGGATGGATGGATGGATGGATGGATTGTGATAAGAGCTTTAAGACCCCCAGTAAAATGAGTTTAAAAAAAGAAGAAGAAGAAAGAATGACTTGATGATCTACTTTTAAAACAAACAAAAAACAGCCACTGACCACTCTGGGGAACCCAGGTCTGCCTGTACACATGTGGGCTGCCACGAGTCAGAGCCGACTGGACAGCAACTGTAGTGTCTGGGGGAAGCTGGAAAACCAGAATGTGCCAATGGGCTAGGTCTTTTTGCCACTGTTTTTAATAGGAATTTTTAGAAACTGCCCAGAGAGAGCAGTTGGTTGCGTTCTTCAAGATGTGTGCTTGTGGCGTCCAGTGCTCTGGTGTTCTAGATGGTGTGGGAGAGTCGGAGAGCCTAGAGCACACACCCGAGCGCAGGCCTGTGTATGACAGCTGCTCACGATCATTTACCCAAAGCAGAAGATGCTAGATAGACACGGGAAACTGCCATCGGGAAGGGCATATTTCACATTTTTGTCCTTTAAATGGCCCTACTGATATAAAATTGGACAAAGTAAGTATCGCCACTCAATGAGAAGGATAAATCTCTTTCTCTCTCCCTGTCCTGTTTTCCCTCAAGGAGAGTCTGTGATGCGCTCTGTCTTGTAGTCAGTAGTAATTTCCCCAGGGCCAAAGGACCAGTGGGGAGAAACTAGTATTTAAGTGAAGTCATATAGATTAGAGTTCACTGGAAAAGCTCATACTCAGATGATCAGACTGGATGAAAGAAAGAAAGAAAGAAAGGAAGAAAGAAAGAAAGAAAGAAAGAAAGAAAATCCACTATTGGGAACCTTTACTCAACTCAACTATACTCAGCAACTAGAGGGAAAGAGAACTCCACATAGACTGTCCCTCCTCTTCCATCTGGTGTTCTTGGAAAGGAATGGTAGGTCGGAATTGTCAAAGGGGAAACTAAGGGTATTACATTTCGCATTAACAGCTGATGCTCAGGTTTGATGGCTCTGTCCCCTCACTGCCATCGAGCCACTTCGCACTCACAGTGACCCCAAAAGGCAGAGTAGACAGCCCCGCTGGGTTTCGGAGGCTGTAACTCGTTACGGGAGCAGATGGCCTCCCCTGTCTCCAGTGGAGAAGCTAGTAAAATATAGCGGGGAGATAGAGTCAACAATTTATCACAATGAATCTGTATCCTTATATAGCCCATACAATGATCAACATAGCACATTTAGTGAATCACAGACACTCTGAGCCTGTCGCTTGAAATAGGAGATTCTGGGAAATGGGGGGCACGGCTATTAAGTAAAAAGTTGGCAGTTCTAGCCCACGCGGAAAGACCTCAGAAGAAGCATCTGGCAATGAGAAGCTTGCATAGCACAGTTCTACTCTGGAATGGACTCAGGAGCAGCTGGTTGGTTTTGTAACCTGGAATGGCATCTGAACTGCGACTCAAGAAGCCATGTTTCTGCCCGGTTCAGACTGAGAAAGCATCTCTATTGTCTACGTCCTAGTTGGGTGGGTAGTGACTGGGGTCTTGAAACCCATGAAAGGCCTACCTAAGGTACAACTATTGGCCTCTCTCTGTCCAGAGGAAAGATCAGTGATGAAAATCAAAGATATATGGAAACAATCAGACCAATGGACCACTAGCCCAAGCAAACGTGAGTCTCCGTGACCCTGAGACCAGAAGAACGAGGTGGTGCCAGGCTGCCACCCTCAACTGCTCTAGAAGAGACCGTGATAGACAGGCCTGGAGAGAGTGGGGCCAAAAGACCAGGCTCACTAGTCTGACGGAGACGGGTGGAACCCCCAAGACAGGCCGCGCTCACTCTGCAGGTCTGGAAATGAACTGTCTCATTGCTCATTTTCAGTCAAACAATAGACAGGTCTATAGGGGAGCATTAAGTCTGCTCAATGAGCGCACCTCAAGACCACCAACTGTCTGAGGTGAAAGAGGATGAGATTTGCCCTGGGACAAAGTTCAGAAGGGTCAGGAAAGGAGGATTGAAAACAAGAAAGAGGCAGGAGAATAAGAGAAGGCTCGGGATGGGGCTGCAGTGAATAAGATGAAACAGAAGGTATGCATTGTCGGATGCAAAACCAGCCTGCTCTGTAAACCTGCACCTAACTCACAAGAAGGAAAGAGAGAGAGAGAGAGGTGCTGGGTTCCCAGCAAACAGAAACCAGGGCCTGGAGCACCCAGAGAGAAACTATTTCCTGGATGAGTAGCCTTAGGCAACCGAGAAAAGGGGCCTCTTTGGAAATGTGATTGATCGGCACTGTATTTCAGGGACACTTTGACCAGAAACTGAAGAAGAACAAGAAGAAGGAGGAGGAGGAGGAGGAGGAGGAGGAGGAGGAGGAGGAGGAGGAGGAGGAGGAGGCGGGGGTGGGTGGAGAAGGCCAATTCAAAATATCCAAATATCTCATGTGGCAAGAGCAACTTAAGAAGTGAAATCCAGACAGAACAAGAACAGAAACTAGTCTTAGTCTTAGTCACCCGTGACTAAGGGTTTTCATCAGTGCCTTTCTGGAGATCGCATATACTTCTC
Organism: Tenrec ecaudatus; assembly: GCF_050624435.1. Classification (NCBI taxonomy): domain Eukaryota; kingdom Metazoa; phylum Chordata; class Mammalia; order Afrosoricida; family Tenrecidae; genus Tenrec; species Tenrec ecaudatus. Next base: position 154,074,360 of record NC_134533.1, on the reverse strand, counting down.
ATTAAATAGAAGGACTCTTAAGCACTTTTTGCAAATTCGTTTGCCCTCTTTATAAGGTCCCTTGCATGATAACAACTGCAAATAAAACATTTGGGGCGAAATGAGCCTGATTTGTCACTTGCCTACTACATTCAAGATGCTGATTCTGGGCGAATCCACCAGTGAAAACTACAGCTTGAAAGGAAACTCAGCACAAAACAACCCACTGCCATCATGTCAATTCTGACTCTCAGAGACTGTGGAGAACAGAACAGAAGTGCTTCGTGGGGTTTCCAGAGCTCTAAATCTGTATGGACACAGACGGCCCCATCTTCTCATAGAACAGTGGGTGGGGTTGAACCACCAACCTTTCAGTTAGTGGCCACTGGACTACAAGGGCTCCTAATGTCGATTTGGGGGCTTATTCCTGTCATATAGTATTATCAGATACAAATAGATAATGAAAAGTTATCTTCACTATATATAATTTGATTTAACAACATAGCATAATAATAATCCATTGAAGTCTAATGGATTTTAACTCTGATCTTACAAAATTTTATTATGTGATCTTCGGCTCTGTTTCTGTCATGAAGATCATATTTTCCAACAACTATGCCTTTCTCTTTCTTTCCAACTTTTGCATTCCAATCACCAGTAATTATCAATGCACCTTGACTGAATGCTTGATCAATTTCAGACTGAAGACTGATGGTATTCTTTGATTTCTTCATCACTAGCTTTTGTGCTTGGTGCATAAATTTGAATAACAGTAGTATTGATTGGATTTCCTTGAATGCGGATAGATATTATCCTATCACAGACAGTAGAGTACTTCAAAATAGATCTGGAAATGTTCATTTTTATGTTGCATGTAATGCCATTATAATTCAAAATGGCCGATACCAGCACATTTCCGCTCACTAACACCAACAATGCTCACCTTTATGTGCTCCATTTCATTGTTTACAACTTCACATTTTACTAGATTCATACTTTGCACATTCCTGCTTCTGATTACTGGTAGGTTTTTGCAGCTGTTCTTCTCATTTTGAAGCAAGCCCAACAACAAACGAAGGTCTGGATGGCTTTACTCCATCCATGCCATTGTGCTCAACTAGACTTGAGTGCCTCCAGCGTGAGGGACTCACGTTCTGACCCTCTCAGACAACATTCTGTTTCTAGTCCCTGGGCCGCAGTAGCTGTGGCACTTGGATTTCGTGTCAACTTGCACTTGTGTAGGGGTGGAACCCAGCCTGTCCAGCAAGTCAATCAGACTGTAGCCTGATGAAGCCTCCCGGAAGGTGTAGCCTTTCTATAAGAGAAGAGCTAGGGAGCCCCTCTCCATCTCTCCCTGTCCCTTTGCCTTCCTGCTTTGGGGGACATTGTGCCTGCCTACAGGGGCAGCCTCATGTGGGCCACCCTACCTGAGAGCTGTTGGCATGTTTCCAATGACCTTGGATCCACACAGCCCTGCTCCCACTGGCCTAAGCTTGCCCTGCCCCTGCTTTACCTTTGCACGTCATTGGTCTGCAGCTACGTGAGTCTGAAGACAGCTGTGGCTACCATCAGACCGATGGACCTCAGTTGGATTGGGCTGGGAGGCCTTCGGATGTAAGGTTACTTCTTGGTATAGAATTCTTTCTTATCCATATGAGAATGTCACTGATTTTGATTCACTAGACAATCCACTCTTACACAGTATCTGACCCAGTATTTTTGGATACTATTCATAAGGTTTTCGGCAGCTAATTCTTCTGAAGTAGATAGCCTATTCCTTCTTCATAGTGTGTTCTTAGTCTGGAAGCTCCCCAGAAACCTGTTCACGTTGGGGGACCCTGCTAGTATTTGAAATACCAGTGATCTAGTGACCAGCATCACGGCAACCCACAAAAGAAAGCACGGACATCATTTTCCCAACAATTGTCGCTTAGAGACACCAAAACTGAGACCCTAAGAAAACATTCCCCAAGTCAATCAACTCTGACACAAATGCAAGTTCTCTCAGGCCATGTTCCTAAGTCGTGGTTGGTTTGGGTTTTCCGGAATTACACCACATCACTTTATACCATAAGAGCCCACAACTCATTCTGATCTCCCTCTCTGTTGACTCTGTGTTCATTCAAATGTTGAACCGGGCTGCTTGCCTTTGGGAAACATACAAAATCTTCCATGTGAATATTGCACACTCTCATCCCATCACTGTTGTCCTGGTGTAAACCATCTCTAGGATTTGTTTTACTACCATTTTCAGAGAAAATTGTCAGAAAATAAAATCGACTTTCTTGCTCTGAGGAAGGGTACAATCACTCTCTAAAAGGCATTTTGGTAACTTGGTGAAGTGATTTGATGGACACAAGGACTAGGGTGGATATAGTTCAGTCACAAGCTAGTGACTAACATTTGTGGACAGATCTTCACTTCTTCTCCATGCTTACTGACGCCCACCTAGCCTGGCAGTCATCCCAGCCCACATGCACAGCCTGACCCAAGCGCTTTCATTTGCTTACTTGGCCATCGTTGGCCAGTGATTCAGGTGCTCAGTTCACCCTCAGAAGGAGCGCTATGAAAAACACTTCCCTGGGTAACCAGGCGGGGAATCTGCAGTGCAGGGGTATGTACAGGAGGCAGCTACATAGCAAAAGACTGACTGCCCTCTGGGACCAGGCCGGGGTCCTTGTATGGCTGGGTCTGAGCTCAGAACAAGCCTCCGTAGAGACAGTCTAGTCTAACCAAGAAGACCCCGACATCTCATGCAACGAATGCCCCCCTCCCCCCAAACTAAACTATCAGAACGATAGACCAATTCACAAAAATTCCAAAATGTGTTTGTAAAATACTACACAAAACCGTCAATCATCCAGGATGAGGGGAACTTAACTGGAATAAAGAGCCCGGCATACAGTTACTCACCTACTTACTCACTCCTCTGCTCACTGGTTTTGAGCAAGTTCACCTGCACTAGTGGACCGTTAGTTACCACTCAGGCAAGGACACGGCTTGCAAACAGTTAACAGCTGAGATTGAAAAGGCTGTCACAGATTCAGAGCCACATAAGAAGCACAAGGGGCTTCAATAAGTGCATGGAAAAGTGTAAACGATCATGGAATTCTCTCATGACCGTTCTAAAGCCCTTTCAGACAGGGAGCTCACAGAATTGCATTAGGAAAAATTAGTCTGAACTAGACAATATTTTCATATATGTATATGTATATATATACTTTTACATTTTCCGAGTATCGTGATAAGAATAGCACAAAAATGACATCGCATTTTTCTGTCTTGAACTCCCTTATGGTCTCTCTGCTTCTACCACCCCGCTGCCCTGCAGCCCTGTATGATCGCCTGTCTGCAGCTGCAGCCCTCCTTTCTGATTCCCTACGAAGACTCAAGCCTCCAGAGCCTTTTTCAGACTCAACACTAAGTGTGCACTCCCAAGAGGGGCTGATGCCATAAGCTACGTCACCATGACCTGCTCCTGTATCCAAAGATGGGAAATTAGACATTACACTTAAAAGTAAAATTCAGCCAGCCATTCTGACTGAGAATACAATAAATACATAGTCTCCTACAGAATGGGAGAGAAATATAGAACAAAGCTTAAATTTTAAAAAATCTCAGACTTACTAGATCAATAGAGACTAGAGGAACCCCCAAGACTATTGCCCTGGGACACTCATCCAACTTGGAGCTGAAACTATTCCCATGGGTCCCTTTCCGTGAAATAACAGAGGGGCTTATAAAATAAACAACATCACCCATGAGAGTGTGTCCTTTTTTTATTAAGATAAATGGGGGTGAGGGCAAAGGAAGTGGATGAATGGAAACAGAATCACCAAAAGAGAAATGAAGAGATGGTTGAAACATTGTGAAATACATAGCCCAGTCACTGAACTAACGGAAACCAAAACTGCTGTCTAAACTTTTTTGAAAAACACAATAAAATATACTTAACTTTAAGTAAGCCCAGTTTATAACTTGAAATATCACACTTCCTCCTTTCTTCTGCAATTTACCCTAGCCTTTTACCTCTGCCTCATCAAAGCCTCCCTATCATGGATGAGTCAGGTTTTTCTCCAGGGCCCACTTGTTCCTCTGCTTTCTATTTCCCTGTGTCGTTCCGTGGAGTGGCTTCAATCTTCTCATTTCTCTTATAACCCAAATTAGTCATTGCATGTTCAAGTATCTACGGCATATTGAAATGCTGAGTGCCGTGCTTGCTATAAAACCGCCTATTATTACAGTTAGATCACGGATCGTCTGCTTTATGTTATGAGCACAGGGAGGGTCACGCCCCTGGGTGGCACAGGGACGCATTTGGCTGCTAATGGAGAGACTGAGGACTTGAAGCCAGCGAGAGGTTCTGCTGAAGAAAGATTAAGTGGTTTATTTCAGCAAGGTCACAGCCTTAAATTCCTGTAAAGCAATTCTACTCTGCACATGGTGGGGTGTCATGAGTTGGGATCCACTCGCAGCGATTCGCTACAGTTTTGCTGTGTATCGTTATTTTGGTATCTTTCGCGAGGTGCTGTCAAATCAGTTCCAACGGAAACGCTGCCAAGCCATGTGCAGCCGCTGCGCTAACTCATCTCCTTGGGAGTCCTCTTGTTTACCGACCTTCTATTTACTAAGCATGATGCCCTTTCCAGGGAGTCGTTTCTCCCAGTAACACGTCCAAAGCATCGGAGACACAGTCTCATCGTCCTTGCCCTGAAGGAGCATACTGGCTTCGCTTGTTCCGTGGCAGATTGGTTTGTGCTTTGGGTGACTTTCAACAGTCTTCACCAGCACCGTAAGCTAAATGCGTCAATCCTTCTGCGGTCTACCTTCATTCAATGTCCACATGCACGTGAAGTGAATGAAGATGCCGTGGCCTGTGTCAGGGGCACCTGCGTCCTCACAATGACCCCCTTGCTTTCCAACACTTTAAAGAGCTCTTGTGTAGCAGATGTGCCCAATAGATTTTGTTTACAGATACGTGACACCAAAACCTACACCCACCGCCGTGGAGCCCATTCTGACTCATAGTGACACTTTATAGGGTTTTGAGACTTTAAATCTTTACACAGAGTGGCTAGTGGGTTTGGATCATCAACCTTAAGGTTAACAGTCTCAATGTCTAACTCACAATACTGTGAGGAAGCTGCATTCAGAAATTTATAATCCCCACCTCTCAATTCACCGTATCACAATAGATTCACTTTTGTACTTTAGCACGGCCTAGGAATCCTTTGTCTGCTTCCCAAAGCTAGCACTGGATAGGCTGGCCTGGTGAGAATGCAACAAACCACTGCCCAATTCAACAAGATTCAAGATGCTGCTTGAGCGTGAGAACTGATATTGACATTTGGAAACAGAGAAACAAAGGAGAGTGAAGTCATGAATAAAGTGCCAGGCTTAGATATAAATAAAAGGATTAACCAAAACAAAGCATTACTTACTCAGCAAAGGAATGCTGATTGGCTGTAACACAGAGGGTCTGTGAGGAGTTGGGTTTTTCAAGGTGACAGGTCTGATTTGACCCCGTCGCAGCAGAATGAACCACTGCCCCTTCCTGTGACATTCTCATGTCTGAGCCATTCATGCAGCCCTTGTGCCAGTCCATCTCATTGAGGGCCCTTCTCTTGGTCACTGACCCTCTCCTTTAGAGGGTGTCCCTCTCTTGGGTCTGATCTCCCCTGAGAGTGTGTCCTCAGTACATGAGATGAAGTTCGCCAGCCGTGCTTCTAAGGAGCACTCTGCCTATACTTCTTCAAGACAGATTTGCTCTTCTGGGAGTCCATGGTACTTTCGATATTCTTCACCAACACCACAATTCAAATGCCTCCTTCTTCTGTGATTTTCCCTCTTCACTGTCCAACATGCACATAACCCAGTAACGCCCGTCTTAGGTATATATGCTCCCAACATGAAAACAGGAATGCGAACAGAAACCTGTGCACTAATGTTCACTGTAGAACTTTTCAAATTAGCCAGAAATATGGAAATAATCAACATGTCCATCAAGCGACTCACAGGTAACTAAAATGTGACGTAACTCAACCCTAAAGGGAATGGCAACCCTGATAAGTGCTACAATATGGTGAACCTTGAGAACAGTGTGCCAGACAAAGAAAGACATGCCTGGTCGTGTGTGATAAGTTTTGAGTTGCAGCCATTTAGCTGTTTCATGTGAGTGGGCTCATACAGGTATAAGAGGAAGGGGAAATGAGGCCAGGCTGAGCCGGTATTAATGGTGGTGGACTCATTAGGGAATCCAGAGTGATAGAGGTTGTCCAACATGAAGAACGTAATCAACGTCACTGTACGTGTAGCTGTTACCTTGGTGGCTATTTTGTTGTGTATATCTTCTCCATAATTAAGGAAACTCTACGGTGGATTTTGTTAGTTAGGGGTGCTAACTCTGTATGTAATACGGGAAGGCAGTGGTGGTGGAAACTGCTTTCTTCTTCAGCTGGTTCAAGCATCCTTCACAGAACATGCCGAGTCGGTTCCAGATCACAACAAAAACGCCACTCAGGCACACTCTTTGATTTCTTAGTGGATAAAAGTTACTGAGCCTCCAGGACTCCTTAATTCAGACTTGCATAGGGTTTGCTGGCTGTAAGTCTGGCTAGGAGCAGATACCCTCGTCTTTCTCCTAGGAATCTGCGGGTTTGAGTCCCTAGGCTTCTCCTGAACAGGGCGATGCTTACACAACAGCACCAACAGGGAAACAGCAGAGGATCACGCTCCACAAGGAGGAGTGACATGATGCCTGCAACAATAGATGCCAATAGAATGAAGCTTGTGAGGATGGCGCGGGTCCGGTGATGCTTCGTCTCTTATTCCTAAGGTCACTACCTTGAGTTGGAGCCAACTCGACAGCCACCAACAACCTTCACTGCCACCTCCCCTTCTAGCAAGAAAGATGGCTGTGTATGTAAAGACTTAAAACCATCGGTGCATGGGGACGAACAAAACTAATAGCACTCAAGAGGGAAGACATCATGAATTCCTCTCATTTGGAACACCTACTCCTTCCCTGCATGATCAAGGGCCCACTGAGGTCATGGGAGTGACAGCACACCAGAGAGTAAAATGCTCTCTCTCTTCTCTCACGGGGCACTCGGTTCACACGCCCTGTCTCTCTTATTTGAGCACATCGAGGTAATCAGGTCTGAAAGGCAGAGCTCCTAGCTGCCAGGTTGAGTATCCACCCAAGCGGAAGAGGATCACATGCAAGACTGTGGGCTCGATGCCCAGCATCAACGCATGCACATTCGTCCGCATCAGCAGCTAACTCTCGGGTTAGAGGGCGCATAACCAGTGCTGACTCACCTTGTAGAACAAGGATATATGGGAACTGAATGAATCTTTGTACCGGGGCATCTGTACCACATTTGGTCCTGATTTATAATTCTGTGTCAACTTGGGCAGGGCTACAAAGGGTAATGAATTAACAAGATAAAAGTGAAGTTAAAAGTGCTTCCTCATCTAAGGTTCTACACCAAGTCAGTAATGTATGGCTAGAATTGAATAACAGGTGGACATTTTTAATATTTTATCTCCATAACCATAGAGTTCAGCTATTGCCAGGAATATGCTCTCTGTGTGATCTTAATCACCAAGACTGAGTAATGTTTGTCATTTGTTCTCAAAATAGGTAGGCATATAAAATGGAATAAATCAAAATCATAAATCAAAACTGTAAGGGACAGTCTGACATCTTCTTTAATAGCTTTATGACTTTATCAAGTTACTAAGCCAACCTCACTGCCAGGTAGTAATTACAACTCTTATACTTTCACCGTGAAATTGACATGGGGTAACAGAGTTCTCATTGTCTTGCCTGGCCCTTGATAAGGGGACGACAGAGAATTTTTTTTAAGTACTATAGTTCACTTGGAAACCTAAAAAAAAAAATCAATAGAACAAAAGACAATATTAATGATTTTGAGTTTGAGACTATTGCCTTCAATTGTGTCTTATATATAGGATGGTTTTATTGATGTTTTATATCCAATATTCCCGTAGGATAGCTACAAGCATCTTAAGGGTCCTGAGAACTTGACATGTGACGAAGTCTGTTGAAAAACTGTAAGTTAATTACAGTAGCTACAAAGGCTGGCACAAACCTGCTTTCAATTATTATTCAATATACCATGCCTAACCTACGTATTCCATCACTCATCTCTCAGTTTGTCATACTGTGGTCGCTTGACCACATGCCCCCGTGACATTGGAAGCTGTGACCCCAGTATTTCAAATACTAGCAGGATCACCCATGATGTAGAAGTTTCAGCAAAGCTACCAGGCTAACAGACAAAGAAAAAAAGGCCTGGTAAGCTACTAAAAATTAACTAAGGAAGTCTTTTGTGTCACAAAGGAATATTGTCTGTCCTGTTGTACCTAGTCACCATGAATGGGAGCTGGCTGACAGTAGCTAACAGCAGCAGCAGACCTAAATATTACACACAGTTCTCTAATTGACCTAAGCTTATAAAGTACCTAGCCGAGCCTCTTTAGTTACAAACCCCAGGGTGCTCAAGTGTTGGTTGGACCCCATGTCAGTCTCATAAGCACGGCTTTTCTGATCTCATTCCTGCCGTGAAGAAGTGTCGATGGATAGTTTAGTTCCCTTGGTTTAAGTTAAGGGGCCTGGGTGGCATAGGGGTTACTCATCGGGCAGACGTTCACACCCACCAGCCACACCACACGAGAAAGATGACATTGCTGCTCCTATACCGACAGGCAGGTTTGGAAACCAAAGGGCAATTCTACTACGTCCGATGGGGTCGCTGTGAGTCAGAATTGGCTCTATGTCAGTGGGTTTAGTTTAAGGTTTAGTTTAAGTTTGAAGCAGCTGAATGGGTGGAAGAGATGAAGAATAGCTTTTGTTCTTCCACGATCAGCTGAATGGGCTGACTCCTCCCCCAGACTATTCCAAAATCAAGTTCCTCGGTGGATTTTTTAAGTCAAGGGTAATAGTGAAGCTGTGACAGAAGAGGCTGCCTTTGAGTCATCAGTAAAAATGAGCTGAAGGAATTTCACAGATGCCACATGTCTATGAGAAATGTTTGCTTGTATTCTGAAGTTGCCATCAAGACAAGTTTGACTCAGCGCCTCACAGCTGAACCTGCAATGACAATAAGGCCACCGTTCTCTCAAGACTGTCAGAAAGGACATCAAAGGGGAGGAGGTTTTGTTTTGAGAACTACCTCGTGTCCAATGTAGTGTTTTTCTTGTAGCAGGTGGTCAAAATTAATAGTTGATGGGTTGAATAACTGATAATCCTAAAACTGGAAGAAATCGCCCATTCACATAATGCACAACAATAAGCATATAGGATGACACTGCTACTCTTGTTCCCTCCATCAAGGTAGAAAATCACCCGGATGCACACACACGAAATACTCTATTCGGTTTGTCTCACAAAGCTTTCCCTCATTTCAAGTGACAAACGCCCTCCAGATGGGAGCTGCCCAAAAGTTTCATTTGTAGCCCCTCGTCCAAAGCCCACCGTTCCAAGCAGTCTTCTAAACGTTTGCTGTGAATTTTTAGAAGTCTTTAAAAGTCTAGACCAAATCCTTAAAAATTCTGTCAGATCTAAAAACAGTCACATGAGGAGTTTGCTGGGGTTTTTGTTTGGTGAAACATAGGAAATCAAAGCACAACATGGTTATCAACAGATAGAAGCTTAAAGACCTTGCCAATAAGTCTTGACTCCTTTTCATCTGAGGTCACATGAAGGAATGTTTGGGAGATAGTTAATCCAAGGCTGCAACTTTTTGCTGATGCAGACTGCTACATTGTTTGCCCACTGGGCTGCTGGTGGCTTTGAACCACTGATCTTTCAGTTAGCAGGCAAACACTAACTACTAGGGCAAGAGGGTTCTCTCAATTAATTCAACACCCAATTGTTTTATGTAAGGGGTGAAACCATGATGCTCTGTGTATGTGGAGAAATCTCTATGTGGGTAAGAGTAGTGTGCATGTGTGTGTGTGTGTGTGTTGTTGTTGTTGTTGTTGTTGTTGAGTTGACCCCAACTCCTGGTGACCCCACATGTGTCAGAGTCCTCCGTGGCTGGTTTGGGGGAAGCAGTCACCAGGTCTTTCTCCCAAGGCACTTTAGGTAGATTCAAACTATCAAACGTTTAGTTAATAACAGAGCTTGTTAACCAGGTAAAGCACCCAGTGGCTCCTCCAAATGTAGAGATAGCTATTTATATTTCAATGGAAAAATAGAAACAAAATGGGACGCTTTAGGAAGTTCGTGGAAAAACCCCATGATCTCAATCTATAGTCTCAAGAACTTTTTGATGCCTCCTTGTACTACTTCCCACTGCCATCGGTCAATTCTCTATATGGCTACAGAGGCCGCAGATCTTGATGAGGCTGTGCATCTGTACAGAAGCAGAAAGCCTCATCTTTCACTCAGGGAGTGCATGGTGTTTTGAAACTGCTAACCTGCCCTACAGTTAGCAGCCCCACACATAACCCACTATCACACGTGCACACGCACACACACCAACTTACTGCCATTGAGTCGATTCTGAATCCTAGACATCCTATAGGACAGGATAGAAGACTTCCCGTGAGTTTCTGAGACTGTGATTCTTTATGGGAGTGGAAAGCCTCATCTTTCTCCCACAGAGTGGCTGGTGGTTTCAAACTGCTGACCACTAGCCAGCAGGGCTCCTAGACCATATTAGGAGGTAGGAACTGAGACCACATTTTTCTTCTTGACTCTGCTTCTCTAGAGTGTGTGTGTTTTGTGTCTGTAAGAACAAAGGGCTCCATCTTTCAATTTGCCCATCAGAATGGTGCCATTAAAATGCCTGGGAAGCAAAACCACAACCTGCAGCAAAGGGCCCAGGGCTTCAAGGGAAAGAGAGTGAGGACGGGGCAGGCAGAGCTGGTGATGCAGTGGGTCCTGCCCCCTGCCCGCCTCAGAGGTTAAAAACTGCTGAAAGGTCACATACACGAGGTTACTTTACATGAATAAATTGTCGTGAATGTAACCATTTATGGAGATGTTTTAAAGTGAGGGGAAAGATCTGAGAGCTAGGTGACGTGTCGCTGAGACGGTTTTGTGCACGTGAATAAACATGTGGGTGATCTGAGTAGCTCATTGGAAGCACTTTAGAGGCACAAGAGCCCAAAGCGACTGCAGGTGCTGAGGGGCCCTGCCTTCCCACTAGACTAGAGTGTCATCCTCAGACCTAATTAGATCAAGGAGCATTGTCTCTTCTCGACAAGCTCTCCGCAGAGCCCTGGTGGTCAGCAGTTCAAAACCTCCAGCCGCTCCGAGAAAGAAAGACAGGGTTTTCTACTCTCATAAACAACTATCGTCTTGGAACTCACAGGGACAGTTCTACCCTATCTTAGAGGCTCGCTGTGAGTCAGCATCAACTTGATAGCAGTGAGAGTGAGTGAGAGGGTGAGACAAGAATGAAAATCAGAATGCAGTGGGGACGGGGAGAAAAACTATATCAGATGCCAAAAGAAAAAAAGACAAGACCAGTTACCAAGCATAGTGGAATCCCATGTGTGTCAGAGCCGAACTGGGCTGCCCAGGGTCTCCAGTGGCTGAGCTTTCTGAAATAGATCACCAGGCCTTTCTGCTGAGGACTCTGAGTGGGATGGTTAGCCGCTGAACATAAAACTTTTTACACCTCTCTGGAACGTGTATATAAGAAAACATGCTACTAATTTAACCCCCCAAATGCCTCTCAAGCCATGGTTTACTCCTCATTTCCACTCCTCTGTCTTTACTCAGGTCTTTCCGATCTCTCGAGGAATTATTAAAAGAGCTTTCTATTGCTTTCCTATGTACAGAAACACCATTGAGGATGTAAATTCGATCTAGCGACTTAGAGACTTCATGCCCAAGACTCGGTCTTCCAAGGTTTTCATGAACTACTCCTGAAGACTATCTCTTCATTCCTCCTGCATCTTCTTATCAAGGGGTGGAGAGAGCAATAAACAAGAGGTACACGTTCCTATTATGCTATATACTTAGTCCCTGTTATATTATTAAACATTTCCATAATCTATGATTTCACTGACCAAAAAAAATGTTCAGAAGGGATGCATATATTATGTAAGGTCATTTATCTACTAAGTATTAGAATCAGTATTCAGTTAGAATCTGTCTCTTTCTCAAACTTATAGCCTCGCATTGGCAACATTTCTCTTGGCCTTGAACCAAGGCCCTATACCTGTTCCCTATACATCAAATAATCTCTTAGCCATTGGCCACTTTGACGAACTCTTACTCATCCTTCACAACCCTGTGCATGAAGTGCCACCTGCAAGACATCATTCTGTCTCTCCACAGAGCCCTCGTCGGTTGCTCTATTGCACTATGCCTGTGTTTTGCACAGCAGTATTGCACAAACCATTTCAGGTCCTAATCATCTGGCGTCCTGATGGCCTCCCTCCTGGACTGTCTGGCGAGGTTTTGAAAGTACAAACCATGACGATCATTGTTATGAGCTCGGTGTTCTGCGCACACTCCTAGTGTTCAGTGAATTCTTTGATGTGGTGAGCACCTCTCTCGTTTACTCTGGTTAACTCTTCTAGAACAAACTCGGGTAGACCAGAGTCCTTCATTCAGCTCCTCTCTAGACTTCACAAACCAGCTCTGTGACTTGATAGGTTGCTTAAAAATCATTTGTAAAATGAGCGCAGGTAGGAGGGCGACTAAACCATGTGTAACATCTGCTCAGACTCTGAAATGCTGCACATGCAGTCTTTGCATGCACCGCATATGCAAAGGAGCTCACACTGCAATAAGCAAAATAAAGCATGCTGTATCATTGTATTCACTGTACCATTCATGGACATTATCTGTATTTATTAAAGCAGTCAGTGGTGGGGGTGGGACTAACTACCTGGAAAGTAAACCACTCTGCGTTTTTAATGTGTTCCTTATGAAATATGCATTCATTTCCAAGCTAAATAAAATACCATTTAAGACCACTTTTTGCCTTCTTATATCTAGTTACATGAGGTAAGATTTATACTTGATTTAGTCATGCGATGACATAGCACAAACCACTTAGGTGGTGCAAATAATCAAAAACTTAGCTGGTAAGAACTATAAAACAGGATTGCAAGAGACCCACATAAGTGGAAAAACATGCCATGCACAGAGATAGAAAGACTCGATACTGTGAAATGTCAATACTATGCAAATTGACCTATAGATATAATGCAGTCCTGATACAGAAACCAACAGTATTCTATCACAAAATGGACAAACTAATTGCCATTATATGGACTAGAAAGAGGTTCCAGGCGGGTGAAACAGTATTAAACAAGAACCAAGTAGAAGGCCCTACAAGTCTCCATCGAGGAGCCGGCTACACAGCCAGGGACATCAAAATAGTCTGTTAACAGTACAGTGACAGAAACATACACCAATGGAGCAGAATTCAGAATCTAGAAGTAAATGTATTCACATATGAACAGCTGACCTTTGACAAAGTGTTAAAGCACATTCGATGGGGAGAGAAAATCTGTTTTAAAAATGGTGTTGGCCAGGGAAAGAGGGACCAGACTTCAACCCAGTGCTCCAAGATGTGAATGCAACATACCAGCATGAAGCACAGAACCAGTGGAGAGGTCTGAGGGGCCAGCACCAATCCCAACTATGTGGACAGCCCCGCCCCCCAGAAGAATTTACTTCAGAGGACAGCACTGAAACTACCGCTCAGGGAAAGGGACATGTCTGATCAGAGCACACAGGAGCAAATGAAAGGGGGGGGGGGGAGTGGAGCACATCCTGGCTCACCAAACCTTGAGGATGATATCCCTGCTCAGAACAGCCACTGCACAGAAAGAACCGGCCAGCCCCACTATGAGACATGACATCCCTCACTGACCCATAGCCCTACAAGGGACAACACTGGAGACAGTGCAGGAATTGCACCTGATCTGACCCCACCACACTGAGGCAAAACACTAAAGGCTTGCAACAGAACAGGAAGGGGAACAGAGCAAGGAAGTCCTGAGGGAATACCAAAAATAGACTGAGAGACCAGGGTATGGCACCCCATCAGACTCAAACGGAAAACACTTCAAAAGGTCAACAAACAGACCTTGAACTGTTTACAGGCTCTTCTTTTTCTTTGTTGTTGTTGTTTTCTTTTCTTTTGTTACTTTATTTTGCTCTGTCTTGTGTTTTGTGCAAATTATTATCTCTGTAGGTCTAGCTAGATAAGATACATGGGATAAATAAGCTGGAGGAGAAAACAATGGGACCGACAGTTTTGTGGGGCACATGGGAGAGGGGGAGGTGGAGGAAAATAAGTGGGTGCTAACAAATCTAGTCACAAGGGAACAACAAGTGATCCAAAATCAATGGTGAGAAGGGTGTAGGAGACCTGGTAGAGCTTGATCAAGGGCAATGTAACCGAGAGGAATTACTGAAACCCAAATGAAGGCTGAGCATGATAGTGGGCCAAGAGGAAAGTAAAAGTAAATAGAGGAAAGAAGTAGGAAGCAAAGGGCATTTGAGGTCTAAATACAGCCAGGTGCATGTATAAATATACTTATATATGATGACGGGGAAATAGATCTATGTGTATATATTTATAGGTTTAGTATTAAGATAGCAGATGGAAATTGGGCCTATGTGATCATGAGGTGTTGATAGGATCAGCTATCAAGCATCATAGACCCAGAGCAAAAAATCATGTCATTGTGAGTTGGGGGGAGTGCTGAGTGGAGACCCAAAGGCAATTGGACATCCCCTTACAGAAGAGTCTCAGGGAGGAGATGAGCCAGACAGGGTGTGATGTAACAACGATGAAAAATACAACTTTCCTCTAGTTCTTTAAAGCTTCCTTCCCCCACTATCATGATCCCAATTCTACCTTACAAGTCCCACTAGATGAGAAGATGTACACTGGTACAGATAAGAACTAGAAACACAGGGAATCCAGGACAGATAAACCCCTCAGGACTAATAAAGTGGGTGAAGGGAGATGTCAGATAATGTAAGACATGACAAAATAATAATAATTTATAAATTATCAAGGGTTTATAAGGGAGGTCTAGAGGGAGGGGGAAAATGAGGAGCTGATACAAAGGGCTCAAGAAAAAAGAAAATGTGAGAATGATGATGGCAACAAATGTACAAATGTGCTTGACACAATGGATGAATGTGTGGATTGTGATAAGAGTTGTACGAGCCCCCAATAAAATGATTTTTTAAGAGAGACAAATGTAAAGGACAGCTGAAGAAGACAAAGTATTAAAATGGAATGTGAAAGACCTAGAGTTTTTAAAAAAAAGAATACATTCACCATTTCTCAAGCTCAGAGAACTGAAGAAAATATTCAGCCTCAAGTTGAAATATTGAAGGATTCTATGAACACAATATCTTTAAAATGCAGGTAGCATCAAAAAAAGAAGATGTAGAGTCACTGTACCAAGAAGAACCAGTCAGCATTCAACTATTTCAAGTGATAGCATATGATCGAAAACCAGTTACTGAAAGAAGTTCAAGCTGCAATAAAAGCATTGGCAATAAAACAAGGCTACAGGAATCGACAGAATACCAACTGGAAAATGTTTCAACAAACTAATGCAGCCCTGGAAGCTCTCACTCTTCCATGCCAAGATATTTGGAAGTTGACTATCTGGCCAACAGACTGTAAGAGTTATTTATGCCCATTCCAAAGAAAGATGACCCAACAGAATGTGGAAATTATCAAACAATGCCATTAATATCACATGCAAGTAAACTTTTTTCTGAAGATAAGTCAAAAATAGTTGCAGCAGTACACTGACAGAGCGCTACCAGGAACCGAAGGTGGATTCAGAAGAGAACGTTGCTGAAACCAGATGGATGCTGGATCAGAACAGAGAGTGCTGGAAAGAATGCCTGTGTTTTGTGGCTATGCAAAGGCACCTAACTGTGTGGGTCACAACAAACAATGGGTTACATTCACAATGATGGGAATTCCAGAGCATCTTATTGTGTTCAGACACAACCTTTACGTGGATGCAGAGGTAGTTGTGGAAACAGAACAAGGGAATACTGCATAGGTTAAAACCATGCAGAAAGATGCGTCCTCTCACCATACGTGTGGAGTCTCTGTGCTGAGTGCATAATCCGAGGACCTGGACTCTCGGAAGAAGAATGCACATCCAAATCGAAGGAAGGCTCACGAACAACATGCACAACGCAGAGGACGCAACTCTGCTTGCTGAAGGAGAGGAGGACTTGAAGTATTTATGATGAAGTTCAAGAATTGTAGTCTTCGATGTGGATTACAACACAGGGCAAAAAAACCCCAAATCCTCACAACTAGACCAATATGTAACATCATGATAAATGGAGGAAAAATCAAAGTTGTCCAGGATTTCACCTTGCTTGGATCCACAATCAATGCTCATGGACGCAGCAGTCAAGAAATAAAACGACATATTACATTGGGTAAATCTGTCGCACGAGATCCCTTTAAAGTGTTGAAGTCCAAATGTGCCACTTTGAGGACTAGGGTATACCTGCCCCAAGCCATGTTATTTTCAATTGCCTGACATGCATGTGAAAGTTGACCAATGACTAAGAAAGACCAGAGAGCAATTGATGCATCTGAATTATGGTGCTGACAAAGAATATTGAGAAGACTATGGACTGCCAAAGAAGAAGTAACTCTTTCTTAGCAAAAGTACTGTCGGAATACTCCTTGGAGGCAAGGATGGACATGTTGTCAGTAGAGACCGGTCCCTGGACAAAGACATCGTGCTTGACAAAATGAAGGTCATTGAAAAAGAGGATGGCTCCCAGTGAGTGGCTGCAACAGTGAGCTCAAACAACAATTTGTGAAGAGGGTGTTTTGTTCGCTTGTCAATTGGGTTACTGTGAGTCAGAACCAACTTGCTGCCACCTAACAATAACAATATTCCACAAAGTTCACTTTAAAAAAAAAAAAAAGGTTGACAGAACATTCCCTGAAAGCTACCAAGGATGGGAAAAGGAAGGCGGGGGATCACAAGATAATACACAAGTGTTAACTCTGGTGAAAGAAAAGGCAATACACAATAGGAGGGAGTCAGTATAATATGGTCAAGGTCAAGGAAGACACTGAGAGATGCTCAAGAATAAATGGCAACTGAAGAATATGCGAGAAGCCCTGGTGCCGTAGTGTGTTCAGGGTTGGACTGCTAACCACAGAGTCAGCAGTTCAAAATCACCAGCTGGTCCTCAGGAGAAGGATGAGGCTTTCTACTCCAGTGAAGAGTTATAACCTCAGAAATCCACAGGGGCAGTTCTATTCTGCCCTATAGGGTCACTATGAGTCACAACCAACTGATGGAAGTATTTTGATGGGGGAGAGGGACAGCAATAAATGCTAAGTAGCCCTGGTGGTGCTTAAACACAGCGTCAATGGTTCAAACCCACCAGCCACTACATTGAAGAAAGATGAGGCTCCCAAAAATATTTACAACCTCTATAATCCCATGTAAGGTTGTTATGAGTTGGAATCAACTGGGCTGTGGTGGGTTTAGTTTATAGTAAGTGCTAGGAGTTCTGGTGCTATAGATGGTTACCCATTGGGTTGCAAATCACATGGTCAGAAGTTTGAACCCACCAGCTACTTTGTTGGAGAAAGATGAGGCTTTATGCGCCCATAAAGGTTTGCAGACTTGAAAACCCTAAGTTCTGCTTTGACCCAGGACTGCTTAGGGCCAGAAGCTACTCAATGGCAGTGGGGGGATGGTTGTATAGGATCAGAAGTTCCTGAGTGGCCCAGGAAATGCACTTAGCTGCTAACAGGAAGGTTAAAGTTTCTGGTCCACCTAGGGGTGTTTTGGAAGACAAGACTGAAGCTCTACTTCCCAAAGCTCATCCATTGAACACCCTACGGTACACATTCCTGACTTACGGCCATGGATGGTTCTGACATAGGCACCCGGCTTTGTGTTTTCCTCACTGTATACCATCATGACATCAAAAAGAGAGCTTTGTCACATTAAGGGCAGGATTCATATGACGTTATGGTCTAGAATGGTGTGGATGAAGCTTACATTTTTCTCTTCGGTTTAGAAAATGGAAGTGCTTCATTTTCTTTGGGAAATAGTGCAACCTAGTGGCACTCTGGGGCACTGCAGGGAACCCAAGATTCGTTTTTTTTCCTGGTTTATTTTTTCTTTTTGTTTGTTTTCCTTGTGTGAAAGCATTTTACTCACATTTTATCTTTGGTCATGGGAGTCAGGTGTATATGTCAGGCGAAACTACAGGCAACAACTTTTATGTGATAAAATGTACCTTCTTGGAGGGCTGCTCACCTCCAGGTCAGCAGTTCCAAACCACCAGCTGCTCCCCAGAAAAACGATGAGGCTGCTGGTGCCTGGGAAGATGTACTGTCTTGGAAACCCAGAGGGGGAGGTTCTGCTCGGTTTTAGGGTCACTATGAGTTGGAAGGGACTCAACCCAGTGGGT
This sequence comes from Tenrec ecaudatus, assembly GCF_050624435.1. Lineage (NCBI taxonomy): Eukaryota > Metazoa > Chordata > Mammalia > Afrosoricida > Tenrecidae > Tenrec > Tenrec ecaudatus. Next base: position 154,055,939 of record NC_134533.1, on the reverse strand, counting down.
TTGGGGTTTTTATAGCCCAGGGGTATTCCCAGTTTGAAATTTCTGATGTTTATATAAACACATTTCAATTTAATTTTTTTTACAGTGTACAGGCTACATAAACAAAACAACTATTACTCTCCTAGGAAAACCCCAAGTGGAAATCTCACAACGGAATGAATTGCTTGCCCCTCACATAACACTTCATGTGCAAGAAGCGCTCGCTTCTCATCATTACTCAAAATCAAATGCATGTTATATCTACATTGACCCTTTCCAGCCATACTGATTTTAGAACTTCCATTCCAGTCAATGAAGTGTGTTATGAGTTGGGCAGCTAACTGGAAGGCCAGAGGTTCGAACTCACCTCCAGCTTCATGGGGGAAAGACGAGGCTTTCTGCTCCTGTAAAGATTTACAGCCTTGGAAGCCCACCGGGGCGGTTCTACGCTGTCTTACGGAGACTCTCTGAGTCATACTAGACTCAGTGGTAGTGAGTTTGGCTTGGTTTGGGTTTCGTTCAATAGGAGACAAATATGTCCTATAGTCTCTGAATAAGTGCCTTTCAACGCTGCTTCCAGACCCTCCACCAGCAGCTGATCACGTTGTTCATGGCTGTTGAGCCGGAACCATCATGGTCCAAAAAATGCTGAAGCAAGGAGACACAGCCAACGGGCTCAGAGCAAATTAGAACAGGCCTCGGGACTGACAGAAATTAGGCCAGTCTAAAATAAATCATGTAGGCAATGCAATTTTTTAAAATACATCCTGCAGCTCAAGTAGCATTTTTTCTGGGCTATGGATTTCCACGGTCATGACCACAGATACCCATCAAATAGGTCTGAGACGCCACAGCTTCTGTGAAAAGAGCCAGTCACAGAACACCGGCGAAGGGCTGGTTTTGTTTTTGTTTTGTGGGAGGGAAGGGTGACAGTGGGTTTTATTTAGGAACAAAATGTGAATTTCCCCTTCCACCCTGTAGCATCCCTCAGTGATGTGAAAGCAGAAGAGGTCAGAGGGTCTGTCCTGGGCACTCACTATATGCCCTTCTGGAAGGAGGGCATCTTCCTGTGGGGAAGGTTTTATCCATGTAAGGACAAAAAGGATCAGAGGAGGGAGGGGGGACTCCTTTGAGGACACACCTGTTCACTCAACAGAACCCCAGGAAAGGCTTTCAAAGAGATAGGACTCATTTGCTTACCTCCATATAAGGTTATTTCCAAGTCAACCCCTCAATCATCTCAGCATAATAGATTACTTTCGTATCATGCCACCTTCCTGACTGTCAGCACCATCCTGGCTAATGCTGCCGTGATGCTGGAAGGAGCCCTAATGGCATAGTGCTTATGCCACAAGGTTACCAATTCGAAACCACCAGCACACCTCGGGAGAAAGAGGAGGGTCTCAGGGTGACTCTGCGATGGAATAGCCGTGTTTCCAGTGAGTTTGGCTTGGGGTTCCCGATGCTGGAAGTTATATCCCCAGTGTTTCAAACACCGGCAGGGACACCCGTGGGGAAGAGGCCTCAGTGGCGTTTCCAGAGTAAGACAGACAAGGTGGAAATGCTTGGCCATCTACATCCCAAAATTGCCCAATGGAAACACTACGGCAGTTCACAGCAGAATAAAGCCCAACCCGTGTGCTCTGGGCATGTGGTCCGAAGGGGTCCATTTCTGGAGGAAGGCGTCAGGGGTGGTGAAGTAGGAAACCAGTGGTGGCAAGAGAGAAACACCCACCCCCCACCCCCGGGTATGAATTGGCACCAAAGCCGCAAGGCTCGGCTGGAGCATGCAGGTAACAGTGAAGATGACACGGGACCAGGCACCTTACTGTTCTCTTGGAAATAAGGTCGCCATGCGACAGAATCAACTAGGCACCGGCTATTTATCTACTTCCCTTTAGAATCTTCATTTAGAGATGGTTGGAAATATTATCACTTAACAAATGCCTTCAGAGTCTTCTTTTGGACATCTTTGAGTCCAACTGCTGGGGGAGGTAGAGGTGGGGGTTGAGGGTCCTCTCCAGCTTTCCCTACCCCCTTCTTCAGTTCCTCTCCTCCTGTCTCCTTCTACAGGCAGTCCAGGGTTGTGCCATGCCATGAGCCAAGTTTTCCCTCGCTCTAGTCTAGAACCTTCCTGCCCATTTCCCCCCTCACTCAGAAAGACGAGACTGTCTGCTCCCATAAGGATTTTCCGTCTTGGAAGTCCTGTGTCACATTGCTAGGACTTGGAATCAACTCAATGGTCATGGAAAGACTCGTGAAGAAAGGGCGTGGCTGAAGGGAATTCCGTTTATTAAACTCTTGCTCTGGGGCTGACAGCAAGTCAAGTCCTTTCATACACCTGGCTTCTTTTAATCCTTATAGTACCTCTGTGACATAAATTGAATTAAGCCCATTCTACAGATGAGCAAAGATACAGGAGAAAGTGGGGAGCTGGGGTAAAACGAGTAGAACAAAGGGAAGATTCTACTGGCACTGTGGCGCTTGTTTTGTTTCCCCCCAACTTTGGGATCAATACACACACATTGACACTTTCTAAATGCAGAGCAAAAGAGGGTTATAAGACATGATATGCGCTCACCCTTACCTTCAAAGACACGCACACAAAAGTCTGAGAATTCTATTTCCATGTCTATAAATAAAGTTTTATGGGAATGCGGTCATTCTCCCTAGCTAACGTATGGTCCAAATCTGCTTTCACACGACGAGAGCAAAGTTCAGTAGTTACCACAGAGACGGACAGATGTGGCCTCCGATCCTGAACTATTCCCTGTCCGGCTCACTAGAGGAAGAGCGTGTGTGGCACACGGTAGACGGGTCAGCCTGCTGGCCCCAGGCCAGGGGTCTGAGCCCACCGGGTGCTCTGTGGGAGAGGAAGTCTGCTTGCATGAAGATTTCTGTCAAAGAGAGACTCTTGGCCACCGTGTGGGACAATTCTACTCTGCACTGTGGGCTCACTGTGGCTCAGAATCGACTCAAAGGCAGTCCATTTGGTTGGGGGGGGGGGGGGTTGTTTGGTCTTGTTTTATTGTAGGAAAAGTCTGCTGCCTCCTGGGTTAGACCTCCTTGCTATATCCTTTTGAGGGCCTCTGGACTAAAGTTTGCCATTGCTGTTCGGTGTCCTGAATGGCTTCTGTCTCGAAGCAGCCTGAGAGGACAGAGTGGCACTGCCCCCGCCAGAGTCCAAGGCTGCAAGTCTTCCCAGGTCTTTTCCCACGAGGAGCAGCCGGTGGGTGTGAGCTGCCATTCTTTCAGATTACAGCTGTGGGCGTTACACGATTTCATGTCAACTTGAAGATGTATGAAAATGTGGGGGTGGAATCCAACCTGTCAATCAGGCCACAGCCAGATGGTGCCTCCTTGTGGGTGTGGCCTTTTCATAAGGTGGACCCTGGGAACCCCCTTCTCTCTTTCTCCCCCTTTACAGTCCTGCCTGCTGGAACTGGGCCACTGATCCTGAGAGCTGCCAGAGCCCTGCCATGTTTCCACCAACCTTGGATCCACAGGACTCTGCACCCACCAGCCTGTGATCTTCCTGCATTCTGCACATTGCATGTGGCTGCGTGAGTCTGAAGAGGGACTTGTGGACCAGTGTCAGACTTTTGGACTTGATTTGGACTGGGCTGGGATGCTTTCTTCATATATAATTGCTTCTTGATATAAAGCTCTTTCCTACACAGCTATGAGTATCAGTGAATTTATTTCTCTAGTCAACCCGGCCTAACAGCACCCAAGCCCTTACCCACGGTGCCACCAGTTATCCTTTATAAAATTGCTTCACAGTTGAATGCTTGCTGCAACCTGATTCAGTCTAGATATGCTTTTATGCTTGGCTCCCAAAAAGTATATGCTAACCTTGACCCTTTTTTTTGTTGTTGCTATTTCTTTATTAGCTTCATTGTCGCATAGCTAATCAGGAGGGAAAAAAATATTAAAAACAACATTGCAGGTTTAAGACCATACTTTCTGAAACTATTGTTAGTAATTCTGGTACAGTTCAGAAAAAAATGCATGTTTTTTGTTTGTTTTTTTAATTAAATACTCTTATTGGGGGTTTTTATATCTCCCATCACAATCCATACTTTCAATAACCTTGACTTCTTGATCAAAGTAGTTTTTATCATCATCTGGCCCAGAGGTCAATGCTATATAAAGGAAACCATGAACTGTCAGCCTGTAAGAAATAACTGAAAATCAAAACCCAAACCTGTGGACAGTGAGTCGAGTCTCACTCGTAGGAACCATGGGCTTTCTGAGGCTGTGAGTCTCTAGAGGAGCAGACGGACACACCTTTCTCCCATGGAACAGCCTTTGGGTTCGAACTGACAACTTTGCAGTTAGCATCCGAGTGCCTACCCACTGCGCCACCAGGGCTTCTTTGCAAATGACTGAGGGTTTCTCCTTTATAGTCACCAGCAAATGAAGCCATACAAAACTTCTATCTTGCCTGAAAACTCTAAGCTAACAGAAGAATCTACACAGCAACTTGGCACATTTGACACCACATTCAAACAAGTTCCTCCACTTTCTGTTGAGTTGATCTGTGTGTTTTCATATTTACCAGGGTTTTTTTCCCCTCCCCTGGTCACCCTCAGTTAGAAGTAAAACCACATCTCCATGGAAACACAACATAATGCTCTCACAGATGATCGAGGGACTGAAGGCTGCAGCAGCATCTGACCAAATTAGGAGAGAACACAGTTTACATGGCTCTTCCAGACCGCTCACAGCTCTACCGCTCAACATAGAAACTCACACAGCTTGTAAATTACTGCACGCCTCTAGTCTTGCTTTTCCTTCTGGGAATATCCTACTTTATCTGTTTGAAAGCTTCAGCTGGAGAGGCTCCTGTCCTCCTTAAAATAATTCACCACAGCTCTTGAATAGGCAGGAAGGGAACCTCCATTTAGTGACCACCTACTGGATAGTTTCTTAACTGGCCCACTACCATATGCCGTGTGCATGTAGAAGCAGGGTTTAGGATTTGAGCTCTGGACTGGTTAATTCCAAAGTCAAGTCTCTTTCCCCTTGCACATGGAATAGTACCCCTTCAAAGACAAAGTTAGACAAAAAGTTAGAAAAGTCTCTTTCCCCTACTAAGCTAAACAAAGTCTTTTTTACATAATGGACCAACAAACAACATCATGATGAATAAAAAAGAGCAAAAAAAGTTGTACAAATCTCCTTGTATTTGGATCAATGCTCATGGAATTCAAGAGATCAAATGGCATATTGCATTGGGAAAACCTGCTGCACAAGACCCCTTTAAAGTGTTAAAGAGGAAAACCCAAAAATGGCATTGTGAGGGCTAAGGTATGCCTGACCCCAGCCAAGGTGTTTTCAGTCACCTCTTATGCATGTGAAGAAATGGACGTGAACAAGGAAAACAGAAGAACTGATGCATTTGAACTATGGCTCTGGCCAAGAATATGGAAAGTACCGCTAGCACAAACAAATCGGTCTTGGAAGAAGTACAGAGAGCGTGCTGCTTAGAAATGAGGATGATGAGACTCCAGCGCGAGTACTCTGGACATGTTGTCGAGAGAGACCAGTCCCTGGAGAAGAGCATCAGGCTTGGTCAGTGGAGGGACAGTGAAGGAGAGGAAGGCCTTCAATCAGATGTACAGACTCAGTGGCTGCAACAATCGGCTAAAAAATTACGATTGTGAGGATGGTGCAGGGCTGGGCAGGGTTTCCTTCTGTTGGGCTGCTATGAGTCAGAGCCGACTGCGTGGCACCTCACCATAACATTTATAAAAACCAGATCTGGTGAAGAGCCAAGTTGGGGAGAAATCAAAAAAGTCCCATTGCTCCCCTCAAAATCTCTCTTAGGGTTTAAAGAGGTCACTACATAACATAAATGATGAACAGGCTCAGCTACTAACCCCAAAATTAGCAGGTCTAATCCACCCAGGGGGACTTCAGAAGAAAGGCCTGGGGACCAGATCCTGGAAAAGAAATCAACCACTAAGAACCCTACGGTTTTGCTCTGACGCCCATAGGATCGTATGAGGCAGAATGGACGCATCAGCCATTGGTGTGTAATGCTTGAAAGAGGATGGCTAAAATCTAACTCATTATTAAAGTTAACTATCTTGGAGGGGAAACTAGACTAGTAAGCATTTACCGGTGAAAATTAGAAGCAGAGCTTGTTGGCGAAAAGAGTCGTGGAGAAGAGTATCAGGAAGGAGCGGCTGGGCATAGCAAAGCATCACAAAGCCAAAGCCTTGACTTTTGAGAGAAAGAAGGGTTCAAGCACAATTTATGATCACGCTACTCATCCCCTACCTTTTGTCCGACCTATACTCCCACGCCAACCACCACCACTGAGGGAGAAAGCCGTGAAAGAAAGTGAAGAGTGTGGTAGTTATGTAATTGTCAATTTGAGAGGATTAAGAGTGCATGGGGTGGAGTCTAGTCTGTCAATCAGGTCACAATCAATGAGGCCTCTGTGTGGGCATGGCCTTCTCCTGAGGCTTCTGGGAACTCCTGTACTTCCCCTTGGAGGCAGGAGACACACTCTCTCTCTCTGCTCACTCCCTGGAAGACACTGCAGCTGACAAGACACATGGAACTACCAAGTGCCCTGAGCTGGAGGAGCCCCATGGAGACCACTGCCAGCGCTGAGATGCTTACAATGCCACTGGATCCACAAGACTTCCCACCCACTGGCTTGTGATCTTCCTGCATTCGAAGACATTGTATGTGTTGTGTGAGTCTGAAGAGTACTTTATAGATTGGTATCGGACATATAGGCTAATATCAGACTTATGGACTTGATCTGGGCTGGGATGTTTTCTTAATGTACAATTACTCTTTATATAAAGTTCTTTCTTATACACATATGAGTGGCTATGGATTTGTTTCTCTAGTCTACCTGGACTAACACAAAGAGGCAGAGCCACAAGAAGCCTGCTTCTAATGGGAAAACAGGTTCAGGGGAGAAGACGGGTGTGGAATTTCAGCATCTCCTCAGGCATCCTCATGCAGGGAGGCACATATGAGGATTCTCCTGGAACGTGTTAGAGTCCCCTTCAAAATGGTCCTGGGGGCACCTGTCCTGTGCTGTTGAGTTGATTCCAGTCCACAGCCACCCACGTGTGCAGAGCAGAATTGCCCCCATCAAGTTCTACAGAAGCAAACTGCCACACCTTCTGTCCTGGAGAGCCTCTGGGTGGGCTCAGTTAGCAACCAGGCAATTCGCCATCGGAGCCAGTGGAGCCCCTAGCCTGTCCTGGTCCCGACAACCCTAGAAAAGTCCCAGCCCCTGAGTCGAGAGTCCTTATTAGATCAAGAGGACGTGTCACACGCTGGGCCCTCCAGAGAGGGCCATGCTGCTGTACATTGTTCCAGAGATACAATGAGTGGATAGATTAGAGCAGTAGCTACAGGCACTGAAACCGACCTTTCTGTTGAGGAGGAAATGAAATCGTTGGGGATTTCTTGCACGTGGGGAACGACCTTACCCTGTCTGCAAAGCAGACGTGTCGAACTTGTGTCAGGACAGCTGTCCTTTACAAATGAGAACGCATTTTTGCAGTTCTCAGGTCCTGTTCAATGGCTTTTGTCCACTGCCCTGATGTTCCTAACCATGCACGGTTGTCAAGGAAGCACCTCCACAGGTGCTGCCGGATGACTTAGTTAAGCAAGGGCATCTCCCACAGAATGTTTACACAAATTGCCCTGAAAAAAAAAAAAGAATGCTTATTTCCCATCTCATAGCAATTTGTAAAGACTGCACGTCTACTCCCCCAGCTGGGGGTGGGCGGGGAGTTCTCCCCCTCCCACTCTTTCACAGAATAAATGATGGTAGTAGAAGGCCGGTGCACAACCAGCCATTTATCTCCGGCCGCGGTGATGGAAAATGCTGTCATGCCACGCACATGTCATTTCGTGAACGACTTCATTCATCATTCGCACACACCACGTGATTCGGCCTTAGTAGAACATTACAGCCCTGGGGGTATAGGCCGCCTTAAAGATTCCCACACTTAACTTACGAGTCCCCTCCAGAGATACGCAGTCCCCAGTCCTCATTGTGACCTGCCAAATCACCTACCTCCTCAAAGTCAAAGATCATCCCTACAGGCAGCCCCAGGGGAAGGCCTTCCACAGGTGAGTGCGTCGGATGTTTGTGTAATGCTCTGAGCAAAAGACGGTAAGCTGCCTTTAGCTAGAAAAAAACATGCAGCAACTCAGAAAGCAGACTAGCTGCATTCGGTTTCCTTTGTCCATATACTGTTTTCATTTGACATTTTAATCCTTATTTCTTTATGAGGCCCCAGGCTGTCACAATGTGATGACAACTGGCTGGAAACTTCGCGGGGCCGTGGGAATAATGGTCCGCCCACGGGCTCGGAAAGTCACAGCCTTGGGGATGCTGAGGGCAGGTCTACTCTGCACTGGGTGGGGGCGCCTGGAGTTGGCATTAAACGACAACCATCATCACTAGCAACAGTCTTTCACTCCAGCTGGATGAATCGCAGTGAACAAGTTACCTGTAAGCCATGCCCGTCTTCGCCTTCATGGTTTCCTGCAAGGAGACCCCATGGACACGTAAAAACTTCTCCAGATGTCTCCGTTCTGCCGCTCCGCTGGGCCTGGCAGACCAGCAGGCGGCCTGAGGCTGTGTTTGGGTCACTGCTACGTGCCGTCTACATTTCAGAGTCGATTCACTGGACTTGGGCAGGCCCAGCTTGGGGCTGGGGATGTCTGCGCAGGCAGGTTTATACAGGTGCATGGTTCCAAACTCCAAGGAAGCGAAGGGAATGTCACAGTCCTTAGCTGGAAGAATGGCAGTCGCTTGCTGTGACTAGCATGGGCTAACTGGCTTTGATGCGTCCCTGACGGCGATCCACTTGCTTCCTTCACTGCTCCTTCAGCCTTTGCGTGTGAACAGACTCCTGAGTCTCCACCAAAGCAAAGCGGAGCCTGGCAGAGACCAGTCCCTTTTCTTGTCCCTAAAAATTCTTCAAGATCAAGCCTAAGCAAGTATGCAGTCACCCCGGGGGAAACGGTACCATGGCTACTCAGTCTTCTCTGTCTTCCTATTTGGGTAAGAGGAAATGTTGTGGTAGGACAGACGCCAAAACTTCTGTTCTCACAAGGACCACGAGGCCTCGGGGGTGATTCACGAGTGTGCAGCAAGACCATTCTAAGCCACCCAGTATTTTGTAATCAAATAATATTTTATTCTAGTGACCATCAGATTCATTAGGGTATTTCTCAGATGCAGGAGATGGGAGGGAATAGAAAGCAAGGTCCCCTCACAAATAGCCCCCCACCCCTTCCTGGGTTCTGACAGGGGTGCCGACACAAGTCAGTAATGATTGGATAGCTTTCCTATACAATGAATCATGAAGGGGGCCTTTCCAAGCAAATGATACCACAGAAATCGTACATTCATACAGGAAGGGGGAATCACATTCTCTAAGTCTAATATTTAAAGAAGACATAACCCAAATGCTTCATGGGCTTACATGCAAAACTAGAAAACTTCTGGAGGAAAATGGATAGTCAAAAATCTTTGGGATCTAGGGCTAAGAATAAAAGCTCTTAGACTTGACCATGAGCTTAATACATAAAAAGAAAAAAAGCTCAAACATTTGCTCTGTAAAAGCCTCTGATAATATTTTTAAAGCATACTATAGAATTGGGAAAAAAATCTTTGCAGACCACATATCCAATAAGTACAACTCTCAAAGTTCAACAAGAAAAATAAAGCTCATCTGCTCTGGACACTCTCCCTCCCCCCGCCCCGCCCCCCACCCCCTGGCACACTCTCATTCCTCAGCATGCCTCTTGCAATTCAACTCCAAAGCCCACTTGACACCTACAACCATTGCAAGCCCTTTGTGACTTCTGCCATGTTCCTGTACCACCTGTCCTGTTGTTATTGGTTTGTCCTTTTAAATGAGATTGCGCCTTTGTCCCAAATAAATGTATTCAGTACGGAAATGTATTTTTCACACCACTATAAACAGAAAACCTTATACCTGGGACCTACAAATGAATGTAATAAAAATGAAGAATGTTGTTAAATTGAAACCGGACCCTCTTTGTGTCCAATGGCTCTGAACCAAATTTATCTTTTTTTCTGTTCTTGGGAGATTAACAAGTAAGTGTTGGAGAGGTATTGGAGATATTGTCACACCAGTCTGGTGTTTTCTTTTGTTAGGTAATCAGAACTGAGAGGAAATTGAAATCCAAGCATACCACCTTTCCAGTGTGAATCAACGTCGCTCAGTGCCCGTCTGCGTATTCCTTGTCCAGCGGTGATACTTGTACCTCCTAGGAAGCACACACTCAAAATGCACTCTCCCAGAGGCTTAGCCACCTCTTCCTGAAAATACCCACCTTCACTCCCCATCCCGACTATTGGCTCTTTGAGGGGAGGGAATAGAGCTGTCCTCCATAATCAGAAGCATGTCGACATTGCAGAACTATTAACGGTATTTTTGCATCCATTTTAGATCTCCTCCCTTTCCACTTTATTCCATTGTTATCCTTGCAGCCAAAGCTTTGAGCCCCACAGAGAGATGCATCTATTAGTTTGCTGTCTGTGGTACACATACAACATGTCATATGTGGTGTACATATATGTTGTAGGTGGTCATGTGTATTGCTATGACACTGGCAAAGGAGTCCTGGTGGCACTGTGGGTTAGACCTTAAGTTGCTAATCAAAAGGTCAGAAGATCAAACCCACCAGCAGCTCTGCAGGAGAAAGATAGTGTGTCTGTTCCCTTAAAGGTTTACGGTCTCAGAAACCCCATACCCGTCAGAGCAGGTTCAATGGCAGTAGGAGAATATGGGTGCAGGGAACACCACCATCAATATTTCAAACACCAGTAGGGGTTCACTTGGGTTTTATAAGAGCTTACTAGAATAGGAAGAAAAGCTTAGTAATCTTCTTCTGAAAATGGACCAATAGAAACCCTATGAATCACAACAAAATATTGTCCAATCTAATGCTGGGAGAGCAGCACCTAACAACAAAACAGTTCGTTCCTATGACCGTTAGTCCACGTTTTAACTAAAGGTAGTAAGATTTTTCAAAAACACTCACTGCCACTGAGTTGATGCCAACTCACAGTGACTCCGTAGAACAGGATAGAATCGCCCCTGTGAGTTTCCAGGGCTGTAGCCATTAACAGGAGTAGAAAGCCCCATCCTTCTCCCAGAGTAGCTGGTGGTTTTGAACTGCTGTCCATAGCCCAACCCATAATCACTAGTCTACCAGGGTTTCTAAGACTTTCTAGAAATTTTAAATACTACGCAACGAAAGCATCCGCATATCAGAGTCGGGAAAAGACAAGGCCCCATGGTGAGAGAGTTGCTCATAAACACCTTCTGCTCTTGGATGCAGGAGGCCATGGCTCATAGTAACTCACAAACTCAGCTCTGGTTGTGGGCAGGCTCTCCTCACAGCAGTTCAACCCCCATACTTATGTAAGACCGTGGGCAGGTCACGACGCTAATTTGTCTAGTTGATACAGACTTGGGTAATGGAAGAAGTATGAACCTAGGAAATCTAGAAATCACTAAACACTGAAATGGAAATCAGAAAGATCCGTATTCTAGGTGTTAGTGAACTGAAATGAACTGGTATTGAACATTTTGAGTCAGAAAATAATTTGATTTATTATGCTGGAAATAATACAATCTGGTGGAATGACATCGTATTCCTAGTCAAAAAGTGCATTTCCAGAGCTATCTTGAAGTACCATGCTGTCTGTAATAGGATCATGTCTATCCACACACAAGGAAATTCAATCAATACAATTATTATTCACATTGATACACCAACCACTAAAGCTAGTGATGAAGAAACTGAAGAATTCTATCAATGTCTTCAGTCTGGAGTTGGTCAAACATGTAATAAAGATGCATTGATAATTATTAGTAATTTGAATGTAAAAGTTGGAAACAAAGAAGGAATAGTAGTTGGAAAATATAGTCCACTAACAACCACAAATGATTAACTTTATGAGCACACATAAACACATTTACATAGAAAATATTTTAGGATATCTGCCATATAAATATTATGGTATTTAAATGGATATATTGGGGATTATATGGATAAGAAATCTATATTAAAAATTTCTCCCCTGAGCTGATTTAAAATTTTGCTTTGCAAGGCTAAGAAAGTATAACAACATGAAAACTACTTAAGAAAGAAATGGTTATAATATAGGCTATAAATATATTAAATGATTCAAGCCATTTTTCTGGGACTTTTCATAATAATAAAAACAACCTCCAGAGAGAAATTAAATATTAAATCTGTTTTTCACAAGATATGGAAATAAAGAGTGGGAGCTTTCATAAAGATACTTAGAGAAAAAAGCATCTGCATTCAAAAAATGTTTTAATATTTCAGAGAAAATACAAAAATTCTCAACAACAGAAAAAAGAAAACTAAAAAATCCCACAAACTGCTAATCTGCACTTGGACTTCTCCAGATGGAATTCACAGAAATCAAATTGGTTATATCTGTAGGAAGAGATGAGGACGTTCAATATTTTCTAGGCCTGATTCGCTTGACTGGCTAGGAACGCAGACCACAGATCAGAGCACATTTCCCTGTTCTGATTATTATTCTGAGTTGACTGCTTCCTGCTCTTCCCACTCTTGTCTGTGTGTCTGCTAGTGCTCAGCAGGGGCCACAGGGACAGATGAGCCATCCCCTGACTGAGCCTACCTTCCATCCAAAGCAACTTCCTCTCTCTCCCTTGTCCTTTCCCTTTCACCGTTGGCTGAGCTGCCTCTGGAGCTAACTGTGTGTGATGAATCCAGAGTTGACTATCCAAGTGGTCTCTCAACAAAACACATGGATGACACCTGGCCTTGCCTGGAGGGGTGCACAGTACAGGAGAAGATACCAGATCCCATGGCATGTAGTCGATTCCAACTGAAAACAACCCTCATGCAGTTTCTGAGCCTGTCAATCTGTATGGGAATAGACAGTCGCATCTTGCTCCTGCAGTGTCTGGTTGATGGTGGTGCCCCAAGCACTACCAGGGCTCCCAAGAGAGGAGGGTGTAGCTAGGCCTGGAGGACAGGTGGAGAATGAGCTAACATGAGGCAAGCGGTGAGACACCTACACCCACCTCAGAGGCTGGGAAAGGATGGGACTGGGAAAATCTCCAAGGAAGGCGCATCAACGATGAAGGAAAGAGGTGAGAGGAGTAAGGGAGGGAGGGCCTCTAAGACGGGAGCAATCGAGTACCCATGTTCTGATGCAGGCTCCCTCTGCCTGATGCCTAAAGACGTCACCTTCACCTGTTCTCAATTGAGCTCTGGCAGCACTATGGGTCAGCACTTGACCCTTAGTCTTAAGGTCAGTGGTTTGAACTCTCCCGCGGCTCCAACAGAGAAACACCTGAGGACCTGCTTGCCCAGCAGTGACTTTCTCAGCTGGGCCGCTGTGAGTCAGAAATCGACTCTGAACACTAAACACAGCACTAAACAACTGCCTGTGTAGTAGATACTCTCCCACTGTAACATGAAAACAATCTCCTCAAAGTATCATCTGCCATATCTCTAAAATTCCATGCACATAGGAGTCCCTGCGTGATGCAAAGAGTTAATCACTCAGTTACTAATGGAAAGGCTGGATGTTCAAATCTGCTCCAAGGCAGCGAGGAAAAAGGGTTGGCCATCTGATCAGGGAAGTTCACGGCCATTGAAAAGTCTGTGGGTGACAGTTCTACACTGAAACACATGGTGTCAGCAAGAGTCAGCATTGGCTCAGTGGCAATGGGGGACATAGTATAGCCTTGCGTTCAGGGGCAAAATACCCTTGCCAATGTCTAGGTGTCTGTCTCTTCTTTGTCCTGTAAAGGGCTCGTGAGAAGGACAAATCCTTGGGCTACAACTGGTGTTCTACAGCGGTCTCATGCTTAGTCGCATCCACAATCAGAAAGCAGCTTCTAATAGAATGCTGGTCCTGGAAGCAGAAGCTGCCCTCCCAGCTTTGAGTGTGACCCTCGTGCTCTTTCTGAAAAAGGTCCTCGGGCTGCTAAACTTGGCCAGTGGGACCCAGATCTGCCCGTGGGGCCCCAGATGCTTTGAACATGGCTGGTGGATTTGAAGAACAGGTATAGATTATGTCAGTTAGACACTCTTGGTAGAGGGGGAGTCAGACCTGTCACTCAAGGCACAGCCTAATGAATCATCTGGATGTCATAAGCCTTTTGGTATAAGAATGTGAGACACTGGCAACCCTCTCTCTCTCTTTGCCCCTCCGCCTGCCTGCTTACTGGGACTGCCAACAGCTATGAGAGCTGTTGGCACTCTGCCATGTTTCTTTTGACTTTGGATCCATTTGACTGTGTGCCCACTGGCCAAAGAGCTTCCTGTTTTCTGGTTCACCATTCTGTGTCACTAGCATGTGCCTACATGAGGCTGAAGGACTGTGGACTAGCATCAGACTTAAGGACTTGGGTTTGAACCAGGTTGGAAGTCTTTAGATAGATAGATAGATAGATAGATAGATAGATAGATAGATAGATAGATAGATAGATAACTTCTTGATATAAAGCTTTTCCTTACACATAGATGAGTGTCACTGGATTTGTTTCTCTAGATAACCCAGCCTAATACTATGGAAGAAATGGAAGGTAAGGTTGGAAGATGGGGTCTCAATCCCATTAGCTAGACTTTGGGCTCTCCTCTTAGGCAATGTTGAGTCATAGAAGGTTTGAGATCAGATGGTGCTATGGTCCTATGCTGTGGAGTCACCACTCAGGTAATATTGCTAGGATGTTGACTTCCTTCATCTCAGCCAGCAGCCATGGAGTGCGGTGGGGAAGAGCAGGAACTGTGGCATCAGGAAAACTGGGGTTGGAATCCTGCCCTTGCAGCGCACCTGTGATGATCCCTGGACTCTGTCTGAGTCTTAGTTTCTTCCTTGTGGGAAACAGAAAGATTTCTCCCAAGTTGTCTCCCCCAAATGTATCCCAAATGTGCTGCTTACTACACACGGCAAATGACTATACACTTGGAGGTCAACAGAATTAGGGCAGGGGTTCTTCTCCCTAGGGGTTCTCAGCCATCTAGAGCAAGCATCCACCACTGTTTATCTCACAACAAGTAGGACCCACTCCCTTCTGATAAGGATAGTAGTTGACTGTTTCCTAGTAGGAGACCCCTGAGAGGTCAAGCCCACCCAAGGGTGACCAAGGTTAGGCCACCATCATGAATCTAGGGTCCGCCCATCTTGTCACATGTATAGCTCTAGTGCCTCCCATTCCTATGTGCACACCCCTACCTCATCCCGTTCCTGCTACGCTTATACCTATTGTGCATCACCTTCCTATGATGTATATGCCTATTGTACTGCCCCTTCCTGTGACTTGTGGTTACCTGTAATCATGCCCCACTAAGTAGTTATAACCCTTGGTGAGTAATAAAGTTGGGCTCTCCTTCTCTCGCTCCCGGGCTATCCCCATGAGGACCACCAAGCGGGGCTGAGGTGAGCATGCTACCATGAATTGTGTCTGATTCCATTACTTCAATCTCCTACTTCTCATGCGCTCTATGACTTCACTATAATCTTTACTTAGTATCACCGTACAATTGCGCCTACCAGACCAGTGATAATTTGTTGGGGGCCCTCCTTTCCCCGGCACTTCCTCTGGAAATGAAGCTCATATATCCACCTGAGATAATGTTGTGATTATTAAGGAATGTTACCTTTGATGCACTTGACACAGAATAAACAACATAGTGATGTGGTTATCAGAGCGTCCGCATTGCACAACTCCAAGCATGGTAGTTTATGTGGATGGTGCCCCCTTGTGTTGGGGCAGCATACAGCTTTCATGGAAGACATAGATGTTCAACAAGCATAGCCTCACCCGAGAAGGAGGTGATTTGAGGGGGACTGTGATGCGTTGGGCTGAAATTTCTATGACTGGCGCTTTGAAACCACGAGCAGCACCACATGAAAAAGACTGGGCTTTCTACTTCCATAAACAGTGACAGTCTCAGAAACCACGGGTTGCTATGAGTCAGCATTGACTCAATGGCAGTGGGTTGAGTGAGCAACGTTAAGGGGGTTATGCCTGTAAAAGGGATGAAGATGTCTTTAGACACTACTTTCTCCTTTCTAAAGAGAAGTGGCAAATCATGTGGATAAGGTTGATGTGTTCTTCATCTAGCAAGAAATACTCCCATCATTCCTCAAGAGCAGGGGTCCTCAAACTTTTGAAACGGGGCCAGTTCACTGTCCCTCAGACCAGTTGGAGAGCCAGACTATAATTTTAAAAAACTATGAACAAATTCTTATGCACACTGCACATATCTTATTTTGAAGTAAAAAAACACAAATAGGGCAAAAACACCCAGCAGGCTGGATAAATGTCCTCAGTGGGCCGCATGTGGCCCGCGGACTGCAATTTGAGGATGCCTGCTCAAGATCCTATTCAGAAAGCAGATTTGAACATTACACAGAATCCTGCATCTCCCAGGTCATTGACTACAGAAGCACTGCTATAGGCTCCTATATCTTCTTCCACACAGTATTGTTACAGGGTCTGGAACATGTCAGAGCTCAGGCAGAGAGACTGAGATTAAAAGTGGCTTTCTGGGGAGTAAATCTCAGCTACTAAAGCAAGGCCTGAAACTGGACACTGTCCTTTTGGGGATACAATGTGCTGCTAGGAGAGCTGCCTGGGGTCATTCTAGCTGAGCCAATGGACAGCTGTGCCCTCTGGGTCTAGCTACTGAAGATGTTCATCTTTTAAAAAATCAGGATATTGACAAAAGCAAGAACTCTTAGATAGTCTAGTTCCGTTCTCTTGTTTCACCTATGAAATACTTGTCTAAGTAACTGGACAACATGAAGTGATCAGGTCGTAGAAGGGCCAAAATCAAATGTAAGTTTCCAAGGGCAAGGGCTTGAAGTCA
Source organism: Tenrec ecaudatus (assembly GCF_050624435.1). Taxonomy (NCBI): domain Eukaryota; kingdom Metazoa; phylum Chordata; class Mammalia; order Afrosoricida; family Tenrecidae; genus Tenrec; species Tenrec ecaudatus. The sequence goes on along the minus strand of NC_134533.1, from coordinate 154,039,043 downwards.
GACGAGCTGAAGTTCAAGGCTTTGTCCTGCAGCACATGAGTTGTGTGTCTTGGGTTTAGTTTTTAGTTTTTCCTTCAAAAAGCAACACTGCCTCCAGTTTTTTTTTTTAAGCCCTATTTTTTAAATCCCTAAAAACACCGCACTGTCTGTGAAAGTGCCGTTTCACTAGGTCATAAACATTTAAGCATGGACCAACGTCCCAAGGTGGTACTGTCGGGGAAAAATGATCCACTCCAAAGCCCTCCGTGAGTTTCTGCTGTAGGAGACAAATGAATCGCGTCCCTTTGCTTACTTTCTTTGTGATCGAATGTTCTCTTTGCTTGGGAAATCCATAAAACCGAGAGTACCAGTCTCCTGCAAGTGTTTGAAAAATGATGGCCCACGGGGTTTGCTTTTTGAAAGTCTCTGTGGATTAGTCCAGGATAAATTCCAACTTGAAGCCATTTTAGCATCTGGCAGATCTAAATGTTAGTTCAAATAGAGTAGCAACTGAAGTTCCCAAAGGTCACCCTTTTTTTAAGCAACCCTGCAAGAGAGATTACAACCGAGAATCAACAAATGAACGAATACGGTGTCGTAATGTTCGTGCTTTAGAAGTCCTGTGAGCGACCTCATCTCATAAACCATGAACGCTTTCTTGGTCTTAATTCTGCCAGACTGATTCTTTCATCTCCCGTTCCCCCGCAGAGTAAATACGGCACATGGGATTGAAAAAAACCAATATTTTAAAAAGCTGTTAGAAGCAGGATTACTGCCAACAACAAGAAAAGTGAACAGCAAGGAGAGGTTACAGGGGGAAAATACGAGACAGAGGAAAATAAACAACAACCCAAGGGCCAAGATTCAAAAATCAAACAGCAAAAGAAGGCCTCTCATTTATAGGACAAGGTATTTCACGTGCTGTGAAATACCCCTGATGACGTCTAGTATAGCAGCGTTGACATTTAGTAAGATAAACTAGACATGTCAGGTTGTTTCTGCAGGTTTAGAAAGTTAAAGTAAAGCCTTGAAATTTGAATTAGAGAGGTTCCGCTCACGGGGGTGGGGGGAGGGGAGCCCTGCATGAGAATTCCTTGGGCCCATTCAGGTGAGTGAGTGCCCATTGGGAACATTTGCAGCATTTAAATCTATACCTGTGCTGGTGCTCACTAACATAGCACCTTGGCAGTTTGGCTGACTCTTAACCTAGGAAAAGGTCAGCTTGGTGCTTGAGCTGCAGGCTACATGGGCTTCTCCCTGTCTGATCCCCACCAACCTCCCTCAGATTCTCATTCCTACAGCCCCAGCGCATCCCTATAAAAGTTCACACACACACCCACCTTCCTACCTCCTGGAAAACGAATTGTTCCCCCATCTGTACTTCTGGGCCGTGTCCGTGGCACTCCTAACATCACACCAATACATCTGTGGCTTCCCCAAAAAGACTGAGATGGTTCGGGGCAAGAACCCTGTCTCGTGCAGCCAAATACCCCCAGACCTGGAACACAACAAACAGGCAAACCTCTTCACTGTTAGAAACGCTTTACTATTACATATGTGGCAATTTAAAAGTATCTTTGACGGCCTTTGTGTTGCCCGTTCGCTTTCGGAAACTGGTGAACGTGGTGTCAAAAAAGGTGCAAATTAAACACCTTGGCAGTCACGTTCTGCCTCTGAGTCCGGTTTCTTTGGCGTCGGAGCTGCATGAGGAACAGTTAGTAAAAAGAAAAAAAGAAAAAAAAAGTATCTTTGAAAGTATATGCGCGTTTCCACTTTTAAACAAATTTTACATGCTGATTTAATCAGAAATTCATTTCATTGAAAATTCCTTAAAAGTACAAATTTAAAACATCTTTGACATTGATAACCTGGGACCCAAAGAGAAGTCCTGGTGTACAGTGCTTACGAGCTTGCCAGCTAACAGATACGTCTGTCTGCGAGCCCCGCAGGGATTCCATGGAGAAGGAGCCCTGTTTTCAGAAAGAATACAGCCTTGGAAAGCCGGTGGGACAATTCTCTGTGGTCACCCCAGTCGCTATGAGTTGGAATCAATCAGACAGCAGTTGGACTGGGGGAAGCTAAAATATTGTCAATAAGTTTAAGCATTTAATATTTTCTTCCTCAAGCAACTGGCGTTGAGGTAGTCAGTCATTCAAACAACTAACCTTAGAGAGAGAAAAGGCGGCTCAGGCAAATGCATCCCACTCAGGGAGCTGTTTGCTCTTTAGGCCTTGAGGTAAGTAAATAATTCAACAGCCCTTTGGACAGCTTGTTCCGTACATAATGCTCATTGCTTTAATCAAAGTAAATTGGAAGGTTAGACTACACGGTACACTTTGGGATTTGATTTTAACCTTCTGTGAGCTCTTTCAGAGGAGAGATGTTTGTGACTTAAAAAAAAAAAAACACTCTCTATACAAACAGATTTTCTTAACCGATTATTTCCCAAATTTGTCTCCATTACTTGCTGGTTCCTTGATTGAATGATAGTGACTAATGGGAGAAAAAACTATTCCAAATTGCAGACGAAAACCTCAGTTATGAGGCAAGAATGCTATTAATACACGCAGTTCCCATAACTATATTCCACATAAAGCCGCGGCGTAGCCTGCCGCTGGGATCCAGAAGCTGCCTTATGGAAAAGCAGATGGACGATTACATTCACTGAGGGGAAGCTCCTCGTGAAAGCGCATACCTCGCCCATACTGAAATAACAGCCCATCAGTCTCATCGTACTCAGTAAGCAGGCCCTTGAACCGCTTCATCCCTGCCTGATCCCCTTTCTGCCCCAGATACACGGAATCAAAATCTACATTTTAACAAGCTTGCCAGTGATTGTTAGAGATTGACCAGGAGACTTTTTAAATGTAGAATCACCTTATTAAAATAGGTACCAATTCAATATCTCTGGAGGGGGCGCACACAAAATCTCTGCCCAGGAGCAGACCAGAATGAATCGGTTCAAAGCCCCACAACAAGCACTCTTTGCTCTTTCTGTCCCTGTGCCTCTGAGCGCCTCCTGGGCTGCGGCCACTCTCCCGGAGGCAGAGTCTGGAGCTCTTGCCACGGAAAGGAATGGCCTGTTGCCCAACGAGGAATAGAACAGGAGCTGCCTGAAGGCTCCAGGGTTATCCATGCACAAATGATTCTCAGGCAATTGAAACAAAAAACTCCAAGAGGACCGAACTGAGGCGCAGTCTTCAAATGACTCGGCATTTTCCCATGGGCTGACATAGGAAAGCTGCCCCAGCCCCTGCCACGCTGCTCTCACATCACCACCGGCTACTCGCTGCAGGGCTCCCAGACTTCTCAGGGAAACAGGAAGGGAGATCCAAGGAGGAAAGCCAAAGAGATTGACCCACCAAGGAGCTAAAGAAAGGCTGGCTGGGTGGGTGGAGCTTTAAAATGAAGAAAATGAGGTTGACCACGAAGACGTGCTTTCATCTCTCCATGTTGGAGGAGAGAGCCAGACTTCACCCAGCACCACCTTGAGGACGCTTTATTCATTTCTCTCCCCGTGCCCGTTTCTCTTTCTTCCTACGCACGCATTTAGAGAGCAAGGACAAAATCCCTTGAGTTGAGATGGCAATTCCTATTCCTTTGTAGTATGATCATGTTACCGATTCTAAGCAATGTCACGTCTATCCAGAGGCACCATGTATGGAACTGGTCCATAAAGCCCCCACACATGGAACTCCATACTCTGTGTCCCTCTCTTGCCCTGTCTGCTGCATGGGTGTCAGGCTCAGCAATGGGCTGTCTTAGAAGTCATGAGCTAAAGATTACATCAGTCTGGGCCCTACCTGATTGGGCCTTCCTACCACTGACTAACTTATATGTTGTTGTTGTTGTTTGTTGGTGGTGGTGGTGTTAAGTGCCATTGAGTTGGTTCTGACTGATAGTTCCCCTATGTACAACCGAAGGAAGCCCTGCCTGGTCCTGCATGACCTCATAATTATCGTGACGTGCAAACCCATCATCGCAGTCACTGTGTCAATCTACCTTGTCAAGGTTCTAACTCTTTTTCACCGCTCCTCCCTTTACCAAGCATGATGTCCTTCTCTGGGGACTGGTCTCTCCTTATATGAGTAAGAAATAAACTTGTCAGGCTTTCTCTAGTTACCAGCTATGGTTACTTTTGACAAAAACCACAAAAAAGTTTTTCAATGGCAATGACATTCACCTCTACCCAAAGCTGAATCATCATTCAGGAAGCCTCTCTGGATGGGGAACCACACCAAGTATCTGGCCTATTTCCCATTTCAATCTTCTCGTTAGTGATGAAAGATTGGGCGAGTTTTTATTCAACATTAGGTAGCAGCGTGTCTACTATGGCGTGCAGACTTCTCGGTGTCTCTCTGCTTAGAGTGGAGGTTTGCTCTGCAGCCGGAGGACATTTCACATGCTGGGAAGACAAGAGGGAAGACCGAGCACCATTCCAACAAGAAGCCAGAGCAAGTGCTCCTCAAAAGTATGTGTCGTCTACCTCCACGCCCATGAAAGGCACAGAGCAAAGCACCCCCATGAGCGTCTCTGAGATCACTGTATTACTGCGGGTGCTCTTGGGCCCATTCTGACTCAGATGCAGAGTAGAGCGGCCTCTAGGCTGCGATGCTCCATGGGATAGCCTAGAACATACTCAAGCATATTCAGCAGAGGACTCCAGAATGCTTTATTCCCTGAGTGAGGAAAGAAGAAAAAGTGGTCAGTGGCGGACCACGAATGGTGCCCCGGTGTTCTTCACTGAGGAGCATGGGTTGTAAGGAGGCCCGGGGCTGTTGGGTGGACAAGCAGGAATGAAGAGGGAGAGCCCGAGGCAAGGGCACCAGATGCTTTACAGGGGCTCTTGAGCCACTTACAAATCACCATCAGGATTTTTGTCAGATAGGCATTCCACCCTTGCTTATAGTTAGTGAATGTTTTCCCTAAAGTTAACTCACTTTTTGTAAAAATTAGCCTGGTCCCTGACCATAAAACCCCCCAAACCACATCCATTGTCATCAATATTCCAAGTCCCGGAGACTTATAGGCCAGGATTTCTGCCCAGAGATGTCGGAGGGTGTAATCTTTATGGACTCCGATGGCCTCCACTGTCTCCTGCAGAGCAGCTTGCGCTGGTGACCTTTCAGTGATTGGCACCTTATGAACAGGACTCATTTAATGCCCACACACCACCCTCTGGAATCTCCCCAGGGACCATGAACGCTGACACCAAGGCACCTCGGAAGAAAGACCTGCTGACCTACCTCTGAAGAATCACCACCAACAGAAAGCCCTGGAGCAAGGCCCTGAAGCAATGCATCTGAGGACCATGAGTTGGAATCCACTCAAGAAAATTCGTGCTGTCTGTCTTGTTTTCCTTTTCAATGACATCATGCAGTAAGCATCTTTTAATATGCATTCTTGCCATCTGTCTGTCTTCTTTAGTGAGATCTTTTTTCCACTTTTAATTGAGTTGTTTTCGTAATGATAGAATTTTAAGACTTACTTGTTTGCTTTGGAATCAAGTCCTTTATCAGACACGTGCTTTGCAAATAGTGTCTGCCAGTAAGCGGGGTGTCTTTCCATGCAGTCAGTGTATTTCACACAGACTTTTAAAATTTAATGAGGTTCAACACATCCATTTTTTTCTTTATATCATGCTTTTGATATTGTATCTAAGAAGTCATACCAAGTCCAAGGTCATCTTGATTTTCTATACTATCTTCCAGAACAGAGTTTCTCAACCTGTGGGTCATGACCCCTGTGGGGTTGAACAACCCTTTCACAGGTGTTGCCTAAGACCATCAGAAAACACATCTTTCCAATGAAACTGAAACACCACTCCTCTATCCATCCGCCCACATGCAGATACACCTATATATGAGTACCCTGCATAAAGATCCATGCTATACCATGCTTCAAGACAAGATTTCATTTATCTGTAATTAGAAATAAATATTTCACAATATACATATTGTTTTTGTGATTAATCACTTTGTTTTGTGATTAATCACTATGCTCTAATTACATGCAATTTGTAACAATGAAAATACATCCTGTATATCAGATATTTACATTATGATTTATAAAAGAGGCAAAATGAGAGTTATGAAGTAGCAATGAAAATAATTGTATGGTTGGGGTCCCCACAACCTGAGGAATGGTATGAAAGGGTGGCGGCAGTAGGCAGGTGGAGAACCACTGCTCTAGGACTTATGTAACTTTGCGTCTGCCATTTTTTAGTTAACCTTTGTGGAAGTTATGAGTTCTACATCCAAATTGATTTTTTAAATTCATTGCTGGTGAATGAACACTCGTTCATTGCTGATGGGAAGGCGCAATGAGACCAGCACTTTGGAAAGTAGCTCGGCATTTTATTCCAAAGCTAAACATGGGCTTCTATGCAATCTAGCAGTCAAACATCCAAGTGTTTACTCAAATGAGTTAAAAATGTATGACCTCCAACACTAAGCCTACAGGTTGGGGAGAGGGACTGGCCTGCCATGCCCATACTGAAGCAAACCAAGAAGGAAAAAGAGAGAGCGAGGGACTAGACCCCGTATGGACACACCAGCCCCTGAAGATGATGTCCCTGCACAGAGCTGCTAAGGCACAGAGAGGACTGTAGGGCCGACAACAGCTCAAGACATGATGTCCCCTCATTGGAGCATACCATGACAGAGGAGGATATCAGGGACACATGGAGGGGAGTGAGTCCAGTCTGACCACCCCCACAGTGGGACGAGCCAAGAAGGGTATACAGCAGATCAGCAACAGGAGCAAAGCAAAGCTTCAAAACCCCTAAGAAGCCCCCCAAAAAATAGACTTCAGGTTATGAGGGACGGTTATGGGGAGATAGTTACAAAGATCAGTGGACAGACCTGGAATTATTTATGATATTTTGGTTTGAGTTTTCAGGGATTTTTTTTTTTTGCTAGTTTTTTTTTCTGTTGTCTTTTTTTCCTCTTTTTATTGAATATTTTGTTTTATTTTTACTTTTTCTCTGTTGTTGTTGGTTTGCCTACCTATATAAGATAGGCATGGAAAGCAAGCCAGAGGAGAAAGTAACAGGGCTGTTGTTTCCAGAGGGATGTGGGGGGAGGAGGCAGCGAAGGAGTGGTGAGCAAACAATGCCATAGACAGGGGAACAACTAGGGAATTAAAAGTAACAGTGAGGTGGATGTAAAGATCCCAGTGGTGATGAGCAACAGCAATCTAGCTGAGAGGAATTAAAGAGAGGCAGAAGAAGGGCCAGCATAATGGTGGGACAGGAGTAAGGTAAAAGGAAACAGAGGAAAGAGCTATGAAGCAAAGCTATGGATAGAGGGGAAAACATAGCGTGCTCTCTTTTAAATACATTAATTCTTAAATGTAGAGGCATTGACCTATGTACATATATTGACATGGCAATCCATTGAGGAAGTAGACAGACTTTGGATCTCTGCTCAAGCCCACCCTCACTGCAAGAGCACTTCCTTCGTTCTAACAACCTGGTGTTCTGTGCTGTTCAACCTTCTAACACAATTGCTGAAGACAAAATGGTTGTCTAAGCTAACATGGTGAAGAAAGCTGCTGGTGCCCAGCTATTAAAAGATATAGCATCTGGGGTCTTACAGGATTGAAGTTAAACAAGTGACCATCTAGGAGGGAAGCAACAAAGCCCACTTGGAAAAAGCACACCAGCCCATGTGATCACAAGGTGTCGAAGGGATCAGGTATCAGGCATCCCCAAGACCCAAAACAAACAACCATTTTGATGCAAATGAGGGGCGTCTAAATGGAGACCCAAAACACATCTGTAGACAATTGGACATCCCTTCACAGAAGGGTCACAAGAATGGGACAGATGAGCCAGCCAGGATGCAGTATAACACTAACAAAACACACAACATTCTAGTTCTTTACTGCTTCCTCCCCCCACTATCAGGACCCCAGTCCCGCCTTGCAGTTCTGGCTAGACAAGAGCATATACACTGGTACAGATAAGAGCTCAGGATACACGGAATCCAGGTCAGATAAACCCCTTAGGAACAGAAATGGAAGTTGCAAAACCAGGAGAGTAGGGGGAAGGTCGGGGGAGGAGGGGAGGAAGGGGGAAACTGATTACAATGATAGATGCATAATCCTTCCCCTAGGGGGACAAACAACAGACACGTGAGTGAAGGAAGAGAGTGGTCAGTGTAAGATATGAAAATAATTATAATTTATCAAGGCGTCATGAGGATAGGCAGGGCTGAGGAAGGGGGAAACTGGAGCTGATACCAAGGACTCAAATAGAAAGTAAATGTTAGAAAATGATGATGGTCACATATGTACAAATATGCTTGATACAATTGATGAATGGAATGTTATAAGAGCTATAAGAACCCTCAATAAAATGAGTTTTTAAGAAGAAAATTTATGTCCTTATTTTTAAAAACCTGCAAAAGAATATTTATGACAGTTTTATTCATAATTTCTAAACATTAGAAGGAACCAAGATGGCCTTTCCCTATTTAGACAAGTGGTGTCAGTTTGTCACAGCTGTGGTTTGTGTGTTCACGGTGATGCTGGACGCTATGTCACTACTATTTCAATTACAAGCAGAGTCAGCCAAAATGAACAGGTTTCGGCAGAGCTTCCAGACTAAGAACAGACTGCTAAGAAGGAATTGGCTCTACACCTTGGAGATATTAGCCGCTGCAAACCCTATGGATAGCATGATCAGTTACTGAAAACCCAATGAACAGGAGGAGCAAGTCATTGTCAGAGAGAGAGCCAAGAGATGGATGGCTCAGGTCAGAAGGCACTCAAAATATGACTGAGGAAGAGCTGCCTTCTCAAGCACAGAAAACCTTTGGGACCTTCATTTGTGGATGGGGCACAACTCAAAATGAGAAGAAGCAGCAAATACCAATGAATAATTTCAACTTGGAATATACAAAATATAAATTTAGGAAAAAATTGGAAGTCATTAAAAATGAAATGGAACACATAAAAATCAGTATTCTCAGCATTCATGAGCTGAAATGGACAAGTGTTACCATTTTGAATCAGATTATATGATCATATAGTTTACTATGCTGAGAATGTCACAATCAACACTGTGCATTGAATCAGCATTGCATTCATCACCAAAAATGACATTTCAAGAACTGTCTTCTAGCGCAATGCTGTCTGTGATAGGATAATGCCTGTCCACATACAAAGTAATCCAATCAATACAAATATTATTCAAATTTATGCACCAACCACTAAAGCTAGTAATAAGGAAACTGAAGTCTACCAAAGTCCTCAGTCTGAAAATGATCAAGCATGCAATCAAGATGCATTGATAATTATTGGTGATTAGATTGAAAACAAAGAAGAAGAAATAGGTGGTTATAGAAAGTTGGTTATAGAAACTAAGCTGGGGCTCACATAATAGATTTTTACATGACTAACAATTTCTTCATCACAAATACCTTGTTACAACAACACAAAGGCAACTATACATATAGACTTCTCCATATGGAATACACAGAAATAAAATTGACTACATGTGTAAGAAGAGAATAGAGAAATTCAACATGAGAAGCTAAAGCCAGGCCCGAGAATGACTATAAAACAGACTGTCAATTGCTCACTTGTAAGTTCAGGTTGAAGTTAAAGAAAATTAAAAATCCCACAAGAGCCAAAACGTGACCTTGAGGATAACCCATCCTGGATGATATGACCTTGAGGATGTTCAAGGACATCTCAAGAACAGGTTTGCTGCATTAAGCTGGGGTATGGCAGGGAGAACATTATACACGAAGTAAGCAAGACGTCATTAAGAAGACAGGCAAAAAGAAAAGATCAGTGAATCCCAGAAGACTCCAAACTTGCTGTTAATCATAGAATAGCTAAGGCAAATGAAGAGAAAATCAAATCATAGATTAGCTAAGTAAAATAAAGAACCGAACAGAAAAATTTCAAAGGGCACCCTGAAAAGACAAAATAAAATATTATAATGAAACGTGCAAAGACATGAATAAAAAACAAAAAGGAAGAAGCTCAGCATAGCTTCAACTGAAAGAACTCAAGGAAAACTTCAAACCTTGAGTTGAAATAGGAAAGATTCTGTGGACAAAATATCTGAATGCTACAGGGAGCATCAAAAAATATTAAAAGAAAAAATTTTAATTTAATTTTTTAAAAGATGAAAAGAATGCACAGTCGCTGTACCACAAAGAACTAGTCAACATTCAGCATTTCAAGAGGTAGCGTGTGAGCAAGAACCAATGGTACTGAAGGAAGAAATTTAAGATGCACTGAAAGCCTTAGCCAGAAAAAAAAAAAAAACTCCAGGAATTGGTGGAATACCAATTGAAATGTTTCAAAAAGGTGATGAAGTACTGGAAGCACTCACTCATCTATGCCAACTCTTTTAAAAAGTGATTTAACAACAGAAATGTATAATATGTGAATATTATATCAAGGAAACTACAAAAAAAGAAGAAGAAGAAAACTAACTTGACCTATGGTTGCCATGGGTGAAGGAGGAAGAGGAGTTGCCTGGAAAGCATGGAATTTATGGTAATGGTGGTGGAATAATTTGGAAAAGGTTATCAATAACGGTTGTACAACATGAAGAGTATAATCAATGGCACTGAATTATACATGTAGACGTTGAATTGGTGCATGATTTGTTGTGCATATTTTTGCCACAATTAAAAATAATTACATGAATAACTGCATGCAAGGAAGAAGAAAATGTTCTAAAATTGATTGCAGTAATGATTGTACAACCCTTCTTGATATGATTAAAGTATTGAACTGTATGATATGTGGATGAAGTGCCAATAGAACTTTTAAAAAGAAAGAAAGAAATTTGGGGGAAAAAAACAACAACAGAAACGAAATTTGGAAGCCAGCTACTTCGCCAGCTGACTGGAAGAGATCAATATTTTTACCCTTTCCAAAGAAAGATGACCCAAAAAAATAATGAAAAAAAAAAGAAAGATGACCCATCAAAACGGTCAAGTTATTCAACAATATTTTTGTCTCATATGTGAGTAAAATTTTGCTGAAGATCGTCCAACTAGAGTTGAAGCAGTACACTGGCAGGGAATGGCCAGAGTCAGGCCAGATTTATAAGGACTTGAAACATGGAATATCCTTGCTGATGTCAGATGGATCTTGGCTAAAAGTAGAGCATACCAGAAAATGTTTATTCGTGTTTTATTGACTATGCCAAGGCATTCAACTGTGTGATCATAACAAACAGTGGATAATCTGGAGAAGAATGAGAATTCCAGATTACTTCATTGTGCTCATGGGGAACGAATACACGGATCAAGAGGCAATTGTGGGAACAAAACAGGGACTACTGCATGGTTTAAAATCAAGAAAGGTGTGTGTCAGGATTGTATCCTCTCACTATACTTATTCAATCTGTGTTCTGAACAAATAATTAGAGAAGCTGGATTATGGTAATAATACAGCATCAGAATTGAGGGAAAACTTATTAACAACTTGGATATGCAGATAACACAACCTTGTTTGCTGAAAATGAGGAGAGCCTGAAGGCCTTGCTAATGAAGATCAGGGATTGCAGCTTCCAGTATGAATTACAACTCGGTGTAAAGAAGACCCAAATCCTCCAACCTGGACCATTAGGTAACATGATGTCAACAGTGAAAAGATTGAATTTGTCAAGGATTGCATCCGGCTCGGATCTGCACTCGGTGCTCATGCAGCAGTAGTCTAGAGATCAAATGACAGGTTGCATTGCGTAAGCCTGCTGCACAAGACCTCTTTAAAGTGGTGAAGAGCAGAGGTGTCACTTTGAGAACTAAGGTGTGCCTGACTCAACCATGGTATTTCAATCATCTCCTGTGCATGTGAAAGCTAGACATTGCATAAGGAAGACCAAAGGAAAATCCATGCATTTGAACGATGTTGTTGGTGAAGAATATTGACCGTGCCATGCACTGCCAAAAGAACGAACAGATTTGGCGTGGAGGAAGTACAACCAGAACGCTCCATCGAGGCAAAGATGGTGATATGTTGTCTGAAGAACTGCTGCAACAATAGGTTCAAACTTAAGTACAATTGTGAGGATGGTGCAGAGTCGGGTGGTGTTTGGTTCTGTTTACACAGGGTCAATATGAGTAGGAACTGACTCAACAGCATCTAACATCAGCAACAACAAGATGGCTTTCAATGCGTAAATGGATAAACTGTGATAGATACACCCATACAATGGAGGAATATTCAACAATTGTAAAGGGCTATCAAATTACCAAAAGACCTGGAGGAGTCTTAAATGAATACTGCTAAGTGAAAGGAACCGTCTCAAGGAAATGCTGTGTGATTCCAACTATATGACAGTATTGAAAAGGCAAAAGCATAGAGACATGAAAAAGATCAATGGTTGCCAGAGGTTCAGAGGGAGGGAGGGAGAGGGAGGGAGGGAGGGAGGGAGGGGGAACACAGGGTCTGTTCAGGGCAGTAAAACCATTCTGTGTGATACTAAAATGATGACACGTGGCATTGTACATTAGTCAAAATGCTTAGGATTGTAAAACACGACTCTAGTATAAACTATACCCTTATTGATATTGATGGACCATCAATAATAAGAAATGCACCACAAGACTGAGAAGGTTAACAATAGAAGAAGGGCTTAGGGGGCAGGAGGGGTTATTCTGGAACTGAGTACTTTTGGAACCAACTTGATGGCACCTAACGACAACATTCATTTTTTGAGAACTTTTCCTATTCCACCATCTTTTCCTATTCCAACGTGACATTTCATATATATATATATATATATATATATATATATATATATATATATATATATATATATATGAATTATATCCTCTAGGAAACTCTACTGCTCTGAGAAACATAGTCGTTTTTAGAAAAGGAAGTGCTTTCTCTTTAATAAGAAAAGTTGATCAATGCAATCTAATCAATAGTAGAGTCTAAGAAGAAAGGATTGGTTTGTCTAGTATAGTCGCCTTCTATCCTGCCACACCCAATCCCTAATACGAGTTTACTAATGCTGTCCATGATTGTGGTAGTGACATTATTTTGTGTAAACTTGAAGTGTAGGGGTGGGGTTTAGCCTGTCATTCAGGTCACAGCAAGACAGTGCCTCCTTGTGGGCGTGGCTTCCTCATAAGGAAGGTCCTGGGAACTTCCCCTCTTTCTCCTGCTGTGGAGCCATTCAGAGAGCTTCCCTTTGCCCAACACTGACACCAGTGTCGATGCCCAAAATCCCATGTTCCTTCACTTTAGGGACTTGACTTCTTTGTTTGTCTCACACACTGTTCTCCACTGGACGCCTTTTTACACAGAAACATCTATCAAACTAAAAAAGAAAAGAAAATTCACTGGAATTGAGTTGATTCTGACTCATAACGCCTATAAAATAATATAGAACTGCCCCGGTGGGTTTCTGAGGCTGTAAGTCTTCACGGGAGCAGAAAGTCTAATCTTTCTCTCTTGGAGTGGCTGGTGGTTTTGATTATCTTGTGGTAGGCAGTGTGTTGTCCACTACACCTCCGGGGCTCCTACAACACCTACAGGTTGACTTGTCATAGCAACTCTTATCTGCGCTCTGCTGCAGCCTTCAACTCTCATCCTCTCCTCTTCCCGTCATTGTTCCTCCGTGAGAGTATTTTAATCACACTCGACACCTCTTCATCACGGCTGGCCTCTGACAAACACCAAATCTCTAACGTGACCTCCTCTTCTCTGATTTTCCCAGCCCCATTAGCAAGTCTAGCCAAAAAGAATCCTTCCACAACGCTTGTAAGCATCATATAAATAGAGAGGCATCTCTCCTCTACATGCTTCCATACAGAAGTGTGGACGCCTTTGCTCACACTCTTCCCTCCATGTGACTTGCACCCCCCAGCCCCTAACTCTTCTGGCTTAAGTCCTGTGCAGTTTCCAAGGCTCAGACCAAATCACTCCCATCGAAAGCATTTTACTCCTTCTGAAAATGGTTGTGTCCTTTTTATAGCCCTTCATAAATACATAGCCTATGTCCCTTAGAACATAAGCAACTTGGGAACAGGTTCTTATCTAATTCATCTCTATATCACCTACGGGACTGTGATGGATCACCTACAGGACTGTGATGGGGAGATTATACATCAGTCACAGCCTGAAGATGCCTCCTTGGGAGTGTGTTCTTCTAAGAGAGACACTCATAAAAGTTCCCTCTCTCTTGCTTGCGAGTGCCTTCCTGCTTACCTGGGTGAGGGTCTCACATCTGGGGCCAGCAGCCTGTGTGGCCTGTTGATCCTGGAGCCGTCAGCAACCTGTCACAATCCTGTGGACTTCGGATCGACCCACTGGCCTGTGATCTCCCAGCTTCCTGCCACAGCTTCCTGCTTCATCCACCAGCAGCCACGGGAGCCTGAAATTCTCCAGCTAGCATCTGACCCAAGGACTTGAGTTGGACTGGGCAGGGCCACTTTCTTGATATAAATGCCTTTCTTAATGTAAAGTTCTTTCTTATACATATATGTCACTGGTTTTGTTTCTCTAGACAACTCAGTCTAACACAAGGACCACGGGCAAAGGAGATGCTCAAACAAGGTGCTGACCATTCACTCATTGACATCACATCTCCCTGCATCAACTCAAGCTGAAGACTGCTAAACTCATGGATGATCGTGGAAAGGAGCTGAGCCCATCCAAACTCAGCACTGAGAACTCTCTGTTCTTGCATAAAACCACATCTAATTGCAGGCAGAAGTGAACGATTTCTAAGAAATCTCAACGTTTTGATAACTTCAGTTCTCAACAATGCTATTTTCCCCCTTTTGCAGTCAAAGAAATTGAGGTTCAGAAACAATCATTGAATTACCCAAAGCTCAATGCCATAGATTTCTCATAAATGCTATTTAATATAAAGAATGCAATGAGATAGCAATTGTGCTCCCAGTGGGAAAGTACACTGATGAAAGCATTTCCAGAAAGCAATTGAACCGTATGTATTATAAATACACACACACACTGGTATGTATATCGAAGAAGCCCTGGTGACGTAGTGGTTACCCATCAGGCTGCAATCACAAGGTCAGCAGTTCAAAACCACCAGTTGCTCCATTTCTATTCCCTTAAAGAGTTACAGTATGGAAAACCCAGAGGGGCAGTTCTTTTAATCATGTCAGTAGTTATACAGGCGCTAGAGGAAAAGTCAGTTCTTTTTTTCCCACCTCCCAAACTCCAACTCAGCAGGATTCCCCCTGGGTGCACTGGGGCCAGCGTATCCAATGAAGAATGCAAGCATCACAGAGTGAGCAGACCACCCTGTGAAATAGCCGATAAATCATGAGGAAGGAAATTTCATTAGCTGATGTCATTGTGCAGCCCTGTGTATGCAGACACAGCTCCAGAAAAGGGTCAGAGCCACTTACCACATGTGCGCTCACTGCCCTGCTTCCTGCAACTGCACTTCTTGACTATATGGCAGTTTCTGGACCTCACTCTCTCTAATGCTTTCTTCTAATAATTTTATAATGTCATTTGTTTCAAAGATAGGCTATCCTAGAATCTGAGTATAAAACAACTCTCCAACCTATCGTGAACTAGAATGAATCTACTGTAAAATGTTTTCAATTCATCCTCCCAGGGAAGAGATTACAATCAGATCCCTCCAACAATTTTCTATGAGCCCTAGTAGCATGGTGGTTAAAGTGCTTGGTTGCCAACAGAAACAGCTGCCGGCCAAAAGGTCAGCAGTTCAAAACCATCAGCCACTCTTAGGAAGAAAGATGTGGCAGACTGCTTCTGTAAAGACGTACAGTCTCAGAAACCCATGGGGGCAGTTCTATGACACCCTATAAACCAAACCAAACTCACTGCCATCCAGTCCATTCCAACTCCCAGGGACCCTATAGGCCAGAATTGAACTCCCGTGTGGGTGTCAGAGATCGTAACTCTTTAAGAGAGTAGAAAGCCTCATCTTTCTCCCAACTACACCCTAAAGGCCCACTGTAAGTCAGAATTCATTCCCTGGCATTGGGTTTGGTTTGGGGTTTTTTCAAACAATTTCCTACTACCATCAGTCAAGTACCCACAGAATTCTTGTCAATTGCAAATGTAAATATCTTCAAGAGCTCTTCAGCATGTTTCTTATTCTGTCCTGTGAGTACTATTTCACAGATAGATAGTTTGCTAATAATTTATCCTATCTATCATCTCCATATAGGTTTCTATGGAGATGTCACACTTGGGCCATGCTGTATTAAAAAAAGGGATACTGGAAGCCCAGGAGAACTTCTGTGACTTCTTGGTAGTCGTGATCTAAAAGAAAATCTGAGGCCGTTTGAAGAAACACATGTTCTGTTGCTAACATTGCGACTTGCAGAGCTAAAACCAATGGTTTTCGTCAGTCTCCCAATAAGCTCAAGGGTTCAGCTGAGGTAAGTGGGCCCAAAGTCATGGTGGAAAGCGGAAAGGGGCTGGAGATAATAAGAAACAAGGTACTTAGTTTATTATGCCAACCTGGCCGAAAAAAACATTTGTGGGGTTAATTGAAGGGTGGAGGGATAAATGGCTCAGTGAGCCTCGCCTTTCTAGTTCTCGGGTCTCTTGCTTTGTGATGGTCAGACCAGGGTGCAGCTGTCTTAGCCAGGTCCCTGCTTCAGCTGGCAAAGCTTGCTTCCTACATGACATCCCCGAAGAGAAGCCACATGGACCTACCCCATGCAGCCCTGGGTGCTGGAACAGCCGTGTGGAGACCCCTGCCAGCACTGAGATACTTACACATTCACTGATTCGGCTTTCCTCCTGCAGTCGGTGTCAATGTGTGTGTTTTGTGAGATGGAGGAGGACTTGGTAGATTGGTGTCGGACATATGGGTTAATGTTGGACTTGTGGACTTGGGCAGTACTGGCTTGGGATGTTTTCTTGATATGCACTTAACCTTTATATAAAACTCTCTCTTATACATGAGTTTCTGTGGATTTGTTTCTCTAAAGTACCCAGACTAATATAAGAACCTTCGTTTTCTGAGTTACAAGGACTAGAACCTGGAAGTAAATCTACCTAGATTTTAAATACTTTCCTGCCAACTGCAGACACAAGTTTCCTTCTGAAAATAATAACGTCGCAAATTTTAAAGGAGAGGAGACATTTTTACTTTTGGTAATGTAGACATGATCATTAGTGTTTTCTAGAACACTAAACAAGGGGCAGACATGGCTATTGGGAAATCCATGCTTAATAATTGCCTCAAAGATTACCACGTATGTTAGACAGGGTTCTCTAGAGAAACAAAAACCAGGACACTTATGATTTTATATATATTTATACAGATAGATACCTACAACATAAGAAATAAACAGCTAATTAGCCTATAGAGCAGTACAACTGGCTCAGTGCAACTCACTTCCATGAGACAGCCAATATACTAGCAGTCCTTCTAGTCTTGAGGGCTGCTGGGTACAAGTCAAGGACGCAGACAGCTGAGACCTCTGTTGAGCAATTCAGGCTATCCGGCCACAGGCAGCAAACAGCAAGGCAGGTCACCAGCAGTCGGCCAGATGGCAGGGTCCAACAGTCCCCAGCTCAAGCAATATATCCTCCAGTAACATGGCAAAGCAGGTCTTGAAGGAACCTCAAACTACAGCAACACAGTCCATGGGTTCGATGTCCCACAGGTAGTGTAGCTTGCAAGTTGAGGCAGAGAACCAGCTAAGGCAGCCTTACACTGGTTTGATCATCAAAGAGCAAGAGACCAGAAAGGTGAGGCTCGCCAAGCCATTTATCTCTCTGCCCTTCAATTAATCCCACATGTGTTCACAATAAACCGACCTATCACACCATGGAAGCCATTAATTTGGGGCCATGTTTAACCCAATCTCTTAATGACAGAACAAATTATTATTTTCTAGGGAAAGCAGAAAAAAAGATTTGTTTTTCCCCAAAAGTTGCTGGCTAAACCTGGTTACCATAGCTAATGTTCCAACGTCATTTCATAAAGATGTTTTCACAGTTCCTGTACTGGACTCTTTTAAAGGAAGTTTCTAGTTTAGAGTAAGTAAAGGAAAGCATTGTGGAAGGAAACCATTAGTGAGGCTTTCCTGTTCCAGTCCCTTTTTTCCCAGAAGCTTCTTCCTAAGGCCCTGAGAGTCACAGATGTGACACAGTCCCAGTACTGACCACTCCTTCAGGCTGTCTCTGAATGACACTGTCCTCAGACTCTTCCTTCCTTCACAGGCCGTAAATGTGGACATTACAGCCTGTTACAAGAGCTTCGGGACATTCATTCCGGCCATGAATAGTAAACAGATTTCACAGACGTTTTCTGAAGCTTTGTGTGTTTGAATACTGACTTTTGAATAGCTGCTTAGCTTTGAAGAGATCTCTTGCTACTTACTGCCTTGGAGAGGAGAAAGGGGAAGGCAGGCCCAACACTTTGAAGTTTATACTGCAATAAATTGTAAGTCAATTGCGACATACTGTAGTGTCCTTGGAAATTAGAGATGCAAAAGCAGGGGCATCTTTGAGTTATTGGGATGTTTTGCTTAGAAGAAAACATTCCAGGACGTCTATGCATGGTCTCTATAAGAGAGGTTTTCCATATGTTGATTTTTACTGGGACCATACTTAATTTCTACTGAATATTTATTACCACTTCATTAGGGTAATTATTTTGAACTTTATCCTTCACAATGATTGGCTTTGCAAAATTGTTTTTAACTCCTAAGAGATTTTTCATAACAATTACAAGGAGTAAACTGCAAACAGGTCAATCATGAGCCATTGCGCCAGAGTCGAACTGCTGCTGGGGCTTCTCAGGGCTTACAAAAGCGGACAGCCTCATCTTTCTCCCAGGGTAGGACTAGTGGATTTGAACTGCCAGCCTTTCAGTTAGCGGTTGAGTACTTAATCACTGTACCACCATGGTTCTTTCACAGGGAATAAACCCCTGAAATCCCAGGATTTTAGCTGCTTTGTATATTTCACTTTAAAACAGAGGATTTGCATTATTATTACTACCCTGCAGTACTTAAAGCTGAGGATGAGGAAAGGAGAGAAAACCAGCTATAGGAATTTGTCTTACATTAAACTCCTATTTTTAAAAATCACCTTGTTTTCCTGTGTGAATACCAGTATGTGTAACTCAAAACAGGGTTTGGACCTCCCATCTGGGGGCAATGTGATCTTGGTCGTCCCTGCACCTTCACAGCCTGCACCAAACCTCCACTTGACAAGTTGGTGCTTCCAAACTGTGGACAAATACATTCCCTCCCCCAAGCCCAGTGTTTAAGGCAAAGGAATCGCTGACACTGCTGCCAAAGCCCTCCTTGCTGAGGCTTCTGGGGGAGCACTTTCACTCAATCTTGGAACTCGTTCTCTGAAATTTCTTTACATCTTAAGACAACGTTCTTGCTTCCTGTCACTTAACTGAATGTCTGCTGTCTGCTCGCAGGAAATGTTTTCTGAATGTCAACCTAGGGGGGGTTATTTGCCATTTTTTTCTAAGTTCCCGGTCTGTATAATTATAGATTCTGAATGTCAATCATCGGTAAGACAATTATTGGCGCAGCCAGGGAAAGAAATCAAAGCGTCCCCCTGGAGGGGAGATCCTGCCAGGTGACCGTCAGCTTACCTGTGCGGCATGCCCGTGGTGCACGCAGTGGTGTGCTCGCTGGACAGGTCGCAGAGCTTCAGGTACCAGTTCATCTCCACTTCCCGCAGCAGCGCCAGCTGCCGAGCCCGGAGCTGGCTTTGCCCCGAGGGGCTGAGGCTGCCGTCTTTCGCATTTTCGGGGGGTTTCTTGGGAGATTTGTCTTTGGCCCCTGTAGAAAGTCCAGAATGTTTCCTTAACTTGGGGTTCTCTTCTGAGATCTGGCTGCCCGCTGCCCCGGTCCTGGCTGCCAACATAGTTGAAGTCCGAGTCTAGCTTCAGAGAAGTCTCTTAAGTCCCTGTCATCCAAGACATTTGAATTGATTTGTCTGCTTCGGCCTTTTTCCTCTCCCCTGTCTGAACCCCCACCCCACCCCCCTCCCTTTCCCTTAACGTTACCCTGCCTCAGAGCTGTAATGTGAACCAGGGTGTGCCTCGGGATGAAAGGGAAGCTCAGATTTCCCCTGGAGGAGCTAAGGAGGCCATGACTTGTGAAACCTTGGAAATTAGAAATTGGTGAAGCAACCCCGAAAACTTCGTACCGCTGAGGCTTTCCATTGCATTGTTTCTCCCCTGAAGTTAGCACCTCTGCCTTGCTGAACACAGATAGGCTGAAACGTAGGTCCAGAAAGTGATACTTGATCGTCATGCTTGCGTTATGTAAAAGATTCATTAACCAGGTTTAATTATAGAGTCCCTCTAGAGTTTTCAAAGTTCTAATGTGAATCACCTCAAATAAGCTGAACGATGGCAACGCGGGGGGGGGGGGGGGGCAGGGTGCTCTTTTTACAGAAGTCCGGGAAGGTTATTGTCGGTTCACTTTATAATCCTTTGGGACAGGGAAGTTTTGGAACATTAGTGAAACTACAACTGTGAAAACATACTTGTATGTCATACTGATTTTTCATGGATGAACAGGGGACCCATCCTACCTGGTTCACTAATGCACCCTCCCAATACCTCTGAGGGGTGAAAGGCATGAGAATCACCTTGCAATTGAGGTGCCTGAGGCTGAAATTGGAGTCAAAAATAGGGGAGTTGGGGAGCGTGCGTGCATGTGTACATGTGTGGACTGAAAACTAACTTGGGAAAAGTTCAGCTTACAGCCAATGTAATTAAGACGAGTGGGCCTGGCCCACATGTGCCCATGAGTCCATCCTCTGCTCTAGCTCAGGCGACTGCAATGCCAGCGTCCCCTAGCTCAAAACCTCAAAGTTATTTGGTGGCTCACTAAGCCCCAGGCATCCCCTTAACTAACACCTACATCCTTCTCATGGCAACTGCCTTGGAAGACGTCTGCTGCTTGGAAAGCACTCTGGACGCTATGGGTTGTGGTAGGACCATTAATTAGAGACGCTACATCTCTAATCAGTTGCCATGAAGTCAGTCCTTACTTGTGGGAGTAGAACCGCGCCCCACGTGGTTTTCAATGGCTGAGGTTCCACAGGGTTTGCTCTGTTTGTTTTTCAGCAGATGGGCAAGCCTTTCTCCCATGGTGCCCCTGGGTGGGTTCAAACTACCAATGTTTTCATTAGCACCTCAGTGCTTAACCATTATGCCACCCAGGACTGCAATTATGCAGCTATAGCAGGGTCCTATGGCCTCGGAGAAGAGAAAGGAGGAAATAAAAGGTGCTCTTTACAGATTAGCTTTTCTGGAAAGCATGTCAACATCTTTGAGCATCCTTAGGACTGTGAATTCATCCAGACCAAGAACATGGGAAAAGCCAGTCATACTGCGTAGACTCTCCTGGACTCCATGAAAGGCTATTTAATACTAGAGCACAGAGTGTAGTGAGTTATGCACTGAGCTGCTAACAACAAGGTCAATAGTTCAAACCCACCAGTCACTCCATGAGAGTAAGATGAGGTTTTCTACTCCATAAAGGTTTACAGTTTAGAAATTCACAGGCAGTTCTACTCTGTCCTATAGGTCCCTATGAGTCAGAATCAACTCTATGGCAGTGAGAATTAGCAGCCGAAGCTCTGGTAGTCTCGGCTTACAACTGTGACCACCAAAGAATATGCAGCTTAGAATTGTTTTTGACTGGCAGGCAGCCTGCTAAGTACAAGGGTCAGTCCCACCTTACACTGTGGAATCTTAGTGACTGGTGAGCTGTAACCCTTCACGAGTCTTTCCAGTTATGAGTCATTGAAAAGGTCATGCAGCATGGTATCCATAGAAACCAAGTTCCCCAACTCTGAGGATAGTCTACACCCCACAACTCCCAAAGTCTGGGTTGCAATAGAACTAGGGAAACTGTTCTTTCCTCATCAGCTAGGTGACAGAGGACTTCACACCTTCCTTGGTTTCTTTTTATCAGGAAACAGCTGCTTGCTCTGTTTAAGAGTCAATTCTAAGATGAAGCAGGGAACCAGTAGAGAGGTCCGAGGGCTCGGTCCCAAAGCCAACTACGTGGACAGCCCCCTCTCCCCACAGAAGAATTCACTTCAGAGGACAACACTGAAGTTACAGCTCAGGGAGAGGGACGTGTCTGATCAGAGTACACAGGAGCAAATGAAGGGGGAGGAAGAGAGTGGAACACATCCTGGCCCACCAAGCCCTGAGGACAGTATTCCCACTCACAGCAGCCAAAGCACAAAGAGGATCACAGGGCCGGCCCCACTATGAGACAAAACATCCCTCACTGACCCACAGCCCTACAGTGACAACACTGGAGACCCGGTGCAGGAATTGCACCCAATCCGACCCCACCACACCGAGGCGCAACACTGAGGGTGTGCAACAGAACAGCAAGGGGAACACAGCAATGACATCCCCAGGGAATACCAAAAATAGACTGAGGGACCAAGGCCTGGCATCCCATCAGACTGGACTGGAAAACACTCCTAAAGATCAACAAACAGACCTTAACTACTTACAGGCTTTTCTCTCTCTTTTTTTGTCATTGGTTTGTTGTTTTGTATTCTTTTTATGCTTTGTTTTGCTCTGTCTTGTTTTTTTGTGCAAATTATTATCTCTTCAGGTCTCTCTAAATAAGATAGACAGAATAAACAGACTGGAAGAGAAAACAATGGGAACGAGGGGACATGAGAGAGAGGGAGGGGGAGGGGATGGTAGGAAGTGGGTGTTAACAAACCCAGGGAAAAGGGAACAACAAGTGATCCAAAATCGATGGCAAGGAGGGTGTAGGGGGCCTGGTAGGGCTTGATCAAGGGCAATGTTACCGAGAGGAATTACTGAAATCCAAATGAAAGCTGAGCATGATAGTGGGGCAAGAGGAAAGTAAAAGGAAATAGAGGAAGGAACTAGGAGACAAAGGACATTTATAGAGGTCTAGATACAGGCATGTACACATGTAAATATACTTATATATGATGGAGAAATAGATCTACGTGCACGTATTTATAGGTTTAATATTAAGGTAGCAGACTAACACTGGACCTCTACTCAAGTACTCCCTCAACGCAAGAACACTTTGTTCTATTAAACTGGCATTCCATGATGCTCACCTTCCAGACACAATCACTGAAGACAAAATAGGTGCATAAGCAAATGTGGTGAAGAAAGCTGATGGTACCCAGCTATCAAAAGATATAACATCTGGGGTCTTAAATGCTTGAAGATAAACAAGCAGCCATCTAACTGAGAAGCCACAAAGTCCACATTGAAGAGGCACACCAGCCTGTGTGATCATGAGGTATCATAGGATCAAGTATTAGGCATCAAAGACAATGAATCAGATCATTTTGAATGAGGGGGTGTGCAGAGTTGAAACCCAAAGTCCATCTGTGGCAATTGGACATTCCCTTACAGAAGGGTCGCAGGGAGGAGATGAGCCAGTCAGAGTGCAGTATAGCAAAGAAGAAACATACAACTTTCCTCTAGTTCTTAAATGTTTCCTCCCCACCCCCGCTATCATGATTCCAATTCTACCTTACAAATCTGGCTAGACCAAAGGATGTACACCGGTACAGATAGGAACTGGAAACACTGGGAATCCAGGCCAGATGATCCCTTCAGGACCAGTGGTGAGAGTGGCGATAATGGGAGGGTAGAACGAGGGTGGGGTGGAAAGGAGGAGCTGATTACAAGGATCTACATATAACCTCCTCCCTAGGGGATGGACAGCAAAAGAGTGGGTGAAGGGAGATGTTGGACAGGGCAAGATATGATGAAATAATTTATAAATTATCAAGGGTTCATGAGGGAGAGGGGAGAGGGGAGGAAAGGCAAAAAATGAGGAGCTGATGCCAGGGGCTTAAGTGGAGAGCAAATGTTTTGAGAATGAGGGCAATAATGTACAAATGTACTTTACACAATTTATGTATATATGGATTGTGATAATAGTTGTATGAGCCCCTAATAAGATGATTTTTTTAAGAGTCAATTCTAGGTCAGAGTGCTTAGGTTTGAATCTGAACTCTAATCCCTCAAGTGCTCTGCAATCTTAGTTAATTGCTTATTCCCATTATGCTTTGGTTTCCCCATCAACAACAACAATAATAATAGATAAGTATCATCTTGTAGGGGTTTCAAAGCATGGCTTTCAAAATCTTTACTGCACCTAGCGCCACGGGCTGGAGTTCCATGCCTCCCTCCTCCTGCAGCTGGATTTTCTTCTGTTTTGACCGGTAGAATGTACTGGAAGTATTACTGGGCGAGTTAAGTGAGAAGTCAGCCTCTTGAGCCCTCATTCTAGGAGAAGCCAGCTGCTGTGCAGGGCACCTTGAGACTGCCGGGCTGTGAGGAGTCCCCAAAGCCGGCACCAGCCTCAACCTTGTGAAGGAGGCATCTTGAATGCCTAGCACAGTTGATCCTTCAGATGGCTGTAGCTCCGTCTCCTGACAGCAAGTGCAACAACCCAGCCCAGCCCTCCCACATGCATGACCCGCATTCCTGTGGACAAATGAAACCGGTGTTTTGTCCTCACCATTCAGTTAGGGGTTTGGGGTGCAGCAATGACATAACGTTATGATAAACATTTAACAAAATATGCACGGAGCAGAACAATGTCTAAACAATGCTCAAAAGGGTTAATATTTATTCCCCATATTAGATAGCACTACAGAACTAGAATGAAAACTGCTGGCATTCCCTTATAAATTATTGAAAAATTATCTACATAAACACTTTTGGATAGATGTTTTTATCATAAACTTAAGTAGGTACAAAGGATACAATGTCCAGCATATTGTAACTATTACGAAGTTGCAATAAAGCTTTTATATCACCATCTTAAATGTAGCCAATGGAACTTAAACCCCATACCTATTTGTTATCTATCATCATCCACTTAAAAAATTCATGAACAAGCTCTTTAGTAGCTGGAAATTCTACATTCTGCCCTTTCCTCCCTGAACTTCTCTTTTTCCACTCTCCAATGCTCTCACAGAACTTCATTCGGACATAAATTATTTGTATACAATAAAATATTGTATACTCTGATATAAAATATTTTATAGATGAATCTCTCCAGTAATGCTTGGCCACAGCAATATAAATAAAAATGTTAAGTGCTTTCTTTTCTCTGTCCATAAGGTTCTGTTATGGTTTAAATGCCTTATGCATCTTTTGCCCTGAATCATCATGACAATTATTGAACATAATTGCTCAAATTAAATTTTTTATTTTGATAAATTATTGATAAATATTACATTTAAAATTTTATTTGAAATGCATCATTTTAATGGATGGGATTGGGTTTATTTTTTCTGAATTAGGCCATGTGTCTGTAAAGTAATATTATTTATTGGTATAATGAGTCAGTCATGATTGATTTTTCTGAATTAGGTTCCATATCTAAAGATCAGTAGTTATTGGTATAATGAGTCAGCTTAATTGATTCAGCATCAATTCTATCCCCATTTTTTGTTTTCATTTCAAGAATATATGTTCAGAGAAATCTTTTTCACAGAAATAAATTAATGGAAATGAAAGGGCTTAGTTACAGTAATATACACACCTTTTAAAAATTATTTTTATTTTAATAAATCATTCTAATGGGGCTCTTACAGCTCTTATAACAATCCATACATCAATATTATCAAGCACATTTGTAGATATGTTATCATAATCATTTCCAAAATATTTTCTTTCTGCTTGAGGCCTTTGTACCAGCTATTTTTGCCCCTCCCTCTCCTACCCTCGCACCCTCGTGAACCCCTGATAATTTAAATTATTTTAATTTTCATATTTTACACCATCCGTTGTCTCCCTTCATCCACGCTTCTGTTGTTTGTTCCCCTGGTTGGGAGTGTACATTGATCATTGCAGCCATTGCCCACTTTCTCCCCCTTTTCTCCCCACCTTCCCCCTACTCCTATGGTATCACTACTCTCATTATTGGTCCTGAGGGGTTTGTTTATCTGTCCTGGATTCTGTGTGTCAAGAGCTCTTATCTGTAGCTGTGTAGATGCTTTGGCCTAGCCCACAGTGAAAGGCAGGACTGGGGTCAGGATAGTGAGGGGAGAGGAAGCCTCCAAGAATCAGAGGAATATTGGGTGTTTCATCGGTGCTACACTGCGCCCTGGCTTACTCATCCCTTCCCTGTGGCCCTTCTGTGAAGGGATGTCCTATTGACTACAGGTGGTTTGGGGTCTCTGCTCCAAGCCCCCTCATTCTCAACAATTTGTTTTTCTGTGTTTGTTTGTTGTTTGCTGTCTTCTAATGGCTATTATCAGATCCCATCAACACCTCATGATAGCACAGGCTGGTGTGCTTTCCATGTGGGCATTGCTGCTTCTCAGCTAGATGGCTGCCTGTTCATCTTCAAGCCTTTAAGACCCCAGACACTATATCTTTTGATAACCAGGCACCATCAGCTTTCTTCACCACATTTGCTTGTGCAGGGAGGGTGAGCATCACAGAATTCCAGGTTATTAGAACAAAGTGTTCTTGCATTGAGGCAGGGTTTGAGAAGACACCCAAAGTCCATCCACTACTTAAATATAATTATGCACATCTTTTAATGTCTTCAGAGGTATATATACAATCATACAGATGTGTTGTTTTTAAATGATATGTTAATGACACCCACGATTCTGTGAGAGGTAGGGAGCTTTGAAGGGTGGTGTTAGAGGAGTGGTATGAGAGATTTGTATAAAAGCCGAAGAACAGGTGGTCATGGGAAGAAGAAGGAAGGACAGTGTGAAGGCTACTGCAATAATCCTAGTGAGAGATGGTGGCAGCTTAGGTCTGGGTGTCAATAGTAGAAGTGGGAAAATATGGTAAGCCTCTGTGCATACATTTTGAAAGTGGAAAGGACAGAGTTTCCTCATCAATTGGCATCAGAAATGCAGCGTGAAAGAAGAGAAGGGTCTGGGCTGAGTCATTTCCTTAGACCGGTAAAACACAGGGCATCAGACTAGGTTGTTAGGTTAGGAGAGAGTGTAATCAGAGGATTATTTCCATATTTTTCCACTTAAAAAAAATTCTCTTCCTTTCTTCCCTAAGGCCCAAGTTTTTATCCATTATTATTTCATGACGTCTGAAGAACTTCCCTTAACATTTCTTAATGTTAGTGCAAGTTTGTTGTTATTATTTGCTGCCTTCAAGTTAGCCCCCAACCCATCGCAACTCTGTGCACAATCAAACCCATCTGTTGTGATCTGTAAGGATTTCATTGGTTGATTTTCTGGACTCTAGAAGCTCGTCTGAACCCTATCCACCTGGAGTGACCCTGCAGCATGCAAGTCCTCCCTGAGAGATGGGAGATCGGGGTGCACTTGAGTTAACATTTAACAAATGGCTGTTGACCTTGAAGTGGCACACCAAAAAAAAGTGCTCTCCAATCAATGGCAATAAAAGTTTTGTGAGTGACGTGGGGGCGGGGAGGGGGGTGTAAGGAAGTGGTGTTAACAAACACAGGGACAAGGGAACAACATGGGACCCAAAATAGTAGTGAAGGGGGAGTGGCAGGCCTGGTAGGGAATGATCAAGGTTAAGGTTACATAAAGAAGAGGTATAGCTGTAACCCAGGTAGGGACGGAGCATGGTAGTAGGGCAGGAGGAAGGTCAAGGGAGAGGGAGGAAAGAGCTAGGAGTCAAAGGGCATTTATAGAGGTCTAGACAAAGACATGTACATGAAAATATATATATATATATATATATATATATATATATATATATATATATATATATATATATAAAGATGGGGAAATAGATCTATGTGTCTACATTTATAGGCTTAGTATTAAGGTGGCAGAAGGACCTTGGGCCTCTACTCAAGCACTCCCTCAATGCATGAATACTTTCTTTTATTAAATTGGCACTCTATGATGCTCACCCTCCAGACACAACTGCTGAAGCCAAAGTGGGTGAACAAGTAAATGTGGTGAAGAAAGCTGATGGTGCCCGGCTATCAAAAGAGATAGTGTCTGGGGTCTTAAAGGCTTGAAGATAAGCAAGCGGCCATCTAGCTAAGAAGCAACAAAGCCCACATGGAAAAAGCACACCAGCCTGTGTGATCACGTGGTCCCAAAGGGATTAGTTATCAGGCATCAAAGAACAAAAAATCATATCACTGGCTGCACACCTCCATGATACGATCACCGAAGACAAACGGGTGCTAAGCAAATGTGGCGAAGAAAGCTGATGGTGCCCAGCTATCAAAAGAGGTAGTGTCCGGGGTCTTAAAGGCTTGAAGGTGAACAAGCGGCCATCTAGCTCAGAAGCAACAAAGCCCACATGGAAGAAGCACACCAGCCAGTGCGATCACGAGGTGCCAAAGAGACCAGGTATAAGGCATCATGCAAAACAAAACAAACAAAATATATATATTTATATATATATACACACCATAGTGAATGAAGGGGGAAGTGCAGAGTGGAGGCCCAAAGCCCATTTGTCGGCCACTGGAGATCCCCTCACAAAGGGATTTAGGAGAGGAGATGGGTCAGTCAAGGTGCAATGTAGTACGATGAAGAACACAGCTTTCCCCCAGATCCTGGATGCTTCCTCCCCCCAACTACCATGATCCGAATTCTACTTTGCAGGAGTGGCTAGGGCCAAGGTTGTACACTAGTGCATATGGGAGCTGGAGGAACAGGGAATCCAGGGTGGATGATACCTTCAGGACCAGGGGTGTAAGGGGCGATACTGGGAGAGTAGAGTGTGAGTGGGTTGGAAAGGGGGAACTGATTACAAGGATCCACATGTGACCTCCTCCCTGGGAGATGGACGGCAGAAAAGAAGGGGAAGGGAGACGCTGGATAGGGCACGATATGACAAAATAACAATCTATAAATTATCAAGGGCACATGAGGGAGGGGGAAGCGGGGAGGGAGGGGAAAAAAAAGAGGACCTGATGCAAAGGGCTTAAGTGGAGGGCAAATGCTTTGAGAGTGATTAGGGTAAAGAATGTACGGATGTGCTTTATACAATTGATGTATGTGTATGTATGGATTGTGATAAGAGTTGTATGAGCCCCTAATAAAATGTAAAAAAAAGTTTTGTGAGCTAAAAATTAAAGAATGGATAATGTTTTGTATTAAACAGTTTTGTATTAAACTAAACAGTTTAAATCTATAACCTTCCTTCTAAAGCTATGGGTAATTTTATTTCAAAATCCCCCTGTGTTCTCTGAACTTAGTAGAAACCACCAGGCCTGACTGCAGCATACAGAGGGAGGCTGGGAGGACACTGACTGCCAGGTCTTAGCTCAGAGTCTTCATGGAGATAGTTGAAGCCAGAGCCTAAGGGGAACTGCTACTCTGGTCAGGGAAAAAAACAAAATCCATAAATGTAATAATAGCAAAGGTTCATGACATTATGGATTTGAATCATTTCCACATATATTTTCCTTTAATTCCTCACTTGTAAATCATGGAATGGAGGTCCAGAGAGGTTGTATTGGGTGTCCTACTCCCGGCAGTCCTGCAGTACTCAGGCTCTGAGGCTGCATTTCACAGTCCTTATTGCTTCCCGGCTCCTCTTTGCTAGTTCACAAACCCCCACGTGGAGAGGGTCTTTGCTCACATAAATAACCTGAATTCAGTCCAGGAAAGAACTCTCTATCACCTATTTTTTTAATGTAATCCTTCTACTCTCACTTTATAATATTAATGAACACACACTAGCCATTTGTTCGCAAAGAGTCTTTGTTAGTTTGTTTGAATTTACCTCTTTAGCACTGGATTAATTTTTTCATGCTGACTCGGTCACTAGCCACAAATTGGTCATCTTGATCGCCTTTTAAACACATCTCACTGCGCAGTGAGCATGCCTGCTCACCTGCAGCATTAATGATGTTTGAGAGGCCCAGGGCTTCCTTTGGAGCGCGATCACCGACAGAAAATACAGTTCACCTCGATAGGTCTGCGGACCAAACAGGAAACAATGCTCACCTGCCAATCAAACAACACTACATCAACGATCTCGACGCAATGTGCCACCCTGCAGTACGGCTTTACAGAAGTTGCAGGGGAAAGTATCCTCGGACGCGAGCCTCCAGTTGCCCCCTTTATGCAATCTCATGCTGCTGTGTGCCATGGAGACGATGCTACTCCTGACACTGGAAGACCATTTGCTTTATCCACCGCGACCCCCATGGAGGAAAAGGATTGCTCAGAACCTCAAAAATGTTAAAGAATGTCCAAAATCAGAGACAATGAATTATTGCTTCTTTGTAAAGGTGGACCAGCTGTGATGATGGGCAGGCACACAGGACTGATGACACTTTGTGATCTTGCAGAAAGCATTTGGAAAATCATATGATGATGCCTATCCCTGAGGCAGACACTGACATTGCCTTGCCCACTTGACCCTTGGCTGCATTGGCTGCCAGCCCCGCAGACCTGTGTGTTTGGCTCTGTGACAT
Source organism: Tenrec ecaudatus (assembly GCF_050624435.1). Lineage (NCBI taxonomy): Eukaryota > Metazoa > Chordata > Mammalia > Afrosoricida > Tenrecidae > Tenrec > Tenrec ecaudatus. The sequence goes on along the minus strand of NC_134533.1, from coordinate 154,008,699 downwards.
GCCATGTACTTGGAAACAAAGAGTGGTGTCGTGGTGATGGTGGAGCTGCTAACCACAAGGTCAGTCGTTTGAAACACAGGGTGCGCCAAGGCAGAAAGATGAGGCTTTCTACTCCCTTCAAGATCTTGGAAAACCCCAGGTACAAAAGACCCGGAGGAGTAATGAATATTACTAAGTGAAAGGAACCGTCTCAAGGACATGCTGTGTGATTCCAACTATATGACAGTATTGAAAAGGCAAAAGCATAGAGACATGAAAAAGATCAATGGCTGCCAGAGGTTCAGAGGGAGGGAGGGAGAGGTGGGGAGGGAGGTGGAACACAGGGTCTGTTCAGGGCAGTAAAACCATTCTGCATGATACTATCATGATGACAGGTGGCATTGTACATTAGTCCAGGGAAGTTTTCGATTCCTATGGGATTGTAAACTCAAGGTTATAAGTTTGGGCCTTCCTAACTTTCTGGTATAAAATATTCAGAAGCAGGAGGAAAATAAAAAGCCAGGAAGACGTAGACCAAAAAAAGGGAGGGGGTGGGGCGCGTCGCTTCATCATTTGAGCCCTTCTATGCAGGTGTGCATAAACTCTCTCCTCAAACTTCCCAGTTTTGTAAGAGAATGTCTTTTGTGATGGAGCTGGTCGTTCCTGCCTCATGCTGCTTTTCCCCAAAATGGCACCCGGTCATAGTAATGTGGCAGACATACCTGACTTGACCGCGGAATTGGTTCCTGGTTCAGAGCTACTTGCAAAGTTTGGGCCAAGCCTCCTTGGCCTGACAGGAAGAATTCAGGCTGTGCTCAGCCCTGAGGACCCTCAGCTGAGGAACTGCCTCCCCTCCTCTTCCCTATTACTGCAGGCTCAGCTCAAAGGTTTTTCAGCTGTGGGCCACACCGCACCCCAGCTGCTATGACTCCAGGGTTGGAGAAGTTTGTAGCTGAAAAAGAAGGACACAAACAGTTATACAATCTTGAAAAGGATGATGGCAACATATGTCCAAATGTGCTCCACACAATGGATGAATGTATGGATTGTGATAAGAGCTGTAAGAGCCCCCAATAAGAGTATTTAATTTTTAAACAAACAAGCAAACATAAAAACAAGATTTAAATGTAAAATTTTGGCACGGCTGCCATACTGCAAGTGGCTGGCGGCATGGTGTCCCGGGCCTTGGCCGGGGCCGTGAGAGCCGCTTCAGGATTCTTAGGGCCCTTGAGTATTTTGGCATCTTCGGCCTATCAAAACTGTGCCAAGAATGCGTGTCTTGTCTCTGCCTTGTCCCCCCGGACATTTTAGTCAGCTGCAAACACCAGTTGTTTCCTCTGCTCCCAGACCCCTGTGGGAAACCTGCTGTGCTAGCTGCCTGCACCAATTCTCAACAGGGTGGGTCCCTAGCTTCCTAGTGTCCTTAAGCTACCAGTCAGAACTCTAACTTACTGCAGTTTAAGAAAGGGAAAGAGAAAGACTGTCAAGGCGGTCATGTATCGGTTTCTTCGACTTCATTGTGGCCTTTGGGTAAGGAGGAAGGCCGGCTATAAGAAAAAGCTGTGGGAAAAGACAGCTGCAAGGAAGAGACGCTTGAGAGAGTTTGTCTTCTGCAATAAAACCCAGAGCAAACTCTTAAATAAGATGACGACATCTTTCTGGAAGAGGAGAAACTGGTATGCTAATGATCCTTACCAGCTCTACCATGATCGCACAAACCTGAAAGCATAGAGCCGAGGTGTGGGGATGTTTCCCAGCTGCTGAGTGTGTGCCCTTTATGTGTATGTCTTTGCAAAGATGAATGAGTGTAACTTGATGATGTAAACTGTACCCGCTGATACATGTAATCCTGTCTAAACAACATTAAAACTTAATGGAGTAGACATCTTTGAGGTGGTCAGAGGGAAAAAATGTAAAATTTTTAAAAAGAGATTTAGATGTAAACACAATATGGAAGGTAAAAACAAGACTATACCCAAGATAGATGACCGACCTGGTAAACAAGAGAAAGATTTGTGTAGCCCACCTACAAAACCACAGCACTGGCAAGACGTGCTCCACTGAAACAGCTGGGTGTTTAAATCTAAGGTCTTCCACCAGATTACTACATCCGTGAAATAAACGGTTCTGCCTCTCAAAAAAGAAGCAGAAGCAGCAGCAGCAGAAGAAGAAGAAGAAGAAGAGTTGTACAATCAATTCCTGAAACCTGGTGTGATCTTAGAGTGTGTGCTTAGCTGGCCTCCAGACCCTAACATTTTAAAAGATGCATAAACTAAAACCAGGAGGGCTAAGTGATTTGCAGCGGTCACCAAACTGTAATGCAGCAGAGGAGACAAGAAAATAGATTGGATAGTTACTGAAGCATATTGATTGAGCGCTCCCCATTGTGCCCCGCTCTGTGTATTTTGCAAACATTACTTTGTCCTCTGAGGTGGGTTTCTATGACCACCATTTTCCAGATGAGGACACGGAGGTTCCCAAGTTTGTCAATAACTTGACAAAGACAAGGAAATGAAAGGGCTGGAACCCCTGCCCAGCTTCTCTGGCCCCGAAGCCTCTCCACAGTCCTATGAGCTTCCTAGGAAAATCGAAAGACCAGTTACAGTCTTCATTCAGAAACCTCTCCAATAATGACTGGTTGAGATACTCAACCACACTGAAAGCTACACTCAATTTTCATCAGCTATGCTTCAAGTCCTGCCTTGAGGATGGATTCCAAAAGCCTTAGAACTGGCCTCATAGACCAGATCATGATACATGGAACATGATAAATGAAAATATATATAGAAGTTGTCAAGGATTTCATTTTCCTTAGATCCATAATCAAAGCTTGTGGAAGCAGCAGGCAAGAAATCAAATCAAATAAAAAATAAATCAAATAACATACTGCCCTGGGCAAATCTGCTGCACAAGATTCTTAAACACGTTGACGAGCAAAGATGTCACTTTGGGGACTTAGATGTACCTGACTCAGGCATGGTCTTTTAATCACCTCATATGCGTGTGAAATTTTGACAACAAATTAGGAAGATTGGGGAAGTGTTGATGCCTTTGAATGATGGTGTTGGTAAAGAATATTGAAAGTTTCATGGTCTGCCAGGAGAACAAACAAATCTGTTTTGGAAGAAGTACAACCAAAATGCTCCTTAGAGGCCAGGATGGTAAGACTTGGTCCTAACTACTTTGGACATGTTATCTGGAGAGACCAGTCCCTGGAAAAGGCCATCATGCTTGGTAAAGAATATAGAGTCAGCCCCCCAAAAAAAGAGGAAGACTCCCGACACAAAGGCTGCAACATGGACTCAAGCCTATAATTGTGAGATTGACTAATTGGTGGGCAACTTTTGGTTCTGACGTACATGAGGTTATAGAAATTATTGACATTTCGGCCTGGTCTCTGTCTTTGGCTGAAAGAGTGAGTGACAGGCATCCCTAGACCTTACCTCCAACAACACACTCATCCTCCAGACTCTTAGCAGGAGGGGGGTGGAGTCCGCTAAGGGCAGGCCTCCCACCATTGGCTGGCTTTCTGGAAGGTCTTCTGTTATTGGCTGGGCCTCTGTAGGCACGCCCCTTCTCGGGTCTCTGCAGACTTCATGCTGGGTGCCTCAGCTCAGACCCAGGAGTCTATCCAGTCATTGCGAATCTCTGTGAATACATTGTGATCCCCACTGATGATTGCTTGCCTTTCTCCACCCAGCCTTCACTACTTCTGATCTCTTCATTGGTAAGGAAATGAGTCTTATCTTCCTTTGTGCTGGAGAGCTCCGGATAGGAAATGGGTCTCCACCCTCTTTGGTTAGAATTTCTGCCAGATCCATCCATCACCACCTCTTCTCCCCCATCAGCCTCTGACCTGCTAACCTTGGGAAGCTGTTGATAAAGGGAACATGCATTAACCTCTCTTTGTGGTAGAAATTCCTTCCACTGTCCGTCCCCCTTTTCCCTTGCCCTAATCTGGTCATAATTCCTTTGCCATAATATTGTCCACTTGGCAATATTATGGGAAAATAAAATAAATCCAATCGCCGCTGCCCACTTTAAAACCCAAGTTGGTTTCATAAAAAGAAAAGAAATTATTGACATTTCTCCATAAAATATTTCCAATGGTGACCTTTAGGGAAATTTTTAGCACACGTTACAACCTTCAAAAGCTAAACAAATTAGAAAAACTACAAGCTTCCAAATAACTTCTTCTGCTGTCATGATAGAGTAGACGTCTTCACTGTAAAAATAAAATGCAGCTGACTTCTACCAAAGTGGCTACAGCTGGAGTGTCTAATTATTAAGTCAGAGGCTGTTCTTGAAAAGTCAACCAATGCTACGCTCTTCTCTCAGGCAAGGAGCCCCCTTTGGAAGCTCAAGTCAGCAACAATGGGGGAAAACATCTTCTTCTGAGGACTGTCTCCTTTGGTTTATTTGAGAGAAGCCCTGCCACCTCGTTGACAAGAGCTGCATAGTGCACGCATCATCAAGAAAGCAGGCTGACGAGTGGCCCTGGGTTTATACTGAGGCCTCCTGGCTTTATCCTGGGCGCCAGCCTCCCCCAAGTCAGCTGTCAAAGGTGTATCAGGGAAAGTGCCCACAACTTCAGAGCTGGCTCCTCATTCCTCCGGCGCCAGCACTTCTTAAAGGCAGTCACTTCTGTCCTGTCATCATGGCCCCCTGATGTGTCACAATAGAAACGGGCTCCAGGAGATTCCCAGGGGATTTGGGGAAGTTAAGTGCCCTTTTCTCTCGGGATCCCTCTGGGCAAACTCACCACCCCGGTGGTCTGCAGCTGAGCACATTAACAGCCGAACCCCATTAGCAGTCACAGTCAACATCTCGCGCACTAACCATGGGCCGTGCATTCTGTGAAGTGCTTGACACCAGCTCCCCATGTGAACGCTACTGCAATCCTGTCGAGTCGGCCATCCGATTCCTCCCGTTTTACAAATGAAGACATTGAAGCTTAGAAAGGTTAAGGACTTGGTTGGGAGCAAACACCTGTTTTGTCTCCCTCCTTGCTATTGAAGTAGAGCCACCGTGTAGACCCCTTTGGTGAGAAGAGAAGGGAGGGAAGCACTGATAAGAAGCTAGCCTTCTTTAGCATCGACGACTTCGCCACCTGGTGCATACTGGGACTGACTGAATGGCACCTAACGACGTGCCCAGTACTGTGACAGCCCTTTGTGCTGCCTGTCTCATATCTTGAAGCTGCACTACGGCTCCGTCTCTCCAAGACAACCCTCTTTCCTCTGGCGTTTACTGAGAGTCAGTAAGTAGAGCAAGCTCAAGCAGCTCTGAGGTGGTTCCATGATGATTTGAAACATGACTTTGTCCTAAAGGTAGCGCTTCTACACTCCCCACAGGTATGTAGGTTCTTTGGATTCTGATGTTGATAAGAAAAAGCAGGGCCCGGACCTGCTTCAGCTTAGTCCAAACAGGGGCTGCCTAGTTCAGACCCGACCCAAACAAATGGTTTACTCATGAGACATACATTGGTTCTCAATGTAACATTCTCAGCAGCCACATCACCTGGAAACTTGTTAGAAAGTCATTTTCTCAGGCCCCAGAATCAGCATGTCAACACTATTCTGGGGCTGCATCTCATGTCATCCTTCAAGAGGGATCCATACTAATTAGTAAAAGCTCGCCGGGACTCCTATCTAGAATGCAGGCCTGCCGCAGAGCCCTGAGACAACCGGGCATGAGTCCTAATGCTCCCCACAACATCTCATCCAGCCATTCATAAACCAGGCGGCCAGAGGGGACCGCAAAGGGAGAACAGGAGACAGAGGCTATGCAGGGCTCAGCTCTGACCCGGAACATCCTGCCTGGATGGTTCCCTCTACCCCCAGCTCTGGAGAGGCACTTAGAAAACTTTGAGGTGACAAAGGCACTCCAAGGCACAAGAGCACATGAGGATTGGGGTTCTGGGAGGAATGGGGCTTGTGGCTTAGGGCCCGAGGCAGGAGCATCCATTGCCAAGGCCGGTAAGAAGTATTGTTGTTGGCTTCTATCTGCATATAACTTCCCTGATCTCTTCAGTAAGAGTTGTTTACAGAGTGACTATATGAGTTAGAATCCACTTGATTTGAGTTCCTTGAATATGCCTTTTCCATTGCACATCACACCACGACAGATGTTGGTATTTGCATGTCTGCCTCTCCTCCTAGACCGCCATCATGTCTGTCTCTCTTACTAGACAGCGAGCTCCCAGCCGGAGACGGGGTTCTCCATCACCATGCTCCAGAGTCTTGGTCAGCAAGAAAGGGGTTAGGTGGTTTTATTTTAGATCAACAACAAACCCACGACTATCAAAACAGTTGTAACTCACATTCATCAGAGGCTGTAAATCTTTCTCCTGCAGAGTGGCTGACAGACTCCAACTGCTGACCTTGACTTTAGAGGCCCATCTCATAAACCTGTGCACCACTAAGCCTTTTGTTTGCAATTAAGTAGTTGAGACTAAAATAAACATCTAGTGGTGCATTGCCTCAACAATAAGCTAACTGCCCTTCAGAAAAATAGCCTGTGGCAGCTTGTCAGGCAAACCTACACTTGAGGTTTGTATCACAAAGGAATCCATCTGAATCCCAAGCACAGTGGAAAACAACTGAGCTGAGAGGGCCAGAAGACATGAGGGGCTGGAAGGGCAACTGCAGAGAGACCAGTTAGGGTGTCCGTGTTGTCTGCTAACAGTCTGTGTCATTCTGGTCAGTGCTAGCAAGCACACATGTCGTCTCCATCTTCCCTTACCTCTGCCCAGCTCCCTTCTTTGATCTCCAGCTCTGAGTTTAATCTTCAAATTGTAATAAAAATGGAAAGAAAACACGGTATCCATAGAGGAAAAATGTAAAGTAATCTTGCATTTTTAAAATAGGAGTAATAAAGAGCAGTAAAATTGTTAGAGCTATAATTCAATTTTTAAGAATTACCCTAAGAAATTAATAAAAAGCATCCACAACTTTTGACTACAAAGAAGTTTATAAAAAAAATTCTTTAAAATTTGAAGACAATCTGATCACACAGAAGAAAAAATATAATTAAAGTTCTATATAGTTGGTAGCTATTTTTAAATATATATAGAAGTAAAAATGTGGTATTATGTTCAAAATTATCAATAAAACAATGAGGCAGTGGTGTAGATAGGACAATTCTTATTTTCATAAGTCTTATTTTCATGTAGAAGGTTTTCTGTGGCCATTTCCTCAGGAGTGGACAGTCTGTCTCTTCTCTGTAGTCTGTTCTTAGTCTGGAAGCTCTCCTGAACCATCCACCGTGGGTGGCCCCACTGGTATTTCAAATACCAGTTATGTAGCTTCCAGCATCACCGCAAACACATAAGCCCCCACAGTAGGACAGACTGGCAGGCAAGTGGTGGTGACTAATGTGTGGCTGGCTCGAGCCGTGGCATTTTCAATCGCTTTATGTGCACATGGAAGTCGGATCTTGACTAGGAAAATCAAAGAAGAATCATACACTTGGATTGTGGTGCTCGTGTGGAATATTGAAAGTATGGACTGCCAAAGCACAAACACATATTAGAAGTACAACCAGAATGTTCCTTAGAAGAAAGGGTGGCGAAACTTTGTCTCACATGCTTGGGACAGGCTGTCCAGAGAGACCAGTCCCTGGAGAAGGACATCTTGCTTGCACTGAAAACGAGGCGCACACACAGCTGCGACAACGGACTCAAACACAAGAACAAGGATGAGGGTGGAGCAGGACTGGGCGGAAACGATGTGACGGCCCCTAAAGGCAACCGCCCCCTCTAGGCCAATGTCACGCATGCAGGGCATGCTGCTGCGTCTTCTCACTGGCTGTGTCTTGGGCTGCTTCCTACCATTCACTTTATACAGCGCAGGAGAAGGCACTTTTCTAAGATGCATCCCTAATGTCGTCCATTATTAAGGTCCCCAGGCGAGCTTCAGGACCTTTTGCCACCCTGCCCTTGTTCCCTACTTATACCGTGACCCTCTTCTGACGCGTGGGCACAGTGGCTGTCGCAGTGGACGTCAGCGTGGCGTCGACTGTGAGGAGGGAGCCAGCTTGAGCAGTGCTTTGTTCTGCTGGGCACAGAGTTGCTATGAGTGGAATCCAACTCAAAGGCATCTAACAACAGCAACACATCTGTATGAATATGCGTAAAAACTCCTGAAAGAAAACGTAGCAAAATATCGACGATGATGATACCTAAGAAGTCAGGTTTTGCTATTGATGTTTCCCATTGGCTTATCTATATTTGCTATGTACTCTGAAGTGACCATGTGTTATTTGTACGGCTTGCTCTAAAGCGAAACAAAGCAATGGTGAGACTTGCTGGGAATTAGCACCGGGTGCAATTGGAGAGCGGTTGTGTACTTGATTTCCCTGGGGCAGATGAGTAAATTAAACATGCAACCCAAAGTTGCTTAGAGGAGAGGCCCACGTGGTGATTCTGCAGTGCCAGGTCGTTCGTGATAGTGGCTTGAACACATAGTTGATGTAGGACGATGTTCAAAGGTAACGCTGGGCTTGGTGACTGATATATAAAAGTATCGGGAGAGTTTAGCCTATCAATCAGGTCAACCAGGAACTAAGAAAGATGGACTCCAGAGTATCCCACTGGCACTGGAAGCTAATATTGTCCACTCTTTTTTCAGAGGACACTTTTCAATGCGTGTGTGGAGGTTTACACAATTCTTGTTTTGGACTTCCTAGATCAGTATAGATTGAGGAGGTCAAGTTTTGCTGCTCTAAATCTTCATAAAATTTTTTGTAGTTTGGTCCGCAGGTTGCTGGGGAGAAAAATTTTTTTTGCAGTTTAAGATGAATAAATGGAATTATTGCTGTTGTTCTGTTTTGATCATCTAAGATTTTCCTTTTGACAATGAAGAATTCTCCATGTGAGCCTGGAAGAAATACTCATCAATAAATCAGAAGAAATGATAGAGAACATAATTCTTTTAATCCTGGATATCTCAAACTGACAAGTCATTAGAGAATTACAAAACTTACTAAAGGAGCAAAGAAAAATGAACAGCAGAATAATTTTAATCTTTCCAGTGATATGTTAATGTAATTCTTATTTGACTTATTCTTTGCTCTTTTCTAAAGGTTTGGCATGTTTTACCTCCTTAATGTATTCATCGTCATTTATCATTTCAGAGAAGCTCTGTTATGGTTCATTCCACCCTGGATTTTAGGGAGAAAGAAGTGAAATGAATACAGATATGACTTTCCACTGACTTCATTCTGTGTAATCACTGACCTCAGGGGGCACGTTATTGATCAACGCATGTAAGACAAGGTGGTTTCCTCAGTAACTGCGGTGCCGTTGGATGGTTTGACCTGAGTCAACTAGCCATACCCTTTGTAATTCCCACCAAATGGTTGAGTGGGACCATGCAAATAGTGAACCCATGAAACTGTAACATGGACATTGGTGGATTTTGCCATCCTGCTGGGTTTAAGGTGAGCCATTTCAGAAGCAAGAATGGGGAGCTTCACTATCAAGACAGAAGAGCTAGGAGTGGAACACATCCTTCATATCTCAGGATCCCTAGGATGAAACTCTTCCATCCAGGAAACATAGGGCTGTGACACTAGAGAAGTGGTGTTAAAGTTGTGCAAAAGCAGTAGCAACAGAGGAAGCACAACCAAGTGCATGAAACAGAACAGAGTGGTAGTGTTCTCGGACCATGGGACAAATATCTTTGGGCAGAAAGCTTACTTGTGGATAAGGTATCTCGAGGCATTTGCTCAGGGGAACTGGATTTGGTGACCCATGAACGAGAGCTAAGAGCCTTCAGGCTGAGGCTTATGGCAGACTGGTATGCCCTTTGGGTATTTATTGGCAGTGCAATGGGAGTTTTGCAACACTTGCCAAGTAGGGCAGAGGCCTAAGACCAGAGCGAGACATGACTGTGGGCATGGCTGAGAAGAATTCTATCTTGATATGATAGTTAGGTTTTAGGTCAACTTGGGTGGGCCAGGGTTCTCCCATTATAGTGTAGTCATCTTTATGATGGGTCATCTGTGAAGCAGCCAAGCAATTTTGGGGAGAATAGACCTTAATTTCACAACATGAATTAATTTAGCAGCCATTGTGTGCTGAGGTAAATAAGTCAAACACAAAAGGAAAACACTGTATGAAGCAACTCCTATAAAAAGTCAAAACACAATGGATGGATGGATGGATTGTGATAAGAGTTGTATAAGCCCCCAATAAAATGATTGATAAGAAAAAAAGTCAAGAATAGGATTGCACACAGAGAGGAACGGTCTTAGATCATTACTAGCACATGACTGGAAGGAAGGGAGTGCTAGATAGATATAGTTTTGCTGAAGACAAAGGCAACACCCAATACAGGGGAGGTCAGCACAATACGACCAAGACAAAGGAAGCCACTGAGAGGTGCACAGGCCTGAAGGGTCACTTAGTTAAAGGCAAGAACATCCATAGTCCTGCAACAACATGGATAACTAGACACATAGGTAAACATGTATGCTACATAGGTGAGGAAGGTCAGATGACAATACACCAGCCTACATATAGAGAGAGATATGGTGGTGGTTGTTTGTTTGTTAAAGGTTCACCAGGCCTTATTTTTTTGTCTTGCTTAAATTTCCAAATATCCCTCTCCCATTTCCCAGCCCCCCACTGCTGGAACAGGAATGCCGATGAGGGAAAGGACATAGGTCAGTGTGGAGAAGAGGTCTTGGGCTATTCTTCCCATGTCTTCACATTATGCGGAAGGGAACGCAAACATATTCAAATGTCAGACGGAGAAAGACAGGCAGGGGTTCGTGAAGGATGAACAAATTTGGGGTCTGCTGTCTCACACTGTAGCCTTCTTTTCCACCTAAGATCTTCCTCCTCCTGACCACACCACCAGTGCCCACAACTCTGACAACCACAAGGAAAACGAGGCCCACAGTGACTCCCATGAGGGGCTGGCAGACTGAGCCGAGGACTCCCATCTCAAGGTGAGGGGCTCAGGCAGCCCCTCATGCTGCTCATGGCACGTCTCTCTCTGCTGCTCTCCAGAGGGCACCGCCACAGCTGCCCACGTCTGAAAGGTTCGTTTCCCTGAAGGCCTGGTCTCCACCAGCTCAGTGTCCTGAGTCTGGTGCTCCCCGACTCGCTGCCAGGTCAGGGTGATCTCCGCAGGGTAGAAGCCCAGGGGCCAGCACCTCAGCGTGGCCTCGTGTTTGGAGACAGGGCGGTGGGCTACATGTGCCTTTGGGGGATCTGCCCTCCGCAACATCTCCTTCCTCTTCTCCAGGTAACTGCGGAGACCCCTTACACACGTGCCCTCAGAGTAGTCCTTCTCAAACTGCCAGGCAAACCTCTCAGTGGCGTTTGGTGAGCTGAGCTATCTTGTCTGTGGCGGTCCAGGAGCTCAGGTCCTCGTTCAGGGTGATAAAATTGGTGCCGTCGTAGCCCACTGCAGGTACCCCCAGCAGGCATCCATCCAGCTCCTGTCGCAGCCCCACATCACCTGAAGGATGTGAGACACTTGGTGGTGGTTATTTGTACATACTTATTTCAAAATGTTCCATGTATATGCACATACATAACAGAGCATAGAAGGGGACACAATTATAGAAAATAGTTCATATTAGGCCACCGGACATTGATACTGAGCCTCCGGACATGAAAACTAAGGAGTCCTAGGTCAACTGGCAACATATGGTTCATAAAGCTCATTTATCTGGTGAGTAGCATCTGGCATCTTACAGGGTGGGGATGACAAACTCAGAAGCGACTACTACATTTTTACATAAAACACACCCACAAAACACTGATACAACCCACCTGGTGCACAAAGGAAATTAATTCACGGTGAGGGGCGTGAGGAAAGCAAATTTTGCATGATTTGAAAAAAATGACATAATGCACATGTTGTTTTCATCAAATATGGCATAGGACATGGGAGGATGAGGAAAAGGGAAACTCAAGGAAGCAGCATTAGTCCTCAGAATGACATCTGTGCTGTCATGGCTGTAACGAGGTCTCTGCCGCTGTTTTGCCAATACAATTTGTTTAAAATCCCGCCTGCCGCTTCCAGGGGCATCGATTGTGGATCCAAATAAAATGAAATCTTTCACAAGTTTAGTATTTTTTTCTGTTTATTGTGGTTTTTTAAAATTAATATCAGGTAGGGTACAGATTACCGTTATCAATATTTTACAAAGTAGAAACCTGAGGCTCACGGTCCATTAAGCCTGAGATTCCAGATCCTTTGACTTCATATTCCCTCCTCTTTTCAGTGTCCAGATAATTTGCCATGTTGTTCTGTAATACTGAACAGCCCTGTGTGTTCAATGCCAGTCTTCGCACGGAGGTTTGACAGCACAGGCAGGCCCTTTAGCTCGTACCTGACAGATGCGACACTGTAGTGTGTTTGGAACATCTCCCCTCAAAACTGCTGCTTCCAAGTGAAGCTTTACCCCAAAGTCCATCTCTGCAGCTTACCAATGACCGTCAAGGCATGTGTCCTCCATTACCCTGGACTTCAAGGAGGACTTTGTGCCCGTGATTTTCTCTGGTGAGAATTCAGGAAATGCCTTTAAACTGAAGACTAGAATGGTCCTTTCTAGAAGTCCTATCCCAGCCGGGGACTACTAAGTATAGCAGTTCTCACAATAATTCATTGCTAAACTACTATAAATCATAAATACTTACTTATATATAATAAGATGAACACAGTTCTTACAGTGTGCTGACAAGAGAGGCAAATGCTTCTCCCCAATCATTTCATTTACGTCTCACAACAATCTCATGAGAAACTCTCATTACCTGTACTTTTTAAAGAAGAGTCTAGGATGAGGTAAGACCGAATAGCTTTCTTGAGCTCACAAATCCAATAAATGACCGTCAGAATTGAAACCCAGATCTGTCTCACTTATGCCATTATGAGGCTCTTAATATGCTCTTTAAATCATTGATTTGTGATGTCACAGTCTTTTATTAAAGCACCCCAAGAAGACTACAATCCTAAAATCCAATGTTCCACTTTTGGCAAATGGCATCCCTATTCCTGTCTTGTAGCTTCCAGTCTCACTTTCTTTCCCTTCCTCTAGCTCAGGGGAATCACTGAAGACACAGCAGAGTGCATTTCCCGGCCTGTCCTGCTGGGCATCTGTCAGATGGAGCTCTGCAGTCTCAGCCTCCTGGCTCCTGTCTGGCAGACACCCTAGCACAGCGGTTCTCAACTTGTGGGCCATGACCCCTTTGGAGATCGAATGACCCTTTCACAGGGGTCGCCCAATTCATAACAGTAGCAAAATTACAGTGATGGAGGAGCAACAAAAATAATGTGATGGTTGGGAGTCACGACAACATGAGGGGCTGTATTGAAGAGGCACAGCATTAGGAAGGTGGAGAGCTCCCGAGTCTAGAGTCTAGCACATGGATCTTGTCTGTCAAGGGAGATGCTGGGCATTGGTCCTCCATAAGGCACACACTCAGAACAGACTTCCCACGTCTGTGCTCCCCACCTCAGTCAGGTCCAGACCCCAACCCAAACTCATCGCCCTTGCGTCGATTCTGAGTCATCGTGGTCCTATAGAGGGGCTCTGAGACTGCAAGGCTTTGCGGAGCAGAAAGCCCCGTCCTTCTCCCTCCGAGAAACCAGCAGACTTGGACCACCAACTGTATGTTTAGCAACCCACTTTTTAGGGGTTCTCAAATTCCCACAAGTTCCTTTAGGTCTCCAAGATAGATGGGCACTTATGGAGCACAGAAAGCTACTCTCTCAGGTCTTAGAAGAGTCTGTGCAAACACACACATAACACACCTATAGGTTCTTGGATATGAGTATGCCCACCACCCCCTCCTGTCTGTACTAACGGCTTCATGTGTGTGCTACTCATGTTCCTGTTTGCCTTCACTTCAGTCTCCCACCCTTCTGCTGCTCCCCTCTATTGCAGACTACTCCCCGCAATCCACAGTCCATAGGCCCTCGGGCTTAGTGACTTCCATCTGGGATCAATGAAAGCCTGGAGTTGTGACTGGGTCAGGAACATAGGAAAGAGGAGCAATACCAATATGGGTCTCTCCTCCTCCGCACTTGAGGCAACATCTCCTCTTATCTGGCAGCCCCTCCCTCTGCATCCCCCTGTCTTACAGAGCAGCCACATACCTTACTAGCAGCTCTCACCTGCCTTCTAGGCTCCAGAGCACCACTTCACTTTGGCCCTACAGGTGGTAGCTACCTGTTGTTGCCAGTCTCGGGGGCCACTTTACCATCTGCCATTAGGTTGTTCAGTTCTCCCAAAAGCTTTGTAGCAAGTTCCCTATATAAATTCCCTCTATGGTAGGACCTAATGACAACTCTGTACTCCTGAGTAGATGCCAACTGTACTCCTGAGTAGATGCTAACGGGCACACTGTTCTGGGGAGGTATGCGGGTAGGAGTGAGACTAGAAGCAGAAATGCTGGGCAGCTGTTCTGTGGAGAGGGGTCTGAAGTGACTACACAAGAGAATCTTGATGTCATAGGAGGCACTTAGCTCCAGCCTGGCACCCTAAGTGCATTCGCTGAGCACCCCTAGCATGTGTAGCCCTTTCCTGACATGGGGAATAATTTCTCAGGAAATTAGAGCTCCCCATCACTTGGCTTTGCCCACGCCCAGCAAAAGGTGAAGCACGGCTCTAGAAGGATGTTCTACCCACTGGATGTCAATAGCACCAGATATCCAGTTGTGGTGAGTAAAAAGGTCCCCAGACAGAGCCAGTGTGTACAAGGTGGGCAATCTCTGAGTTAGGAGGAAGGACCTGTAGCTTAGCTAATGACAACACGTGTTTTCTTGGAGTAACCTCGGCACTACACACATCCCTGACGACTCGGGACAGTCCTCTGGCCATAGTGGGATGCCAGGATTCAAACCTCTATTCTGGCCACCCTGCTTTGGACCAACAATACTGAACTGAGGACTGTAATGAGAGGCAGGTAGGTCCCTGTGTCACCAGGGCCACCGCACTATTCCAGAAGGTGCCGCTCACAGATTCTAAGATGGAAAGCAGAGAAAATCCCAGGGAAATGTTTGCTTGTGTTTCGTTGACTATGCGGAGCCATTAGACTGTGTGGCCAATAATTAACTGCGGATAATGTTGAGAGGAATGGGGATTCGAGAACATGTGGTTGTGCTTATTTGGAACTTGTGCGTGGATCAAGGAGCAGTTCTGTGCACAGAACAAGGGGATGCTGCGTGGTTTAAAATAAGGAAAGATGTGCGCCAGGGTTGTATCCTCTCACCATGCTTACTCAATCTGCATGTTGCATGAATAATCAGAGAAGCTGGGTTACATAACGAAGAATATGGCATCAGGATTGGAGGAAGGCTTATTAACAACCTGTGATATGCAGATGATGCAACCTTGCTTGCTGAAAGTGAGGTGGAACTAAAGCACTTGCTGATGAAGATCAGGGGCTGTAGCTTCCACTATGGATTCAAAATAAATGTAAGCAAGACCCAAATCCTCACAACTAGACCAATAACATAATGATAAATGGAGGAAAAGTTGAAGTTGTCAAGTGTTTTGTCTTTATTGAATCCACAATTCATGGAAGCAGCAGTCAAGCAATCAGAAGACATAATGCAGAATTGCAGCTGAACGGATACATTGGGTGGCGTAAAATATGGCAAATAATAATAATCAGGGTTCCCTGGGGGGCAGGGTGGGGGCAAAGGGATAAAGAGGAGCTGATATCTAAGAGTTTAAGAAAGGAAACATATTGAAACTGGTGGTGGTAGCATTTGTACAATTATTCTTGATCTAATTAAAATATGGATGGTTACAATATCTGTAAGAGCTCCCATTTAAATAATTTTTTAAATGTGTTAAGTAAATCTGCTGCACAAGACCTCTTTAGAGTATTGAAGAGCAAGGATGTTACTTTGAGAATTTAGGTGCGCCTCACCCAAGCCATGGAGTTCTCACTACTCATGTGCATGTGACAACGAGACATTGAAGGGGAAGCACCAAAGAAGAGTCGATGCATTTGCATGGGGATGCTGGAGAGGAATGTGGAGAGCTCCAGGGACCACTACCAGGAAAAACCAATCTGTGTTGGAAGAAGTAAGGCCAGGGCACTCCTTAGAGGCAAGGATGGCAAGACTTCGTCTCACATACTTTGGACATGTGAGACTAGACCCTGGACTGGTCAGGAGAGACTAGTCCCTGGAGAAGGACATCATGGTTGGTGAATTGGAGGGGCAGTGGAAACCAAGAAGGCCCCTCAAGGAGATGGATGGACACAGTGGCTGCATCAGTGGGCTCAGGCACAGGAACCATTGCGAGAACGGCACAGGGCCGTGCAGCTTTTCCTTCTGTTGTGCACAGGGTCGCCATGCGTCAGGCCGACTTGATGGCACCCAACAACAAAAGCATGGAGTTATGTCGTGGCACAACCTTGGATACCACATTCCTCAACCACGTCTCTGTCTGAGACTGAGCATGTTGGAAAGAAAGACACCTAGAACTAGTAAACACTATATATGGGTCTGGAAATCATCAATCGCTGTAGCTCAGTTTTAAAATGGGAGACCACTTCCAGATGGTTCCACATTCTAACCCATTGAAACAGAACTTCAAATCTGAAAAAGCCTGAGAAAAAGCAAGGGAGAAAGAGAAAGGCTGTGTGGTACAACTCAATGAGTTTGAGAGGGCCCACAAGCAGGTTTAGATCTGAGTCTTGTTTCTACCACATGCAGCTCTTTCTGGCCTCTGTGAGTCTGCTATCTAGTGGCCAATCGGACATGACGGTCATTAATCCTGCCACGATGGATTGTGAGGACTAATGAATAAATCAATGACTGCACATGTGCATGGTACAGAATAAAGCCCAATGCAATTTTTTTTTTCTTTAACCTTCAGTTGGCTACCTTTAGGCTCAAGTTATTTCTTAAACTCTGTGTTGTTTGTTGGTCCACTAGGGAAATGACATAAGGCTTCCTATTTATTTGTCCCTGCGTGCTTCTTAAAGAGAGGCATTACATGGTCCTGTTATCCCCTTTGGGGTTGAGTAATTCAGCTATTAATGGTGGGTGGGAAAGAATCAGAACATTTAGAAAAAATGACTCAATTAATAGAAGTGGGCAGTTGCACCGCAAATTAACATCTCTGAAAACGCGGTCCACTACTTGAATATCTGGTGCGACCATTGACATTCCACTGAAGCCTGTGGATACTGTGATGCCAGTGCCATCTGTGGTCGCCTGGTTTGTCTAGAGAAACCAAACGGGTGACCCTCACAAGAACGAGTTTTATATCAAGAACGCATTCCAGTGTAGTTGAACTGAAGCCCAGGGATCCGATGCTAGCCAGAAACCTCTGAAGACTCCTGTAGCTGCAGCCTGAAGACACAGGAAGGGGAAGCAGGCTGCAGGTGGATCACAAACTCTGGGCGCAGCGTTGAGTGGATTCAAGGTACGTGGAAAGCTCCCAGGGCCAGCAGTCTACATGGGAACATTTTTAGAGCAGACACAGAACCCCAGCAAGTAGGGAGGGCAAAAGGCATTGAGAGAGAAGTTCTCACTGATGCTCTTAGAAAAGGGCCACAGTCCCAAGCAAGCATCATCCGCCTGGGACCTGATTAATAGGTTGGACTCCGCCCCTATACTTTCACGCAGGTTCACGTTGACATAAAATCTACCGGCCACACCATCTCTCTTTCTCCAAGAGCATCACTTTGCTCTCCCTACTCCAAAGGAGGGAGTGGAAGAACGCATGGCAGAAGACCACATGGCGATGGACACCAGGACTGAGGAGCTTGAGTTCTAGTCCTCCGTTTGCTGGGATTTGCTGTTGTTTGGGGTAAGTGACCATTTTACTCTGCTCCTCGCTTTCAAAGGGAGCGATGGAAGAGACTATTGCTGAGACCTATTCCAGCGACCATGCTAAATCGAGACTTTGATGTCAGTACTGAATGTTCAAGACATCTCTGGTCCAAGAGAAATTGGATGGACAAGGGCTTGCTGAATGGGCTTAATAGAGAGCTGTCTGGGCTAAGGAGCACTTGAAGCAGAAAGAGCACTCCTTGGATCCTATGATCACCACACACTGGAATATCCCACTGGCTACTTGAACTCCTGGCAGAGAGGCGTTTGGCCAGATACCATGGATTGGCTTTGTGTTCAGCTAAGTCCTGCTGTCTGGGGTGTTTCTCACCGAGGCCTAGCTGGACTTTTCGGGGGGTCAGGAGAGGATTTTAATCTGACCAGGCGGTGGACTAGTTGGCTCTGCAGTTTGTCAGGGGGGCAGCAGAACAAGAACCAGTTCTCCCGGCAGGGGAAGGGCTATTTGTTCAAGCAGTTATCTTTAATAACGCAAGCCCTCCTGGGACAGAGACTGATACCAGGAGATGTTATTTAGGCTCCCCACACACCCCAAAGTCACATTCTTTTAGGTCAGAGCTATGTCTTTCTTTTGCACCTTATTTAATGCAGATAAGCTCTATTTCCATAACCTTCAGGAATCCTATCTTTCAAGGCCAGAGAAAGAGAGAGCTCTTCAAATTACATTTTTATAGGGGTGTTGATGCTGTCAAACTGTGTGTCCAGATATTTCCATGCAAATTTAGGAAGAACAACTTTCCATCTAAAGCCTAGAAATCCAAGTCTTTTATGAAAAAAAAAAAACACCATCTACTCAAAATAAGGTGTGACTGGGTGATTTATTTTCATTATCCAAAAAAAGTGTTTCTTTATGAATTTGTTTACCCTGGAGTCTTTTTAAGTTGCAGCAAATTTATTCAATTCTTGTGTGAAGGGAAGAAAGGCAAAAGGATTGGGAGAGAGAGTTGAAAAATCACAACTAAAAACAACTCTGAGCAAAGAACCAACACGTCTATCAAGGATTTCCTTAACTTTTATCAAAAGATGTGCAAAGTCTCCATGCTTCCATCTCCTTACAAAGTGTGTGATAAAATTTGCACTGCTCATAAATGCTTTGTGGACTGCAAGTGGAGGGCTACTCTTATATACACTCTTGGGTATCTTGATTCTCTCCCTTCATACATTATAGAAATCATATAGGCTTACTTTATTCTTTTCTTCTAAATAGGACTCCACTTATGGATCGCCATATGAAGATTCAGGAAGCAAGATTCATGGGGCTACAAGAGACCTGGAAATGTGTTGGGAAGAGTTGGATCTCAAACAGGAATCTGACCATTTCCTCCTTTCTATTCCCTTTCCCTAGTCATAGAGTCAAGCGGTGCTGAGAGTCAGCTACAGACGACATTTCCCAGGCAGAAACAAAAATGACATCCTTGTAACATGCCCAGCACTATCCCCTTTACAGCAGAGACCAGGAAATCCTAAAGAAATGCCCTGGAGTATTAAACATCGAGCAAGAAGATAAAGAACTGGATTAAAACCCAATTGGAAATGGAGACAGAACAAGATAGCGATGAAGGAGAGAGACAGAAGGTGCGGCCCGTGCTGCATCTGACCATTGTGGGCCCAGAAGGCGGCACCCAGGGGCAAAAAGAAGTCACCCTCCCGGAATCCCAGTTAGAGCAGAGGTACAACTAGAACACAGGGTGGAGACAGACAGCTCATCAAAGGAACAAGATGAACAAGGTGAACAAGAAACAGGCTGGAGCTGGGGAAGAATGTACAAATCAAGGCCTGTGAGACTTCTCATGACCCGGGGGTGAGGGCATCATGTGAAAGGGGCAGGGAACAACTCACAAGTAAAGGGCCTCAGGCCTTCAGAGTGGCTGTTGGAGACACTGGGCTCTACTACCCCACCCCTACCTGCATTACGTCTGGGGAGGAACTGGAGCATTGCCTGTACCTACCCCTAAATCTACTCGGATCATGCAAGTGAAGTGGGGCCTGCAAAGGGTTTTTTGTCTTGTTTTGTTTCTTTCCCACCTCTTTTCCCTCTCACATTTTCCTGGTAACCAGGGATAATGCCCTGTCACTCCAGAAGCAGTTCAGTGGGTAGAGAAGTCCTCCACGTACACTAAGAGTGTGCTCCGGGCACCATCTGCTAGCAGCTGCCATCCAGGCCACCTATTCCCACACAGACTGAGCCCAGTGCCTGAGGCACAGGTATGATGGACAGGATGCACCCTTATAAACTCAGTTCTTAATCGAGAAAGCTCTAGAAATCAAAGCTATGGAAAGAAGCCTAAGCAGAGGTGTATACATATGTAAATACATTAATTCATAAAAATAGAAGTATTGGTCTAGGTACATATATCTACAATGGCAATACATTGAGGAAGTGGATGGACTTTGGGCCTCTGATCAAGCCCTCCCCCAGTGCAAGAACACTTTGTTTTAACCACCTTACATTCTGTGATGCTCACCCTCCCAACATGATCCCTGAAGACAGAATGGGTGCATTAGCAAATGCAGTGAAGAAAACTGATGGTGCCCGGCTATCAAAAGATATAGCATCTGGGGTCTTAAAGGCTTGAAGGTAAACAAGCAGTCATCTAGCAGAGAAGATCCAAGACCACGTGGATGAAGCACACCAGCCTGTGTGGTCATGAGGTA
Organism: Tenrec ecaudatus; assembly: GCF_050624435.1. Classification (NCBI taxonomy): domain Eukaryota; kingdom Metazoa; phylum Chordata; class Mammalia; order Afrosoricida; family Tenrecidae; genus Tenrec; species Tenrec ecaudatus. The sequence goes on along the minus strand of NC_134533.1, from coordinate 153,988,231 downwards.
TTGATAAGATCAGATATCAGAATTCAGAAGACCCAAAACAAAACAAAAAACATATTATTGAGAACAACAGAGGTCAGGGCAGAGACCCAAAACCTATCCATAGACAATAGGACATCCCCTCACAAAAGGGTCACAAGGAAGGGATGAGTCAACCAAGACACAGTATAGCACTGAGGAAGCACACAATATTCCTGATTCTTTAAGGCTTCCTCACCCCCCACTATCAATGACCCCAGTCCTGCCTTTCAGTTCTGACTAGACCAGAGCATGTACACTGGTACAGATAAGAGCCCTCAACACACGGAATCCAGGGCAGATGAGCCCCTCAGGAACAGAATTGGGAGTAACCATACCAGCAGGGTCAGAGAAAGTGGGCGGGGTGGGGGGAGTGAGGGAACAATCACAACCAACACATAGCGCCCACCACCACCCCCAGGAGGGGGACAAACAACAGAAATGTGAGTGAAAGGAGACAGTGGACAGTGTAAGAGATGAAAATAATAATTTATAATTTATCAAGGGGTCACGAGGGTGGGAAGTGGGGAGGGCAGGAAAAAAGAGGATTCTAAGGGCTCAAATAGAAAGCAAATGTTTAGACAATAGTGATGGCAACATACATACAAATATGCTTGATACAATTGATGTATGGATTGCTATAAGAGCCCTCAATAAAATGATTCAAATTTTAAAAAAAGAAAGGAGCATGGTTGAAACAGATTGTGGTAGCAAGTGTACGATGCTGCTTGGTGTGACTGAATGTGACTTGATGTGACTGCTTGATGTGAATGTTATGGTAGCTGTAAGAGCTCCCAATAAAATGATTTTAAAAAGAGCTGTAAGAACCCCCAATAAAATGGGGTGGGGGAGAAAACAGGTCTTTTGTCTGGCTGCTGACACCCCCTGGGGCTCGCAGGCATTGAGACCAGCTCCCTGCCCGCAGCAAGAAGACATAACAGATTGTGTGAAACGCAGCTCATATCAATGCTTTACTTGGGTTTTTACAGCTTTCATTTTTGTTTGTTGCTTTTGTGTGTGTATTGGTTGATTGATTGATATTTCTTTCTTTTCCCCCTTTCTTTTTTTCTGGTTTTCCTTCTTGCTGGCTTACTCTCTGCCTGCCCCCCACCCCCCACCCCCTTCCTTTTCTTCTTCCTCTATTTTTACCCATTTTTTATCCCGTCTCTTTCTTTTTCTTATTTTTTTTATTCTGCCCTGTCTGATGAGGGGAGAACATTATTACCCCACAAATCAGCCATATTCCACACATTTATGACTTACTCCCTTACTCAATGGGTCTCCAGCATATCAAAAAACCAAACCAAACTCACTTCCACTGAGTCAATTCTAACAGGAAAGTCTGTCACTAAGTCACCCAATGGCTACACGGCAGCAAAATGGGAGTCCGAGCATTAGACCTCTGCCACAGCTGAAGAAGAAATACCAAACCCATGTTCTCCAGAGATGGTAACAAGCAGCCTCTAAAACCCTGCCTGCTGACTCTTCCTACCAAACATGAACCCGTAACAGAAGTGCTGTCGCTGCAAGAGAATATGCAGTGCAGCCTCTCGTGGTTAACTTTTGAAAGGGATGGGAATGGGAGGTGAGTGAGCCAGTCTGCCCCAGCCGAAATCCTTTACAAGATACCAACATATTTGGAAGACTCTACAGACACATGATGTGCTAGTCTATGGCCATCAAGTGAGCCCCCACTCAGAATGACCCTATAGGACAGAGTAGAACTGCCCCTGTGGGTTTCCAAGGCTGTAATCTTTACAGGAGCAGAAAGCCTCATTTTTCTCCTGCAGAGAGGCTAGTGGTTTCAAGCTGCTGACCTTGTGGTTATCAGCCCAATGCATAATCCACTGCGCTACCAGTGCTCTATTGGATTTTAGCAGAGGTTTGAAAAATAAGGCAAAGGAACAAAAGTCAGAATCCAGAAAGACACTCACTCATAAAGGAACATTTGCTGTTGTTACCGGATGCCTTGAGTCCTCACGGATTCATGGCAATCCCTGTCACAGCGGTCCGCACAATCCGGCACAGTCCATTTCTGCACGCGCACCCCAGCCTTTGAGATGCTGCAGTCCTCTGCTGGCGCTATACGGCATTTCAGAACAATGGGGGACACAGGAGATTTTCCACTCACGTGGGTGTCGAAACAACTCGGTTTTGAAATTGCTATTTATAAAATTGTGAAGCTAGGACTTTCACGTAGCACAGAAAGCTCAGCTCCAGATGGATTAAATACCTAAATGTCAAAAATAAAAAAGCCTATAAATATATAATAGTTCACTTGAAGGTGTCATTTATATTCTACTGGAGTGGAAAAGATTTTAAAAAGTCAACTCTATCGCTCTTGCTAACTATTGTGTTGGAAGATGAAGCAAGAACAGAATAAAGAAGCAACAAACCTTGGAAATGAATGAAACTCTTAACTGACAAGTAAAAATCTAAAAGAATTATAAATTTAACAAAGCTACAAAATGCAAGGTGAGCATGCAAGACTTCTTTGGTTTGATATGTTAGCAATGGAAAATGGAAATTAAAAATCGAAGTAAAATATTTATAATAGTATCAAAAATAATTTTTAAAGTTAGGGATAAAACTGACAAAACATATGTATAATTCTTATCCTCAAAATGACAGAACAATGATAAGAGAACTTCAAGAATATCTAAATAAGTGGCCAGATGCACTGTGCTAATATAGGTAGGAAAATTCAATAGCCTTAAGGTATCAATTATCTGTAATATGACGTATCAATGAAACGCAATCCTGTTCAAAACTTCAACCTGCTTTCTGTTTGTTTTGTTTTGCCGGTTCGGGTTTGTTCTTGGTTTGGCGGGGGAGAGGGAGGTCTTTACTAACTGACAATCATGGGGGCCTCGCACTATCTGGGGAAAAAAAATGACCGGGAAAAAAAATGATTGAGAGACGCAGCCTGGAGACGTTACTGGAAGATCCAGCACAATGGTCGCCCAAGAAGAACCCCAAGTCCAGTTCAAGCTCGTACTGGTGGGTGGTGGTGGTACTGAAAAACGACATTGGTAAAACGTCACCTGACTGGTAAATTCGAGAAGTATGTAGGACCTCAGGCCTTGCGGTCCATCCCCTGTGGTCCACACTATCAGAGGACCTATGCAGTTCAACGTGTGGAACACGGCTGGTCAAGAGAAATGCGGAGGCCTGAGAGATGGCCATGATCTTCAAGCCCAGTGGGCCATCATACTGTTTGACCTAACCTCCAGGGTTACCTACAAGAATGTGGCTACCTGGCATAGGGATCTGGTTCGAGTATGTGAAAACAAACCCATCATGCTCCGTGTCAACAAAGTGGACATTAAGGACCAGAAAGTTAAGGCAAAATCCACTGACTTCCACCGAAAGAAACTTCAGTACTATGACATTTCTGCCCAAAGTAGCTACAACGTTGACAAGCCCTTCCTTTAGCTTGCTGGAAAACTCATTGGAGGTCTCAACTTGGGGCTTGTTGGGTGCCTGCTCCTGCCCCCCTCCCCCAGAGGTTGTTAGGGACCCAGCTTTGGCAGCACAAGATGAGCATGACTTAGAGGCTGTACAGACAACCGCTCTCCGGATGAGGATGATGACCCATGAGAGAACAGAGCTGGAGCCCAGCGTCCGAAGTCTGGTGTTAGAGGCAGCTGTCCTGTGGTGTCAGTGATGCAGCGTGTTTGCCTCTCTCAGAGAGCTCAGCAGAATGCACTCATCTTTGGGATGCTGAAGGAGATGAATGGGCTTTGGGGTGAGGGTGGCAGTCAAAACCTTCTCTTTTTTCCTGGACCTGCATATCTAGCTGTTTGGGAACACATTTTTCTTTCTTGAAATGCAAATACAAGACTGCTACAGTCACATCACAGTGTTCAGTGGTGGCGTTTTGTTTGTTAACAGTCGTTCCTGTTCCTTTTCCTTAAAGTTGCATTTCAAATAAAAAAGGTTGAAAGCAACCACTGTGTGGCCTGCAAGTGATAGCTCAGTGCAAAGAAAGCACCATGGAGTTCCTGAGCCACCCAGGAAAGGCTCTACAGTGGTTCTCAACCTGTGGGTCACGACCCCTTTGGGGGTCACGCAACCATTTCACAGGGGTTGGGCAATTCATAACAGTAACAAAATTACAGTGATGAAGTAGCAATGAAAATAATTTTATGGTTGGGAGTAACCATATGAGGAGCTGTATTAAAGGGTCGCGGCATTAGGAAGGTTGAGAGCCACTGCTCTAGAAAAAATACCGGAAAACTATAACCAGTGATTCCCTGCAAGGAGGGAATATATTAGTGCTTGAGTAATTAAAACTAAATTTTAAAATTTTAAAGAAAATCAGTAAACAAAAAGAACGAAATTAAAATCATATATAATCCCCGCTTCCAGAAATAACCACTGTTAACCTCTGCCCTGCATTATTCCTATTCATCTAGAAATACACTGTTCTATGATATAACTGTCCCATAACATTGTTTTATAATATATACTTTTTCTTAGCTACATGATATATGATGGACATTTCCCCCACATAATTGAATTGATTATTATGAATGTCATTTGAAATACAAATACTTAATGAGATCTTGATCACTGTGCATTTTATGTTACACTTTATCAAAAAGCATTTCCCATGCCCATTAACACGCTCTTACAAAAGACGTACAACACACCATTGTATTGATAAACCATAATTTGTTTGATCAACTTACTACTGTCATAGGAATTTGGGGGGGGTGAATGTAGGAAATAAAAGCAATTATTTCTACTACTAAAATCTATAGTACTCTGCTACCTTACAAAAAGAAAAAACAAATTGCCCACTGAGGAGGTGGGCAAAGAACCTGAAATAGAAGTTTCAGAAAGGCAGAAATCCGAATGGCCAGTAAATATATGAGAAAATGTTCCTGATCATTAGCCATAGGAGAAATTCAAATTAAAACAACTATGAGATACCACCTAACACCCTCAAAGATAGCCAATTCAAAAAGTCAGAAAGCAACACGTGTTGGAGGGGCTGTGGTGAGATAGGAACTCTCGTCCACTGCTGGTGGACCTGTAATTATGTATAGCCACTATTGAAATCAATTTGGTAATATCTAAAACAGATGGAAATCGAGCTACCATATGACCTAGCAAACCCCCTACTGGGCATATACTCAGAGGAGGCAAGAAGTAAACCAGCCAGACATTTGTGCTCCAATGTTCATTGCGTACAGTTCACAATCACAAGGAGTTGAAACAACCCAAATTTCCATCATCTGGCGAGTGGATTAAAAACCTGTGGTTCATACGTACAATGGAGTACTACGCATTGCTAAAAAGCAGTGATTGAATGCATGAAGCACGTTGCCACATGGGAAGAACTGGAGGAAATTATGCTAAACAAAGTAAGCCAAGCACAAAAAGACAAGTACAATATGAGTCCAGTGAGGTAAGCTTAAAAAATGCAAAAGGAGCATAGGGGAAAAGCTACAGTAAGCATACATTCCTGGGGTGAGGTCCAGGTAGTATGGCAGGGGCTAGACCCAATCCAGGGATACATATGGCAGCCAACTAAAAAGGAGGGGAAAAGAAAGAGTAAGAAAAAAAAATAACATGGGTAGCTGGAGAACAGGGCACTAACCTGCCCAAGGAGAGGGAGAGAGGGACTAGCTAGCCTTCAACCCGGTGCACCAAGAGGGGAGTGCAACCTACCGGAATGAAGCAGGAAACCAACAGAGAGCTCTGTGGGGCCAGCCCCAATCCCAACTATGTGGACACCCCACCCCTTCCCCCCAGAATTCACTTCAGAGGACAGCACTGAAGCTACAGCTCAGGGAGAGGGACATGTGATCAGAGCACACAGGAGCAAAAGAAGAGGGAAGGAGAGAGAGTGGAGCACACCCTCCAAACGCCGAGGCCGCTATCCCTGCTCAGAGCAGCCAATGCACAGAGAGGGCCATTGGGCTGGCCCCACCATGGGACACGACGTCCCTGTCTGACCCATAGCACTACGGGGGACAACACTGGAGGCACAGTGCAGGCATTGTGCCCTATCAGACCCCACCACACAGGGGTGAAACACTAAGGGCATGCAACAGAACAGCAAGGGGACCAAAGCAATGAAGTCCTCAGGGAATACCAAAAATAGACTTTGGGGCCAGGGGGTAGCACCCCATCAGATTCAACTGGCAAAACTCCTAAAGGTCAACAACTATTTATAGGCTTGTGTTAGTCTGGGTACTTTAGAGAAACAAATCCACAGAAACTCATATGTGTGAGAGAGTTTTATATAAAGGTTAAGTGCATATCAAGAAAACATCCCAACCCAGTGCTGCCCAAGCCCATAGGTTCAGCGCTAGCAGGGGTCTCCACACAGCTGCTCCAGCACCCAGAGCTGCATCGGGGTAGGTCCATGTGTCTTCTCCTTGGGGATGTCTTACAGGAAGTGAGCCTTGGCAGCTGAAGCAGGGACCTGGCTAAGGCAGCTGCACCCTGGTCTGACCATCAGAAAGCAAGAGACCCGAGAACTAGAAAGGCAGGGTTCACCAGCCATTTATCTCTCTGCCCTTCAATGTGTTTATCAGCCAGGTTGGCACAATAAACTTTAAATATATTAATCCACCCATTGCCAGCTTGGCACCTGTACATAATTCTTTAGCCTCACAATTGCAATTAACACCTACACCTTAATCCTATAATCCTGTGAATATGTTCCCCCACCTATGAAAGTTTGTAAGCCAACCACTTCATGCCTTTATCCCCCAAATTTTGGGTATACAATTTTTATACTGCCCACTTACATCAAGCCAGTGCTCTGAGGAGACAATCTTTTTCCAACATGAAGAATTTTCATTTCAGTTGGAACCTTGTGAAGTCTGCATCCATAAGCAAAGTCAAATCCAGACAGGCCATCCATAAAGTCAGCAACAATATGCACCAGTTCACAGGCTCAAAAATCTCCATCTGGTCAGGTTCTGGTCAACTCAATGTGGGCTGCCTCACTCAGCCTCCACAGGGTGCCCGTTGGTCGCCTTGCCTTGAAACCATGGGCTCTCACCAATACTCAACAAGCCTAGCCCCCACGTGCTAGGTCATGAACTTTAGACCAGTCAACCCGCTCTCATCTTCTCCTTTTCCCCCCCTCTGTAAACCAAGTCCACAGGTGTCAGTGGCCAAACTCAACCTGTCTCTTTATTGCTGCATTTCTCCCACTTCCACTCAACAAGTAGTTCCAGATGGTCACCTAGCAATCATCTCAGCCTGCCCACAGGTTCCCTTTAACATTTGGTCTCAGAGAGGAGTTTTCAGATTTTTTTTTTAATTTTAACAATTTATTGGGGTTGATACAATTCTTTTCACAGTTCATACATATACATACATCAATTGTATAAAGCACATCTGTACAGTCTTTGCCCTAATCATTTTTTTCTCTTTTCTTCTTTTACGTTTTATTAGGGACTCAAACAACTCTTACCACAATCCATACATATACATACATCAATTGTATAAAGCACATCCATACATTCCCTGCCCCAATCATTCTCAAGGCATTTGCTCTCCACTTAAGCCCCTTGCATCAGGTCCTCTTTTTTTCCCCCCTCCCTCCCCATTCCCCCCTCCCTCATATGCCCTTGGTAATTTATACATCGTTATTTTGTCATATCTTGCCCTATCCGGAGTCTCCCTTCCCCCCTTCTCTGCTGTCCCTCTCCCAGGGAAGAGGTCACATGTGGATCCTTGTAATCAGTTCCCCCTTTCCAACCCACTCACCCTCCACTCTCCTAGCATCATCCCTCACAGATTTTTTTCCAGCATCTGACAAACACCATTGGTTCCTGAGTACTCCAAAGCACTGGGTGGCATATATCTTTTCAAAACTTTCTTTGCAGGCATAGCCTAAACTCATCTAAAGATCAAATTTTAATGGTTGAAAGCAGGTGGACTTAAAAACTTTATTTTCATACTTCCATTTTTTCCAGAAAACAACTGAGTAAACAGTGTGGCTTTATCTGACCTCTGGCCAGACAAAGAAGAAAGACTACCATGAGGGAGAGGTCAAACAGACATCTACTCTCCATCTTATGATTTGTTTCTCCAGTACTCCACTCCCAAGATACCATAATGTGTCAGTCTGGGTACTTTAGAGAAACAAATCCACAGAAACTCATGTGTAAGAGAGTTTTATATAAAGGTTAAGTGTGCATCAAGAAAACATCCCAACCCAGTGCTGCCCAAGCCCACAAGTCCAACATTAACCCATTGTCCAACACCAATCCACAAAGTCCTCCTCCATCTCACAAAACATACTATGATGCCGACAGCAGGAGGAAAGCCAAATCAGTGAGCATGTAAGCATCTCAGCGCTGGCAGGGGTCGCCACAAGGCTTCTCCAGCACCCAGGGCTGCATTGGGTAGGTCCATGTGGCTTCTCCTTGGGGATGTCTTGCAGGAAGTGAGCCTTGGCAGCTGAAGCAGGTAACTGGCTAAGGCAGCTTCACCCTGGTCCGACCCTCAAAGCAAGAGACCCAAGAACTAGAAAGGCAAGACTCAACAAGCCAGTTTATCTCTCCGCCCCTCAATTAATCCCACATGTATTCATTGGCCAGGTTGGCACAATAAACTTTAACTATATTAAGGCTTTTTGGTTTTTTTATCATTGGCTTTTTCTGTTGTTTTGGTTTTGTGTTTTCTTTTGTTGTTTTGCTTCGCTCTGTCTTGTTTTTGTGCTTATTATTGTCTCTGCATGTCTATCTAGATAAGATAGGTGGGATAAACAAACCAGAGAAGAAAACAATGGGACCAACTGTTCCAGGGAGGAAACAGGAGGGAGAGGAAAAGGTAGGTGGGAAGGGAGTGGGTTTTAATAAACCCAGGAACAAGGGAAAAAGTGATCTAGAATTGATGGTGAGGAGAGCGTAGAATGCCTGGGAGGGTTTGATCAAGGGCAATGTGACGGAGAGGAATCACAAAACCTGAGTGAAGACTGGACATGGTAGTGGGACAAGAGGAAAGTAAAAGGAAATAGAGAAAATAACTAGGAGGCAAACGGGCACTTATAAAGGTCTAAATATAGGCATGTACATATGTAAATATATTTTTATATAATGATCGTGACATAGGTCTATGTCCATTTATTTATATGTTAAGTATTAAGGTACCAGATGGACATTGGGCCTCTATTCAAATATGCCCTCAATGAAAGAACACTTTTGTTCTAATAACATGGCATTCTTTTTTTTTTTTTTACAGGGGCTAGTGTGAACGCAGTCCCCCACTACCACAAATTATGCAGTCGAGTTTCCCGCATTTGGGGAAATCACAGGGGTCAGCACACCCAGAGTGCAATGGATGAGCCTCGCCCTGGGAAAACCACCTTCATGATCATGTTGTCGCCCCTGTCATAACCTGGCATTCTATGATGCTCAGCTTCCTGACATGATTGCTGAAGACAAAGTGGTGCATAAGCAAATGTGGTGAGGAAAGCTGATGGTGCCTGGCTATCAAAAGATAAAGTGCCTGGGGTCTTAAAGGCTTAAAGATAAACAAGTGGCCATCTAGCTCAGAAGTAGCAAAGCCCACATGGAAGAAGCACACCAGTCTGTGCGATCATGAGGTGTCAATAGGATCAGGTATCAGACATCAAAGACCCAGAACAAAAAAATTCATATCTATGTGAATGAGGCAGAGTGTAGACCCAAAGCCCATCTGAAGACACCTGGACACCCCCTTACAGAAGGGTCACAAGAAAGAGACAAGCCAGTCAGGTTGCAGTATAGCACTGATGAAATATACAACTTTCCTCTAGTTCTTTAATATTTCCTCTCCCTCACTATCGTAACCCCAATGCTACCTTACAAATCTAGCTAGACCACAGCATGTACATGGATACAGATAAGATATGGAAACACAGGGAATCCAAAACAGATAAACCCCTCAGGACCAACAATGAGAGTAGCAATAACAAGAGGGGAAGAGGAAGGTGTGGGGAGAAAGAGGAAACCTATCACAATGATCTACATATAAGTCCTTCCCAGGGGGACCGACAACAGAAAAGTGGGTGAAGGGAGAAAGCAGTCAGTGTAAGACATGAAAAGTTTTTTATATATAAATTATCAAGGGTTACTAAGGGGGGTAGGATGGGAAGGGCAGAAAATAAGCTGATGCCAGAAAGAAAATGTTTTGAGAATGATGATGGCAACATACATACAAATATGCTTGATGCAATGGATTAACGGATGGATCGTGATAATTGCTGTATGAGCCCCGATAAAATGGTTTATATAAAAGAAAAGAGTGTTAAAAAAATCCTTTCATCTGTCCATGACTCTTTCCTAAGGATAAATTTTGTGGAATTATTGGGCGAAAATCAGAAAAGCCTTGTAATATTTCATACACATTTGATACAAACTTATTTCCAGAAAGTTTGAACAAATTTTCATTCATGCCAGTATGAGAAAGCCCATTTCTATGTTTTACATGGGAATTAACATTTTTGTCTTTGTAACAGGACCCATAAAAAGAAAAACAGAAACAATTTTATTAATGATGTTGTGCCTTCTCTATTTTTCTCTATATTCACTCTGTTCACTTTTCTAATTTTTCGAACTCTGTTTTCATGTCCACTTATCTTTTCCTTCAGAAGTCAGTGACTGATTTATCATGATGCTCTTGGTGGAAGACTCATGTCGTGGATGGCGGGGTGAGGGTGGGGGTGAATGGAGTTTGAAGAAAGTAATATTTCTCACACTAGCCCTGTCCAAACTGCTATAAAATTCAATGCTAACTCAAAAACACTTTGCAGAAAGCAGCCAGGAAAAAACACAGTGCAGACACATGGCCTTCTAGTGATTCAATGGCCCAAGCCTAGTATTAGGTGTTCTTATTTATAAAAGCCCACATTCGTGTGGCTCTTCTTATGGGTTCACTACCTTATCTGCATTATTTCGTAGGCTCCTCCCTTCACCCTACAAGACAGACACGCTTCTGAAACCCAGGCAAGATAAAATTCTCAAGATGGTAAGTGATTTGGCCCAGGTTTTACATATGCCCTTAATCTGTGTTTTCCTGGCCACACTGTGGGCATTCTCAACCATGGGTATCCATTCTTTATGGGCATCTGCTTGCTGGGTTCTGCCTGGAATATAACCCCCAAGCACGGTGCATGCCTTCATTCCTCCTCAATCACCCTCATCTCTCTCTCTCCAGCTTCTTACTAACGATGAATATCCCTGCTGGGACCACAGCAAGGAATGAGCGGGAAGTATTCAGTGGCTCAGTCTGTGGAATCCTAACTGTTGCCCTGAGCTCACTGGGCCAACTTCACGGTTTGCTGGGGAAACATCTGTGCATAAATGGGCCCCTTTCCACTTGCTGCCATCAATGGGCAAGGTGACAGGAATAACTCATTGTCTATGACTAACCTTGTACTTTCTTTGGGAGCAGTAGTTGGATAAAACTGTCCGCTGGCACATTATGACGCCATCCTTCCAGAGGCTTTCTGAAAGGTCAGCTATCCTCACCACGTCCTTCTGTATCTTGGTTACACTGACCCAAAACACCAGGCTCAGCAGGCCACCTGATACTGCACAGTGACAGGGACCATGACATTATTAGGTGATCAAGCTACTAAAGCTGAGACACATCCTCCTTTTAAAATGCAACATTAATGCAGGAAGGTCAACGCTATGTATCCATTACTGGTCTTTAAATTAGATGTCTGCGAGAAGGTTATCGTTTGGAAATAAATTGAACCAATTTTTTCCTCAAGCTAGTTGACTCTCTTTGAAGTAGAAAATAGAGCCCAACAACGATGAAAAACTCTCGCTGTTATTTTCACGGTACTCCGAAGCTTGGAGACTTTTTCCGTGTGAGCTGTGCTGAGTGACATTGTGAATGTAGACAAGTTATGCGCCAGACGACTCGGGTTCCTAGAAAGACACTCGTGAAGGCTTTCATCCAGTCTTCTCTTTGCTCCGATAAAATTTGCCACTCCACACTTCCTGTGTCGGTCAAGTACAGGAATTCAAAAGGAGCAAAGTCTTCCTGTGTGGTATCTCCTGCCCCGGTGTTCACCATCCTAACCTTGCCACCTGTGAAAGTGGCTTCATTAGGAAACAGGGTCTTTGACAATATTATCACTTACCTTAACATGAGGGCATGCCTTGGGAGAGTAGCCCTTGGTCCGATCTGGATGGTATCCTGATTTTTTTCTTACTATTTTTAAATAATATTTTTTATTGACATAGCTTACTCATTGCAATATATTCTCTTCCCATACCATTCAGTTGTTCAATCCCATCCGGTGGGGTTATACACTCATGGATGCTATCAACTCCTCTCTCACCTTGTCCCTGACCCCTCTCACTTCCAATACCCTCAGGGAACCATTATGCCGGTCAGTGTCTGATGGATCATCTCTCTTGACTACATGTACCCAGCGATCTTAAATAAATAAATGAACATGTGCAAATCTATCATGACAAAGGAGGTAGATCGTGTATGGACCATGATAGTAAGGGGAGGAAATCTTCAAGAACCAGGGACAGTTAGTGGGGCCACGCCACATGCTGGATTGATCAAAGAGCAGAGAGCCGGAGAGACAGTGGCCATGTGACAAGGGAGGTGTTCTAGAATAGCACTCTGAGGACCTACCGGGAGCCCCAAGAGACAAGGAAGGATCTCCCCAAGAGCCTTTGGAGAAAATGTGACTCTACTGACACTCTGTGTGCAAAACTCCGCCAGAGTCCCAGCACCTCCGGAGCTATGAGCCCACGCGGTGACCATGGTTGACGCCGCCTCATCTGTAGCACTCGGTTACAGCAGCCCTAGGAAATGAATAGAAGCTATTTGAGCCCCTGTTATGTGCGTGCTGCTAAGTGAGAATACTTCCTCCAGACTCCTGAGACCTTCCTATTGAGGAAGCTCAGAGAGTGCTACGGCTTTGGCCTCTTTCCTCTCCTGTAGTCATTCCTGCTGAGCGGCAGAGCGGTGACATCGCTGAGCCCCTTTGGGACACCTTTTCTCTTTTCCCGTCTCATCCCAGGGACTGTTTGCCCTTGGTGCTCCTTGTCCTTCGTGTTACCTGGGCACATAAACCCTCGTTAAAGGATGGGAATGGGATACCATTTGTGAAGTGCCTCCATATAAAAGTTTTTTCCTTTGGTTGTTTAACTTACCTGGTTTGACTGGTACATGCTCCCCAGGTTTGCTGGTTGTTACCTTTTGTCGTTTGCAACTCTTTCCTCCCAGTGTGTTGCTCATCTACCTTAATTTACAGGCTTTAGGGTAAATATGTTTTAAATGTCTTGAAGTCTAATATTTGTGTGTATCGTCATAAAGATGTATTTTAGCTGCCCATTTGCTGCTGTTTGATTTACATCTTAATTTGTTATAAACACACAAAGAGAAGAAGGATATGACTTGTTGAGGCCATTCTCAATGATTGCAACGTTTGATGGGCTAGGGTTTGAGCATACCCACATGGACCATTTCAATCAGAGTGGAAAGGGGGAACAACAAAGGATCCGGCAGAGAGACGTTCAGTGGGGCCAGGCCATGTGGTTAGGGTCTCAAATTCTATTCAGTCGGGAGGCATTTTGACCTTGGCAATTTGCAGAGAGTTCTATTGGGCCAGTTTGACTGCTGATCCCAGGTCAATGGCTGGGTGGCCTTAAAGCAGCAATATCATATATTAGCCTCCATGAACTGACAGTGGCTTTGTCCATAGGCAAGTGACTATATTTCTAGAGGCAACTCACCTCCGATTCTATCACTGTGTTCAAAGTGCCCTTTGCCATTTCATTCAGTGGAAAGTAACCACAGTCACAAACGGAAATACAACGTTCTACCAGGACTGCTTAGGAACTTTAAAAATAGACAAATAGTTGTGCCATTTTCTCAATATCTTGTTTACAGTGGCCCAACATACCAGCATCCCAGGGCAGCAGCCACCTGACACTGTCCAGTGACAGTGAGCCCCTATCAGTGACCTTCACTGAGCCCCTATCAGTGACCTTCACAAAGCACTTCATTGAGCCCCTATCAGGTGTCCAGCCTTCTACCAGCAACAAGAGATACAGAGCCAAACAACACAGAGATCTGACCTCCAATGCATCCCTTCCCAAGGCTCTTCCAACAGCAGGTAGGAAGCCCGCTCACGGAAGTAGCATGGGATGGAAGGCAGCACCGAGGAGGTAGCTGAGGCCAACCTAATGGAGAGAGGTTGGCTGGGGAGCTTCCAAGGAGAAGTGATCTGCTGTCTGAATCTTCAAGGTTTTCGGAAAAAATATCACTAAAAGAAGGACACAGAGAGGAGGAATATTCTGGTAAGAAGCAGCGGCCCGTCTGGAAGAAATGAGTGACGGAATTATAAGTAATCTAGATGAAGGGAGAGGAAGCAAGGAAGGAAGATTTCAAGGGATAAAAGGGGGACAAGGACAGATGACTCAAAGATCGTAACCCTGCTAGGGACTTTAAGCCCATAAGTGACTAAAGTAACTGGTCATCGTAGAGAAGTGCCTACATTGTCAGGAAGCAGCCCCAGAGGCAGGTCAACCAGTCAGAATATACATGCATGATGTTGGCCTAAAGGAGGTAGCAGCTGAGAAAGTCATTATTTTACTCATTCATCTACCTTTCATTCATTTGTTCATTCTTTCAACAGAAGATTTTTAGAGTCTGCCATCTTTGCCAGGCACTTTTAAGTACTAAGGATGCACCCGTAAATAGTAGAAAAAATGAGAACTTTTAAAACCTTTCAAAGTTGGAATTGACAAGAATTGGTGGGTCGTTGATTGTCTGGTTTTGTGGCATATGTAGGCCTTGGGGAAGGGGTGGGGACAGAGATAAGGGTGACTGCAAGAAAAAAAAATGAAATCTTAAGAATGAATTCTTGGTTTCTGATTTCAGAAACAGAAAAGGGTCGGTTTTAGGAAATGCGGGAGTCTGACAGGAACGCATGCCTGAGAAAGAATGCAGGCAACAGGTGATAGGTCCCACTCTCAAGTTAACTCATGTAGACCCATGCAGTACACTGTGGAGAGCCCGGGGAGTTACCAGGGAAGGGATGAGATCAGACGGGCTTTTTGGGGTTTTTTAAAATTGTTTTATTAGGGGCTCATACAACTCATATCACAATCCATACATACATCAATTGTGTCAAGCACATCTGTACATTCATTGCCCTCATCATTCTCAAAACATTTGCTCTCCACTTAAGCCCCTGGCATCAGCTCCTCATTTTTTCCCTCCCTCCCTGCTCCCCCCTCCCTCATGAGCCCTTGATAATTTATAAATTATTATTTTGTCATATCTTGCCTTGTCAGACATCTCCCTCCACCCACTTTTCTGTTGTCCATCCCCCAGGAAGTCACATGTAGATCTTTGTAATCAGTTCCTTCTTTCCAACCCATTTTCCCTCTATCCTTCCGGTATCACCACTCACACCACTGGTCCTGAAGGGATCATCTGCCCTGGATTCCCTGTGTTTCCAGGTCCTATCTGTACCAGTGTACATCCTCAGGTCTAGCCAGACTTGCAAGGTAGAATTCGGATCATGATAGTGGGGTGGGAGGAAGAATTTAGGAACTAGAGGAAAATTGTATTTTTCATCGTTGCTACATCGTACCTTGACTGGCTCGTCTCCTCCCCAAGACCCCTCTGCAAGGGGATCTCCAGTGACTGACAAATGGACTTTGGGTCTCCACTCTGCACTACCCCCCTCATTCACTATGGCAAGACTTTTTTGTTCTGATGATGGCTGATCCCTTCGACCCCTCATGATCGCACAGGCTGGTGTGCTTCTTCCATTTGCACATATGCACCCGTTTGTCCTCAGCGATCGTATCATGGAGGTGAGCACCCAATGATATGACTTTTTGTTCTTTGATTCCTGATAACTGATCCCTTCAGAACCACATGATCACACAGGCTGGTGTGTTCTTCCATGTGGGCTTTGTTGCTTCTGAGCTAGATGGCCGCTTGTTTACCTTCAAGCCTTTAAGACCCCAAATGCTATATCTTTTGATGGCTGGGCACCATCAGATTTCTTAACCACATTTAGTTGTTTACCTACTTTGTCTTCGGCAGTTGTGTCGGGAAGGTGAGCAACATAGAATGTCAATTTAATAGAAGAAAGTATTCTTGCATTGAGGGCGTACTTGAGTGGAGGCCCAATGTCTTTCTGCTACCTTAATACTAGACCTATAAATATATGCACATAGATCTATTTCCCCATCCTAATATATAAATATATTTGCATATGTACATGTCTTTATCTAGGCCTCTATAAATGCCCATTGCCTCCTAGCTCTTTCCTCTATTTCCCTTGACTTTCCTCCTGTCCCACTATCATGCTGCATCCCCACTGGGTTTCAGCAATTCCTCTTGGTTACATTACTCTTGATCATGCCCTACAAGGCCTCCCACACCCACCTCACCACCAATTTGGATCACTTGTTGTTCCTTTATCCCTGGGTTTGTTAACACCACTTCCTTTCCCCCCATGTCCCCCTATCCCATGTCCTCCTGGAACTGTTGGTCCCATTGTTTTCTCCTCCAGATTGTTCATCCAGCCTATCATATTTAGACAGACCTGCAGAGATAATAGCATGCACAAAAACAAGACAGAGCAAAACCAAGCAACAATATACAACAAAACAACAACAATAAGCCACTGACAAAGAACAAAACAGAACAAGAAAGAAAAGTTTGTACTTAGTTCAAGGATCATTTGTTGGCCTTTAGGAGTGTTTTCCAGTCCAGTCTGTTGGGACACCACACCCTGGCCCCAAAGTCCATTTTCAGCATTCCCTGGGAACCTTGCCGCTCCATTCCCTTGCTGTTCCGCTGGACTCCCCCAGTGCTTTGCCTCGTTGTGATGGGATCAGATCAGTTGTAATTCCCACACTGTGTCTCCAGTGCTGTCCCCTTCAGGGCCATGGGTCAGTGAGGGGCGTCATGTCTCAAAGTGGGGCTGGCCATGTGGTCCTCTCTGTGAACTGGCTGCTCTAATTGGGGTCATTGTCCTCAAGGCCTGGTGGGCCAGGTTGTGTTCCACTCTCTCCTCCTCCCTGTTCATCTGCTGAGATCAGACTGATGTTTTAAGGTACTTGCAAGAACTCATCCTTTTTGAAACCATATATTCACTTCCCTTTTTAGTTGTTTGTTGGTAATTCCAGAAAGTCTACAGCCCATGAGAATTTGAACTTCTGTTCTCTGTTTACCCCCACTGGGTCAAGATTCTTAGACGAACAGAATGTCAGCAATGGGAGCTGGGCACCATCCAGTTCTTCTGATCTCATAGAAATAGAGACCGTTATGAAAACAATAATAGTTCACCATTTGTCAAGGGGCCACGAGGGTGGGAGGGTGGAGAGGGAAAAAAAAGCTCATAAAGGGAAAGTAAATGTTTAGAATATGGTGATGCCAACATATGTACAAATATGCTTGATACAATTGGTGGGTGGATTGTTATAAGAGCTGTAAGAGCCCCAGTAAAATGATTTAAAACAAGAAAAGGAGGCAGATGTTCATGGAGGCAATTAGCCACCCATGCCTTATCCTCCTCATATTCCCGAGTCTCCTCCCTTTGTTATGCCAGCGGCATAGAGACTGGCTGCCATGCCTTAAATGACGACTTGCAAGCTTTTAAAAACCCAAGGTCCGTGGAATAAACTAATAGTAGAACAGAAGCACTAGATGTGTTACTAGAACAAGTAACTGGGATGTCCCATGTAACCATGACCCTAAACTTCCAAAAGAAGAGACCAAATCCCATGAGGTGTTTGGTTGCACCTAACAGTTTCATCGGGTGCTCACCTTTTGTGTTTCTGTTGTGGTAAATATATCTATCACATAACTCTTGCCAATTTTACTTTTTCAGGTGGAACTTATTGACAATAATTTCAAATACAATATTTCAATCACTATTAATCTTCTCCTCTATTCCACCCCTAGTCACCACTTACAAACTTTGTCCTCTAAATATTTGCCTCTTCTTATCTCTGTACATAAGTGAGATGACACTCTTTGTCCTTTTATAGCTCAGCATGGTGTCTTCAAGCTCCATCCATATGTAACACCCATCTATGTACCAGATTTGGGTTTTCCATTCAGCTGTTGATTGGCATTTAGGCCTCTTTCACCTTTCGGCTATTGTCAATAGTGCTGTTCAGAACATTAGTCTATATACTTCTTATGAGCTTTGCTTTCGAGTTGGGGGGAATAGCTTAGGAGTAGAATTACTGGGGCTTATGGTAGTTTGGGTTTGGGTTTGATCAACCTAGAAATTCAATAGATTAATAGAACCTGTCCTACTAAAGTGATCATCATGATAATATCCTTTTCTTCTCTCACAATCCTTCATGAGTCACTGATAATTTCGTTAAAAGGTATTCACAAATACAATTAAGTTCCCTTGAACAAAGCTCTTTCTTAATACTATTTTATTTCTAGAATCAAGTACACTCCTAGATTTATGGTTTAGCAGCATTTTGTACATATTCTATTTTCCATATTTTTAATTGACTTCACAAATATAAATACAAGTCCTTTTTAAAATTTGATCTCTGGAGGAAAATTGAACTGATTTTTATAGCATTTCCAGTGTGAGAATTAAATACCAGTTATCCCTAGATCATGACTAGGGAGTGTCTGACCTGTGAGCCATATTGTTGTTATTACATGCCACAGAGTTGGTTCTGACCCATAGCAACCCTAAGCACAACAGAACAAAGCACTGTCCAGTCCTGTGCCATCCTTGCAATTGTTCCCATACTCGAGCCCACTGTCGCATCTACGGTGTCAATCCACCTCATCAGAGGCCTTCCTCTTCTTTGCTGCACTGTACGGCCCTCAAAATCATCAGTACCAGCGAACAAAAAACACCTCACCAAAGAGAAGCCATTCCAGCCACCACATGAGGATGACTTCACTAAATGTTTGACCAGTATGGACCATGAATGATTTCATAAATTCCCGAAAGGCTCTTGGCAAAAAATAAAAAAAGATTCCCTACCCCTGCTCGAGATAAGTGAGAAGTAGCTATCATCCACTATTTATTAAAATAAGCCTAATGCATGCTTTAAGTGATTATTTGTTTTGTCGCCACTCAGAAACTTACTATCTAACCAGATTAATAACTGCTTTGTTGACACCTTGTAGTGTAGTGAAGTATTTAATATGGCCCGCCTAGCCATAGTTTTTTATTTTTAATCGTTTTATTAGGGGCTCATGCAACTCTTATCACAATCCATACATACATCAATTGTGCAGAGCACATTTGTACATTCATTGCCCTCATCATTCTCAAAACACTTGCTCTCCACCTAAGCCCCTGGCATCAGCTCCTCATTTTTCCCCTCCCTCCCCGCTCCCCACTCCTTCATGAACCCTTGATAATTTATAAATTATTATTTTGTCATATCTAGTCATCGTCTTTTACTCCCACCAAGTGACTTTCCTGATGAGTCTGGGTGAAGAAAATGGGGGGTGTTACTAGTAGGATGCAGTTGTGAGTAGTTATTAAAAGGTTAAATGTCATTGTCATCCTGCCGGGTATAAAATGAGCTATCTCAGAAGAAGGAAGGGGGGAACCTCACTCACTACCAGCAAGAAAGAAGAGTCAGGCGTGAAGCATGCCCTTTGGACCCCAACCTCCTTGATCCAGGAGACAGCAGTGACATCAGAGGAGCAGGGGTAGCAGAGGAGCTACAGCAGCAGATCCAAGGGCAAGAGTCTGAGCCAGAGCTGCAGACATCCCCGCCCACAGAGCGAAACGAGCTGAGTGTCGGGAGCCTCCACCTACATAAGTGGGGGACTAGGTTTACTGAACCATGCAGTGAGAGCTGAGTGCCTTCAAGCTGAAGCTGAGGGCAGAGGGCCGTGCCCTTGGGTCCTTATTAGCAGCCCTGAAAGAGCTGTGCAGCATCACCCTCATAAGGCAGAGGACAGGCCTAGAGGCTGAAGGCCAGAGAGAAGCCTGCCTGCAGATAGGTCACAAAAGAGACTGTCCTAAATGAATGAACAACTGCACTGTTCACTTCGCTAATAATGCCCATGGGCATGGTCTGGGAGTTGGGTGTAATCATCGCAATAAATTATCAAAGCCAGAGGAGACGTAGAGTGTTGTGGGAGGGAACATTAGTGTCAGAATAGGTAATACGTTTGGAGGGTGGAGGCACATATAACCCGGACTCCTAGGAATTGGGCCTGAGCTGATGCTGATGGCGATTTTCCTTTTCCCTTGTGAATTCAGGGAAGGTCAGATGCCAGATGCCATCCTCCTATGCCATTATTTTTCACAACCCTCAAGTCCCTTCTTTTTATTTTGCAAACAAAAGACTATTTTAAACACAAATACTTTACCACTTATTCTACTTCTTAAAAGTCTGGAAATCCTCTGGGAAGCTTGTCTATTTCCAAACGAGTTCATGGGAACAGTTTGGATTGCATCTCAATTCCTTCAATATTCTCTGTGATAGAAGAGTCCTTTGAAGCCTAAATTACCTTACAAAAAAAGTGCTTCCAGGGAAAGTTTACGGGCTGTCATTTTTGCCTCTATGAGAAAAGGTAGCTATTCCATTGAGGCATAATGGGATGGTGAGCAAATGTTCGACCCAGAGGTCCCCTCTAGGACTCTATTTAATGTAAATTTCTAGATCGTGTTCATTCTAGAAGAACAAAAACGTACTCAAGAGTCACACTTTTAATCTGTCATTTGGGAGTATTTTTTTACATAGTCTCATTGTACACTTTTTATACCAAGGTATTATGAAATGTTTGATGGAAGTGTAATGAAATGACTTACAATTGCAATATTAAAAAGTTTTCCAAGTCATAAGTGACATCATACAGTACGAGATTTTCTATATCATGCGAAGACTACACTACCAGAATCTGCATCTTCAATGCCACCCCTGAGCATCAGGGCGCTGCAGCAGAAGCAACCTGAAAGAGATTGTAAAGTTCTGTCGCCACTGTAGATTTGAAGGACACCTCTACTTCTAATCATCAGGAACGATAGTAGACACCATGGTATTGTTAATCTCACTGCTCGCAGAGGCTGACGTGAGTTGGATACTTTTATCTGTAGTTGGGACTCGTCCCCCAACAATTTCATTGGTGTTCCTCTTTGGCCTCAGGAGAATAATGAAGCACTTGGGAGCAAATATGCAACCCAACAAACCGTAGCTGGACGCCAAGATGGCAAATATTTCCACAGCCACTTTGAACTTGCCTTTGGTGCTCAAGTAAGCAGGGACAAAAGAAATCCAGACAATGAAAAAGACCAGCATCCCAAAGGTGATGCATTTTCCTTCATAGTAATTATCTGGCAACTGGCGAGCCACAAAGGTAGTAAGGAAGCAAAGCAAGGCCAGGAAGACATCGACCCCAAAAATGAAACATAGAAATTCTAGGGAGCCCTCATTGCATTCCAGAATGATCTTTATATTTTGAGAATCTATGTTCTTGTACACCTTTGGGGGCGCCAAGGCCAAGTAGGCTATGCATACGCCAATCTCAATTAGAAGAGAGATCAATACAATGACTTTCCGATAAAGGGGACGGATGGACGTAAGCTGGGTTTTGGATTTGGAGATTCTGTAGGCTAAAAAAAGTGAAATGGTCTTGCCAAGGATGCAAGAGAGACAAAGAGAAAACCCAAGTGCCAGAATGATCTGGCGGGCCTTGCAGGACCAGTCGTATGGCCTGCCAATGAAGAGCATGGACGAAAGGACCGTAATGCCCAGTGAAACCTGAATGAGGAAACTCAGCCCCCGGTCATTGGCATTCACCAGGGGGGTGTGCCTGTACAGCACATACACAATTATGACTGCAGAAACCACCAGGGCCCCAAAGATGGACAGAATGACAAGTGTGAATCCTAAGGCCTCGTCATAAGCAAGGAACTCCACTTCTTTCAGGACACACTTGCTCTTTTGTGCATTTGACCAATAGTCTTCATCACACTGCGTACACTCCCTTTGACCTGTTGAACCAAGAACAGACAAGAAATTAATCCCATGCTCTCCTTCAAAGCCCTAGAACAAACACTCTTTGAAAATCCATGTCTGCCACATTATTACAGAAGTGCTACAACAGCCTTAGATTGTCCAGAGAATATTACAGATAGCGAATTCTTCACAACAGCGGAAAGTCAATCTTCTTTCTTGATTCCACTCTTTCCTCCATGGGCCATTTCATTAAGAGGCTCTTTCATTCTCTTCCAATTATCTAATTGAGAAGAAAAATGTCTATCTTCATGAAGCCCGGAACAATCCATAAAGGATTAAACAAACATATAAAAATCAAAGCCACAAAGGTGAAGCACCAAGAAGAGTGCAGCAGGGATGAGGCTGACTCAAACACAAGTGGTTTGGGTCCTCCATTCACACCACTGTTTTCTCCTAAAGAGAATGTGGCTTTGCCCACTCAGCCTTCCCCAGGCCACCTTCTGAGGGAGTTGTTACTCATTTGTCCATTTGAGAAAATGAGTAGAAAAGAAGGAGGGAAGCAAAAGCCACCACCGTGTTGACAGGCTGAGAAGCCGTTTTGGCAGTCAGTAAAGGCAGAGGCGCCAAGGGAGAACACTGGGACCTGAGAAACAATTATTTGAGATGGGTGATGGTAGAACATAAAATAGAGATCGTCGATATTCTCTGAGAGATGCAGGTAATGATTAATGGCTGTTTGGTGGTATTTCTCGGGGTGTACGTCTATGAGGGACTAGGCCTATGGGAGCCAGGGGCTTTAAAACTTATTATTCTTGTTTTCCATTTGAGAGGATTTTCCTCCTTTAATTGCATTCTATTTCATTTGAGGACCGTTTGGTGAAAGATAAGAGTAATATGTGTCTTCTTTAACGGAAGGGTTTATCCCTAAACATCTAAAAATATGAGAACTCTTTCTTTAAATACATCTGCTAAGGGTAAGCACATAAAATATGCAGAATTCATAGAATAAGAGCTGCAAGATTCATCTGTCCAACAACTTCAACTATTGCTACATTAAGTCAATATCTTTAGGGATGGGAATGCATGCCTCTTCTAGGCTTCAGTTCAACTCAAACTCACGGCCATCAGTCACTGCAGATTGCAGTCCAATTGTTAGCCACTATGCCAACAGGGCTCCTGTATTGCCTCATCTAATTCCAGATCTTCTAGTTCCAAATTAGAGATGACCAAAAACCTAACAAACCCACCACCATAGAGTCGGTTCCAACTCAGTAACTTTATAGAACAGCGAAGGGCTGTTCCTTGCATTTGATTTCCAAGACTATTAATCTTTACATGAGCTGGCGGCTTAGCTTCGCCATTCTCTCAAAGAGCAGTGAATGGGCTTCTACCACCTACTTTGCAGTTAGGAGCCGATGCTTGCCTCACAGAATTCCAGGGCTCCTGGGACGAGAGAGTAGACTGGAACTCATTTTTTTTTTTACCAATTATGAACACACTACTATTTGCTCTACTTGAAGAACCTAAATAAACTTAAATACTTTTATGAATTCATTTTCTCATATTTTGTATTTCATATAGTTCGAATCAATTTCAACTCCTAGCAACCCTATAGAAAAGGATGGAACTGCCCCTGTGGGTTTCTGAGACTGCAACTCTTTATGGGAATAGAATGCTTCATCTTTCTCCTAAGGAGCAGCTGGTGTTTTCGAACTGCTGACCTTGAGGTTAGCAACCCAAAGGGCAACCACGACACACCAGGGCTCCCGGACTTCCAAAAGAACAAGCAAATCTGTCCTCAAGAAGGACAGCCAGAATGTTCTTTAGAAGTAAAGATGGCAAGGCTTGGTCTCGAGTGCTTTGGCTGTGGCATCAGGAAGAGAAGGACATCCTGCTTGGTGGACGGACAGCAAAAAGAGGACGACCCTCGACAAGATGCATTGACACAGAACCTGTAACCATTGTGTGTGTGGGGGGGGCAGGACCAGGCAGTGCTTCATCCGCTGCGCATAGAGTTGCCACAAGTCAAAGCTGACGCAACTGCACCTACCAGCAACGTAGTTCGTTCTGTATTTCCTCTAAGACCTTTATCGTCGAAAGACTTTCAGGGCATTTTCTCAACTGTAGCAGCGTTAGACCTAAACCCAGTACTGTATCTGTTCACATTACACAGAACACCGACGGCTTGCTAGATGACCATAGTTACGCTATAAATTGCTCACATTTATAAAGAAGATTCCCAAGGGCCTCTTGACAAACACTGAACCTGACTGCATATGAACATAGATGTGAAAAGTGACCATCTGTACCTGGTGTCAGTGTCACATATCCGTCAGCACATGGGATGCAGTCAAAACAGCATGTTGGTTCTCCCTGACGAATGCCCTTCCGGGTGCCGGGAAGACATGTTTCAGTGCACACTGAATGGGGAAGCTGACAAAGACAGATACATTACGTTAACAAAGCCTTTTGCCTCGGGAGGCTAAGAATTCGTGCTAAAGCTCCCAGCTAAATTGCACGGACACTTGGTGATGTGCTGGGTGTCCCAGGACACTGGATGGAGATAAAGGGCAGAGGCTCATGGCAATGCGGAGAGCTGACAGAGGATTTCTGCTAAAGCGTTCGTGTTTTGTGCCTGATTCTAAAATGTCCGCCTAAAACTTAACTCTAGCCCTTGTGATCCAAAATAGACTTCATATCTAGAGGACTCTGAGAAGAGCATAATTGGGCAAATACGGTCCTGGTTAGGAAGGGAACTGTGACCGCAAGGATATTCTTGAGAGTCTAAAAAAGGTTTCTTCTCAGCAACACTGCGCTGAAATGTCTCGAAGCGAAAGATATCCCAGGAAGGGTCAGGCGGAAAAAGAATGAAAGACATGTTTCATGGGAAATTGTGAGGCCACAAGGCAAAAAGGACAATACATAACCCTGGACTCTTTTTATCTGTAAAAGATAAAAATCTCTTAGACGTAGCCCTTCCTTTACATTATTTGAAGATATGCATCTTGAAACGCAGTATAAATCCAATGTCTGTGAATTAGTTAGATCCTAATATCCTAGGAAATCTCCTATTGGAAAGTAAGAAAAATGCATTTTGCACCAAGTAAAGATTCGTTTTGGAAAGTAAATAATCACATGTATGCTTATTTTGAAATCAGATTTTTTACACGTTGGACCTCTCCAGGGTAGAGCTGAGTTTGCTAACATGGAAAGTATTAGAAATGCCTGAACACGATTATGTATGTAGCATTGTGAAGATACGCGAGGCTTCAAAAGTTTGTGGGGAAACACTGTTATCTTTTAATTCTGTTTTCCGTGGACTTTTGAAGTCCCCTCAAAGGCATTGCAACACACAGTGGATAGGCTTCTGAGAAATAGGATATACAGATATATCAACTCAGATACATCTCCCACAAACCTGTTTGTGGTATTCGCTGCTTTCGGCCAAGATCCAGCTGACATATGTGATGATAATTCTCATGCTAGATCCTCCCCTGAATCCTGCTTGAATTTCTGGCACCTCCCTTTTGCTGGACTGCTGCTGCCATTTTTTTAAAAACTATCTTCAGCCTTGGACAATAGTGGGCTAAGGTTTGGGCTGCTAATTGCAAGGTCAGCAGTTCAAACCCACTATCTGTCCCTGTAGAGATTTACAGTCTCAGAAACCAAGAGGCCATTCTCCTGAGCTCCAGAAGGGTCCCTTTGAGTCAGAACAGATTTGAAGATTGTGGGGCTGGGTTGGTTTGGGTCAGCAACACTTTACATGCTTATGATATTGATACAACTGTTCAGTATTTCTGCATTCTGTAATCTTTGAGTAATCTTTCTTTCAAATGAATAAAACTATGGATCTCTTCCAGTTTGCTGGTCAGGTAATTTTCTTCCAAGTGTTTGACTTAGACCAGTAAGTGCGTCCAGGGCTCTTCCAGCATGGTGAGCAGTGTAACTGGTTTTCTGTCAGTTCCTGGAGCTGTGCTTCCCACCAATGCCTGCATGCACTTGGACTGTTTGCTCTAGTGTCACTGGCTCTTGAGCACGTGCCATCTCTTGATATGATTGAATGTCAACTAATTCTTTTTTTTTTTGGTACAGTGACTGTGCATTTCTTGCATCTTGTTTGATGCTTCTTGAATTATTCAATATTTTTGCCAATTAAATCCTTCAATGTTGTAACTTGAGGTTTGCAATTTTTCTTCACTGCTTTCAACTTCAAATATGCTGAGTGGGCTTGTCCTTTTTATGTCTAGCACTCCAGATCCTTGCACATGTCTGGGACTGCCTTTTGAAATTTTCTGTTCAGCTCTTTTACTTCATCGTTTCTTCCACTTGCTTTAGAAAGAGAACACGTTTCAGAGTTTCTTCGGACGTCCGTTTTGGTCTTTTCTTTCCTGTCTTTTTAATGATCTTTTGCTTTTTTCACATATGATGTTATTGATGTCCTCCCACAACTTGTCAAATCTTTAGTCAGTAATGTTCAATGTACCAAATCTGTTTTAAGACGTTCTTTAAGTTCAGGTGGGACGATTCAAGGGTGTATTCTGGCTCTTGAGCACTTGTTCAGTTTTCGTCGGCTTCAGCCTGAACTTGCATATGCGCAGTGGACGCCCACAGTCAGCCCCTCACCCTGTTTCAGCTGACGGCACGGAGCTTCTCCATCATGTGTTCCCACAGATGCAGTCCCTTTGATTCCTGTCTATTCCAGACGGCAGAGTCCATGTGGATAGTCGCTATTTAAGTTCTTGAACAAAAGATTTGTGGTAAAGACGTCACTGGTCTTGAAAATGTCCAGCTTTGTTTCTACCACCGGTGCCATATTTGCTGACTACTATTTCCTCCTCTGTTTCCAACTTTTGCATTCCTATCTCCACGAATCATCAGTGCATTTTGGTTGAATACTTGCTTGTCCCGAACTCCACATTTCTATAATTAGTATTATTATTCTTATCCATAATCTCTCCAACCTTATTTTCTATTATTTGCTCATATAGACCCTCTCTTTAACTTAGAACCATCTGCTCACCAGCCTCCAGACTCAGTTTACCATCTTGCTTTATGGTACACTGTTTCATGTGGGTCACTTACCATCTATCAACCATGCTACTGCCTCAAGGCTTATAATTTGCTATTCTCTCTGCCTGGAATGCTCGTCCCTTGGAAAATGCATGCACTCAGGAGTCACTTCAAACTGTGTTTAAACCTCACCCAGTGAGGACTTCCCAGTCCACACTACTTAGTTACAGAACAACCACACATGCACTCTGCATGTCCTATCGCATTCCCTGCACTTTCTCTCTCTCTAACATTATCACCCTATGAGATATCCTGTAAGTAACACGCTCGTGTTATTTACTGCCAGTCCCTCTTCCTTAAATGTTAGCTCCATTAGGCAAGGAGCGGTGTCTAGATCATATAGTATTGTGGAATAAATAATATATTTATTTAGAATGTATTCCTCAATTAATTCTACTACAAATACCTTGAGGGCAAGGACCTTTCTGCAGTGCTCAACACAGGGTTGCTTAGTAGAATTGATAAGTCTCTTAGTAGGTTCTTAGTACATTTATATTGAATTACATTTGAATTAATTTCCTTATACAGATAAAATCCCAAGTTTAATAACAATGATAAGAAAATAAAATTACTGTGCTATAGTAAGACAGTTTAAATGAAAATATACTGCCATATTTTTCCATTTTTTCTTTTTGTTTTGAATAGAGCAAAGATTCTAAGAACCTTGTGTATTTTCCCTCTTTAAATGCAACACATTATACTGAGCGCCTATGTGCCTGAAGTGAAAGACCTCAGGGTCTTTTCTATCAAGGTGCTAGCTATCCAGGGAGAGAATTCTAGATAATTTATCACTAGTCTAGGACCAAACACAAAAATCAAACTCACTGCCATCAAGTCAATGCTGACTCATAGTAAACCCCCTGTGGGTTTCCAAAAATGTAACTGTTTGAGGAAGATGAGAACCGCCTTTATCCCACAGAGCTGCTGGTGGTTTTGAACTGCTGACCATGGTGATCACAACCCAACTCATAGCCACTACACCACCAGGACTCCTAGCCTAGGACAGTTCTGTCCAACAGCACTTTCTACAATGATAGAAATGTGACAAATGTGCACAGTCCAGTATGGTTGCTTATAAGCACTCATGACCATGGAACACTTGAAATTTAACTAATGTGATGAAAGAACTGATTTTAAGGTCTCTTTCCTCTTAATTTAGAAGTCACGTGTGGCGAGGACTACTCTATTAGAAAGAGCAACTCTAGGTCCATGGTCTGGACCACAGAATGACAAACCCTGTTTTGATTTTTATATCATGCCATAACATATTCAAACACTGCTTTCAAACAGTAAAGAGAGGAACTAGTACAACCGTGTGGGTGTGGCTTTTGTGAGTGTGTATGAATCTGTGTATGTTTATTGCTACCCATGGTAAGCAGAGAGAATGGATTCATACCTTTACAGGTCTCATATGTACCTGGCACAGGGCAGGAAGTCAGCAACCTTAATTTCCTTGTCTCTTACTCTTAGATCTGTCCCATCATGACTTACAAGACTATTTGAGGATCTCAGATCATAAAGGCCATATAAGGAGAGGGAAGATACATGAATAAGAAAAGAAGAGAGATGAACAAGACAAAAGTCTCATGATAGCAAAGGAAACATATTCTCCGTTTGTGCTAATACAGCCTTCACTCTCTCTGACTCCTGATGCCTCATTCTGAGATTCATGTAGAAGATTCATTTCTCAGTGCTTTCCCACCACCTAATCGTTTTACAGGAACACTGTAAGCCACACTGTAGCAAGTACTAAACTAGAAGGTTAAGGTCTGCATTCCTGGAATCCTATTACACCAAGGGTAAAAAGGTCAGCTATTTGGTAAGTGGTGGGGTTTTTCCTTGACCTCCCTAGCTTCGTCTGTCCGCTGAGTATCCGTGGGACCCAGTCTCTAGCTCACCGCCACTTCTCCTCGTAAAGTTCAGAGCTGTGAGCCTGCGTATCAACAGCCCTCTTGTTGCTGTAACCCAAAAATATACTCTGAAGTCTCCTTTAAACCAAAGAACAATTCGGTTTAATTTGTAAAGAATGTTGGCCTTGAGCATTTTGCTATTTTTAAGAACTACCTGTATGGTATCAAGCTATAAAAGCCACACAAAGGTGACAGAGGCAGATTAGGAGCGTGTGACTTTCTGTTAATGGATTAAGTGGTGGTTACATAATCTGTTGTCAACTTGAGATTTAAGAGTGAAAGGGTGGAGTTTAGCCTGTCAATCAGGTCACAGCTTGATGACCTCATTTGGAGGCGCTAAGGAGATAAATAGCTCTCTGGAGGCAGGACACTCCCTCCCTCCCTGGGAGACGTTCCTGTTGAGAAGACACATGGAGCTACTCTAGAGGCCTGGAGCTGAAGGAGCCAGGTGGAGACTCCTGCCAGCACTGAGATGCCTCCACTGCCACTGGCTCCACAAGACTTTCCACCCTCTGCTCTGTGATCTTCCTGCATTCAGCATCATTGCTTGTGTTGCATAAGTCTGAAGAGGACTGTACACATCGGTATCAGACATATGGGCTAATATCAGACTTATGGACTTGATCTGGACTGGGCTGGGATGTTTTCTCAATATCCAATTGTTCTTGTATATAAAACTATGTCTTATACACATGAGGCTCCCTAGATTTGTTTCTCTAGTCTACCCATAAAAACGCAGGGTCGGAAATAATTCAGTAAAGGAGGGTGACAGTGATTGTACACTTGAAGAAGCAATCAATGTTACTGATTCAGAAATTGTTACATAGATGTTTGCTCCTAATAGTTAATTACTTTAAATATTTTTAAAGAGGGGGGGAGAAGAAAAATTGTTCTAGTAATGACTAGCCAATAGTAAATCAATAATCATTTATTGGTAGTAAGTAATAATAAAGACAATAATTATAATAAAAACAACAGCTATTTTTCTAGGGTGAGCATTTTAAATCTAAAAGTAGTACACTTAATTGTTTAACCTCTATTTACGACTTCCAACCACAATTTTAAAAATAATCATTTGAAAAAATAATAATAATAATTTGAAAAGAATGTAAAGCTATGCAACTCATCGACTCCCCTGCCACCTCTCAATGAAATAAAATGATAAGAACTCAAAGCATATTGACAAAACAGAATTCTGCACACACAAACATATGCCACACTGGCAGCTACTCTTGCCTAGCTCAAATTACTTTATGAACGGGTAAATCTTTCCTCCAGCTCTTTGACAGACTGAAGGCAGGCAAAAAGCAAGTTCTTCCAAAACTGCTGTCAGAGAGGACAGGGCAGGGTCATCTAAGTGACACCAGGGAATGGCAGCTACTGGTCTACGAATCTTCTACCAAACAAAACTCATTGCCATCATGTGGATTTCTACTCGTAACAACCCTGTAGGACAGACTGTACATCTTCGTGGAGCAGCGTGCCTCAGCTCTCTACTGCGCAGCTGCGGGGGGAGTTGAATTGCTGATGGCTTAGACCCCATCATTGCCACTGCTTATCCCAGAGTGCCAGTTTACAAAAAGGTGGCAGTTTACAAAGAATCTTTGCGGATTGCAAAGAAGAATAAAATTATCCAACAATCCCAGGTAAGCCAGGTTTCAACATCCTAAAGAACCTGAAAATTCTATGAGCTTAAGTGGACTCGGAAGTGGAGAAGTTGTCACTAAACTGTAAGCAATCTCGGGAGTCCCTGCCTCACCCTGACCCTGTGGGAAATGAGAGGCGCTGAAGAAACCACGAGGAGGCGGGCAGGGGAGAGTAAAGAGGAGCAGAGAACCCACGGTTGATGGAGGACAGACAAAATCAGTCTTAGAGACAAAAAATGAGACCTTGTAGATTCAGCAGGGGCTGCAAGGAGATGACCTAATGAAAGGAAGTCCCGCAGGAACGGTTTCAGGAAGCACAGGGCCGGAAAATAGAGAGGGAAGTAAATGCCTTTCTGAGAGAGGAACAGGAAAATTAAACAAGAGAGAATGATAAAGCTAAAATACACACAAAAGCCCTCCCTCGCTGAAAAAACAATCCTCCATTAAAGAAAGTTCATTCATTTCACTAACAGAGGAGCCCTGGTGGCATACTGGTTGTGCTTTGGGCTGCTAACCACAAGGTCATCAGTTTGAAACTACCAGCACTTCTCAGAAGACAGATGGGGCTTTCTATTCCTGTAAAGAGTTACAGCTTCTGAAAACCCACCAAGGTAATCCTACACTGCCCTACAGGGTTGCCATGAGTTGTAATTGACTTGACAGCAGTTAATGAATTTAAACAGAAAAGAGCAGTATTGAAATAGGCATCTTGTAAGTCACCCCAAACCCGAGTCCTTCCCCTTACCCTAATCCTTAACCAAAAATAGAAGTGTGTCTCTACTTCTAAAATATGTCAACAGGTTAAAATTACCCCGAGGGGCAAAGGGAAGAAGAGGCCACTACTTAGGAGAAGAAGACTGTAATACAGCGTTTCCAACACAATGAAATATTCTCAGAAGAAAAAAAAACATTAGATCAAATTCTAAAACTGAATTAATAACAGAAAAGATTTAAAGAGAGGAATTAAACTAAGGTTATTCATACTCAAGAATTAAACAAAAGAAAAGGTCAAAAATATTTCAGAAATGAAGATTAAAATTACAAGAAGTTTTGAAAAGAATATATTTTAAGTTAAAATATAATCAGGACATTAAATAAAGAAAGAAAACAACCAGGAGAATGTTCATGAAATAAATAAAAAGGCAAAACCACTCAGAGAGAAAATGGATGAACTGGAATACAAGGAGATTGAATAGAAATACAACTGCAACTCTTGAAGAAAAAAAAAAACCTAATATTTAAAATTTGCAATCCAATAAAAAACTTTCAAAAAATGAACTAAGTTGCAATAAGAAACTGACTTGGAATAGCAGATTCTAGATGTTTTCTATTCCATAACTCCTGATGATAAATGAGAAAAATTGAATTCTGTTTGTACATAAACAAAATAAGATGCTGGAGTAACAAACCTCTGATGATTCAGTGTTCCAAAATATTGTTGCATTCTTTTTGATCACCAGTTCAAACTTAGATTCTGTGAATATGTATTCTCCAATCTTCACAAAGTCCACCTCACCATTATCATTTAATTGCCAATTTAGAATATCATAGTATCCAGTCACATCTCCATTTCCATCTATTGTGATTCTATCTCCATTATGGGTAATAAAATTAAGTGTCTTCAAATAGAACATTAACTAGAAAGCAAAGAGGAAGAAAGTCATTTGTAAAATTCTTATTTCCTAAAAGCAAGGTTACATATAGAAAACAATTTCAAACTCATACATAACTTGTGATTATATTCTCTTCTCTTCCTTTATACCTTTGCTATTCCAAGTCAATTGTATTTTTCATCGTTGCTATATCACACTCTGACTGACTCATCTCCTCCCTTAGGCCCCTCTGCAAGGGGATCTCCAGTGGCCAACAAATGGGCCTTGGGTTTCCACTCTGCACTCCCCCTTTCATTCACTATGGTAAGATTTTTTTTGTTCTGATGATGCCTGATACCTGATCCCTTTGACACCTCGTGATAGCACAGGCTGTTGTGCTTCTTCCATGTAGGTTTTGTTGCTTCTGAGCTAGATGGCCACTTGTTTACCTTAAAACCTTTAAGACCCCAGACACTATATCTTTTGATAGCGGGGCACCATCAGCTTTCTTTGCCACATTTGCTTATGCACCCATTTGTCTTCAGTGATCATATCATGGAGGTGTGCTCCCAATAATATGTTGTTTTGTTCTTTGATGCCTGATAACTGATCCCTTTGGATCACATTTGCTTATTCACCCGCTTTGTCTTCAGCAGTTGTGTTGGGAAGGTGAGCATCATAGAATGCCAATTTAATAGAAGAACGTATTCTTGCATTGTGGAGGCCCGATGTCCTTCTGCTACCCTAATACTAAACCTGTAAATATAGGCACATAGATCTATTTCACAATCCTCATATATAAATATATTTATATACATACATGTTTTTATCTAGACCTCTATAAATGCCCTCTGCCTCCCAGCTCTTTCCTCTATTTCCGTTGACTTTCTTCCTGTCCCACTATCATGCTCAGTCCCCACCAGGGTTTCAGCAATTCCTCTTGGTTACTTTACCCTTGATCATGCCCTACCAGGCCTCCCACACCCACCTCACCACCAATTTGGATCACTTGTTGTTCCCTTGTCCCTGGGTTTGTTAACACCACTTCCTTTCCCCCTATTTCCCCCTATCAGAATATTTTAGATTATCTGGGTGGCTCGTGTATTTTTATTGGACAGCATTGGTCTATATTAAAATAAAAGACCATGATGGGTCAAAATCAACTCAATGTCACACAACATTTTCCAATTACATTCAGAACCTGGGTACCAGAGTAATTTTCATTTCTCTTATTTCTCTTTCTTTGACATAAAGATACCCCTGCACTCCACTCCACTCACTCACTACCACTATCTCTTTCCCTGAGCATCAGGTGCTGGGTCTAAAGATCAGCAAGATGCATTTCCTGCCCTTGTAAATCTCACAGTCTATTAGAGAGATGAGACAAATAAACAAGAGTCAATGGTAATATTTAAAGTACTCTGTGTTGGATGTACACTGGTACAGATAGGAACTGGCAGCACAGGGAATCTAGGACAGATAATCCCTTCAGGACCAGTGGTGAGAGTGGTGATACTGGGAGGGTGGAGGGAAGGTGAGTTAGAAGGGGGAACCAATTACAAGGATCTACATATAACCCCCTCCCTGGGGGATGGACAACAGAAAATGGGTGAATGGGTGACGGGAGACATCAGACTGTGTAAAACATGACAAAATGATAATAATTTATAAATTATCAAGGGTTCATGAGGGAGGGGGATAGGAAGGGAAGGGAAAAATGAGGAGCTGATACCAAGGGCTCAAGTAGAAAGCAAATGTTTTGAGAATGAGGATGGCAACAAATGTACAAATGTGCTTGACACAATGGATGGAAGTATGGATTGTGATAAAAGTTGTACAAGCCCCCAATAAAATGCTTTAAAAAAAAGAAAAGTACTCTGTGTTGCTACTCTGGAAAGTGTGTTGGGGAAGCATAGCTGGGGGAGAGGTTAACTAATTGTCTTGGGGAAATTAGAAATGGAATTTTTTTAATGGAAATTTCAGAAATGGAAAATTGACCTGACAAATCCTGGGTGCGGGGAGATGTTAAGCCAAGAAGATGTTAGGTGTAAACATATTGCTGCTGCATCCTAATCCCATCTCACATTGCTTCAGGGACAAGGACACACAAAAGAGGCCACACCCAGCAATGCACACTGGACGGGGCTGGTTCTACACCTACGTAGGGACTGCGCAGACATCAGCTGGGCTCCCTGAGGAAAGAATGCCTCCCTCAATGGCCTTCCCAGGTCACCTCAAGTGGAGGAAGAGCCCTTTTGTCTCCACAGGAAGGGAGCCAATCAGTGCAGGGACATATTCTGTGCCCTTGGTCTTCATCTGGACCACCTGCTGAGTTGATGCTTCCCAACCCGAAAGCTCAATCCAGCCCTTATATGAAATGCTGGTCCATTGCCATCCTCATAATTGTTCTGATGTTTGAGCCCATTGTTGCAGCCTTTGTGTCAATCCACCCCTTCAAGGGCCTTCTTCTCCTTTGCTGCCCTACCACTTTACCAAGCATGATGTCCATTTTGGAGGACTGATCTCTCCTGACAACACGTCCAAAGTATGAAGATGAACTCTCACCACCATCACTTCCAAGGAGCATTTTGATTGTACTTCCTCAGATCTATTTGTTGTTTTGACAGTTCATGGTACTTTCAATATTCTTTGCCAAGACCATAGTTCAAATGTCCAAGATGGCAAGGGGGGACCAGGGCACTAATCCACCCATGGGAGAGTATTTATTATGTCTTCACAGGAAAGAGAGAAGACCTCATTCTGGTGCACCAATCCTGGAGGGCAACATTCCTTCATGGAGCAGCTGGTTAACTGAGAGGACTGCAGGGCCGACCCCAGCTCGAGACATGACGTCCCCTCTGTCCCTCCCCAGATGACATGCTACAGAGGACTGCACTAAAGACCAAGAGCGGGGAGAGTGGCCAGTCTGTCTGACCCACATGGGAACAGACAAGAGGGGAGTGCAACAGACCAGCCATGGGAGCAAAGCCAGGAAGCTCCTGGGGAACCCCGATTATGGACCTCTGACTGGGGGCCAGTGTTGGATACCACATCTGAACTCATCTGAACTGGTGGGAGGTTACTCACAAGGGGGCCACACTGAAAGTGTGAAGGTGGAATTGGCAGGGGCAGGGTGGGTTTGAACAGTACTAGAGGGCTCGCTCCCTCCCCAACAGCAGGGAGAGCATCGGGGACTTACCGGAAGTGCACCCTTCATCCACGAAGGCTGAGGACTAGACCAGCGTCGGTGCTGCTGTGTAGGTGGGGCCTGGGATACTGAACCCAGAGAGAAATGCGGACTGGACGGATGGATTATAACAAGGCCTGCACCCTGTTTAACCGAGAGATACTCATCTACTCTGGGACAGGATAACAACTAGACACAGAACTATTTACATGGTTTTTCTTCTTCTTTTTACCTAGTTATTTATTTTTATCTTTTTTCTTTTCTTTCTTCCATCTTCTTTTCATGCTTCCTGGATCGTTCAACACTTTGCCCATTGAAACTTTCAATGTTAGAACACAAAGCTTGAATTTTTTTTTCTTCATTTCTTTCAACTTGTTTTTCCTTTTTTATTTTCTAACTCTGGGTCTTTGCACATTTCAATACAGTGCTTTGTCTTCTCTAGCTGCTCTTCGAAAAACTTCCGTTCAGCTCTTCGACTTATTGATTGTTTCCCTATGTACTTTAGCTACTCTGCAATCACAGACAGCATTGTCCTTCAAGATCAATCTTGAAATGTCGCCTTCTTGATGCGGGATGCAATCCCTGCCTCTTGAATGGGTCATGCCCAATAGAGTAGACAGGAGTCCAGGCGCTGTAGTGGTTAAGAATGAAGCTGCAATCGGCAAAGTCAGCAAGTCCAAACTACCAGCCACTCTGCGGGAGAAAGATGGGCTTTCTACTCCCATAAAGAGCTACATCCACATCATAAAGACGAGGACAGCTCTTCTTCAGCCACATTTTGAATGCCATCAGCCTGCAGGGCCCATCTCCCGGCACTGCGTTTAACAGTGTTCTGTTGCTACCCATGAAGGCTCCAGTGTCTGACAATGCTCAACCGCTTCTCATCAACTTCTCAGTGGCTAATTCCTCATAAGTGAACAGCCTAGACCTTCTTCATTGTCTGTTCTTGGTCTGGAAGCTCTGCTGAAGCCTGTTCTCCAAGCTTGCTGGTATTTGAAGTGCCTGTAACATAACTTCCAACGTCTCAGCAGCACAGACGGCACCACAGTCCAACAAACTGACGGACAAGTGGTGGTTGTGATGACCTGGGCATCGGTTTCTGGGCTGTGAAAGTGGTGAAATTATCCCTACCCACAAGGGAACAGCAAGCAATCCAAAATCGATGGAGAAGAGGGTGTAGGGGTCTGGTAGGGATTGATCAAGGCAATGTAACTGAGAGGAATTATTGAAACCCAAATGGAGGCTGAGCATGATAGTGAGACAAGAGAAAAGTAACAGGAAATAGAGGAAAGAACTAGGAGGCAAACAGCATTTATAGACGTCTAAATACAGACATGTACATATGTAAATATATTTATATATGATGATGGGGAAATAGATCTATGTGCCTATATTTATAGGTTTAGTATTAAGGTAGCAGATGGACATTGGGCCTCTACTCAAGTACTCCCTCAACACAAGAACACTTTGTTCTACTAACCTGGCACTCCATGATGCTCACCTTCCCTACATGACTGCTGAAGACAAAGCAGGTGCATAAGTAAATGTGGTGAAGAAAGCTGATGGTGCCCAGCTATCAAAAGACATAGTGTCTGGGGTCTTAAAGGCTTGAAAATAAACAAGCAGCCATCTAGCTGAGAACCAACAAAGCCCACATGGAAGAAGCACCCCAACCTGTATGATCATGAGGTATCAATAGGATCAGGTATCAAGCATCAAAGAACAAAAAATCATATCATTGTGAATGAGGGTAGTGTAGATTGGAGACCCAAAGCCCATCTGTAGACAGCTGGACATCCCCTTACAGAAGGCTGGCGGGGAGGAGATGAACCAGTCAGGGTGCAGGATAGCACCAATGAAACATGCAACTTTCCTCTAGTTCTTTAATGCTTCCTTCCCCACCCCCCAACCCCCACCCACTATCATGATCCAAATTCTACCTTACAAATTTGGCTTGATCAGAGGATGTACACTGGTACAGATCAGAGCTGGAAACACAGGGAATCCAGGACAGATAAACCCCTCAAGACCAATAATAAGAGTAGTGATACCAGGAGGGTAAAGGAAAAGTGACGAGTGAAAGGGGGAACCAATCACAAGGATCTACATACAATCCCCTCCCTGGGGCACAGACAACAGAAAAGTGGGTGAAGGGAGACATTGGTCAGTGTAAGACATGATAAAATAATAATAATTTATAAATTATCAAGGGTTCATGAGGGAGGGGGACAGGAAGGGAGGGGGAAAATGAGGAGCTGATACCAAGGGCTCAAGTAGAAAGAAAATGTTTTGAGAATGATGATGGCAACAAATGTACAAATGTGCTTGACACGATAGATGGATATATGGATTGTGATAAGCGTTTGTATGAGCCCCTAATAAAATGATAGAAAGAAATAAAGAAATTATCCCTGACCTTCCTCTGTCACAAGGCTATCCTTGACAGCCTGGGGTGAAGCAGCACACCCAGGGACGTCCATGGGCACGGCCATCCACAGGCCACTTGCCCTTTCATCTCTCCTCTCCCTGTTACTGCACGCTGCTCTCACAGCAAGTGAGACCTAGCTGAGAGCACACCGCAGGATGACATCGCCTATAGATTTCCATTAGGGAGGACCTGGTTTCCAAACACCCAAGTATGCCAAAAAAAACATCAGTCCTAAGGCACTTTTGCAGACCTTTAACTCTTACCTGAACTCTTAACTTACTCAATGTGAAAAAGGAAGATGAGGGGGAAAAAAAGAAAATCCAAAGGCACAATTTTTAGGGTTTCCTATCATTCCTAATAGACCCAATAATAACTCTTTAACAATTGGGAACTGAAAATTTTCCATTTTGGTCACATAAGCAGGCCATTCTTTTTTTTTCCATGGGAACATTAATCAATATAAAGGTTTATTTTTTTAAAGTAAATCTCCCATTTCAGTGTTCAATATTAAGTTTTTTAAACATTCAATCATTTCTTCTTTTCAGTATTCGATAACGAGCATAATTTTTCTTTTTTTTAAAATAAACATTTTATTAGGGGCTCATACAACTCTTATCACAATCCATACATATACATACATCAATTGTATAAAGCACACCTGTACATTCTTTGCCCTAATCATTTTCAAAGCATTTGCTCTCCACTTAAGCCCTTTGCATCAGGTCCTCTTTTTTTCCCCCTCCCTCCCCGCTCCCACTCCCTCATGAGCCCTAGATAATTTATAGATGTTATTTTGTCATATCTTGCCCTGTCCAGTGTCTCCCTTCACCCCCTTCTCGGTTGTCCATCCCCCAGGGAGGAGGTCACATGTAGATCCTTGTAATCAGTTCCCCCTTTCCAACCCACTCACCCTCTACCCTCCCAGTATCGCCCCTCACACCCCTGGTCCTGAAGGTATCATCCACCCTGGATTCCCTGTGCCTCCAGCTCCCATATGCACCAGTGTACAACCTCTGCTCTATCCAGACTTGCAAGGTAGAATTCGGATCATGGTAGTTGTGGGGAGGAAGCATCCAGGATCTGGGGGAAAGCTATATTCTTTATCGGTACTACATCGCACCCTGACTGACCCAACTCCTCCCCTAGACCCCTCTGCAAGGGGATCTCCAGTGGCTGACAAATGGGCTTTGGGTCTCCATTCTGCACCTCCCACTTCATTCACTATGGTAAGATTTTTTTTTTTTTGATGATGCCTGATCCCTGATCCCTTTGGCAAGCAGGCCATTCTTATAAATGAACACATGATGAAATCGTGGCACTAAGTTTTAATTACAAAGACAAATAGCTGGAATGAATCATATAATTTGCTTTTATTATTAAACGTTCATGAAATAAGACAAACAATACCTTACCTGCCATGCTTCAAAATCCGGTACATATGCACAGGTGTTTCCTGGAATATATGGACCATATCCTTCTTCACATTTGGCTAGATGATCCAGGGCATAAGCCATAGAATACACAGCTTGTTTGACATTGTTTGTAATTCTTAGCTGTGACACATCCAGGTAGGTATTTTTAAGATCCTCCAACTTCTCCTCTCCGGTACAGAATGTATCAGACATGGCATATAATCTGTCCTCTTTTCCGGTCATATTCATTCGGTGGTCCACATTGTATGGAACACTACTATTGGGCCAAGTACAGTTAAAAGCGGTTTGCCAGAATTCAATGGTCAGGACGTCGTTGGGGTCCTTGCTAGGATGTACATCATAAAGGAATTCTTTCAGCCCTGGGATATCGGCTCTTGGTATTGCAAATCCAATACTTCCACCAAAATATGGGAAGTACTCAGGCTTTGCAATGAGGGCTGAGGTGATCCAGGCCTCGCTTGCGATCCATGTTCGGTCAGTTATGTTATGATAAATGATTTCCAGCACAAACGGGCTGAGATCAATATCAGATGCAAAAAGCACAATGACTCTGGCATTTTTATTTGCCTTTATAGAATCAATCGCTTGCTGCATTTTCTCATAGTAATAGATTTTGGGGATGACTTCAGAAAATGCAATACAGACAGAGGTAGACTCAACTTCTTCCTTAAAAATTTTTACTCCGTATTTTCCATAATCATCATCAGCTGCGATTGTGCCTACCCAGACCCAACCAAAGTGTTGAATGAGTTTTACCATCGCTTTAGATTGGGCGGTGTCACTGGGTATGGTGCGAAGATACGTTGGAAACTGGTATTTGTCACTAAGAAGGGAGCAGGTCGAGGCATAGCCCACCTACAAGGGAAAATAGTCAAGCAGTTATTTTTTTAAAAAAAAAAGACAATAGCCCAATTTTAAATCACACCACTCTTGGGGATTTTTATTGGAAAAAAGAAAACTTCAAGTTTACTTCTTCTGTGCTCGCATCAGTCTTTCGACAAAAGAGCTTCGAGTCCTGTGGCTGCTCTGTGGGCGTGGCTGGTGGTGGCACCACTCTGCATGCCCCGCCCTCCTACACCGGGGCATTCCAAGGGAGCTGGAGGAGCCAATGACGAAGAGGAGGGTATCCAGCTTGTGAGCATCACTGCGCAGCTTCCCATCCATACAGACCGTGGAGTGGGCCGCTGTTAGGCAGGCTCAGTTCGCTCTCTCCGTTGTCCGACTTTCTGGTTCTCTCCCTATCTCTAACTCTGTCTTCCTCTACCTCCTCCTCCAAACTCTGCTTTCTCTCTTTCGTTCCTTTTTTCTCTGCCAGAACTTCCGAGTACGTAAGTCCCAAACCTTAGCTTGTGAAAGGTGTTAGGGAGTTTTATTTCAGCCTCAGACTTGAGCCAAGTTCTCTGTTACTAAAAATCTAATTTTAGAGGCGCTTGCCTAGGTGGATAAAGAAGTACTTTTGTCTTCCTTTGGCCAATGATCCGTGATTATACTTTCTACCGGTGAGAAATTAAGAAGGGAAGAGGGGTAGCCAGTACCATGAATTCCTGATGATCTCCCATGCGTTTCTGCTGCAACTTACCCTCAACTTCACTGACTCTCCAGCTAAAAGCATTTCTCCTCCATCCTGTCCTACTCCCATGACGTGTGTTAACACATCACCTGCTACAGGGCCTCCTATATAAAAATTTCACATAGACTGTCAATTCCCCATTAAAAAAATGTTAGCCACTGCTATCGAGATAATCCTCACAAAAGCCCTATCTCATTGCCATCGAGCTAATGCCAACTCACAGCGACTGTGTAGGGCAGAGTGGAACTGCTCCTGCGCGTTTCTGCGACTGGGACTCTTGACAGGGGTAGAGAGCCCGGTCTTCCTCCCACAGCACCGCCAGCGCTCCTCCGTTCCTTACTAAGTGTCAGCGTATTCTTATTACCAGTCCTTCTCTGACGCTTACTCCACTGGCTACAGTTCGGCTCCTCCTTTGAACGCACTCCAGCAGTGACTCGGGGAAATAATACGCATATGTAGGAGAGCATCCCGTTTAGAAAACAGAGACACTTGAGCTCGAATTCTGACTCGGGAATCAATTAGTGTGTGACCTTCGACGAGTCCCTTAACCCTTCTGAACCTTCATTTCCAATTGGAACCAGGGGCACGATACCTACATTGTAAGGTGGCTCCGCATATTGAATAAGATAACTAGTTTGAAAGTGTCTCTTGTAGAAAATTTGCTTTATCGCCTTTGTGGATTTACTATAAGGATTTAATGAGAAACCCGGCCCAGAGTGTTCCAGCCAGTGTCCGGCTCACCGTCGGTGTTCGGGGAAGAGAGCACTTACAGCAGCAGCACCGGGGCTGAGCAGGTGGGGCTCACCCCTGAGATGTCAGTTGTGTCAGCCAAGCCCCCTGCTTAGTTCCGTTTCTCACTATTTTCCGGGAAACATTTGCGTTTGCAGCTTTATTGAAAACACGTAACTGCTGCTTCTTCCAGTGACCCCCAAAGTCTCGTGTTACTTCAGTAGCACAAACAAGCTTAGCATCATTCACATTGATGCTTTATTGAACCATCTTTAAAATAACTATGGAGTTAGGTCATGCTTTCTTAATAATGCATTCTCCCAAATATTAACGTAATTGTGTTGAAAGGGGTCACTGTCTCCGGATTTAAAATAATCTGCAAAGTTAACATCCCCAAACCCTCACGACCGTGTTCAATTCCTAGACCTGTGGCAGTAAGCTTGTGTGAACTTAAAAGGTCACAAATAATAAGCATTAATATAAGATAAAGCCAAAATAAACTCTTTATAAGGTTTATCAAGCAATCAACAAACATATACTGAACATCCACTCTTTGCTTCATCTAGTTCTACTGCCTTAAAAAACAAGGTTGCTGTTGAGTGACTGGCTCATGACAGCGCTCTCTGTCACAGAACTACTTCACAGGGGTTTCGCGGCTATAATCTGTACAGAAGCAGATGGCAAAGACCTTCCATCCATTGAGCTGCTGGATAGATCCAAACTGCTGCAAGCCTTTGGTCTCCCAGGGACGTGCTGTCATGTCGAACAGGGTGGTTCTACACTGTTCCATAGGGTCACCGTCAGTTGGCATCGACTCAATAGTGGCGAGGGACCTGCTACTGTCTGCAACGCCTAGTGTAATGCCAACACACTAATCAAAACCTCCAGCAAAAACAAAACAAAACCCATTACAATAAGATCCTTAAGGGATGTAGAAGAGGCTCAAGGTACTCCCAACTCCAAAAGACCACTGCCATCAAGTTGATTCTGATTCCTTGTCACCAAGGATTTATAAGCTTCATGGGAGCAGATAGATTCCTCTTTGCCCCTCAGAGCATCCTTGTGGATCCCAACGGGTTGGGTAATAATCCAATGCTCACCCAAAAGGGCTCAAGTCACTCCAAAGTCGGCATCCATTTAATCTTGATAAGGCCTGGCTGGGGCATCCCTGGGGGTACGAATGGTGAATGCCCTCAGCTACTGAGCCCAAAGGTGACAAGTTCAAATGCACTAGGAGACATCTCAGGAAAAGAGCCTGCCAGTATACTTCTGAACAATTAGCCATTGAAACCCCTACAGAGCTCAGCTCTACTCTGACACACATCTGAGGTTACCCCGAGTTGGAGTAGTTGCTTTGAGCATAATTGGTTTTGAGGCTGAATAAACACAGCGTTAGCATCACCATGCCTGCCTGTCGCTGCAACTCAATCCTCCCTCCCCTGAGCACTTCATGATTTGCTACCTCCTATAGTATGGCTTGCATTTCTAAGTTAGTACCCAGCAGAGTGTTCTGAGGTACCTGAGGTATATAGTAGATCCCTAGGATTCTGGAGGCGGCAATGGATAAGGATGAGCCTCCTGCTCCGATCATCCCCGCCAGATAGGCTCCAGTGCTGTTTCTAAAATTCGGCTTGTTTTCTTCCTGGCCGGTAAGAAAGACCAAAGCCGATTCCACAGACTTGGAGACGGCAAAACAGTTATCAAAGATCTGGTAGCCCAAAGTGGTGTTGGGCAAAATATCCTTCCTCTCATTAATCTCCTTGATGGTGTGGATCATGGTTTTCAGCCAGCGGAATCCTCGGAAGTTAAACCTGCAAGGGAAATAGCTTTTGTAAGGCCTAGTCAACGTGCTAGCCTTCTCGGAGAGAAGTAGATTGGAGTTGGGGTGGGGATGGGTTCATTTTCCCAAACCACCAACAGACATCTCTCTGCTCTGAAGCGTGTTGAAAGTTCACACATGAAATCTCAAGCTTGCATGATTCAAGCATGAACTACTATATTCAGTCTCAATTGGTCTGGGGTGTGAAGAAGCACTGTGTTGGGATGGTTCATGCCTTATACACAGTCCATACAATACAATCCCCCAAACGGCTGATGACTTCATTTCACAACAAGCTCTTATATTCCTAGTGGGCTCCACCACGCTAGTCACCCAGTAATCGCTCGACACACCTCCCACCATGCAGTGGAAGCCCCTGATGCCATGTGTATTTTTGACCCTCCTCTTTACCTTCTTAGGGAGGAAGATGGGACTTTTTACTCCCATCAGTAACTGTAGTCTCGGAAACTCACAGGGGCAGTTCCACCTGTCCCACAGGGGCACTGAGTTGTCATGAAGTCCATGGCAGTGAATTTGGTTTGTTTGTTTTAACCTTATTACCTACTTTGCCTGGTGATGTAGGGATACACATTGGGCTGCTAACTGGAGGCCAGCAGTTTGAAGCCAGCAGCCGATCCTCTGGAGAAAGGTGAGGCTTTCGATTCCCATCAAGAGTTACCATCTACGAAGCCCACAGTGGCAGTTCGACCCTGCCCTGTCGGGTTGCCATGAGTCATAATTGACAGCAGTAATTTTGGTGGGTTTTTTCTATTTCCTTTATTTTCTTCTCTGACCTTACATCATAAAAATTGTTCATATACAGGAGTGTTTATGATAAGACTAAAACCAATACATTATATGAAAGGACTACAAAATGTTCATGGAGATTTTTCTATTATCTTTTCATTCGATTTTTCCATGGATTTTTGAAGCCCTCGTGTATATACTGTGATTCTAATTACATAATTTTTCCTGCCATGATTTGTGAATGTCGAGAATTTTTTTAAATTGAAAAATGTTCTGCTTCCTTTCTTCTCACGTACTGCCATAAACAAAACGCCTCTTCCCTTCCCTTCTTTTTCCTTCCCTTCCCTTCCCACCAAAAGAG
Organism: Tenrec ecaudatus; assembly: GCF_050624435.1. NCBI lineage: Eukaryota > Metazoa > Chordata > Mammalia > Afrosoricida > Tenrecidae > Tenrec > Tenrec ecaudatus. The sequence goes on along the minus strand of NC_134533.1, from coordinate 153,943,804 downwards.
GAAAACATTTCTCCTGTGATTAGTTCGTCATTACATTTTTTCCACTAAACAAAATTATAATCCCAATTCTCTTTTATTCTTCTCAGCTTTAACCAGACTTCAACCTATTCTAAAAAATAATTTAAAAGGACTCCATGTTACTTTCCCTCGTAATATCTTCTGTAGTTATAGCATTATGTAGCCCATGTTTTATGCTGAATAAATACTTGTTGAATGAAATGTCTAATAGCCTTGTTAACAGATTGTAGGGCCTATGATACACAAAGGAGGACCACTTACCCCTGACGAGCTCAGCAGCCAAGCTGCGGTTTGAACAGGGGCCAGGGGTTGTAGGCGAAAGCAAGGCAATAAGAGAACATGAAACATTCAAGGAATGCAAAGACTAGTATTTTGGAGACTGGCGTTGGTGTCCGGCAAGGAAAGTGGACGTTGGAGAACCGGAAGGGATCAGGAAGTGTTGTGTCATCCTCAAACACTTGTTTTCCAAATGCACATAGCTGGCAGTCTCAGCATGTGTACAAACGTTTGAAGTAAAGATGGCAGTATCTTTTTCAAAGAAACACAGCAGTGCATTTCAAGAGCTAAGAAAAGAGAAAGAGGCACACCTGCTGCGATCCACTACTTACACTGCTGAGAACCCATCTGAAGAAACCAGTCTTCCCCAAAGAAAAAGCTGAAAGCTGACTGCCCCAAACAGGTCACTGCAGATTTACTCATAACCCTGAGAACCAGGGAAGACTGAAATGGCCCGGGAAGAATAAACTGCGGTGTATTGACATGATGGGGACATTTCTGTAATTAAAAACTATAACCAGAGGAACTGCAGTTTGGGGGGCATCATATTAAGTGAAGCAGGCAGTAGGCAAAGTGGTTTCTACATTATAACTAAAAGTACATATAAAATTTATGAACCAGGGTTCATGGGGGAGAGGGGGGCAGGGAGGGAGGGGAGAAAATGAGGAGCTGATACCAAGGGCTTAAGTAGAAAGCAAATGTTTTGAGAATGGTGATGGCGACAAACGTGCTTGACAATGGATGCGTGTATGGATTGTGATAAGAGTTGTATGAGTCCCCAGTAAAATGATTTTTTTTAAATGTATGAAAATTCGGATAAAAGTTAGCCAAATTTTTTTCTAATGAACTTTGAACACTAAATAATGACTGGGAAGAGATAGAACTGGGATTTTTTTCTTTTTCTTTAGATGATTTCATTAGTTGATTTCTATTAGAAAATCTACGGCCCAGTTGTACAATGTATTTCTCTAATTTCTACCTTCGTTTTGAATCTTAAACGTGCCCAAACTTACTTGGCCTATGTGGTAGTTACATAACTTCATGTCAACGTGAGGATATAAAAGTGTAGGGGTGCTACTCAACCTGTCAATCAGGTCACAGCTGAATGATGCCTCATTGTGGGCGTGGCCTTCTCAAAGGAAGAGCCCTCCCCCTCTCTGCCTTAACCTTCCTGCTTGCTGATGGCTGCCAGAGTCCTGCTGTGTTTCCACGACCCCAGATCCACACGCTTTGCACTCACAGAGGGCACCCTGTGATCTCCCTGCGTTCTGCATCATTGCCTGTGGTTGTGGGAGTCTGAAGAGGAACTTATGGCCTAGTATCGGACTTATAGATGAGCTGGACTGAACTGGAATGTTTTCTTGATATATAATTCCTTCTGAATTTAAAGCTCTTTCTTACACATTTATGAATGTCACTGGATTTCTTTCTCTAGTCAATCTGGTATAACACAGCCTACCCTTCCCTTTTCAGAAAAAATACTCAACGTCCACCTGGAAATTAAAAACTTTTGTACTATAGCTCATAATCCAGGATAAAGTGTAGGTGTCTGCTTTGTAGCCCCCTTGGATCATTCCCCAGGAAGTGATAAGTCACCCACTTTGGGAAACACTGGTTTAGATCAGCCAACACCAGAAATACAGAACTCCCTTCCTTATTCCATCTCGCGGTTTTTCTTCTACATAGCCAATCAAATCTAGCATCTTGTTGAAATTCTGTATTTCAAAACAAGACTTCCCTTAACCCCAGGTAGAGGTGAAAATGAATGATTCTAAAATGAAATCATTACCAGATCAGCCTCCATCTGTTTTCCAAATACCACATAGACCTGGCCCACCACCAGGACTCGCCCTGGAAGGGAAAATTGTGTTGCATGAAGCATTGCTAAGAGACTAGGAGAACATTAGTGTTGTGGACACAGATAGAAAAGGAGGTTGATAAATATAGGCAAAAACAAATTATATAGTTCTAATTTTGCTAGTTTCATATCAACATTTTAAAGATAAGGAATGTTACTAAGTAAGCACAAAAGGTTGTCTAAAACCCATAAGCATACTGAGGATGAAGGAAAGCTTCAACGTCTACAGCAGTGATAGCAGGCTCAGAAACCAGCAGAGTACCACAAGGATGCCTCGCATTACCATCCACATTCAGGACAAGGAGCTGATTCTGGATGCCCGGGCCAAATGAGTCAACGTCAAGAGCATGTCAGCATCTGACTTCTCAGCAGCAACAGTGGAAGTCAGGAGACCCCGAGGCACTCTACTGCTACCAATGATGACAATTGAAACTTCTGGACAGAGCCCTCTGCAAAAATGACCCACAGGGCAGTGCCTTCTCCTGCTTGCTTGGGTTTGTTGGCCTGGAGGTCGGTGCTCTGTTGCATCTGCTGCTGCTCTTCCCTTGCTTTATCTCTCATATTCCTCTCCCACCTCACACTTTTGTGGTTTTGTGCCACTGAGTCGATCCCATCTCATAGCAACCCGATATGACAGAGGAGGAAAACCCCACGGGGCTTCCTGGAATTTTCGTGGAAGCAAACTGCTCTATCTTTCCTGCACACAGTGCTGGATCTGCGTCACTCGCCTTTTGGTCGGCAGCTGACTGCTTCACTAACCTTGTACCAACAGGGCTCCAGAAGACCAGGGTTTAGGTCAGGAGCCCCTTCACCTCAAAAAGACATCTTTGTTTTTAACACGTTAAACCTTTTGCAGTAGATTCACTCAGTGAAATGCTTCACTTGGTTTTAACTGGGAGTTAATTATTAATCCAAGGCAAAACTCAGTCCTTGACAACTTCGATATTGTCTTCGTGCGTCATGATGTGAGAATTTCTGTCTCCTTTGTGTTGCTGCGTAATCCACACTGGAGACTGCAGTCTTTGACCTTCAGCAGTAAGAGGTGCAAGTCCTCCCTGCTGTCAGCAAACGGGGCTGTACCATCGCATGGTCCACACTTCTAATGCGTCTTCTTCAAACTTCCCTGTTCTTCACCACGGAGCCCAGCCTCCCAGATGACTTGCTCAGCAGACAGACCGAATCTGCACGGGGAAAGGACGCACCTCCAACACACGACTGTCCTGACTTTAAGCCACACGTTGTTCCTGTTACACTTAGGCTCGTTTCCTGGAAGATGAGAGTAACGCATCTAAAGGAGGAAGAGCGGTGCATAATCGATGCAGCGGTGCTTTGGGGGCTAGCCACGTGTTCCTCCAGTTATACAGATAGATAACTAAGCAGTGTCTGCTACATCCTCAGAGAATCTACAGGCAAGCGGCTACAATAGTACGGTGGCCGTTGGCTGCTAACAGAAAGGCCAGCATTCCAGTTCAAAGCCACCATGGCTCTGGGAGAAGTGACTTGGTAATCTCCTTCCTCGGAGATTACTGCCTAAGAACCTCTCAGCGGTGGTCATATCTCCTCTTATCACATAATTCATTGGAATTAACTCAATGGCAATGAGTCTGTTTGTTTGTTTGTTTGTTTGTTTGTTTGTTTGTTTGTTTGTTTGTTGTATATAAGTGGGAAATGACTCAACCACAACAGCAGGGCAGAAAGAGAAGTTCCTACCATCACACTTGAAAGGGACAAAGCGCCCTTTGTGAGTCAAAACCAATGACACCAGAGTCTAGACTAGGACCTGCGGTAGAAACGTTAGTCTGGGCTTCCCATGAGAAACCCAGGGAAACCAACAGAGGGGAGATGAAGCGGACTAGCGGGGACAGGCGAAGTGGTCAGAGAGACAGAGCTGTCGGTCAAAGAAGAGCGGTAATTCACGGAGGGACGAAGGGGGAAACTGAAAAACTCACAAAAATCCCTGCAAGAGTCAGCCGAAACACTTGCCAGGTTCAGGGAGCAGGACGCCATCCTCTGACAGAGCAAGCCAAGTAAAATCCTCCTTCATCCTTTCTGGCCTCCCCTCCTTCCTGCCACCACCAGGCACCGAGAAGCCAGAAGGTGCTGGTCTGCAGGCCACCCCCCAAGAAGCGGTGTTCTGTAGCACCTTCAAAAACCTGTTTTGTTTTATTGTCCTTCCTGTGAAAGCAAGCTTTTCTGGCTCTGGGCTATCCAAGAATATCAAATTTCAGAGAAATTGAGGTCCAGAAACAGACATGCTATTCTGAATCAAATAAACCGTCTCAGTCTTGGCTCCAGCCCTAGATAGCCCTACCCCCACCGCTCTGCCCCATCCTCCCCACCTGCAGTTACCAGTGATTTAAAAAGCCAAAAAGGAACAGCTTACCCTTCGCACTTTGCTGATACTGGTTCCAAAATGGACTCATTTGCTGGGATGGTCCTGTAGTGCACGGGAAACAGTCCTCCAATGACCAGAGAGTGGTTTTTGGCATCTACGTATCCGTTCAAATCAAACTTGCCCAGCAACCGACAGGTCTGCCCTTCATCCTTTTTTTCACTGCCCTTGCCTAGAGGGGCCAGGAAGAAGGCAAGCGATCCAAGGAGTAAGCATGTCTTGCTGCTCATCATGTTAATAAGGTGGATTTGATGGAGATGATGAGGGCTCAAATCATCCCACCTTTTCTGTGGCACCTTGATGCAGTGTCCCAGCAGTCTGGGTCTGCCACCTCCCGGGGGACTCAGCCTGCTACTGCCTGCCACATAATTGCCACACCTCTATCAATCACAAGCCTCACACTCACTCACACACACTTTGGGGGTCTCGACTTGGAACCGAACCATCTTTGAGAAAGAACTTCGTGCAAATCTCACTGATACTTGGCAACATCTAGCCGCATCGCAGCAGACTTTGAGTTTAAGATAGAGTCTTGGTTACATTTTGTAGAAATTGCCGCCGTCTTGTTTATCACGCACCAGCCTTGTTCATTCTCACATCAGCCTCCTGATGGGAGCTACTCTGTCCTCGAGAGGTGAGGAAGGGCATCCGCCTGCGTAACACAGTACACATGGCGACACCAGGCCTTCGAGGCAGAGAAAGGATGCAGTTGACAGCCGTGGGGTTTGGAGCGGTAGACCTGGAGTCTGTGTTCTGCCACTTTGTAGTGTGCTGGGGGGGACGTCGTTCATTTCTCTGCGTCACCATTGAATCGCCCGCCACCAGAAGGGTCAGAATTTGCCTTAGATGGATTTCTGGGAAGCCCACAAGTGCTCGGGACACCTTTGTGCACATCGGCCTCACCATGCTCCACCTCCTGGTGCAGCCCTGGGCGGACTGGCTCCTCGCTGACCAGCATTGGCCGCGGCACAGACCCGGGGGCTTCCCCGGTAAGCTCCTCTCCTGGCTTGCTTTCTAGACAGAGCTTCCCCCTCCCCCCCCCCAAGCTCTGTCTCTGGAACCTCACCATGGATAGCTAACCTCCTGGTCTCTCCCTCTTGGCCCTTCCTCCGGCATATCCTCTGACAGGACACATTTATGGAGCATTTGCCGAAACCCCCGAAGAGAATGCCCTTTAATTGTGTGATTTTACTTCTAGCGCTCAATCCCCAGGACAAATCCAGGAAGCTGTCCCCACAGACTTCATGCCTGAGGCTATTGAGTGGAGCTTTGTCAGCGCTGAAGAAAGAACCCATGAAATGGACGCAATAGGGGATTTGTTCAATCAGTGATGACAGAGTCGTGTATCTGGATGCCAAGGAGCCATTTCTAGTCTGTTTTAGAAAAAGAGTCACTCGTCAGGGAAAGTTCCCATGATGCTTCAAGTGAAGGAACAGAACACAAAGCGTCTGCAATGGCGCCCCGGATTCTTTAAGTTCACCAGGCTATCCTCCCTTTCATTCATGTATGTGATATAAAAATGACCAGAAGAAAACACCAAAAACCAGAAAGTCAAACGGGGAGAAGGTGGGGGAAGACAGTGAGAGACAACAGCGAGAGGCTCGAGTCTCCCCAGCAGGGAGGCCTGAGGACTGGCTTCCGATGAGGTCACAGGGCTGGAAAGCCATCTGCACCCCGTCCCACCCCGTCTAATGTGGGCCCACAGGAGCCCAGACAACGACTGCTTCCCACTGAGCCCGCACGGCTGCGGCTGTCGTGCCCCATGCTTATTTCCAGTTCAAGTCCACACACCTGCAATGCTTCTATTGTTTTCATCGTCTCATTGGCGTAACATACACTCCAATAGTTCAGTCACAGCAAAAAGGAGGGTGCAACCATCACCACAATCAGTTTCAGAACAGTTTCTTCCTCTTTTTTATTTAAAGATCATTGGGGGGAAGGGCTCTTACAGCTTTTATAACAATCCATACATCAATTGTATCCAGCATATTTGTACATATGTTGCCATCATTGTTTTTGAAATATTTACATTCTACTTGAGCCCTTGGTATTGGCTCCTCTTTTTGCCCTTCCACCCTCGTGACCCCTTGATAAATTATAAATTATTATTATTTTCACATCTTACACTGACTGCTGGTCCCCGTCTCCCAGTTTCTTCCCCTTCCTTTTCCCACCTCCCACCTCCCTTCCTGATGTTGCTACTTCCATTTCTGTTCCTGAGGGGTTTATCTGATCTGGCTCCCATGTATCCTGAGCTCTTACCTGCACCCATGTAGATGTTCTGGTCTAGCCCGCAGTGAAAGGCAGGACTGGGGTCATGACAGTGGGGGGTGAGGAAGCCTCAAGGAGCCAGAGGAATAGTGTGTGCTTCATCAGTGCTGTACTTCACCATGGTTGATTCATTCTTTCCTTACAATCTTTCTGTGAGGGGAGTTCCCATTGTCGACAGATGGGTTTGGGGTCTCTGCTTCAACTCCCCTCATTCTCAACAATATGGGGTTGTTTGTTTGTTTGTTTATTTGTTTGTTTGAGGACTTCAGATGCCTGTTACCTGATCCCATCAACACCTCATGATGGCACAGCCTGGTGTGCTTCTTCCATGTGGGCTTGTTGCTTCTCTGCTAGATGGCCGCTTGTTTAACTTCAGGCCTTTAAGCTCCTAGACACTATTGATAACTGGGCACCATCAGCTTTCTTCCCCACATTTGCTTGTGCACCCATTTCCCTCCAATCTCCCCTCTCATATCCCCAAGGAATTAAGCCACTCATCCAGTTACTGTCTCTATAGATTTTCTTGTTTGTTTTGTTTCTTATTACTTATCTGAATCCCCCACTTGGTCTACCAATCGGTGAACGTACTCATCGCCACAGTGCTCTTAATGAAAGCTGCTTACCTGGGCGCCATCCTGCTGGAACCAGTATGTGGCTCTATAGATTTACCTCTCCTGGATTTCACATGCTGGAGACATTTTTTTTTTAAATAACCAGCAAGAAACAGCAACAATAATAAAATAAGCCAGAAACAACAAATATATAAATGTGCTTGGCACAACGGATGGATATATGAATTATGCTAAGAGTTGTGCGAACCCCCAACAAAATTATTTATTTAAAAAAAATAAAATAAGCCAAAGAAAAACCTGAATCGAAAGAAAGTAGGAAATATTAAAAACGCAATAAATTTTAAATAGATCAAAAGGGAAATCAAGTGATAGGGTGTGAGATTTTTTAAAAAACTGGTTCTCATGCAGTATTCTTAATTAATTACTGTATAGTAATGAATTCCAAATGATTTTTCATTCCTTCTTTAACTTTGTACTTTTCTATATTTTCCCACAGGTTCTGTCTGCAATAGTCTTGTACCTTTAATGAAAAAAAAAAAAGGCTTTAGTGTAAAGAATCACTGCCCGCCCCCCCCACCACCACCACCCCGTCCCCCTTTAACACCTTTCTTTACACATGCTCATTTGAACGCAGCCTGCCCCTGCGTGAGACCCTTCTCTGATCTACCACTCTGTCATTGCTGGCATTACCAGTCCCCTGGCAATATAAAGGCCACGCTCTTCACCTCATGGGTTCTGACAGAGTTTCCGCACACAGGTACCGATTAATTATCGCCTCCACCCGAGGCCCAGAACTTCCAAAAGAATCTTGCGTTACTCGTTCGCTGGCGAAAGCACGGGCCAGCACCCCCACTGTGCCCAGCCAGCAGGCCCGTATACGGGAGCCAGCAGATGACAGATCGGTGACCCTGGATGAGTGGCGCTCAGGTTTCGAAGGGTCTGCTGAGTCTTCCTTTTCTAAGGCGTGGATGGTACATAAGTCCCACCCTTCTGGTTTCTAAGAGATGCTAACAGATTTTAAAATCCTAACTCATTCCCAGAGTAATCTTCGCTCCCCAGATACGCCTCAGAGTTTAGCTGAAAGCAAACAAAATGGCTACTCTAGATGGCAGGGCACACCTCAGCTACCCCCTGAAAGCCCCTCTCTTGGCCTGTGAAGACTTAGTCCATGCTTCCTTGGACCGGCTCCGATGATTTCTCACCCAGGGTTGGCCTCCCTCACTTGCCCGGAGACAGCTGTTTCTGAGCAATTACCTCGCTGGTTGGCAAGGCTTCCCTTGCACAAAGGCATGTTTGTCAGGAAGCTCAATCCCCTGGGCCAAAGCTCCACTAGGGGCCACACAACCTCTTTAACATATATTCCTTTTAGGCTACATGTGTGCCATAGGCTGGGTTCTCTGAAAAAGTAAAGCAGGCAAATCATATGCATGCGGCTATCCTCACTCCCACCAAGGAGCCCTGGTGGTGCAGTGGTTGTGCCTCAGGCTGTGATCCCCAGGGCCAACAGTTCGGAACCACCGGAAGCTCTGAGGGGAGAGGGCATAGGCCTTTTACTGCTGTCAACAGTTACAGTCTCAGGAACCCCAAGGGGGTCGCTATGAGTCAGCATTGACTCGATGGCAGGGAGTCTGGTTTTTGAGTTGATACTTGCTGCATTAAATTGATGACAATTTACAGTGGCCCTATGGGACAGAGCAGAACTCTCCCTGTGGGTGTTCAGGAGCATAAAAACTCGTCTCTTATCTGAGGAGCGGGTGGTGGGTTTGAATTGCTGATTTCGTGGTTAGTAACCCAATGTATAACCTGATATGGCATGAGGACTCCTTTGTATAGAGCAGTGGTTCTCAACCTTCCTAACGTTGTGGCCCTTTAATACAGTTCCTCATGTGTGGTGACCCAACCATCAAATTATTTCCATAGCTACTTCATAACTGCAATTTTGCTACTGTTATGAATCAGATGACCCCTGTATGAGGGTCGTTCAACCCCCAAAGGGGTCGTGACCCACAGGTTGAAAACTGCTGGTCTAGAGAGACTTATATCAAGGCTCATACAATGACAGAGGTGGGCAAGTTTCAAGTTCTTTGGTCAGATGTCAGGCTGGAGGCTTCTCCTGACTCATGCCCTGCACTTGCAAGGGGTAAGGAACCCCAGATCTCCAGAGCAGACCCTACATGGTTGTAGAGGTGAATGAATCCACATCAGGTAAAATGGCAGGCTGCTGCTGATGCCTAGGATCTGCGGGTAATACAGCAGTCCAAAGAATGTGAGACCAGATGGCACGCCAACTGCAGAATAGAGACCTAGCAAAATATGAAGCAAGCTTTTTCACAAAATCCATTTATATTGGAAGCAGTGCACACTCCAGAGAAGATCTCATCATGGGGGAAGTACTAGATCCTAACTGTCCAACCACTGAAAATCCTGGACCATCAGCTCAGCACAGACCTTTAACAATCACAATTAGTAATGAGAAAAGCTAATGTTTTTGCAGGACTTTACTTTTTACAGATTATTTTCACATGCACTGTTCTCGTCTGGGTCAGAATTGAATTTCCCGTTGATGAGGCATTTGACCTGGGCAGTAGCATCTGGTATCCAGTATTTATGCAATTCTCCAAATGCTAGCATATTTTACCAGGGCCATAATGATTACATCCTGCAATTGAATAGAATCCATCAAAGGTGAGACTGCACGCTCTCTCCGTTTGTCCGCCATCCTGAGTGTGGTGTTGCTCCGACTTCACCACGTCGTCTCATAAGACTTTCAGGATCAAGAGATTCCTGGTCAAGAAACAGAAGCAGAATCGGCCCATTCCCCAGTGGATTTGAATGAAAACCGGTAATAAAATCAGGTACAACTCCAAGAGAAGACATTGGAGAAGAACCAAGCTGGGTCTGTAAGGAGCCCCCTGAAGGATGGCACGCATGGCCACATTTTCCCAGGCTTACATCATGTGTTGAATTAAGACATTTGTCCCCATCTGATGAATTGAACTTCTATTGGCAAATAATCTAGTTTATTCCTTGGTGTTTTGCTTCCTCATCAAGTTTAACAATAAATAATGTAAGGCTGTTGATTTGAAAAAAAAAAGGTGAGACTGCAAAAGAGAAATAACGCATTGTAGATGATGTTGATAATATGCACAGTACCTCATCCTACCCTCATCACACCCGACAAAACTGGCTTCGTTTCATTCCCTCAGCAGAGGAAGACATGTGCAATCATATAGCTAGCAAGTGTCGAAACACAAGTGCCAAAGTCCATGTGGCAGCTAAATAATCTCCTATCAACTTGTGAAGGGGTGGAGTCCAGCCTGTCAATCAGGTCATAGCCAATGATGCCTCTATGTGGGAATGATCTCCTGAGGGTTCTGGGAACTCCTGTCTTCCTCCCTGGAGGTGGGACACACTCTCTGCTTCATCTTCCTGCTGACAAGCCACATGGAGCTCTGCTGTTGGAGCCAGAGCCCTGGAGCTGGGAGCCATGAGGAAACCCATGCCGGTGCTGAAAGAGTTCCACCACCACTGGATCCACAAGACTTTCCACCCACTGGCCTGTGATCTTCCTGCTTTTGGCATCATTGCATGTGTTGCGCGAGTCTGAAGAGGAATTTAAAGACTAGTATGGGACATACGGACTAATATCGGACTTACGGACTTGATCTGGACTAGACTAGAATGTTTTCTCAATATACTATAGCTCTTTTATATAAATCTCTTCCTTAGACACACATGAGTGTCTCTGGATTTGTTTCTCTAGTCAACCCAGACTAACACAGTCCATGTCCTCACTGAGGTTGCTTGGTAGATAGGAAGGTTGCAGACACCCAGGAGAGCGGTTCTAGACCAGGCTTCTTCATATGTGGCTTTTCTTCACTTGTTTGCACCTCCAATTCCTCATCGTGTACCAAGGAGCTTTGCACCAAATGGCTTTTTCCCCCCGAGAGTCTAACGGACTGATGAGATGTAGTCCATTAATGTGGCCCTTCTAGTCATAATTCCTTATGTCATGTATTATAAGCCTCGACTCGGTGCCTGTGGTTTATCGTCCCACTTCAGAGGGAGTTCTCTGCGGTACTAATGGACAAAATCAAGGTGGGATTAGGGCAGTGATTCTCAACCTTCCTAATGCCGCCACCCTTTAATACAGTTCCTCATGTTGTGGTGACGCCCCAATCAGAAAATTACTTTTGATACTACTTCATAACTGTAATTTTGCTGCTGTTATGAATTGGGAGATCCCTGTGAAAGGGTCGTTCGACCCCCCACCCCCCCAAAGGGGTCATGACCCACAGGTTGAGAACTGCTGGATTAGGTCCTCACCTTGGTGGAGAGTCCAAACCAAGTCGCACTCTTGTTTCCTTGCAGGTTTGGTCTGCTAAGAGGATACTTGAGTGCATAGTGGTTACACATGGGGCCGCTAACAAGTTCAAAACCACCAGCTCCTCCTCGGGAGAAAGATGAGGCTTTCTACTCCAGTAAAGTGTTACAATCTTGGAAACCCACCGGAGCAGATCTACCCTGTCCGACAGGGTGGCTGTGAGTCAGAATTGACTAGACAGCAGTTGGGGATTGTTTGTTTGGGAGTTGTTTGTTTTTAATGGCCTGCTAAAAGACGAAAACCACACCTCTCTCCAAGCCATTCTTCTGTGTATCAGAGCCATCTCAGACAGAAAGAGAAATTCCAGAAAATTCCGAAGAGCACATTCCAGGTCTCTGTCTGAAGTGGCGGAGTCTGAGACTAGAGCCTCCAGAGACTGTGGCACAGAGCGCACAGGAGTCAGGTCGAGACACAGAACATAAGACAACAGAGCAGGGCTGAGACTGTGGCTCTGTGAGACAGAGCAGCAGGCAGGCTTCCACCGTGGCTGCCAAGCTAAGGACGGGAGCAAGATTTGGCTACTGATTGTGGAGCAGTGTTGCTGCGGACCAATGACTGCATCCCTAATATTTTCTAATCCTGGCTTGGGGTAACCCCTTAACTCGCCTAATCAACCCCTTAATCGTGAGTTGTGTCTGTGAGATCTGTGTGGTCATTGCCACAAAGTATTGAAGCCAGCCAGGAAGTGGAGTGCACACATGGTGGCGAACTAGGTCATGAAGGATGCACCGTGGGGGCACGGCTGACCCTTGCCCTGTGGCAAGAGGGAAGCCAGACAAGGTCCAAGCTGGACCCGGGCTGGTTGTTGCAACCAACAACCAGTCAGGAATATTCTAGTGCTGGGTGAGCAGCCCAAGGCTCAAAGTGCTGATCATTTAATAATTTTCCATTAACAAAATTTGCCAGAACAAGTTGTTTTGTTATCTCTCAAAATGAAATTGCTTCTTCAATAATACTATCAACCCAATTACTATTTCTTCAGCAACCTGATATCAAGAACCCACCTCGCCCCTGCCCGCCCAATCATGGCAGAAGATACCACTGAAAGGTGGTTTTTAATCTCACGTGTCCACACGGGGCCTCCTGGATCTGTGAGCTGTGTTGTTTCCACTCCCGCTAGACGTGGTTTATCTTTGTTTTCTTCCCCCCTTCCCCCACGAAGGTCAGGCTCCCTCTTCCCAGGAATCATAACAACTCATTCTGCCCAGACTTGCCTTCCAGCACTGAAAACACCTGAGCCCCTGTGGGTTCTGAAAACCACCTGATTAACAAAAGCTAAGCGTATTTACAGAGGAGCAGACGGTTTCCAGGGAAAGCTCATGCCCCCTCACCTCTGCAGCTGAGCACCGCTGTGCACTGCGGGCAAGTCCAGCCTTACAGGGAGGGCCAGGAACTCACAGCCCCATCACAGTCATGCACTGCCAATCAGGTGCCCCGAGGCTCTCGTCGTCCTCCTTGCTGGGTGCCTGGACTTTACAACCAGTTGGGATCTTAGGCACTAATTGGACCACAGCTACAAATGAATGGATCTATTATTCATCTTCCATTTTCTTTACTTCTTAGGCGGAGCGGTCCTTCTAAGCACACAGTCGAGAAAAGAACACAGTTCCCTTCGTGATGTATGTGTCTCCATTGCTGTTTGTACTGCGAAATAGATATTAGGTTGCTTCATGCATGTCTCCTACAATTTAAAATGTATGGCCTGTAATTTGAGTTTTGTTAAGAATGGCTCCTCTACATCTTTATCAGGAGGAGGAAGGAAGGGTGAAAATAAATCCATTTTCACAAGTGTACTATTACCTGAGGTTGAGGTTGCTGATGCAAGGCCTGGGGCGTGTCAGCACCCTCTTCTTGTTGACGAAGAGCCCCTGGTGTCTGAGTAGAGAAAGCCCGCAATTACAAGCAAGGAGAGAGGTGCGCAGATGCGTTGTTGAGCAGCAGCTGCCTGTTCTGCGGCAGGTATTTTCAGGGAAACAAGCCGACAGACTGATGCATCCACCTGCCCCTTGGGACCATCTGACTCAATAAGCGTCAAAACCTTAAAGCATCCTCAGCGTGTTCAGGTGCACCGCATGACCCAGCTTTAGTGCCGGGCAGCTATAGCGACTGTGGTGTGAATGGTGAGCAGTGGTCTCAAGGTGGGAAACGTATCATCAGAGCCATGTGGAGAACACACAGCTCATTATAGCAAAACTGGACAATGACAAGCTGGCCGGCATGAGTCACCAGAACAAACGCATCTTTCACACACAGCCCTGCCTCCCATCCTGCACCCCTGCAGTCCAGCTTCCCCATGGGAGGAAATGCCAATCCCCAGGCTTGGGGAGTTGTTTTTTCATTTTAACAGCTTTTTTGACGTGTAATGAGAATATTTATGGTAAGTTTAGGTCATGAATTCATAAATCATTTTGAATGCGCGGTTTAGTCACTTTTCGTATATTTACAGAGTTGCCCTTCTGCAAACCATCACCACCATCTAATTTGAGAAACTTTCCATCACCATGAGGGGAAGCGGGTCACATCCCAGTCTCCCTGCCACCAGTGTTAGCCTGAGACACGGGGAATGGACCTTACAGCCAGCGAAGGCTCACCTAACCTGGACATTTGAAGGTAGAAGTGGAATCAGACAACATATGACTGTTTTTTACTGGTTTGATTTTACTGTATTGATTCCAAGGTTCATCCGGGTTGTCACCTATATCTATCTGTACCTCACTCATTTGACGGCTGAAACTAATATTCCACCGAATAGTCTTGGTGGCCTGGTGGATTGTGCGTTGGACTGCTAATCACACGGTTAGCTGTTCAAACCCACCAGCTGCTCCAAGGGAGAAAGATGGAGCTTTCTGCTCCTGTAAAGATCGACAGCCTTGGGACACCAGAGGGAAGCTCTGCTCTGTCCTGGCGGAGCGCTGGGAATCAGAAAGTGGCAGTGGGAGTTGTGTGTGTATAGAGCACGTTCTGTTTACCCCGGCATCGTTCGATAGGCATTGTGTGGACCTATGCTTTTCCCTTGCTGACGTGGGTGTGTAGTAGTAGAATGAATGAGTCACGTGGCAATTATGTTTAACTTTTTCAGAAACTATGTTTCCCAAAATGTCTGAGCCAGTTTCCATTCTCACCAGCAATGTGTGAATTCCAGGGCCACCCATACCCGCCAGTCTTTCTTATCCTAGTCAGCCTCGTGGGCATAAAGTGGCACCTAACACTTGCGTTTCCCAAATGGCAGAGGTAACTTCCGTTTTTAAGCGCTGGCTTTTCCTCCGGATGTGTAAGAGTGCTAGCTCTGACATCGGCTAACTATCCTCTGGAGTTCATCTGTGTGCGTGACGGGAGGTTATGTTTGAGTTGTTTGGTTTTGCCTGTTCAGGTGCCGTTTGTTAGAAAGGCTAGCCTTTCCCCATTGAATTGCTGTGGGTCTCGGGTGGAAAATCAATTGACCGTAACTGTAAGGGTTTGCCATCTCAATTAGATTCCATTGCTCTCTATCTCTTTCCACATGTCAGTGCCGCAGGGGTTTGTTTGCTTGCTTGCTTTTTCATTCTCATTAGACTTTAATAGGGTGTTTGCATGTCTTAAAAATCACATAATGGGGTAAGATATGAAAATAATAATAATTTATCATTTATCAAGGGTTCATCAAGGACAGAGGCGGGGAGGGAGGGAAAAAAAGCAAAGCTGATATCCACGGCTCAAATAGAAAGAAAATCTTTTGAAAAGGATGAAGGCAACATATGTACAAATGTGCTTGATACAATGGATATATGGATTGATGTAAGAATCCCCAATAAAATGATTTATTAATTTTTTTAATTAGGGGGAGCGGGGAGGGAGGGGGAAAAAAGAGGACCTAATGCAAAGGGCTTAGGTGGAGAGCAAATGCTTTGAAATTGATGAGGGCAAAGAATATACAGATGTGGTTTACACAATTGATATACATATGGATTGTGATAAGAGCTGTATGAGTCCCTAATAAAATGTTTAAAATTTTTTTAATTAAATAAAAAATCACATAACACTATTTAACAGTATGTACTGTGGATTTTAAGTGATGCAAACCTGTATTTGTGGTGAAATCATTCCTTTTTTCCTGTCTTAAAATTTTTTATTACTGGAAATAGATTTATGTGCATATATTTATAGGTTTAGTATTAAAGTAGCAGATAGATATTGGACCTCCACTCAAGTACTCCTTCATTTCAAGAATACTTTGTTCTACTAAACTGGCATTCCATGATGCTCACCTCCCTGACACGATCTCTGAAGACAAAGCAGGTGCATAAGCAAATGTGGTGGAGAAAGCTGATGGAGCCCAGTTATCAAAAGATATATAGCATCTAGGGTCTTAAAGACTTGAAGGTAAACAAGCGGCCATCTAGCTGAGAAGCAACAAAGCCCACATGGAAGAAGCACACCAGCCTGTATGCTCACGAGGTGCTGAAGGGATCAGTTAACCAGTATCAAAGAACAAAAAATCATATCATTGTGTACTCACCTCCCCGATACAATCATGGAAGATAAATTAGTGCATAAGCAAATGTGGTGAAGAAAGCTGATGGAGCCCAGTTATCATAAGATATAGCATCTGGGGTCTTAAAGGCTTGAAGGTGAACAAGCAGCCATCTAGCTCGGAAGCAACAAAGCCCACATGGAAGAAGCACACCAGCCTGTGTGATCACGAGGTGTAGAATGGATGAGGTATCAGGCATCAAATAACAAAAAATCATTGGGAATGAAGGAGGGTGCAGAGTGGGAACTCAAGTTCCATCTGTAGGCAACTTTTCCCTTACAGAAGGATCACGGGGAGGAAACGAGCCAGTCAGGGCACAGTGTGGCAACGATGAAACATACAACTTTCCTCTAGTCCCTAAATGCTTCCTCCTCCTCCACTATCATGATCCCAATTCTACCTTACAAATCTGGCTAAACCAGAAGATATACACTGGTACAGATAGGAACTGGAAACACAGGGAATCCAGGACAGATAATCCCTTCAGGGCCAGTGGTGAGAGTGGCCATACCAGGAGGGTGAAAGGAGGGTGGGGTAGAAATGGGGAACAAATTACAAGGATCTACATATAACCTTCTCCCTGGGGGATGGACAACAGAAAAGTGGGTGAGCGGAGATTTCAGACAGTATAAAATATGACAAAATAATCATTTATAAATTATCAAGGGTTCATGAGGGAGGGGGGAGCAGGGAGAGAGGGGGAAAATGAGGAGCTGATGCCAGGGGCTTAGGTGGAGAGCGAATGTTTTGAGAGTGATTAGGGTAATGAATGTACAAATATGCTTTATACAATTGATGTATGTATGGATTGTGATAAGAGTTGTCTGAGCCCCTAATAAAACAATTTTTTAAAGTTGTATGAGCCCCAATAAAATGCTTTAATTTTTTTATTATTAATTGGGAGTTAATACATATAATTCCATAGTTGAATGACGTCCAACAGTATTTCACAATCAGTTTCAAAACATTCTTTTCCTTCTTGGGTTCCTTGGCATCATCTCCCTTTAACCCCTTCCTCTCCTGCTCCACCCCACCCCCACCACTGTATACCCTCCCCACCGAAACCCTCATTCTACTTGCTGTCCCTATAAGTTCATCAACTCTGGGTTTCATATACTGAAACACAGAAAAACATGTAACACTTCAAGAGTGTGACCCCCCATCACATGACACCTCTAAGATAAACCCTAATACAAGCCAACAAACCAAAACAATGCAGGTACTGTGGAAAACCAGATCAGACCAGTGTGCATCGGACAGGGGATCAACTGACAACGTTTTAACTGTTCAAGTCAACTGTATCCCTTTGATCTCATATACCCATCTCTCCCTTGCACTGTTCAGTGACCGCTTTCCTCCCATCTCTCAATTAAGGACGGAGGGAGACCACCAAAGGTTGATTTCTATGCAGTTCCCACAAATGTATCTTGGGCTCCCACTGTCATCCACAGCCTCCTGCAAACTGAATTCCCAAAATTTAGGCTCTGATACTCAGCCCTCCTGCAACTTTGGATGATCTGATTTACAGTCTTTCGAGGACTGATGATGGCGTGTTTCTCGCATGTGGACTGAATTAGCATCTCACTTAGATGGCTGCTTGCCTTTGGAAGCAAGCCTTTAAGACGCAGGAAACTATTTCATCTGATAGCTGACCCATCTAATCTCTTTGCCACAGTTTGCTATAGCACCCATATCTTCTGTGTTCCTGAGGGCAAGCGAGTGGGGTCATGATGTAAGAACTAATTGTTCTTAAGTTGGGGGCTAGGATTTAGTGCGAAAAACCAAAACCCATTCCTGGATCTATATTTTGTTTGTGTGTTTGTTATTTTTGACTGCCTTTGGCTCCCTTTCAAAACCTCCTTGTTTATTTCTGGTAGAGTCTTATCAATCATCCCTCTGGGGCATAATGATCTTCCATTAATATTGTCTTTGATTCGCCCCTGGTACTAATTTTTTAAAGCCCTGTTGAGAGAGGGATATTGAGCCAATGTAGGCTAACTCCACATCACAGCACCTGAATTGTTCACTTGTACAGAATCAATCCTGTCGTAGCTGGATGCTATTCACATAAACAATAGGGGTTAATTGTCAGGGAGATTTACAATAATCATTGCTGGGAATGTCAGTCACAGGTTTCCTGAAATAATGTATATTTTCCTACAGCATATGGATGATGTAGCAAGACCAGGTTTGTCCGCCGATGCACAGTTCAACAATCTTGTCTTCTGCTTCCTCAGACACCAGGTATTGTCCTACTTACATGTTCAGGATACGAGTGTGTGTGCGGGAGAGTCCAGTTCCCCCAGTGGGGTCTCCCCACTGGACCTCACTGGTACAAGTGCTGCAGTTTGGGAATAGTTTTAAAATGGGAAATGTACATCCCACCATATTGTATTTCTTCCTATTTATTTTGACAAATTTGGATCCTTTTTCATCTCTCTATGAGGATCTACTTGC
The DNA here is from genome assembly GCF_050624435.1 of Tenrec ecaudatus. Classification (NCBI taxonomy): domain Eukaryota; kingdom Metazoa; phylum Chordata; class Mammalia; order Afrosoricida; family Tenrecidae; genus Tenrec; species Tenrec ecaudatus. Next base: position 153,925,066 of record NC_134533.1, on the reverse strand, counting down.
TAATTTCTGAGGGTTGGGGGAAAGCCACCTGGGAATTTGATCAAGATTTTACTGAATCAGTAGATTGGTTTGAAGAGTACTGGCATCTTACCACCCTTAAGCATATGGAGGGAAGACTTACTGTGATTATGTGGCAAATCTCCCCAGGCCATGTTCAAGAGCTCTGCATCGACCGTAACATGAAGTTCATTGGTCGCCCTTCTAACAAGGTTCATCTTGATCCAGTGTCTGTCCAACTAGCCACCTGCCTCTCCCATCGCCACTTCAAAACACACTGCAGCCCACCCTACACAAACCTGCCTCCAAGTCCTTCAACCTAGGGTGCTGTTTTTAATCCTTCAGAGATTTTCTCACCCACAGATACCACATTCCCTGTGTCAGGACATTTCCCTCGCCTGATTCACATCTCCTCCTTCCTCTGAGATGCCCTTCTGAGATACACACCCCACAGTCTGCCTTCCTTGCATCTCTCGTATACCTACAGTGAACTGCAGGGCATTTGATAGAAAACAGACGGGTCGAGGCTTTAGAATGCTGAAATAATGCTGTGGCTGAAAATGCTCACCAAGGTCCCTGCTCTTTCCCTCCCCCCCCCTTTTCTTTCTTTCTTGTATCTTCCTCTGACGAAACGGACTGCTTATAATGGTTGGTGTATGTTGAATAATGCTCCCTGCCCCAGATGTCCATATCTTTCTCCCTAGGTCCTGAAAACCCGTTACATTATGTGGAATTGGCAAATGAAATTAAGTTATGAATCCCAAGGTGCAGAGATTATCCTGACTTATCCAGATGGACCAAATGGTTTAATCACAAAGTCCTTAAAAGAGGAGGCAAAGATAAATAAGCTGCCATCTAGCGGCAACAAAGCCCACATGGAAGAAGCACACCAGCCTGTGTGATCATGAGGTGTTGATGGGATCAGGTATCAGGCATCAAAAACCCAGACAAAAAAAATCATATCAATGTTAATGAAGGGGAGTGTGGTGGGGAGACCCAAAGCCCATCTGCACACAATTGGACATGCCCTTACAGCAGGGTCACAAGGAAGAAATGAGCCCGTTGCAGTATAGAACCTATGAAACACAACTCTCCTCTAGTTCTTTAATGCTTCCTCCTCACCCTCCCCTCCACTATCATGACCCCAATTCTACCTTACAAATATGACTAGGCCAGAGCATGTACATGGGTGCAGATAAGAGCTGAAACACAGGGAATCCAGGACAGATAAACCCCTCATGTCATGAGAGTAGCAATACCAGGAGGGGAAGAAGAAGGTAGGAGGAGAAAGGGGGAACAGATCACACTGATCTACATATAAACCCTCCTAGGGACGGACAACAGAAAAGTGGGTGAAGGAAGACATCGGTCAGTAGACAAAAAATAATAATAATTTATAAATTATCGTAAGGGAGGGAGTGTGGGGAAATAAGGTACTGATACCAAGGGCTCAAGTAGAAAGAAAATGTTTTGAAAATGATGATGATGATGATGATGATGATGAGGAGGAGGAGGAGGAGGAGGAGGCGGTGGCGGCTCTGGCGGGGGGGGGGGGGGGGGGGGGGGGGGGGGGGCGCCGGCCTGGCTGTCCAGCAGGTGGTGGGCCTCTACCGGGGTCTGTGCACCGCGCGCAGCTGCGCTGGGCCTGGGACTCATGTCCCCATGCAGCTGCACGTGTTCTCGGTGCGCTGGCAGCGAAGGAGACAGGGTCGCGGCTGAGCTGGACGCCAACCCCATCCAGGACCACTACCTGGACAAGACCCAGCAGCTGCGCAGGTCTGACCCCACTGCCTTTGAGTCTCGCCTGCAGACGCGCAGTGAGTTTCAGAATCAGCCAGTAGGGCACTCCAGGCAAGGTGACAATCAAGTGTGTGGAGCAAAAACCCGACACCTTGGGGAAACAGTCTTTGAGCAGAGGATTCATTGAGGACAAGACCATCGTTCACTCTTTAACACTGAAATGGTGAAAGATAAGACTGCAGAAGAGATCAAACCGGTTTGGCAACAGTATTTCCAGCAAAAGATACAGTCTCTGCAGCTATTCCGGGAGTTCTTCCTCTAATTTGATCTGGAACCGTGCTCAGTCCTGTCCAACATTGCTGTGTGCTCTACCAAGCAGAGAAAGTTGTGAATTCTTAGGACAATGAACTCCACTTCACGGCACTGATAAATATTCAGACCCGAGGGGACGCTGCGGCCAGCCAACTGAGTTTGTATCTCTCCCCTGCACTGGAGGAAGAACTAGGAACAGTGCTGCTGACAGCAGAAATGGACTCCAGTTTCTGAATGTTGCTGAAGTACACTGCATTGCCAACCAAGTTCAGCTCTTCTACGCCACTGACCGCAAAGAAACCTGCGGCTTAGTGGAGACCTTTAACCTCAGACCAAATACATGTCTGTCATCGCTGAATTGGAGCAAAATGAACTTGCAGCAAAACTGAAATGCGCCCAGAACCAGAAGACTTAGAGCTTCTAAGCGTTGGCTCCACTCAGGGTCTGCTTAACCCTGGGTAACCTATAGCCCACCCACTTGAACTACAAAGAACGTAACTTATACTCCTGAGTGGTCCCTAACGAGTCACCCTGTGTGCTTGCTGCAGGAAATGATTGAGAGGTGAGCCCTACTTCTTGCTATTCCGAGCCAAGGAACTCAGACTTTCTGATAAGACTTGCCAGCATATTGGAGACTTCCTTCTAAGAGACTGTAGTCAATGCAAGAGCTAGTGAAGGAGCCACAGGGTGTTTACTTGGCTCGACCTAATGCACCAGTGCGTGTCGTGTGTTGTCCCTTTGGACCTCCCAGCACCTACACGATCAGCTCCTCCACTGTGTGAACTTGTGAGAAAATAATGAGCTGAGAGTCCTGCTCTAGTTAGATGTAAGCTACTAGGTCCTCTTCCCTGCCCTCCTTGGCCATCCAAAGATATAACCTGGATATCCTTAGAGTCTAGAATAACCAGATGTTCCCATCAGGATAAAGATTTCATGAGATGTCCCCAGCTTGGCCTTTAGTGTAGCTGGTGTGAGGTGTCAACAGACTTCAGGTATAATTAGATACACGAGGACCATGCCTGCATGTTATTAAACCGTATCAGGTGGCACTTGCTTCTATAACTTGTCCTCTTAGAAACTGTGTATCTGAACGGGATATATCAATAGTGTAAATATATCAACAGCTTTGTAAGGGGAAGACCAATCCTGCTTTGCATGATTTTATTTAAAGCAATTGCAAGCAGTGCCATTGTTATATAAAATAGTAGGTGGAAGCAAATGTTTCCTGACTGATCATGGGGAAGATATAGCAATAAAATAAAGCCTGGACAAAGGGCATTTATAGAGGTCAAGACAAAGACATGCACATATGCAAATATATATATATATATATATATATGGGGAAATTGATCTATGTGCCTATATTTGTTTAGTATTACGGTGGCAGAAGGACATTGGGCCTCTACTCCAGTATTCCCTCAATGCAAGAATATGTTCTTCTATTAAATTCGCATTCTATGATGCTCACCTTCCCGACACAACCACAAAAGACAAAGCAGGTGAATAAACAAATGTGGTGAAGAAAGCTGATGATGCCCAGCTATCAAAAGATATAGCATCTGGGGTCTTAAACGCTTGAAGATAAACAAGTGGCCATCTAGCTCAGAAGCAAAAAAGCCCACATGGAAGAACACACCAGCCTGTGTGATCACGTTGTTCCGAAGGGATCAGTAATCAGGCATCAAAGAACAAAAAAATCATATCATTGGCTGCACACCTCCATGATACGATCACTGAGGACAAACGGGTGCATAAGCAAATGTGGCAGAGAAAGCTGATGGTACTCGGCTATCAAAAGAGCTAGCATCTGGGGTCTTAAAGGCTTGAAAGTAAATAAGCGGCTATCTAGCTCAGAAGCAACAAAGCCCACATGGAAGAAGCACACCAGCCTGTGTGATCACGAGATGTCAAAGGGATCAGGTATCAGGCATCATCAGAACAAAAACCGCTTACCATAGTGAATAAGGGGAAAGTGCGGAATGGAGACCCAAAGCCCATTTGTCGGCCACTGGAGATCCCCTCACAGAGGGGTCTAAGGGAGGAGATGAGTCAATCAGGGTGCGATGTAGCACCGATGAAGAATACAGCTTTCCTCCAGTTCCTAAGTGCCTCCCCACCAACTATCACAATCCGAATTCTACCTTGTAAGTCTGGCTAGACCAGAGGATGTACACTGGTTCAGATAGGAGTTGGAGGCACAGGGAATCCAGGGCAGATGATACTTTCAGGACCAGGGGTGTGAGTGGCGATACTGGGAGAGTAGAGGGTGAGTGGGTTGGAAAGAGGGAACCGATTACAAGGATCTACATGTGACCTCCTCCCTGGGAGACGGACAACAGAAAAGGGGTGAAGGGAGACGTTGTGCAAGGCAAGATATGACAAAATAATAATTTACAAATTATTAAGGGCTGATGAGGGAGGGGGAGGGGGAGGGAGGGGGAAAAAAGAGGACCTGATGCTTAAGTGGAGAGCAAATGCTTTGGAAATGATGAGGGCAAAGAATGTACAGGTGTGCTTTACACAATTGATGTATGTATGGATTGTGATAAGAGTTGTATGAGCCCCAAATAAAACATTAAAAAAATAAAGCCTGGATTACAATCTTTGTTACACAAAACTGTGAAATTGAAGCCTGTGCTGTCCCAGGTGTCATTCTGTGGGTTGAGCGTGAGACTCAGAGCAGATCCTTGAAATGCTAAGAATGAGAAGGGTCTTCTCCAGAGCTGGAATCTGCATTTGGTCGGTCATTTCACTGTTGTGACTAAAAGCTCAGCAAGAGAAAAGGATGCCGGTTACATCCAGCCTTCTGGACCCAAGCCCCCCGGGCCCATCACATTATTGTCTGCCACTCTTGTTCGGGGTAGCATGCTCCTCCTCAAGGGCACCTCCTGCCTAGGTTCTGGTTGGTGGCACCACATGTGGTGCATGGGATGTAACGTGTTTGCAGTTTGAGTGTGTGTGCTTGTTAAGAGAGGAGTTTTAGAGTCGGGCCTGATCTCCAAGTTCTGCCAGTGGAGTTGGATTTGCCTTTATATTCTGAGCAGTATGTGTTTTGCTGTACCACTGAGTCTGTGTAGAGAAAGACAGTGTTTAGCCTGGAGAAGCTGCTAACCTTTCACAATTTCTGTAGAGGACGAGCTGATTGCTAATGAAAATCCTGGACCTACCTCTGAACATGGCAGTTCGTCTTTTGAGACATTTTGGTCTTTTCAGCCATGCCATCTTCCTTAAATGCCCACTGACCGTCCTAATTCTTTGAGGCCCATTAATCTTTGATAGCAGGTGGGGTTGCTTTTGTGATTTTCCAGTTCTGTTTGCTTTTCCCTCCATCGATAACACCTCCACCAAAGGGTGAGTAAATGATGGGAAAAGAAGTAGTTATTCGTTTCATTATTTGTCCCAGCTTTGTCCTAAATCCCTACATGCCACCAAAAAAAAAGTGTATCTATAGATAATGACCGGAGTACCTTCTGGCTGTTGTTTATATTTGTTTAGAGAGACCTATCTGGCAAAGACCTGAAAACCATAGCTTCAGTGAATTTGCCACCTGATGCCAGCACAGTGTCATGGAAAATAGACAGTCCTTAAAGTTGTGCTTGATACAATGGATGTATGTATGGATTGTGGTAAGAGTTGTACAAGTTTCCATTAAAATGATAAATAAACAAATAAATGAAATCTTGTGTAAATTCAAAAAAGAGAGAGAGAAGAGGCAGAGGGCAGAGGAAAATCTCCCTCAGAAGAGGCGAGGGTGTGTGTGGCAGAAGCAGCGCTCAGAATGCTGAAAGTTCTAAATCTGAAACCCGGTTGCCATTGAGTCAGTTCTGATGTGAGTGCCCCGTCAGGATAGCACAGAACAGCCGAAGGGGTTTCCAAGGCTGTCAATGTTTCCAGAAACAGGCTGCCACATCTTTTGCCACGGAGCGATTTGAGTTTGAACCTGCAATCTTTCCGTTAAGACCCAAGCACTTGACCACTGTGCCAGGGAGGTTCCTAGAGAAGCTGGAGTAGTAGAAGAAACAAATCCTCTTCTCACAACCTCCAGAAGCAGCCCAGCCAATATCCTCCTTGGGGACAGTGAAATGGACGTCAGATTTCTGGGAAATGCCCACCAAGTTACTAAAGCAGACAAGATAATGGTTCCTCTGTGCTACTCTTTTTTACTTAATTTGATTTTTTTATCTTCAATGAGTTTATGGCTGCATTGATTTTGTAATAATATAGGAAAAAATCCTGTAAAAGAAACTTAAGCAATGAAAAATAATAAAGGAAACCAATTTGGGATTTATAAGTATTTTTAATCTTTTATTAGGGGCTAATACAACTCTTATCACAATCCATACATACGTCAACTGTGTAAAGCACATTTGTACATTCATTGCCCTCATCATTCTCAAAACATTTGCTCTCCACCTAAGCCCCTGGCATCAGCTCCTCATTTTCCCCTCCCTCCCTGCTCACCCCTCCCTCATGAACCCTTGATAATTTATAAATGATTATTTTGTCATATCTTGCCCTGTCCAATGTCTCCCTTCACCCACTTTTCTGTTATCCATCCCCCAGGGAGGAGGTCACATGTAGATCTTTGTAGTCGGTTCCCCCTTTCCAATCCACCCTCCCTCTACCCTCCCAGTATCGCCACTCACACCACTGTCCTAAAGGGATCATCTGCCCTGGATTCCCTGTGTTTCCAGTTCCTGTCTGTACCAGTGTACATCTCCTTGTCCAGCCAGATTTGTAGGGTAGAACTGGGATCATGATAATGGGTGGAGAGGAAGCATTTAGGAACTAGAAGGTGTATGTTTCATCGTTGCTACACTGCACCCTGACTGGCTGGTCTCCTCCCTGTGCCCCTTCTGTACGGTGATGTCCAGTTGCCTGCAGATGGGCTTTGGGTCTCTACTCCACACTCCCCGCATTCACAATTATATGATTTTTTTGTTGTTGTTCTTTGATGCCTGATGTCTCATTCCTTCGACACCTTGTGCTCACACAGGCTGCTGTGCTTCTTCTATGTGGGCTTTGTTGCTTCTGAGGTAGATGGCCGCTTGTTTACCTTCAAGCCTTTAAGACCCCAGATGCTATGTCTTTTGATAGCCGGGCACCACCAGCTTTCTTCACCACATATGCTTATGCACCGACTTTATCTTCAGTGATCATGTCAAGACTTAATCTTATAAATAAATTGGAAATGAGCATATCTAATCTCCAGCTCACATTTTTCATAGCTTTGTGTGTACTATACATATATCATAGTAGAATCCCTACTACAAGAATGAGTATTTATAGGCCATAAAGCATGGTTACTCCTGAATGATCATTTAAATGGTCAGAGTCAACAAACTATTTGAAACAACTAGAAAACCAGGAAAAATGCAATAAAATATTGAATTACACAGCTTGGATTTTAGAAGAATGATGATGCGGTGGTTTATAAAACCCTACACATAGCTTTGCATCTACTTAGATTATTTATCCACATCACTATCCCCAAAATATACCAATTAATAACAACCATAATAGAAATAACAATAAAATCTATAACAATAGTGTTGCATATCCACAGTATATTTGTCTCATTCATTAACCTTCTGAAAAATGATGGATGATATTATTACTTTACTATGACTCCTACTTTAGAGAGGAAAAACATGAGGCTCCAAAAAGTTCAGCAGCATTCTCAAGGTCAAAAAGCTTGAACAGACACAGGGGAAGTTGCCGTCGTCTTAGTCCGAGCTACCGTCTGACGCCGCCGCCACCGTCCCGCACTATGCCGTCTGAGAAGACCTTCAAGCAGCGCCGCTCGTTCGAAGAGAGTGGAAGATGTCCGGCTTATCCGAGAACAACATCCTACTAAAATCCCGGTGATAATAGAAAGATACAAGGGTGAGAAGCAGCTTCCTGTGCTGGAGAAGACCAAGTTCCTCGTCCCCGATCACGTCAACATGAGCGAGCTCATCAAAATCATAGGAAGGCGCCTGCAGCTGAACTCCAACCAGGCCTTCTTCCTGCTGGTTAGCGGCCACAGCACGGGGAGCGTGTCCACGCCCATTTCGGAGGTGTGCGAGAGCGAGCGGGATGAAGACGGCTTCCTGCACATGGTCTACTCCTCCCGGGAGACGTTTGGCATGAAGCCGGCTGCCTAAGGCGGACCAAACCATCTCCAGAATTGTCACCCCTTACTAAGGGGCGGGGAAGGAAAGGGATGTTAGCGCCGGTCATCGGTCAGCCCCTCTAAGCACAGGCCCTCAACGCTGCGGTGTCCCGCCCACTGGGAGTTGTAGGTGCTTCCCTCGCGCAGTGCGCGCCCTCAGCTTCAGCAGACTATTCTTATTTAACCCAGATGTTAGGTTTACAAATAAAGTGCTTTGCATTTTAAGTTGCCAATAAAATAAACATTGGAGTTACCCTAAAAAAAAAAAAAAAAGCTTGAACGATTTTCCCACACAGTGACCCATCCACGGTAGGGACCGATATCCTAGTTGCCCAAGAGATCTTGCCAGTAACTTTCCCACTTCCTTGTAAGGGTCAAAATGTGGCCAGAAGTTGCCAACTGCTACCTGTTTAAGGCTTTTTGGAATTTTTAGTGCTAGTCAATTCATTTTTTGCTCAACTTACCAAAAGTGACTTCTAATATGATGTAGCAGAATCAGACTTTGTGCTGACTCAACTGGGCACTAAATTTAACTTTATTTCCTACAATTGTCTTCATCTGACTGCACTGTGCTTTGCCCTCCTTTATGCTGGTGGTCACTGAGGTAGGGTTGGGAAGGTGTTGGACAAGACCACTGGTCTCTGCCTAATAAAGACAATGGCATCTCTTTGCATTTTAAATGTTATCTTAGGCTAAAGATGATGTGTGTTGGATTTAGACTCTTTATTAGTGCAATATTTCTCCTTTTAAGTCTCCTTCTTGCGTTCTGCTTCCCTCGGAGTTCAGGGGCAAGTGTATGCACACTCTTAAGAAGGTGGGAAAGAGTTTTTGGACTATATGCCATGTTCTGGGTCCTTGCTGCCCTTGCCCCAGTTGCTCATTGTTGTGACTGTCATGTAGGCACCCACTGAACAAAACCGTAGCCCTCTAGTCAGCACTCCATTCATAAGGATCCATATCTAGTACTTCCTTCCTTGACTCCAGTCTACCAGTCCTCTTAATTTCCATGTTCCTCCTGTCCCTACGATCCTTCAAGTATTTGTGGTTCTCTAGTATGCCATGCACAACCCCTGGGGAATAGGGACACCATTTTCAGGAAACACCACTTCTGTACGGAGCCTGCCCATGCAATGCACAATGTGAAACAAGGCGCCATACTAATCCCAAGACTTCTTAAAAAGTTTCCATTTCTTCTGTCTCTGAAAACCCTAAAACTCTTGGGATGTTTACACTGCACGATAAAGAAACGGAACACTCAGAAACTCTTGTCTTTGTCATTCTCAGCCCCTCTAGGCCCCAGCACTTTCTACTATTTGTTCCTGCTGAAATAGTTCTCACCACTTGTCTGTCAGTTCGTCATGCTGTGGTGGCTTGTGTGTCACTGTGATGCTGGAAGCTACGTCACTGGGATTTCAAACGCCAACAGAATCCCCCAAAATGAACCGGTTGCAACAAATAAGAGCAGACAATGAAGAAGGATTCAGCTCCCCACTCAAGGATGTTGCCGGAGGATGGACCTGCACAGCCCAGGGCACTGGAATTGAGATTGAGGAAGGGCTGAGTTCTCAGAGTGCAACCAACTATGGTGATTTGAGTCAGGGAAAGCCTATGGGAGTGGAGGCTTGGGATCTTCACTTGCTGATGGGGCGCAACTCAAAGTAACACAAACCAGCTGCAATAAAAAATCTGCTAGTTATCAGAACTTGGAATGTGTGAAGTATGAATCTAGGAAATTTGGAAGTTGTCAAAAAAGAAAGGGAACACACAAAGATCAATATCCTAGAGCAGCGGTTCTCAACCTGTGGGTCTCAACCCCTTTGGTGGTCGAACGGCCCTTTCACAGGCATCGCCTGATTCATGAGAGTAGCAAAATTATAGTTACAAAGTAACAATGAAAATAATTGTATGGTTGGGGGCTCACCACACATGCGGAACTATATTAAAGGGTCGTGGCATCAGGAAGGTTGAGAACCACTGTCCTAGACAGTGAGCTGACATGAACTAGTGTGAACCATTTGAATTGGAAAACTATACAATTGACTGTGCCTGGAATAACACAATGAAACATGGTGTGGCATCCATTGTAAGAAAGGACGCTGCAAAACTCATCACATAGTACACTGCTGTCTGTCATAGGGGTGATAGCTATCCAGCTTCAAGGAAATCCTATTTAAACAACTATTATTCAGATTTATGTACCAACTCAAAAGCTAGTGATGAAGAAATTGAAGAATCTACCAACCACTTATGTCATGAATTGATCAAGCATGCAATCAAGATCCATTGATAATTACCAGTGATCGAAATGCAAAAGTTGAACACAAAGATGAATGAGCAGAAAACATGGTGGTATAAATGAAGCTGGAGATCCCATGATAGAATTTTGCAAAATTTACGACTTGTTCACAGCAAATACCTTTTTCAACAACACAAAAGGCAACTGTACACATAGTATTCCCCAGGTGGAATACACAGAAATCAAACTGACTTATCTATGAGAAAACAAGATAGAGTAGTTAAACATCAGCAGCTAAAACCAGACAGATCGTCAACTGCTCAGAATAAAGCTGAGGAGAATTAAAACAAGCTCACAGGAGCCAAACTATAATCTTGAGTCTATCCCACCTGAATTTTGAGAACATCTGAAGAACAGATTTGAAACATTGAACTCTAGTGACAGAAGACCTGATGAGCTGTGGGAGGACACCCAGAACATCCCTCATGGATGGACTCTGCACCTCTACTGAAGTATTCCCTCAACATGCTTACTCCTTGCCAGACTTTCCTGTTGACAAGACACATGGAGCTACGCTAGTGCCCTGGAGCTGGAGGAGCCACATGGAAACCCATGACAGCGCTGAGATGCTTCTACCGCCATTGGATCCACAAGACTCTCCACCCACTGGCCTTTGATCTTCCTGCATTCAGCATCATTGCATGTGTTTCGTGAGTCTGAAGAGGAATTTATAGATTGATAGCAGACATGTGGGGTAATATCAAACATATGGACTTGATCTGGACTGGGCTAAGATGTTTTCTCAATATTCTATTGCTCTTTCATATAAGTTCTCTCTTACATGCATCAAGTATTTCTATGTTTCTTTAGTCAACCCGGACTGACACATTTAGTAAAACCCAAACTAAGAAATCTTTGTAACAGAACCAGAAAGAGGGTTGTGGGTCACTGGAGGGTCTACATCTTCAGAATGAAAACTGCCTTCTTATTTTATATTGCAGTGTCTCTATTTGAGGAATTGTGGCAAATTACTATCGAATACACAAAACGTTCTTGAACTTTTGAGGTAATTTTTTTTTTAAATGAGAAGGATTGGAAAAACTTTACTACCTGACTTACAGCACACACACGTCCCACTAGTGAGCCGTATGGGTACTGTTTCAGACAATGCAACAAATACATTTAGGGAAGAAATCTCCTTCTTGATGTATCATAAAGTCCCCCTTCATTTTCATAATCAATAGTAAGCCTTTGGGTCCTTTCCCCAATTGTATTTTGCTAATACATTTATTTGTTGATAGAAGAGTCAATGACTAAGACCAAAGAAGAATGGATGCCCTTGAATTACAGTGCTGGTGAGGAATATTGAAAGTACCATGCCTGCCAGAACAAACACATCGCTCTTGGAAGAAGTGCAGCCAGTATGCTCCTTGGAACGAAGATAGTGAGACTTCCTGTCCTATGCGCTGGACTTGTTATCAGGAGAGAACAGTCTACAGAGACAGACATTATGCTTGGTCAGGTAGAGGGTCATGAAAAGAGGAAGACCCTCCACAACAAGGATTGACACCAAGGCTGCAACAATCAGCTCACACATACCAACAATTGTGAGGGTGCGCAGGACCCGGCAGTGCTTTTTCTGTTGAATGCATGGTTGCTGTGAATCAGAACGGACTCAACAGCACCTAGCAACTAACAGAATCAGATGACAATATGAGAGCGAGCCCCCTGCTGTTCCCTGTGAGCATAAACTGTGCACGGAATGTAAACAATGGCTGTACAGGGCCACTCCATCCATAGTCATATTCTTTATGAGAAGCTATCAGACAACTCCGCAGCCACACACACACACACACAAATTATTAAACATCCTCTCTACGGTCTAAATGAGAGACTGCTGCCCTTTACCAATGAGCTTCCTACTTACTTAGTCCTTCTAACTTAGATAAAAATTATGAAGATACATAAGAACAGTTCTACCTTACAAATCCGGCTAGAACAGAACATGTACACTGGTGCAGAATAAGAGCTCTCGACACACAGAATCCAGGACAAATAAACCTCTCAGGACCAGAAATGGTAGTTATGATACCATGAGGCTAGTGGGGAAAGGGGAGGGGGAGGAGGGGGAGAAAGAGGGAACCAATCGCAAGAATCGATGTATAACTACCACTACCCCTGGAGGTGGGGGTGTGGGATGAACAACAGAAACATGGGTGAAGGAAGGCAGCAGGCAGTATTAGATATGAAAATAATAATAATTTATAATTTATCAAGGATTCATGGGGTGGCAGAGGGAGATGAACTATACCAAGGGCTCAAGCAGAAAGAAAATGTTTTTAAAATGATGAGGGTAACGTATGTACAAGTGTGCTTGGTATGATTGATATATGGATTGCTATCAGAGCTGTAAGAGCCCCCAATAAAATGATTTATTTAAAAAATGCATAATCACAGAATTACTCTGTTTCCTGCCAACCACCCAGAACTGGACCCTAATCCCTATATCTTCCCTTGAGTATTCCGCACTCTACCCACATCCTGTAAGAATGTGCAACTTGAGAGGCTCAGAAGGCCACAAAAAAAAAAAAAAAAAAGAATGTGCAACTTCTCAACTTCTCATGGTTCCTTGGAAGTGCTTTCAAATGTACTGGAGGAAAACTAATCAGCTAAATGTATAGTTGCAAGAGACAGAACAAGCCCTACATTCAAGTCTAGTTCTGCTCTCAATTACTCAGTTATTTCTGGTAGGAGACCCCAAGCTCTGCCTCCTTAAACAGTCTTGACTGGCTGGCCCTCTTCCAGACTCAAAAGTCAGAGGCGAAGCTCGCGCGCGCCACCTGGAGGTCTCTGAGCTCCACAACCGCCACCACGGACGCTGACGCTCCCTGCGGCTCCACAGCCCCTGCCCTAACAGGCCAGCTGCTTTGTGAGAGGTAGTCAGCAGACACTCCAGCTGGTCATTAAAGATTCCTCCAAAGCACTGCTGAGCCCATCACCCTTTCAGCGTGGGGTTCCCTCTTCAGATACAGCACGATATGCTCCCCAGAGATCACTGAGGCACACACACTGAACTGGGGTTCCTTCTCCTGTCAACTGTTCTTGGGAGATTTGGAGTGGTGTTTCTGACACTGCCCTCCTTTGGGGATGCTTTCAATCAACCAACGTGGCTAATAACAGTTAACATGGTAAGGGGACGGTCTCAATCTTTGATCCCTCTGCAAATATTACCACCACCATCCCAGAACACGTGAGCACCTCGTCACAAGGGACACTGGCGTGGGCGTGAGTCTGACTGGCTTCAGAGCCCTTGCTCTTTGTCAAAATGGCTGCACTGACCCAATGGCACAGTTCCGAGGGTTAGGAAAGGGGGAGGAATGGGAACCAGGAAGCACAGGGAGGGAGTAGGTGACATGATGGCATTCTGAGTTGGAACAAAATGTGTATGAACTTTCTTTTTTTAAAAAAAAAACAAAACATTTTATTAGGGACTCATACAACTCTGATCACAATCCATACATAGATCATTTGTGTAAAACACATCTGTACATTCTTTGCCCTCATCAATTTCAAAGCATTTGCTCTCCACGTAAGCCCTTTGTATCAGGTCCTCGAACTTTCTTTCTCTGACAGTTTGGTCTACAGCGTGTGTCTCCTCCCCTGATTAAAACATTGGGTCCTAACAACCAGGACTGGCTTTTCCACCTCCTTTACCTTCCTCTTAGAAGCTGAGGGAATACCAAAATTTTAAAAGTATCTGCTAAGTTTTAAGTACCTAGAACATCTTAAAAACACAGAAATAGTAACTCCAAGAACAAACATTCATTTATTGTTAAGGAAACTGAGGCTTGGAAATGTTAGCCATTTACTCAAGCTCACATGGATCGAGAAAGGCACAGCTGACTCCACTGTACTCTCCCATGCGAGCCTAAAGGAGCCCTGGAGGCATAATCAACTATGAGGTGGGCTGCTCACGGCAAGTCAGCGCTTTGAACCCACCAACCGCTCTAGGTCAGAAAGAGGAGGCTTCCTACCCCCAGAAAGATTGACATTGCTTATTTATAGGCCCCCTTTTGTCCCCTTCTTTTTTTTCTATGTCTTCCTATATAAGATAGCATGATAAACAATCCCAAGAAAAAAACAATGGGACCAATGGTTTAGGGAGGACAGGGGAGAGGGGGAGGTGGGGGAAAGGGGAGAATCAACAAACCCAGGGACAAGGGAACAACAAGTGATCTCAAGTCAATGGCAAGTGGGGGGTGTAGAACTCCTGGTGGGGTTTGAACAAGTGCTGCGTAGCCAAGAGGAATTACTGAGAGCCAAATGAAAGCCAAACCTGATGGTGGGAAAGTGAAAGGAAATTGAGGAAAGACAAAATACATTTTGTCTAGGAGGCAAAAGACATTTATAGAGGTATACATATAGGCATGTACATGTGTAAATATATTAATATATAATGACAGGGATATAGGTCTATGTATATATTTCTATATGTTAAATATTAAGGTAGCAGATGGACATTGGGCCTCTCTACTGAAGTCCTCCCTCAACACAAGAACACTTTGTTCTAACAATCTAGCATTCTGTGATAATAGCCTTCCCGACACAATCACTGAAGATAAAATGGGTGCATAAGTAAATGTGGTGAAGAAAGCTGATGGTGGCCAGTTATCAAAAGATATAGCGTCTGGGGTCTTAAAGGCTTGAAGTTCAACAAGCAACCATCTAGCAGGGAAGTAACAAAGCCCACATGGAAGAAGCACAGCAGCCTGTGTGATCACGAGGTGTCAGTGGGATCTGGTATCTGGCATCATATCAATGCAAACAAGTGGGTTTGGAGTGGAGACCGAAAGCCCATCTGTAGACAAGTGGACATCCCCTCACAGAAGGGTCACAAGGAAGGGACACGCCAGCCAGGATGCAGTGTAGCACCAACAAAACACACAACATCCCTCTAGTTCTTTAATGCTTACTACCCACACAATCATAACCCAGGTCTACCTCCAAATCTGGCTAGACTAGAGCATGTTCACTGGTACAGATAAGAACTCTCAACACATGGAATCCAGGACAAAAAAACCCTCAGGAACAATAATGGGAAGGGGGAAGTTTGGGGGGAAAGGGGAGAAAGAAGAAACCAATCACAATGATTGACATATAACACCCCCCTCCCAAGGGGGTCAAACAAGAGAAACATGTGTAAAATATAATAATAAACATAATTTATAAATTATCAAGGGTTCACGAGGATGGGAGAGGGAGGGGGGAAAAGAGGAGCTGATACCAAGGGCTCAAGTAGAAAGAAAATGTTTTGGAAATGATGATGGCAACAGATGTATACATATGCTTGATACAGTTGATGTATGTATTGTTATAAGAGCTGTAGGAGCCCCCAATAAAATTATTTATTTTAAAAAGATTAACAGTTTTGTCACTAAGTCCACAAGGATGAAGCACACCAGCCTGTGTGATCCAATGATGATAAATAATCAAACCCACACCAGAAGGAGGGAATGGTAGTAGAGTTTAAATTAGGAGCACCCAAATTGCAAAAGGCTAAGGATGACAGTGACAGCCCAAAATCCATTAAGCCTCTGGTGAACCTCCTGTGTGGTCGTTACATAATCTGGTCAATTTGAGGCTTAAGGGTGAAAGGATGGAGTGTAGCCTGTCAATCAGGTGTCAGCTTGATGATCTCCTTTGGAAGAACTAAGGAAGATAAATAGCTTGCTGGAGGCAGGACACTCACTCCCTGGGAGACAAGCTTGCTGACAAGACACACATGGAGCTATACTAGAGCCCTGGAGCTGAAGGAGCCACCCTGCCAGCGCTGAGATGCCTCTGCTGCCACTGGATCCACAAGGCTTTTTGTGTGTTTTGTTTTGAGATGCTACGCTACGTCTCTCCAGAAGTGCACTAGGAAGCCAGTGATGTTTACTAAAATGTCATGGTTCCGCTCAGTACTTAAGGGAGAACGTACTTCAGAGTCGTAAATGCCTGGTGGACCAGTCTGAATCCACCAACTGCTTGCAGGAAAAAGATGTGGCCATCTACGCCCATGAAGGCGGCAAACCCTCTGGGGCAGTTCTCCTGTCCTGCAGGGTCCCTGTGGGTGCGGACAGAGTCCACAGCAGAGCGTGGGGGGCCCAGGGCAGCAGCTCCCTCCTGAGCACCTGGGAGAGCCATTGAACACACTGAGGGGAGGGGAGGCTGGCAACAGGATTCCCAGAAAGTCTTCATCTCCTAGAATTAGGATCAGACATACAGGATCTCCACACACAAAGAAGAGGATCTCACACGGGGAGTGTTGGAGCCGCTTCTCCAGAAGATATGCTCCGCAACGGAATGAAGGACCCGAAAGGCATGAACGAACCGGAAACTGTTTTAAATCACTCCGTTACTCTTCAACTGGGAACATGAAAGGGAAGCATAAGCTTTTTTTTTTTTTTGCAGGGATGGCATAAACTGATTCAAAAAACTTTTTTTTATGTTCACAGAAATCCCAGCACAGTGGCTGTGATACTCTGACGTAAAGAGACTTAAGCATAAGCCTCTTTGCAGTCGAGTTGTGAGAATTCAGCTTTGTTACAATTTGGCTGCCCTCTCCTTGCTTTAAAGCTGAACTAATGAGAGTTAAGCGTTTGCCCCCTTACAGAAGGTTCTCAGAGAGGAGACAAGCCAGTCAGGGTGCAGGGTAGCAACGATGAGCCATACAACTTTCCTCTAGTTCCTAAATGCTTCCTCCTCCTTTGCCCCACTACCATGATCCCAATTCTACCTTACTTATCTGGCTAAACCAGAGGATGTACACTGGTACAGATAGGAACTGGAAACACAGGGAATCCTGGGCGGATGATCCCTTCAGGACAAGTGGTGAGAGTGGCGATACCTGGAGAGTGGAGGGAAAGTGGGGTAGAAAGGGGGAACCGATTACAAGGATCTACATGTGACCTCCTCCCTGGAGGATGGACAACAGAAAAGTAGGTGAAGGGAGATGTAGGGCAGGGCAAGATATGACAAAATAATAATTTATAAGTTATCAAGGGTTGATGAGGGAGGGGGAGTGGGGAGGGAGAGGGGGAAGTGAGGAGCTCATGTCAAGGGCTCAAGTAGAAAGCAAATGTTTTGAGAATCATTAGGGTAACAAATGTACAAATGTGCTTGACACGTGGATGGATGGATGGATGGATGGAGTGTATGAGCCCCCAATAAAAATGATTTTTTTTTAAGTTAAGTGTTTGGAAACCCAAATGGTGAAGGGAAAGTTCAATACATGCCCCCTGAGAAGGTTGGCATGCCCACTTCCTCGCCATCGCCCAGCCTGGAGGTGATCCAGGCAGAGGGGCTTCCCAGGCTCCGCAGTCTGGAAGGTGCCTGGGGTCGGCTTACCACTGATGCAACCCCTTGGAGGGCGCTGCACACTCTCAGCCCGTCTGCCGGGCTAGAAAGGATTAAGGTACCATCAGCAGAAATCAAAGACAGAGGGCACAGGAGCCTTGTAAAACCCAGCCCCCATCTGCACTGCCCGCCGGTAACTCCAGGCTCGCTCCAGCTGCAGGAATGGTTCCGTTGGCTTCCCGATTTCCGCAAAGGTGGTTTGAGGCATCCTGTGCAGGAGGACTGCATAGAACAGAGACCGATGACCACCGAGAAAACAGCAAGTTAGGAAGATTAGAAACCACCAACAAGCACCTGGGGAAGCAGAACCAGTAGATTCCTGCTAGATAGTGGAGCGGCTTAGGTCAGGCCAAATAATAGAACAAGTGAAAAATGAAGATTGAAAGCGATCTCTTTGGCCAAAAGGAAAGAACACTGAAGGTAAAGTAACATTTTTGTTAAAGTCTGTAATAGCTTCAAGTTTATAGAACAGAAGGGGCCATCTTACCCAGGTCACCGCATGGCACGTACTCCTGGTACCCGTGTAAGGCTAAGGTCATTCTGCTTCCTTCGTTTTCCTTTCTGTCTTCTTGCTATGTCCATTCTCAATCCCATCTCTTCGCAGGCACGGGCACTTGCTCTCAATATATTTACATCTTGATCACTCCTATCATCTTTCATACATCTAGTTAGTTTTATGTCTGTTTACTGGGCTGTATAAATCTCATTTATACCAAGCTTCTGCCTGCTGCACATGTAAATGCATGTCCCACACTTTATCTCCACATCCCGCGGTGAGGCCCCTCGGTGATGATCTGTGGCTTTTGTTAATACAGCTAACACTGCCATGACACATGCCTCTGCTGCTGAGGATATTTCTTCTTGCCAAACTCTACCCCAAAGTGTCTCTGCATATTGAAATATCTCTATCGTGGAATTTTCTTGCTATGAGTTTCAAACTGTGTAAGAGTTTGCTGGGATATCCTAGACATTAATTCCTCATTGGTTGTAGACTTTGAAAATAGAAGTTGCAGTCTGTCTCTGGTAAATGAAACATGTGGATGGTAACTTTTTTGAATAAGAATGGTGTGGTAGTTACATAATCTGGTGTAGTTTGAGGATTAAGAGTGCAGGGGTGGAGTCTAGCCTGTCAATCAGGCTAGAGCCAATGAGTCTCTGTGTGGGCATGGCCTTCTCCTGAGGATTCCGAGGACTCCTGTAATAACTGCTTGGAGGTGGGAGAAACTCTCTCTCTGTTGACATCCCTGTAGAGAAGACACATGGAGAGGCTGATGGAGCCTGACTTCTGGAGCCGGAGAAGCCAAATGGAGACCTCTGCCAATGCTGAGATGCTTACACCACCACTGGATCCACAAGACGTCTCACCCACTGACCTGTGATCTTCCTGCACTGGTGTCGTTGCATGTGTTTCATGAGTCTGGAGAGGACTTTATAGATTGGTATCGGATAAATAGGCTAATATTGAACTTATGGACTTGATCTGGACTGGGTTGGGATGTTTTCTCCATATATATAAATGCTCTTTTATATAAAACTCTTTCTTATACACATGTGAGTGTCCGTGAATTGATTTCTCTAGTCTCCCCAGACCAACACAAATAGTGTTGTTAATGAAATCTGCCCTCAAACTAGGTTCACAAAGATATTCTCTTGCATTTTCTTCCATAAGTTAATATTTTACCATGTACTGAAGTCCTTCATCAGCAGAACTCAACATAAAGAATTGGAGATTCATTCCATCTTCCAAGAGACAATTCTGTCCCACCCATATCCAAGAAGGTGGATGACAGCTAATGGTTTTTCTAAAAGAAGACAAATATCTGGATGTTTCCTGTGTAACAGAGCCTTCTATGAAAAACCTGGTCAAAACTAATGAAAACATACATCCCGTGAGCTGTCAGCTTGTGACCTCTGTCGTATTTTGACCCGACTTTCACCACTATGGACTCTAGGTGTTGCTGCAAGGAGCAGCTATTGTTTACACTGCTTTGCATTTTAGCTATCCATTTCATCTACTTTACCTATAATTAACTTGTTTCCAGTACTTTCCATTTGACATAAAAGGTTAACATGTGTCATTGATCAAATTATGTCCTCCAACAATGTGTTGACTTGGGTAGGCCATGACACTATTGTGGACGTCGTATAGCAAATAATGTTGGGTCTATTTGCTCAGTCTATTAGAGCATAAGAAAAATAAAAATAAATTTAAAAAATTTTAAAGGACAGCAAATATCAAGAGATACACCTTCTGGATATACATGTCAGTAGCAGCACTATGACTGAGAAAGAATTTTGGGACCCAAAAGATAGGATAACTGAACATGGCCTAACCGAATATGGCCCTACTTCATTACACAAGAACCACTTGCAGACATGAAGGGACCTGAGGAGGCCCTGCCATCAGCAGCAGCAAGTATACATTCTCAGTGATGGTAACATATCCTAATTAGATCCTTAGAATTCCCAACTGAATATGAATCCACAATGTTAAAAAAAATTACCAATCACACAAGATGGTGAAACTCAGAAGAAAAATAAAAGAATAATTAATGAAGAATCTTAGATACCAAAGGTTTTCAAACACTAAACTTATCAGATAATTATTAAATTATAGAACATTTATTCATTTTAAAATCTTGAATAACCAGATATGAAGGGTTTAATAATAGCCTAAAAGGCATGCAGATAGCCTAGAAGAGACATGTACCCAGAAATACACCATCTACCCAATTTACACGAAAGGATAACCTTCCTAATGCCGCGACCCTTTAACACACTTCCTCATGTTGTGGTGACCCCAACTATAAAATTATTTTCGTTGCTACTTCATAACTATAGTTTTGCTACTATTATGAATGATCATGTAAATATCAGATATGCAGTATATATTTTCATTGTTACAAATTGAACATCACTAAAGCATAGTGATTAATCACAAAAACAATATGTAATTGTATATTGTGAAATATTTATTTTCAATTACAAACAAATGAAATTTTGTCTTGAAGCATGGTGTAGCATGAGTAACAGTCTTAATATAACAACATCAAACTACATTGCTACATTTTGCGACAGTATGCGTAAAAAGCCAACGTCTGGGTTCCTAAAACCATCAGAAATATGTGTTTTCCCATGGTCTTAGGCAACCCTTGTGAAAGGGTCATTCGACCCCGAAAGGGGTCATGACTCACAGATTGAGAACCACTGACATAGACTATTCCACAATGCAGAAAGGGACAGCAAGCACCCAAACTCACTGTCTGAAGTGAGCATAACCCTGCTACCCAAACCAGGCACAGATCCCACAGAGGCAGAAAGCTACAGAGCAATCTCCTTCCTGGACATCGATGCAAACCCTCTCAGCAAAATTGTGGCCAATAGAATTCAACAACATATCAAAAATCTAACTCACCCTGATCAAGTGGGATTCGTACCAAAGATGCAAGGAGAGTTCAGCGTTAGAAAAGTAATCAAGTTCTTTTATCAGGGACCTGCCAACATGGGCTGAGTTCGCACCAAGACCATGACAAAGGTGACCTGAGTCATCATTGGAAAATACTGCACAAGCCTGGGCAGTGACATGCACACTAACAAATGCGTGTGCAAGGAGATCGCCATTATTCCAAGCAAAAAGTTCCACAACAAGATGGCAGACTATGTCACACACACAGTACCTCTATCAAGCTGCAGGAAACGCAGAGAAAAGAGAGACAATTACGTTCCAGAGTTCTCAGCCCTGGATCAGGAAATCATGGTGGATCCAGACACTAAGGAAAAGTTGAAGCTTTGGGACATGAGCAATCTGTCCAACTTGCAGGTCGCTCAGCCCACAGTTGGAGGGAATTTCAAAACACCACGTGGAGCCGTCTCAATCTTTTCCATAATGTTCTAATATTTTCAATAAACCTACAATACCAAAAAGAGAAAGAAAAAATTCTACCACATAAACAAGACAAAGAATAAGAACCATATCATTAGATGCAGACAAAAATATTTGACAATATCTAATACTCATTTCTGATTTTAAAAATTCAACAAAATAGGAATAATCTCATGAAAAGGTGCACAGTTCACCAAATTTGACATTCAAATGGCTAACAAGCACATGAAATGATGCCCACAATCACTAGCCAACCAGCAGAAGGTAATCAAAATCCTCACCTTACACCGACAACAGTAGGCCAATTCAAAAAGGAAAAAGAAAACAACAAGGACTGGAAAAGATGTGGAGAAACTGGAACTCTTTTACACAGCTGCTGGACTTGTCAACATCCACAACAATCATGAAAAGCAATATGGCACTCCCTAAAACATCTTGGAATAGAAATGCAATACTGCTGCTGGGTATATACCCCAAAGAAGAGACAGCACATGAAGAAGACATAGGCTCCCCCACGTTCATCACAGTACAGCTTACAAGAGCAAGAAGCTGGAAACGGTCTAAATGTCTATCAGTAGAAGAATGGATAAAGAACCTCTGCTATGTACACACAATGGAATCATATGCATCCTTACAAGACAATGTTGAAACTGCAAAACACCTTATGACGTGGATGGACTTGGAAACCGTCCTGAGTGAAGTTCATCACAATCACAAAAGGGCAATCGCTACTATCAGGATAAACACCAAGAGAAAAGCAGGCATCTGTTCTCAGGTCATGCTGTCTTCTAATCCTGTCTCCCAAACAATGAAGCAGCATGCCTGCCTAATGCTCTTGATCACCCCTTATTTGTACATCTCAATAACCACTTCTACAGAGAGGCCTCTCCTCAGCTGGGGTCAGATTTTCGTGTTAGGGGGCAGAGGGAGAAGACCAATAAGTTCCTGCTATATAGCTTTGGTCCCTAATCATCCCAAATTAATAGACACTCCTACAAAGGTAGCCAGAGAATCTGAATGGAAATTCAAGTCCAGAGATGTCAGGGGACATATCTGTCTTGGAGAAAGTGATTTCACTCCTGTTGGTGGGTAAACCAGAAGAAGCAAGTTGCCACTGAGAAAAATACTTAACATTGATCATTTAGACAACCAGTGGGAAAATATGCCCACTACTATGTTCTTAATCAGGCATTTTGACCTGGTTTCTATCTAGTCTTTGGTGACCCAAACCTAGTGCTTTAGACAACAGGGAATTTAGACTCTGTCCTCTTGACTTGCACAATATTCTTCATAGGCCACATCATGGCGATCCAATTTGAAAACCCCATTAAGAGAACTGGACTTTACCTTAAACACACCTGTAGCACATTAAAAGAACTGAACTACTCCCTTGGGCTTAAAGCTGACATGCCCTAGTGCAGGGGTTGGCAAACTTTTGAGATGGAAGAGCCCATCATTTCCCTCACAATTTAAAAATTATTTGAGTGCCATACATATATAAATATTATGTTAAGGTTTTAGTTCAATGAATGTGTTAAATAGCAGAATATGCACAACTGACGCCCAAATTAGTGAACAAAAAACAGAGCAGGAAAAACTGTATGACAGGAAGAATAGAATGAGAAAGCCTTGTAGATATTTCATCAGGCTGTCATGAAGAAATTATTTTAAAGAATAGAGAGACCAGAGGCATTAGCTTTTCAAAGATTGTCAAGCTATATATATAAATATACATACACATATACATATGTGCACATATCTCAAATGAATAGAAATTAAAGAAAAATGGTAGAAACACGATGAAAGATACAACAAACAAAATATGCAAACTGACTATTTTCAACAGCTGATAACAGAGTTTGACTAAATTATTTTCATTGCTGCTTCATAACTGTAATTTTGCTACTGTTATGAATTGGGCTACCCATGTGAAAGGGTCGTTCGACCCCAGAGGGGTAAAGACCCACAGGTTGAGACCCACTGCTGCTCTAGAGAAATAAAACCAGGACACTTATGATTTTATATATATGAGGATAGGTTTATACAGCGAGAAAGAATATAACAGCTAATTAGTCCACACAGCAGTACAAAGTGTTCAGTTCAACTCCCTTCCGTGGAACAGTTAATATACTGGGAGTCCTTCAACTCACGTGGGCTGCAGAGTCCACCCACCGGCATCAGGATGGGTCACCAACAGTCAGTAGCTCAGAAGATTAGCAAAGCAGGCCCAGAGGGGATATCAAATGCAAGCACTGCAAGGCGAAGGACTCCACTAGCCTCAGGCTCAAGCGATATAGGCACCAGCAGTTTGGAGAAGCAGGTCTCGAAGGAGCCTCAAGCACACTCCATCACCAGGGAGCAAGAAAGAGGGGAGCAGACCTTGCAGAGCCATTTCTCTCTCTGCCCTGCAATCAAACTGCAACCTGATTAATCCCACATGTTCCTATGGCCAGGTTGGCACAATCAACCTACCCATCACTAGATAATCAAGCCTTCTGATTATCAGACTGATAATCAAGCTTTCTATTTAAAGGGTCTGAAAAGATTGCAGAAGAGTGTGCGACAAAAAAGGCCTGATTTGTGGCAGATGGGGACTGGTTTTGCCACCACGACAATGCACCTGCTCAGAGCCATCTCGGTGCACCAGTTTGGGGAAGAAGCAGCATGCCTTTCGTGCTCCATGCACTTTACTCACCTGACCTCACTCCATGCATCTTCTTTTTGTTTCCGCGAATGAAGCGGGACATGAACGGACAGCAATGCGGCAATCGATGTAGAGGAGGTGAAGAAAAAAAACGGGGGAGGTGATCCCAACCATCCAATCAGATGAGTTTGAAATATGTTTCCAAGAATGAAATCTCAGATTTGACAAATGTATTAAGTGTAATGGAGAGTCCTTTGAAAGTGATGTTAGTTCTGTAGATAGATAGATAGATAGATAGATAGATAGATAGATAGATAGATAGATAGATAGATAGATAGATAGATAGATAGTAAGTATATAGCTTTGAGGGAGGGAAAATCTGTTTTTCTAGTGGGGTGTTACCCCCTTGTACTCTTCACCAACATCAAGATTAGAATGCATCTATTCCATTGTATTCTTTATTGTTCACTGTCTAGTTTTCGCATGTAATGAGCAATTAAAAACACTGTGACTTGGATCAGGTACACTTAGTCCTGAAAGTGACATCTTTGTTCTTCAGCATTTTGAAGAAGTTTGGGTGGCACATATACCCAGTGCAGTACGCCTGCTACTTCCAGGGGCTTTGACTGTGAATCCAAGAAAAAGCGAGTCCTTGCCAGCTTCAGTCTTTGCTCTGGTTACCACGCTGTTGCTTATTGGTTCCGGTCTAAGGTTCTTCTTTTCTTTATGTTGAAGACTGCTTTGTCAGCAAGTGCTTCAAGCCTTTTCCCTTTCAGCAAGCACGGCGTGTCACCTGCACAAGGAAGGTTGTCAGCGAGCCTTCCTCCGATCCTAGTCCCACATTCTCCTCCGTGGAGTCGTTTCTTAAATTCTTTGCTCACCACACAGTTGAGTGATTATGGTAAAAGGATATAACCCAGATGCACACTTTTCTTGATTTTAAACTACACTAAAAAAAAAGCTCACTGCTATCAAGTGAATTCTGATCATAACAACCCTACAGGACAGGATAAACTGCCCTTGGGGGTTTCTGAGGCTGTAACTCTTTACAGGAGTAGAAAGCCTCATCTTTCTCTCGCCTAAACTTCATCATACTCCTTTGTTCAGTTTGAATGACCTCTTATTGTTGCTGCTGTTTTAAGGACCTCTTGTTCTTCATACAGGTTCCATAAGAGTGTAATTCATTGTTCTGGGGTTCACATTCTTTGAAATGTTATGACCCACACAATCGATTACCTTTGTGTAGTCAATAAAGCACAAGTAACCACCTTTCGAGTATTCTCTTTTTTCAGGCAAGACCTATCTGACATAAAAAAAAACTATTACCTATCATTCCACATCCCTGTCTAAATCCAGCTTGGAGTTCAAAGTCTATGTACAGCTGAAACTAATTATAAATCATCTTCAACTAAAGACTACTTGCGTGTGATATTAATATTAATCCATCATTTCCATGTTGTTAGATCACCTTTCTTTGGAAAGGGCACATACATGCAAAAACCCTAAACAGCACATCAACACAAGCCCAGAAGGACATAAAAACAAGCACACTCCCTCAATGCAAGAACACTTTGTTCTATTAAACTGTCATTCCAGGATGCTCACCTTCCCAACATGATGGCTGAAGACAAATTGGTGCATAAGCAAATGTGGTGAATAAAGCTAATGGTGCCTGGCTATCAAAAGATACTCTGGGGTCTTAAAGGCTTGAAGGGAAGCAAGCGGCCATCTAGCTCAGAAGCAACAAAGCCCACATGGAAGCAAAGCAGCCTGTGTGATCACGAGGTGTAGAAGGGATCAGGGATAAAAGAACAAATAATCATATCATTGTGAATGAGGGGGAGTGCAGATTGGGGACCCAAAGCCCATCTGTAGGCAACTGGACATCCCTTCACAGAAGGGTTGGGGGGAGGAAATGAGCCAGTCAGGGTGCAGTGTAGCAACAATAAAACATACTACTGTCCTCTAGTTTTTAAATGCTTCCCTTCCCCCCGCCCACTATCAATGTCCCAATTCTACCTTACAAACCCGCTAGACCAGAGGATGTACGCTGGTATAGATAGGAACTGGAAACACAGGGAATCCAGGACAGATGATCCGTTCAGGACTAGTGCTGAGAGTGATGATACCGGAAGGGTGGAGGGAAGGTGGGATAGAAAGGGGAAACTAATTCCAATCATCTACATATGGCCATCTCCCTGGGGAACAGACAACAAAAAAGTTGTAACTGGTGGGGGTGCCAGCCCCGGACCACTAATCACAGGTTCAATTAGCACAATTGTATGGCTGATTTATTATATATATATAATAAAGTCATAGGGAGCAAGAGAGATAGAAAAGAGAGTTAAATAATGGAGTCAGACACATTTCATAGTAACAGCCCCGCTTGGTGGTCCACGTGGAGAGAGGGGGAAGGGAAGGAGGGAAAATGGAAAGGGAAAAGGGGAGTGAGGATGGGAGAGGAGAGGGGAAACCTAAGAGAGGTCAAGAGAGCGAGCTCTATTGCTAACCAAGGCCTATATACCTTTGGGGGACGTGCAAGCCCACTAATTACAGGTAAAGACATCCGTCACAGGAAGGGGTTGCACTATAGGTTATACAGCAATGAGAGGGGGACAATCTAGGGACATACATGCAATAGGAAGAGGAGGGATTGGGGTATACATGTGACAAGATGGGCGGGTCCTAGAGTCAGGATGGCAGCTGGATCTCCATAGGAACTATTATCAGTAGGGTGTGAACCCCACCACAGGAACCAAATGACTGCAGACCTGTTCATTGTCCTTAACAGCAGGGAACAGGGCCCACTGCAGTCTGGCAACTGATCACCCTCAGGGAGGATGCCTGCAAGCTTCTGACCTCCCACCACAAAAAGTGGGTGAAAGTAAACTGTCGGACAGTGTAAGACATGACAATAATAATTTACAAATTACCAATGGTTTGTGAGGGTGGGTGGTGGCGGGGAGAGAGAGGGAAAATTAGGAGCTGAAACTGAGGACAACAAATGTATAAATGTGCTTGACACAATGGATGTGTATGTGGATTGTGCTAAGAATTGTATGAGCCCCCAATAAAATGATTTAAAAACAAAAAAGAAAATTAAAAAGCCACCTAAAAAAAAAACACAAAGACAATCATACATCTTGAGCAAGTGTGAGTTCATACCAGGAATAAAAAATCATTTTACCCTATAAAATCTAGGATTATTAGTAAGTATTTATCATACAGACTAAAAGAGAAAAATCATTTACATAATTATTTGAGTAACTGTAGAAAAATACATAATGAAATCTGGAAATACACATGCAGTCTGGCTGCTCCTCCCCCACCAAAAAAGGAAAACTGTTTTCACTGTTGAGTCAATTTTGACTTACCAAACCATACACAAAAGATAACTTGCTTACTTTGATAAATACATCTATTAAAGACCAAGAACAAATATCTTTTTTTTTTTAACACTGTCGCAGAGTATCTTCCAATCACCAGCTACTGAGCAAACTGTGAACGAAATGGGTCTCTGACAGGCTTGTTTTCCCTCCCGTCTCCGAAGCTGGCAGAATACTAGCTATTCTCCAGATGCGATCCTGGGAGGTCAAGAACAAATATCTTAACGATGAAAATGTTTCCTTTTGGCTGCACAACTCCATGATACGATCGCCGAAGACAAACGGGTGCATAAGCAAATGTGGCGAAGAAAGCTGATGGTGCCCGGCTATCGAAAGAGATAAGTGTCTGGAGTCTTAAAGGCTTGAAGGTGAACAAGCGGCCATCTAGCTCAGAAGCAATAAAGCCCACATAGAAGAAGCACACCAGCCGGTGCGATCACAAGGTGCCAAAGGGACCAGGTGTAAGGCATCATGCAACAAAAAAAAAAGATATGCATATGTGTGCGTGTATATACCATAGAGTGTGTGTGTGTGTGTGTGTATACCATAGTGAATGAAGAGGGCAGTGCTGAGTGGAGACCCGAGGCCCAAGTGTTGACCACTGGAGATCCCCTCATAGAGGGGTTTAGGAGAGGAGATGGGTCAGTCAGGGTGCGATGTAGTACCGATGAAGAACACAGCTTTCCCCCAGATCCTGGATGCTTCCTCCCCCCAACTATCATGATCCGAATTCTACCTTGCAGGGCTAGATAGGGCAGAGGTTGTACACTGGTGCATATGGGAGCTGGAGGCACAGGGAATCCAGGGGGGATGATGCCTTCAGGACCAGGGGTGTGAGGGGTGATGCTGGGAGGGTGGAGGGTGAGTGGGTTGGAAAGGGGGAACTGATTACAAGGATCCACATGTGACCTCCTCCCTGGGAAATGGACAGCAGAGAAGCGGGGGAAGGGAGACTCCGGATAGGGCAAGATATGACAAAATAACAATCTGTGGATTATCAAGGGCTCATGAGGGAGGGGGGAGCGGGGAGGGAGGGGAAAAAAAAGAGGACCTGATGCAGAGGGCTTAAGTGGAGAGCAAATGCTTTGAGAGTGATTAGGGCAAAGAATGTACAGATGTGCTTTATACAATTGATGTATGTGTATGTGTGGATTGTAATAAGAGTTGTATGAGCCCCTAATAAAATGTAAACAAAGAAAGAAAATGTTTCCTTTAATGCAGCAGTTCTCAACCTATGAGTCTCTTTGGGGTTGAATGACCCTTTCACAGGGGTCACCCGATTCATAACAGTAGCAAAATTACATTCATGAAATAGCAATGAAAAATAATTTTATGGTTGGGGGTCACAACATGAGGAACTGTATTGTATTAAAGGGTCGCAACATTTGGAAGGCTGAGAACCACTGCTTTAAAGTTAAGAACATGAAAAAGCTTTATTTACTGCTTCAATCCATATCTGTACTGGAGACGTCAGTACATAAAGGGACCACTTTATGATCTCAGGCTAAGGATAAATCCAAAGTGAAAAGTGCTACCTTTTTAAAAAAATCGTTTTATTGGGGGCTCATACAATTCTTATCACAATCCATACATACATCAATCGAATAAAGCACCCTTATACATTTGTTGCCCTCATCATTCTCAAAACATTTGCCTTCTACTTGAGCCCTTAATATCTGTTGCTCATTTTCCCCCACCTCGTGAACCCTTCATCATTCATATATTATTATTTTGTCATATATTACACTGTCTGACATCTCCCCCTGCCCTCTTTTCTGCTGTCCCTCTCCCAGGGATGAGGCTATGTGTAGATTCCTATAGTCAATTTCTCCTTTGTACCCCACATTCTCTCCACCCTCCAGGCATCACCGCTCTCATCACTGGTTCTGTCCTGGATTCTGTTTCCAGTTGCTATCTGTACCAATGTACATCCTCTGGTCTAGCCAGATTTGCAAGATAGTATTGGGATCATGATAGTGGGAGGGGGGGAGGAAGTATTTAAGAACTAGAGGAAAGTTAGATGTTTCATCGTTACTACCCTGCACCCTGCCTGGTTCATCTCCTCCCCACAACCCCTCAGCAAGGGGTGTCCGGTTGGCTACCTCTGGGCTTTGAGTCTCCACAAAAGTGCTACCCTTAAAACATAATGTTTAGGGGAGGGAGGGGGAAGGGAAAAAAAAGGAAAATGAGCTGATTCCAGGAACCCAAGTGGAAGGCGAATTTTGAGAATGGTGAGGGCAACGAATGTATAAGGGTGCTTTACTCAACTGATGTATGTATGGATTGTGATAAGAATTGTATGAGCCCCAATAAAATGATTTATTAAAAACATAATTTTTATTATAAATAAATAAATAACCACGAGTGTCTGCTAAATAAGTGAGGGTAAAAAAACATAATTTTATAATGAGGCGATAAGCCATATGCTGGAGATATTAAAAACACCTTTATCTGTCAAAGAATTAATACTCAGAATACATATAGAACTCCTAGTAATCAATTCTTAAAAGATTCAACAGAAAAAGTGTATAAAAGGTAATACCCAAAAAAACCTATAAATTATCAAGGGAGCGGGGGTGGGGGAGAGGACCTGATGTGGCTTAAGTGGAGAGCAAATGCTTTGAAAATGATGAGGGCAAAGAATGTACAGATGTGCTTTATACAATTGATGTATGTATATGGATTGTGATAAGAGTTGTATGAGCTCCTAATAAAATGTTAGGGAAAAAAAAGAGGGAAAAAAAAGGTAATACCAGGTACTTATTTCAAGGAAGACACAAACACATGTGGAAATATGCTGCATCTCCTCAATAATTAAGGAAATAGAAAAATTATTTTGTATCAGCATTGCTCAAAATATCAAAAAACTAGGGCAACCCAAGTGATCACTGACAACCGAATGGATGAATCAATTCTAGCATATTTCTGTAATGGTATATCGCGCAACCATAAAAATCAATGCGTAACCGCTATATACAACAATATGGATGAATCTTAGAAAAAAAGTTGAATAGAAAGAAAGCCTGTTAACTAAATAAAAAAACTACACATACTATAACGCCATGTTATAAAGCTCAGAAGTAAATTAATTTCTATAATGTATGATGTAGTCATACATATATGTAATAAAAAATTAAATAGGGAAATACATTCAAATTGAGGTCAGTGGCCCCTTGGGTGGAGAAGGAAAGCCTGCGTGGATGAAGTGAGACAGCACTCGACCTTACTCTGAGCATGTGCTCATCAGGGTTCCTTTTATTCTTATGTCTACGCTTTACATCTGATGTGACATGTGTACCTAAGCCAAATATGAAGGTAATTTTTAAAGTAAAATAACCAGATTGACTTCATTGCATAGTCTTGTCATTGTGGGAAACTTCAGTGAAGTGGAGTTTTTGAAGATCTTCATGAAGCAGCTCCCTAAGTCTTGAACTATGTAAGGCTTGAAACATATCATGTGCTACCTAGGATCTGAAGTTTGATTCCTGGGGGCTTTAAGAGCTATTGGTATGGGAAGAAGGTCTGATATTTCCTTTGAAAATTCTTCTTCAATTCAATTGAAATTATTCATAAGGTGACTTTTCCCAGAGTGCACAGGCTGTTAAGCACTTCCTTAGTCTACAAAGGTATAGGAAGCGGCCCTTACTGGTTAGAATCCACGCAGGGGCCCTCAGAAGAGAGAAAAGCTGGTCTGGTGATCTGCTTCTAAAACCCCGTGGAAATTTTCTACTCTGCACACATGGGTTGAAAGTGACTCCACAGCAAGCAACAATAACATCAGGGTGACCTGGGAGAACTTCATTTCTGTGTTCAGAGAATTTTAATCTTCCAACTTTGTATGTCGCTGGCACAGCCCAGCTGTGACTTACTGGCTTGAAAACCTCTTGTTGACTCACAAATGTGCTTTGTGTCTGTTTTGTTTGTTTTCCACTAGAAAAGTAGGTCAGAAAATGTGGTTTTCAAACCCCTGGAAACTCCCAGGATCCTCCCTTCCAAGGACTTTGAGAGATTGAAACTCCTTTCATAATAACATTAGGACACTGTTGGCATTTTTTCACTGTGTTGACATTTGTGCGGATAATTCAGAGGTGATGGTGGATAAAATAGCTGCACCCTTTAACATAAATCAGAACAAGAGCACCAACTCTCCTGGCAGTCTTCGGAGTCTTCATCAGGAGCCATGTGAAGTGAGGAAAGACGCATTTGCCACGTAAGAATGTCCTTGGCGAAGCAGTAAAATGATGACCCTTTGTTATTTCCTATCCCTTGCGTACACGTTGCTCGAAGATTCTGTGCGTGCAGTGGGAGGGAGACACAGAGCACTTCTGTTTCCTGTCCAAGTGTGATCATTGTCCCAGAGAAAAGCACCCATCGGACAGTTTGACTTGCAAGCAGAATGACCTTGCTTTCACCTGGAAGAATGACTACAATTAAAGTATGGTTAGTCAGACTTAGAAGACACCCCTCCCACCCAAAGGAACAAAGTTAGCCTGTCACTTCAAGGAAACAGTTGACAGTATTTGTTGCTATTAATAAAATCCATCTTTAAAGTTAAAATAAGAATTTTTGGAAATTTGTAACCATCACTACGAGTCTGGCAACTTCCTTTTATAGGCTTTTCTCATAAAATTAATGATGACATCGAAAAAATTGATTTTTATGTATTCTAAATGTAATGTGTCACACTTGGATAATCTGTATAATTCAGCAAACCAAAATCATGCATAAGTTAAAGGTTGAAATTGAAAAATATATCAATAGATTGTAAAGTAACAGAATGATAAAGTTCAGTGGTAAGATTTCAAGTTTTTCATAGCAAGCATGTAGGACAGGGTAGAAGTGACCGTGTGGGTTTCTCAGATTGTAACTCTTTATGGGAGTAGAAAGCCTCATCTTTCCCCCAAGGAACTACTGGTGATTTCGAACTGCTGACTTTATGGTTAGCAGCCCAAAACTAACATGCCACCAGGGCTCCTACATAACCATTAGCATTTAAGAAATTAATATTTACTGAGTCTTATTGTACTTCCAAAGAAAACATCCACAATTATCTAAAAAGGATACGTAGATCATTTCCAGCTCTACATTCTTTGGGAGGCTAGTTTACTTCACATGCTTCAACTAAAACAACAGGTTGAAGGCAGAAGATACTGAAACTAGAGTTGTGTTCTATTACTGCTGATTTACAAAATTGTAAGGCAATCCCACTCTTGCCAAATTTATTTTAGTATTGTAATATATGGTAGGATTTTATTATAGTTATTGCCTTCCATAATTCTTGTTGACATATGAATGGGCTTCCAAAAGTATGTCAAAATGGAATTTTTCCATAAACTTTTTAAAGGAACCTTGTATAGTGAGCTTATTTTATTAATAAATTACTTAATATTTCTACATTTTCTCAACATTAATTTCTAATAAATACTGATGGATATCACCTACATAAGCAAAAGCTCTTTGGAGTCTTCAATAACTTTTAAGATCTTTTGTTTATGTAGATATGTCCACATGAAGGAGTTAAAGAAGTCCTAAGAGAAAAATATTTCTGAATCGGTACCATAAAACAAAATACATATTTTCAGTTTCCAAGTTTTGGTTTAACAGATTGAAACTTGCTTACACCCTGTAACATCCCAGTTCTTCAGGGGAGGTGGGAGGGAAGACTCCTTGGGAAATGCTGTGACAGATGAAGCCTGGCTCCTTTGAAGGGATGAAGGCCCCTTCAACATTAACTCCTATTCATGAATTCACAGTACTAATATCTATTGAGTGTCTTTCCGTGTGCCAGACACCATATTTAAGCACTAAGAGCTAGAACAATGAGTAAGGTATCAACGGTTCCTGGCCTCATGAAGTTTACAATCTGATCATCAAGCAAGTCCTCCTCTTCCATGTTTTCTTCTCTTCTCAAACTCTCCCAGAACATCTAGTGCATGGCAGGCCGTGGGATGAGAACCCAGACATCAGAGAGAGAGAACGCTTGCCTTCAAAGACGATCCAACAGAAAAATCCTATGATAAAAGTAAGCATAAGGAATTACAAAGAAGGGGTATGATAGCTGGATTGGGCCATGAACAACATAGCTCAGAGCTGACTACTGAATCACATCTTGAAGGATAAATCAGACTGGTCAAGAAGACACCTGGCCCAGTCCTGTTGGATGGTGGAGTAGCGAGGCACTGAGGGGTGAGAGACAGTGATGAGTCTGGGCGTTTGACAACAGAGCCTGTAGGGCTGGGGTGTGGTGGGAAGAATGGGACTGGGAAAACCGTAGAGAGAGGGTAGAGACACATGGGGATCAAATTATAAATACCTTGAAGTCAAAAAGTTCAACTTTATCCTGAAGGCAATGGTATGCCCATTCAGGTGGCAGCATAGAATCTCCTTTTAGAGGCTCTGGCCATGGTACAGAGACTAGATAACACGTAAAGACACATCCAAGGTGCAGCCCCTTCCCTTTACCAAATGAGTCATTCTCGGGGAAGGACACACCACACTAGCACAGGGACTCCAGCACCATGCACCTCCGTTACTTCAGTTACCTCCGCACTTGTCCTTTGAATATGGTTTTGCAATTTTTCACAAGTATGAAAACATGACTACATCGCTGATATAACCAACCGATGAAAAGGTTTCACATTATTCATTTCTCAGAAATAGCTTGCCCGGGATTCTCAGAATAATTGGGAACTCCTACTTTAAATTGTCATCAATTCATCAAGGTCATTTGCTGTCAGGAGATATGATTATACATCATTCCCAGGACTTCTTCTGTTAGTAGTTGAATAGCATCTTCTCGCAATGCCTGTTCTTGAGGACTGCGTTTTATTTAGTATTTAATTTGTGGCCAGAACTACGAATCCCACCACCACGGCTCTCTCCTGGCAGGCATTTCTGGTCATACCCAGCACCTGTGGCAGCCTGTCCTCTCTGCCACGCTAGCATCAGGCCTCCTCATTCAATGCCCTGTGCTTTACTCAGTTAAAATGCAACAACATTCTCAAATTGCTTGTAAAATAATAAGAATCCTAGGAGCTTGTTTATCCAACTTGCAGTTTGGAAAAGAGGACAATGATGCTGTTTTGCATTGACAATGAGGAAAGACAAGCATCAATGGTTTAGGATCTCAGAGGGTCCATTTCAACACTATTAGTCCTGGTGGCGTGGTGGGTTACACATTGGGCTGCCCACCTCAAGGCCAGCAACTTGAGACCACCGCCACCGTGGGAGAAAGATGAGGCTTTCTACTCCTTTAAGAAGTTGCAGTATTGGAAGACCCAGAGGGAGTCCGACTCTGCCCTAAAGGGTCGCTGTGTGTTTGAACTGAGTCCAAGGCAGTGTAACCCCGATAGAAATGTCCCAACTAACACAACCCATATAGGTTTATTTTCTAGGATGTGACAACAGTTTTTGAAAACTTCAATAAAATCCCTTATTCCAAGGATAGTTTTACTTTAACAAAAAACAACTCGGTTGCCATCAAGTTGATGCCCACTCATAGTGACCCTACAGGACAGGGTAGAACAGCCCCTGTGAGTTTCAGAGACTCTAACTCTTAATGGGGATAGAAAGCTCGTCTTACTCTCAAGGAGTAGATGGTGATTTTGAACTGCCAGCCTTGCAGTTAGCAGTATAACCATTACCCAAGATGTGGTAGTTACATAGTCTCTTGTCAATTTGAGCCTTGAGAGTGAAGGGGTGGAGTTAACCTGTTAATCAGGTCGCAGCTGAATGACCTAATTTGGAAGCACTAAGGAGATAAATAGCTTGCTGGAGGCAGGGCACAGGCTCACTCCCTGTGAGACATTCCTGTGGAAAAGACACATGAAGCTACCCTAGAGCTCTGAAGCTGAAGGCACGTGGAGACCCCTGCCAGTGCTGATACCTCTACCACCACTGGATCCACCACTTTCCACCCACTGGCCTGGGATCTTCCTGCACTCAGCATCATTGCATGTGTTTCGTTAGTCTGAAGAGGACTTTGTAGATTGGTATCGGATATATGGGCTAATATCAGACTTATGGACTTGATCTGGACTGGGCAGGGATGTTTTCTCAATATCCAATTGCTCTTGTATGTAAGTCTTTCTTATACACATTAGTTTCTATGAATTTGTTTCTCTTGCCTACCCAGATTTACACACCAGCGTACAATTCAAGGGTGATATGACAAGCATGAGCCAAGTCACCTTTTTAGACTAGAGAATAAAATCAATCTTCCTACGAATATTATCAAACTAAATTTTACAAAATCAGAAACTTTAAGCAAGGTTTATGATGCAGAAAGCTCTCTCTCTAACTGCAGAGCAAAGAGAACATTATCCTCTCTTCTCAGATTCCTTTGGTTCATAATGAAGCCTGGATCAGAACTGTGGGAAACTACAGAGTGCAGAGGTCAGGGGAAATTCTTCCACATCTTGATTGTGGCTCTGGCTGCATGATTTTGTACTGTTTTAAAATTTAGCAAAACAAAACCTTAATAAGCAATCAGAGGTCTGTAACTAACCGAAATAGAAAGGGGGGTGATCCGATTTCACTGAGGAAAAAAAAAAAACGCACATGGGGTTCTTTTCTCCCCTGCGCTCACTAGCCCCCGCTGGACAGCACCCACAGCAGCTGTCAGGTAGCCCTGCAAAGTCAGCGATTCCAGCACACAGACCCCTCCTCAGGAGAAAGATGAGACCATGTGCTTCTGTAAAGACGGGCAGCCTCGGACACCCTAGTGAGTACGTCCATCCTGTCCTACAGGGTAAGTGTGAGTCAGAATCCACGTGATGGCGGTGGATCTGGTTTGGATTGGGACTTGAAGCCTGGTGCTGCAATACTCTCCATGTGACCGCAGCGGGCCATCTTGTCTGGGCCTCTTTTCTAATCTGCAATATGGAGATGATTGTAGCACCTATTGTGTTAGTGTAAGCATCAGATGGTATGTATAGCTTAACCAAGTGCTCAATAAATATTTGTAGTTATTTTATCAGAGCACAGGTGTCCTGGTGGCAGAGTGGGTTGTGAGGTGGGCAGTTCAAAACCACCAGCCACTTCATGGGCAATGAGATGAGACTTGACTTCTGTGAAGATTTACAGTCTCAGAAACCCACAGGGACAGTTCCTCTCATAGATCATCACGAGTTGGACTCCATTTGATAGCAAGGAGTTTTATCGGCCCACTTAGATAAGCAATTGCTGCAGTAAGCCCTTGGATGCTGTGATAGTTACAGAATCTCCTGTCAACTAGCAAAGGGGTGGAGTCTAGCCTGTCAATCAGGTCGCAGAGGTTGATGGCCTCATTTGGAGGCGCAAGGAGATAAATAGCTTACTGGAGGGCAGACACCCTCTCTGCTTCGACGCTATTACATTCCTGTTGACAAGCTACATGGAGACATACTGATGGAGCCAGAGCCCTGGAGTGGGAGGAGCCACATGGAGACTCACACCAGCAGTGAGATCCTTCCACCGCCACTGAATCTACAAAATTTTCCACCCACTGGCCTGTGATCTTCCTGCATTATTGAATGGCTGTTTGAGTCTAAAGAGGAATGTATGGACTAGTATTGGACATATGGGCTAATATTAGGCTTATGGACTTGATCTGGCTGGGATGTTTCTAAATATACAATTCTTTTTTTTTTCAATTCTTCTTTTATATAAAGTTCTTCCTTATACACAAGTGAGTGTCCATGAATTTGTTTCTCTAGTATACCGGACTAAAACAGATGCTCACTGTGTAAAAACCAATTTTTATTAAGTTGTATCCTCAAGTAACTTAAGGAAACCAGCACAATGTTCCAAAACAAAGTCACTTGAGGAAGAGAACTAAAGGGCGGGTAAGAGAGCAGGTCAAAAGAAAGAGATGGAAAAGAGGGGGCACACGGAGACAATGATTGAGATCTGAGAGGAGGAAAAGGGAGAAAAACAGAGGAGGGGTTAGCCTGCATTAACAAGAGAAACACACACACATCTTGCCCACTGCCTCCACAGGCCTCTAAGGGCTCCTCACCATGAATCATAATCCATATCCACTTAATCGATTAAAGAACTATCCCCTCCCCCCCGGGATCCATCCTCTGGGTGATTCTGCTGTTTATAGAGATTACACATCTGCTTCTCTTCACTGTCAGGATTTCTTTAAGGGAAGGAGGTCTCAGCTCCATTTCCCTTTATCAAACCACCTCGAAAGGGTTGTCACCAGGCTTGATCCGAGGCAACTGGACCCAGGATTCCCATCTAGTCCCTCCCTTTCTACAGACTCGGAGGCCCAATATGCTTTACATTTACTGCTATGCACAATAACATCAATCTCCACAGCTCACTGGCTACATTATGGACCCTCATCCTGGTTTTCCTGACAAGAAATATTGCCTTGCATCTTCAAGTCAAATGAGTGGGTCTGATTGATGAAACGAGAGTATCCACTTAGATGATTAGAAATTATACATATTTCCTAGCAGAAAGAGCCCTTTAATATAAAATTCAATTACCAAATATTTAAATTCCTCTCAAGACCACAAGGAGTGACAGATGCAGAATTCAAGTACAAAACTCTTGGTTTTTAGCATAGTGTTTCCCTCCTAAGTCACTCACTCCTTGTAATTTCTTAATAATAATAATAAATTGAGCTCCCCATGTAAATAAGGCCACTCTGAGCACTGGGATTGTCCTTTTACACAGAGTTCAAGAGCCTTCCTTTTAAAAGAACATCTAGTTCTAAGTACACCCTAGCTTGTACTGAAAGTAGGAAGACAATGCTTGGCAGATGTCAGCAGATGCCTGTCTTCTTGCAAGGTAAGTCACCTGGGTAAACCTCCAGGTGTTGGGACAATTATTCACAGGGTTTGAAAATGTCTATGTAATTAATTGTCCTCACGGTTGGGCAAAAGCTGTCGAGGAGCAACCTGGGGAAGATGCATGCTCAGACTGAACTCTTCATCTCCAGCCCTTGCTGAGGCAGGAGGCCTCAACAAGATCTCCCGTATTCATTTTAAAGTGGAAACATGGAATGACCGACAGCAAATTACTAGCTCCCAAGGGACCTGTACCCACGCCTGTCTGCTACACCCATGCCTGTTCTAGGCATTTTACATATACTAACTCATTATTCATTCAAAACCACTCTAGTTAGATATTCTTATCATCTCTCTGGAACACATGCAGAACATGCAACAGAGCAGGGTGAGTAATTTTCCCACGATGCCATGGCTAGTGCTGGCAAAGCCAGAATTCGAACCAAGGCCACTGGCTCTGGAACGTGTGCATCACACTTCACTTCTTACACCCCTACCACACCCAGGGGTGGGCTACTAACACTTAACGACTAGCTCTCCAGGAGTGACAAGGCTTTGATTCAGAGCATTTGCCTGTCCAGGGATATGTTATCAGGAGACACCAGTCCCTGAAAAAGGACAGCATCCTTGGTAAAGCAGAGGAGATAGAATGAAAAAGAAGAACACAAATGAACAGAGGCTGCAACAATGAGCTCAAACAGAGCAACCATTGTGAGGACGGCACAGCTGTGGGCAGTGTCCTATTCTTTTGTACAGAGGCCGGTCACTATGACTCAGAAATCACAACTGTAACAGCATAGTATAAATACTTCAGACAGTCTACTTCATGTGACCCACATGACACCACCAAATAGGAACCTGGAAAAAATTCTGACAATCAGCTCTAGCCTGCCAAGCATTTATGGTCCCAACAGATCTACGAATTTAATCAAAGAGCAAAGGGATATGTGAATGAAGATGGGCAGAGACTAGAATAGAAAGGTATTCACCTCACTACCTTTCTCCAGAAAGGAATTTGCATACTAAATCCTATTATTTTATCTGATTCTCATACATCTATTCACATAATGGGTTATTACCTCAGCTTTCGTTAAGTTCAAAAATATAGTTTAGGGGTAGGGCGTTGTCTCCCCAGGCCTGCAAAGGTCCCTGTTGGAAAGAAACCAGGCACCCTTTAAATGCCTATGAAGACCCCAAACTCAGCATGGTCATACTGAAGCCCCAGAGCCAGGTGGGAGCTACACCTTGGTGCTCCAAACTAGGCCCAGGCTCATGACCTCCCCAGTGGGCTCAACCCAGCCAATGGGGTCAACCAATACAATCAAACACATCTCCCCAGTTAGAGGTTGAAATATCCTCAAAATAGCAGGAAAAGGGGTGGGGCGTGGGGGGTGAAGAACAACCTAAGTGGTCATTAAAAGGTCAGTGGATAAATACATCGTGGTACCTACATACAATGGAATATAGCACACAGCCAAAAATATAAGTGCATAGCATGCATGAACAAGGATGTTGTGCTGAGTGGAATACATAAATCACAAGAGCAACACAGCATGATACCACTTTTTATAAAGAATAGGTTTACACAGAGAAAGCAGCACAATTTGAAAGTTACCAAGGATTGGCAGTATATGTGTGTGTATGAAGAATCAATTAGGAGATAGGGCTGAGTCCAACTTGTAAGCCAGATGATACCTTTTTGGGGGTGTGTCTTTTAATAGGAAAGAAACTGGGGGTTTCTTTTCCTCTCTCTGCCTCTTTGCCTTCCTGCTTGCTGGGACTCTGTACCTGTCTCCACAGGCAGCTATCATCCAATCCTGAGCTGCCAGCACAAACAGACTAAGGTAAATCAAGACAGGGAGACAGTTACAGTAAATGCTCGAACATATACAATCTTCAATGGTAGTATGTGTGAATGACTACAAAGAGAGGTATATGAGAGGATACCCCCCAGTCCTCCCAAACAGAATTCTTTTCCCCAAGGCTATGTATTTAAAGTTTTTAAACAAAAAAAAACCTTATCACTATCAATGTACTTTGCATTACACTAAATACATTTGTTACATCTGTGATTCCATTCTTGGAAACATTTTTTAAACACATCTGCTTGCATGGCTGACAGCACCTCCCTCGTTCTCTTCTTCACCTCTTCCACATGGGCAAATCACTGTCCTCTCGTGTCCCTCTGCACTCCTGGAAACAAAAAGGAGTCTCATGGGGAAAGGTCAGGTAAGGTATGTGGGGCAAGAAACATGCTTTTTGCCAAAAACTGGCGGGCTGAGAATGGCTACATTAGCAAGTGCATTGTCATGGTGGCAAAACCAGTCCCCCATTTGCCACAAATCAGGCCTTTTTGTTGCACACTGTTACCCAATCTTTTCAGAACCTCTAATAAATCAGTGGTTTTCAACCTTCCTAATCCCACAACCCTTTACAATTCATGTTGTGGTGACCCCCCCAACCGTAAAATTATATTCGTTGCTACTTCATAACTGTAATTTTGCTACTGTTATGAATCGAGCAACCCCTGTGAAAGGGTCGTTCGACCCCCAAGGGGGCCACAACCCACAGGTTGAGAACAGCTGCTCTAAATAGAAAGCTTAACAGTCTGACCTGGTGGAACAAACTCCAAATGCACTATAAGTTGACGTGTTCATCTCGTTCGAGAAGTTGGCGGATGCCCAAGACATGGTTTGTCATCAATCAACATTTCACCCTTTCTGAAAGGAGAAAACCACTCGTACACTTGAGTTTTTTCCCATAGCGCTGTCCCTGTAAGTTGTGTTCAATATCACAACAGTGCCGGTAACATTTTTCCTGAGCCAGAAACAAAATTTCATAGCTATACAGTTGTCTTAAATTGGCCATCACAAGTTTGAGTGAAACTGCTTTTATGAAAAAATTCACTGTGACCAGAGGGAACCTTCCCAGGTGACACCATTGGGTGCACTAATTCAGAGTGAGTTGCTTGATGCTCACCTAGTGGTAAAAATGGGTACTACAAAAGCTCGACTCCACCCAGCACAATTCTGATTTGGGGGGGTTACCCCCTCATATACATATGCTACATAGGTGAGTGAAACCCTATGGAGAGACGGAAGCCAGATGGTAAGGTACAAACGGGGAGAATGCTCACATCTTGCAAAGACAGCGTATAAATTGTTTAAAGATAAATTGCTGTTTTCTTAGCACAATGCCAGGAAGAACACACAATTGTCACTGCCATGAATAGTCATGCTAAATTGGAGAATAAATATCAACTTACATGTACCTTCCCATATTAAATAAGAGCAAACTATTTAAAGTAATTCTGATGGATAAATCTCTTGCCCTTTGAATAAGCAAAATATACTACTTGAAATTTATAGATCAGCAGCATATCGGTACTCAAAAGGGAAACCTCATGCTTTTATACCAAATTGGGGGCATAATGAGTGTTCCCCTACAAAAGCTGAAAAATAACACTAAACCCCTGATATTTAAATGCATGTTAAAAATAACAAACAAAAAAAATGCCTGTGTTCTAAAACTATGCTGTGTGATTTCCTAGATGTCCACAGAGATGTAAACCATTTCCAAATGAAACCCAAACTACCAATTAAAGGGTTTAAACATAAGCACCACCAAAATTGTTCAGGCATTTTAAGTCGGTATTACAACTCCACACTGAATTGTGGTTTTCTGTTTATCTGACAGAGGCCCTCACACAAACTCATTAAAAGATTTAACAAACTTCTAATCACATACTATTCTCCAAGCAATCATATTTACCATCCAAACAGAAGTTGACAAGGAACCAGACTGTCTGCCTAAGGATTAAAATTAAAATATACAATTATATGACAGCACTGCACTTTAAGAGGCTGAATAGATTTCCTCCATGGTGGTTTGACATGTGGAGACAAGATTACAGGCTAGGTTACCTGTCCCAAATGAGCTGCATTTAGGCTATTTTATACTTGGAATTGTGTTATTAGACATTTATTCCTCTTAAGTATGCCTTGCATTCTGCTTGTAGATTTTTTTTTAAGTACAAACTTCCTTAGAGATTATGGGGGACCAGCCTCCACAACCGAATGGGTCCAAGGGGATGGCTGTGTAATTGAGTAAATGAGACATCAGACAAGATAAAGCGTGCAAGGGTGCACCTCCGCGACTGCTTCTGGGACCAGGTCCTAGCGGCTTAATGTATTCTCACAAGCAGAATCTTATATAATCTCGGGCACACAGGCCACAGTAAGCACATACATTAACAGAAGGGGTAGGATAATAGGCAGACGTGTCACAGGAAGGTGATGAGTTATGGGCCGATATGTAATAGGAAGGGAAGGCCCCAGAGGCACACATAGGACAGGAAGGCACATACGTAACAAGATGAAGGGACTTTAGTCAAGATGGCAGGATAACGTTGGTCATCTCTGATTAGGCTTGACCCTAGGTGCTTTTGCGCTGTTCTCCAGGGGACTGATCTATGATCCTGATCAGAAAGGAGTGGGCCCTACACTTAAGGTCAGGCCCATAGCTGTTGATGGCAAATAACTTACGCAGTTGACCTTTCAGCACCCACCAAGCACCAGCTTAAATTTGGCGTTGAGGGGCACTGAAGGGAATGACTCTTGGAACATAAGGCACACCCCAACTCACCAATGTGAAGGTTCTCTCCATGGGTGCCCTAGGCCCCCAGACTCCTTAGCAGTGGTTCTCAACCTTCCTAGTGCCTCGCACCTTTAATACGGTTCCTCATGTTGTGGGTGACACACCACCACCCCCAAACCATAAAACTTCATTGCTACTTCATAACTGTCATTTTGCTACTGCTATGAATTGGGCAGCCCCTGTGAAAGGGTCATTCAGTTCCCAAAGGGGTCTCGGGCCCCAGGTTGACAACTGCTACTCTAAGATATAACTGTTGAGTTTGCCCACTCTTCCCAGTTGTTTCCCAGAGATAATGAACTTAATCACCAATTGGTTCCAACTCAAAGTGACCCTATCTATGTACACAACAGAATGAAAGCTGCCCAAGTCCAGTTGTTGGAGTCCATGGTTAGAGCCCTTGTCAGTCTGTCTCGCTCAGGGGCTTCCTCTCTTCTTGCTGTCCCTCTACTATACTTAGCATGTCCTCGTTCAGGCCACTGAGCCTTCAGAGGTCCGTGTAAGGTTCATTCCTTCTGGAGAAGCTCTTTGGGAAACTGCTTTTCTTTCAGCAGTAGTTGTGATAAAATGCAAATAGTTTCCCTCTGAACACCACAGATAAGGACTGAACAGGTTCACTTACACAAATTAAAAGAAAAAAACAAAAAGCATGATGTAACACTAATCACCCCACTTGGAATAAACTGTTATCAAAGTAAAAAGTGCCACCTCACAGGTCTCATGAACTTTTTTATACGGTTCAGGAAACCCAAACTTTGGATGACAGGATGGGGCTCATATGAAGTGCTCTCAAAAGCAGAGAAAATTCTTGTCATAACCAAAAATCAAGCCAAGAAATACTGAATTGCTTGGAGGTATCACAGATTGAGGTCTGCAGATAGAATTACCCAGCATTTCAAAATAAAGGATCACAGTATAAAGACCATTGTAAGAAAAGAACTGCAGGCATACCAGCAAGCTAGAAAACCTCACTTTGGCATCTTGTACTAAAAATGCAGCTTTTACATGGGTACAATATAGCATGCATGTTAACATGGAAAAGTTAGTAAATTATGTTATCCATGACATCCAGTCATTTGGTTGTTTGGAGAGTCGTTAAGGATTTTTGACGTTGCAGGGGTCAGTGGCCCCATCTTCTGGTGGTCAAAGGTCAACTGTACAGTGCCTACATCACCACAGAAAAGAAAATCCAAGTCAAAGTGTGTAACCCGATTACAAAACCTGCATTGTTGTACAGTGCCCAATGGACATATTCCATCAGTAATTAGCAAAAACCAGTCCATTGGTAATTAATAACAACTCACTGTCATCAGTCCATTCTGACACACAATAACCCTTACAACTAGGCAGAAGGGCAGTGGGTTTCACAAGACTGTCGATCTTTATGGATGTAGAGCACAACTACCGCCAGGGGAACTATCAGTACTACTTCTGGTGCACACGGAAACTGAAGTACAGCAAAAAGAGTCAGAGGGCCGCTGCAAGGCATCCTTATCCAGTATCTCAAGTCAAACGAGAACAGAAAGAGAAAAGTAAAAGCGGGCCATTCAATAGATTTCCTATTCAACAGTTTCTCTTTAAAATCACTGGTGACAGTAAGTTGCTAGGGCAGCAAGAAGTAATCAGTCATGGTAGGCAAGAGGATGAGTGCTTTGGGAGTGCACTTACCACTGGTTAG
Source organism: Tenrec ecaudatus (assembly GCF_050624435.1). NCBI lineage: Eukaryota > Metazoa > Chordata > Mammalia > Afrosoricida > Tenrecidae > Tenrec > Tenrec ecaudatus. Next base: position 153,880,204 of record NC_134533.1, on the reverse strand, counting down.
AGAACTTCCTTTCAAACCTTGCCTGAATCATGAGGAATCAAAGACGTAAATCCTAGCTCTAGTTCTGCCAACTCGCTTAAGAAAAAAAAATATTCCAAGGCGTTTCATTTCTTAAGGTACTTATTAACTTTGGGGCAACCTCACCTACACATTACATGGCTACCTCAAACATTAGTACTGTTCGAATTCTTGGACCCAAGCAACAGGAGGCGGCTGGGGGTGAAGGAGCATGCAGTCAGCATCCCAACTCACCATGATCCTATAGGACAGAGCAGACCTGTCCGAGGGTTCCAGAAGACCACAAATCTGTGGCAGTGAGCTACCTTTCTCGGCCAGCCGGTAGGTGGGTCTGCACTGCTTTGTTAGCACACTAGCCACTGTGCCCTAAATGTGAATACGAGAGGGCTAAATACACTATCTTAGGGTGAGCTTGAGAACACAATCTGGTCGTTATGAGCGATAGCTAACTTCTAAAAAGCACTACTGCTAGGGTCCCAGTTAATACAAGCACAAGCTTATTCCAAAGTATGTTCAACACGGCTCGGTGGGTGGTGTGATTGGAGCGCGCACACAGCGAAGCTAGTTTATGCCATGATTGCCACAAACATAACACACTAGGAGTAATCAGTGAGTCAACAAATATACGTAGTCCAGTTAATAAAATATTTTTATTGAACAAAAACTGTCAAAAAAGCTACATTCAAGCCTTTGTGTAATAGTGCAATGGTGCAACAAGAGTCCTAAGCAGGATAGCAGTCAACGGGCATTACTTCCCGCGACACCCGCCTGCTCCAAATGCACATGCTGTTGGATTGCTCAAGTGCCAGAATTCCTGGACAACCCGGGTTTTAGGGTTATGATCTCAATACAACAGCCACGATCCGGCCATAATTCTCTAAAGTATGATGACTCACCAAAGGGCTCCTCTGCACGGTCCACAGATGTCACAAAAAAGTCCCCAATCGTACATGAAGGGTGTGCTGCATAAATCCAGTCCAGGCAACTGAGGTCACAGGCAGACAATCCTGAGCTTTCTGGGGAATGAGACCCAAATGACTGGCTCAGAACACTGAGTCACTGCAGGAAATTGCCCAGTCTTGGTTTCATGACCTAGCGAGAGCTGGCGATCTGAGGGGATACGCAGCATAGGCACGGGTCTCTCCTTTCTGAAAGGAGTTGAAAAAGGAAAAACCCGCACACTGTCACAAGGTTCTCAGCGGTATTTACGCCAGCTGTCCTAACCATTAGGCAACAGGCCCGTGCACTCTCTGACAGCACCAGGTGAATCCGTTCTAAAGTCTGGGCCCTGGTGCTGAGCTAATTCAGTTATAACTAAGACCTTCAGCAAGACAGTCCCAATGCCCTTTTTTTCATGTAATTAGGATTTTGTGCCATTTGGTTATGCCAGAGTGCCAATGATGGACTTCCACAAACCAGGTTTCAGAGGTTTCCAACCCTAAATTAACTGAGGGCTGACAATTTAACTAAGATTGACTTCAGCCTCACCTACGATTCTAATTTAATCATGGGGCTTAGGTATTATATGTTTTTAACTCTTCAGATAATAGCAATAGGTATCCAGCGTTGGGAACCACTGTTAAGGTGAGCGTTGGTGGAATGCCCAGGCCTCTTCAGTATTAAGACTGGGATTGGGAATTGATATCTTGGCACGCTTTGAGGGGCAGCAACTTCCATTGGCATTACACTTTGCCTGAAAGGATTCAGGGATATAGAGTGAACACTGCCACTATACTGTTGACTACACCCTGCAATGGTGAAAAAAGGATATCCTGGTTCCCTCTGCCACCCATGTGGCTAATTACCTCAACATGAACGAAAGGGGTCCTGGGTCATTTAAGGGGCGGAGATATGTAACCTGCTTTTAGTTCCCCAACATCCTGAGTTTGGGTCAATGAAAGGAAGATCTATTGAGGTAAAACTTACATGCCACATGCCAATATGCATCCAATTATGAAGGACTGAAAGGTACAGAGGAGGAGGAAAGTGGGAAGAAATGGGAGTGTCATGTTGAACATGAAAATGCCAAAGGAATTTCTGGAAGAGTTTGCATCTCCAGAAAGTAATCAGTCATTGTAAGCAAGATGATTAATACTTTGGGAGTATATTTATCATTGATGGCTTTATAATAAATATTAAAGCACATTCTGTCAGCTTTCCCAAGAAGAGACTCAAGAGATCGTCATCAGGAGCACTTTGATGGGTGTCAGCTATAGCACAGAAAGTGATCAGACCTTGTTGATCTATCTAACAAGTTCAAAAACCATGTTCGATTTTAGAGTGTATGTTATTTACTTTTCACTGGGTTACACCTGATGTTAAAAGAACTAAGAAAACAAACTAGTTTTTCTATTTTGTCTCCTGCTGCTATGTGACCTGACAATCTGCTCCTCTGCAGGGCAATTCTACTGTCACATTGGGTCCCTATGAGTCAGCAGTGACTTGACAGTATACAATTTATGCTTTATTTTATTCTAATGTAAGAATTTAGGGCTGGAGTTAATGTTGGAAACATAATACAGTTGCCTCCAACTACAAAAAAAATAAACATCTTACAATGCACGTGTAGCTACATGCATCCAGCTGTAGTAAGAGCTATAAGAGATCTTTTATGAATAAATCTAAAAGCCTGGGCCCCAGTAATTAAAACCAACTAACTGTAATAACTCTAGCAGAACTGAAATCCACAAAGGGGACAAACAAGGAGGGGCTAGGAATTGAATCTTAGAAAGTCTTTTGTATCTGTCAGAAGTAGTACTAACTAAGGAGTGCTTTTTTCAGTTCAAAGACTGTTTGCTAGGAGTGTTTTCTGGTTGAGTCGGATGGCATTCCCTGGGGACTTTGTTGCTGTTCCCCTTGCTGTTCTTTTGCACGCCTAGTGTTTTACCTTTGCTGTAGGAATGCTTTCACTTAACTGTATCCTATCCAGCAGGAATAATGGAGCAAAGCATACCAAAGAGCCTGGCAACGGAAATGAGATCAGTCAAGAATAGCCAATACTGGATATGATTAACCAAACAGTGTTGTTATAAATAATCATCCCACTGATAGGCAATTTTAGGCCTCAAAATTCAATGAAAGGGCAACCAACCTGTTAAGTATTTCTGAAACTCAATAAAGTAGCTATTCCTAAACTGGGCTTATTCCCTCGCCTACAACTCGAGACTGAAATCTAACTTTGGAAGCTGCTCCGATACAATACTGTGCAGGCCAAAGAAAAAGCACTTTACCAAGGAAAAAGGTGCTAAAACACGAGGACATTCCTGAGTTCCAGAAAAATCCATTACCTTCACTATCCCATGTCAAAGTATGGTCTGGAGAAACTTCCCAGGATTAAAGATTATATTAAAAGGGGTTCAAAAGCCAGGTGTCAACAAAACACAAGGTCAAGCAAGATGAGCACTGTCTTTAACGGGGGAAAGTCTCAAGGCTTTTATATAATGAACATCATGACCCCCTAAGGCCAGTGGACAAACGTGGCAGCACCTCTCAAACTCCTATGACCATTAAACCCTTTTCACAGAAACCACCTCATGGACTGGGTGTTTCACAGGACATCCTTCAGCTGGAACAAACAAACACGGACTCTGATTAGATAATCTTCCTAGATTCCTAGTTTTTGCTTAAATGTAAGCCCATAACCCACTCTTGTTATGAGAAAAAAAGTCTCCACATACATAAGTGTGTATTGATAACAGGTTGTCTGATCCCGCCTTTTCAGGAGACTATTATACAACAGAGAGTGAGCCCTTCACGCTGGTAGAAGTTAAGTATTCTTGTGTCGTGGAGACAGACACCCAGCAACAATGAACAGAACTTTCCCTTTGCTGGCCCGGCAGCACGCTTTTCACTGAATCTTAGCAAAATCCTGTTCCTGTCGGATTACAAGCAAACAATCAAACAACTCGCTAATTAGTTACAAGGCAAGAACCCGAAATGGAATTAAAAAAAAAAAAACGCCCCATAGAAATATTTTTTACTTGGCAAAGATATTGAGAGGAATTTCGTCTGTAAAATGAAAGTCTAGTACTACTTTTATTCATATGACTGCTCATATGAATGTTAGAAATGACTGGTTACAAATGGTTGGTAATATCAAGAGATGCTGAAACCAGCATTCCTAGATCTTCTGTGCTGGTGGGTAGAAGAGATGACAAGGCTAAGCAATTACATCGCATAGACCAAGACTGACCTGTCTTTGGAGCCGTGGGTAATAAATCTATCCCCGAACTAGACTTATTTGTAGAACTCTGTAAATGTGGCATTTCACATTCCTATTTTTAAGGTGTGTGCCTATGTGATGGTTTTTGTGATCTCAGAGCTGCTCCCCTGACCAGACAAACAAGAGAGCAAGCTCTTCAGAATCCTGTGTGTGGGCTACTCCAGAGACAATACGGAGGCAGTCTTGCACTGCTTTGGGGAAAACACTCATTTTCTCTGTAAGGCTGTGGAAGCTGGTTCTAAGAGAAGATAAAGCCCCGATTACTGGAAATGTCAACAGTGAACACAGTGGCATTTATATGGAATATGATTTCAAAACATTTTCAACTGGGACCACTCAAGTTTCTCCTCCCATGGCTGTGACTTTACAACATTCTAAAATACTACAACCAATTCCTGGTGCTCTTTCCATCATAAGGTAACTCCAGTTTCCTACAAAAGACAGCCCATCCATACCTTTATCTTATCTTTCCCCAACTCTTCAGTGGAATGTTGACTTACAGAGAAACTCTGAAAGGCAGAAGCACTTAATTTACATGGTAAACGATGATTGTTTCTAAAAGCTCTTAAAATCTAGCATGGGGTGAAAACTCCCAAACTTCTCTTCATAGAACATCCATAGCAACGGTGGGTCTAACACAGAAAGAACAAATGAGAGAAAGGCAAAAGCAGTATCCAAATGTCTGCGCGTAGGCAATGGTGTTGTGTTTCACCTGTACAAACTCTTCAGTCTTGTTTAATGATCACCAATTTAGCTCCTAAGAATTGATTTTTGTTCCAGTAGAAAACTCACAGATGTGATGAAGCTAACTCTTTTTACAGTACTACATGTCAATACAGGGAACAGTTTCTAATCAATTTAAACTTCACACAGTACTGTAACAGAACAAGAAATTTATTATTCCCACTCAGTAGTTCCTGGGGGCTTTGATGTTAAGTCATACATAATCCGAGAAATACCAGGTATCTTCTTAATCTCAGAGACCATCTTCAACACCACCTGTTATAAAACAAAGATTATAAATAAAAGAGTCAAGAACTAGTGCATGTCAAACAGTCCTAGAGGGCACGCATTTGCAATTTAAAATGAAAATGTGATATACTTTCACTATTGTCCTCTTTTATATGGGATAGTCTCTGATTAAATATGTACAGTGAACCTGTTTTCTCTAAAAAAGCTATTAGTGATTTAAATTCTATGCTACTCAGCATGTGCTCTGCAAACAGGCGCTTTGCCTGTGAAATGTCAATGCATCAGCTTCATTTAAAAAGTGGAAAGGATAAGTGCTTAGAAACTTATAGCAATTTGCCACTGCTGTGTTATTTAAGCATAGGATTTTCTGTGTTTAAAAATCAATGCTTCTTAAATGCTTTGTGATTTAAACATACAACTCGTTATCAGTTATATACTCTCTATATCAACAGACAGTAAATGTTTACAAAATAATGATGGCAACCTATGTACAAATATGCTTGATACAATTGATGTATGGGTTGTTATAAGAGCTGTATAAGTCCCCGATAAAATGGGAAAAACGAAACAATGGATTGGTTAAGCAAATGTTAATATATTCACATGCTAGAGCCCTTCAAAATGTCTCTGAAACAGAAATGGGAGTAGTGAGACCAGAAGGGCAGCGAGAAGGTGGGGACAAAAACAGAAACGTAGGTGAAGGGAGATAGCAGTCGGTGTTAAGGTATGGAAATGATATTAATTTATGACTTATCAAGGGGTCACAAGGGTGGGAGGGAAAAAAGGAGCTGATACCAATGATTCAAATAGAATGTAAATGTTTAGAAAATGATGATGGCAACGTATCTACAAACACCCTTGATATAACTGAAGTATGGATTATTGTTAGATCTGTAAGAGCCCCCAATAAAATTATCTTAAAAACAAACAAACCACAACACACACATATAACTCTGAGGCTCTAATAATTACTGTCAAGTGTATGAAAACCTTACAAAAATTGGTAGAAAATTCCCTATCTTTCACTTTGTTTTCTACAAACTTTCTGAAGGTTGGTAAGTTTCAACAGAAGGAAAGCTGACTCTAAGCAATAATCTCCAGTCCAGCTATAATCAGAGCTTTGCAAAGTTCTAGAAAAGTCCGACTGATCCAGTCGTATTTTGATTACCACATTCCAGGAGCCCTGGTGGTACAGTAAGTTACAACCTGGGTTGTTAACCAGAAGGACAGCAGCTCAAGACAAGGTTTTCGACTCCCATGAAGAGGTAAGTCTTAGAAACCCAGAGGCAGTTCTATTTTATCCTAGTCACTATGAGTCAGAATAGACGGAATGGCAGTGAGTTTTTGTTTCTGATTGATTTCCAATTGGCATTCTATAAAAAGAATAGAAGAGGGTGGGGTAAAAAGTAAAATGGGGAAATAAATGGTGGTCAAAAATGGAGCTGTTCGTAGGTTCTCATTCAGCAGCTTCAGGGTACCTGACCACAATGCCATTGTGGCATTTCTCTACTCGTACCAGTTGCTTCTTTACATAAAGCACAGATTAAAAGGACAGACAAAATTAATAGATGGCAGTGGATTACTCTACACATAGTCATCAGACATGTGGAGGGGAACATTACATCTAAGGCCTTTCCCTGAAACAGTGTATTAAACAGTAAATACATGGGACCTCTGGTGGCATGGTGGGTATGGATTCGGCTGCAAATCAAAAGGTCTGTAATTCAAAACCACCAGCTGCTCCTCAAGAAAAAGATGGGGCTTTTTGACTCCTGTAAATAGTGACGGTCTGGGAAAATAACAGGGGTAGCTCTGCTGTCTTATAGGGTTGCTATGCATTGGCATATAGACTCCACAGCAGTGAATTATTTTTTGCATTTCTATGGAGATAAAATATAAGAACCAACCTCACTAACAGAATATCAACTCCCAAAGTAAAACACCGTCAAAGTCTGGTGCATTCACTCTATTATAAAAAACATGTTTCTTTTTGTAAATGTACATTAACAAGAATCTATGTCAGTTACCTCCACGGGGATCTCACTGCCAGGTGTCGCGGGTATGCCAGTCATGAAGTCACTAGTAATAAAGGTTCGAATAACCACAGATCTCTGGCAAGACGGCTGCTTCTGGAGCGGGTCCCGGTCAAAATGTAATGGTGTCAAAATCACTGGCATCTGGCTGATTTTCCCAGCATAGCCTAGAGAAGAAAGGTTAACATGCAGCACCAGGCAGGTAGAAGCATTTCAACCCCGTTCAGTAACATCTTCTCCCACAGGAACCACTGTTGGGAATGACATCATGCATTATTTGCAGATATTCCTATAGCAGGCTAAAGCTGACTCAATCAAAAACACAAACAGAATCAGAACACTGCAGGTATAGGCTAGTCTTGATATATATATAATCTACCACACCACAGTGATCAATGGCTGACATGGTGCAATGTAGCAACGATGAAAAATAAAACTTTCCCCTGGTTCCTAAATGTTTCCTCCTCCCCACTATCATGATCCTAATTCAACCTGACAAATCTGGCTAGACAAAAAAAAAAAAAAAGCCACTTTTTTTATACACTCTTTCACAGGTATAGGTTGGCTTGCAAGGCATTTTAGTTGGGGTGGTGGAAGAGAGGGGAGTTGAAAGTACAGACAACAAAAGAATACAGATCCAAGAATGTTTACACATATTTTAATATTGTTTTGTGTATATGTGTATACAGTATATTTAGGAGAACCATAACTATGCTTCCCAAATAAAACATTTATGACCTATCTGTGAAACAAGCATCAAGCTCTTCAGAAACATGTTTCATATAGAAGGCAACTTAAAAGAACCTTCACAGAATATGTGAAGTTAACTAAGTTTAAAGGCTGCATAGTTATAATTCCAAGCTTCCAAAACCTAGCTGCCACAAGCAGTAACAAACAAACTGAGCCACTTACCAGACTCCCGGAGAATATTATGGGCCTCAAAATCAGCTTGTCGTAAAGTACTAAGCACACCTGTCGTCAAGAAAGTAGGAGTAACATCTGTGGGAGGTTCTTTAACTGGTGGACCAAATATATAGACAACTCTAAAAGAGAGGAAAGGAAAAATCTTAAAACAGCACATGTTAGCATGAGAAACAAGGTGTACAGAGTAGCAGTTCTTTCCCACTTATTCCTAGGCATTTCTCCAATCCACGCTAACTGACCAAACGGGCAGGAAGATGTGAGGTGACGCTTCCTCAGAGTAGCCTCTGGAATGCGAGACTATCAGAAGATACCGCACACCATATGTCACAGCCTCTTTTCACTAAGCTGGTGGAAACACTGAGTTATATAAATAAGTGTGTTCCTTTATAAGACTTAAGAAATTGAAATATATCAACATGTATTGGAAATCTCCAAAAAGAAAATAAAATGAAGTCCCATGATGCCAAAGAGAGATTTTCATGTCCACTTTACTAAAACTGCCCCTTAAGTAAGATTTGGTATTCTACTGCTTCCTTACAGCGACAGAACTCTCATTTACTGATTGATATAAGCAGATGTCTGAAAGACAGAAGGCATGATGTATGAAATGAGGAGCAGACAATTAAGATAAATCTAAGTTGAGTTATAGTCAATACGGTCCTTCTCGCCATAATTCCATAAGCAATATATTATATACAGTTCTGGATATTTTACACCTGTGGCTGCAGTTTCATGTTGGAGGACACCGCCTGCTAATAGACAGGAGTGAGTTGGGATGAAGAGCGGACCTTAGTAGAGGGTGTGACCCATGGCACACCCTGTGTTTCCTTGAGAGCATCTTTAAGATCCCACCACCACAGCAGTGTATGATCTAAGCCACACCCTTTGTTTCCTTGGGAGGATTTTTACTCCACTTTAATAGATTATGGGGCCCCTGCAGTGCAGTGGTTACACTTCGGGCTGCTCACTGCAAGGTCAATAGCTCAAAACCACCAGCAGCTCTGTGGGAGAAAGATGAGGCTTTCTACTCCTGTAAAATGTTAATAATAAGCATCTTGGAAGAGGTTGAACATTTGTGACATCATCAGTCTCCAACTCCTTGGGACTAATCTGGTATTCGTTCTTCTAAAAGGAATGATCACACTGTAAATCACAGCTTATCACTGGTCTAGAGAGATGTATTCCACAATCCAGCCAGAAAACACAAGGCTGTCTAGACGGAGGTATGAGTGTGACCTAACCATCTCCTTTCCAACTCCAGTCGCAGATAACTGCCCCTTCTAAGTAGTCTGCTTGTCGCAAATAAAAAAAAAAATATCTCAAAATGTTCAGTTGAGTCACATTTTAAAGTTATAAACAAAACAAAGATTATGCATATAAAGCAAGCAACTGTGCAAACACATAATAATGGTATAATAATTTTATCTGTTTCCTAATGTGTACTTGAAAGGTAAAAACACACAAAAGACAACACTATCAGCTCAAAACCATGACTATTGCTACGAGCTAAGTTTTGCTTTCCTCTAAACATTCATTCCATAGAAAGGGAAGGTTTTAATCTCATGCACAGAATTGAAGTCTCACTTCTTAACAATGTATCTCAAACCATCCTTAAGTCACCCACCCCACAAACATGCAGTCATTTCTGACTCATGGCAATCCTATCTAGGGTTTCCAAGGCTGTAATTCGTGATCTCTGAGTGGGTAACGGATGTGAACTGCGGATCTTGTGGCCAGCAGCCCAATGGCCAGCCCACAGTGCCACCAGGGCTCCTTTAAGAAATCCTTACAGGAGAAGGTAATTAATTATTAAGTAAAAGAATGTCATGTATTTGTTCTTTTTGCCTTATTATCTCTTACAGACAAGAGTGATCACTAGTGTACCAATAGTTTCCCTCACTGTAAATATACCAAAACTGAAACAATTGTACCTTGTACAAAGATGCAAATTACAAAAAAAATTACAAACATAAAACATATTGTCAAACACCAATAATTTTCAAAGAGTTCTAGCTAAAACATCAAAAGCCTAAGACTACTTTAAGGGCTTCCTAGCCTCCTATTCTAGAAGCCCTTGTGGCACGGTGAGTTACAAGTTAGGTGGCTCAGTGTAAGATCAATAGTTTGAAACTAACAGCTGACTCTGCAGGGAAAAATGAGGCTTTCTACTCCCATAGAAATTTTCACTCTGGGAAAGTCATAAGGGTAATTCTACTCTCTCCTGTAGGGCAGCTATGAGTCAGAATCAACTCAAAGACGGTTAGTTTGGTTTGGTTTTGGAGGTTCCTATTAAAATATCTAGTTCTCTCTGTTGGCTGTCAAGCTTTTTGTTTTTATTTTCCTTTACTGGAAGAAAGAAAGGATAGATAAGGATAAATGATTATGCAATCAATAGGCAAGAAAGAAATGCAGAATGTAAAATGACAGAGATCAAGTTATACACAGATAAACACCCTTGGCAAAAGAAAGGAAACTGTCCGAATGCTGTGGGATAAAAAGCATGCATGAGCGTAGTGGAGTCAAACCCAGAGAAAGGCCATTTTCTGTATAATCTATAAACTTTATCAGGTACTGACATCCTTCAGAACATGCATTACGAACCACTGCTTTGACAAGACACTTATCTCCAGTCTGTAGAGGGATTCTGTAGTTTGTGACTGTAAGGGCACTGGAGCAAACCCTAATGCGTGTGCTCCCTGCACTGACTACAAAAGTCAACATTTAAAAACCACAGCCCTCCACTACACCTTCCCCCTGGGCCCCCTTGCAAAACACACCTGTTAATGTTGTGACACATTCGAGGTATAAGCCTCGCCAGGAAAATCAAAGACTCCCAGTCAGGCTCTTCTTTACTGGAGATTCCACACACGTAACTGTAGGAACGACAGTCACCCTGAAGTAGAAATACGAGCAATTTTTAATCACCCCTTTTTATTGAAGATAAAAATATGGGCTGGAGAATATCCTGTGCGTACCGACACCATTCAAAGCAATTTTGTCTTTCTGAACAAAAACTAGGCGTTTGAATAAAAATACACGAACTAGGTAACTCCTTATCCAATAACCCCAAATTGAAAATCCAATACCAAATACTATCAGTTCAAACATAAAATATCAAGGCAAACTCAAGAATTTTTAAGCCAGAAGCTCACTGAAGTTTCATTCAGAAGACCTGCCCAACTGTAGACACACAGTACACTGTATGTACTCGAGTATAAGCCGGCCCAAATTATCAGCCGAGGCACATAATTTTACCACAAAACTGCATTAAAAATGTACTGAAAAACTCGACTTATACACAAGTATATACGGTACTTAATTTAGTAAACAAGACCTACCCGTATTTCTTGGTGCAGAGACTGAGAAATAATTTCATACGCATTTACTTACCAAATCGCTGAAAAATTAGAGCAAATCTTAATTTAAAAATAAATAACATTCGTTACCATGTTGTTTAATTCAGCTAATCTGCTTGCATAAATTAAACTTAAAAGCTATTTTTAAAGTAGTAGTCATTACTGGGAATATGGTAATTCAGAGTATTTAATAGCTGTCCTATTTTGTGGAACCCCGGTAGCGCTGTGGGGTAGGCACTGGACTGCCAAAGGTCAGCTCCAGGAAAGTGATGAGGTTATCTGCTAGAGCAAAGATTGCCATGCACGGGGATTCTACAGAGGATCGCTAAGAATTGGAACTGACTCCCAACGGCAGTGGGTTTTGAGGAAGGGCTCATCGTCCTTTAGGTATGCTTGCTCTTTAAGAAGCCGTCTGACAGAAATGCATGCATGACTGCTCAAAGACTAAGGGTGTTTCTTGCTGAAATGCCAATGATGGCTAAAGGCTTAGGAAAGGTGAGATAATGGCATAGCCCTCAGTACTAGAGCTGTCTTGTTATAAGTTAATGTCTTCTATGCAGAAACCAAAAATTGGATTTTTTTTTAATATGAGCTTGGAAGGATCTCGGCTTCAAAACCCAATGGATACAGTAAAATTAGACATCTCACAACAAAAGACTTATTTTGGTGGGAAAATTAATAGAATCTGAATGTAACATATTCAATGAATTATGTTACCTGAAACATAACCTAAGAGCTTTGATACATAATCCTTCTTCACTCAAAAGGTGGGGAACAGCTAATTTCATTCTGTACCTAGAAGTGAGCATGCATCATAGGGTCTCAAACTACAGGCTCCCTCTGGAGACTCTGACTCGTTAGGTTACACATGGAACCCAGGGATCGGTTTCCAATGAGTAGCCAAGTTTGGAGACCTAGAACACACACAGTGGGAAGTTCTACATAATAAATCTAGTTAAGACTAAGAAAACTTTTAAAAACCAAATAAAGCATTTCCATTTTTATATGGTAGGATAATGTCTAAGAGGCTCTGATGACACAAGTTAACTCAATGAACTAAAATGTTGCCAATTTGAGCATACAGTCCCTCCCAAAGTAAAAAATGTGGCAATCTGCTCTGAAAAGGAAATTCTATGGGAGAAGTTCAACTCTGTCCCACAGGTTACTAATATGTCAGAACTGACTCAATATATGCCTATAAATATCATAGTAAATATCAACGTGAATGTAAATGATGAATGAGATTACTCAAATTCACTGAAAAACTAAATATTTCAACAATTCTAACAGTTGTTCAATAGTGATTTTTAAAGCAACTGAGCACATAAAGTTGTAGGCAACCCTTGGGGAAAAGGAGTGGGAGGTCAGTTCTAGAACCAAAATAGCTAGATTTATCATTTTACTTTAATCTCAAAGTAATAATGATTTTTTTATCTTGTAGAAAGAACTACATGAATTCAGGGAAAAGAATTTAAAGTACACAACACTCAGGTACATATATTAAGAATTGTTTTTAAGCTTCTGAAAAAGTGTTCATTTATTTCTACACATTAATTCCACCATAAGAGGACATCAGAAACACATCATTTTGAGTTGAATTATACCTTTTCTATTTTGCAAAAGTTCTAAATAGCAGAAAACAGACATTAGCCTTCTCCGCCCTTCCAAGCTTCTCCCCGACCAGAAACACACGAGAATGAAATGCAGTCAAGTTTATGAACACTATCTTGAAGGTGAGAACTACACTAGTCCCACATGCTTGTACAATTGGAAAGACGGAACCATATATAGAGAAAATGAAGTCTATCGTCACAGCTACAGGAGAGCAGAAAACACTGATGTAGGGAATCTACAAGCTGAGAACAAAACCTAAAAGTATATTCACCTGGGCCTTTCCTGAAAGCTGAAGACTTTCAGAGCCACAGTATATTTCACAGACAGAAGGATCAATGAAGATATGCTTCCTTCCAGGCAGAAGCAAGCCCACTCTACAGTAAACAGTCCTTCTAAGTTTTACTTGTGGTTACATTGGTTGACATGTTTCAAAACGGTAAAATCTCACCCCGACCAGTTATTCCCTAAAATCTCATTTACTTCATAAACATTCTAAAAAATATTTTAATTTTTGTTAGCTCAGCATACATACTTTCATTTATCAGCCACTTCCATACCAGTTATTCAGATGTCATTTTTAGGGGAAAACAAGTCAATGAGCTCAGACAACTCACCTGCACACCTACAGTTTTAATTGGCAGTAAGAAGGCATTCAGTGAATGCAGACTCGTAATTTGCATCAGCTTCTCCTGATCCTCTTCGGTTGTACAGGCTTTGACTCTCTGCAACAGTGTATGTGGCTGAGAAAATCAGAGACATTTCTTCAGGTTTTGAAGACTGGCGTATAAATTCCTTTATTATCTATTCATTACATACCGTACCTAATGTCCCTACACTTACTGGTTTATAGCAGTAGGTCTTTCTATTTAATTTGTATGTCTACACAGTATACCCCTGCAGCCCTGGTGGTGCACTGGACTGAGTTATGCTGCTCACAGATCAGAATTATGAGCATCCCCACAGGACAGAGACGTTGTACTCCTGCAGTAAGTCTTGGCAATTCATAGGCAGCAGAGCAGTTCTCCTCTGGCCTATAGGCTCGCTGTAAGTCAGAATCAACTCGGTGGTAGCAAGTTTGGAGTTTTATGCAGTATTCCAAAGTGCCTTCATGAGGGCAGGGGCTTACGACTGATAAAATCAGGTGAGAATTACAGATTAGACTGATTTACATTAAGGCTTTAATCCTATCCCTTTTTATCATCTCTAATAACACTTGTCATATAGTAAATTTTGTCTGAAATTAACACATCTCCACTAACTCCATTGTTTAGCTTGTTAGTTGCCTAATATGCTTTAGCACTCTTCTACTCTCACTCTCTATCTCTCGGTATTGTTTTCTTTTTGAACTTTGTTTGACAATGTATGTCTTAATTTTGGGGTTAATGACATAGTTGACTTACATTACTCTATTCCTTTCTATATGCCTTTTTTTGGTAATCATTTTGAGTGCTCTTAGTTCTTACTATAATCCATACATCAATTGTATAGATTTGTACATGTTGCCATCATCATTTTCAAAACATTTTCTTTCTACTTGAGTCCTTGGTATCAGCTCTTTTCCCCTCTTCCTCACCTTTCCACCCTCGTAGCCTCTTAATAAACTATAAATATTTTCTTATCTTACCCCGTCTGCTGTCTCCCTTCACCCATGATTCTGTTCTTTGTCCCCCCCCAGGAGGGTGGGGTGTTCATACATCAATCAATCCTTGTGATCAACTCCCCCTTTATCCCCCCCCAATGTCCCCCTACCCTCGTGGTATTGCTACTTCCATTATTGTTCCTGAGGGCTTTCTCTGTCCTGGATTCCGTGTGTTGAGAACACTTATCTGTACCAGTGTACGTGCTCTAGTCTAGCCTTATTTGTAAGGTACAATTTGGGTAATGATAGTGGGGGGTTGGGGTGAGAAAGCATTAAAGAACCAGAGGAGTATTGTGTTTCATCAGTGCTATACTGTACTCTGGTTCGTCCCTTCCTTGTGACCTTTCTGTGAGGGATGTCCTATTGTCTACAGATGGGCTTTGGGGCTCCATTCCAAGCACCCCCCTTACATCAATATTGATTGTCTGTTTTGGGTCCTCTGATGTCTGATCCTGTCGCTACCTCATGATCACACAGCCTGGTATGCTTCTTCCATGTGGGCTTTGTTGCTTCTCTACTAGACGGCCACTTATTTAACTTCAAGCCTTTAAGAGCCCAGACATTATATCTTTTAATAGCCAGGCGCCATCAGCTTTCTTCACCTCATTTGCTTATGCACCCATTTTGACTTCAACAATTGTGTCAGGAAGGTGGGCATCACAGAATGCCAGGTTATTAGAACACAGTGTTCTTGAGTTGAGGGAGGACCTGAATGGAGAAGACCCAGTGTCTGTCTGATTGATACTTACCATATGAATATGTGTACATAGACCTATATCCCTGTTATATATTAAGAAATTTTTTACATACATGCCTATATTTATACCTCTATAAAAGTCTTTTGCCTCCTGGTTCTTTCGTCCGTATGCCTGACTTTTAAGGCTTATTTCTTGTCTTGTTTTGAAATGCTATGTAGATTTGATAATAAATCCTTCGTTCCTATTCTTGTACTAGTTCCCCTAAGTGTTAACCTGCATACTTAACAAGGGAGAATCAGTATCTGTCCTCCCTATAAAAACTTATATGAATATTCTAATTCCAATCAACCACCTTTTTGACAAAGTATAAGGCTGGTAATCCCAAGGTAAACCCACCAGTCATTCCAGGGAGAAGGATGAGGCTGTTTCCACCAGTAAAACTTTAGTCTCAAACTCTCTATATCAGTGGTTCTCAACCTTTCTAATGCCATGACTCATGTTGTGGTGAGCCCGAACCATAAAATTATTTTCATTGCTACTTCATAACTATAATTTTGCTGTTAGGAATCGTAATGTAAATATCTGATATGCAAGATACATTTTCATTGTTACAAATGGAACATCACTAAAGCACAGGGATTAATCACAAAAACAATATGTAATTATATATTGTGAAAGATTTCTAATTACAAATCAATCAAGTTTTGTCTTGAAGCTTGGTGTACCATGAGTAACAGTCTTAATATAACAACAGTAACTACATTGCTACATTTTGCATTTTACAGTATGCATAAAAAGCCAACATCTCAGTTCCTAAGACCATTGGAAATAATGTGTTTTCAGATGGCAGCCCCCATGAAAAGGTTGTTCAACCCCCAGTTTGAGAACTGCTGCTATATAGGGTCACTCAGTCAGAATTCAATCAATGGTGGTGATTTCAGATATATATATTTAAGTAAATACCAAAATATTAAAATTAGAGGTCATTTTCATATGTCAATGTTTGTTTCAATTTTACTCATTTGCCACAAGGCTTCCTGTATCTCAAACTTATTCCTTGGACTTTTTGGCTTCTCCTTAAATCAATCTTTTACAATAGTGGTTTGCAAACCCTAGCTGCATACTCGTTTAGGATACTCAGGTCCTATTCCAGCTAAATTAAGTAAGAATTTCTAAGGAAATGGTATGTAGCTATAGTATACTTCAAAAGATATCCGTATGATTCTAATACACAAGTCGGGTTGAGAACCACTGCTTTTAGCTCCCTAAGGAATTGTTAGTATTAAATTATACTTAACTGAAATTTATTTTGCATAGTTTCTTAAAAGAAATTTTAGTCAAAAGACTAATAACAGTGGTGATTATTTTATCCTGGCACCATAAGGTCTTGTTTTTCCTGTTGCCTTCTAATTTATTGAAACCCAAACTCCAGACCAGTGTAGGACCAGTATAGATAGGTCTTCAAGAATAGCAGTCATCTTTAGCTTCCAATTCATTTCTGGTTCAATGGATTTCCCTTACTTTCTTAAAATATATACGGTAAATGTTTTTAAACATTCTTTACTGAGCATTTTTAAAGAACTCATGATAAATCCAGTCTGTTATGCGGATGGAAACGGACATCTGTATGCAACTATTTCTTTACTACTTTCTTGACAGTCGCTTCAAAACTCAAATTACTATGAATTTTCAAATTCTTAATAAAGTCACGTGAATGTTAGACTAAAATAAGAATCCATCAGTACTTTGGACTGATTAACATGTTGTCTTAACGCTCTAATACCGAATAAGTAAGTTCAATGCAAATTATAACCTTTTTAACACTTGCAGAAAAATCAGCTACGATTTTCAAAATATTGTTGGTTTCAGGATAATCCTTACAAATATAAGGTTCTTCAGCACATATTACTCTGATAGCCAGGCCAGGACCTAGAGGTAAAAATAATAATGGTATTTAATATATTTTTAATATTAAAATGCCACAATTAAAATCCATCTGTCATCATAGTTATTTTTAAAGTGCTCAATTTCAAATGTTTCCCAAAGAGCTCATTTTTTCAGAATGCCTAAATTCTACCAATACCAATGATTTCTACCTCTTGCTTTTAATGTATTAAAAGAATTCTCCAGTCAACATTTGGAACTCACAGTATGTGCCTATCTATTTCAAAGTTTTAATTAATTCCTAAATACAAAGTAAAGATAATACAATTATGTTGACCACCAAGTATGGACTAATTTTATAAAAAGAATGTTGTTTGAAAAATAATTTAAAAGATAAAAGATATGAACTATTTCTATTAAATCAAATGTACAAAAGGATAAAAATACAAAATGTACATGGATCCAAGAAAAATAGCATTCTGTTGCTACAGTAAAACAAAAGACGTGTGTACTTGTAAAATAATATCACTTGAAAAGCCCAGACTATAGGTAGTAAAACCATCGTTTTGTCCATTAATTGGTCAGATAGATCCATCTATGCATCCATCCACCCATCCGTTTGTTTATCCTTATTGTTCCTTTATTGAAGGAGCAAGTACAGTGATGTGTTTACTAAATAGAGAAACCTGTCCAGAAAAATTGCATACTACACAAGTTTTGTTACACTTTATGATGGAATAGTTCCATTTATAAAGTTTTATACAGCAAAAGCTTTTAATTTGCCCAGGCTGGCCATGGATTAACTTTTGGAAGTGGTGTTAACTATGTATTATAGCATTAAAAAGGTTTATGCATTAGGTAGTTTCTCAAAATGCTTTGTTACACGCACAATGGCTGAGTACCACTTGACCTCCCTGTGTTAAATTTTAGGCAACACACATGTTAAGGATTAGTCCTAGATATCTAGATGTGAAGTTTACTGATACAGACAGGTACCAGTATACTGGTGAACTTTAAGGTGAAATAATGAGCTTGAAACTATTTAATTTCTTTGTAAATTAGTCTCTGAGCCCAAGTGTTCTCATCTCTCCAAAAACAAGCCAAACCAAACTCACTGCCATTGAGTTGATTCTGACTTTTCTACAGAAGCAGAAAGCCTCATCTTTCTTTTATAGAGCAGACACTGATTTTGAACTGCTGACCTTGCAGTAACAGCCCAACTCAGAACCCACTATGCTACCAGGGCTCCTTTACTCATTTCAAGCACAAGGTAATAGTTGTTTTCATACTGAAGATAAAATGAGGCAATGTATATAAAATATTTAGCAAAGTACCTAGCTGGTAGAAGAAGTATTCAAGAAATATTAGCTATTTGAGTGGTTAAATTTTTTAATTAGGACATTCTTTCAACTCTCTCATCTAATCACTACAATAGAAAACTTGAAATTAAAGCACTTTACCTACAATAGCATATCTCTGGTTGTTTAAAGTTAGGACCAAGGGTTTGAATCTTGTCATTACAGTTTGAGCCCTTGCTGACAATTTCTGATACTTTGAATCAGAATCTACACCTTAACAAGCTCCCTAGTTAAGACTCACCTCAGGATTTGTTCCAACTTATCTAGGGAGAAGAAACAAATTCATCAGCAGGAAGCCAAAGCCCTTACAAGTAATCCAAGTCCTAACTTTATAAACAAGTATCTCTTCTAATCAATTTTTTCTATGTGATAGTAAATGACTGTCCTGGTTTCTTCACTTGATGGCAGTCTCTCAAGGATGGTGTAGTATTTAATTAAAAATACTAAATAGAGTAATAAACTGTATATATAGTAAGCACTAAAAAAATACATGTAGTCTCCACTAACTGCTTTGTGTTATGCTACGTATTTCCTGAGATGGTAAAAATATTTTAAAATTATGAACATTGATTTTCTTCGATAAGGTCATATGACAAACCAAAGTAATTCAATTATTTTCTCTACCTGGAAATGGATGCCTTGAAACTAATTCTTCTGGAAGTCCAAGTTCTCTGCCTAAAATTCTCACTTCATCTTTATGAAAATCTTTCAGGGGTTCTATAACTTTTCCCTACAAGGAAAAAAATGCCAAACAATACAAATTAGCAGCCAATATGACATAGAAAGCAATGGTAATTAATTACTAACTTTTCCTGTTATCTTTGTCCTTAATCTAAAAACAAGAGATATGACTGGATTGCTTATTATAAAAAATAAAGATCAATACATTGGGAAAATGTAAGTATGGTGATCGTAATCTTAGAGCAACGAAAATTCATAATTCAACAAAATGGTGTTTAGCAAGAAATATGGAAATAGTAAGAACAATTTCCATGATACAGAAAAGTGTAGTACTAAAAAGTACCTTTTAAAGTTTCTCCTATATGGTTATGAGGAATCAGACAAATATCTCAATGTCTTCTTAGTTCTCCTTAAAGCATCATTCATTCACTTACTTTAAGCATCTTTTAAATACACGAGGGGGTACCAAAAATGAAAACCAAAACCCAGATTCCCACACCCCCGCAAAGCTATGTTTAAAAAAGATTTTTAATGAAATAACCTGATCACCTTCAAGATACTCTCCATTACACCTGAAATAGTCTGACCCACTGTGGAACTAATTTCATATGTACTCTGCCCCTCACATCATAAGAAACCAAATGCTCATAGTCTTGATCTTTGATTTCACTTGATGATGGCATCTGCCACTGGCTTAACGGCTGTTTGCTTTTGGAGTCTTAATAGCACCATGTCTCTTTCCTAGTAACGACCTTAAGAAGAAAGTCTGGGTCACTTCGAAGCTGTTCTTTCAAAGCCCAGCATGTTTCCACTCGACGCTCTTTTTCCTGCTCAGTCAGAACCCGAGGCACAATTTCACAGCGACCCTTTTCATTCCCAATCTTCCACTAAAATTCACTGAACTGAGCTCCAAGATAGTCCAGATAACTTCCCCATCTCTTCAATGGTCCACTGTCAATCTTCGAGGACAAGTGCATGAATTTTGTCGACAGTTTCGTCCGCCTGGAAGTTGACGAACGTCCAGAATGAGGTTTGTCATCAATCGACATTTAAACTTTTTTGAAATGAGAATACTCATACACTAGAGTTTTTCCCATAGTGCTGTCCTTGTGTTCAACATCACAACAGTTCCTCTGCCACATTTTCCCATGCAGTAAACAAAATTTCACAGCTGCATGCTTTTCTCTTAAATCGGGTCATCACAAAAAACGTAAACTGCTTTTACGAAAAAATTCACTGTGACCAGAGAGAAACTTCCCAGGTGATGCCACTGGGCACACTAACTCAGAGTGAATTGCTTGATGCTTGCCTAGTGGGCAAAATGCATACTACGACAGCTCTGACCAGAGGAACTATTCTCTGGTTTTTTGGGTTTTTAGTACCTTCTAGTACACAGGTCAAGGGACACTTACCCACTCACTGTCAATGACTGAATTGTTGTTCCACTAAGAGTCACTGGACAGATGTGGACAGACAACAACTCCTTCCATAACTAGCAGACCTTGTTCTGTAGCCAAACCTGACTCTAGCTGCCCTCTCTTATCTACCATAAGAGCCTGCATGAGTTATTTGCAAATCAGGTGCCTTGGCCCCAGATCAGGTATAGGCTGACAGGAACTGCACCTAGGACCAGGTATCCCTTCCCAATCCCTAATCCCACTGTGAGCCCCTTGGTCAGCAGAGTGCTCACCCAGACAGATTACACCCCCATTTTCTCCTTTGTTTTTTCATTTCCCCCCATTTGTTTTTTTATCCTTTCATTTCTTCCATTTCTATTTCTTTTCTCCCTATCCTTCCTTCCTTTTACATTTTATCACTTTCTCTTTTCATTTCCTCCCTCCCGAGTTTTGGTTATTTCCCCCCCTTTCTTATACTCTTGCCTTCTTTTTTCTTTTTGTGCTGTTTGTCTACTTATCCCATCCAATGTGAGATACAGCTGGGTCCATATGGCCCAGCCACACTTGAACTTCCAGTAGCACCTGCTGGACAATGGCCACTACCCAACTCCTATACCATCTTACCATCAACAGCAGCCAAAACGAGCCAAATGGGGCCTCAATTATGATACATGAACAGCAAAGAGAAAACTACATACATAATCACATTCTTTATTACACCCACTAGGAAATAGGTGACAAAAGGCTAAAAACACAATTATCAATTAACAACACTGGCACAAAGTCTCAGAAACAAAAGACTGTATCAGTTTACTTGAAGAACAAGGCAGGGGGGTGGGAGACGGGGAGGGTGAGGCAGCATTGGGGAGCAAATAATGTATGTGGGTAGCACTAGATTGGATGGTGACTACACAACTCATTTTAAAAGCCATTTAACCATGAAAAATAAAAATATTCTAAAACGGACTGTGGTGATGACTGGCTGAAATTGACAATAAAACAGTTAAAAATAAATAAGCAAGGCAGAGTGACTCAAACAAGCAACCATTTCTAATAAAGGATTAGCACTATAACTACCCAGTAAGTAATTCAAAAGAATGATGATATTTGGGTGCTTTCAATGGACTGTGAGAAAGTAACACATAAAATCAAGGAAAAGACTTCAGGAAAATACTACAAGCAGCAATAAGATAAAAGAAAAATTAAAACCCATAAAAAAGCTGCAAATTGATATACAGAATTCTAAAGATTTCAGAACTAGATGATACCTTGAAAGGGGAAAGGAGAACAGTAAATCTCTCAATATTAATCTACTAGATGATCACACGTCGTCATGCTGTATTCTATTTGCATATTATACGCACACCCACATTCCCCTCTGCCACCCTTACCCCCGCCGGGGCCAAAGGAAGCCAAAGAATTACGTGGAACACAATCAAGAGAATTAATTTATGTGTGATCAGAATTCCAGAACAAGAAGAGACAGCAAAAACTATACAGAAAATTGTCAAGAAGTAGTGGAAGGAAAAAAATCCATCTCTGTTCATCATGAAAGATGAGAAGACAGGCATACAACAAAATTGAACAAATCCCAAAGAGGATCAACCTCAAATGAAAATCACCAAGACATATTATAATCGAACCTTCTAAAACCAAAGGAAAATAAAAAAAGACAAAATAAAAATTCTCAGATCAGCAAGCATGAGGGAGGGGGGTACTTACAAAGAACCAGTACAATTATATTCTGATTTCTCAGTAGAAAATACTGACAAAAATGCAACCTGTAATTAACATGCATGATGTTGGGTTTCCCACCTATGATGCCTGGTGGACCTGATCTGGTTTTCAAAATTTTCTGTTTTTAGTTTGTATTGTTTTGTTTGGTGATTGTACACATTAGGGGGCCTCTCAAAGGAGTTTGGTCACTGGAGTCACCCTCTTCAAGTTATGTTATGTTTTTTCATTTATCAGTATATGAAACCTAGGATTGATGAACCTATAGATACTACCATATATACTCGAGTGGAGTATAAGCTGACCCAAATATCAGCCGAAGCAGCACCTAATTTTACCACAAAAACTGCATTAAAAATGTGCTGAAAAAAACTTGGCTTATACACAAGCATATGCCATAAGTAGCATAAGGGATTCAGGGAGACGATGTCAAGAAATCCATGTATATAAGAAATATTTGGAAACTGATTGTGGTAGCAAATGTACAATTCTGGTGGATATGATTGAACTATGGAATGATATGTTTTTTAAAGGACAGTAAAAAATGGTGTAATGGGGGTACTGGAAGGTGTGTAAACATTAAAAGGCAACAGGAGTAAACACTAATATGCATACAATCCTGCAACAATAATCTACAAATAGATGAATGGGAAGATATACAGAGTGAGCAGGTATGGAAGGTAGAGTATACACACATAAATATATATAGCTTTGACAGAGGTTATCTGTGCATGGGAACCTCTGCTGCAATTGTATTCATAGATGTGGGAGAGCATACAAGTGGAAAATTGATGAAAACATCTTGGACATAACCAAGCACCTGGAGAAAAAGAGTCCCTAGGGCTGGGGGTTAAAGGTCAGACCAAGATCAATTGGCATAACTTAGTCCACAAAATCTATATTCTACTTTGAGGATACTGGGAGGAGTATAAAATACCATGAGTGGTCATCTATACAACTATTGATCTCTCCCTATCCAAAGAATGATAAAAATTAAAAATATGTGGAAACAGTTTAATGGACTAATGGACCATAAACATCAGTCCCCATAATCCTGAGACCAGAAATGGTGCCCATCTGTCACTACCAACTATTCTGAAAGAGATTCCAGTAAAAGGCCCTAAAAGAGAAAAAAATGTGGAACAAAACTCAAAATCATTAGAGAGAGTATGTGTACCTGCTGGTTAAGTAAGAGTCTAGTGGAACCCATGGTCCTAGGTCATCCCTTGGGTCTAGAACTGAACTCACTTCTGTGAGTCAATTTTTAGTCAAATGAAACAGGTCTATAAAAGGAAGCAAAAACAAAAAAGAAGCAATAGCACTATTGATATGTGCACACCTTAGAATACACCATTTGGAATCAAAGATAATTTACGTACGGACAAAAAGTTCAGACGGATGATGAAGGGGAAATGGAGACAAGAAACTACACGAGAATATAGGATGGGTGAATACAATAAGAGGTTACAATTAAGGAGATAAAGCACTGTGTGAATCATTATAAAACTGATGTGCTGTCTCACCCAATTCACAATAGGAAGTTTTTTAAAGCTGATAAGTTTTTACCTCTTCTCTCAACTTCCTGATGAGCTCTGTGTCGTTGTGATGGGTTTTGATGAGTTCAGCTTTGCCGCTTGCAACAAGGGATGCGCTTTCAATGAGGTCAGGCCGTAACGTACCTTGAGCAAGGAAAACTTCCTCGGGCTTCAAGTTCATTTCTCCAATTACTTCATTGGCAATCTATTACCAAAGAAAGTACAACAGCCTTTTAACATATTGCTCTTAAAAAGACATACAAAAAGAAGCAATTTATACTTAGCACTAAATTTCTAAGAGTCTTTTTGTAATCCAACTAAGAAATGGTAACGGGCTTTGCAGACGCCGCCGCCTGAACCTGTAGTCTTGTCTGGTCCTGCTGTGCCCAGCCATGGTCAACCCTACTGTGTTTTTCGACATAGCCGCCGACGGCGAGCCCCTCGGCCGCGTTTCTTTCGAGCTGTTTGCAGACAAAGTTCCAAAGACAGCAGAAAACTTCCGCGCTCTGAGCACTGGGGAGAAAGGTTTTGGTTACAAAGGTTCCTGCTTCCACAGAATCATTCCAGGGTTTATGTGCCAGGGTGGTGACTTCACACGCCATAATGGCACTGGTGGCAAGTCCATCTATGGAGAGAAATTTGAAGATGAGAACTTCATCCTGAAGCACACAGGTCCTGGCATCCTGTCTATGGCAAATGCTGGACCCAATACGAACGGTTCCCAGTTTTTTATCTGCACCGCTAAGACTGAATGGTTGGATGGCAAGCACGTGGTCTTTGGTAAGGTGAAAGAAGGCATGAACATTGTGGAAGCCATGGAGCGTTGTGGTTCCAAGAATGGCAAGACCAGCAAGAAGATCACCATTGCTGACTGTGGACAACTCTAATTAAATGTGATCAGAATTTTCTGTTTCATCTTAAGCACCAGACCATTCCTTGTGTAGCTTGGGAAATCACCCTTCTATTCCCAATGTGCTTGCAGTATCGTTTAATCTTGTGCTCTCACTCCAGTTCTTCGAGTTTCCTACTTTCCTTAATCTCCCTGAGTCCAGCTGGAAAGCAGAGTTAAGTTTATGATTATGAAATAAAGGATAAACAATAAAAAAAAAAAAGAAATGGTAACAAACGATGCCCCAAAATAAACTCCTTTAACAACATGTACTTCAACAAGATTGAAGGAGTATGCAAACATTCACTTTAAGTGTTTGAAATCTAGTCACTGAAATATTCAAAGAATTAAAGTCTAAAATCAATTAAAAACATCTATTCTTGAACAATGAAACCGGACTGACCTGCTCAATATTATAACAACATACAAAAGGTCAGGCAATGTTTTGTTCTGTTGCACATAGGATCACTGAGTCAAAATTAGCTAGATGGCAACTATCAACAACACATAATACCCAAAATCCAAAGGGGGGGGGGGAATCAAAATTGGTTATTTGATAAGACAAAGAAAAATGAATACTCAAATTCCCAAATAATATTAGTACTTTAAAGATATTAAAAAGATAGATACCTTAACAAATGTGTCCCCAATAATTTTTCTTTTCTCTTCAGGACTTGCAGTCATATTTAACGTTTTGCTAATCCTTTTTCGTGGGGTTCTATCTTCCTCTGATATTGGCAGAGTAGTTGTTCCATTGTAGAAAGAATGAGCAGCATTTATCACTAGGAAGCAAAACAGATGTTTCAGAATTAAAAATTACAAATAACAGGTCAAGCCATAGAGGAAAAAACCTCTAAATAAATCCTCTGATCTCCACTAAATTTGTCTACATATTCCAGAACTACTAGTACACTATAGCAAACAGATTTCAGATTTGGATATTCGTGAAACTTTGTTTGAGGATCCTTTTTAAAGATAGCATTTAATGACCAATGATATCACAAAGTAAGTCTGCTCCTCCTTTGTTCAGTGTTCTGCAAAAGATCGATAAAAAAGCCACAAGCAACAGAGGGCATCAAAGTCCTGAAAACAGCACACGGACAAGTCCTTTGACGGGTTCTGTTTATAAACATGTACTTAGCAGTCCTGGGCTGTCTTTTTATAAATACTCTGACTCAAATCTCTATTTGGTAGTTAAGACTTAAGAATTTGATGGTGAGTTTCACCATAAGATGCTAAGACCACTGGCTATTTCACTAAAGATCTCCAAAGAATTTATAGGATGTGCTCTTAAACTGGTCAATCACCCCCCAGAGATGGTACTTCCAATCGTCTGCTTTTTGTCTCAGATTTTCAACAAATCTCACTTTAGGCTCATTTATACTCAGGAACCCATGCTTCTAATTACTGGACTTTCCTAGAATTCTGGAGCACAAATCACCTTGTTTGGGGGAACCACCCCACCCCCATGCCAAGGTTTCAGCTTCCTCCATTCTGTCAGTTAGATCCAGAGGTTTTCAATGGCCAATTTTTCAAAAGCAATTTCACCTAAGCTTTCTTTCAAGGTATCTTTGGGTTGACTCAAACCTCTAACCTTAACTACTGACACCACCACTCACCAACTGCAAAGTTTAACATTTGCAGAATCCAAAATCTTCCAACTTTACACTGGGACTCCTTTAGCGCTAACAGTAATTTACATGGTAAAAAAAATTGTTTTCTTAATTTAAAAAATGTTTTCAGCCTTTAGCTTACTATGAAAACTGTAATTGGCTAAAGGCAGTATGTTCAACTAAAGAAGTCCTGATAATGGCAATTCTTTTACTTATTTTGGGGGGGGGGTGTAGGGGGGTTTCAGCAATACCTTTGACGTGAATTCCAAGCTTTTTGAGGGCTTCTTCTACAGACTGGCTTTCTCGCTTTCTCATAAAGCCATTATCAATGTGCACAGCAATAACTTGATCTTGGTTCAAAGCACGATTCAACAAAGCTGTACAAACTGTTGAGTCTACCCCACCACTGAGTAAAACCTACAGATAGGAAAAGAAAATTAAAATGATTAAACTGGTTCCTGAAAGTGTTGGCATCAAAGGTACACAGGTAACTGAAAAAGCACTATGCAACAGTTCGACTCATAAAGCGCCTTGTAGACATCCGAGGCTGTAACAAGGAACTCACCCCTGGGTTCCAATGTGGTTGACATAAATCTGCACACTTCGAGATGATAAATTGCTTACCAAAACTTTTGATGTCCCTACTTTCTCTTTGATCTCTCGAATACATTCCAGTTCTCTGTTCTGCACAGTGAAGGTCCCACTGCACCCAGCTACGTCATAGAGGAAATTCTTCAGTATTACTTTCCCATTTTCTGTAAGGCCAACTTCAGGATGGAACTGTGCGCCATATAGTTTCTTAGTTTCATTCGCTATACCTTTGTAGAGTAAATAATGAGAAATTAGTGTTTTTGAGTGACAGTCTCTTCTCTTTAAGTTCTACCCTATGCTATTAAACTCAAAATTTACAACTCCAGTCCAGCTCTCTAAAGTACACTCAGTCACACAACAGCCTCTATTCCTTGATTTTAATGTCTCCTAAGGAATCACAAACTCGTGTATCTTTCCCAGCAAGTAAAAAGAAACTTCACCCTTTATTGCTTAGCCCAAAATGTCAGTTAAAAACGTGGTTTGACATCCTACCCGAGTCAACTGCAAATCCTTTGTCTCATCCTTCTAAATATATCAGAACCCCACCGTTCCTCAGCCTGTCTACTTCTACCACCCTGGGCCAAGACACTACAGTGCTTCTTCTCATTACTGCATGGGATTCCAAGCTCGTCTGCTTGCTTCTGCCCTTAATGCTGTCTTTCCTCCTCACTACCTACTCTTTTCAAAACCCTACCTCACTACAAGTAAGCCAAAAGTTTTACAATAGCCTTCAATGGCCCTACATATTTTGCTCCCCCACCAATTCCATAGCAGTGGTTCTCCACCCTCCTAAAGCCACGACCCTTTAATTCAGTTCCTCACATTGTGGTGAACCCCCAACAATAAAATTATCTTTGTTGCTACTTCCTAACTAATTTTTCTATTGTTATGAATCGTAACATAAATATCTGATATGCAGGATGTATTTTCATTGCTACAAATTGAGCAAAATTAAACATAATTATAGCACAGTGATTAATCACAAAACAGTTTGTAATTATATATTGTGAAATATTTACGTGTTCTCTGATGGTCTTAGGTGACCCCAGTGAAAAGGGTTGCTCTACCCTCAAGGGGTTTGTGACCCGCAGGTTGAGAACTGCTGCTCTAGAAGCTTGTTTTCTACCAGATTCCCTGGGCTCTTCACTCCTGTTCCAACCACAATAGCCTCATTGCTTTTTCCCTAAATAGGGGGTTCACCCTCAGGAAATCTGGACTTGCTATTTCCTCTAAACTTCTTTCAAACAAATATGACCAGTCACTTATTTCCTTCAAGGCCAGGGTCACCCTGCATGCCTTCTATAAAATAGTAACAACAGCTCAATTCATAAACACATTTCCTAACCAGCCTCTCAACCTCTTCTACTTTTCAACACAATTAAACACCACATGACAATTCCTATTGTCCAAACTCTGTCTGTGAGCACCCAACTAGAAGGTTAAGCAAGGATTTTTACTTATTTTGGGTCATTACTACTGTACCCATGGCACCTAGAACTGTGTTTGGCATATAGCAGGTATTTAAATATTTGGTGAATATATATATATAAAACTTAATCTACCACTGTTGGGATTTTATATGAAAAACATATCAAGAATTCCTATGTAGATAGACTAATGTGTTAAGTAATTACAGGCAAATTATTTCAATTCTGTGAAACTTTTTTTTTTAATAATATTTGTCTGAAATGTCTATAACCTCACCCCAGAGAGGGTACAGAGCGAGGCCTCAAACCGTTTCACAACTGTTCTTGCAAGGCCTGGAGGAATGCACAGGGTCACTCTAGACCCAGGCATGCTGGAGGCTTGCGGGAAACCTTTTTTTAATAATTAAGGTTTGGCATCCTGAAAATACTGAGAAGCCCACTTTCTTCTCCTGACTTCTCAGTTTAATGTTTGCATATACTGTATACACTCATGTATAAACCAAGTTTTCAGCACATTTTTAATGTGGTTTTGTGGTAAAATTAGGAGCCTCGGCTGATATTTGGGTCGGTTTATACTCGAGTATATACGGTATGTATGTATGTCGATTCTTCCTCCTCAAAAATGAAGAAAGCCAAGTCGTTTGCTGTGGGATTATAGAGACTTTCCCCCAGCTTTGTCTCCCCCAAAGACATGTCAAACATTAGAGGCTATTTACTAGCATATGGTGAGGGGCCAAATGCTTAGAGACAACCTCCTTGAAGGCAGTCAGTGGCCAAACCACCACAGGTAGATCCAGCTCCCTGCTGTTAAGGACAATGGGCTACTTCTCCCTAAAGGCTTGCAGTCATATATTTGGTTCCTGTAGGTGGAGTTTACACCCTACTGATAAGTCTATAGTGACTGAGGGAACAGGTCAAAGGGCTCAGTGACATCCAAAGTTAGGCTGCCATCCTGAATCTATGATCCGCCCTTCTTGTCACATGTATACCCCAATCCCTCCTCTTCCTATTGCGTGGATACCCCTCGACTGTCCCCCTTTCATTGCTGTATAACCTATAGTGCAACCCCTTCCTGTGACGTCTGTCTTTACCTGTAATTAGTGGGCTTGCACTCCCCCCAAAGATATATAGACCTGGGTTAACAACAAAGAGCCCTTGGCCACTCCCTCGGCTCTCCTGTTCCCCTTTCCCTTCTCCTCCTTCCCCTCCCCCTCTCTCCATGTGGACCATCATGTAGGGCTGAGGAGCATGCAACCATGAAACGTATCTGAATCCATTATTTCAATCTTTTTATCTCTCATCCTCTTTATGACTTTAATATAATATTTATATATCTCAACCTAACAATTGCACCTATTGAACCTGAGATTAGTGTTGGGGGGCTAGCATTCCCCGCTCCCCAGTTTAGACTAGGGGTTGGATAACTTTTGTAGACAGTAAGGTGGTAGGTAAATTGTTTTAGGCTTTGTGGGCCACATTCCATCTCTGAAGTTTTTAAAATTAAAATAATCTTTTAGTAAATGCAAAAACAACTGGGGGCATAAAGATACAAGATATAGGCAGGATCTGATCCTGATCCACAGCAGGAGTTTGCCAACGCCAGGTTCAGAGAACTGTGCTGAGTGCCTGGTCTACAGGCACAATAGTGCAGATACCTGAGAAAGGTAGAAATCGCAAGCCACCATTAATACACCATGGTAGGAAGATGCTCAAACTTTTTCTGAGTTATAAAAATAGTTTAATGCTTTAAAAACTTGTATTAGGATGAATGTGTCCCAAAAAAAGGATTTCAAAGCCAAATCGTATCTTCTGGATAATCCTTCCACATTAAATTACCCATATTTAGATTATCTTTACATACACACACACACACACACACACACACTGAAAAACTGTGATACCTTGGCTGTCAAATTCCATTCCAAATCCGTGTTCCAACACCGTAAAGTTAAGAGAACAGAATGTACTTTTTCCATTAGAAATAATAGAAAACCAAAATAAATGGTTGGGAGGCCCCAAAATTACACTTATAAATTCATTTTTCCAGGACTTTAACATAAGGTTAACAGCTCTAGGTTGTGGAAATATCCCTTAAAACTTGAAGCACAATAAATACAGTACATTACGCTTCAAAGCACAACACAATAAATTAATTTTTACAATGTGTTTTGTAGTTTAAAAATCTGTGGGTTTTCACAATGATACACCAACATGGGCTTCACTTAAAAATTGCCACCACCAAAGGGGGAACTGATTACAAGGATCTACATGTGACTTCCTCCCTGGGGGACGGACAACAGAAAAGTGGGTGAAGGGAGACGTCGGGCAGGGCAAGATATGACAAAATAATAATTTACAAATTATCGAGGGTTCATGAGGGAGAGGGGAGCGGGGAGGGAGGGGAAAAATGAGGAGTTGATGCCAGGGGCTTAGGTGGAGAACAAATGTTTTGAGAATGATGAGGGCAATGAATGTACAAATGTGCTTTACACAAATGATGTATGTGTGGATTGTGATAAGAGTTGTATGAGCCCCTAATAAAACGATTTAAAAAAAAATTCCCACACAGCAGAGTGAACCTATCTTCCATAGGCCTGTGGCCTGGCAGTGCCTTGTCCTCATTAGTAATAAAGGTCTCATTAGGCATTTTTCTCCCAAAGGCCCCATTTTGTCAGAGCTGAGCACCTGCTAGAGAACAAAGCCTTCAGCCTCCACTCCAGCTGCGCATTTATTAGCTTTGTCTCTGTCTGCATCCCATCCTTCTCCTTGTCTCACTACACTGCGGAAACCTGTTCTCTTTTTAACATTTTCACACAAGCCATGACGACTTTGAACTAGTTGAACACCTCCGGCTGCTCAGCACTCACTTCTGCAACATTTTCATCAAATCCCTATGAAGGCTTTTAGCCTTCTGGCATAGCACTGTGTTGGATACACTTTAGCCAGTGAGCTGTTTCTGACTTATCAAATTAACCCTAACTTTTCAACCTCTTCAAGTCTAAGTTCTTTGTTTCTTGGTTAATATTTCACACCTTTCACTATATTAGCTGTTTAATTACATCCCCCTCCAAAAAAAATGTTGATAATGTCGACTTAGCCATGTTGGATTCAGCTGCCGAATCAGACAAGCATTGACTGGATTCAAATTTTGCAAGGATTTCGTTCATTAACTCTACCATGGTTTTCAGCTGTTCTCTTAGCTTTACTGCTTGGTATCACAAACTTTCTTTGGAGTCATGGTTACAATATTTTATGCAAATAAAGCATAAGTAATAAAACAACACGGACGAATGTTTTCACAAATGTTTAGTTTGTTTCCAAGCGCTCTAGGTTGCCAGAGCAAGGGTAGTGTTTAGACTTAAGCATGAGGCACCCCTTCGTGTCGGAGGCAAGACGCAACTCCCAATTCATCCTCCGCTGTCAGGTCGGAGTTTTCATCAACTATGGAGCAAAGTTATGAACCCCGAGAAGACTGTTAGCGAGAAGACTGTTTTTGAACTCTGCTGTTCAAGCAGTGGAGAGTTCAAGCATGGAGCCTTTGGACAAGCAAGGTTTCACTGTATGTACTTAAAACTTTTCATTAAAGAAAGAAATCCAAAAGACTTCTCACCTGCTACAATGTTCCCAGAACGTGCCACCACCTTGAATCCATCAGCTACTTTGTCCACACTGTCTCCGTGTGTAAGTAAAACAATTTCTTCCTTCTGAAGGCCCCTGAACACATACAATTACAAGGCAACACACAAATAGCTTAATAAAAGCCATTATTATCAATTTCTTCTGCTTTAGAAATGTCTACATCAGAAAAATAGGAAAAATTATAAACAATACAGTTGTTAAAATTTAAATCCATTCTTGTTACAAAAATATTAAATCTCAAGACACAACCTGCAAAAAAAGAAACTGAAATAATTATAAAGTTCATATAATCACGCACAAAAAAAGAAAAGTAGCAAAAAAAACCTTTAAAACAGTAATTTCAATAAGAAATAATTGCTTCCAAAAATGCAGGAAAAACACAAATAAAAAGATAATGGAATTTTTCTACATACATTTTGAACCCCCCTCCCATGTCTCTACTATAATTTAAGAACAGAAAGAATTTCAAAGATCTTACACTGTATTCAGTAGTCACGGTATCATGATAGCAGGAAAACTCACAATTATTTGGGAGCTTTAATATGTACAGTTATAGGTATTTTACTGTTTTGTGTGCCAAGTTGATTTCAACTCATCTCAACCCTGTAGAGCTGCCACATAGTTCCCTAGGTTGTAATTTTGTATACGACTGGCTAAAACAGATAGCAACCAATCAAGAGTTTAAGGACATTCAAAATCAAGAGTTCCAGTATAAATACTAATAATATTTCATTTTACTTTGAAATAGGAAAGTCTTATGATTTTGTTTTCTCTTCCTATGTACTTTCTATCCCACTGAAAAGATCTACTAGTAATGACAACTTAGAAAAGGACAAAGCTCTTAGTGCCTCACAAATAATGGCATTAAGAAAGAGCTTAGGGGACGCTATTATAAATTTTAAAGAGATGTAATATTAAACAAATGCAATGTGCTTTATTGCCAGACTGTGTGTCAAACACAACAACTCTAAGTATTTTTTACATGATGGGGAAATCTGAATGAGGCCCAGATATAAAATCATATTTAAATTTTTCTTGTTGTCACCATTGCTGTTTAGCAATTACTGTATATACTGAGTACCAGAATTTGCGCACTAGAAAAACCGAACAAAATTTCAATTTTAACCAGATTTTTATGTAAAGCTGCATACTGTTTAAAGAGAGTTTAAGGAGATTCGAAATCAAGAGTCATACGCCTTCCTTAACCATCCGCCAGATTCCTGATGACGAGTGCTGGAATTAATACAGCTCTAAGCATGTCAGGTAAGTAGCATCCCTTGTCGTGAAGTAGAACAGACATTGGATTTCAAATGTAGTTAGGTAATGAAGAGCTTAATTGGGGAAATTATTTCAAGAAACTCAGGATGATGATGATACGCCTTTTGGAACATGAGGGTTTTTAAAACAGATCTTGTACTCATTTTCCCTTCTTTATTAAAGGAAGTGGAAGCCTCAACAAGCTACATGTAAAACTGGAATTATATCTCCAACTCAGATAAAATTCAAGCCTTGGGTGTTAAAATTCTGATCTGCCAGATTCACAGTAGAAAAATTCATGAAAATTTATTTGGGTGCAACTCAAGTATGCCTTTACTTTAAGAATATGTCCGTATACACAAGAGCCTGCAATTCTGAGTAATTAACTCAGTTAAAATAACTAATAGGACTCAGTCACTACGTTTGCTCACTAATTGTCAAGAGCTTACATTTTCACAGACTTAATGGAGAGTGAAAAAGATGGTTTTAAAAGAAAGAAAATGAGTCTCTCTCTAGTAATCCACCCTAAAAGGAGAACTCAAGCAACTAAACATGAGTTTTCTGGTCTTTCTGAAAGGCTTTGTTATTTTGCAGCCAGGAAAACGAATGACTATAGAAAAGCCAGGGAATCACTTCTTCGATTTTTAAGGAGACAAGAGCTACAGCACCTTAACACCTAGCATTAAAACACTTTCACTGTATTCAAAAGAATGCACACTGAAGAACAGTCTGCCTCACTAGAGAAACCGAGGCACAGAGAACACAACACGTGGTCCAGCAAAAGACTGGCTTTCTAGCACTCTGCAAAACACCTGGTAGAGAGGAAGAGGCAAGCACATGCACAGAACAGACACAGGACAGTTTAAAACAGAGCCCAGTTGGCCTAGCTGTTATACAAATGTATAAAATCACACTCCACCAAAGAGTTTCTACAAACGCAGGCATAGATTTTGCAATCTCAAATAGGATTCTAAGACTGCACAGGTGCCTTTGAGTTACTTCCTAATGCTTCCTGTAGTCCTAACGAGCATCACTCATCCTCAGAAGGATTGACATCAACTGCAGACAAGCATGATCATTACACTTGTGGTCACTACTGTGGCCACAACTTTGTCTCAAAATTACAAAATCCCCAATTTTAAAGACTAACAGCACCAACTTTTAGTCAATACAGTAGCATTGATATTTAATTTTCAAAGTCTGTAGTACCTGAATAGTGAACATGTGTTATCCACACTGATGTTGAAGACTCCATCTTCTCTAACACTTTTTTTATGCACCGTTCCTCCAAACACTTTATTCATCATCTGTTCAAATGAAAATAAGTTAACGTTGACAGAACATATCCTAAAAACACATCCAGTCATTTTGTTAGGCTAACTAAACAGTTTATACTCTGGTTTCCGGGGTATCCATTTTTTGTGGCCCCAAATCAAAAATAGCTTGATAAACATAAATAAACTGGCATTAATATGAAAACTGGTTGAGAGGTCTGATCTGAAATTAATTTCTGTAAATCATGGATAGATTTTTCCATTGAGTATACTTTAATTAACTCCCATTAATAAGAAATTTCTTTAATGCTTTTATCTGTGTTTAAAATCATTTTAAACAATACTTACAGATATTAAACCCTTAGGAAAGGCTGGAGTGAGTATACAACCAAAAGAGCTATGGTACCAGAACTAGACAGGTATAAATTACTCCCGGCTGCCTAATCTTAGGCTACAAGGGAACTGTCTGAAAGCCTGAAGGAGGCTGTGCAGTACAAACAGGATAACGAAGGAAATCTTGATTTTCAATTAAATTCATTTATTCAAATCCCAGACTTCTATAGGCTTTTCTACTTTGAATGATCTCTTCCCAATGCCCCTCTGTGTCAATCAGCTTTCTTTTTTTTTAATTCATCATTCATTTACTTATGCCCTAAAACTCCAAAACTAAAGAAACTTAAATCCATCGTGATAAACTCCCATCTACTCCACAACACGTCATGAAGTGTCTGCTATCATAAATGTGTAATACAGGCTGACCCAGCACCCACAAAACAGGGCTAGATACATGTTTTTAAAATTAAAATTAACAGAAGCATATGCTTAAAAACCAAAGAACACTGGTGGTGTTACTAACCCAGCAGTAATAACAAGCTCAGCAATTTGAAATCAAGCACTCCTCCGAAGATGAGGTGTTTCTACTCCCACAACAATTTCCAGCCTTGCTAACACAAAGGAGCAGGAGTTCTACTCTGCACTCTGCACTACAGAGGAGCAGTGAAATGGAAATCGACTCAATGGCAGAGTTTGTGTTGCTTTGGGTTTACTTTTTGAAACCAACAACATATACATATAGTCTCTCCTCTCATATATTCACAATAAACATCTTCAAAATAAATATTTAGGGAGTTGGGGCGGGACCGAAAAAAATAAATATTTAGGTAAGTTCAGTAGTAAAAAACAACAACATTGTGATTTTTTTTCTTTTAAATCATTTTATTGAGGGTGTACAGGCCCTTAAAATGTACTTCCCAAACTAAAATTGCGACATGAAACATTTCCAGTGTTGACATACATCTGAGGAAACCCTGCTGTACTCTTCCCAGTCCCTTTGTCTCGTCTTGTTCATCTTCCAGTCAGTATTCTACAGATTTACCAATGTAAGGTACTCAAATGCAAATATGGTTGTGTTCATCCACGATTAAATTCTTTAATGGCTAGTTTCTAGTGTCTACACCAGATGCTGGCAACAGTTTTAACAAGCAAGAGAGAGTAAGTATTTTTACCTTGGCAGGTCTGTCTCTGAATCAACTATTCAACTCTGCCATGTAGCATAAATATGACCAGACACTCCTTTTAAATCTGGGTTCTGCTCCAATAAATCTTTATTTATGGACACTGGAAAGTGAATTTCATTTCCAAGTGACTTGTCATTCTTTCTAATTCTTTTCCAACCACTTATAAATATAAAAAGCCAGTCTCACTTTGTAGGCCATGCAAATACAACCAACAGGCTGGACTTCGTTGATCCCTAGTCTATATAGGATCAAGTCCAAGTCCTTCATCTCAAACACAATACTGTTCACTCCCTGGTTTTCTAATTTTGGTTCCACAGATCACATTCCTGCCCCCTCCAGCAATTCCAAACTAGTGTGACTACCAAACCAGACCATATTGTTGAATAAAACTAGACCACTTGTTGAATAAAAATTAAAGACTTCTATGACTTCAATAAACCTTATATACCTCTACCTCCCATAACGTGTAGCTCTTAATTAGAAGACAGATGAAGGATTAGCATAACCAGTTATTATTATAGCAGGGTTTTAAATCCAGTTTTGTTCCCCAGCTGAGAATTTGCATTTCTATCCTAGATATACTGAATTTCCACTTAGCTGTATTGCACCTACAGTTTAACAATATCCTCAAGTTTATATTTATGTATTGATATGCCTGGAGATCTTGTTTAAATGGAGATGATTCAGTATATCTGGAATGGAAAGGGAAATTCTTAGCAGCTCAACAAGGAACAGGTTCAAAGTCCTGGTCATTGATACTGTATAAAATAAAGAATAAAAAACATCTAACATGAAGATATTCACAAATCGAAGGGACTTGCAATAAAATTTTAAGTTATTCACTTCATCAGATTATTGGAAAAGTAAAGTTTTGGTTTTTCTATTACTCTAGGTTGAAGGTGCAGAGTTAAGCAATCATTTAAGAGCATGCTTGAGAAGAGGCTGATTTTTTAAAATTTTACTGGGGGCTCTTACAGATATTTTTAACAATCCATAAATCAATTATATCAAGTGAATTTGTACATATGTTGCCATCATCATTTTCAAAACAATATCTTTCTATTTTAGCCCTCTAATACGAGTTTTTCCCCTCTCCCACACCTTCCCCTCCTGCCTTCATGAACCCTTATTATATATTATTATTTTTCATTTCTTACACTGTCTGCTGTATCCCTTCACTCACATTTCTGTTATTCGTACCCCCCTTGGAGAGAGGGACTTATACATCCATCATTGCTACCAGAGCCCCCTGTTTTCACCCCCACCCCACCCCTGTACCCTCACAGTACCATTATTGCTGTTACTATTTTTGAGGGGTTAATCTGTTCTGGAATCCATGTGTCAAAAGCACTTATCTGTACCAATGTACATATTCCAGTCTAACAGGATTTGTGAGTTAGAACAGGGGCCATGGTAGTGGGGGAAAGGGGTGGGGGAAGCATTAAAGAACTAGAGTGATGTGTGCTTCGTCCTTGTCATACTGCGTCTTAAATTGTTCTTCCCATATGACCCTTCTGAGAGAGAGTGTACAATTCTCTGCAAATGGGCTCTGGGTTTCCACTGACGCCTTACCTTCACTTTGATAGAATTGTTTTGGATCTTCTGATACCTGATCCCATGACACCTCATGATCACACAGGCTGGTGTGCTTCTTCCATGTGGGCTTTGTTGCTTCTCAGCTAGATGGCTGCTTATTTATCTTCAAACCTTTAAGACCCCAGACACTGTATCTTTTGATAGCCAGTTACCATCAGCTTTCTTCAGCATGTTTGCTTATACAGCCATTTTTGTCTTCAGCAATCATGTTATTAGAACAAAATGTTCTTGTGTTGAGGGAAGAATCCCCCGTGCCTGAGTTTACTGGCTTCCCGCTCCCTCTCCACCTCCTCCACACACCCCCTCCAACCCCTAACCATTAGTCCCCCTAGTGTCTCCTCAGGATTGTTTATCCTGTCATATATAGATAAGGCATTTCCTTTTAAAGGGAGCCTATAAATAGTTCCAGGCCTGTGTGTTAACTTTTATGAATGTTCCCCAACCAGGTCTTTCGGGGAGCCAGTACTGAAGTCTATTTTTGGGGTTCCTCAGGGATGTCATGACTTTGGTCCCCTTGCTGCGCTATTGTGCTCTGTGATTCACCCAGCTGTGTGTGTGCTCACACGCGCATGCGCGTGCACACACCTTTGGGGTGGTGCTGGTGGTGTCGGTGTCAGAACAGACACACTTACAACTCTGTTTCTAGTGTTATCTCCCTCCTTTACTCCCACCTTCTTAGTTTGATCCCTGTTGACCGGGCAGACGAACCACTCTCCCCAGCCTGTATCTTCCGTGCTGCCTGCCCTATGTAGTACATTCTTCTAGGGAGGGGTTCACATAGCCCGGATTGGGACCAGTCTCACAGTTTAAGAGAGGCTAATTTTATTTATTTAAAAAGATAAACTCACTGCCATTGGTCAATGCTGACTCAATGCAACCTCCTGGAGTTTCTAAGACTACAAAAGTGTTTACAGGAATAGAAAGCCCAATCTTTCTCCCTTAGAGCTGCTGCTGGTGGTTTCTAACTGCCGATGACAAGGATTGCATCCCAACAGGGAACCAAAACACTACCAGGGCTCCTGCTATATACTTAAAAAATACACATTAAATTTTTCATTCAATATTTTAATTTGACTTAAGAAAGCAGTTTTCGGATGAATTCTTGATAATCTAAAGTGGCTCAAAGACACCCAGATAGTACTCTAGGTCTATAACCTCAATCAAATCACCGCTTATTTGTCTCATATGCCAACCTTTTACAATAAGACTTAAAATGAGAAATAAGAAAGGGGAGAAAACTGCTAATTCTGCTAATACAATCTGACAAAACATGGTGGGTATATAAAGAAGCCAACTGAGCTCATAGAGAGGAAAGAGACAATCTACAGGGCATCTTTAATATAAATAATTGGCAATGGAAATTAGTAAATTATGGAAATACATTCCATCCCAGAGCAAATGTAACTTAATAGGGTTAGCCAGCTTCCAACATTCAACTCAATTAGGAGACAGAGACAGCCCCTTTCTAAAACTATACATTAGAATACTAAGTTAAAAAAAATCTAAAAATGAGTTGTCACATGAAGTTAATGTCAAAGTTTAATTCATAATCACTACTTAGGCTTTAGGAGCTCCGGTAAAGTAGGTATGCAATGGACTGCCAAGCAAGAGATCAGGAGTTTGAAGAGACCAGCCACAGGAGAAAGACAGGGTTTTCTGTTAGAGTTGTTGTCTAAGGAACTCACAGGGGCAGTTCTACCCTGTCCTACAGAGTCGCTATGAGTCAGCATCAACTCGATAGCATTGAGGATTTTTATTTAGGCTTTTCTTTCTTTTTTTTTAATCACTGCTATTGAACAGACTCACAGTGCCCCTGTAAGTTTCTGAGACTAACTTTTTAGGGGAGTAAGAAGTCCGGTCTTTCGTTCTGAGAGAGGCTGCTGGTTTGAAATTGCTGACCTTGCAATCAGGAACCTGACATATAACCACTGTGCCACCAGGGCTCCTGTATAAAATATTAAAGAGGAAGGAAACTATTATAAAATGCTTGTTGCCACATGTGATCCAAATTGGTGGTGAGGAGGGTGTAGGAGACCTAGTAGGGTGTATGTGATCAAGGGTAACCAAGAGGAATTACTGAAACCCAAATGAAGGCTGAGCATGATAATGGGACAAGAGTAAAGGAAACGGAAATAAAAGTAAGAGGTAGGAGGCAAAGGGCATTTATAGAGGTCTACATAAAGGCATGTACATATGTAAATATATTTATATATGAGGATGGGGAAATAGATCTAAGTGCATATATTTACAGGTTTTGTATTAAAGTAGCTTATGGACATTGGGACTCCACTCAAGTACTCCCTCAATGCAAGGATACTTGGTTCTAAAAAACAGGCATTCCATGATGCTCACCTTCCCGACACAATTACTGAAGAAAAGGTGTGCGCACAAGCAAAAGTGGTAAAGAAAGATGATGGTGCCCAGCTACCCAAAAAAAAGAGTTTCTGGACCCCCAAGAATAATTTATTTCAAAGGACAGCGCACTGAATATGCAGCTCCAGGAGAGGGACATATCTGATCAGAGCACATGGGAGCAGATGAAGGCGGAGAAGTAGAGAGTGGAGCACATCGTGGCCCACCAGGCCTTGAGGATGATGTTCCCAATTAGAGCAGCCAGTCCACAGAGAGGACCACATGACCAACCCCACTATGAAACACAACATCCCTCACTGACCCAAAGCCCTACAGGGAACAACACCAGAGACACAGTGTGGGAACTGTGTTCGATATGATGCTGCCAACCAAGGCAAAACACTAAGGGTGTGCAACAGAACAGCAAGGGAATGGAGCGGCAAGGTCCCCAGGGAATGCTGAAGGTGGAACTTTGGGGCCAGGGCTTGGTGCCCCAACAGACTGGACTGGAAAACACTCCTAAAAGCCAACAAATGATCCTTGAACTAACTACAAATTTTCTTTCTTATCGTGTTTTGTTTGGTGTCATTGGTTTGTTGTTTTGTTGTATACTGTTGCTTGGTTTTGCTGTCTTGTTTTTGTGCATGTTATTATCTCCGCAGGTCTGTCTAAATACGATAGGCTGGATGAACAATCTGGCGGAGTAAACAACGGGACCAACAATTCCGGGGAGAAAGGGGAGAGGGGGAGATGGTGGGAAAGGTAGTGGTGTTAACAAACTCAGGGACAAGGGAACAACAAGTGGCCCAAATCAGTGATGAGGAAGGGTATAGGAGGCCTGGTAGGGCGTGATCAAGGTTAATGTAACCAAGAGGAACTACTGAAACCCAAATGAAGGCTGAGCATTATAGTGACAAGAGGAAAGAGCTAGGAGGCAAAGGGCATTTATAGAGGTCTACATAAAGGCATGCACATATGTAAATATATTTATATATGAGGAGGGAGAAATAGATCTATGTGCATATATCTATAGGTTTAGTATTAAGGTACCAGAAGGACAATGTGCTTCCACTCAAGTAATCCATCAATGTAAGAACACTTTGGTCTATTAAACTGGCATTCTATGATGCCCACCTTCCCGACAAAACCGCTGAAGACTAAGCGGGTGAATAAGCTAATGTGGTAAAGAAAGCTGATGGTGCCTGGCTATCGAAAGATATAGCTTCTGGGGTCTTAAAGGCTTGAAGGTAACAAGGAGCCACCTAGCTCAGAAGCAACAAAGCCCACATGGAAGAAGCACTCCAGCCTGTGTGATCACGAGGTGTCAAAGGGATCAGTTAACAGGCATCATCAGAACAAAAAACCTTATCATAGTGAATGGTGGGGGGGGGGGGGGGGTTGCGGAGTGGAGACCCAAAGCCCATTTGTAGGCCACTGGATATCCCCTTACAGAAGGGTCTCAGGGAGGAATCGAGCCAGTCGGGGTGAAATGTAGCAACGACAAAAAATACAACTTTTCTCTAGTTCCTAAATGCTTCTTCCCCCACCCCCACCCCACTATCATGATCCAAATTCTACCTTGCAAGTCTGGCTAGACCTGAGGATGTACACTGGTATAGATAGGAACTGGAAACACAGGGAATCCAGGGCAGATGATCCTTTCAGAACCGGTGGTGTGAGTGGCCATACTGGGAGGGTAGAGGGAGGATGGGTTGGAAAGGGGGAACCAAACCGATTACAAGGATCTACATGTGACCTCCTCCCTGAGGGATGGACAACAGAAACGTGGGTGATCAGACAGGGCAAGATATGACAAAATTATAAATTATCAAGATTTCATGAGGGAGGGAAGAAGGGAAGGAGGGAGGGAGGTGAAAAAATGAGGACCTGATACCAAGTGGAGAGTAAATATTTTGAGAATGATGAGGGCAATGAATGTACAAATGTGCTTTACACAACTGATGTATGTATGGATTGTTGTAAGAGTGGTAAGAGCCCCTAATAAAATGATTTA
Source organism: Tenrec ecaudatus (assembly GCF_050624435.1). Classification (NCBI taxonomy): domain Eukaryota; kingdom Metazoa; phylum Chordata; class Mammalia; order Afrosoricida; family Tenrecidae; genus Tenrec; species Tenrec ecaudatus. Next base: position 153,837,970 of record NC_134533.1, on the reverse strand, counting down.
AAAATTTTTAAAAAGAGCTTCTGGGGGTCTTAAATGCTTGAAGGTAAACAAGCAGCCATCGAGCTCAGAAGTAACAAAGCCCACATGGAAGCACACCAGTCTGTGTGATCACCAGGTGCCGAAGCGATCAGTTATCAGGCATCAAAGAACAAAAAATCTTATCACTGTGAGTAAGAGGGAGTGTGGAGTGGGATCCAAAGCCCATCTGTAGGCAACTGGATATCACTTACAAAAGGTTCATGGGGAAGAGACAAGCCAGTCAGGGTGCAGTATAGCAAAGATGAAATACAACTTTCCTCTAGTTCCTAAATGCTTCCTGCTCCTCCTCCCCCACTCACACGATCATGATCCCAATCCTACCTACTACCCCCGACCAACCCACCCACCCACACTATCATGATCCCAATTCTACCTTACAAATCTGGCTAGACCAGAGCATGTACAGTGGTACAAAATGGAACTGGAAACACAGGGAATCTAGGACGGATAATCCCTTTAGAACCAGTGGTGAGTGGTGATACTGGGAGGGTGGGGTGAAAGGGGGGAACCGATTATAAGGATCTACATATAACCTCCTCCATTGGGGACAGACAACAAAAAAGTGGGTGAAGGGAGATGTTGGACAGTGTATAATATGACAAAATAATAATTTATCAATTATCAAAGGTTCATAAGGGAGGGGGGAGCAGCAGGGAAGGAGGGGGAAATGAGGAGCTAATACCAGGGGCTTAAGTTGTTGGGGGAGGTCAGATGCTTACATTCATCCTCTCAGAGGGTGATTAGTTGCCAGACTGCAGGGGTCCTGCTCCCTGCTCTTAAGGACTAAGGACAGGCCTGCAGTCATTGATTTGGTTCCTGTAGGTGGGGTTCACACCCTACTGATAATGGTTCCTATGGAGATCCAACTGCCATCCTGACTCTAGGATCCTCAGATCTTTTCACACATCCTGTCACATGTATATCCCCATTCCCTCCTCTTCCTATTGCAGGTATGTCCCTAGACTGTCCCCCTCATTGCTGTATAACCAATGGTGCAATCCCTCCCTGTGATGTATGTCTTTACACCTGTAATTAGTGGGCTTGCACGCCCCCAAAGGTATATAGGTCTTGCCCTCCTTCCCTTCCCCCTCTCTCCATGTGGACCATCAAGCTTGGCTGAGGTGAGCATGCTACCATGAAATGTGTCTGACTCCATTATTGCAATATGTTTTATCTCTCATGCATGACTTTAATATAATATATATCTATCTATCAACCGTACAATTGTGCTTACTGAACCTGAGATTAGTGGTGGGGGGCTGGCAACCCCCCAGCTCATACCACATTAAGTGGAGAGCAAATGTTTTGAGAATGATGAGGGCAACGAATGTACAAATGTGCTTGACACAATTGATGTATGTATGGATTGTGATAAGAGTTATATGAGCCCCCAATGAAATTTTAAAGAAAATTTCTTTAAAAAAAGAAAGAAAGAAAGAAAAATTCTTGTTGCCATCGACTCATTGCTGACTCACAAAATTTTAGACTTTTTAATGGATAATTGACTATCCATTTCATTTAATCATACTTCAGGGATACTTTCCCAGCTACTCAATTTTCAAGTGCCCTTGTTAAATATATCATTTAAAACTACATTATTTAAAATAAAGTTCTTAACTGGAAATTAATGGTAACAAATCTTAATACTTTTATTTTTAAGTTTTACCATGTGTATATTCCTTAGTAAATATTAATAATATCATTCTTTGGTGAGACTCCAGAACGCAACTGGTTGGTATTTACCTTCCTATCTTCATACTCAAGACATTCTATTTTTTAAATTCTATTTATCTTATAAATTTATACTATTTAAAAATGATATGGAAGCAGAGTAGATTTCTAAAAATTTAAGTCATAGGAGAGTATCTTCTTCACCAACCCAGTATGGGCTCTCTAAGTAGTCCTTATTTATGCTTGTTTTTGGATACAACTACACAGAACACACACCATCAATTAAGACCACAGTGGAAACACCTGGCAGACACTACCTTAGCCAAATGATCAGAGGGAAAGGCACAAATCAACATCCTGTGCCTCCTGGTGAGATGCTCTAAGAACACAGCATCATTTCTGTAGTGCTCCTGCCAAAACTACACGCTCTAAAGCTAACAGTGAGGAATCACCAGACAAAAGAAATTCCAGGGGCAGTCTCCACTTAACTGGCCAGTATGTTTCTAAGAGCTGTGAAGGTATAAAAAATATAAAGGAGTCTAAAAAACATTGACAACTAAAAGCAACCTAGGACCCTGGATTCGCTTGTGGACCTTCACTCCACTAAAAACGAACAGTCTGTGGAAGAGATGCTCAAGGAGCCCTGGTGGCGCAGTGTTGTTCAAGTGTCTCCCTGCTAACTAAAGGTCAGCAGTTAGAACCCACCAGGCACTCCTTGGGATAAGGATGTGGCAATCTGCTTCCACAAAGATTTACAGTTTTAGAAAGCCTGTGGAGCAGTTCTACTCTGTCCTATATAGTCATTAGGAATTGGAATTGGCTCATGGCGATGGGTTTGATTTCGGTATTGTAGTTTTATAGGGCAGTGTCACAGACTTAAGGAGCCCTGCTTCTTTCCAGAAGCAGACTGCTACAGCTTTCTCCTGCGGTACAGACGGTGAGTTCAAACCACCAGCCTTTGGGTTAGCAGCATGCTCTTTAACCACTGGCCACCAGGGCTCCTTTATACTAATACACTACATTATGCTAGATCAATTCCAACCAAAAACATTCACAGCCATCAAGTTGATTGGCTCACAGCAAACTTTAGGATAGAACAGAATCAACTCCTCCTGCAGGTTTCTGATACTGCAGAAAGCCTCATCTTCCTCCAGGCAAGTAGCTGGTGGTTTTGATGTGGACCTTGCAGTTCTCCTCCAACTGTGTGTAACTCACTGTGCCACCAGGATGCCAAGATCTTATCACTTAAATCCCTTAAATATGCTAAAGTCATAAATTACCAGTACAATGAGTCACAGTGAAATTAAGCCAACCCTCAGGCAAATTCTCAGAATTACCTGCATGCCATAGCAAATTCCAAGGACAGGTTTGCCGATAGTGAATATTGCTGGGTCAAACCAGGGTGCATCTTCTGCATACACGGAATTAGGTCCTCCAGAGATGATAATAGCACTGTGGATTTCAGAAAGAGGGTCAGTGAAGAATCAACAGCTTAATTTTTACAAAGCTTCCTGTCCTCAGTACCACCGAGGAAGCATATAAACACCAATCCCGTGATTTTGATATTTCAGTACATGGGAGCTGATCCAGGCTCTATGATTGCTAAATTAATATCTTCCTACACAGCTTAATTTTACTCAACTTTATTACAATATTTGAAAAAAATCTATCAATTCAACATTCACTTAACACAAACTTCCAAATACATAAAACACTAATGCTAAGATCTGTGAAGGTGAGCATGCAATTCTTTCCCTCATCAGTGAAAAACCTGAAGTACTGAAGGGAGGTAAAGAAAACTAGGTCTTTTAGGAGCCTAGGACACTTTGTTATGTAAAGCAGATCACAGAAGGATCACACATAAGGTAAGAGTTCAAGGCCCAGATGGCTCAAAGCAAAACACTGTTACCACAAAGAATGGCAGAATGTGAACTACAGATTATCCACTTTTGCCCTATTTGAATCTGTTTAACACTTGCAAGTTTTCCCCGACATCCAGGACAGGTAGCTGCTGTACAATGAAACTATTGATGGCTTGTCTGGCCATTTTTCTGTAACTTCCTTCAGATGCTGTGCAGTGCTGAGACCAGAGGCCATGAAACTCTGAGGTAGAGTGGCAGGAGGGCTTCCTAATTCATCGAAGCACAGGTCAAGAAGGATCGTGTGGCTAAAAGGCTGAGGATCAGAGAGATATGTCACTGGCTGAGAAGACAGACTGCTGGGGACCAAAGACTGTAGGCCTTAATACTTTTTGATCATGCCTTGGGGTAACTTGTTAACTTCACTAATAAACCCTTTGAATCAAACTGTCTGTGGCCAGTGCAACATATAATCAAACTCAGCAGATGGGCTATCGGAAGAATGGTTGGTGTCAGAATTAGGAGGGTGGAGAGGCTGGTGTGGAGTTGGATTCTTCTTTAAGTAGTGGCCAAAGGAGGTCAGCTGTGGCCCCTATGCCATTCCATCAGTAGCAAACATCCGTTTTGCCCCACATGCCTCAGAACCCAGAGTAGTACTACAAGTTAGCAATAATAGCACAGGGCATTCTACTGAGTCCAGCTAGTATAAAAGAAGCTACAAACTTGAGGTTTTTATTCCTCACCTGGTCACTGAAAAATCTTATTGGCACCCAGCATTTATTTTTAAAAATGTAAACATTTTTATATTAAAATTGTCACACAGAAATTCAGATTTCTGACCTTTTAGGGAAAAGGGGGAGTGTTAAATCAAGCAACCCTGGGCAGTCACTCCTACAAAACCAAACTCCCTGCCAGAGAGTCACTGTTGACTCATAATGACCCTAACTAATGACCCTCTACAGCAGGGGTCCTTAAACTTTTTTAACAGGGGGCCAGTTCACTGTTTTAAACAGAGGGCCGGACTATGTTTAAAAAAAAAAAAACCATGAACAAATTCCTATGCACACTGCACACATCTTATTTTGAAGTAAAAAAAACAAATGGGGCAAAAACACCCGGCAGGCGGATAAATGGCCTCGGCTGGCCTCATGTGGCCCTCGGGCCATAGTTTGAGGACCCCTGCTCTACAGTAACCCTACAGGGCTACAAAATACCATAACCTTTAGACTTGTGTATCATCTCCAGTTTGCCACACATCTTCACACACACCATACACACTTATGTAAGCTTTTTACTCAAAGCGAAATCCACTGCAAGTCAATTCCAATTCATAATGACATAGCAGAATTGCTCCTTAGGGTTTCCAGAACTAAATTTCTTGGAATTTCTTTTCTTTTTAAAACAGTTTTATTAGCACTTCATCTACATATCATACAACTCATAATTCAATTATATAAAGAGCTGTACAATTGTCACCATATTCATTTCTAGAACATTTTCTTCTTCCCATAGTCACTGTTATTCATGAGTTTCCCCCTAATTGTGGCAAGATTACAGACAACAGAGGAAAGACTACATCTTCATGAGCGCACAGTCTTGCCTTTACTGCAATGTCTGATGAGATGCTAACGTTGGCAGCCTGATGCTTAGCTCGCTGTCAGCAAGGCTCCTCTTACTCAGCCTTAAGGCCAAGCCAAACCCACTGCACTGACACAAGTCGGACTCACGGAGTTGCTAAAGGACAGAGTAAAACTGCTCCCTAGCATTCCTGAGGCTATAAAGCCTTATAGGGACAGACAGCCTCACTTTCTCCTGCAGAGCAGTCTGGTGGGTACAAACTGCTGGCCTTGTAGTTAGCCCAAAGCACACTCCACTACACCAAAGTATCCTCATACGCAACTTCAGTTTGAGTTGTGGGACTCTTGACGTATACTTCTAAAAGAAAACGTAATACAAGATCTAACCAAATCTGCTTACTAACATAACACATTTGGATTACAAGTCACTTTTTAATTACTGACTTCCTACTACATAAAAAGGAGTCCTAGAGGCACTGTCGGGTAAATTTGGACTGATAATCTCAAGGTGACCATGCAAACCCACCAGCCCCTCTGTGGTAAGAGAGACGATGCTTTCTGTACCCTAAAGATTTACAGTCTCAAAGGACCGATGTAAGGTCAATGAGTTGACAGTGACACAATGGCAGTTGTGTTGGTACTATATTAAAGTATAAAAAATATATCACTAAACTTACAATACATCTAGTAGCAAAACAAAGGTCGAATGCATAAAAATTACTCAGCAAATCAGGGTGTGTTTGATCATTAGTGTGTAGCATTTTACACATCCATTTGTTAAACAAGAGCTTCTTCATGACAGTAGTACTATACATACTAAAAGTAGTGTTGAGAAAACAATTTCCCTTTACATACAAAAATACGTATTTGAACAATATGAAAACAATCAGGGAAAGTGCAGTGACAAATTAGTCTTTTAGCAGAAATAAGTTGGGGAATGCACGTGTGAGACTGCTATTGGAAACAAACAGGAGCAAAGACCTGGGGCCCCCAAAACTAATTGACAGCGTCAAACCCAAAAGCCAGGCTAGGACATTTTTAATATGTATAATTTACCAAGTTTAATGAGTTCAAAAGCCCCACCCTTTGGACTCTGTATGGGTAGCATGTAATGTTTGTTAGTCTCTCTCCTACAAAAGATACTGAAGACAACCTATCAGAAGATAAATGTTGCATCCTTAAGATAAGCAATTCTAAGAGGCGTAGGCTTAAAAATATAAAAGTTAAAATTCTAAAAACAATGAGTATTCAAACAATCTATTCAGCATTTTATATTTAGCTGTATGAAGGATTACCGCTGTGAGACCGTCCACTATCCCTCATGAATCTGCTGAACAACCAAAGGCAGTAAGGCACTTAGTACGTTTTTATTAGTATGATGGGCTTAGGCAAGGATGAAACTCAAGCAATAATACTTAAACCAATTATGAAAGTTCTTATCTCTACACTACCTTGAGAAGAGCTAATCTATTATATTTCCACCCTGCCTTTTTGAAACCAACTTGCAATTATGAGGCCCAATAAACCATGAGTTATTCCCAAGAGCAAATTTGTCAATTAGGTTATTCAAAGCTCTACAAACAGGTAACTTAAGAGGTCTCTGATGTCATAAAATGAGTAATGAACTCTAAGAAAACGGGTGGTCAAAACGACAGCTCAGCAGGCGATAGCAGTCTCCAGTGAGGAGTGTCCTGCCTCCCACTTCCATACCTTTTCTGGTTAGGAACCAAGCCCTGTAAAGCCTATTAGGTTAAAAACTCAAGGTACATACAACAGTGATTCATAACAACAAACTAGTGCTACTCTGCCCTGTGTTATCAAAACAGTAGTAGTGGATGGCAGGGGGTTTGAGCTTTGCGGTTTTAGAATTATACTAAAAGGTGCTTTAGTGCAGTGGGTTCTCAACCTTCCTGATGCCACGACCCTTTCATACAGTTCCTCATGTTGTGGAGGCCTCGCAACCAAAAGATTATTTTCGTTGCTCCTTCATAACTGTAATTTTGCTACAGTTGTGATTGGACGACCCCTGTGAAAGGTTCGACCTATTTGTCTACTCCCCTCACTGCTGCACTTGACTAGTCCTAAACAAAAAAGGCTAAGTTCTTAAAACTGTACAGTTAAAATTAAGGTTATTTTCTTAACTGAAAAGCTCACATTTTCACCTTACTTTTTGTCATCTTATCAGTAAAGAGACACGGAAAACTTTTAAAACAGCTCCATCACTTACTTTAACAAAAAATATTGCATGCTGAAGAAAATATTAAAATACCACACAATTTTAACTTAGTCTGTTCAGAAAAACCTGAGTGAAAAGCCTACCGGAATCCTTGCTCCTTGATAGCAAATGCTGGTGTTTCCAAGGGGAAGATTTCAGACTGCACAAACAGCTCCCTCACTCTTCGGTCTATGACCTTCCCATACTGAGCACCAGCATCCAGAATGACCACAGCTCCTTCGTAGTGGTGGCAGCCATCCTTAAGGTCTCCTCCAGCATTTTCCAGCTGCAAATATGAATACAGAATCTTAATTATAATGATCCATTAATGATCCATTGCTGTCTTTTCCAAAAACATATGGAAACAAACTATTAACTTAGAGGACTTTCTAAAGTTAGCAATTCAAAATACTCCTTTTAGAAAGCTGATAGTGTCTGGTTATCAAAAGATATGTCTAGGGTCTTAAAGGCCTGTAATTAAACAAGCAGTCACCTAGCAGAGAAGCAACAAAGTCCACCAACCTATGTAACCAATAGGGGTTGACGGGAAGAGGTATCACAAGTTCAAAACCAACGGGCTGTGAAAGGGTTGTGGATGCAATGAAGACCCAAAACGCACCTGTACGATAATTAGACAGCCCCTCTGAAGGGCCACATGGAATGGATAAAGCCAGGGTGCAGTGTGGCACTGCTAAACCACCCACTTAACTATCCTCTATGTCTTAAACAGTTCCTTCCCTTCTAGTAAGGTTTTTGTGTTTTACCTCACTAATTACATTATATTTGCATATGTTCATTTGTATATTTAAGATAGCTCAGAACATGAAAGTCAAGACAGATGACCCTTCAGAGACAATGACAAAAGTAATGGTTCCCCCTGAGGGTACTGGAAAAGGGTGGGGTGGGGCTGACAGCATAGATTGTATAACCCCACCCAGTGGGACTGAACAGAATTGTATGTGAATGGATATATTGGAATATATAAGGTGTCAATAAAACTATTATAAAAACACAAAATACTCCTTTAAAAGATTTTAATACATATGCAATATAAACTACACACATAAACTTATTACAATGAAAGCCACAATCTACTATATTAAAGAAACAGACCAAACAGATGGTACTGAGTACTTCATGTGCATTATCTATTAACAGAGTGAACATATGCATTATCTATTAATAGAGTGAACATACAATCCAGTTTTCCCAAAATAATTAATTGGTCTACGCCTGTTAATCTAAGATTAATATTGTCCCTTCTTCCAGTCTTAAAAGCAGCATGGTTCAGACAAATTATACATCTGCCCTACCATCACAGCATTCCTGAGAGAGGGACTACTGAGCACACGGAAAGTTTTGCTGGGTAGAGGAGGGAGGGACAGAAAAAGAGGAGCTAACACCAAGGGCTCATGCAGAAGAAAATGTTTTGAAAATGATGGCAACACATGTACAAATGTGTTTGATACAATTGATGTATGGACTGTTATAAGAGCTGTAAGAGCTCCCAATAAAATGATTTGCTACTAATAAAAAAGTTTTGTTGCCTACACATGTGCATGTACAATTTAACTACATTAGAATTTTCCTATTACGTGAAGAAATTAATTTGGTTGGACTGGATTAGATGCAAATGTATGACTTCTATAACTTTCCCACATTGAGCACCAGGAACCAGGATGACAAGCGCTCCTTCATGTAACTTTTTAATTATGAGTGTTGAAACATTTATCTGGAATTGGCTCCAAAATAATTCAAGAAAGAATAGCTGTGTAGAAATGAAACAATAGTGGCTGTGTAGTGTAAATCATTGAAGTTGGATGGTACACTGTACTATATTTTCCAGTTTTTCTTTTAAATTGTACAGAATTAAAAGCTTTAGAATTTTTTTTAGGGTATAGAAATCCATGTAGAAGTAGTATGTATAACAGAAACCCATTTGACTGTTTTCTGTACTTGAAAGAGTATATGCACATGTAAGAAAAACAAAAGTATTGGTGAATAACTCAAAACCAAACTCACTGCCATCAAGTTGCTGCCAACTGACAGCAACCCTGCAGGACAAGGCAGAACTGTCTCTGTGAGTTTTCAAGATGAACTTTTACAGAAGCAGAAAATCCATCTTTCTCCCAAAGAGCAGATGGTGGTTTTCAAACTGCTGAACTTTTGGATCGCAACCCAATGTGTAGCCACTATACCAAAAGGGTTCTATTACAGAGATTGTACCTGCATGATGAGAATTACAAAGGATTTTTAAAAATTTTCTCTCTAGGTAAAAAGCAACAAAAAACTTGTCAAATGAAAATGCTGAACTCAGCCCCTTTTTTCCCCAGAGTATCCCTTTTTTCACTCCTTTCCACTTACTGCTAAAAACCAATGCTGACCTTATATACAGCACCATTACTATTTACACCACAATAAAAAAAGCAATCACAACCAACTACAAATGACAATTTGTAAAAGGGACCTAATCATACACCAGCTATAGTTAGTGTAAAAAAAGGACTAAGGAGGACACTGAAAGTTTTGCTGGGTGGGTGAGGGAGGGGAAAAAGAGGAGCTAATACCAAGGGCTCAAGCAGAAAGATAATGTTTTGAAAATTTTCCTTTTTAATCATATAGCCAATCCAACAACCTAAAAAAAAAAAAATCAAACCATACAAACCAGCAGAAATTTAGGGAATGTAATTAGTGCAAAAACACAAAGTCCTTTCAGAAGGTGCCTTCAGTCTTAAGGATGCATGTACATATTCCTTTAAGGAATCCTTTTTGTTCGTTTTTAATATACAGATTATTATTTTTTAATGTGTCCTAGGCATGAAACAGCTCTGGCCATGATTTAGGCATCAAGCTAGGAAGAACAAAGGGCTGCCAGTCTACTCTGCCCTTGACTGATATAAGAGCACCACTACCAATCAGGTGTCTCTTGCCCCTAGCCAAGGGTAAATAAATTATTTTTTAAAGACTATTACTTTTTTGTATAAATTTCTTGGATTGAAACCCATAATAAAGGTTCTTCATAATTTTTGCTAAATTCAAGCACAACCTATTTTTGTTTGGCTTTTAAAAATTACAAGTCTGTCAGTTAGCATGGTTCTAATAAACACAAATTTCAGTTATTGTAGTTCATACCATGATGTGGTTAATTCACACCAATCCCCCAACAACATGGCTCAAATTTCAGGTACCATATTTTAGCTGTAACTGCAAAAAGTACAAATGCTGCCAACTCTTCAGTTCACAAGTCACTACATGAATAACAAATGAGCACCATGATCGGAGGAGCATAGTCACATAAAACTGCAAAGCATGCAACAGTGCTGTCTCCTTGTCTACCTGTGAAATAACAAGACATGGATAGTCCAAAGGAGGAATTGGCCAAGAAAAATGAAAAGACAGCAAAGAACTGAAAAAATGAAAGTGCCGGAAATATTAAGAGGAGTGTAGAAGAAATGGCGGATAGACTAGCTGACAGTAGGAATGTTAACAGCGTCCACCATTTGAGAGACCAGACACATGCAGTCCAAGGAACTTGGTGGAGGGGAACTTTTCCAACATGAGGGAAATGAGTAAGAGGCACCCAAGAAAGTGACACCTGAAAGAAAAATAAAATAAAACAAACAAGACCAAATTTATTACAGGAATTCTTGGGAGATAATGTGCAACCCCGAGAGCACAATACACAAAATGTTGGACTCCATCAAGGCAGAAAAAAAGATGCGCAGGTAAGCATTAATCAGAGTACTCTTGATAAGGTTTTAAAGGAAATAAAAACATGTTAACTCTCAATATATGTTATAAACTGGCCTATACTAAATTACACCTAGCCCTTACTTATAGATATGGTTATGGTCCAAAGACCAAGTTGTTATGGGAAAATAGAGGATAGTACAATAGATTGCAAAACAAACCATAATTACATCATTACAGAATGGCCAAACCAATGAAAGCCACAGCTCCAGTAGGATGATAGATAAATAACCTTAACTCTCAGAGCGAGCGTTACTCTCACCTAGCACCTCCGCATTCCTGGCTGCCAGATGTAGAACATCAATACACAAAATAGTCCAGCACATTTACTATAGTCTAACGTGCAAAATGTTGGATAAAGAAATTGTGTGAAGGTCGTTTACACATTATACTGTTTCTTTTCATTTACCTATACTTTCATAACTAATGATAAGTTTTTAATGTTTTAACAACAAAAAAATTTTTGAAGGTCATAAAACCAGCATAATTTCCCCACTGATTACTGCCTGGTTTCAGCTTACAGTCATTTTATGATTTGCCATGCAAAGTAAGGACCGTCTTATTTCCGTAAATAAACTGTTTAGTCAAATGATTTATTTTAATATATACTTTTTATCATTTTATTGGGGGCTCATACAACTCTTATCACAATCCATACATGCATCGATTGTGTCAACCACATTTGTACATATGTTGCCATCATCATTCTCAAAACACCTGCTTTCTACTTGAGCCCCTGGTATCAGCTCATTTTTTCCCCTCTCTCCGGGCTCCTTCTCCCCCCTGAACCCTTGATAATTTATTAATCATTATTATTTTGTCATATCTTACAATATGTACTTTTAAAACCAAATTTCTAAAAACATTCAAACACTAAGAAAATATTGTGACTCTTCCCGTACCTCTTTCAACCTCAGCCTTGCCCGTCCAGCATAAAACCTCAGCAACTTAGGGGAGAACAAAAAGCCCCCAGCAATGAAAGCAGCTTCTTTTCCTTAAAACATTTGAATTCCCAGTTAACAAAATTTCATTAGACTCTCATTTTTCAGTAGAGTAGGTAATGTCCTTAATGGAAGAAGGGGCTAGATGATTACATCAATAGTTCTAAACTGAAAGCCAATACCACGGAGCACATATTTTTTAAAATGCAAAAGAAAACAGTCTAGAGTTTTAAAAGATAACGTCCCTCAAAAGTCCTAAGGTCATCATAATAATGTGCATGATGTTCATAAAGATATCTTTTGAAGTCTCAAAGACCATATAGAAAAGGTATATCCAGCTATCTGATCAGAACACACAGGAACAGATGAAGGGGGAGGAGAGAGTGGAGCACATTCTGGCCCATCAGGCTGAGGACGATGTTCTCAATTAGAGCAGCCAGTCCAAAGAGAAGACCACATGGCCAGCCCCACTGAGACATGACGCCCCTCACTGACCCACAGCCCTACAGGGGACAGCACCAGAGACACAGTGTGGGAATTGCACCCCATCTGATCCCCCCTCACTGAGGCAAAATACTAAGGGGGTGCACAGAAGAGCAAGGGAACAGAGCGGCGAGGTCCCCAAGGAATGCTGAAGGTGGACCAGGGCCAGGGCATTGTGCCCCAACAGACTGGACTGGAAAACATTCTTAAAGGCCAACAAATGATCCTTGAACTAACTACAAGCTTTTCTTTCTTGTTGTGTTTTGTTGTATATAGTTGCTTGGTTTTGCTCTGTCTTGTTTTTGTGCATGTTATTATCTCCTCAGGGCTGTCTAAATAAGATAGACTGGATGAACAATCGGAGGAGAAAACAACGGGACCGACAGTTCGGGAGGGACATGGGAGAGGGGGAGGTGGGGGAAAGGTAGTGGTGTTAACAAACCTAGGGACAAGGGAATAATAAGTGACCCAAATTGGTGGTGAGAAGGGTGTGGGAGGCCTGGTAGGGCATGGTCAAGGGTAATATAACAAAGAGGAATTGCTGAAACCCTGGTGGGGACTGAGCATGATATTAGAACAGGAAGAAAGTCAAAGGAAATAGAGGAAAGAGCTGGGAGGCAGAGGGCATTTATAGAGGTCTAGATAAAAACACGTATGTATATAAATATATTTATATATTAGGAAGGGGAAATAGATCTATGTGTATATATCTATAGGTTTAGTATTAAGGTGGCAGAAGGACATTGGGCTTCTACTCAAGTACTCCCTCAATGCAAGAACACTTTGTTCTATTAAACTGGCATTCTATGATGCTCACCTTCCCGACACAATGGCTGAAGAAAAAGGTGAATAAGCAAATATGGCGAAGAAAGCGGATGGTGCCTGGCTATCAAAAGAGATAGCGTCTGGGGTCATAAAGGCTTGAAGGTAAACAAGTGGCCATCTAGCTCAGAAGCAACACACATGGAAGCAGCACACCAGCTGGTGCAATCACAAGGTGTCGAAGAGATCAGGTATCAGGCATCATCAGAACAAAAAAATCTTATAGTGAATGAGGGGGGCAGGGGGAGTACGGATTGGAGACCCTAAGCCCATTTGTAGGCCACTGGACACCCCCTTACAGAAGGGTCTCTCAGGGATGAGATGAGCCAGTCAGGGTATGATGTAGCAATGAAGAAAAATACAACTTTCCACTAGTTCCTAAATGATTCCGCCACCCCCACCCTCCCCCCATTATAATGGTCTCAATTCTACCTTGCAAGTCTGGCTAGATCAGAGAATGTACACTGGTAAAGATAGGAACTGGTAACACGGGAATCCAGGACAGATGACTCCTCCAGAACCAGTGATCAGAGTGGCGATGCTTGGAGGGTCGAAAGAATGTGGGGTAGAAAGGGGGAACTGATTACAGGAATCTACATATAGCCCCTCCCTGGGGAAGGGACAGCAGAGAAGAGGGCAGGCGGAGACGTCCGACAGTGTAAAATATGATAAAATAATAATAATATATGAATGATGAAGGGTTCATGAGGTAGGGGGAGTGGGGAGGGGGAAAATGAGCAGCATATATTAAGGGTTCAAGTAGAACGCAAATGTTTTGAGAATGATGATGGCAACAAATGTACATATGTTCTTGACACAATGGATGGATGTGTGGATTGTGATAAGAATTGTACGAGCCCCCAATAAAATGATTAAAAAAAAAAAAAGATAGGAACTGCAAACACAGGGAATCCAGGGCTGATGATCCCTTCAAGACCAGCGGTGTGAGTGGAGATACTGGGAGGGTAGAGGGAGGGTGGGTTGGAAAGGGGGAACTAATTACAAGGATCTACATGTGACCTCCTCCCTGGGGGACGAACAACAGAAAAGTGGATGAAGGGAGACATGGGACAGGGCAAGATATGACAAAATAATAATTTATAAATTATCAAGGGTTCATGAGGGAGGGGAAGAGGGGGAGAGGGAAGGGGAAAAATGAGGAGCTGATGCCAGGGGCTTAAGTGGAGAGCAAATGTTTTGAGGATGAGGGCAATGAATGTACAAATGTGCTTTACACAACTGATGTACGTATGGATTGTGGTAAGAGTTGTATGAGCCCCTAATAAAACAATTTAAAAAAAGAAAAGGTATATTCACCACCCTATTTATGCATAGGGCAAGATGATATATGGCAGACTCTGGGGAAAAGATGGTATCATTTTTAGGTCCTCTTGAATCCTCATAAAATCATTTATCTAAAAAGCAATACCAAAACATCAAGTGTATTTACCATATAACTAAATAGCAAGTTATCCCTCACAACCCTCACTCCCAAACTCCAAATACGAGTACCAAGAAACAAACCCCATAGCCACAAACCTTAAAGTTAGGACAGCTGTGTAGGAGGAACCAGAGAAAAGAAACAGAATCCCTAAGGGGCTGGCGGCAAAAGAATTCCAGTGAGAGGTGAACCAGAAGACCAAACTGAGGAAGCAGAGAAAGTGAAGATGAAGATGCAGACCCTGCTCTTCACAGACTCGGTCAAGCCATCGCTTCCAGCAAAGCAAAACTGAAGACGAAAAAATATGGAAACCCAGTTCAGAGAATCCTTCAACATCAGATGACTCGAGACGCTCGAGGATCAAGAAAAGCGCATATATTTCAGTGATGAGGAGGAACTTTATGACTAAAATTAATATTTAATTTGTAAATACCATTAAAATGTAAAATCTGGGAGTATACTGTTCAGTTGCGAACTACAGGTTACTTTTAGAACTTTTAGCTTAAAAACACTGGTTACCAAATTTTTACTATAAAATAGTTCATAGGAAAGTGAAAATAATTTTAAAGTATCATGCTTCTATCTCACCCTAGCAGAGTATTATCAACATTTGTTAATAACTATTAAGTTTAGAAATATTATTTTAGTAATGTTACTGTCTCAAGAAAGAAAGTAGACATTACAATGACTTATTTCGAGGCTCGTATATTTATGAGGCTATATTCATATCAGATTGGTTTGCATGAGTGCTTTTGAAATAAGTTAAACGTTTAAAACAAAACTTTAAAGATGGAATGGTTACTAAGGGTGCAGGATACTGGTGCAAGGAATGTAACATCAGACCAGTCTGAGTTTCTGGATATGGGACCCCTAAGCACAGATTCATCTTTCAATGTCTCTTACTTTTTGATGATCGAACCAGTGTGCAGCTGCCTTAGCTGGTTCTAGTGGGACACCCAACCTGTGAATTATGTTGCTGTCGCTTGAGGTTCCTTCAATACCTGCTTCACCATGCTACTGGAATATACATCGCTTGAGCTGGGGACTATTGGACCCTGTCATCTGGCTGACTCTTGACCGACCTGCCTTACTGTTTGCTACCTGTGGCCAGATTGTCTGAATTGCTTTACAGAGGACTCAGCTTCCTTGACTTGCATCTCAAGACTTGAAGGACTGCCAGTGTATTAACTGTCTCACAGAAGTGAGTTGCTCTGAGCCATTTGTACTGCTCTATAGACTAATTAGCTGTTTCTTATGTTGTATATATCTATCTATATAAATACATATAAAATCACAAGTGTCCTGATTTTGTTTCTCTAGAGAATCCTAACACAGAAAGTTACCCATATTTGGAAAGCACAACAGTTACTTTAAGACCAGCAATTGCACTGGGAGGAGTTCTGTCCTCAAGAAGGCTGAATGAAACCAGAGGGGTGAACTCTGAAAACTGATCCACCAAGACACTTTTCAGGGAACAAAATCAAAGTTGAGCAAGTCAGGGACAAAGGAGTAAGAAAGGGAAGGCCGAGGCTCAAAAGGGGGAGGGAAATCAAGCTGATTATGTTTAACAAGCTGCCACAGTTTTAACGGAAAAGGAAACTCTACAGTTACAAAAGTTATCTGAACTATGTTTCACCAAATTTAATTTACATAAAAAGAATGAAGTATAGAAGTCAAAGCCCATTTTAAAAATTAAAGAAGAAGAGAATACAGAATAGAGCATGTCTACAGTGATGTCCTGTAAAACATCTAAACGACATTCAAGAAGATCAACCTTGGAATACACTTTTTTTACACTTTTTATTGATCCTTTAAAAAGTAAACAAGGCATGACAGAATATGAACTTAGACTAAAAACCCATAAAGACCAATACCAAGATAAATTCTAATAAAATTACTGAGCTTTAAATAAAACTCTTTTTTTTTGGGGGGGGGGAGCTTTTAACATTCTGTATAAAAGGAAAACATGACTTACTAATCACCAAACCAGCCCATGTTTTGGGTCATTTTCTATGTGTCCTTTTATTATTTCACAATTAAATTTTTAAATCAGCCAGGAAAGGGAACTGACATTTCACATCTATTTAAGGGGCTGCACATATTTTTTTTAAATCATTTTATTGGGGGCTCGTACAACTCATCACAATCTATGCATACATCTATTGTGTCGAGTACATTTGTTGCCCTCATCATTCTCAAAATATTTGCTTTCTACTGGAGCCTTTGGCATCAGATCATTTTCCCCTCCCTCCCTGCACCCCCTCCCACATGAACGCTTCATAATTTATAAATTATTATTTTGTCATGTCTTACACTATCCGACATCTCCCTTCACCCATTTTTCTGCTGTCTGTCCACCAGGGAGGACGTTCTATTTAGATCCTTGTAATCGGTTCCCCCTTTCTACCTCACCATCCCTCTACCCTCCGGGTATCGCCACTCTCACCACTGGTCCTGAAGGGATCATTTGTCCTGGATTCCCTGTACCAGTATACATACATACATATATACACACACACACACACACACACACACACACACACACACACACACATACATACTCTGGTCTAGCGGGATTTGTACGATAGAATTGGGATCATGATAGGGGGTTTGAGGTGGAGCATTTAAGAACTAGAGAAAAGTTGTATGTTTCATCGTTGCTACACTGTACCCTGACTGGCTGTCTCCTCCCCGTGACCTTTCTGTAAGGGGATGTCCAGTCGCCTACAGATGGGCTTTAACATATTTTCTTATTCTTAACAATATTTTACAAATAAAATGAGGCTCAGACCTAATGTAACATGCTGGCAAGGCAAGATGTAAATCTGTCTTCTCAAGTCCCCAATTAAAACCACAGATGAAAAATGGTTGAAACTGTGCTAAATTTTTGGAAGACTAACTTAAAGTTATCTTGTATCTTCATTTCAGGTACTTACTTAAAGGAGATAAACTAATAATCCTTTCCAATTTGCTTATGAGAGTGAATTGACGTTCCGGTGCTATCTGAATGATTTTGGAAACTTTAGGACTATAATTCCTCAGAAAGTTACTCTTTAAAAAGCTCTTCACTTCAGAAGATTTCAATGATTAAAATAGTGATGTTTTAGGGTTCAAAGAGGCTTTTAAAAGAACCTGTCAGCACACATCTAAAGTGATCTAAAGTACTCAATTATGCAAAGCAATTCTTTTCAATCAGAGTTCATTCCAAGTTTGACCACATTTACTTATCTAATCTCACTACTGCACCAACCCACTTTTTATAGTGCATTTTCTCAATATGAGTTATGTACAGTGTTTGACAAAAATGTTTTCCCCAAGAGAAAAGGATCCTCAAAATAGCTAAAGAAGTTTATCTTTTGAAAAGAAAGGTGACCCCCCCCCTATGGTTCTGGGAAGGAGAGAAAGGGAGTCATGCCTAAAACACATCTGGAAAAGCCATCCGGGAGAAGCTCCCTATCACTCACCCAACAGGCCATTTCGCTACTCATTCTTATCAACAGTTGACTAGGACCTCCAGGAATGAGAAGAGTGTGGACACACAGAATGCCTTTATGCCTCTCCAACTGCAGAGCATTTAAAACCATGGAAAGGGCTTTTCTCTCTCACGGTCACTAGTAAATTCCAACTCAGAGTGACACTGTAGAACACCACAGAATTGCCCCTGAGGATTTCCTACACTGTAACTCTATGGGAGCAGAAAGACCCATCTTTCTCCCACAGAGTGTCTGGGGGTTTCAAACTGCTGTCGACACCTTCCAATAAAATCAACGAAGTACGAGTGTCCAACTTGCAGAATAAATCAAGTTAAAAATCAAATAGGAATCTCAGGGGCAGTGGGTTTGTTACTGAAGCAGGAACAACTCAGTAGAAGAGGGTAAGAATGGTCATACAACTTGAAAATGCAATCAATGTCACTAAAAAGTACACGTAGAAAGTTTAACTCATGTATGCTTTGCTACTTATGTTCTCAACAAAATAAAGAAAATATAAAGGGAATACTTGCAGAATTAATATTCAGTTAAATCCTAGAAATAAAATACTCTCCAGAAATGCTGAGTAAGCACAAGCCTAATACTAACTCGCATTAAGTGGAAAGTAATTTAGAAGAGTCTGGCTGAACATAAAGATTTAGAAATAGCAAAAACAATTTATTTCAATAATTTTGAAATAAATTATTGAAAGTGCCTTCCTTTAATCTCTATTTAAGTGATATTTGATTCATTAAAAAAATCTAATTCTTTTAAAATGCAGGAACACATCTCATTTGTCTAATTCACAGGCACTGTATTTTTTACAAGTTGAAGAACCGTGGCAACCATGCATCAATAAGTCTATTTACACCACTTTTTCAGTAGTGTGTACTCACTTATGTTTATATGTCAAATCTTGGCAATTTTCACAATCTAACAACTTTTTCTTAGCATTAATACACATTTAATAGACTACAAGATAGGATATCTTTTATATGTACTAGTAAACTTGCTTTATTGCCCTAGTCTGAACCTACAGTATGAGGTATATGCGAAATACAAATCTTAAGTATAATTACTGAATGCAGGTCATGAGAGTCATTCATGATATGTAACAAATACCTAAAATCCCTTTAAAAATGGTGTTAGAGCTGAGAAACGGGGAAATCATGAGACATCCTCTGATGCAAAAATATACAGTATCAGATATTTGCATAAACCATGACTGTCAATTCATGTTGCCTAAACTATGATCTTGACTTTTATTCCTTTTGCCTTATAATTTCAACATAGTTATACAAATTAAATACTACAAATTCCGACCACTTAATTCGAAGATGTTCACTTTTCTATTTGTATTAATCCAAATATACTACAGGCTTCTACTGTGCTTAATCCCCAAACCAAATTCACTACCACTGAATCTATTCTGACTCACTGATTCAATAGGAGAGATGAGAAGTGTTCTTCTGAGTTTCCCTGACTGTAAATCTTTTCAGGAGCAGAAAGCCTCATCTTTCTCTCACAGAGCGCTGATGGGTTAGAATTGCTCATCATGTGGTTAGCAGCCCAACTCATCCCTTGAGGCCTCCTATAATGTTCAACAGGTTTAGTAAATACACGTTTCTAATGACACATAGTACTCCTGGCCTTTTACTGATCTTGGTTAATGTCATACACTAAAAGGATGATTCAACCAAGGGGTAGTAGTATAGCACTGACCAATCACACATCATTCCTCTAGTTCCTGAATAATTCCTCCCCATCGCCCCCTCACTGTTAGTCCAGGTTGTAGAGACAAATTTATAGATACTCCTATGTGTCAGTTTTATATAAAAGAGCAATTATATATTGAGAAACATTCCAGATCAAATCCTTAAGTCCAATATTAGCCCATATGTCCGATACCAATCTATAAATTCAATGCTGAATGCAGGAAGATCACAGGCCAGTGGGTGGAAAGTCTATAGATCCAGTGACAGTGGAAGGGATCTCAGTGCTGGTGCGCATGTGGCTCCTCCAGCTCCAAGGCTCTGGCTCCATCAGCATAACTCCATGTGGCCTGTCAAGAGGAATGTCTAGCAGTGTGTGTGTCCTGCCTCCAGAGAGCTATTTCTACCCACAGGGCATCCAAAGGGCCAAGCTCCGACCTGATTGAAAAGCTAAATAAACTCCACCCCTTCACTCTTAATAGTCTCTAATTGGCACCATATTATGTAACTACCACAACTACCATGATCCAGTTCTACCTTACAAAGCAGGCTAGACCAGAGAACACACATTGGTATAGATAAAAGCTTCTCAACACATGGAATTCAGGAAAGATAAAACCCCTCATGAACAGGAGTGGGACTAGCGATATCATGATGGCAGGGGAATTGGCCGGGGAGGAGGAAAGATGAAAAAGGTGGAACGCATCACAAAACTGGATATACAGCCCCGCCCAAAGGGGGGGACAAATAACAGAAATGTGGGTGAAGGGAGACAATACAGTATAATATACAAAATAATATGTAATTGATCAAGGAGAGGTGAAAAAAAGAGCTTATACCAAAGGCTCAAGTAGAAAATGTTTTGGAAATGATGATGGCAACATATGTACAAATATGCTTGATACAACTGATGTATGGAATGTGATAAGTACTTTAAGAGCCACCAATAAAATTACTTTAAAAAAAAAGTCTAACGAAACTTCCTAAAAGAAATTTTGGGGAAGGAGGGGAAAAAAAAAAAAAGAGGACCTGATGCAAAGGGCTTAAGTGGAGAGCGAATGCTTTGAGAATGATTGGGGCGGGGAATGTATGGATGTGCTTTATACAATTGATGTATGTATATGTATGGATTGTGATAAGAGTTGTGTGAGTCCCTAATAAAATGTAAAAATAGAAAAAAAAATAAGATTATTCAAAACATTAAAAAAAAGGAATTTTGGTGGGATGAATCCAGTAATCTTCATGCTGTTTTCAATTCAATTATTTTCTTCCTTAAATGAAACAATTTATATTTCTGATTGGAGCTTCAGCTTTTTTATCTTGTTTCTTCAAAGTCATTACAAAACCTAGTTATCCTATCTATTAGGTACCATTAGCTCATTTCAAGTTCAAATAGGCATCATTCCTGAGCACAAGGAACACAGACTAATGCCCTATCTAAATCAGTACATTAAAACGCAATTTAGCTTAGACTAAAGATTCTGCTATTTCTAGCACTGACTTCCACATGGACAAACCCACTTGTCGAGCTCCATACTTCATAGACACAGTGTTAGTGGTTGAGGAATTTCATCTTCTCAGATAAACTAAGTCTAGTTCTAATGGATTTAATCTGTCCATTAACAATAATGAGTTCAATTATAAAGTCACAGATCTATATTATCTTGCTCTTCTAACATGAAGGCAAATTAAAATTTAGCCCAGCAATCCAATTATCAATTTTTAAATGTTTTGAAATAACTTATTTACTCTTTAGGTTTCAACGAAAATATGTCACCCTAGAAAATTTAGGCAATATTATTTGACTGACAAAATACTATAATTATGTTGACAAATTCTAATTTTAAAAGTCTGCACTGCCGATTAAAATACAGTTAAATACTTTGTTCTGCATCTCATGACTTTCAATTCTCTAGTCTAAAATCTTTACTAGATATTTTTAAAAACATTTTATTAGGGGCTCATACAACTCTTATCACAATCCATACATATACATACATCAATTGTATAAAGCACATCTGTACATTCTTTGCCCTAATCATTTTTTTCCCTTTTCTTTTTTTACATTTTATTAGGGGCTTTTTTCCCTTTTCTTTTTTTACATTTTATTAGGGGCTCATACAACTCTTATCACAATCCATACATATACATAAATCAATTGTGTAAAGCACATGCACATTCCCTGCCCCAATCACTCTCAAAGCATTTGCTCTCCACTTAAGCCCTTTGCATCAGGTCCTCTTTTTTTTTTCCCCCTCCCTCCCTGCTCCCCCCCCTCCTCATGTACCCTTGGATATTTATACATTGTCATTTTGTCATATTTTGCCCTATCCGGCGTCTCCTTTTCCCCACTTCTCTGCCATCCATCTCCCAGGGAGGAGGTCACACGTGGATCCTTGTAAGCAGTTCCCCCTTTCCAACCCACTCACCCTCCACTCTCCTAGCATCGCCCCTCACACCCTTGGTCCTAAAGGTATCATCCACCCTGGATTCCCTGTGCCTCCAGCCCCCATTTGCACCAGTGTACAACCTACCTCTGCCCTATCCAGTCCTGCAAGGTAGAATTCGGATCATGGTAGTTGGGGGGAGGAAGCATCCAGGATCTGAGGGAAAGCTGTGTTCTTCATCGGTACTACATCGCACCCTGACTGACCCATCTCCTCTCCTAAACCCCTCTATGAGGGGATCTCCAGTGGCCGACACTTGGGCCTTGGGTCTCCACTCTACACTTCCCATCTTTACTATATTACAGCAGGTTTTTACATTCAATAAACATTTGCAACTGAGGAATTACACTGTCACATGCCATACCGTTTACCAAGGTTACAGATGCTGGAAAAGCTCCAATGCAATTACATGAGTAAGATATCCCCCCCAAGACTCCAAAGGGAAATTTTTATTCCCATGTAACAAATTTTTTGAAAATTAATGCCAGTATCAATCCAAATCAACCAGTTTTATGTCTCAAAGTTGGCATCTCCTACAAATTTTCTTGAAAATAAAAAAGCATTCAGTAATAATTGTTATATTATCATAATTAGAATTAAAAATTCTAAAATATGATCAATTTTATTGATTCTATTCATTAAACTCATAATTCATCTTTTTTTAATTTCTTTTTTTTATTATTAAAAAACATTTTATTAGGGGCTCATATAACTCTTATCACAATCCATACATATACATACATCAATTGTATAAAGCACATCCATACATTCTTTGCCCTAATCATTTTCAAAGCATTTGCTTTCCAATTAAGCCCTTTGCATCAGGTCCTCTTTTTTTTTCCCTCCCTCCCCGCTCCCCACTCCCTCATGAGCCCTGGATAATTAATTTATAGATTGTTATTTTGTCCATAACAGATTTATCACAGTAATACAAGGTTGGTTTAATACCAAATATAAATTAGAGCAAAATACTTGTCAACACAATGGATGTATGTATGGATTGTGATGAGTTGTATGAGCCCCCAATAAAATTTTTTAATTGCTTAAAAAAAACTTGTCAACAGAAAAAAAAGATAAAAACATACAATCATCTCATTAGATGAACAAAAGAGATATGACAAAATTCAATACCCCATCATGATTTAAAAAAATTCAGAACACTTCTCTATTAGTAGTGGGAAAGGCTACTGTGAAAAATGGTTGTTCCGCAGGGCTGGATAGGGCAGAGACTGTACACTGGTACATATGAGGGCTGGAGGCACAGGGAATCCAGGGTGGATGATACCTTCAGGACCAAGGGTGTGAGGGGCGATGCTGCGAGAGTGGAGGGTGAGTGGGTTGGAAAGGGGGAACTGATTACAAGGATCCACATGTGACCTCTTCCCTAGGAGAGGGACAGCAGAAAAGGGGGGGAAGGGAGACTCCGGATGGGGCAAGATATGACAAAATAACGATGTATAAATTACCAAGGGCACATGAGGGAGGGGGGAAAGGGGAGGGAGGGGGGAAAAAAAGAGGACCTGATGCAAGGGGCTTAAGTGGAGAGCAAATGCTTTGAGAATGATTGGGGCAGGTAATGTATGAATGTGCTTTATACAATTGATGTATGTATATGTATGGATTGTGATAAGAGTTGTATGAGTCCCTAATAAAATGTAAAAAAAAAAAAAGAGGAGAAAAAAATGATTAGGGCAAAGACTGTACAGATGTGCTTTATACAATTGATATATGTATATGTATGAACTGTGATAAGAGTTGTATGAGCCCCAATAGATTGTTTAAAAAAAAGAAAAATGGTTGTTCCTTGTGGTTTCTTCAAGTTAAACCAACAACTACACACCTTCATTCACTCACTGCCATGAAGTCAATGTTGACTCACAACTACCCCCTGTGGGTTTCTGCGACTGTTACTGTTTACAGGAAATGATAAACAGCCTAGTCTTCCTCCAGCAGAGGTGATGGTGGTTTCGAACTGCTGACAATGCTCATGCCAGCCCAACTCATAACCACCAGGGCTCCTCTACTATATGGCCTAGCAATTACATTCCTATTTAATCAAGGACTTGAAAGCAATGGCATAAACAAACACATGAATACAAATGTACACTGTAGCGCTATTATTACAATGCCCACAAGGTAGAACCAGCCTAGCCCATCAACGGATGAAGGGACAAACAAAATATGATAACTCATACATGAAACAAAGTCCTCACGAGTACATTAAGATGAACTTTGAAAGCATCCTGAAATAGTCAATCACAAAAGGGAAAATATTGTATGACTCCATTTATATGAAATATCTACAATTGGCAAGTATATAAAGATCCAAGCTGATTAGTGGTTACCAGAGGCAAAACGAAAGAAAAGAATTTCCATTTAGGAAGCACTCAGGATCTGTTTATGGTGACAAAAACTTGGCCACAGATCAGCAGTTATCAAGCTTTGGTTGTGACCCCTTTGAGGGTTGAATGACCCTTTCACAGGGGTCGCCTGATTCATAACAGTAGCAAAATTACAGTCATGAAGTAGCAACCAAATATTTTTGTGGTTTGGGGGAGGGGGGTTACCACAACATGAAGAACTGCATTAAAGGGTTGTGGCATTAGGAAGGTTGAGAACCACTGGAATAGATATAGGTGGATTGAGGCACAAGATTAACATCACCGAAGTCAATTTATTATACATGTAAAAACATTGGGTTGTCAAATGTTGTTATATACATCTACTTTTACAATTTAACAAAAAGTCTCAACAAACCAGAAATAGAAGGGAACTTCTTAAGCCTGATAATGGGCATCTACCAAAAACAACTACATCTATCATCATAATTAGAAGTCCTGGTGGTGCAGTGGTTACGAGATGGGCTGCTAACCTCAAGGTTTGCAGTTTGAAACCACCAACTACTCCTCCAGACAGATGAGGCTTTCTACTCCTGTAAAAAGTTAGCCTTGGAAAATCACAAGGACAGTTCTACTCAGACCCTGAGGGTGGCTACACGAGTCACAGGCAACTCAATGGCAATGAGTTTGGGTTTTTTTTAGCATGGTTAAGTAATACATATGATTAAATCTCAACTATTAGCCAAAGATTGGTGGTTCAAACCCACCAAGAGGTGCTTCAGAAGACACAACTAGTAATCTGCTTCCAAAAGGTCACACAGCCTTGAAAACTCTACAGAGCAGTTCTACTTTGTACACATGAGGTTGCCATGATTTAGCATCAAGTCAACAGAAACTAACAACTGATTATACGAACAGTAAAAGGCTGGTTTACATTCCTCCTAAAATCAGGGAAAAAAGATTTCTACTTTTTTTAATTGCTATTTGAACCAGCTTTACAGATCAAACTGCTATTCCATTCAACAATTCATACACATAATTTCCCAACATTGAATGTAGTCTCCAGAATGTAACACTCTCCCTACTTTCTATCATGAACTATCAATTCTTGTCATTCTGTCCAACACTGTGCTACAGTTACTCTCCAAGGCAGTAAGAAAAGGAAATAACCCTTCTGCTTCTCAAGCTGTTCCTCAGAGGTTGTAAGGATCCCCAGGACTCCACCTATGGGGGTGAAGTGCCCTGGGGTGCCTGGGTAAACCTGAAACTTCTTTTACCGTTCATAAAACTCACTTGGATCACACACACACACAAAAGCGAAATAAAAAGACATCCAGAATTAAATGGAAATAGTTTAACTAGAGGCAGTTCCCAAATTCCAAACAAATTCTATCGTCTTTAAAGCTAAATATGTGCAGTAAGTCAGAATACTTAAGGTACATATCTAACATCAGTTAATTGAATGTTTAATCTTAGTATAGTGTAAGCATTTCCAACTAAACATCTTTAATACATAATAATAATAATGTTTTAATTTGAGTCATTGAGCTGGGGAAGCAAAGTGGAAGCTATGTAGGCATTACAGGTTGGTGCAGCCCAAATCTCTGGAGAGTCAAGGCCCAGCAGTTGGTCTTGAGAGGTTGTCTAGCCCTTGGCTCACTGGCTAGCCAAGGAGCAGGTTGCAGTGAGATCAGAGGTAAAATGGGGTGAAGAGGAAAAGAAAGGGGCAGAGGCCTGGCAGAATAAATTTCCTGGGGCACAGAGGTATGGGCAGGTACAGAGGATGAGTGGCAAGGTTACAGGTGGGGAGAATGGCCTTGCCTAGGAGGGTCAGCTTGCCCTGGGGGGCACTGGAGATGGTCTCATCAAGCAGAAAAGTTCACCCACTTTAAAACGAGAGGGTGCAAAGAGCCAGAGAAGGAAGAAGTGCCTGTGAAGCACTCAACTCAATAAACATCTGCAGCTGCGACTCATCAGCAGCAACACTTCATTTCCTCCTGTGGAAGGTCCAGGGCGCTAGGAAGAGGAAAGGCTTTATAAGAGTTGGTTCATAACTACAGGCTGTATGTAAGTGGGACATCAGAACCTGGGGGTTAGCTAGCTGTAATGACAACTCTCAGATGCCATGGTCTACGGCATCCAATAAACAACTTCAGAAAGGCTACAGGATATAAGGTCAACGTAGTTCTACATACTTGCTATAAACAATCCAAAGATGAAATTAGGAAAATAATTCCACTTAAAATGCATCTAAAAGAATGATGTGTGTACTCTACAAAACTCACAGTGTTGTTTGAAGAAATTTTATGAAAGCTCAATAAATGGAACGATATCCTGGGTCATGGAAGACAGTTATTTTTAACATGGCAATACTCCCCAAATTGATCAAAAACTCAATGTAAGTCCTAAAATATCTTAACTGGCTTTTTGCAGAATTTGGTAAGCTAATACTAAAATTCACATGAAAATCAAGAGGCTCAACAGTCAAAACAATCTCAGAAAAGAACAAAATTAAAGAACTCGATTTTCCAATTTCAAATTTTCTATAAAACTTTATTATCAAGACAATATGATATTAGCATAAGGATAGCTAATGGTATAGAACTAAGAATTCTAAAAATAAAGCGCAGCACTTATGGGCAGTTTTAAACATGGGTGGAGATCATTTCGTGGGAATAGTATTCTCAGCAAATAGTGCAAGGGCAACTGAATAACCACATACAAAAGAATGAAGTAAGAGTTATAGCATGGACATATGTACTCCATATTCATGGGGACAAAGCTCACAATAGCAACAAAGTGGAAACAGACCAAATACCCATCCTTAGAAGAATAACGAAACCATATGTGGGGTCTTAATTAAGGTTCTTTACCTCTTTAGGTTCGAATATCCATTGCAATGGCTGCACAAAACTCAGACAAAATTCATTACTGAAGAATTTATTAAGGAAATTGTAATACCAGTGAAAATGGTCAGGATTGACTTGTTTATCAAGAATGTCATAAATTTCTTTCTGGTCTGCTAATAAATGCCCAAAGGAGCATGCCACTTAGCTAGAAGCCTCAACCTGATCAAGCTTTGGGTGAGAAAACCCAGCTCCCTGAATTAAGTGCCCAGAGGCACCCCACTCTATAAGCCAGTCTCCTGCACAAAACACTCAGCTGTATTTTCTCCTTGGGTTGAGAAGTCCATTACTCTGTTCCATGCTCTGGTCTGCTGCTGCTCCTCTGATGGTTCAGCTGTCTTCGAGATCCAGGAGGTTCAGTGGGGATCTCTAGTCCAGAGGACATGATCCACTCATGATTCTTGCAGATAATGAGATCCCTCTCCTCCTGCTTCTCAGGGGGCTCGTTTTATATACAGCAGATGGCACTGCGGGGAATCCTGTTCACTATTTACTCACAAGTGAATTCTATCAGTTTCTTCCCCACCACATTCTTAACAGACACATGCATGAAAAGTCATTTGGTGAGAATGAAGAGACTGGCTAGGGCAGGAATAGGGTGATACTAAGACCTGAACGAAGGTTGTTAATTAGACTTCCTCCAATCTTGACACATTCTTCTTCATAGAATCCAGCTTCTCTGATTATTTGCTTCGCACACAGATTGAATAACTACGTTGAAAGGACTCAAGCCTAATCCCAATGAACACCTTTCCTGCTTTTAAACCATGTAACAGTCCCTTATTCTATTCACAAAATTGCCCCCTAATTCCTGTGTAGGCTTCACATGAGCACAGCATGTTCTAGAATTCCCATTCTTCTCAAGGCTACTCCTCGTTTGTTATGATCCACAGTCAAATGCCTTAGTATACTCAATGAAACATAATGACCAGAACTACAATAAAAGGTCCTGGCCAGAATTTCTATAAAAATGTATAATAAAGTTCCAAAAAACAAACTAACAACCACTTTACTGGTCTGGGAGGGATTAGAGAAATTCCCAGTACTAATGCTCTAAAAGATCTTTCTAATTTGAAACTGAAGATACTTCCAGAGGCTACCTTTCAGTCAAATAAATGCAAACTCACTGCCATCAAGTTAGTTCTGACTCATAGCAACCCTACAGCAGAGAACTGCTCTGGTGGGTTTCTGAAACTGTCTTTCCGATGCTCTTAGGAACTAAGACACTGCTCCTCTCTCCGTCTACAGGCGGGTCCACCCACATGAAGATACTCCCACATACAAGTACCCGGCATGAAGACTGTTACCCAATATACACCATGCTTCAAGACAAAATTTCATTTATTTGTAATTAGAAGGTAGGGAAGGTTGAGAACCACTGCTGTAAATCATTACAGAGTAGATAGGTCTCTTCTTTCTCCAAGTGGTTTTGAACAGCTGACGTCCTAATTAGCAGCCTAATGTTTAACCCACTGTGCCACCTGGATTCCTTCAGCCAAATAAAACAGGTCTACATAATAAACAGTAACACCCATGAAGAATGTGCCTCTTTGAACAATCAGCTCTGAGAGACCAAAAAGGTAACATTTTCCCAAAACCAAAAGCCAAAAGGCAGGGAGACCAGATGAAAGGAAGCAAAGAACCCAGGAAGAAATGGGAAGAGTACTGACACACTGCAGGGATTGCAACCAGCCATAGTATAATTTGTGTATAAACGATTTACTGGAAAACTCACCTAAAGCACAAATAAATTAAGACATTGGGGCTTTAAAAGACACTGAGTGAAAGAATAATAGTACAGTAAAAGACACCCCACAGAATGGAAGAAAACATTTGAATTATTCCAAACACAGAATGTCTCTACTCCCCAGGACACAAAGAGAATATTCTAAACAACTTGGGTTTATATATTAAAGGGGCTCAAACTTCTATGAAACAGTTACTTTTTGTTGATCCACAAAGTGCTTCAGAATTCTGTAATAACACTGAAGCCTTCTTCATTTTGAACCTGCCAGAGTTTAGGTTTGAATAGTCACAAAAGCAATGCTTAAGCACAACAGAAGATACTTTTTATCATGATCAACAGCAAATTATTAATGACTTCAAATTTCATCTTTTGGAATATAATTAAGCAGCCTTAAAAATGTAACAAGTATTTAATAAAACTCTTTTCTTAATTCGAAAAGGCATTTCTTTTTCTTCAATGACAAATTAAGTCACGCTAAAGGCAGTCACTTGAGGTTCCTAGAGGAATTTTAAAAACCTTCCAAGTTAAAGAATATAACAAAAACCATTACTTTTGTTTGTAGCAGCTCTTCTTCCATTTTAGATAAGTATTTAACAACCAGTACAAAATTAAAAGGGGGAAAAAATCCAACTTTCCCCTTTGTGAAAAATGTATTAGGTTATCATAAGAGGATATAGCTATTTAATTTCAATATATCCCAGATTAAAATCTCAGGCTATATAAATTTGTCTTTGTGGCACTGTAGATTAGGTGATGGGCTGCTACCTCCAGGTTAGAGGTTCAAAGCCAGCAGTAGCTCCATGGGAGAAAGATGAAGTCATTTGCTTCTGACACGATTAGTCTCAGAAACCCTACCAAAAGAATCGCTAAGAGTTGGTCGGAATTGACTCATGGCAGTAGGCTTGCTTTTTAGGAAAACAATGTTAACATTACTAGGTGCCACAAGATTCTCTAAGTACCAATCTCTTGCTATAGCAACAAGAGTGGGCTCTCCCAGAAACTTGGCTGGGAGCAGAGCGGAGCGCCATGGATTGTTGTAAGACAAAGGCCAACAGCTAAGCTGGACAGGAAGAAAACCAACAGCTTCAAAAAGGTGAAACCAACAAGGCCAAGCTGAAGAAAACAAATGAAAAAGCAAACAAACACTGGGCCGACCCCCAAACAAACAAAAACACTGGGCTGACCCAAAAAAACCATTGAGCAGGGAGGAGAAGAAAATCTAAATTTCTTAAATTGTTGAGACCCCAGAGGCAATGTGAAGAAAATTACCAGCCAGCTGGACACCAGTGACAAATTGTACTGTAACTGGCCCCATGCCACCTCTGAAACGATTAGCTAACTGGTTTGCCCTGGAGTACTACAGAAATTCATTTGTATGATTAATGAAAACTTACCTAATGGCAAAAACAAACAAACAAAAAAACCAACAACCTCCAATTATCATACCCAATTATTAAGTACTTAAAACCACCAATCCAAGTATGAGAAATCCTAACGATAACAAATTTACCTCCTCTACTCCAGCCATCTAAGGTTCAATTCCATCCCATAGACAGTTGTTAAAAGCGCATACTGTTCATGGCAGATCTTTTTTCACTAGTTAAACTACTGCTGTTTTAAAAAGACTTTTGGAAATACTTTTGGTTTTAAGTTTACAGACTATCTCAGGGCTTCATCCACCCTCTCTTACAGTTCAAGAAGGCCTGTGGAGACCACGAGAATCTGAAATTCTGTTCTGCATCTCCCCCATTTGCTCAGGATTCTTCTGTACTCTTCTTTTTTTTTTTTTCTTTTAAAAAAGTTTTATTGGCATGTGATTCACAGCTTATACAATTCAATAGTTCAATCACATCGAGAAGAGTTGTACAATCATCACCACAATCAGTTGTAAAACATTTCCACCAACCTAGTTCCCCTGCCATACTGCACCCAAGGAACTATTCATCCAGTTACTCCCTCCTTAGGCTTACCTGTCCTGGATTGCACATACAGGAAAGCCTTTTTTTTTTTTTTAATTTTAACAATTTATTGGGGCTCATACAATTCTTTTCACAGTTCATATATATACATACATCAATTGTATAAAGCACATCTGTACAGTCTTTGCCCTAATCATTTTTTTCTCTTTTCTTCTTTTACATTTTATTAGGGACTCATACAACTCTTACCACAATCCATACATATACATACATCAATTGTATAAAGCACATCCATACATTCCCTGCCCCAATCATTCTCAAGGCATTTGCTTTCCACTTCTGTACTCTTCTATCAAAATGTTCAGTAAGGACAGTCAGGCACTATTCATGTCTAGTCTCCATGGCAAAAGAGGCAGTTAGTAGTTCGTCAACAAAATTGTCAAACCTGGCAAAGTTAACAGAGAAACACCAATCTGGATAACGCTGCCTTCACAAAACCTGAAGTAATCATCGTATGTCAAATAACCTTGACAGGGATAGTTAAGTTCTTGAAGAAAAATGGATCACTTAACTACCTAGGCTTCCCAACTAAGAGAATAGCCTCTGCTTTGGGTTGTTAACCAGAACAGTGTGGAAAAGAAAACCTGGGTTCTTGTCCCAGCTATAATTTCAGTTTAGAAAGCCAAGATTATTTCTAGTTCTAAAATGCTACAGTGTAAAACTAGGAAAATAGGCCAAACGATTTCGCAGTTTTTAGGTCCCTCCCTAATTTCCATCATGCAAAAAAAAAAAAAAAGCGTTTTAGAAAATCCAGGTAAAAACTGAAAAGCACCAGAAAAAATACTAATTTAAACTAGCTCTTTGCCCATTTGAACTTATGAACTAGGATTTACACACAATTGTCAGAGGCATAATCAGCATGCATCCTCGGCATAAGCAAGCCTTGGTACAGTGTGAAAGTTTTACTCCTGAGGGTAAAGAGCTGAGGATTTAGTGGTAAACTAAGAAAATGGATTGCTAGGTAGGGCTCTTAGGTAAATCAGTCTATTTTAATATGCGTATTTCCCTCATACTTAAACATCTTCTTACTTATGTTTCTTAGGCTTAATGGCACGTCAGTTTGTCAGAATTGTCAGAGTTCTTTGATGAAATTTGTTAATTCCTTGGATTGCTCCTCTTAAGAATCCTTCCAATTTGGTCCACGGCTAGCTGTTTTCACATTCAATGAGCATGTTTAATTCTATCAAACACATAACTCATCCAAGTTTGTAACTACAGAAACAGCAAGTCTTTTATCTTTCTTCAGCTATAAAACATAAAGGACCAAAACAGAAAATAAGTTAACCAGTAATCAACCTCAGGCTCAAATATCAACCTAGTCAAGATTTCCTTAGAAGTTCCCAAAACAAAAATTTGTTATCGATGCCAAAAATAGATTAATTTGGAAAGTGAGTCTCTAATTTTCTGTCACTTCAATTTATCAAAATACTCTTTTCAAATGCACTAAAGCTCTTTTTCAAAGTCTGTAAATTAAGTTTTTTTTTAATACCACAGTGTCTCCTCCACATCACACTTGGAAAGCACGAAGGTGAATCTTTCCAATGAGCTGAAGGCTCAAATTAAAGGAAAAAGACTTTTTGCCAGTCGAGTATGGCGCTGGAGGTGTCCATTAGCATCTGGTTTGATTGTCTTTACTCAGCTATGCAACCCTGGGAGCGAGCTCCAATCGATCAGTCTCCACAGTTCAAAACCAAACATCAAACCGTATTGTTATTTAATAAATAGTTGGAAGTGCCTTTTTTAGGTAATAAGCGCACTTTCAGAGAGGATCCATGCACTAAGACGCACACCACTTAGGGACACCTCTACGATATTAAAATCCTGCCTGAGATACACTAGTACCTAACTTGAAATACCAATTCCTATATGAAGTCTAAAATTCCACAGAGTGGTATGAATTAACTAACTTAATGAAGTGATTTCCTAAAGCCTGGTCCTAAATCATGTACAAGAGGAGAAACAACTTGCTCAATCAGGTAAACAATTCAAAACTATGCCGTTTCCCCTCCAACAAAACTGACTTTCTGCAAATCCGGAACTCCAAGCCATGGAAAATGTGAGACACCAAGGTGGTCCATTCAGAAGCGGCAGAAAGCAAAAAGTTGAGTGGAAGGCGGCGGGAAGCGCAGTAGAAGTCCAAACGTGCTCTCCCCACCTGCACGTCAATTTAGCCACTTTCCAGCACCTTGGGGCTGATCCCACCGCAAGCCCGCGCGTTACCCGGGAGCCGGCGGGCGAGGGGCGGGGCCTAGGCACACGGAGACTTTGCCACGGAAACGGGAAGGGTCCAGAGCGAGGGTGAGAGTGACCCCCGCGTCCAGCACCCCTGCAGGCAGCCACGCGGGGCTCCCCGACGGCGGGTGTGCAGCACCGACCGGGCCTCTCCAGAGCGGCAGGCGGGAAACCAGGTGGCGGGAAGACGCCAGCTCGGCCGCCCCACGAGGTCCGCGACCTGGCCCGGCGAGCGGAGGGCCCCGAGGTCCCAGAGAAAGGCTCCCGGCCTCCCGGCGAAGGCAAAGGGGACACCCCCCCCCCGCGCCCGCACGCGCGCACACACACACACACACACACACACACCCGGGTTCGCATCCCGGTCCCCACCCTCCGGCCGCCCCCGAGGGCTCCGGGCCCGACAGCGGCGCGGGGGAGGCGGGGGTCAGCGGGTCGGCCGCCGACGCCCGGAGCGCGGCGAGCGCACCCCCCCCCCCAACACACGCACACGCACACCAAAATCAACAAAGCATCCGCTCCCGAGGAAAGAAACAAGCCACAGGCCCCGACCAGGGACTCTCCGCGCGCCGCTGCCCGGGCCGCAGGGCTGCGCGGACGGGCGGCGGGTAGGGGCCGGGAAGGGCCCCGCGCCGCGGCTCCCCAGTCGCGCCGACGTCGAGAGGTGGCGGGAGAGGCGCCCCCCTCCGCCAGACTGACCTTGGAGTCTCCGTTGCACAGAGCCATCGGGGCAGGGGCCGCGGTGGCGACGGTGGTGGCGAGTGTGAGACGGGGCGGGAGGGGGTCGGCGCCGCGGGCTGGCGCTGAGAGGGAGGCCTGGTCGAGGAGCGGGAGGCCGCGGGAAGAGCCGGCCGCCGGCCAGGCGCCGAATCCAACAGTAGCCGCGGAGCGCGGGCCCCAGCGCCGCGGGAGAGGAGACCAGCGGCGCGCACACTACCCCCACCTCCTGCTTCCGCCCTTACCGGCCACTGGGAGGAGCCCGCGGCCGCTCTGCTAGGCAGCCCAGCCGCCCACGACTCCCGCCCACAGGCGCCACACAGGCCCGCCCTCGGGAGGCGGGACCCGCCGCCTCCGGACACGCCCCCTTCGCCGAGGCCCGCCCTCCAGAAAAAGCCTTGCGAGCCCTTAAAAAAAAAAAAAAACCCGCTCCCGGCAGACGCTCCCCGCGGGTCCCGCGCTCCCCACCGCGCTCCAGCCCCAGCCGAAGCTACCGACTCGCAACAGGAGGGGCACGCGGACCCCGCCCCCGCCGAGGCGGAGCCAGCTCGCTATTGGCCCGTCTGGCTGCTGCTCTCGGAGCCGAGGAGCCGTCTCCAGGTGGCAGGACGCGGGGGGACTTATTAGCTGGTGGCGCATCCTCACCTTAGCTTGCCGCGCGCGGGGGCAGCCAAAATGACTCTTCAGAATTTGATAGTCCTAACTCAAGGGAAAGACATTGTGGGATTTGCTCACTTAGATCCCTCAAAAGTTGTGCATCTTTACCGGAAGCTCGTTAGCACTCCAAAGTTCTGCAACTGTTGAGTTTTGCAGCAGTTTGGAATCCGCAGTCTACCAGGAAGTTGGCGGGGCTGGCCCTTGAAGCTCCGTTTACACTGTAATATTTATGGGGAAGGGGATGCAGTCCTTCCGGCCTTTTGGCACCCTATCTAGGCGAAGTTTCACATTGAAGGTGATCCCCTGTAGGTCTAAATCGAAGAAAAATATTAGATTTTTTATGAAAAATAAATTGAACCGACTTTCAGTTTTTAAAAGCCTTTCAAAAGAATTGTGTATTCAGGAGTAACCACTGACGGTGGGAGAAGTGAGCTCTAGAACTGAAGGTGATTACACAACTAATTTTAAAGGCGATTTAATCTTGGGGAGGAAAAGTTCTGAAATTGTAGTAATGATTGTACAATTCTTGATAAGACTAAACTATAGACTTGTGTGATATGTAGATTAAGTGCCAATAAAACTTTTAAAAATGTATTGTGTGCTAAAGCTACCATCTGTTGGGGTCATGCCTTTGAGTTCTAAACACTAAGTAACCAAAGCCAAGGTGAGACAAACCTGTCTTCAAACAATAACTTGGGGCTTAAATTCTTATTCCACAAATGAGGTATTTGTGAGATGACATGCTGCCTCCCCTGGCAGGTACCCAATCTGAAAATGATAGAGTCTGGGTGGTGCAGTGGTTAGGCGTTTGGCTAAGACAACTGGAAACCACCAACAGCTCCTAGGGTGGGGGGACTGGGCTTTCTACTTCTCTAAAAGTTAGTCTCAGAAGCTCACAGGGGGTCCCTATAAGTCAGCATTGACTCGATGGCCCTGAGGTTAGTAATAAAATAGTGGATCCAAGGCCCTAACATACCTCAAATTTAAAGTATTTCAATTACATTTTTTGAGTTGAAATATTGATACTTGAACTTGGATATGCATAACCATGGAGACTGGATTATCTCAGTCTGTGAACAATCCAGAGAACAGGGAGAGAGGTTCAGCTTGCCTCAATCTCCACATCCACCGTGAATGTTGTATCAGCAGAATGTGATGTATCAACAATAAGGATTGGCTAAATCCCATCTGTATTACATAATGCCTAGTTTATATTTAGTAATCACTGGTGTCTTTCACTGTTCACTTGCCACAAGCGCCTTGTTGTATACCATAACCAAACTCACTGCCATCAAGTGGATTCTGACAGGGACCCTACAGGAAGCCGTATAGGTTTCTGAAACTAAATATTTATGGAAAAGCCTCATCTTTCTCCCAGAGCCGCTGGTAGTTGGCAGCCCAACCCATAAACCAGAACCCCACCAGGGCTACTTTCGGATTCTTATATTGAACCCTTTCTGCAACTTTTTTCACTGTTGACCATTTGCTTTTTCTTGAAACTTGATTTCCCACACAACACACCATAAATGTGTTTCACTCTAAGAGCCCCTCTTCCTCAGTGGCCTTTGATTACAGTGCTCTCCTGAGGCTTAAGTGTTGATTTTTCTTCAAGATTTCTATTCCTAATTCGTGGGTTGTGCATTGGGCTGCTAACTGCAAGGTCAACAGTTTGAAACCACCAGATGCTCCACAGGAGAGAGAGGACTTTCTAGCCCTCACCTAAAGGGTCCCCCTGGGTCGGAATCCACCCGATGGTACTGAGTGAAATGTGAATTCTTTTCTCTTCCTAAACTTCACCTCTATTTCCTTGTGATGCTTGTTTAAAGATATTGATTTCCAGGTTCTTCTAAAGATAGTGATACAGTAAGTCTAGAATAAGGCCATTTTTAATAAGTATCCAAGATGATTCTGATGAAGTGCTTTGGTTTCAAGCACCATCTATAGGCTCCATATCTCCTGAGAGCTTTCTTTTCTGAACGTCTGACTCATATAACATTGTACTACCTACTTCCAGTTATATAGCCAATGCATGTTGGATCCTAAACTCAGCAAGTCTAAAACAAAACTATTTCTTCTAAATGTCTATGCCTTATCTCACTGGCCGAACCGTCACCTGATTGTCTCCAACAGGAACCTGGGAATCAGCTAAGGTTCTAACCTCTTTCACCTTACCTGTTTCATCAATTCTACCCTCTAACTGGCTCTTAATATGCTAATTCCCATTAATTTCCATATTAGCACACCATCTTACATCCCACACTACTGCCAGCCCCCTCCCAAGTGATCTTTTTGCTTTCTGCACTTTGAATTTTCTAACCTTTGTTGAGCCAGAGTAGGAAAAGGGCTCTGGATCTTCTCCCTCCTCTTATTCAAGTTCAGTCCAACTTTAAGGAATTTCCACAAGCCAACACATAAGGACTCAATCACCGCCCATCTCTAGTTAACAGTTTCACTTGTGGCTTATCACAACAGCGTATGTCACTGAGTTTCCTTCTTCCTCCGTGAGAACAATGTTTTCATTCCACATCCTCACTCAGCTGCTTTCACCCATTTGACCAGCTTACACTGTCATTCCGCAGCCCTGATAGGAGCCAGTTTACTCATTGGGCTGTGAACCACAAGGTCAACAATTTAAATCTATTAGTCACTCCTGGGAGGAAGACAGGCTTTCTACTCCCACAAAGAGCTACTGTTAGGTTTCTCAGGTGGGAAATACCTCCCTTCTTGGCTTCCTACAAGAAAGAATTCACTGCGGAGCCTGGTTTGTGATCCAAGTGGTTTTTTCTAAAGGACAGAAGTTTCCGGTTTTACAGTCACTGAACCCAGGCAAATCACGAGACTGCACACCCACACATGGCGGTCTGAGGCCAGAGAGACCAGGCAAGGAGGAGCAGAAGGCCAAGGAACAGCTGGGGAAAAAAGGTTGTCTCCAGGTTGCAGCTTTTAGGGCCTTCAGCTGGGAGGGATGGTCCAACGATACTGGTTGTTCCATTGGCTGAATTAAGCCCACCTGACCTAGTTTGGTCCCACCCCCCCTGGTTCCTGTTTCTAGCTACCTAAAGTTACCGTCTCAGAAACCCACAGAGGCAGGTTCTACGCTGTCCTGTGAGGTTGCTTTGAGTCGGCATCAACAGTGAGTAATAGTTGGCATATACTTACAAAGGAACAGGGAGTGAATTTTTATCTTCTGCTTAGTGGGCTATTGCTACTCGTAAGTTACCAAAGCCTTTACATTTTTCTAAAGGCCATTTTTTTGTTTTCTCGTCTTGTTATGACCATTATATGTCCTCTTCTTACAGATTATGATACAAGGAGTGTGGGCTCTGAGATTTCCCACTTTTTGCTGCTAGTAAAATCTGCCTGATTGGAACTCAGGCATGACCATACAGCCATCTATAGAGTTGCTTCTAGTCCACCTCTGCACTTTATCTAGAGCAGTGGGTCTCAACCTTCCTAATGCCGCCACCCTCTCATACAGTGCCTCATGTTGTGGTGACCCCCCAACCATAAAATTAGTTTCATTACTACTTCATAACTGTCATTTTGCTACTGTTATGAATCGGACGGGCCCTGTAAAAGGGTCGTTCATCCCCATAGGGGTCGCGACCCACAGGTTTGAGAACTGCTGGTCTGGAATAATGTAGCATCCAAGGTCACACACTATTTCTATTCAAACCTACTATTGGGGTTGAAATTTCTGGTAAAATGATGGGGCCAAAAAATATCCCATCTGAAATAATAGTTATTTTTGATAGGGGTTGGAAAGAAGTCAGGCACACATTAGACACCTATGGGACAATCCAAAGGTGGGCATGCTCAGACCAAGGTCACCTAGACACAGGTGAAGGTCAACCTGAGCGTGTGCACACCCTAGGCACCAGTAACATCACCATCAGGTGCCCCCGGAACTCAGCCACTAAAGAAGAGACGATGCCCTTAACCACGCCCCCTTAAGTGGGGGGAGGGGGAGAAAAAGCAGAGACCAGGGGCAGTAGCTCTCTTGTTCCTGTACTGCTTCCTCATGGTTTTTCCTGCTCCCCTGAAGTGGCCATCTTCAGTACCTAACTCTTTGGAGGTCCCACGAGCAGACTTGAATGCTTTCCAGAGACAGCTGGTACTAAAACTGTACTACCCAGAACTTCCCTTCGCCTCACAAAAGCTACTTGGATTACAAAAGGGCTTCTGCCACGTGAATTCTTTCAGTATTGAGAA
This sequence comes from Tenrec ecaudatus, assembly GCF_050624435.1. Classification (NCBI taxonomy): domain Eukaryota; kingdom Metazoa; phylum Chordata; class Mammalia; order Afrosoricida; family Tenrecidae; genus Tenrec; species Tenrec ecaudatus. Next base: position 153,798,757 of record NC_134533.1, on the reverse strand, counting down.
GCAAGAAAAAAAAAAAAAAAAGAGAAGCAAGAACCCGGGAAAACCATCCCAGAAATCTAACACTTTAAATGTGCCCTTCTAGTCATAACCCTTTATGTGCTGTATCATAAATTCTAGCCTCTATGTCTGTGTTTAAAATCTGATTTTGGAAAGAGCTCTCTGTTATGCTAATGCACAGCATTAAGGTGAATTCATCCTTTGTTTCCTTGGGGACAAGATCTGCTGCAACACAAAAACCACACCTCCATCAAAGCCATTGCTCTGTGTTTAAGAGAGAAAAATGTCAGATCATCGAAGAAGAGCCACCAGTGGAGCATGTCTGAGATCTCTGTATGAAATGGTAGAGGCCCAGGTCATAACACAACTGAGGCTGCAGCATGGAAACCATGGATAGAGAAAACGAGCCAGGCCAAGACTAGAGGCCAAGGCGAGGAGAGTATGAGACTGTGAAGCAGGGCAGCAGCCTGTCTTACTGGCCCATGAGGCAGAGGCCGAGGACCAGAGAGAAAAATGTGACTGCTGACTGAGGAAAGGGCTTGCGGTGGACCAAAAAATGTTTTCTGAGCCTAGCTGGTAGCAACTGTTAACTTCTCTAATAACCCCCTGGCAGTGTGAGTGTTGTCTGTGAGGTCACTGCACTGGATTATTGAATCCAGAAGGAAAGTAGGATGTTGGAGGAGAAACAATTGGCGTCACAATAAGTAAAAAATGCAAGTTGGTGGCATGCCTAACCTCTGCCTTATGGTGATAGGGAAGCCAGAGAAGGTCAGATGTGGCCCCTGGGCAGTTTCTTCAGCTGCCAACCATCTTCCAGCCCATCCCATGGTTCAGTACAATCAGATGAGAACTTGACTTCCTGTATCAATGATGACCTTAGTGATACAAATTGTGGCCAGCAGAGTTTCCTCTTCAAATGTCTTTTAAGGCGGTTGGTTCGAAGGAAGTCCGTCACTGCTTATAGGAATGGTAACAATCTTGGTAGGCTGTCAGACTGTAAAATAGATTCCGTAGTGCCACAGATACCATCCTGATAGCATAGTTCTCAGGAACATGGACACAGCATGCTGGGCGAGACATCCCAGAATAAGTTTGGTTCATTGGTGCCAGAATTTCCTACACTGGAGTCCAGCTTGGAAAAACTACTTGGAAAAACTTGCACATCTAATTAACAGGGCCCAACCTAAACAGGCTATTTTCCTGAGAATTCCACCTACTTAACAAATAAACATCATGTCCTTGTCTCTCCTAATTCTTCTTCCTTGGAAAGACATGCGATCCTTCTTTAATAGAGTTGGCTGGGGAATAACTTCCATGCAACAGTTTCTTTGAACAATCTTAATTACATGTTTACGTGTCTTACTCCCTGCCATCATGTCAATGCCGATTCAGTGACCCTACAGGACAGGGGAGAACTGCCCTAGGAATTTCCGAGACTACATGAATAGGAAGCCCTGAGCAGCTGGTGGTTTTAAATTGTTGACTTTTGTGACTCACAGCCCAGTTCGTACCCACTACATGACTAGGGCTCCTTAGACTTACATATAGGTGGGCTATAATTGTGACAACACATGAAAGTTTAAAAAGTCAAAAGTGCTATCTATACACAAAAATCTGAAAGAATCCTATAGCCTACTCCATCAGCATTCAATCTCCAACTTAGCACTCCGTATCAGTATCAATTATGCATAATGGCTGGGAGATGTACAGGGGTCAACATGACTCCCACAGGGCTCAAACAGCACATAACAGTCCAGACTGTTGTCAGACTATTGATGAACCCTAGGAAGTGGTAGGAGCCGGTGAGAACAAATAAACAAGATTCTCTGTAAATAGAGCTGACTCTAATTTGCTCACAACTTGCATGCTTCCTCTGCCTCCCTTCAGGCAATTAACATGATGACAAGTGTTATGAATTAGTTTGCATTTTATTAACTTATGTAAATGAGATCATACAGTATGCACTTTTATTTGAACTGGCTGCTTTCGCTCTATACAATTCTGAGCTTCATTCAAGTTACTGTATCAATAACCCATTCCTTTTCATTCCTGCGGGGCATCCCATTGGAATGAGCGTGTGTATGGATCTCTTTCAGTCATTGGCTAGCAATCTTCCAAAGTTCTTGGCCTGTTTCCAGAACTGCCTTCTTTTAGTTAAATATCTCAATTGGCATTTTGTTAATTCCCAGAGACTTGCTTCCACTGATGTCTTTAGTGTCGCTTTGACTTCTTCCTTTAATACCATTGAATACCCCCCTATTTTATTGATTATTGATCATATGCTACCTTCTGAAACATTAGCCAATTACTTTTGGTACAATAAATCTTTATATTCCTTTTTTTTTTAATGTTTCCTGCATCATTCAATCAGTTCCCCTAAGACCATGCCAAACCACATTGCCTCTAGGATTCCCTTGTGGTGCAGCTCAGTAAACTAAGCTGTTTACTTCCAGGTCAGTGATTCAGGCTTACCAAGCAGTTCCTCAGGAAAAAGATGAAACTGTCTGATTGTGAAAAAATTTACAAAGTCTCAGAAACCCTCTTTTGAGCTGCTTGGGTCTATATATAGCATTGCAATGAATTATAATAAACTAGGGAAGTGGTTATTTTGCCCACAGAATTCCTCAATATTTCAGCTGAGGTTTGACTTTTTCCTTTCAGTTCTTCCAGCTAGAGAATGTTCAGCATGTCCTTTTTAAAAATTTTTTCAAATTAAAAACATGTTTTGTGTGTGTTCTTCGTTTTTGTTTTTTTTAAGTGTTTCATTGGCATATATTCATGTATTATATAATTTAATAGTTCAATCATATTAAGAAACTTGTACAATCAACACTGCAATCAATTTCACAATATGTTAATCTTTTTCTTTTTTTTAAAATCTTTTTCTTATTCATTGTTGTTAACATCTCCTATCTTCCCAAGTTCTCCAGCCAGACCCCTAGGGAATTATTCATCTGTCTCTATAGATTCACCTAGCCTGTATTTCATGTACTATAACAAATCACAAAACCTCAGCAACAATGACAGGTCAAAACACAGGAAAACCTCAATAGAAAAGAAAGCAGAACATATACAAAGTAAAACAATTTTTAAATGAGTCAAAGGGGCAATCAAATGGTCAGGTGTTACAATTTTACCCTAACTACAGCATCCGTGATTGACTTTACAATTGACTTCACATATTCCCGTGCCTGGACTGTGATCCACGTGGGGACCCTGAAAATGGACTTTGGGCTTCGACTGTCATCTTTGGGCTTCGACTGTCATCTTCTACTGCCTGAAAAGCGTTGTTTGAACTGTGGACCCAGGGCCAGGAACCAAAGGTTGGGGCACAGAGCCTCTCTCCCTGAGCCTCCAGCCCTGTGGGGCGCAGGAGCGGCCTACACCAGGCCTGTGGAGCAGGGCTGCAGAGCTCAGGCCACCTTGGCCGTTTCGGTAGGCCTGCGAATACAGCTGTCCACGGGCGAGGACACTCCCTCGGAGGTGGTACTGACAAAAGAGGCAGGCGCCATGAGCTCCTACTACAGAGCTGTGGGTCCGTAGGATGTAAGCCAGACAGTGGACATCAATCAGATTGGAGTTCAGATTGCCCTCCCCTCACCCCGCGCCTGGTGCCCCCAGCTCTGTCCGTGACTGGCTCTCTCCTCCATGTGGATGGATACCAGCCACAGGGCAAGGGACCCAGATGTCTGCCTGCAGGTGGTCCTTGAAGTGGGGGGGGGGCTGGCAGCAGAGGAGCTGAGTGGAGGGCAGAGTGAGCAAGAAAGGCATGAGAGACCCAGATCTCCTCCTTGGGGCTGTCAGTTTGGGGGTCACTTCCCACGTTCTCCATGGTGGTCAGCGTGTCCAAGCCCCCGACGACCTGCCCGAAAACTGTGTGCTTCTTGTCCAGGTAGGTGCAGGTGGAGAAGGGGAGGAAGGCCTGAGCCTGGGTGCCGTTGGGCCAGGAGTTGGACATGCTGAGGATCCCCCAGCCCGTGTGCGACAGGGTGGGCCCGACGCTCCCCCGGGTGAGGGCCGGAGGGGTCGCCCCCTTGGATCTCCGAGTTCCAGATGGATGTGCGGGAGATGGTGCTTCTTGCAGGGCCTGATGAAGTTCTCACAGGGTTGGGGCGACAGGTCGCAGTGCAGCTCCAGGTTGAGGTGGCCCCTGTTGGGGTGCAGCCGCATGGAGCCCTTCTTCACCAGGTGGTCCCGCAGGATGTCTTCGTAGTCATCTCCGGGGCCCCGGCCGTGGAGGTGACGGAGGCACTGACCTTCTCGGTAGAGCCGTGGGCGGCATTCAGTCGGTCCACTTTCTCCTCTCTGGGGGGCCTTCAAGGTGGCCGCCAGCACTTGGTCCCCTTTGAACTCCGTGTAGCGCTCCTGCCGGGCCTCGCGGGTCCCCGTGCCGTGTTCTTCGGGTTTTAAGACCGGTCTTGCTTGGCCTTCTCATCATCCTCTGCGTCTGCCCCCTTCATGCTAACCTGTATGTTCAACGTGTCCGGGTGGGCGGGATCCTGGAGGGTGACGCGGTCCTGCGGGGAGAAGGGCTCATCGGTAGGCAGATCCTGGAAGTGCTTAGGCTGCAGGATCAGCCGCTCCACTGCCTTGTAGGCGCTGACATTGCCAACATTGCCGACTGACCACCAGGTGGGTGTCGCTGGGGAACACGGTGATCAGCACAGGGCAGTGGTACTTGCCTGCGCGGTTCTTTGCCACCTTGAGGTCGATCAGGGACTTCTCTCCAGGGCTGGGCTTGCTCCCATATTTCTGGAGCCAGGGGCAGAGAAAGGCAAGCAAATTAGAGACTACGCCTTCTGGGGTGCAACTGGGCAGAGGAAGGGCTGCAGGGCGAGACTGGAGAGGTCAAAAGCAAGCGGCGGAAATTTGCTTTGGGGATGACTGACTTCCTTCCACCATAGAAGTGAGTGTGCTCAGCGCAGGTGATGTACATCTCGTCCTTCTGAAGCTGCCACTTCCCCATGGCAGCGACAGCCGACATCGGCAGGGCCATTTGACCACAGGGAGCACCGACTGGCACTAGCTGACAACAGTTCAACTTATGGCGCCCTGGCCAAGATTCTGGAACACTCCTGGGCCCTGGGCCCCACCCCAGAAGTGACCCCTTAGCAGCTACGAAGCCTGCTTATATATTTTTGTTTTGTTTTATTGGTAAGTAATCTACATCATACAATTCAAATGTTCAATCATGTCGAGAAAAATTGTATCATTGTATCAGTTTGGATCGGGTCTGAACTAGGCAGCCCCGGTCTGGACTAAGCTGAAGCAGGTCTGGTCCTGCAGGAGCTTCCCTGCACATCCCCAAGGTCAGCGGCAGCCAGCACCAGAGAAGATAACCAGTGAAACCAGATGTTCCTGGCTGAAGAAAGCAGCAAGGAGTCCACCAGCAATTCTCCTGGTTTCCACACCCCATATACTAATTACCCTACATTCTTCACCACCCCTTTATAGCCCTCGCCTCCAGCTGCTGAGCACGACTTCCCTGACCTGTTGGCCTCATCCAGGGCCTCCCCCTACCGAATAAAGCTATTTCTGTTTCTGCTCTCCCTTGTCCTGTCATGTCCCTCTTCCTCCCTGTTCCTCAGTTTCGCCTTTACAGTATCGTTGCCACAATCAATTTCAGAACATTTTCTTTTTTTCTCCCCCATGACTAGCTCACCTTTAAAGTGACCTGTGTAATCACATTCAGTTCGAGGGCTCCTCCCCATTCGGCCTTCACCGTTTGCCCTCGAAATCCCGGCACCCTCCACATCTCTTCTCCTAGCCAGCCTACCTCCCTGCAGATTCTTCCACTAGTCATTATTTCTATGCATCCAGTCCTTCTGTGCTTCATAAACTCTTTTCTTAAAAATTATTTTATTGGGGGCTCATACAACACATCACAATCCATACATGCCTCAATGAAAGCACATTTGTGCATTCCTTGCCCTCATCATTCTCAAAACATTTGCTCTCCACTTAAGCCCTTGGCATCGGCTCCTCATTTTCCCCCCTCCTTCCCTGCTCCCCTGCTTCATAAACTCTTAAACCCAACAGAAACAATAAAGAAAATGAGATGAAGTGGTAAAGATAAAACAATAGTAATATAAAGATTAAAATACCACAAAGAGCAGGAAAGAAAAGACCTCCAGCAATGTTTTAAAAGCCTGGATCAAACAAGAGATAGAACCTAGATCATTCAGGTTAGGTCTAGAGGTAGGTCAACTGGCCAAGTACCGAGTTTTACCAGCCTAATCAGGATTGCAATGATCTATGGTTGATAGTAAGGCCCTTTTAGACCGTTGCCTCTGGCTATAGGGGGATGTGCCAGCAGTTTAATCTGAGTAGATACTTTGCAGAGGGTTTTGGGCTCCCACTGTCTTTCACAGCCATCCACAAATTGGGTGTTCACAATGTAAACTCTGACACTTTTCCCTTCATTATATTTGAATTTTGTACTTGTCATCTTTGAATCACACAAACTAGTGTGCTTGTTCCATGTGGACTTAGTTGACTTCTCGCTTAAAAGGCGACTTGTTTGAATGCAAGCTTTTAAGAACCCAGACACTATTCAGACTGATAGCCGGGCACCATCTGCTCTCTTCACCACACTTTGTTGTAGCTCCCTTATCCTCAACGATCATTTCATGAAGGCAAGGAAGAAGACGGGCCATTTTATCAGAACTAATGTTAGGTTTCTGGAGTGGGTTATACCTTGGTCCTTTGCTTCAGACCCTTAAAGAATTCACTGTTGTAGCATGTTGTGTGATGCCAGTGGGTTTTTATGAAGGAAAAGACAAGTTTCAGGTGTTACCATCTCAAAAGAGTGCGTGCTATTTCAAGGACGTGTGCCAGGCTGCGTGGAAGCCATGCTGGGGTTCACAACTGGGCACCAACAGTCACGTGGAAGAGAGTGCCTACATGTGTGTGAAAGGGGGGGAATCCCGGGAAGCCAGAAGCCCAAGAACCCAGAGGCTAAGAGCATGTGGGCCCAGAGATGGTGGGCCCCAAGTAGGCCCAGAGCTGGTGCATGTGCGCCTGTGCAGGGAAGGGAGCCCCTGACCCTCCACTGCGCTGACCAGGAGCAGAGTAAGAGAGGAGGCCTTCCCACAGCCAGGGTATTTGAAACCTCTGTCTGAGGACACATGGTTGGTGGTATTGGTTGACCCCATTGGCTGAGTTAAGCCCACCTGGGTAATGTCATGAGCCTGGGCCTAGTTTAAGGGCCCAGGTGTACCTCCCACCTGGCTCGGACTAGAGTATGATCATGCTCAGTTTGGGGTCTTCATAGGTGTCTAATGGTTGCCTGATGTCTTTCCAATCTCCTTTATGGGGGTCTTTGTAGGCATGGGGGGGGGGACAACCCTCTCTGCCCCTAAGCTAGCTACCTAACACTAACTGTTCTTGTATTGGGGCTAGAGTTAAATAGGTACCTAGAATCCAACTGTTTGCCCTTGGAATGTACTACACTGAAATTTATTTTGGCGGTCGTCTTTTTTTTTTTCTAATTAAATCATTTTATTGGGTGCTTGTACAACTCTTATCACAATCCACACATACATCCATTGTGTCAAGCACTTTTGTATATTTGTTTCCCTCATCATTCTCAAAACATTTGCTTTCTACTTGAGTCCCTGGTATTCATTCCTTGTTTTTTCCCCTCCCTTCCTGCTCCTCCCTCCCCCATGAACTCTTGATAATTTAAAAATTATTATTATTTTGTCATATCTTACACCACCCGACGTCTCCCTCCACCTACTTCTCTGCTGTCTGGCCACTAGAGAGGAGGTTAGATGTAGATTCTTGTAATCAGTTCCCCCTTTCTCCTTCACCTTCCCTCCACCCACCCTGTATCGCCACTCTCACCACTGGTCCTGACGGGTTCATTTGTCCTGGATTCCCTGTGTTTCCAGCTCGGATATGTACCAGTGTGCATCCTCTGGTCTAGCCAGATTTGTAAGGTAGAACTGGGATCATGATAGTGAGGGGAGGAAGCATTCAAAAACTAGAGGAAAGTTGTATGTTTCTTCATTGCTACAATGCACCCTGACTGACTCGGCTCTTCCCCGAGACCCTTCTGCAAGGGGATGTCCAATTACGCACACATGTGCCCTGGTTCCCCACTCTGCACTCCCCTTATTCACAGTGCTATGACTTTTTTGATCTTTGATGCCTGGTACCTGATCCCTTCGACACCTTGTTGTGGGAAACAGAAAGATTTCTCCCAAGTTGTCTCCCCCCAAAATATGCCAAACTTAGCTGCTTGCTAAACTGGGGAATGACTACACACTTGGAGGGGTTATTCTCCCTAAGGGTTCTCAGCCATCCAGAGCAAGCAGACACCACTGTTTATGCCATAACTAGTAGGGCCCACTCCCTTCTGATAAGGATAATAGTTGACTGTTTCCTTGTAGGAGACCCCAGAGAGGTCAAGCCCGCCAATGGGTGGCCAAGGTTAGGCTGCCATCATGAATCTAGGGTCCGCCCTTCTTGTCACATGTATACCTCTAGTTCCTCCCCTTCCTGTCATGTGTACAACCCTAACTCAACCCCTTCCTGTTGTGTTTTATATATTTCCCCCTCCTATTGCTTGTATACCTATTGTATCGCTCTTTCCTGTGAAGTGTGGTTACCTGTAATCACAACCCCCTAAGTAGATATAACCCTTGGCTAGCAATAAACAGAGTCTGAGCCTCTTGCCAGGTCTCCAGCCTCAGGCCAGCTATCAGTCTCCACCCCATCTCACCCCGGCCCACACAGTGTGGTGTGTGCGCAGACCTGGCTGGTAAGGTGAGGATGCTGCTATGAAATGTGTCTGACTCCATTATTTCAATCTGTCTTCTATCTCTCATGCTCCCTATGACTTTATTATAATCTTTATGTATCTTAACCATACAATTGTGCCTATTGAACCCATGGTTAGTTGTGGGAGTGGGGGGCTGGGATTCCCCCCACTCCTTGTGATCTCACAGGCTGGTATGCTTCTTCCATGTGGACTTTGGTGATCGTCTTATGACAAAATTGAACCCCATATGACCCCCCACTGCACTAGCACCAGCAGCAAACTAGCCAGCAAATTATCCAACAATCAAGCAAACAAACAAACTAAAGGAAGGACAAAAAAACCCCATATAAACCAAAAAAGTACAACATTGTCAATTTTCCCCCCTGGGGTATAAGGCTATTTCCCTGATGGCATCAATTTTCCCAATGACACAGCCCTCCGGACACTGTCATCATGAGGAGTCTGTGAGTCCAGATCCGCCATGGGCAGTGGACCAGGAGCTGCTGCCCTGCACAGGTGGATCTCCCATTCTGTTGAGCTCTCTTTACCCAAGGATGAAGCTTGGTGCCTGGGAAACGTCCTTCATCCGTTTTTTCCTTGAGCAGCTCCTTGCCCACCCCCAACAGATCAAAACCTGTCTTGTCTCCACGAGGCGGAGATCGAGGTACTAAATACATGGTGGTTCTGGATCCCTTTCCATTGGACACCCCCCCAAGCTGGGGGCTCCCTCCAAGGTCCAGTGACCACCACTTCCTTAGTCCTGGGGTGACCTCTCTCTGCTTCCCCTCCCTTCAGAATGTGAGGTTGATTTAGCGATGGAAAGAAAGAAAGAAAGAGAGAAAGAAAGAAAGAAAGAAAGAGAGAGAGAAAGAAAAAGAAAGAAAAAGAAAGAAAGAAAGAAAACAAAACCTGAGCTCCTAGGTGAGGTTAACGGGGGAGGGCGGGGGCAGTTGGGGCCCCACAATGGCACACTGTCCAGGTGAGAGGTGGAGAGTTTTATAGGCCAGGTCTAGGGGACGGAGTGGCTGGGGAATTTTCCACTGCAACTTTGCAAATCCAGGGCTAAGGCCACTTAAGGGGAGGAGGAAGAGGGGGAAGGGGGTGGCTTCTCATAGCCTTGGAGTGGTTTCACTAGCTCTATTTACTAGTCCACCTGCTCTGCTAACTCCCACTTCTGCCTGACACAATACCTCAGTCCTCAGTCCTAGCGTGTAGGCAACTTCGGAGCAGGGCCTAGTTCATTCCAGGAGAGCTCTATGTTAACTCCTACCGGTGTAGCCTCTGCTTTATGCCATGGGGCCTGTGCAGTCAGCGTCCACGGTCATCATGGTGCTTCGTCGATGGCAGGGTTCATGAAGGGCTAGGTAGAAATGTATTTGTAGAGTTTACCTAAATACATACAATCTGGTTCATTGCCCCCCTAGGCGCCCCACAGTGACTGTTTAGCATCCCTTCCTGATGGGGATGTTCCCTTCTCCCTCTCTTAGCTTGGTTTACAGACAAGGATTTTCTTTCAATCCTATGGGGGTGTGCTTATATTCTAAATTGGGTTGTTTACTTTCTTATTACTGAGTTTTAAAATATATTCTGGATATACTCTGAACCTATTTATCCCCCTATTAAACCTATTTATCATCTAAGTAATCTTTTCATTTATCATCTAAGTAATCTAATCATCTAAGTAGTATCCTTTAAGGAATTTAGGTTTTTAAATATAACGGAGTCTAAATGATAACTTTGCTCTTTAATGCAGCATAATTTTGGTCTCATGTCTTAAAAAAAAAACAACAAACTTTCCCTAACTCCAGATCATAAAGATTTTTCTCCCATACATTTCATATTTTTAGGCTTAAGTAATTTTTCTACATGCTGCATGGTATTGATCAGAGTTCAATTTTTTGTGTATAGATAACAGCCTTTTCCAACACCATTTATCTTTTTCCACTAAATTGACTTCTCACTGTTGTCAAAAACCAGTTCATACACGTGTCAGTCTGTCCCTAAATTTTTATTGTATTTCATTGATCAATATGTCTATTTATGCCAATACTACTCTAGTTTGGTTGCTGCATCTTTAAAATAATTCTTAAAATCTAGTGTTAGTCTTCCAACTTGATCATTTTTGAAGTTATTGGCTATTTTAATCTTTTTCATTTCGATTTGGATTTTTAAATCATCTTGTTAATTTCTTATTTTTTACGTCTGCTGGAATTTTCATTGGGATTGTGTTGAATCCATGGATCAGTTTAGAAAGAATTGATATTTTTAACAATGTTGAGTTTTCTGACATAAGAGCATAGTATAGCTCTGTACTTATTTAGGACTTTTTAAATACTTCTCAGTACTGTTTCCAGTGTAGAGCTCTCTCACATCAACTTTCAGATTTATCTCTAAATATGTAATAATTTTTATATTATTGTAAATTTTATTTTTCAACTTCATTATTAGCATATAGAAGCCCAATTGATTTTGCGATTTTAATTCTAAAATTTTTCTAAACTTATTAGTTCTAGTAGCTTTTTTGTAGATTTCATTGGATTTCATACTTAGTTGATCATATAACAAACAGACATTGTTACTTTTCCTTTTCAAGTTTCCTTCCATCCTCCTTCTCCCATGCCTCCCCTTTTTTATCTGCCTGATGACACTGGTTAGAATCTTTAGTATAATCAATGAATAAAAGTGATGCGAACAGACATCCTTGTCATGTTGTAATAATGTTTGACCAATAAGCTGTCAGTTGTATACAAATGCCCTTGACCAAGTGGAAGACATTCTCTTCTATTTTTATTTTACTGGGAGTTGTGATGTGTTTTTTTTTCAGGAACACATATCGTTATACATTTTTCCCGTTATTGAAATAATAGTCCCCCCCACTTTAACCAACCTTATTTGGTGGTAGATATGTGGTAGTTAGATTTTCTATGAACTTGAAGAGTGGAGTCCAACTTGTCCCTCAGGTGGTGCCCTCGTGATGCTCCTGGGCCACGGCCGTTTAAGAGACACTGGGAACTTCTCTTCCTGCTCCTTCCCCTTCCTGCTTGTTAGAGCTCACTCTGCGCCTGTCTCCAAGGGGCCCCCTGAGAGCAGGAGGCACCTGACATGTTTCCATTGACCTTGGATCCATGCAACTCCGCACCTATGGTCTGTGATCTCCCTGCTTCCCATTCACTTTTGGCTCAGGCATGGGAACAATTGTGAGGATGCTGCAGGACCATGAAGTGTTTCCTTCCGTTGGGCACGGGGTGGCTAAGGGCGATTCAATGGTCCCTCAAAACAGCTGGACACATACCGATGATTTCGTAAGGAATACAATACTCACAGGACACACGTTTAATTGTGGGAGCCAATTTCTGAAAGGGGGCCTCAGGAGGTTAGTTGGTTCTACATTTTAAGATTATTTCAAGGCAATAGTCTCAGGGACTCCTTCAGTTTCAATCAGTCTAATAAATCGGACTTTTAAAAATAATTGGGATTACTTCCTTTTATTATTAGAAACTGTTGTTTTGTGTAGCTTTTCTGGCTTTGGGGGGTAGAGGTTGGAAATGGGGGTCTGTTTTGGGGGTGTGTTTCCATGCAGGAAGGTAAATTCATTCTCTGCTTCTCCATTTTTGACAGAAGCTGAAATCTGAAAACCTTTTATTGATTACTTGTAACACCTTAACACAGCAAAGTCCTCTTTCCTTTACTGCCCTAATTAAAAAAAAATTAAGTGAAGATTCTTGGAATTCAGACCAACTTAGCATGAGGTAGTGATGCTAAATGTAATTATGTGGTTTCTGGGGCAACACGTTTTTATAGATATGTTTAATAAAACCCACATGTAAAACTTTCACATGGTTTTTAAGATTTGTGATGTATCATGTCATAATCTCTGCTTTCTTGGTTTTAGTAGGCCCCCTCTCTCTGCCTACTTTTTTCTTGTTTCATCTCTTGTAAACTAAAGGGTATAACAAGTTACACCTCAGGGAAATTTCCCTTCGATGGGATCAGGGTGTGCTTGGATTAAACTCTTAACCCTCTTACAACTCAATGATTTATCACATCAGCTCACATCGTGAAGGAATGGATCATTATGTAACTCCTAAGTTACATCACGACATAAGTGCCAAACCCAGCCAAATTGACTCATATTTTAGGAGAGATCATAGTTTAATCCATGACCTTTACTAGTATAGTTTTTCATCTTATTCGCACCTGCTTATTGGGTACACTCTTGACATTGCTTGGTTATGCATCACCTTCATGAAAGGTAGAGCGTCAGCATTTTAAACGACTATTAAAAAAAACAAAAGCAAAAACAACAAAAAAGTGAGTGTAAAATGAAAAGCCAGATACTCAATGCATTGTTGTGTAGGACCAACATGTTGGCTTATTCAACACCATTGAGCTTTTTCTCTTCACCCCCAAGCCTCCCACACACGTTTGGTACCTTTTCCTCATCTTGCAGCTAATTAGACAGATCTTCCCTTTTTTGTCAGTCAATATGTCATTCTCTTTTTTTCCTTCAATAGGCCATTCTTTTAACAGGCTGTAATATAGGTTAACCTTAGTTATCTTGAACTAAATAATATATATGACAACAATTTGTAAATGATACAACACTATATGGAATTATTTATTATATTCTGAATGTAGAATGGATAGCACATTGGTGGTGTGCAAATAACTTATATTTTGTGCTTATTTTTAAAAAGCATTACATTAGAACACTTTAAAAGGTGAAAAGGGAGGTCGGAGTTAAGATATCATCCAGGTAGAATCACCCGCCTGGCGCTCCTGTTGCTAGACCAGAAAATAAGAGGCTTCGGAAGTAAGCCCATGGAGAAATGGGAGGAGAACGAGGGGGTAAAGGAGCCACGAACAAACAATGCCATAGACAGGGGAACAACTAGGGAATTAACATCAACAAGGAGGACATAGAGATCCTGGGGGTATTGGAACAACAGCAGTCTAGCTGAGAGGAATTACTAAGAGGCAAAAGAAGGGCTAGCATGATGGCAGGGCAAGAGGAAGGTAAAAGGAAACAGAGGTATGATCTAGGAAGCAAAGTTATGAATAGAGGTATAAGCATAGGTGTGCACTTATGTAAATATATTCATAAAAATAGAGGTACTGGCATAGGTACATCTATCTATATGCCAATACATTGAGGAAGTGGATAGACTTTGGGCCTCTGCCCAAGTCCTCTCTCAACGCAAGAACACTTTATTCTAATAACCTGGCATTCTGTGATGCCCATGCTTCTGGCATGCTTTCTGAAGACAAATGGGTACATAAGCAAATGTGGGGAAGAAAGCTGATGGTGCCCAGCTATCAAAAGATACAGCATCTGAGGTCTTAAAGGCTTGAAGTTAAACAGGTAGCCATCTAAAGAGCAGCAACAAACCGACATGGAAGAAGCACACCAGCCTGTTCTATCAGGAGGTGTTGAGATCAGGTAACAGGAATCAGAAGACCCAAACAAACAAACAAAAAAGTATTGTGGAGAATCAGGGAGGATCAAAGCTGAGATCCAAAACCCATCTGTAGACAATGGGACATTCCGTCACAGAAGGGGCACAAGAAAGGTGACATATAGCACCAATGAAACACAATATTCCTCTGATTCCTTGAGGCTTCTTCAGCCCCTAATATCATGACCCCAAAACTGCCTTTCACTGAGGGGTAGTCCAGAGCACTTACACAGGTACACAGGAGCTCAGACCACACGGAATCCGTGACAGATGAACCCCTCAAAAACAGAAACGGGAGCAGAATTACCAGGAGGAGGGAAGGGGAAAGGTAGTGAGAGGAAGGGGCAGGAAACCACGGGGAAGGGAGACAGCAGTCAGTGTAAGACATGAAATTAATAATAATTTTTAACCTATCAGGTCACGAGAGGGGGGAGGGAGGGTAAAAAATAGGATCTGATACCAAGGACTCAAATAGAATTTGAATATTTAGAAATTATGATGGCAATATATGTACAAATATGCTCGATACAATTGATGTATGGATTGTTATAAGGGCTGAAAGAGCCCCCAATAAAATTATCTTAGAAAAAAGAGAAAATCACCCTGTGACAGTAAAACAAAGGAAAATATATATTTTATAATTTTAAAAAGGTAAAAAAGAATTGGGGAAATGTGTGCAGCAAAAGGTCAGATATGTTAAGCTCTAAAAACAGGGAGCGTGTTCTAAAATTAACACTCTACATACACATATATTCCTAGATTCTAATAGAGGAGGGGCGAGATAAAACAATTGCCCAACATGATATGTTACTTAAAACAGTTTTATTCTGTTTCTTCAAATGTTTAAGTAAAAAGAAAAGTTAATTAATGGCAAAATTGGAAAACAGTTAAGCACTTAACCACTGCACCACCAGGGCTGCGGAGAAATAGAGGAGTTCTAAGCAGACGTGCAGGAACACGATCTGCAGTCGCACGCAGATATAGCGGGGGACCACTAGATGGTGGCATTGCTTCACGAGCCTCTACCACGTTTCACCACCGTGCCACTCGTCATTTTTCTTTTGAATAAATTTTAAATATTTTTAACTGCACAAATCTTAGCCATATGATTCCAGTTTATGTTTAGAAGACCAAAAAATAAAATAAGGAAATTATGATAGGAAACTCAATAGCGATAAATCCAGTAAAGCAAATACATCTTTACTAGGAAGGAATTCAAGGAGTTAATGAAGGGAAAAGGGGAAAAGTATAGTGATTTTAAATGAAAAATATCCTAAGTTCAAGAAAGATTTGGAACATTATTTTTTAAAATCATTTTATTGGAGGATCTTACAGCTTTTATCACAATCCATACATCCATCCATTGGATGGATGTCAAGCACATTTGTACATATGTTGCCATCATTATTTTCAAATTGGAACTTTATTTTAATAAATTGAATAAATGTTGAAAAAAGTTAATAGAAAACATCTAGGTACATACCTTGATATATCCTGGTGAAAATTCTGACAAGGAAAAAGAAAGGTCCACAAGTTTGCAAGTGGGAAAAATTCCTTACAAAGAAACAAATCCGGGCCGGTGCACACGGGGCCATGGCGCAGGGACAGCGCTAGTTCCAGGCGCAGAAGTCGGCCAAGAGCAAGGCAGCGGCGTCGGCAGCCGCCTCGGAGCAGATCCGGGGCCCGAGGAAGGGCGGCCGGGTCATCGCCCCCAAGAAGGCGCGCGTGGTGTAGCAGCGAAAGCTCAAGAAGGACCTGGAGGTTGGCATCCGGAAAAAGATCGAACATGACGTCATGATGAAGGCCAACAGCAGTCTGCCCAAGAAGCTGGCACTGCTGAAGGCCCCCAGAAAGAAGGGGGTAGCCTCTGCCAAGAAGACCTCCTAAAGGCCTCCCCCCACTGTGGAGCCCAGTGTCACACCCTGTGTCCAAGACCAGTCTCCAGGCAGTCCCCCGGGCCACTGTGAGGAGGAGGAGAGACCCGGCTCCCAGGATTGAGGGCACTTGACTTCAGTGAGGGCCCAGCCTACAAGCCAATGGCCAGCAGGTCCAGGTGCCGAGGCCCAGAACCCAGGGACACCAAGGCAAGTGCTTTTGCCACCTCTGTCCCCAGGCCCCATCTCTGCTGCTTTCACCCCGAGCAATAAAACAGGCTTTGTTGTCTAAAAAAAAAAGAAACAAATCCGACTGATATGAAGTAATACAACAGTGTTAATATAATCAGTAACTTTCTGTTTTGGTAAATCTTATATTTGAGACTCATCTGTAGCCTTAATTCACAGGAAAAATAACTGAAACTTAAATATACCTATATATATAAATACATTTATTTGTAAAAGAATAGAAATTAAAACAATAAAAAAACACAAAACATTTTTTGCCTGTCACATTAGCATACACAAACCAATGTGCTAATACAAAGGAGTCAATGAAAGCAAGTAGTTACAACTAATCACCGTAAAAATATATATACTGGCTGGTAAATTTTAGCAAGTTCTTTCAATAAACTATTCAGGAGATTATGGTGTTAGCAGAGAGGCTCAGAGGATTGTGGTTGGCTGTTTCACCAGCTTCATCCATCGATCAGGGGAAAATCAACTTCCCAAGGAAAAGTTAGAATGATATTAACCAACGGGGTAAGTAAGAAGGAGTATGCAGAAGAACAGTTGTTCACTGAAATCCTGGCTGAGGGTCCCGGTCTGTGTCTGCGGTGGTGGTGACAGTTGTTTCCGTTGGCTGAGAGACCTTGGAGGCCTGGTGGAAAAGTCTCCTAGGTTTGCGAGAGGAGATCTCGGTTTGTCTGGGAAGAAAACTACCAGGAGAGATTCTGAGGATTCAGCAATATTTTGCAGGATTCAACTGCAAAGCTTAGCAGGGAAGACTTGGGCTTGTTCCATGTGGCCTCAGCCAGGGTGGCTCGACTAGGAACTGAGGATCCACCTCCAAGGTCCAGCTGGCAAGCTATTTTGTCGACCTGGAGCTCAGCCAGCCCTGTGGGCCGTGGGTGTTAATTCCTTTTCAGGATGCGTGGGGCTTGGTTCCAAGAGTGAGGATCCCAGAGAAAAAGAATACATTTCTTACAACCCAGGAGAAGAAATCCACTTAGCGTCAACTCCGCCATGAAAACCAGGTACATGGGAAGGGCTATGAACCTCATATTTAAATGAAAGAAGTGATAACGAATTTGGAGGCCCCCTTTAAAAGTTACCACAATTTCAAAGAAAGAAAGAACATTTTTTTCCAGTTATCTGTGGATCCTATAAAAGTTCTAAAAGCTTAAGATTTGGTTCCTTGGTTTGGCAATTTCATTGGATACAACTTCATAGGACATCCTAGTTAGTTGACCTAATAATATGTTTTCAATTGTTTTTTTTTAATTGTCTTTAAACCATGCAAGCAGTCATTCCAGGCATAACAATTGGTCTCTACTTACTTGGAGTTACAGAGGAAGATTGGGAATAGGAGAAGGATATAGAATAACTGGAATTCATGGAATTACTACCATGACCAACTGCCTCCTTTGCCAGGGAACCAGAGGAACTTGATGGTGCTTGGCTACCATTACTGAACATTTTCACCGCAGGTTACACAGAATTCTAATGAAAGGGGGACAAGCAGAACAGAATTTCATATTCTCATAGACTCCAGGCCTTCTGGAGCCATAGAGGTGGATAAAGACCTGAAACTATTGCCCTGAGATAATATTTAAATGTTTTTAAATGTAAGTACCTTTATTGGAGGCCCACATTCAATAGAATTAAGTTCCATCTATTTTTTCCTTTGTGTGATTTATTTTAATGAACAGAGTATGATAGAAGTTTAACTTTTGCTTTGTTAGAAGCCAGTTTCCATGTCATAAACATCCACAGAGCTAAACAGAGAGGGTCGTGTGGCACGGAACTTAGGTTGTTGTAGGAATGGAAGGAGTCTGGGAAGCCTGCGTTGGATTAGCCAAAACCAGAGACCAGATTGATTCTATAAATTCTAAGTTTATTTATTCCTGAAAGCACACGCAGAAGGAAAACAGCCAGGATTCTCTTCTGAGCTGTTTCAGAGTTCAGGCCTGACCCCACAATATACAAAAAAACTCAGGGTTTTAAAAAAATTAATATTTTTATTGGGGCTCATACAACTCTTATCACAATCAATACATACATCAATTGAGTAAAGCACCCTTATACATTTGTTGTCCTTGTCATTCTCAAAATTCACCTTCCACTTGGGTTCCTGGAATTAGCTCATTTTCCTTTTTTTCCCTCCCCCTCAATAGTTTATAATTATTTTTATCTTATCTTACACTGCCCGGTGTCTCCCCTCACCCACCTTCCCACTGCCCATCTCCCAGAGAGGTTACACATAGATCCCCAAGATTGGTTTTCCCTTTCTACACCCCCTTCCCTCCCGGTGTTGCCACTCCCACCACTGGTCCTGAGGGGTTCATCCTTCCTACATTCCCTGTATCCAGATACCTCCTGCCCCGCTGTGCATCCTCTGGTTTAACCAGGTCCACAAGGTAGAATTGGGATCATAATTGGGAAGGAAGCGTTCAAGAACTAGAGGAAGATTTTGAGTTTCATTGTTGCTACACTGAACCCTGAGTGACTCATCTCCTCCCCACTACTCCTCTGCAAGGGATGTCCAGCTGTCTACAGATGGGCATTGGGTCCCCATCACGCACTCCCCCTCATTCACGGTGATGTGATATCCCCCCCGCCTTTCTTGTTTGAGACCTGGTCTCCTCTGCCCTTCACGATCACACAGGTTGGTGTGCTGCTTCTGTGTGGGCTTTGTTGCTTCTGGGCTAGATGGCTGCTTGTTTACTTTCAAGCCTTTAAGTCCCCGGACGCTATATCTCTCAATAGCCGGGCACCATCTGCCTTCTTCTCCACACTTGCTTATGCACACATTCATCTTCAGCGTTTATGTGAGGAAGGTGATCACACAATGATGGTTTTTGTTCCCTGGTGTCTGCTACATGGTCCATTTAACACCTTGTATTCGCTTAGGCTGTGTGCTTCTTCTCTGTGGGTTTTGTTTCTTCCGAGCTAGATGACTGCTTGTTTGCCTTCAAGCCCCCAGACGCTATATCTTTTTGGTAGCCGGGCACCATCAGCTTTCTTCACCATGTTTGCTTATACACACGTCTGTCTTCAGTGATCATGTCGGGCAGGTGGGTATCATGGAATGACCGCTTAGCTGGGCAAGGTGCTATTGTATTGAGTACGTGTGCGTGAGGAGGCCCAATGTCCACCTGCTACGCTACTACTGAACCTATAAATATATGCACATAGGTCTATTTCCCCCATAATCATAAATATATTTACATATGTACATGTCTGTATTTAGACTTCTCTATATGCCCTTTGCCTCCTACTCTTTTCCTCTATTTCCTTACGCTTTCCTCCTGTCCCACTACCATGTTCAGCCTTCATTCTGGTTTCAGTAATTCCTCTGTTACCTTGCCCTTGGCCGCCACTCCCTACCAGTCCTCCCATCTCCTCCCTCCACTGGTTTTGAACCACTCACTGTTCCCTTGTCCCTGTGTTGGCCGACACCTCCTCCCTTCCCCTACCTCCCATGCTCTCATGTCCCTCTGGGACCGTTGGTCCCGTTATTTTCTTCTCTCATTGTTTGTCCAGCCTATCTTATCGAGGTGGACCTGCTGATATAGTTAGTAATATGTGCATACAAATGCAGCTGGCTTTGACAGCACCCAAGTGGCACATAAAAACATGGCTTCGACAGCAGCAACACCGACACGCTGACAGGCAAAAAAGCCACTTACATACAAAATTTACCAGGTTAAAAAAAGAAAAGACAACACAAAAAGATAGCAAAAAAAATTGTTAGTAGTTCAAGGTCTGTTTGTTGGTCTTTAGGAGTGTTTTCCAGATGAGTCTTGTGGGATGCCACGTCCTGGCCCCAAAGTCCAACCTTTATACTCCCTCAGGATCTCTTTGCTCTGCTTCCCCCGCTGCTCCATTGCACGCCCCAGTGTTTGCCTCATTGTGGTGGGGTCAGCTCAGCTGCACATCCCCCACTGTGTCTCAAGTGCTGTCTTGTGTAGGGCCATGGGTTGGTGTAGGATGTCACATCTCACAGTGTGGCCAGCTGTATGGTCCTCTCTGTATGATGAGCACTTCAAGTCGGGCTATGGTCTTCTGAGCTTGGTGGGCCGAGGTGTACTCCACTCCATCCTTCCTCCTTCCTTTGTTTCAGCTTCCTTCTGGGTGTGGTGTAGTGGGTCAGTTCTTTTCCCACACCAGACGATCTATTTTCATTTTCTGTGGTACTCCTTTCAAATGTGGGGGTCAGGCTAATTCTGGATTGGGCCAGTGTATGGTCCAGTCTCTTTGTGTAGTCCTCCGTACTTTACGTTGCCCTCCTTGTTTGGTGTGTCATGGTGGGGTGCGTATGCATGTTCCAGTTCTGTGGGGACAAACTTAGTTTTTTACAATGATTACATGAAGAGATTAGCAGGTGTTTACAATATCTTTTTTAAAAATCATTTTATTAGGGACACATACAACTCTTATCACAATCCATACATATATCAACTGTGTAAAGCACATTTGTACATTCATTGCCCTCATCATTCTCAAAATATTTGCTCTCTTCCTGACATAATCACTGAAGAGAAAATGGGTGCATAAGCAAATATGATGAAGAAAGCTGATGGTGCTCAGCTATCAAAAGATATTGCATCTGGGGTCTTAAAGACTTGAAGGAAAACAAGCGACCATCTAGCTCAGAAGCAACAAAGCCTACATGGAGGAAGCACACCAGCCTGTGCGATCACGAGGTGTAGAAGGGATCAGGTATCAGACATCATCAGAACAAATTATCATTGTGAATGAGGAGGAGTACAGAGTAGAGATCCAAAGCTTATCTGTAGGCAATTAGACATCCCCTTATGGAAGGGTCACGGGGAGGCAAAGAGGCAGTCTTGGTGCAATGGAGCAACGATGAAAAATATAACTTTCCTCTGGTCCTAAATGCTTCTTCCCCGCCCACCCACTATCATGATGCCAATTCTACGTTACAAATCTGGCTAGACCAGAGGAGGTACACTGGTACAGATAGGAACTGGAAATACAGGGAATCCAGGACAGATGACCCCTTCAGGACCAGTGGTGAGAGTGGCGATACCGGGAGGGAGGAGCGAGGAGGTGGAAAGGGGAACAATTACAACGATCTACATATAACATCCCTGGGGGACAGACAACAGAAAAGTGGGTGAAGAGAGACGTCGGACATTGCAAGATATGACAAAATAATAATTTATATATTATCATGGGTTTGTGAGGAGGGGGGAGCGAGGGGAAAAAATGACCTGATGCCAGGGGCTTAGGTGGAGAGCAAATATTTAAGAATGATGAGGGCAATGAATGTACAAATGTGCTTTACACAATTGATGCATGTATGGATTGTGATAAGAGTTGTATGAGCCCCTAATCAAATGAGTAAAAAAAAAATGTTGAATGAAGAAAAAAAATCAAACAACAGAATATAGCCATAAATACTTTCTGGGAGGGGGGGACCCACTGTCATGTGGATGACCTCATAGGTTTTATTTAGTCTTCAAAATAACCTATCTGTGAAGTAGGTTCTATGGTCTATATTTCATATTCATGAAAATGGAAACAGTTTAGTGATTTGTCCAAGGGTACAGGCAGTGGTGGGATTCAAATAATTTAACCGGTTTGTTGCCCCAATTATAATTTTTAAATGTAAAAAAGATATCCTTAAAGGTAGTTTATTATATAGTTATTATTTAAATAAGAACAAAAGAGGTATATAAAACTAACTTTTATGGAAAAGTTTAGAAATAATGCAAATATTAAATTATGCCAGGCAAAAACACAAACTATTATTTAAAATATTTCCATATTGCTTCGGCCTCCTCACTTGCAGTAATCTTTGCTTTTCTCCTAGCCTCATCGGCTGTGTGATTTCTCCTTAATCATCTCTTCACTGTAGGAGTAGGAGCTGGGCAATTAGACAACAGTCATTGTGTTTGATTAGAACCAGGTGACTTCTTTTCTCTGAACAATTATGTCCATCTTTGAAAACCCACTCTCCACTTCTGCTGAACTTACAGAAATTGTCCGGACAATATTTTTTACCTCTTTGAGCACTTTCAGGAATTGCATAGTTCCCTCGCATTACCTCCTGGGAATTTGGGTGTAACACAAAACCCAAAGGAATCCCAGCGTGTCACTCCCTGGTTGTTCGACACTTTTAAAAAGCATTTTTCTTCTATGTTTGCTGAGTGATGTCATAAACGCAAGGGAATAAAAATGCGCGATTCCATCAAAAGTATGAGCTTTATGGCATGATCACATACATAGAACAAGCGTTCTTCATCCCTATGGATGGCAAGAGCATTACTCCGAGCGCTGAGGATACACTGTTGCGCGGATGGACTTTAAGGGTAGGGAATGAACATCTGTGATCGCCACATTGGGCGGCTGCGCCCACTACTGCCTACGGGCACGAGTGTTAGAACCAGCGTTTGAATCCAGGTCGGTCTAAGTTCCACTGGACACGCATGAAGCGGGGATGTTGTTCCAGTGGGCCGTTCTTCGCCTTCCCAAGTCTTCCCTGGGCAACTTTACCCCTGAATTTTAACACGGAAACCTTACTGGACGCGCTTCTCCCCTTAGCTGGGGCTTTGCCTGCTTCGGGTCGTGGTGGTGGAAGGGTGGCAACGTCACAAACCTCTCTCCTCCCATTGCTGCAGGCTCACAAAGGCCGCGGCAGTTGCCCGAACGCCTGGCGTTACCGAGCGCACGCGGCTGGGGGGGCGGGGCGGGCCACACGCGGTCACGTGGTCGCACGGAGCCAATAGCGGAGGCCCACGCTTCCCAGACAGCCGCGCGCTCCCCGCGCCCGCGCCGCCCCCGCCCGGCCAGGCCCCGGCGCTCGGTGCGCCGGCTTTGCGAGTCCCCGGAAGCACGAGCCGGCCATCTCGTGGGTTCCCACCCAGCGTTCCCTTCCAACTCGGCGCGCCGGGACCTCGTCCGGATTGGCTTGTTTGGGAGCCGGGAAAGGGACCCATTTGAGGCCAGGACCGTTTCCGGAAGCGCGCGGCAGGAAGTTATCTAGGGCTTCGGGAGTCCTGCTGAGAAAGTGCTCTGCGCCGCGCCGGTGGCGGGTAGAGCTGGCGGTGGGTCGAGGAACCGGTGGCTTGGTCCAGCCGCAGCTAGAGGTCCGTTTTCATTACGGCACCACGGCCCCCTCTTCCAGCCCCGAGCCGGGTGCGGCTGCCCGGCAGACCACTTCAGACTCCATAGCGCTGCTCCTAGGGGTGTCTCCCTGGACAGCGCCTGGGCCTCCAGCCAGGGGACGGGGTCCCAGCACCCCAGGCCGCAGTAAGAAGTACCTTTTTAGCCCCGCCTCCTGCCCCTCTCTCTGAATCACCGACCCCCTGCTCCAGGGAGACAGCCCGAGACCTGGGACTGCTTAGACTGATCCACAACGCTCTGCCCCGGCTCCCCTCCAGCGGGTCTCTGCATCCTCTCTGATATGTCACCCACCATCTCCCACAAGGACAGTAGCCGGCAACGGCGAACAGGCACTTTCAACCACTCTCTGGATATGAAGAGCAGTCCTCTGCCCCCAGGCGTCTGGGATGACAATCATCCGGATTCCATGGGGGCGGAAGGGGACAGGGAAGCACTTCTGCGGGCTAGCGGCATCGGTGCCGTCTCGAAAGCCCCACGGGGTTGCCGCGCCGAACTAAGCAGCATTTTGCTGCTGCTGTTCCTTTACGTGCTTCAGGGCATTCCTCTGGGCCTGGCGGGAAGCATCCCACTCATTTTGCAGAGCAAAAATGTTAGCTATACGGACCAAGCTTTCTTCAGTTTCGTCTTCTGGCCCTTCAGTCTCAAATTGCTCTGGGCCCCTTTGGTCGACGCGGTGTACTTCAGGAGCTTCGGTCGTCGCAAGTCTTGGCTTGTCCCTACGCAGTACACCTTGGGACTCTTCATGATCTATTTATCCACGCAAGTGGACAGTCTGCTCGGAAACGTCGATGGCAGACCCCCCGACGTGGTCGCTCTCACTGTGACTTTCTTTTTGTTTGAATTCCTGGCCGCCACTCAGGACATCGCAGTGGATGGTTGGGCATTAACAATGCTTTCCCGGGAAAACGTGGGCTACGCGTCCACTTGCAATTCGGTCGGCCAAACTGCGGGCTACTTTTTGGGCAACGTTTTGTTTTTGGCCCTTGAATCTCCTGACTTTTGTAACAAATATTTGCGGTTTCAGCCACAAGCCAGGGGCATCGTTACACTTTCAGGTAGTGTATGTAAACATACGATGCTGTCGGGTGTGTTTGACGTGTATGAATCCTTTGATGTAGGGTGTGTCGTTGAAAGAGCTTGTTCTTTAAATGTCTGGAGTCGTTTGGTGGGAGAAGAGCTGAGGTAAGTTTTCTGGACTGCTGAAGTGGGCTGCTTTGAATTGTAAGTGTTATCCAAGTCCAGCGATGACACGAAAGGACGCTTCACTCGCCATTTCCTTGCAGCCATCCTGCAGAGGCAGCCCATCAAATCACACTGGCCTCTGATGGAAAATAACTGAGTGTGGGATCCTTCAGCCCTTGTCTAAGACACAGGTGCATATTGAAAAGAAGTAGGCTAACACAAAAGTGTCCCATTGAAAATTCTAACTTTGCTTTCTGGTCCATTTCTATCCCGATTTCGATATCAAGAGTCCCCATCTAGTCTTCTGGAGAATGAAACAGGCACTAAACAATTCTTTCAAACAATTCTGATGATTCTGCTCAGTGGCTGGGTGGCTAAGGCTCACAAGAAATGAGGGAGCTTAGAGTTGCCAGCTGTTAACTGCCTGTGGGAGTTGGGCTGTGAATCACATTGGATGTGTTCTTGAATGATAAGATCCCTTGAAGTGGAGGTCCCCAAAATGCAAGTACGGAGGTGGAAATGCACGGAGGCCTAGAAGTATTACAAAGTACAGGACAGTTTTATGATGTTCAAAGTGCTGGAAACCGTGATTTTGAGGACTGAATTTGAGAAAGGGTGTTGAAGAAATGTGGTAGCAAAAGGATTTTAATTCCTCTAAGCCAAAATCTAGCCCCACTGCTGCTGTGTCGATTCCAACTCCCCGGCAGTGAGCCTGGAGAACAGAGCAGAACCGCCTGTGGGGTTTCCTAGGCACAGTCATTGCTACGCTTGGGCACATTGTTGGGGCGACTGTGTCAGTTATGCTTGTTGAGGCTTCTCTTCTCTCGTGCTGACATTCTCAGCCACTACAATTGCTTAAATGGTTATGCGTTTTCCTCAATTGGCTTGAGGCTGAAATTGTTTTATTGCTTGTCAGGTAGCTGGATTTGGTCCAGATGTTTTGGGATCCATTGCCGTTCTCTGCACAATTCTCTGCCTGGAAAGACCTTGTGGATATACCTAAAGCACATCTTGTTTTTTGTGTATTTGCTTTTCATTTTGTTTGGAGTTATCATATTACCAAGGATGACTAATGAGACGATTACTTGAAAAAAATCATTTTATTGCGGGCTCATACAACTCTATCACAATCCATACATTCATCCATTGTGTCAAGCACATTTGGATGATTGATGACTTAACATGAAGTTTTCCTTGAGAAATTTTAAGAGCCTATAGAAACAGTAACTAGCTAAATTAGAGTTTTCTCATAAGAATGATTAATAAAACATCATTCCAGGAAATGCTGCTGTGAATTCAGGAGCTGTTATTTCCTCTCTTCCCACACTATTCTCCAACGTGTGGATTAAAATAGTGTTGATTCTTTATTTAAACTTACTGGTTACTTGAAGTAGCAGTTTGTTTTGTGGAATTTGAACCTTTTTCCCAGGACAGTTAGGAAACAGCTTACTTTTTAACTAACTTTTTAAACAATCTGTAATGGACTGCTGTATTTCACTGAGGCATTTTAGTAAATTAAAGGATCTTACATTTTCATTCTCCATTAACCTGAGGAACCAATGCCCAGCTAACAAGGCAAGGATCCTCAACTCCAGGAGATTGTTGACTCCCAGGATTGCTAGACATGAGCATCCAAAAGAAACTGGAGATTTTTCTTTTATTTGCTCATTTTTGAAAACATGTAGTAAACAAAAATCAAACTCAATGTCTTAGAGTTGATTTCTATTTATAGTGACCCTATAGGAACCAACAGAACTACTCCTTAGGTTATCCGAGATAGTAACTCTTTACAGGAGCGGAGAACCTCATCTTTGCCTCTCAGAGCAGCTGGTGGGTTTGAATCGATGACCTTGTGGCGAGCAGTCTAACACAGCCCCCAGTGCCATGAAGGCTCCTTAAAAACACTTAATAGGCTTATGTGAAAGATGCTTTTAGGCTAGATTCAGCTTGTCAACTACTAGTTGAGAGCCTCTGCTTTGGAAGTATTATTGGTAACAATCAATTAGGAGAAGCTATTGGATGAGGAACAGGATGTAGTATTTGGATTTAGAGGTGGAGACCTGGGTAGTCTGACACTGGAGAAGAGCACTAAAGATAGAGGGATAAAGTCGTTTACAGATACAAATGTACTTATAAGCGTGAATTAGAGAAAAAGGAAGTTTTGCGTAAGGAAAGCTGATGCCATAAATGAGGATTTAGTTAAACTTGTAGTGATGATAGTAAACAGGATTTGTGAAGTCACTTATGATTTGAAGTGAGACGAGAACAGGACCGTTCATTCATACTTACTTAGTCATTGTTGTGTCCTGCTGTCCGTGCTCCCCGAACTGGAAGTCCTGGTGGTGCTGTGTGGTAAGCCTTGGGCTGCTGACTTTCCAAGATTGGCCCTTCAAGCCCACCAACTTCTCTGCAAGAGGAAGTTGAGGCTGGCTGCTCCTGTAGAGAGTACAGCTGCGGAAGCCCTGGATAGGGTCCCTGTGGGTTAGAGTAGACTCTGTGGCAGGGTGTTTGTTTTTAAGACAATACCAGAAGCTGCTTCCTTGGCTTTGTGCCCCTATACCATGTGTGAATTAAAGTTACCGTTTAACTTAGGGCTTCGTCACCACTGTCTGCTTTAAAGAGGATTGTCACCTTATCCTCAAGTTACAAGGAAACTAGAAATACTCTGATGTGGAGACAGTGATTAGAAGCTGAAGCCGTTTTAGCTTGTTCTTAGTCTTTCATACCAGCGGTAGCAAGAGATGACGATTTTGTCCATTGTAGCTGGAAGAATATATGAAGCAAATTATTGTTTTGCTTAGAGAAATCAAACACTAGTTTATTACTTGAAGAATTTTAATTTTCAGTTTATGGAGATGCCATTAATTAGAAGTTCTGGTGACACTAAAAGTAATTTAGTTTCTTTCAGGCCTTCCTAAACAGCTGATTTAAACAAAATAAAGAACAAAAAGTCAAGAGAGTAGAAGCATTTTACAGATGAAATGAATGGAAAATCGATTGATATTAACATTACTTATAAGAATAGTCAAATTCATTTCTTTTGAACTATGTACTCTATTAACATAAATAGAAATTGTTATTTTAATGATTAATCATAAGACTATTTCAGTATCTTAAGATACACTAGTGCATTTTTTTAATGGATACCTTTGCACTTAATAACGTTCATGGTGTCCTTTCTATTTTCTAAAATTAATTCTAGGTTTCTCATTGTGGAGAAAAGGGTCTACCCTAGAACACAGGTCTCCATGTACACGTGTCCCTGGTGTTACCAGGCTCCTTCCCAGCTAGATACATGCAGCTTCTCAGCACCATGCTGCCACAGCACAGCCTTGAATTGTGCTTGGGAACACTGTGTGATGGTGTCATGTAGGCTCTATGGTGTGATTTGGTTATGTTTCAGGTCTGGGAATATTCCCGATTTTTCCCATATAGAGTAATGGTAAGTGCTTCCCTGTATACCATTTCAATGTATGAAAGATTTCATAGGAATGCTCTAGTTTCAGGTAGCAGAGGAGATCTGTATGTGTAAAGCAGTTTAGGTTCTTTAATTTGCATAGTTTGAACAGCGAGCTTTGCTTTGAGGGAAAGTATTCTTAACAGATAGTAAGTAATTACACTAATTCAAAAAAATTCTTATTAAAAATTATTCAGCTAGTTTTATGGTTTAATCTTTATGTCAAAAAAACAAAACCCCACTTCCCTTGAGTGTTTTTCCAACACTTGAAAAGTGTGAGACTCAAATTCAGGAGATCTTGGTTCAGTATCTGCCTCTACTTCTTAGTAATTTCACCTTGGCACGAATTTACGTATGCTAAATGTCTTCTTCATCTTCTACATCTCTACACGGTGTTCCTCTCTCGTGGGTTTCGAGAGTCTAATGAGAACATAGGAGGAGTGAGCGTATACATGCTAAGGAGAATTTACTGTACACCTGTTGTAAACAAAGAATGCTTGCTGTCTGCCTCCTTCATAAAGGAAGTTCAGGAAGCTATAGCGATCGTGTTCAAGGGCACAACAGCAGGAGCAAAACCAAATCCTGCAGGGAAACCCTGATTCAAGAAGGCTCTGTTGTATTTGAGAAGAGGTTACTCCTTATCCAGGAGCAATAAAATAAGACTTGGTAAGCAGAGTACGATTTTAGAATGTTACACCCAGAAAGCATCGTGTTTCTTCTCTCAAGTCCTCTTTTACGGATGAAGAAATTGAGACAGAGTTATCCAAAAACCTTGTTGTGGCAAACTGACAGGCAATTCTAGAGAGAACAAGTTTGGATGTTAGTCATGAAGGAGTCACACCACAATTTTTAAATGATTTAGATTGTAACTGCAGAAAGCATAAATGTATTAAGCCTCAGTGTATTCATTGACAATTGGATCTAGCAATAACTAGCACATTGGGTTGATGTAGTAAAGGAGATATTTGAAAAATGCCTAGCATATGCCAAAGAAGGGAAGCATTCTAGCACATGCCTTCAGAGGATGTGAAGCTTCTTGATTTTGAGTTGTAACTTATTCTTTAATAAACCACTTACCTGTTTTAAAAAAGAAATCTGTCTAGCATATTTGTGGCACATGGTATGCATTACTGCCTATTACCATTCTTCTTAGTGGTTATGCAGAATCTTAGAGTCAGTTGTTCGCCTCCCTGTCATTTACGGAAACAACCAAACAGTATTTGTCTGTGTCTCATTCTGAGCTGAACAGTACGAGGAAATTGCTTGTCTATCACAATGTTGAAAACTGTGATACAGAGCATTAAGAACGTGTTGCTCCTAATCTGTTCTGACTCATGATGACTCCATGTGTGTCAGAGTAGAACACAGTGCTCCTCAAGGTTTTCGATGGCAAGTTTTTCTGAAATAGATTGCCAGGCCTTACGTCTGAGGTGCTTATAGGTGGATTCAAACCTCCAACCTTTCAGTTAGCAGGACATCTTCAAACCAGTTATTCCTAGTTCAGACACAGCTGACGATGTGACAGATCTGAAATTGTAAAACATGGGGGAGCTGGAATGGGGAAGATGATGATTTGAGGTTCTGTTAGAGACTTTCATCTCCTTAGAAAACAGGGGCAGCATGTGCAGTGCATAACAACCAAACATCTCTTGACTGGCAGAGTTGGAAATGGCCCTAGTCAATGGTACTTCTTTTGAGTGAGTCACACTACAGTCTAGCAGTGACCCAGTCTCTTACATCAGGCTGCTCAAAGGGTTCACTACGATTCTTCAAGTCTCCCATTCCAGTTACTGCTCTGCTTCATCTAAACTTTAAAAGTTAGGATCTACTCTGATTCTACTTCATGGGCAATGACTAAACCAGTTCTTACTGGTTCAAAGCCCTGGTTAGCAGCAAGCACATTAACTGTACCTACCACTGACTGTATAGTAGTGTTTATTCTCTGTGCTGAGACGGTACCTTGAACATGGTGGGTACATAAGTGTTGATAGTTTTTTGGTAAGCGATGTTAGTGGAGGAAAAGTTGAACATAGAATTATTTAGTGTTAGATGCGTCATTACAAAAGTTAATTAAAATTTAAAACATTCTTGATTTCAGATTTCCTTTTTTTCTGGGGAGCTATATTTTTAATAACAACAACTTTAGTTGCCCTTCTGAAAAAAGAAAATAAAGAAGTATCAGTAGTAAAAGAAGAAACACAAGGAATTACAGATACCTACAAGTTGCTTTTTGCAATTATAAAAATGCCAGCTGTTTTGACATTTTGCCTGCTCATTCTAACTGCAAAGGTAAGAGATTTATAAAGCAAAATCACCATCGAGCTTTCATGGTCTCCTCATAACGTAAGTCCTTTTCTGTCACCATTAGAATTTAAAAATGAAAAGGCAGTATTTTTATTTGTTAACTATAATACAGTGTGATGATGAAAAATATAGTTTCAAAGATTGTCTTGGTATTGTGATAAGAATTAGATCACTATGAAATACTTCTTATAAGGGAAGTCTTATTTATTTAACAACATTGATACTTCAAATAGAAATAAAAACCTTGAGAAAATAAAGTTGATTCCAACTCATAGCAGCCCTGTAAAGGGTCTCTGAAGCAAATTCTTTACAGAATCGGCGGCCTCGTCTTTCTCCCTTTGAGTCATTGTTAGGTTTGAACCACCAACCCTGAGATGAGCAACCCTCAAATCATGAAGCCCCCAGAGGCCCAGGCAGTGTTTGTTCTGCTCTACATAAGGACATCCCGAGTTGCAGCCAAGGTGCAATTAGGGGAGGGGACCTGTATCAAATATGAAAGACTCAGGGAAGATCGTATATTGTCTAATTATGTCACTGAGAAATAAACAGTAGTGTTTTTGTGTAATTCCTCTACCATTTTTCTATGTATACATGTATATATACTATGCATGCGTATTTTTTAATATGTATGTGTTTATGCAAATACACACTTGAAGCACAGATTATATTATATCTTGTTTTTGTCATCTTCCAAGTATATCTTGTACCATTAAATCATATTTGAAAGCATTCTTTTTAATAACCAAAACTAACAACCAAAACCTCTTTGTCATCAAGTGGAATTCCAACACATAGCAGCCGTCGAGGCAAGAGTGGAGCCAAGGCTGTCTGTCGTTACCTTTATCTCCTGGGGAGTCGTTTGTGGGTCTGGGCCATTGGCCTTCCTTCGGTAGCATAGTACTTACTGCGCACGTTAGACAGCCGTCTACGCCACTGGGTAAATTTTCCTTCAGTCACTTGTCATTTTGATGTTCTAGTTTAATTTTCTCATGGATTTTACTTTTAAAATATACTAATGAACATAGTTGAACTCAGTCTTTCTTTGATACTTCCTTCCTCAGATTCTTAAGTAGGTAGTTAGTCAATAAATAAACATGATGGTCAAATTGCTTTTTAAAAAGTTATCTAATTTATATTGTTCCCAATAGTGGATAAGAAAAGTGTTTCAGTTGCATAGTTACGAGTCCAATGTTCTTGGCAGTAAACCTCCCTAAGGAACTTCTAACATGATAGATTCATTTTCCTGTTTTTATACCTTATATAAATGAAATAGACAGTGTGCCCTCTTGTGTCTAGTTCTTTTGCACAGCATTGTTTTTGGTGTCCATATTTATAGAAGTATAGTTTATAAACTGTACACTATAGTTTGTTCATTTTTGTGGCTTGTATTTTGGATATGAGTATTATACAGGTGTATTATGAACACAGTAAACACAGTCAATATTGAAATCATTTTGCAGATGTTTTTGTGTATCATTTAATATGTAAAAATCAAAAGATGTTTAAACTATTTTTGCATATCTTATTACAAAAAAGATATGAAATGTGAAATGTAAGCAAAATTATTTGCTGTGTTTAGGTGAAATATCTCTGACCTTTAGTTTTTTTGTTGGTATAATATACTCTTTAGTTTCACCCAAGAAGTTAAAGTGTATAGTATCTATCATTCATTTTATTAAAAAGTTATTATTTGATATCATTTAACACTTACCGAAAAGCTTTCAGAAGAGAAACACCTCCCAAATAAGCTTAATTTTTCCTAGTCAGGGATCCAACTCAAGATCACACGAGTTTTGTTTTTTTTTTGTCCCTCATGAAACTGATGTTTTTGAAGAGTACAAGCCAAGTTATACTATAGAATGTCTTCAGTTTGGGCTTATCTGCTGTTTTTCTTAACTCGCTGCCATCTAGTCAATGCTGACTCCTAGGGACCTCCTGCAGATTTCTGAGAGTGTACCTATTTACAGGAGTAGAAAGCCCAGTCTTTCTCCCACGGAGCTGATGGTGGTTTTGTACTGCCGACCATGCAGATCAAAGCCCAACATGTAACCACTATGCCACCAGGGCTCCCTCTAGGTCCAGGTTATTCATGTGTGGCAAAAACATCACATGAGTAATATTGTAGCCTTTTCAGGGAATTCTTTCAGCAGCCACTTGATGACCATTTTATTCTATTCTGTGTTAATGCTTGCTTAATCCATTTTAAAGTTACTGTTTTTCATTTTATAATTAAAAACTAATTTATGGGACCAGACACATAGATATTATACTTTATTTGAGCCTTTATTTACTACTTTGCCATTGTTTTTAAGAATTGATCTTGTTATAATTATACTTTTTCTTCCCTTTCGTTTTACTCGTGCCTGCAGATGTAATGCGTTCTCAGAATCACTTGACACTTAGACGACCTTTGGGATTTGTGTTATGGAACCAGGACCATTAAAATGTGTATGTGTGTTAGTGAGGCTTTATTTTAATCAGATCGAGTGGGGATCCACTGAAGGCTTTTTTCTTCAAATTAAGACATTTAAACCAGTTTGTTCACATTTGACTACTATTTATTATAACATCTGTTTTGAAAGAAAATTTAGTTGTCATGAGAACCATCTAGAGCACCTAAGAGTACTAAATTTGCCTTTGGTTTTACTCAACGTTGTTAGTCACCACACAGGACAAATACCTTTTGTAACTTGATTATCGTACCAGATCAAACCTTAGGCTGCCAATGTCTACTTGTATTGGCACGGGCCAGTGTCTCAGTTACCTGGAAATACCACAAGTTGGTGGCTTCATTTTCTCCCAGACCAGGAGACTAGAAGTCAAATCTCAAGCACTGGCTTGAGGATAACCCTTTCTCTCTCTGTTGGCTCTGGAGGAAGGCTTTGTCTCCTCAGCTTCTGCTTCCTGCTTTCTAGGAGATCTCTACATGTCTCGACAGCTCTCATCTCTGCTCTCTGGCTTGCTTTTATACCTCAAGGTATTCCTTATACCAATGTGTCTTGTTAACATAGCAAAATCTACCGCTTGACAAAATGGGATTATAACCATAAGCATAAAGGTTAGGATTTATAAAATTTGGGGGGGGGGGCGATGGGATGGGAAAATGAGCTTCTGGAAGAGCTTCTATATGCTTAGAGGAAAATATTTTCTAAATCATAAATTACAATGTT
Organism: Tenrec ecaudatus; assembly: GCF_050624435.1. Classification (NCBI taxonomy): domain Eukaryota; kingdom Metazoa; phylum Chordata; class Mammalia; order Afrosoricida; family Tenrecidae; genus Tenrec; species Tenrec ecaudatus. Next base: position 153,765,176 of record NC_134533.1, on the reverse strand, counting down.
TTGTTTTTGTTTTGTATTATAGATTGGATTTTCAGCAGCAGATGCAGTCACAGGACTGAAATTGGTAGAAGAAGGAGTTCCCAAAGAACATTTAGCCTTATTGGCAGTTCCAATGGTCCCTTTGCAGATAATATTGCCTCTGATAATCAGCAAGTACACTGCAGGCCCCCAGCCACTAAACATATTTTATAAAGCCATGCCCTACAGGTAAGGGTGAAATAAAATCTTTCCTAATTTTTAAAATGTTAGCATGAGAAACATACCTCAGTATTCCTGATAATCTGATTATAGAGTGAGTAAATATGGGAAAAGACAAGAAATACATGAGAAAAGACATGAAAAACATTTGAACATTCTGCGCCATTTGGACGCATCTTTTTCTCCTTTTAACCTCGTAGCAGGTTGACAGAGCCCTGCAGGCACAGTGGGTGAGGCATTAGGCTGCTCACCGCCAGACTGGCCATTGAAACCTACCAGCCGCTCTTCAGAGGAAGACGAGGCTGTGCCCTCCTCCGTAGAGGGACACTTTCAGAAACCCTGTCTCGGGTTGCTGTGAATTGGAATTGACTTGATGGCGGTGGTTTGGTTTGGAACACATTTTTGATATGTGCTGCTTTCTAGCATATGGTAGGTCCAGGGACTTTTGATTGTTGTGAAAATGGAGCCCAGTGTTCTCTGTTTCCTACAGGTTATTGCTTGGATTAGAGTATGCCCTTCTGGTGTGGTGGACCCCTAAAGTGGAACATCAGGGAGGATTCCCTGTGTATTTCTACATCGCAGTGCTGCTGAGCTACGCGCTGCATCAGGTAAGCCGGTTGTGCTTTCCCAGGAAATAAACTCGTCTAGTAAAACAGGGAAGACCTTTTTCTAGAGTAACCTTGAAGTAATGATAATGTTAAGATTTAACTGTGAACTTGAAACACAAATTAATTTTTCTCTGGGTTTTGATTTAGTGAGTTCACTTCACGCAAAAAGAGCTCCATGATCTCTCATTTCTGTTTCATTTAAAGAGTATTTCATTTCTAAAGCCCATTAGTTCTTGTTAAGTAAGTAGCCCCACGCATGGCCCATCCCTAGATGTGGGTCCTTTTTAAAATGTAATTCCTAGCACTGTTTCTAAAGTATTGAAAAATAATGATTTCTACTGAGTTACAGATCCTAGGTCTCTGGCTTAGATTCGATATTTAAATTTATGACGTACCTTTAGTCATTGTGGAAGCCGTCTGTTAAAAAGTATTTATTCTCTTTTGTTAAATCTGCTTTTTACCCATAAAAGAAAAGATCCCCGCTTTGCGCTCGCCTCACTTAAACTGCTTTGTAGAATGAGGTTTTGTTTGGGGAGCTCACCGGGACTGAAGTAAATAGCAGAAGCCCAGTAGTAACCTTTGGGACTCATGCAATTTCAGACATACCTTGTCGTAGTGTGTGCCACTTTATTGCACTTTGGAGCCATGGTTGCACAGTGGGTTATGCATGGGGTTGCCAACTGTGAGGTTAGCAGTTCAAAAGCACCAAGCACCCCACAAGAAAAAGGTGAGACCTTCTACTCCGTAAACAGCTCTGGTTTCAGAAACCTCCAGAGTAGTTGTACTGTGTCCTGTCGGGCCTCAGAGTCAGAGTGACTCGATGGCAGTGAGTTTGGTTTTTATAGTTACTGCACTTGACAGATAACTGTTTTGTTGTTGATTTTTTTTTAGAAAATTGAAGGGTTGTGGCATCCCTGAGTTGAGCACATCTTAGCACCAGTTTTCCAACAGCATGTGCTAACTTCATGTCTGTATATCATATTTTACAATTCTCACAATATTTCAAACTTTTTCATACTTCTGTTATATGTAATATACTGCAGTACAATGTGAAAAATAACTTATGTGCACTAGGAAACCAAAAGTTTGTATGCTTTATTTTGATACTCATTTTATTGTGGGGGTTTGGAACAGTTTGAAATATCTCTTACGTATGCCAATGTATATTTCAAAGTCACTTTGGATTATCCTGGGGGATGTAGGATAAATAATTTAAAAGCTATATTTACCAACTTCTCACTTAGTTTTTAATTAAAACCTGACAAAATAACTACCTTATTTAGGATAATTTTTTGTTGCATATCTGATTTAGGAGAATTCCATAGTGGATCATGGTCTAATGAATTAAGTTTATAAACTTATGGAAACCAGGTTGTCAAACACATTTTTTCTGTTTTGAATATGAAAAGAAATTATTGAGTATTAAAAGAAATGCTACCCCAGTCACGACTCTGTTCTCTGTGTAAGTAATGGAAAAGTGAGGATGTTATCTAAAAATCATTTGTTTGACTTTAGCCTTTATTAGAGAATTCCTCAAAATGTCGTCAGTGAAGCTCAAACTATTGGGTGTTATATGGGTAGGTCAAATAAAATGGACAAAAGATGTCTGGCATAATCCAGCTTCTCTTTCAGCAGCATCTTTTTCATTACTTCAGCAAACACTAAGTGAACTCTTCTGTGTCAGAAGCTATGCTAAAAACTAAAATATAACAATGATTAAATCACATAAGGAGCCTACACTTTTTGGGGGGGCCTACATTGTAAAGGGGCTCAGAGGCCTGTAGTAAAAGGAACCTGCCTACCTTTGTGTCCCTTAGCTTCTGTCCGTCTTACTTGATCTTAGACCTCCTCTCTCCTGACCCTGTGGGGGCAGTGCTCTGAGGAGCGCTGTTCTGGGACATAGCCTGTATCTCTCCATCTCCTGAATGAAGTGTTCATCTGCTCGGCTCTCCCTGTGCCCTGAAAGGAGGCTAACTCTCCAGTTTGTTACCAAAAAATTTGAAATCGTATTTTTCATATATATATGACAGAAAATAGAAGTATGCATTTGTTAATGTTTCTTTGAAAATTTTAGTGATTTATAAAGGGTACTTCAAAAAGTCAATGGGAAAAAATTCCCTTATTCTTTCATTCCATTTCCCCATGAACCTCTTAGAGAACCCTCGTATATCATAGCTACATTTAACATATAATTGCATATACATACATATATGTAATATATAATTAGGTGCAAATAATGCTTTTTTCTCATTTCTACATGCATCTTTCAGTGCCATCTTTCTCTGCTGAGCTTTCCTTGACTACCTTTGATAAAATCAATTTCTCATTTCTGCCCTAGTGGCATGAGTAAGTAGCATAGTACTTACCACATTTCGTCATCATTAATCTGTTTTCCCAACCTAAAATACATTTCTTCAAGGACACAGACAGAGACTTTATGTTCTGTCTGTATTGTCATGAACTGATGTATAGTCTGGCTTATAATAAGTGCTCAGGAAAGGTTTGTTGAATTAAATAAGGATCATGAAAAATGATTTTCAAGTTTTAAAATCTTAACCCTTAACTCTGTAGAGAAAACCATGCTACTGTATTCTGAAGATGTTTTCTATTTTTACCATAGGTTACATTGTACAGCATGTATGTGTCTATAATGGCTTTCAATGCCAAGGTCAGTGATCCACTTATTGGAGGCACATACATGACACTCTTGAATACCGTTTCCAATCTGGGAGGAAACTGGCCTTCGACAGTAGCTCTTTGGCTTGTGGACCCCCTCACAGTGAAAGAGTGTGTAGGAGCATCAAACCAGAATTGTCGAACACCTGATGCTGTTGAGGTATGTTTTCATTTAATCGAATATTGAGCTTCTGAGATTCATTTTGCTTCTAGCAGTAACATGTACCTTTTACTTATTTTAAGTCATATTTCCCCTTATTTCTATATGGTATTTCTACATAGTTCCTGTTATACAAATGTAAATTTTGGAGGGATACGCTTCCTATCAAAACTGAGAAGTATTACACACTCACATCACTTGAAGGTGCTTCTCAGCAGTCTCTCCCAACTCAAGAAGTCACTGTTTTACCCAATAGGCCCTGAATATATATATATATGATTAATAGCTCAATTGTACAATGAAAGAAACGGGCTGTTCATGTAGCAATTTCAGTGAGAACAGTTGTGAGTGCTTTGTTGACAAATTATTTCAGAATAATAGTAGTTTACTTCAGGAGCCCATTGAAAGGGAATTTCTTCACATTTCCAAATACAGAAGCTGGGTCTTAAAAATAGTATTGTTTTTTTAAAAAAGTATTATTTACAGTAATAACTGAAAGTAGTGGTCAAGTACATTAGTAGTAGCATCAGAAAAGGAGCCCTTATGGCGCAGTGGTTACACTTTGGGCTGTGATTTGCAAGGTCAGCAGTTCGAAGCCCCTCGATTTTCCTGAGAAAAAGACGGACCTCCACTCCTATGTAGAAAGTCACTGTCTTGGAAACCCACAGGAGCACTGTGAGTTGGAAGCAGCTCCGTGGCAGTGGGGGTGGCAGGTACATTAGGGAATGTTAACATGTTTTACCACTTGACGTGATTATCAAACAAAAAGTATATTTGGAAGCAAATGTTTTGAGAATGATGATGGCAACAAATGTACAAGTGGGTTTGACACAATGGATATATGTATGGATTATGATAAGAGTTGTATGAGCCCCCAATAAAGTGATATTAATCCTTTAAATTACAAAGTGGAATCACCTTAATTGCCAAATACTTCCATTTTGAAATTATGAGGTTATTTTTGTCTTTTCATTGTTACAGCTCTGCAAAAAACTTGGTGGTTCGTGTGTTACGGCGCTGGATGGTTACTATGTGGAGTCCATTATTTGTGTTCTTATTGGATTTGGTTGGTGGTTCTTTCTGGGTCCAAAATTTAAAAGGTTACAGGATGAAGGACCATCTTCATGGAAGTGTAAAAGGAGTAATTAATGCATAGACTGTTGGACATTCTAGAAAGGTAACTGTAGATTAGTTTTAAGAGAGGAAGCTCTGATAATCAGTGCACAGGAGTACAAAGATTATTTTTAAAGGAAATTATTAATATAAAAATGCCAAATGGTTAAAATAGAAACCTCAAACAATATTTGATTATATTTTTTGCTGCCTTGTCAATGCATTTAAAGTTTACTAAGGTCAGCAAATGATTCTTAAAATAACTTCTGACCTTGTTATTTGGTTTAATATCTTTTTAATTTTCTGACCAAAGCATGTTTAAGCTGCAATGCAGTAGTCATGGAGTGATAACCATGCAGTCAAGTATTGTTCTCAGTACGTACCATTGAACTGTATTTTAATATTTGCATAGGATATATGAAATGGAGCAGATCTTGCTATTCGGGTACTAAAAAGCTAGTCCGACTTTGTTGATGGCTAAAATCTCATTTTGTGTTGCAAATTGGGTAAGGTGTATGAAATTTGCTGAGTGTGTAGACTACTGAAATCCCTTTTTATTTTTTATTTCTTTGACCCTCACCATACTGTAATGAATTCTGTTTTTAAAAAACTACTTAAAATGTATTTCCTGCTTTTGTAGGCATTAAAGATTTATAAGATTATTCCAACTATTTTTTATAAAGTGAAAGCTCTGATTTTTAATTTATTGGTTTTCCCGCCTGTATCTTTTTTGGAAAAAATTTTAAATTCATTTTATCCTAAAGCTTATAAGATGTGGTTTTCTTGTCACAAGTGCTTCCTGGCACACAGACACAGTAAGGGATCGAGTGAGTGCTACCTGCAGGGTCATGGCACAGTCTGGAAAATCAAGGTTAAATGTTACTCTTCAAGTAGCTTTTCTTTTTATTAAACCGAGTCAAAAGAATAGTAAAGCTTTCATAGTAAGTAACATATAAATGAGTAATACCATAATTTGAAAAATGAATTTGTTTTAAAGAGTGAGAAAGACATTTGTGCCTTTGACAAATTAACTCTTAGGGTAGAAGAATGTTTCTTAATTAAGCACTTTAGTGAGAGAAGCTCTCACAATTATTTCTGCCAAACCACACACTGTATTTCCATGTATTAAAATATTATCTTCTATTTAAACTATAATTTTTAGTGGAGAATTGCTATCCCAGGAAAATGATCATTTTTAGTTTCTTAGCAATTTTCAATGTTATATATACCTAATGATAAGGTACTTTACAGATTTTGTGTTATTACTCTAATGCTAGAGCTTATATAAATCCTTCAAAATGTAGAGAAAATTGAGAGATTAAGGTATAAGTTTTACTTAACTATCTTGGTGGAAAATATAAACTAACTTTTGATTTTGTTAATATCCTGACAAAGGTTGACTGTTAGAGTGAAGAGTTCGTAAATAATGAAAGGGACTTGGGTAGGGGACAGTGGCACTCGGCAGCTGAAGACAGATAGGGACGTGGCCTCTAGGACTCATGCCTATGTGTGGGTGTCGGTGTCAGATCCTGAGGAATCACCCAGAGAAATGCTCATTTAGAGTCAAGGAGGCCACCCCAAACAACAGACGACAATTCATTGTCACATCAGTTTTCCATTATCATGTATTAAAATCAAAAGCCTACTTGAATAAAGTAAAACACACACACACAGGTGAAATGTATTTTAATGCTTAACTTTTGGATTAAGAATTAGATGGTCATAATTGCATTTTATCTCTTCCCATTTGTATCAGTGCTTATTATACATGTGTTCAAATATAGTTATAAGTATACAAATCTGTAATGATTTGAAGTTTTGAAATGTTTTTGAAAGCCTTTGACAAAGCCTTCACACTAAAAACGAAGAGGTAATTATTTTGAATTGCAGTAATTTGATTATGTATGTGCTTGTTGTGCATGCTAAAAGTGACTGGTTAGTACGTGTATGCAACTATGTTGCGTGTATTGGTCACAGTCACTGATGGCATCTTAAAAAATAACCTACCTGAATGTGAGGATCTGTCCATTTTAAGTCAATGGTACTAGAAAATACAGCTCTATTTTTATGTATTTTCCTTTATATCCAATAATCCTAAAAAATGAAACTACCCTCAAGTATGAATATTCCGTAAGTATGGATATTAATGTGTTATTATATTTACTGGTTAATTCTGGATATGAACATATGTCTGACAATATCGATGTGCTCTAGTTGCAACATGTATATATCCGATGTCGCTTTGTTTAAGATTAGCTAAAGACAAACCAAAAAGTCTCTCCTTTGTAAATATTTTAATCTTAGTTCATCAGTCATTAGGAAACAAATAAACAACCAAACTTATTCAAAATGTAAAATATATTTAACCTAGAATTTTAAAATATTTAAACCCATGAATTACAAGCCTATTGTCTATTGTTGTAAGTTCTGACTCCTGAATTTCAAGACCCTGGATTTGTACCTTTGTTTTCTTGGAAAATGTTGTTGTTAAAATCTGAAATAGATTCTAATTAAAAAAAGTGTAAGAACTGTAACCTTATTGAATATGGGCTGTACTTTGATTTATAAACATAAACATAAACTTAAAATAATAGTTGTGAAATTGTTTAAAACATCCTGAAAGCAAGATTCCAAGAAAAATCTGATGAAAACTAGGAAATTACTACATTTGTGGTACTGAACTTCAACTCAGAGAGAATAGAGTGGACAAGCTACTACTAGTAAATGGGGAAGAGGCCCTGGGGGGGTGCCAATAGTTCATGTGTACTGGCTGGTCATGGAGAGATTGTAGATTTATGTCCACCCAGAGGGGCACTTCAGGAAAAAACAACCAACAACCCTGACCTGGTGATCTTCCACAAAATCCACCCTTGGAAGCTATGGTGCACAGTTGTGCTCTTGGCTGAGTCAGACCTGACTGCACAGCAATGTGGTATCGTAGAAGAGAGGGTCCAAAGAGGTATTGTAACATTTCTGAAGTTTGCATACCACACATGATGCCTCTGGATTGTAGCTGCAATATTTTCCATGCGGGTAAATTTTACCCTTCAAAAGATACAGCTTGCTTCATGCTGGTATGTTGCATTCACATCTTGGAGAGGAAACCATGCCAAGTAAAGTAAACCAAGCACAAAAGGACAAGTACAACATGAGTCCACTGAGGTAAGCTTTTAAAAAAAATGCAAAACGGGCATAGGAAGAAAGCTACTGTCTACAAACATTCCTGGGGTGAGATGCAGGTAGTATGGCTGGGACCACATCAAATCCAGGGGTACATATGGTAGCCAACTAAAAAGGAGGGGGGAAAAAGAAAAAGAAAATTGGGTAGAGGCGGGAAAAGGGTACTAACCCACCCAAGGGGAGGGTATTGTTTATATCTCACAGGGAAAGAGTGACCAGACTTCAACCCTGTTCTCCAAGATGTGAATGCAACATACTGGCATAAAGCAGGGAACCAGTAGACAGGTCTGAGGGGCCAGCCCTAATCCCAACAGCCACTCCTACCTTCAGAAGAATTCACTTCAGAGGACAGCACTGAAGCTACAGCTCAGGGAGAGACAAGGCTGGTCAGAGCACATGAAGAAGGGGAAGGTAGAGAGTGGAGCACATCCTGGCCTACCAAGCCTTGAGGGTGATATCCCTGCTCAGAGCAGCCAATGCACAGAGAGGAACCATATGGCCGACCCCACTATGAGACATGACATCCTTCACTGACCTACAGTCCTACAGGGGTCAACACTGGAGACCTTGTGGGAATTGTGTCCTATCTGAACCCACCACACCGAAGCAAAACACTAAGGGTGGGCAACAGAACAGCAAGGGGAGCAGAGCAAGGAAGTCCCAAGGGAATACCAAAAATAGACTTTGGGGCCAGGGTGTGGCACCCCACCATACGCTACTGGACAACACTCCTAAAGGTCAACAAACAGATCTTGAACTATTTATAGGCTTTTCTTTTATTGGCACTTTTTGTTGTTGTTTTTCTCTGTCTTGTTTTTGTGCATTTTATTATCTCTGTATGTCCAGATAAGATAGGCAGGAAAAACAATCTGGAGGAGAAAACAAGGGGACCAATGGTTCCGGGAGGACATGGGAAGGTGTGTGCAGGAAGGGGAGTGGGGACCAGTGTAGCAATGATGAAACATACAACTTCCCTCTAGTTCTTAAATGCTCCCTTCCCCTCCACTATCATGATCCCAATTCTACCTTACAAACCTAGATAGATCAGAGAATGTACACTGGTACAGAGCAGAGCTGGAAACACCAAGGAATCCAGGACAGATGACTCCTCCAGGACCAGTAGTCGGTGTGATACTGGGAGGGTGGGGTGGAAAAGGGGAACCGGTCACAAGGATCTACATAAGACCCACTCCCTGGGGGATGGACAACAGAAAAGTAGATGAAGGGAGACGTCAGTGTAAGACAAGACAATTTATAAATTATCAAGGGTTTCGTCAGGGAGGGGGGAGAAGGAAGGAGGGGAAAAATGAGAAACCGATACCAAGGGCTCAAGTAGAAAGCAAATGTTTTGAGAATGATGAGGACAACAAATATACAAATGTGCTTGACACGATGTATGTATGGATTGTGATAAGAGTTGTACAAGCCCCCCAACTCTTTAATCTTTAAAATGATTATAAAAAAACTAAATTAAGTCTTCTTTCCTATAGATAAATTTTTATTTAAAATTTTATTTTGCCTTGTTAGCAGAAATCCATACAAAATCTGTTTTGTTTTCAATAGTTAATTATAACAATAATTATTCAATAAGTATTAAGAATAATGGATGACTATATTTATTTGTGTATTTGAAGGGTCACATTTTCGATGTGAAAGAATGGGTAAAAGTAGTTTCACACAGACACCAATGAAAATGAAGAACGAACTTGTTGGAAACATTTCATGTGGATTTCCAAAATGTATTTACCTAGTACTAGAAAAAGAAAAGAAACTTAAAAAAATCTATTTACAATACTACTATTATTTTACACTAAGTCCATTGCCATTTGAGTCCATGCTAGCCCATAGCAACCCTATAGGACATAGTCCAACTTGGGGACTTCCAAGACTGTCATATTTAAGTAAGCAAGCACACTGCCTCACCTTTCTTTTGAAAACCAGCTAAGTTCCACCTCCAGCAGAGTGCTTATCCTTCATGTCACAGGGCTCCTTTAAGACTAAGACTAATATTTAATAACCTTTTGGTTATAGAAGGGATGGTGATATAATACTATGTAATTGCTGAAGCTTTGCTAAGTTGCAAGGCATAATTATTTCCCCTTACATTAAAATATTACTACCCTCTTCTACTTCGGTTTATATCTGCCTGATTTGACAGTGCCAACATTTTAATGTAATCAAATTTAGTTTGGAATTGAGTCTTCCTGTTTTCTATCTGTCAAAGTTTTTATTTGAGTCTTCAAATTGCTTCCCTAATAGCAAGTAAACTGGGCATATGGAAAGTGAATTTGCCTTTCTGGAGTTCCGTTTTGCTAAAGACAAGTCACATGCCAAGTCAGAATAGTCAATGTATGGGACTCATACCCACTCTCTTAGGTGAATAGAAGCTTTGATTTAACTCTTGGGCTATAAAGAGTGCTTTTATTTTTTAATTCATTTTATTGGGGACTTGTACAACTCATCATAGTCCATAGATCCACCATTGTGTTGAGCACATAGAGTGCTCTTCAAGGGGGTTGGTTTTATTGGTGGTAGAAGTAAGGGACTGGATGATCATACTTTCTCTTTTTTAAATATTTTTTCCAAATGTATTAAAGAGCATATTAAGATATCTGTAATTTGCATAGTTCATACATAATAACACGTGAAGAATAATGTTTAATAGGACTGAATGAACAAGGTACTGGTATAATTTTTAGGGAGACAACATAGTTTATCATAAATCGCTAAAAGCTCCTTGTTGATTAAACAGAAGCAATTATTAATATAAAATTTAAATATTACAGATTATTTTCATCAATATGGCATTGAATGTTATAAAAAGGTTAATTTTATAGTCATAATTAGCACACTGACTCAAATCACATATATCAGAATTAAAGTCTAAGATTGGGACAAAGTTAACAAATTAGCGCCGTTGTATTGCTGAGTTTGTACCCATTGTCCTCATTGGATTGTGTAAAGCTGAAAAAATGTACTTGAGGTTGAAAGCTTGTCACTATTGAGATGATAATAAAATCATCACCCATGTATAATTTCTAATTAAAAATGGATAGCACAAAGTAATTTCTGTTATTGGGGGATATCAGACATTAGCATTGACAAGTTAGCAATATCTAAGTATTTTGAATATATGTGAACGTTATACTGGGCTAATTTATTAAAAGATGTATGTAATCAATCCCATCTTTTTATGAAACATTTAAGTTTTTAGACTGTTTGAATTAAACTCCCTAGCTTTTTAAGTACTGTTATTTCAATGCTCAAAATGATCATTCCATAATTGAGCTCTAAAAAATGAAGCATTAATCTTGTTTTTTTATCAACAGCCAAATTTACCTTGAAATAACTCATGTTAAAATTTTAGTTGGTTGGCATTATAGAATTAAAACCAACATATTTTGAAACGATGTACTCTTAGTACTAAACCTTTTGTCCTTTTAAACTTGAAGCCAGCCTCAGTTATTGATTGCGTCATTGGATGAGAGGAAGGGTGGAGGAGCCTGGTGTCCTGGTGGTTGTGCACTGGGCTGTGAACCGGAAAAGGTCAGCAGTTGGAAACCACTAGCTGCTCCTCCAGAACAAAATGAAGCTGGCAACTTAGAGTGACAGTCCCGGAAACCTATAAGGACAGTTCTACCTTGTCTTTATAGGGTCGCCATGGGTTGGAATTGACGGGCAGAGAGGGTCTCCCCGACCACCCCCTTCCCCGGAGGACTAGTAAAAGCTGAACTGTGTACTCACACGTTCAAATTTCTGGGTTCTTCATCTATAGTGCAGACCTCGGCGCATATAGTCACTGCCACGTTGGGTCCAACTCCTAGCGACCTTATCGGGAGGGCAGTCTTGCCCCTGTGGGTTTCTTAGATGATCTCCTCGCTGGAGTAGAAAGCCTGGTCTTTCCCTCAGCGCTACCGGTGGTTTCCACGGCTGACTTTGCTGTTTGCCGCGCAGGGAGTGACCACTAGGCCACCAGCGCTCCTGGGGTTCAGCTAGGAGAGTGCTAAAATGGCTCAGGGCCTTAGTAATGACCATCGAAGTATGGGCAAAGCAGTCCATAATTAATCCTGATCCCAATCAAGAAATGTGTGCTTTCAATCCAGTCCAAAAGATATTAAGAACTTGGACAAAAATACATTATATTTTACTTCATCTTTCTTGAAATTTTCTTCCTGTTCATATATGTTACTAATTTTGAGCATTTCATATTATGGTTACAGATTTGGAAAATTGAAAAACTCAATTCTAGAAAACAAGAGTTCTGTCTCAAATAGAGGCTTCCTGTTATATTCTAAATGGAGGCAAATTATTCAAGTAGTTTAATAGGGTATAATAAAAGTTCCTTCTGTTCGTAAAGGGCATTTTAAATCTAATGTGTATTCTTGGGGGAAAGAGACCCCGAATTCAAATAAACTTTACAGACACACCTAAGCCTTACACAGGACAAAGATAAATCTTAGGAATAAGGGAGGCCATCATGTCGTCCAAGGACACGTGGCAATTTAGGGCACGGAGAACAGATGACAACTAGCAGGTTTTCAGTTCATCGCAGTTGCAAGTGGTTTACAGAAGCAGGAAAGGTGTACTCTGGTACAGATAGGAACTGGAAACAGGGAATTCAGGGCGGATGATCCATTCAGGACCAGGGGTGTGAGGGGTGATACTGGGAGGGTAGAGGGAGAGTGGGTTGGAAAGGGAACCAATTACAGGGATCTACATGTGACCTCCTCCCTGGGGGATGGACAACAGAAAAGTGGGTAAAGAGAGACGTGGGACAGAGCAAGATATGACAAAATAATAATTTATAAATTATCAAGGGCTCATGAGGGAGGGAGGAGCGGGGGAGGGAGGGGAGACAACAGAGGACCTGATGCCAGGGGCTTAAGTGGAGAGCAAATGTTTTGAAAATGAGGGCAATGAATGTACAGGTGTGCTTTACACGATTGCTGTATGTATGGATTGTGATAAGAGTTGTATGGGTCCCTAATAAAACATTAAAAAAAAAAAAAGGAAAGGGACCATAACTGGGAAACGTGCTCTATTGCAGATTTGAAAAGCTCCCAAAGCTGGTTCATGACCCTCTGGCAAGGCAGTCAGTGTGGTTCATGACTATGCAACCTTAGTACCCCAATTTCCTCCCGTGAAGGGCACGCGTGGTCGAGTCAGGGCGAGGCTGCTCTTCCCTGGGCTGGCTGAGGAGTCCCAGTAAAGCACTTTCAAACACACCTGCGGAAAAAGCTTTTCTCCTGCTCCGTCCGAGGTCAAGGAAGAAGGAAGCCAGGTGGAAGAGAAATGGACTAGGAGGCTGGACTGTGAACCATCGCCTTCTGAAACCCAGTGCTCAGAATTTAAGCCCCGATTTTGTGAAATATTAGTGACAAGGCAAAAACTAGAAGTTTAAGGTGAGAAAACCAGAGCCCCTAGGTCCATGGTAAACTTTTCCACACAAGCTCAAAGAAATGACTGACTTTCAAAAGGCAAAACACTGACGAAGCCTCCTTAAAATCACACTTGTACAGCTCTTTAAGCTTTTAAAAATTCAATAGATTTTGAAAAATTAAAGGGAGATTTTGTTTTTGTTCAATTCATCCTTTTTTCCAAATCCTAACTCGGATGTTTAAATTGCTGATCTTGCTGCACTGAGAGAACCACATTTGTATATATGGGTCACAATCGATGTAGGAGCACCTGGATGGGGTAGAGGGATATGTGCTCAACTGCTAGCAAAGGTTGGGGGTTCAAACACCCGGGGTGCCATGGAAGGCCTGGTGTTCTGCTCGCTAAAGGTCATAACCTTCAAAATTCCATGGCATGTGATTGAACTATGTAATTATATATGTGAATAATATGCCAATAAAACTTGGAAAAAACCCTCAATGGAGCAGTTCTGTTTTGCACATATGGGTTGAAATCTACACACTAACTGGCGAGAACATCTATCGGTGCCTGCATGTATTCAACATATGCAAAAGCTAGGCTTTTGCAGATTAGAAAGTACTGATTTCTAGTGATGACCTTTTTGACGGCCAGCTTCTATTAAAATGCAGTTGAAGACGGAAATCAGAAGGCCTTTCTAGGAAATAGGCTGTAAGCAAGCACGCTAGTATTGTAAATAGGTCATGTATTCCATAGAGACACTGGAGATGAATTACAAGGACAACTTCCTACAGGAAGCAAAGGCGTATGCTTGCGAGTGTAGGTGGTAATAGGAAATGTCAAGCGAGGCAACCAAAACCGAAAGGAAGCTCACTGCCATCAACTCACTGCGGACTCACTCACACTGACCTTACAGGACAGGCTAGAGCTGCCCCTGTGTGTCCATAGAACTCTTATGGACATAGAGCTGTTTCTTCTGTGGAGGAGCTGGTGGTTTAGAACTGTCAGCAGCCCAGCACTCAACCACTGCCACCAGGACTCCTGGGGAGAGGGAAGGCAGTTTTTACGTAGAAGAAACTCCAAACAGAAACCTTACCTGCCACTGTCGAGTCCGTTCTGACTCACAGCCACCTCATAGGGTTTCCAAGCCTGTAAGGTTTATGGAAACCTGTCCCACGGGGTTGTTGGGGAGTTCGAACCACCCACTTTTAGGTTAATAGTCCAATGTTTATCTGTCACCCAGATTCTCTACCTTCCAGTCGATTCTGACTCATAGCATCTAGGGCTCCTTTTATCTATCTATCTATCTATCTATCTATCTATCTATCTATCTATCTATCTATCTATCTATCTATCTATCTATCTTAGAGTCATTTTATTGGGGCTCATACAACTCATCACAACCCATACATCAATTGAGTAAAGCACCCTTATACATTCATTGCCCTCATCATTCTCAAAATCCGCCTTCCGCTTGGGTTCCTAGAATCAGCTCATTTTCATTTTTCCCTCCCCCTTCCTCCCCGCTCCCCCCTCCCCCTCCCTCGTGAACCCTTAATAATTTATACATTATATTTTATCTTATCTTACACTGTAGGGCTTCTTTTAATTAGTAAAATGTAATATGAAGGAGTGGACGCTTGTTCATTTCTGCACTCCTAAAGAGTTAAGGTTTGAGCTTTTTATTGTTCAATGGGTAAACTAAGGGGAATGAAGCCAGTAGGGGGAAGAAAGGAAAGGCAGCACAGTTATAGGGAGGCAAGATGATGACTTTTCAAAAATCATACATATTTCACTATTCTCTTCCTGATAAAAATAACAGAACTTAAGAATAGAAATTATGTAATATGAATTATTATTCTTCTAAAAATGTGTAGTTATAGTGAGCATCAAAGCTTCTCAATCTAAAAATGGTGTAATAATAGCCTTTTGATGTTTCTACTTTACTCAGTTCCTTTGGGGCAGATCATACGCCTCTCTAACTTAGACAGTTCTTCTGAAAGTCACTAAAAATTTGAGCCCTTCTTTATAACAAATTGCTTTCCTTAAGGGATAATATTAGGAATCCTTATGACTTCATCACACACGATGCCAATGACACAGCCTGCATACCAGCCTCAGTAGAGAAATGTAGACATGAGGGGCACTGTCCATAGTCACCCTCTAAATTCTAGTCAGTGTTCCATAGAGATCCTTCCTCTAACTCAGTGGATTTTTAACTCAGTCTCCTTTGTCCACAGGACCACAGACAGTTTCAGTAGAAGAAAGCAAAGCAGAGCTGTGAGTTGGATGGTTAACAAGACTGTGACATATGACAGCCCAGTTTTGAGATGATCATGGGTTCCTAAATACTAATACTGATAACAGTCAACACTTATTTCATACTTTCTTCATTCTAGGCACTATTTTAAACTCTTTAAATGCATTATTTAATCTTATGAGGATCCATAACCTTAAAAGGTAAATATTCTTATTTCATTCAAGAATAAATGAAGGCATGGGAAAGGTACATGATTTGCCTATGGGCAGGACTGAGATCATCTGACTCCAGAGTTCACAGTCTTAACATTACAAAATTGCTGGTACTATGCTCCCAATACACACTCATCAGTCTCAAATACCGATTCCATCTGGAACCTTTTTCACTATTGTCTAGTACATTGCCAGAACTCTTCCCCATTTAATGTATTTTGGGTCTTTGTCAAAAAACAGTTGTCTTAATGGGTGCATAAGCAAATGTGGCAAAGAAAGCTGATGGTGCCCAGCTATCAAAAGATATAGCATCTGGGGTCTTAAAGGCTTGAAGGTAAACAAGCGGCCATCTATTTCAGAAGCAACAAAGCCCACATGGAAGAAGCATACCAGCCTGTGCGATCATGAGGTGTCGAAGGGATGAGGTATCAGGCATCATCAGAACAAATAATCTTATCAGAGTGAATGAGGGGGAGCGCGGAGTGGAGACCCAAAGGCCATTTGTAGGCCACTGGAGATCCTCTTACAGAAGGGTCTCAGGGAGGAGAGAGCCAGTGAGGGTGCAATGTAGTAACAATGAAACATACAACTTCCCTCTAGTTCCTAAATACTTCCTCCTCCTACTATCATCCCAATTCTACCTTACAAATATGACTACACCAGAGGATGTACACTAGTTCAGATAGGAACTGGAAACACAGGGAATCCAGGGCGGATAACCCCTTCAGGACCAGTGGTGTGAGTGGTGATACTGGGAGGGTAGAAGGAGGGTGGGTTGGAAAGGGGGAACTGATTACAAGGATCTTCATGTGATCTTCTCCCTGGGAGACGGACAACAGAAAAGTGAGTGACGGGAGACATCTGACAGGGCAAGATATGACAAAATAATTTATACATTATTGAGGGTTCATGAAGGAGGGGGGAGCAAGGAGGGAGGGGAAAAATGAGCTGATGCCAGGGGCTTAAGTGGAGAACATATGTTTTGAGAATGATGAGGGCAATGAATATACAAATGTGCTTTAAAAAAAAAAGCCACAGAGTGGCAAAATAGATTTTTTTAAAAAAGAAGCATCGTCGTGGAGAGCAAATGTTTTGAGAATTATGAGGGTAACGAATGTACTAATGTGCTTTATACAGTTGATACATGTATGGATTGTGATAAGAGTTGTATGAGCTCATGATAAAATGATTTTAAAAAATAAACTAAAAAAATCAGTTGTCTTTTGGCAAGGATACATTTGACATAGAAATAATCTCTATAATCCATAGAAAACTGCAACACCACAAGAAAAAGATAATCCAATGAAAAAATGGGCACAGGATATGAACAGGCAGATCACAAAAGGAGACATTCAGGTGACCAAGAAACATATGAACAAATGTTCGAAATCACTGGCCATTTGATATTTGAAAGTTTCAAATTAAAAAAATGAGATATCACCCCACAGTGGAATTGATAGCAAAGTTCAGGAAAACAGGAAATAGCAAATACAGAGAGCGTGCAGAGAGATTGGAACTCTCATACACTGTTGGTGAGACTGTTAAAATGTGCTAACTCAACTGGGAATAGAAATTCCATATTAGTCAGCAGTGTCTGTGCTGGGTATATACTTTAAAGAAGTAAGTGCAATAACATGAACAGACAGCATTGTTTGTAATATTAATACTCTAAAAGCTCACTGTCATTAAGTTGATGCCAACTCACAGTGACAGGACAGAGTAGAACTGCCCATTTGAGTTTACATGAATGCGAAGCCCTGTCTTTCTCTGAGCAGTGGTTTCAAACTGTTGACTTTGTAGACTGCAGTACAATGCTTAAATAACCACTCTGCCTCCAGGGTTCTGGATAGTAGCAAAAAGATGGAAACTACCTAATTTCTCATCAGTAGAAGAATGGAAAAAAATTTTGGTACAGACACTCAATTGAATATTATACACCCCTAAAGAATAATGGTGAATCCACAAAGCACCGCATGGCATGCATGGACCTGGAGAACATTACGCCACATGGATTTAGTCAGTCATAAAAGTACAATTTTATTTTTTAAATCGTTTTATTAGGGGCTCATACAACTCTTATCACACTCCATACATACAGCATTTGTGTAAAGCAAATTTGTACATTCATTGCCCTCATCATTCTCAAAACATTTGCTCTCCACTTAAGCCTCTGGCATCAGCTCCTCATTTTTTCCCTCCCTCCCTTCTACCCCATCCCTCATGAACCCCTGATAATTGATAAATTATTATTTTATCATTTCTTGCCCTATCCGACGCCTCCCTTCACCCACTTTTCTGTTGTCCGTCCCCCAGGGAGGAGGTCACATGTAGATCCTTGTAATCGGGTCCCCCAAAAGTACAGTATTATATGGTACTACTGTTTTACAACTTTAAGGTAAAAATTTTCATGCCAAAAGGAATAGACTTTGGTGATTACTGGAAGTGGGAGGGGAGGAGGGAAAGGGAAATAATATAACTGAGTATAGATAGGTGTTAATTCGGGTGAAGGGGTAAATCATATCCCACAAGAGGGAGATGTGAAGAAACGGAAAAGATGTGGGAATGTCAGGGCAAGCACTAGGGAGAATTGACTAGTTGCTAAAGCTGGTGAATACAAAGTGATGGTCTGGTGAGTAACACCCCGCCCCCCCATCTAATTCACAAGACAAAAAAAAAGACTACAATTGTTATGGCAACAGATTGTCACATCTGTCTCCTGCAGAGCCGCTGGTGGGTTGGTTCCCCCTGCCAACTAACTGCTTGCTAACAGTCCAGTGCTTAGCCACTGTCACCAGGGCTCCTTCCTATCCAAACTGTGACCTTTTACCGAAGATCATTCGTCGTTAAGGGGAGAAATTTAACCACAGCACGTATCTCATCAATCTCGGACCCCGGAGAGAAGAAACAGGAAAGATTTTGAAGTATGCTAATGAGGAGAGGAGAGAAAGTGAAGCTCGTTTTTGCCAGGTATTTTTGATATGATGTGCGAGAAGCAGGCGTGAGAGTGTCAAATTGAAAAGACAGAAAAGATCGAAATAGAGATGAGTGGTATGGGATTCATGGGGAACACATTAAAGTCTAAGTTTAGAAATTGAGTGAGGTGGGTCTAGTGAAGTCTAATTGTCTGACTTTCTAACGATTGTTGAATTTTCCAGAAGGAAGTTTAGCAGTGGAGGAGGGATTTTCCATGATTGTCAAGCACACATGGATGGGAGTAAGGGTCTCTAGACCAGTAATTTCAAAGATACATTTTTTCCCCAAAGATATTTCTATAGTGCCCAGATATCCTGAGACATTTATTCACAACAGTGTACCCAATTATTTCTCATTCCTGAAGGATTGCTATCTTGTCTGTTTCCCACTCAAGAAAACAGAGCAGGTATAAAAGTGATATCTTACTTCCAGACAGCAAACTACCTGGGACAGTTGTCTTTCATGCACATGTGTAAACAGACATTATGGAATGAGACATTCCAAATCATTCTGATAAATAATCCCATTCATACCGATAAGAAAACCTCTGATCTACATTATTTGTAGATACAAATAAATTGGAATTGCCTACCATAAATTGGAATTGCCGCCTTAAAATAAGGGAGATGTCTATAATAAAGACATTTTATTATAGAAAACTTTAAGCATATACACAAATAAGACAGGATGATAGAATATACACATTACTGAACATCAGTAAATCTATTTCTAACTACTCTTTTCCATGCTGTGTCATTGGAAATCTTTTTAATTGCAGAAAAGCAGCAACACCGTGCACATCCCCATGTTGCAGTACATTGACAGGAAACTGGCTGAGGTTCAGGCTGGATTTGGAAGAGAACATGGACTGGGATATCATTACGAATGTCAGGTGGATTTTGGCTGGAAACAGAGAACACCAGAAAGATGTTTACTTGTGTTTTATTGATTATGCAAAAGCATTTGACTGTGTGGACCAGCAGTTGGTGGTTTTGAATCACTGACCATAGTCAACTGTGGATAACTTAGAGAAAAATGGGGATTCTGGAACACGTCATTATGCTCATGAGGAACTTGTACGTGGATCAAAAGGCAGGTGTGGGAATAGAACAACAGAACACTGCATGGTTTAGAACCAGGAAAGGTGTGTGTCAGGGTTATATTCTCTCACCACACTCATTCAGTCTGCAAGCTGAGCAGATCGTCAGAGAAGCTGGCTTATATGAAAAAGATGTGTTACCATGATAGGAGGAAAGCTTATTAACAGCCTGCAACATGCAGATGACACAGCTGTGCTTGCTGAAAGTGAGGAGGACGTGAAGCACTAGCTGATAAACACCAAGGATTGCAGCCTTCAGTTTAGATTACAAATCAATGTACAGAAAACCAAAATCCACACAACTGGACCGATAGGTCACTTCATGATAATTGGAGAAAGGTTGAAGTTCTCAAGGATTTTGTCTGTCTTAGATTCACAATCAATGCTCCTGGAAGCAGGAGTCAAGAAATCAAAAGAGATGCTACATTAAGCAAATCTGCCGCACGAGGCCTCTCTCGAGTACTGACGAGTAAGGATGTGGCTTTGGGGATTAAGGTGTTTCGGACCCAAAGCCATGGTATTTTCCATCACCTCACATGCATGCGCAAGGGCGACATTGAGTAAGGAAAGCCACACAAGAATCAGCACATTTGCATGGAGGTGCTGAAGAAGACTGTTGAAAGTACCATGCACTCCCCAAAGAACAAACCGCTCTGTGCGGGGTGAAGTGAGGCCAGAGTGATCCTTACCAGCAAGGAAGGCAAGTTGTCAGGAGAAGCCAGGCCCTGGAGGAGGACATCGACTTGGTGACATGGAGCGGCAGTGGAAAGGGAGAGGGCCCTGAACGAGTCAGATTGATCTGTGGCTGCACCATGGCTCTGGCACGGGAACCAATGGCACCCGACCGGACAGCGTTTCATTCTGTTGTTCATGGGGTCATAATGAGTCGGGTCATACGCTATGGCACCTAACAATATCAACACTATTTCAGCCCAGTTATCTCTGTGTTTTTATCTATCAACATATACATACTCATAACTTTTCAGAACTATTTGGGAAGATGTTGCAGGCATGAGGCCCCATTGGTCCCTTAATTTTTCCTCAAGTGCATTTCCTGACGACGTTCTCCATAAGCACAGTACGAGCACCATATTTAGGACATTGTGTTGATGTAATACTGCCATTTAACTTCCAACTCCCCTCAAATTACGATGGTCAGCCTACTAGTATCCTTGCAGCATTCAATCTGAGTTGACACATTTTGTTTTTAGGTTTCTTTAAAGACATACCTTGTTTCATTGCGCTTTGCAATGGCTGCCATCTTTTACACAATAAAGCTTTGTGGCCATTGAGTCTATTAACAGGGTTTTCCCAACACTGTGTGCTCACTTTGCGTCTCTCTGTCCCACTGGGGTATTTCTCACACGATTGCAAACTTGTTCATAATGCTATTGTACACAATAGCCTACTAAAATCGATCCCACTGCCTCGAATCAATTATGATTCATCATGTTCTATCGAGTCTGTAAAGCTTTATGGGGGCAGACAGCCATTTCTTTCTCCCTCAGAGTAGTTGGTTTTGAACCATTGACCTTCCAGTTAGCAGCATAAACATTGCAGTCTTGGAAACTCACAGGCGGTCGCTGTGAGTCACCATTGACTCCATGGCAGTGAGATTTTGAGGGTAGTCCACATTTCATACAACTTGCTTTGTTGTGCTTTTCTACTTGCTGCAGTGGTCTGGAAAACAGCTGGCAACGTCTCCAAGAGGTGCCTGCAGGCTTGTTCCATCGGGAGCAGCTTTCCACTCTTTCTCTGTGTTAGAAGGGCTGGACACTCAAAACCTGTCTTTCAAATTGGGTTCATTTGCTGTTTCCTCAAACTTTATCATATATGCTGCACATTGTTTGATCACAATCCACATAAAGTTCATATGTTGTGATGGATGCTGAATTTCTTAATCTACAAAATCAAACCAAACTCCCTGCTGCAGAGCTCATCTTGCTCACGGCGACCATAGGACATGGTCGAATTTCCCTGTGGGCTTTCTGAGACCGCCAGTCTTCCCAGGGCCAGACAACCTCCTCATTCCCCCATGACGTGGCTAGTGGGTTCGAACCAGCAATGTTGCACGTAGTGGTCGGACCCAATAGCACCACCAGCACCTCCTTAATCTACAGATCTGTCCATTCTCCCTCTCTCTTTCCTTTGCAATTGTTTGCTTTAAAGCTATTCATGTTCTTCAGTGATACAATGGCCATGGTCACTTTACATGCTCCTCCATCTTCTGGTGGCGGCGTGGTTACGCGTTAGGCTGCTAACTGCAAGAAGAGCATCTGACAGCACCCGTCACTCAGGAGAAAGATGGCACTTTCTACTCTCAGAAAGAGTCAGTCTCAGACACTCATGGGCAGTTCTCCCTGGATCGATCGGGTAGCTATAAATTGGAATCAACTTGAGGGAATGACCTGAGAGTACTTTTCAGAAGGAGCCCTGGTGGCGTGGTGGGCTACATGTTGGACAGCTAAACAGAAGGTCTGCAATTGGAAACCAACAGCTCCATGGGAAAAAGGACAGGCTTTCTCCAGTCAGAGTGCAGTGTAGCACCGATGAAACATACAACTTTCCTCTAGTTCTTTAATGCTTCCTCCTCCCACCCCCACATCATGATCCCAATTCTGTTTTACAAATCCAGCTAGATCAGAGCATGTACACTAGTACAGATCAGAGCAGGAAACACAGGGAATTCAGGACAGATAAACCCCTCAGGACCAATAATGAGATTAGCCATACCAGGAGAAAGGGATAACTGATCACAAGGATCTACATATAACCTCCTCCCTAGGGGACGGACAACAGAAAAGTGAGTGACGGGAGACATTGGACAGTGTAAGTCAGACATTGAAAATTAATTTATAAATTATGAAGGGTTTGGGAAGGAGGGGAAAAAATGAGGAGCTGGTCCCAAGGGCTCAAGTAGAAAGAAAATGTTTTGAGAATGATGATGGCAACATGTACAAATGTGCTTGACACATGGATGTATATATGGATTGTGATAAGAGTTTCATGAGCCCCCAATAAAATGATTTTTTTAAAAGTTCAAGGAGAAGGAGAAAAAGCAACAACAAAAAGCAGGCTTTCTACGTGTAAGGATTTATAGTCTTGGAAACCCACGGGCAGTTCTACCCTGTCCGACAGGCAAGCTATCTGCAGCATTGACTTGATGGCAGTGTTTGTGTTTTGTTTGTTTTAAGTACTTCTCAGACATCGAGGTGCATGAGACTTACCTGCAGAACGTTTAAATCATGCATTCCTGAATATCACCCACAGATTCTAATTTAGTACGCCAGGGATGGGAAGTAGGACTTTAAGTTTTTAGCAAATTTCCAAATGATGCTGGTCTTGTTCAGGCTAAGGGAAGGAAGCACTGATGTGGGAGCCTGACCACTGACTGTTTTAGGTGGTGGTAGGTTCATCCCTCAGCAGGCAAACTCTCTTATTGTCTCTCTTTTGTGGTTTTTGTGACTTTGGATGCGCAAGAATGTCGGGAAGCCCACATTATAGGACATTTAACCAGAATGAAGTCTGGATATGGTTTCTTATCTTAATTTCTGTGTCTTGCCAAAAGGATGCTAACTTGTACACAGATCCAAATATATACTAAGAAATGCTTGCTCCGTGGTTAGTCAAGACAGAGCGCTCTCGAAGGTTGCAGCATGCCCTTTTAGGTCTTGCTTGTAGATTGCTGTCGTAACCCACTGTGCAAGACGCTCTCAGGGACGTTGTACGTAAGGGCATGCTCAACTCTGGAGTGTTTCACAAAACGAAAATGGCTTAACGTCTTCTTCAAATTCCACTCATGCCTGTTGGAGGGCAACAGGGAGAAGGCAGCTTCTCTCAGTAAGAATGTGGTTGAAATTACACTGACAAGTGTGCAGAATAGACGAACCTTGGTGGTGTAGGGGCTATGGGTTGGGCTGCTGCGTTCGTCTGGGTAGACTAGAGAAACAAATCCATGGACACATATGTGTGAAAGAAAGAGATTTATATACAAGAGCAATTGAATATTGAGAAAACATCCCAGCCCAGTCCAGATCAGGTCCATAAGTCTGATATTAGCAAATTGTCTGATACCAATCTATAAAGTCCTCTTTAGACTCATGGCCACCTGAAATGACGCTGAGTGTAGAAGATCACAGGCCAGTGGGTAGAAAGTCCTTGGATCCAGTGTCATTGGAAACATCTCAACAATGGCAGGAGTGTCTGCATCAGGGTGTGTCCATGTGTCTTGTCAGCTGCTATGTCTTCCAGGGTGTATGTAGAGTCTCCTATCTCAGGTGGAAGTACCAGATTTCATAGAATCCTCAGGAGAAGGCCATGCCCACACAGAGGTCTCATTGCTATGATCTGATTGACCAGCTAGACTCCACCCCTGCACTCTTAATCCTCAAACTGTCAAACAGTTATACATCAACCACAACTGCTAACTGCAAGGTCAGCAATTTGAAAACACCAACCTCTCTGAGAGAGATAGATGCGGCTCCTCCTGTGAAGAGATCCAGTCTCTGAAACTCACAGGGGCAATTCTACCCTTTCTGTAGGGTCACGATGTGTCAGAATTGATGGAAGCGAGTTTGTTTGTTTGAGTGTGCAGAATGGCAAAGTGGAGCATCAGCTAAAAGAGGAAGACCCTCAATGAGATGGATTGACATGGTAGATGCAACAATGGCTCAAATGTAGCAATGATTGTGAGGGTGGTGTAGGACCAGGTAGTGTATCTTTCTGTTGGACATGAAGTCCTTATGCATTTAGCACCAACCAGCAGATATCTAACAACAATAGGAAGTGTGCAGAAAAGTGCTTACATTAAATAACTTACCAATAATAGCCAATCTGAAGAATTTACAATCAGAATATTCTTTACCTTTCACTGATAAGTGCAGAATATTATTCTATCCTCACCAAACTGCTAGCCCATGGATTCTTGGTATCCTTATATTGGAAGTTGATAATTCTTTATTAGAATGCTTGTCTGCTTTCAGTGAGTTCTTCTGCTTCATTGTAAGCGGAGTCAGAGGTGGGTTCCCCCACTTCTAAGACAATGCCTACGTCCATTCATTATTAAGGGTTACTAAAATATCTACATTTTATTTTTTGCTTAAGTCAAATACATGTATGAAGATATATATTCCCTCTCTTATTTGGTTACTCTGTGGAATAGTTTACAGAAAAGGCTAGGTAAATGTAAGAGTCTTTTTCCAATTTTTGAAATAGCAAGTTCACCAGTGTGTTCCAACATTATTAACTTAAAAAATTATTTCCCCCAGAAAGTTCCTGGAGGTTGGATTGATTAAAGGGTGCACCAAAAGGGAACTTGAAAGGTGACACAGGGCTACGAAGGTAGCCAAAGGAGGCACAACTAAGTCACGTGGTGCTATTTGAGAGTAATTACACAGGACATTGGTACAAAGTACACTCTATAAAATGGCTCCACCCAACACTAATTCCACATTAACCACAGAGGACTATAACCTCAGGGACTATTACTTCCCCAGTTCACTGGAGTGCTGCACTGGTTTTCACAGTACGTATATCTCACAGGGGACACATGAGCAAAGATATACAAACACTGGCCTCTTGAATTCACTGGAATAAACAAATATCAGAGGATTTCGGTGGGTCACTGATCCATCCTGCTGGTTTCAATCTAGTTCTTATTCTGCTTAGATCTGCGTGTGCTACTTAATCTCACTTCTCTTCTGGGAAAAAGAAATAGAGATTTCTAGAAGAGAGCATGAAATTAGGACAAACTCCAGTAGATTCCTTCTGATAGACATGTTCTAGATTCCCCCATCCTGAGTCAGCACTTCAGCCGGTGAATATTGTCAAAGAGAAAAAACAAAAACACATATAATAGTCTGGTTGAAATGAAAAGCTTTTGTTGAGCGGCAAGGCAATTTACGTAGTAGCAATCAGAAGAGTAATTGGATTCTGAACCTAGTGGCAGAGGGAGGAGATTGTTCAGGGAGTTTTTATCAGAAAATACAAAGAACTTCCATAAAAATTCAGTGATTGGTTGACAGGTAATGGTCAAAAAATTTGGCAAGGAACATCTGATGGAATACACGTGAGAGAGGTCTATTGATAAATTCTGTTTTGATCCAGCATTATCTAAAAAAAAGAGAGTAGACACTAAGCTTAAAACTTTTTACTGCCTTTACTAACTTCTGTGGATGTATTCGCAGAGCGCATAGGATGGTGTGGTAATTACATAATCTGGTGTCAATTTGGGATTTGAGAGGATTAAGAGTGAAGGAGTGGAATCTAGTCTGTCAGTTGGGTCATAGCCAATGAGGCCTCTGTGTGGGCATGGCCTTCCCCTGAGGATTCGGAGAATCCCGGGAATTCCTTCCTGGAGGTGGGAGACACTCTCTCACTCACTTCCTGAGAGACCCTCTCCTGAGAAAAAACGTGGCACTATACTAATAGACCCCATGCTCTAGAAACTGAAGGAGGCGTGTGAAGACCCCTGCCAGCACTGAGATGTTTCTATGGTCATTGGATCCAGACTTTTGACTCACAGACCCATGATCTTCCTGCACTTGGCATCATTGCATGTGCTTCATGAGTCTGAAGAGGACTTTATAGATTGGGATCAGACATATGGACTAATATCAGACTTATGGACTAGATCTGGACTGGGCTGGAATGTTTTCTCAATATTCAATTGCTCTTGTATATAAAGCTTTTTCTTGTACACATATGAATGTCCACTAATTTGTTTCTCTAGTCTACCCACACTAACACAGATGGATCATTTAGTACTGTATTTTCATTAAGTCTAACTTGGGAGAAAAATATATAAGCTAAGTGACTTAGTATTCTGTTATGGTACGGCTGACTCTGACTCAATATGAGAGAAGCAACTTTGAGAAAACACAGAACCCAGATTCTAAGGAGGAGCCCTTAGAAAGATGTTTGCTTTCAGAACATAAATCTGGTCTGAAAGAATGCAGGGGCAGCTTAAGTCCTTACATGCCGACCCTGTGATTGAAGTTACATTCCTAGACGGGAAGGCTTTTAGACTGAGAAAGATGGTAACAAGACAAACGTGCCAGCATCGAAAGGATTATAAAAGCCCCAAGTGCATGAGAAGGACAAGGCAGTCTTAGAGATTTTAGGACCTTCCAGATCTGTTAATAAATGCAGGCTCTCTCTCACCCTGCCTGTGTGACTCGACTGCAGCAGTTGCTGGCCAGAGAACAGGTCCGGTTACACCCGGAGCTTCAATCAGATTTTAGCGATTGACCTTTAGGTAATAGTTACAAAATTGGATGCCTCTGCCCTGGAAACAAGCATTAGATTCTCCTTTTATTTGACTACAATGATGTACATAACTGTAAGATTTATCTTGAGTAAGCATTTGTTCTGGGCATAGTCCTAAGCAGGGTGTATTCTTAAGCAAGCAAATTCTTAAGCAAACAAAATCACATTCTCCTCTACAATTGCATACCAGGTAATTTTCTCAAGGTACAGTGGAGAGTTAACAGAAATGATAGAATATATTTTCCATGGAGTTTGGGCTTCAAAGGTTACCATAGCCACCATTTCCTGTCTGGGGTCCTAAATTAATTTGGAGTGCTCGTAGTCAAGGTGAATTGGTGTCCTTTTGGATGCAAATGAAGTTTTAAATTTGCTTTATTCCAGGTGATTAAACAGAACTTACTCACCATATCGGTGATTGTACTGATCTGTTATATGGGAGACAACACAGTCTGCATACCAGAACTCTATTGGGCTACAGCATTGTTTACTGTAGTTTACTGTCTTAAGCCTCGATCCATCTGGATTTTATATTAATTGCTTTTCTTATAAAAACCACTGCCATTGGGTCAATTCTAATCAGGTTTGTTGTTAGGTGTCATCTGCTTGGTCCCGGTCCATAGCGACCTTATGTACAACAGACAAAACACTGCCTGGTCCTGCGCCATCTTCACAATTGGTCCAATGTTTGAGCTCATTGTTTCAATCCATCTCCTGAGTGTCTTCCTCTTTTTCACTTCCCCTCCCCTTTACCAAACATGATGTCCTTCTCCAGACACTGGTCTCCCTTGACAACACGGCGACAGTATGTAAGATGAAGTCTCATCATCCTTGCCTCTAAGGAATGGAGCACTTCAGCTCAGTTTCTTCAGTTCAGACTGCCCCTGTGTAGGGTTTCCCAGGCTGTACATCTTCATGGGAACTGCAGACCTTGTGTTAAGGAGCCAAAGGCTGACCCAACAGCTTCACTAAGCTCCACCTGGATTTTATGTCTGGTCAATTCTGACTCATAGTGATCTGGTAAGACAGGGTAGAACTAACTGGCCCTCTGGGTTTCTGAGCTTGTACATCTTCATAGCAGGTGAAAGCCTTTTCTTTCTCTAGCACAGCAGTTGCTGGGTTTGAACAACGGACTTTGCAGCTACCCGAGCCCAAACAGCCACATTTCCAGAACAGATCCGACACACTGACCACGAACGAGAGACCTGGTGAGCTGTGGGAGGACAGCAAGGCCATCATTCCTGAAGGAAGCAAAGGCCGTTCCAAAGAGGAGAGAAAGGAACACCAAAGTGGATTCCAGAAGAGACTCTCGGTCTTGCTGTCTGTCACAGAGGAGGCGAAGGCAAATGGAAGACATGATGCAGTCAAAGAGGTGAACAGGAAATTTCAAAGACCGCTCAGGAAAGAATTACTGAAACCCAAATGAAGGCTGCGCATGATAGTGGGACAAGAAGAAAGTAAAAGGAAATAGATGAAGAAACTAGGAGGCAAAGGGAATTTATAGAGATCTAAATACAGGCATATAAATATATTTATCTGTAACAATGGGGACATAGATCTATATGCATATAGTTATAGGTTTAGTATTGAGGCAGGTGGAAATTGGGCCACTACTGAAGAACTCCCTCAATACAAGAAGACTTTTTCTATTAAACTGGCATTCCACGATGTTCACCTTCCTGACATGATTGCTGAAGACAAATGTGTGCATAACAATGTAGTGAAGAAAGCTGATGGTGCCTGTCTATCAAAAGATTTAGCGTCTGGGGTCTTAAAGGTTTGAAGGTAAACAAGCGGCCATCTAGCTCAGAAGCAACAAAGCCCACATGGAAGAAGCACACCAGCCTGTGTGATCACGAGGTGTCGAAGCAATTAGGTATCAGGCATCAAAGAATAAAAGTGATGTCATTGTGAATGAGAGGGAGTGTGGAGTGGAGACCCAAAGCCTATCTGTAGGCAACTGGATATCCCCTTACAGAAGGGACTCAGGGAGGAGACAAGTCAGTCAGGGTGCAGTATAGCAACGATAAAACATACAACTTTCCTCTAGTTGTTAAATGTTTCCTCTCCCCCTATTACCATAATCCCAATTCTACTTTACAAATCTGGCTAGACAAGAGTATGTATACCTCCCAATAAAATGATTTTTAAAAATCTGTAACCCTAACCCCAACCCTAACTCTAAGAACCCTAACCCTAACTCTAAGAACCCTAACCCTGACCCTTACCTTAACACCCCTAAACCTATATCTAACCCTAAAACTAACAACCCTGTCCTAACTCTAACAAACATATTCTTGACCATAATTCTTTTTTTCTCTTTCCTTTTCTTTATTCAAACATATGTTTTCTTATTGTTCTAACTAGGACATGGATGGTTTGCCTAATTATGTGGATTTTAGCCGTAATTCTTATCATAAACCTAACAACCTGAAACATAACCCTAATCCTAACCCTAGCTCTTACCCTATCCCTGACCATAATAACCCTAACAACCCTAACACTAAAAGCACCACCCTAACCCTAATCCTAAGCCTAACCCTAACAATCCTAACACTAACCCTAACCCTAACAACCGTAAACTTAAGCCTAACCTATTCCTAACCCTAACAACAACAACAAAAAGAGTATGTATATTGGTAGATATGAGATGGAAACACAGGGAATCCAGGACAGATAAACACCTCAGGACCAACAATGAGAGTAGCCATACCAAGAGGGGAAGGGGAAGGTGGGGGAGAAAGGGGGAACCAATCACAATGATCTACAAATAACCCCCTCCCTGGGGGATGGACAATAGAAAAGGGGGTGAAGAGGGTCATCAGACAGTGTAAAACATGGGAAAATTATAAATTATCAAGGGTTCATGAGGGAGGGTGGGGAAGGGAGAGGAAAAATGAGGAGTTGATATCAATTGATCAAGTAGAAAGAAAATGCACAAATGTGCTTGACACAAGGGATGTATGTATGGATTGTGATAAGAGTTGTATGAGGCCCGATAAAATGATTTATCAAAAAAAAAAAGGTGAAGGTGTCCGGTGGTCCCCTCAAGGGCATCCTGGGCTACACTGAGGACCAGGTGGTCTCCTGTGACTTCAACAGTGACACCCACTCTTCCACCTTTGATGCTGGGGCTGCCATTGCCCTCAACGACCACTCTGTCTAGCTCATTTCCTGGTATGACGATGGATTTGGCTACAGCAACAGGGTGGTGGACCTCATGGCCCACATGGCCTCCAAGGAGCGAGAGTCCCCTGGACCAGCAGCCCAGCAAGAGCACTAGAGGAAGAGAGGCCCTCAGCTGCTGGGGAGTCTTTGCCCCCAACTCAATCCCCCAACACACTGACAATGTTCCATCCAGATCCCCTGAAGGAAGGGGAGGGGCTTAGAGAGCCCGACCTTGTCATGAACCATCGATAAAGTACACTGCACCCAGAAAAAAAGGAAGCATAAGTTCTTACAACTAAATGACATCAAGATAAATGGGGAAACTACTTGGATTCACCACCAATGCTCATGGAATCAGCAGCCAAGATATCAAATGACGCATTTCATTGGATAAATCTGCTTCTTCAGATTGCTTTGCAGGTTTGAAAAGCAAGGACGTTACTTTGAGGGCTCAGTGCACCTGACCCCAGCCATGGTGCTCTCGATTGCCTCATGTGCATGCTAAAGCTGGACATTGAGTAATGAAGACTGAAGAAGAATTGATGTATTTGAACTCTGGTGCTAGGGGAAAATATTAAAACTATCAGCTATTGCCACAAGAATCCATAAATCTGTCTTAGAAGTACAGCCAAGATGTTCCTTGGACGTAAGGATATGAAGACTTGATCTCATGCACGATAGGCACGCTATCAGGAGAGTCCAATCATTAGAAAAAGAAATAATGCTTGGTAGAGGAGAGAGGAAGCGAAGAACAAGAGCCTGGACAGGTGGTTTGCCATGGTGGCTGCACTGATGGCTTGAAGATGACAGAGATTGCGAGCGTGGCCTGATCGAACAGTGTTTTCTTCTGTTGTAGGCAAGGTTGATGAGTTGGAACTCACCTAACAACAACCACAACCACCACCCTGTGGATATATTGCTGCCGCCGTTTAAAAATGATCTTCAGCGGAAGTTTACTTATTTGTGATAGTAATAATATTGATTGATAATTTCTACTAGCCATTAGGAAAATGCAAATCAACACCATAGTGAGTATCACTACGTGCCTAACAGAATGGCTAAAAAAAAAATGCTTGCAAGGACAACACTGGATCACTCTTGTATTGCTGGCGGGAAAGTAAAATGGTACTGCATTAGTGCTGGTGCAGTGGTAACCTGTTGGGCTGCCATCGGAAGGGCCAGCAGTTCAAAACCACCATCAGCTCTGAGGGAGAGAGACTTGGCTTTCTCTTCCAGTAAACAGTAACAGTCTCGGAATCCCATGGGGGCACAGTCGCTAGGAGTCAGCATTGACTGGAAGGCAGTGCATTTGGTTTGGGTTGGCAAAAGGCTATGGATACAGTGAAAGCCCCAACTCTACTTGCATAGTCTGCATATGGATGAAGCCTCCATCGAATTTGTTATTAACCTTGCCTTCAGACAGAGAGCATTGAAAAGTGAGTACCTGTACCCTTTCCCTCAGGCAGGCTCCTCTAGCGGCTTGTCTGGGTATGTCCTTGATGGAGGTCACGGTACTGGGAGTGGCACAGTTTTGAGTTATGCTCTGATTGCCTTGGTCAGAAGGCCCAGGACCAGTTTTGCAAACCCTTATGTTTAACATAATTTTGCCAGCAAATAAGGTCCGGGATGTTCAGCTTATGACAGAGACCAGGTTGGTTGGAGGAATTCTGCAAGCGCTTGGCAGAAGAAAATAGTGGGGTTTGCTACCTCTAAAAGATTCAGCAACAATCAAAGCCATGGATACACTCCAAACCCCCTGTAGGCAAACTGTGGCTCAGGAGTCATGCGTGACTCCGAAGTAAAAGTGAAGATCATTGGAAGGCTGTTATTCAGATAACGGTGAATTCATTTGTTTGTAAAAGTATATTTGTGGCTCTCCAATAGTTTTCAAATTGCTGTGGGACAGGATTGGCTCTTCCAGCTCAAAAGTTTGCAGAACCCTGCCCTAAGCTTCGTGGCAAGTTTGAAGGTCTGTTTAATAGGTTTGTTGCACTGAATGAAGGTCTTCAAGCAATGGGACAAGAGTCAAGCTTCACAGGGAGCAGGAGGCATCCTTGGGCCTATCACTCCCTAAGGTCTCAGGCTCCATCGATTATGTAAACGGGCTTGCTTGTCCAGGAGGTTTTGTTTGCCCAAACTTGCTGAATTAGAACTTTCTCACTGATTACGTTTTAAAGGATTATTTTTTTTTCCGGCAAGGGTGGGGGTGGGGGGAGTGGGAGGGCTGTTATATTTTGAGTTTGAGCAAACTAAGCTGTACAGACTAGGTCCCAAACGGTCCCATTCCCAATATTTGAATGGGTTTCCCGTTCGCCTGCTGACCACAAGGTCAGCAGTTTGAATCCACCAGCAGCGTAAGGGAGAAAGATGAGGGGGCTTTCTATTCCCATCAGCAGTCACAGCCTTGGAAACCCACTGGACCAGTGTTAGCCTGTCCTGTGGGGTCGCTGCGGGTCGGAATCTGCAGGACGGTCAAGAGTTTGGTTTGGGTAGATGATCAACACGTACCTATTCCAATCCTGGTCCCAGAACCGCTTCCGGGACGCGCTGATCTGCTTCGCAGGGGGCGCAGCGCCCCCTGCCGTCGAGGTCGCGCCCCGCCGCCGCGCGCAGCGCCCCGCCCCCTGCCGTCGAGGTCGCGCCCCGCCGCCGCGCGCAGCGCCCCGCCCCCTGCCGTCGAGGTCGCGCCCCGCCGCCGCGCGCTGCGCCACGCCCCCTGCCGTCGAGGTCGCGCCCCGCCGCCGCGCGCAGCGCCACGCCCCCTGCCGCCTGGGAGCGCGGGCGGGGCGACGCGACGCGACGCCGGGAACATGGCCGGGCGGCCGCGGGGGCCAGCCCCGCCGCCGGACCGGGATCGAGAGGCGCCCAACGTGGTGGCGTGGCTGTCCCAGTGGGCCGACGACCACCTGGTTCTTGTCCGGGTACGGGAGTCCATGCCGTCCGGGCAGGGGTGGTCGCTGGGTCGCGTGGAGCGGGAGGCCTCGCCCGGCGGCGGCCGCGCCCACCCGGGGCACGGAGGGCCAGCGTGGCGCCCGAGGGACTTGGCGAGGTTGCCGGCGCCGGCCGCGCCAGCGTGGGCGCTTTGGGTCCTAGAGCAGGTGGGGAGGGCCCGGCAGAGGAGGCCCGGTGAGGGCCCCGAGGGCCTGCGTGTGCCTCGGGTGAAGACCTTTCATTTCCTTTAAAGAGAAGGGAGAGGCGGCCCGGTTGTTTCCAAGGTTCCCTCTGAGTGCCACGGGGGCCCCGGCACGTGTGTAGTTCAGGCAGTAGAAGAATACGGTGGGCGAAGGGGGCACCCGCGCGGGCTGGGGGCGGAGGAGGAATCAAGTGGGGTGCACCTGTAAGGGATCTGTTGGGGAGAACGGAGGGGATGTTTTTGGACAGAAGTTGAAGGTCAAGTTCCAATAAAAGGGAGATGTGCGAACTTGAGAGGACCCTGCTGGCGCAGAGGTGAAGTGTGGGGTTGGGCACGATCACAGGGGCGGCAGCTTGAATCCACGGCAGCCCCGCGGGGAAATGCTGGGCTGTCTGCTTCCCTGAACAGGTGCAGTCCCAGTATCACACAGGAGGTCGCTAGGAGTCAGCACTGACTCGAGGGCAGTGAGTGTGGGGTTTTTGTTTAGGGTGAACTCGTAGGCGCTTGTTGAATTAACAAAGCAATTGTTAAGTGTTGTGCTGGGTAGCTGAGTAGGAGACCAGTTTGAAGGGAAGTTAGAACGGGCCTATAGACGTTGGTAGTGAGCTGTATACATAAGCCTCTGGTTGTTTTTAAAACCCCGATCCTGCAGGAGATCTTGGAGCCAGAGAGAAAGCTGCAGCAGGAGGCCTGAAACTTAGAGCTGGGCCACTTAGAGCTTAACATTTAGAATCCGAGCGATGAGAAGTGAGCAACTAAGAGGGCACAGGCAGGTAGGGGGAGGGAAATCAGGAACGTGAGTGCAGGTTATGCATTTGGCTGCTAACCACAAGGTTAGTCGTTTGAAACCACCAGCTGCCCCTGGGGACAAAGACAGCAGCCGTGGAAACACACAGGGCCTCACTTTGAGTCCAAATCCACCTGACCTCGGTGAGTGAAGGTACAGATTGATTCCAAAAGGAAGTCAATAGAATCGGGAGTGTCTGCTACTTAGTATGGCTAGATACAGATTTGTATCCTAGCAGGAAGAAACGAAGGCACGTGGTAATTAAAATTTAACCGAGGAGGGAAAAGTTTGTAAGCACACAGAAAACAAACAAAACCAAATCCATTGCCCTGGAGTCGTTTCTGACCCACAGCTACCCTGTAAAAATCCAATTTCCAAAAACGGTCTTTACTGAAATAGACAGCCACATCTTTGTGTGGTAAGTTGGAACTGCTGACCTTGTGTGGTGACCTTGGCATATTGACACATAGATACATTGTTCCAACTAGCGTAATCACAGAACTTTAAAACTGCCCTTAAATATCTTTGCAACATCACTACTTATGTCGCTAGTTATATTTATGGAAGGAAAATGGTAGCTTGTCCTCTTAAGGAGTCGCAGGGTTCTTCCTTTTTAATTAAACTCTTATTTGCTCTAATTCATTTTAAGTCAAACACTTTAAGAACATCACCTTTTTTTTTGCTTTCTTTAAATCATGGTAAACATGTAACAAACACTGGACATTTCCACAGTCTTAACACGTACAGCTCAGTAACATGTTCATCACATTGTTCAATACTCATACTGATCTATTCCCAAATGATATCATCCTTAACAGAAGTGCAAAGTCTCTTAAGCATTGAGTTTTTGTTACTGGCCCCCCCCCCACCCCTCTGCATCTCTTGCAATCATTAATAAACTTTGGCCTGTAATTTACTTACCTATTCTTGATAATTCATGTAAGCGGGATCATACAATAATTGTCCTTTTGTGCGTGCTTTATTTCATTCAGCATGATGGTCTCAAGGTGCATCCATGTAGTAGGATGTCTCAGAACTTGTCATTGTGGCTGTGTAGTATGCTACATTGATAGACATTATATGTATATGCCACATTTACTGTATGGCAGTGTGCAATAATAAACGCTGATGTACATGTCTCTGGGTCTGTTTTTAGTTCTCTGGGGTATGTAGATGGGAGCATATTTACTGAATCATATGGTCATTCCTTGAAAAAAATTTCCATAGTTGCACAATTTTTTATTCCCATCAACTATGAGAGTTCTAGTAGTCCACATCTTCACACCTTTCCTTGTTAAAAAATTATTACTTCTCCAACTAGTTACCTATATGTTTTCCAAAATGCTGTACTTTAAGGCTTTAGTGATAAGGTTTTTACCAAATACTTAAATTTCCGCCATTGATTATGATCTGAGGCACTGTGGGCATTGCCCAAGAACCCTTAGGCTGGTCCATGCCTTCAGGGAACTAAGGTTAAAGCATTGCAGTCCGCAGAGAACCATACAATGTTCTGTGCATGCTCGATTGCTTGGGACAGACTGGGCTTATAAAATTTAAAAAATCAAGATTAGTGGAATAAGTGGGCAATCAAAGTTTCTTGGAAAATGTAGGCCTTCAGTTGAATATGAGGTATGGGGACAGAGTGAGAGAAGGGGAAGGCAATCTTTTTGTTTCATTCTGTTTAACCCTTTAAATTAGTATTTCAGTAGTATGCATAATAATTAGTGAGAATGAAGCCTTACATCTCTTTCTGTAGAACATCAGCACTGGGATGGCCATAGCTGGAATCGTGTTACTCTTCAGAAGTGTTCGAGTGGTAAGTTAAACAATGAAAAAAACTGTAATCCTGTCAGTTTTCATCACAAGCAGTGTATCATTTTGTTACTTATCTTGGAAGCTTTGAAGTAGTATTGTAGAATAAAGAGCATATTTTAAGATCTTGATTTAAAAGCACATCCACAGGATTTTATGGGAAGGAATTGCACAACTTATATTTCCACCATTGCTTCTTTTCATGCTTAACACTGGATCTTCAAAGGAATTGAGTTCGCTAGAATATTAAAATCACTAAATTTGCATTTTGCACTTTGCAGATTATTTCAAAAGTGCTTTATCTATAGCTATTAGAATTAGATTGTAATTGAATTATGTTCTTTGAAACTGAATACTTTATACCATTTTTTTGCCCTTCTGATGTATTAATAATAGATGGTATAAATCTGTTTAATAAGTCAAAATTTAACAGTGTATTATATATAACCAATTCATGTCACAGAATGTATGCAATTTCAGTGTCATGCGGAGATTAAACCAAAAATCAAGCCCACTACCATGGAGTCAATTACAATTCATAAAAAATAAATCAAAGTCATTGCCATTGAGTTGAATGCCAACTCATAGCACCTCTATAGGACCAGGTAGAACAGCCTCTGTGAGTTTCTGAGACTGTCACTCTTTATGTGAGTAGAAAGCCCATCTTTCTCTGTGGGAATGCGGGGTGGTTTTGAACAGCCCAACATAATCACTATACCACCAGAGCTCCTTCATTACAAATCATAGCAGCCCTATATAGGGTTTCCAAGGTTATAAATATTTAAGAGAGCAAACTGCTCATCTTTTTCCCCTCAGAGTGGCTGGTGGGTTTGAACTACTGACCTTGTGGTTCGCCATACAGTGCTTTCTCAACAGTGATTTATTGCTCCTATTTACGGTATATTTCTTTCATTTCATGTCTACATCTAATTTTACACTATCAGTCCCTCCATAGCAACAGTCTTCTGTAGCATATCTTTTCCAACTGCTGTCTTTCCTCCCCTGTCTTTAAGTTTAGACTGAAAAGTGACCAAAGACCAGAGTCTCAGGGGTCTAGTCGCTGTCCAACCAGCAAGTCTGGTCACTTTCCTGATTTTGAATTCTGTTCCACATCTTTCTTCCACTCTATCCAGGACCTTGTGATTTGAACTCTTCCAGGGCAGTTGGTAGTGATCACAGGCACCTCCAGCTCTTCTGGTTTCTGAGTTGTTAAGACCTATGTTAGATCGGGTTGTCTAGAGAAACAAATTCATGGACCTCATATGTATAAGAGAGAACTTTAGATCAAGAAGTCATTATGTTTCAATAGAACATCCTTGCCCAGTCCAGATCAAGTCTATACTTTCGATATTAGCCCATAAGTCCAATATTAGCCCATGAGTTCCTTCCTCAGACTCACGCAGCACATGCAATGATGCTGAATGCAGGAAGATCACCGGCTGCTGGGTGGTAAGTCCTGTAGATTCAATGGAAGTGGACGCATCTCCAGGGCTCTGGCTGTCAACAGTGTGGCTCCATGTGGCTTGTCAACAGGAATGTATAGCAGAGAGAGAGTGGCCCACCTCCTGGGAGAAAGAGAAGGAGTTCCCAGAATCCTCATGAGAAGGCCATGCCCACAAGGAGGTGTCAATCAGGCAGTGACCTAATTGACAGGGCAGGCCCCACCCCTACACTTATTTATCAAGTTGACTTGAAATTTTGTAACTACGACAGCTCACTTCTTGTCAATTTGACATGTTTACATAACTCCTTAGCCATATATAATTTCTAAAACAAAGACAATAGTAAAACCATTTGTGTGCCTAAACAATAAAACTAAAATGCATACAATTCAAAATGTGACCCCCTCATTTAAACATGATATTCTATAAGTGAACAAAGCAAAATATTCTTTTTTTAAATCATTTTATTAGGGGCTCATACAACTCTTATCACAATCCACACACCCATACATCCATTGTGTCAAGCACATTTGTACATTTGTTGCCATCATCATTCTCAAAACATTTACTTTCTGCTTGAGCCTTGGTATCAGCTCCTCATTTTCCCCCTCCCTCCCCACTCCCCCTTCGTTCATAAACCCTTGATAATTTATAAATTATTATTTTGTCATATTTTACACTGTCCGACATCCCCCTTCACCCAATTTTCTGTTGTCCATCCCCCAGGGAGGGGGTTATATGTAGGTCCTTATTATCGGTTCCCCCTTTACTTGCCACCCTCCCTCCACAAAACAAAAATATTCTATGCCTAACAATTGCAGTTAAATGAACAATTATACCATAATCCTATAAACCTATTAATATATTCCCCAACCTATGAATGTTTGTAAGCCAGCCATTACATGCCTTTATCTGCCCAATTTTCGGTATCCACTTTCCATACTGCCCAATTTCATCAACCTAGTGCTCGGAGGAGACAAGGTGTTCTTTGATGTGAAGAATCTTCATTCCAATTGAAACCTTGTGAGTCCGCATCCATAAGCAAAGTCAAATCAGGACAGGCCATTAATTCAGCATCAATATGCATTGATCCACAGGCTCAAAAATCTTCATCTGGTCAAGTTCTGGTTAACTCAGTGTGTGCCTCCATGCTTAGCCTTATCAGGGTACCCACTGACCATTGCACCTTTTGACCATGAGCCCAGTTACAAATTCTCAACACCCCCTTGGGCTAAGTCATGAACTTGAGACTAGCAAACTTGCGCTCATCTTCTCCTCTAGTCCCTGTGAACCAGGTCCACAGGTATCAGTGGCCAGACTCAGCCAGTCTCTTCATTGCTGCCTTTCTCCTACTTCCACTGAACAAGTGGATCCAGGTGGTCACCTAGCAAGCATTTCAGGCTGCCTGCAGGCTCCCTTTAACATTCAGTCCTAGAGAAAAGAGTCCCTTCATGGCTCTAAATTTTTTCAGTTTCAGGCACAAACCACTAGTTCCAAATTCGAAAAGCCAGTGTTCATTTTTACTTCTTCAGCCTCTCAACAGCCTGCTAGGCCAGTTTCTTCAAATATAAATGTCCTAAGCACTCAAGGCACTGGTGGGGCTTATCTTTTCAGAGCCTTTTTTGCCACGTGTGCCCCCACATATTTAACGATCCAATTTAATGGCTGATGCTAGTAGGC
Source organism: Tenrec ecaudatus (assembly GCF_050624435.1). Classification (NCBI taxonomy): domain Eukaryota; kingdom Metazoa; phylum Chordata; class Mammalia; order Afrosoricida; family Tenrecidae; genus Tenrec; species Tenrec ecaudatus. The sequence continues at coordinate 153,726,036 of NC_134533.1, read as the reverse complement.
TTACAAACTCCATTTTTCCCTCCCAGGAATGATTCCTGTCACTCATTGTAATAACAATAGACAGGAGAAAACAGTATAAACCTACTACAGCCAGATCCTAAACTCAATTCTTAAAACAGTTACATTACATCCTTATTTAAACTTATCTTAATCCTTATCCAAACTATTCCATTGATACAAAATATGGCATCTCTTTATTGCATGATGCCAGGGCAGGGCCTTCTGTCAGCCATTTTCACTAAGTAGCATGGTCTCTGAGAAATTCAAGGGGCGATTTCTTCATTGAACTCAAAACTCAAAATATACATTAATCACATTCATTTTTTGCCATTGAACAGGAATAACCAAAGACAAGAGCCAAAGAATCAAAACATTAATTTCACATATTCTTTCCAGAAAACAATTGAGTAAACAGTGTGGCCATATCTGACCTCTGGCTAGCCAAAGAAGAAAAACTACCATGAGGCAGAGGTCTAATATGTATCCATTCTCCATCTTCATTATTTGTTTCTCTTGTACCCCACTCCCAAGGTACCATAATGTGGTAGACCAGGTTGACTAGAGAAACAAATTGATACTCATATGTATGTAAGAGAGAACTTTATATCAAGAAGTAATTATGTATCAATAGAACACCCCAGCCCAGTCCAGATCAAGTCCATAGGTCCGATATTAGCCCATAAATTCCTCAGCAGTGATGCTGAATCAGGAGCATCACAGGCCAGTGGGTGGAAAGTCCTGTGGATCCAATGGCAGTGGATGCACCTCCAGGGCACTGACTACCATCAGTGTGGTTCTATGCGGCTTGTCAACAGGAATGTATAGCAGAGAGAGAGTGTGGTCCACCTCCAGGGAGGAAGAGAGGGAGTTCCCAGAATCTTCATGAGAAGGCCAGCCCACAAGGAGGCATCAGTCAGGCTGTGACCTGATTGACAGACTGGACCCCACCCCTACACTTATTTATCAAGTTGACATGAAATTATGTAACTACGATAAGACTGATGTTTGTGTGGCCCATTAGCCCATTGGACTAATTGGTTCCAGGTGTCTTTTTCCCCCAGATAGGGAGCGGCCAGTAGTTGCATCTTGTTGTGACTGTTAGGTGACCTTGAGTCAGTTTTGACACATAATGACCTTAAGGATAAGTAGAACTGCCTCATGGGGCTTCCAAGGCTGTGATCTTTTTTAGAAGCAGACTGCCACATCTTTTGCCCATGGAACTGATGGGAAGTTTGAACTGCTGACCTTTTGGTGAGCGTCTGAGCACTAACCACTATACTCCCAAGACTCTTTTTGTCTTTTCTTTCTTTCCCAGCTTTATTTGAACTGCCCCCAAATTAGAAACAGTCCAAATAGTCATCAACAGGTAAATGGATAAACAAATGATGTTATATCAGTACAATGGAGTATAATTCAGCAGTGAAGAGGGATGAACTATTGATATATGCAACAACCTGTGAGACTCCAAACTGTAATACTAAGTGAAATTTTAAAGCCAATCAAAAAAGTATAAACAATATTCAATTTATAGAAAAGTATGGAAAATGCAAACTACTGTGTAATGACAGAAAGTAAACCAGTGGTTTCCTGGAAGGGGAGAGAGGGCTTGCTTGGGAAGGATCCCTGAGGCACATGGGAAAACTGGGGGTGATGGGTATGTTTAATATTTTGTGTAGTATAACAGGCATGTGCATCTGTAAAAACATCCACTTGTGTACTATTTTAGGTTGGAATTATGCCTCAATTAAAAAAATTAATACTAGGGTGAAAAAATAGCCTATGTGGGATGGGATCAAGGGCAGTGGCCATCTTCGAAAATACAGTCTACCCCTTTCACTAAGTGTTAACTGCATGTTGGGCACTCTGTGCTAAGTGTTTTACAGCCCAGCCCAGAGCACCACATGATAATCTCAGAAAGATGGGGAGGGGTCAATTATTACTATTTTCATTTTCATCATAGAAACATGAAGACTTGGTCCCTGGGAGGGTAGAGTATTTTCTGGGCTCTTGTGATGAGGATCTCAGGGGATTTCTCCCTCGGCTGTAGCAGAAGCCACTGCCAGCCTGGAGGACTTCTTGGGGCCATTGGGAAGGAGGTGTACCTTGGAAAATGCCATGGAGAAACTATGTGGCGGAGGCAGGGAGGGGCCAGCATAGGGGCTTTCCCCCACTCTATTTGTTTGGAAGGCACTCCAACCTTCCCCTGAGAGCTGTCATGTCATAACGTAAAAGTCCACCGGGATCAGCTGACACTGCTCTACCCCTTTCCCAGTTGGGAATGACCCAGCTTGGCCAGCTCATTGACCCGCCTTAGTTCAGGCAAACCCAGGATCTAGGTGAGTTTGGTGAACAGCAGCCTTGACCTTGTGCTTTCTGCTGAGGTCCAGGGCTCCCTTTTGGACGACAAGAGAGTGAGAAATACAGAATTCAAAATAGTGGTTATTTCTGGGCCAACTGTAAGAGGAGAGGGTTGACTATTTTGAGAGTAACAAATGCTTCCTAAATTTGGGGATGGGTTCTTTTGTATGAATCCAATATTATGGAATGAGAAATGATTGCGTATAGAAAAACAGTAGGAGCCCAGGTGGTATAGTGGTTATTTGTTGGACTGCTACTGGCAAGGTCAGCAGTTCAGAACCACCAGCCACTTCCAAGGAAAAAGATGAGAGTCTTTAGTCTCGGGAACCCACAGGGCAGTCCTGTCCTGCCCTATAGGGTCACTATGAGTCGGAATGAACTCGGTAGAAGTGAGTTTGGGAGGAAGACATTATGTAATATGACTAAGGGAAAAGACACTGGGGTCACTAGAGGTTTGAGTTCCAGCACCCCTACTTTCTGCCTTTGTGACTTTGGACAAGTTCTATAGCCTCCCAGACCTCGGTTTCCTTGTCTGTAAAATGGAGGGTCTTTGTTATTGTGCTGCTAAAATAGAAATGCCCAGATTGGGGGGTTTTTAGAGACAGACTTGTTTTCCCGTGTAAGAAGGCTAGCAGTGGGAAATCTGAGCCCAGACTCTAGGGGGGCAGGCACCTTCTCTCTATTGACACTGGAGGAAAGCTTTCGTCCCTCGAGCTTCTGCTCCTGCTACTGCTTCTGCTCCTGCTGTGTGACTGACTCACCTTCTCTGCTTCTATCTCTTACTTGGTTAAGCTCTTTATATCACAAATATTAGATAGGCTTTATTACCATTGGGTTCAGGTATTAATTTATCCTGTGGTATATGAGGCTCATCCCTAGGCAGGATTGTAAATGAAGAACGGAAGCTCGTCCCAGTATTATGTAATGTGGGAGATGTCGGTTTTAAGATGTTGACATGCCTACAGTCCACATCTAGATGTTCGGTATTTTAGTAAATTCTTCATGTTGACTTTGGACTCTCATCTTCTTTTTAAATTAATTTGCCATCTACAAGTTTGAAAAAAAAGACAAGCTAAAAGCCATGTTAATTAAGGAGTCTAATCAATTTTGGAGTCCCTAGGAGGCCCAAGTGTTTCTGATGCTTTTTCACATGTAATGCACCCTGTAAATAAATACTGCGCACATCGATAGCCAGTGTAGGAGGCGGGTGGATTGTAAAGGCAGTATGGTGCATGCTTTATTTGAGGAGAAATACAGTAAACACTCAATTACTAGCTGAAAGTTTGGGGGTTGAATTCACCCACAAGTGCCTTGGAAGATCGGCTTTGCTCCTCTGCTTCTGAAAGGTCATAGCTCAGTTCTACTCTGTACACCTGGGACCCACATGAGTCAGAAAACATTAATCGGCAACCAACAGAAATACTCTAATTTGATTAGCTCTTTAAAGTTGTTTCTTGCAATTCCAGCATACATAGGTTATGCATGCACACTAGGATAGGGACTGTCTAACTAGATTTGTGTGATGCTAGAAACTGCTTTTTGATGAAATGCGTTATATTTTGAGAATATAAGTTTTAGAGGGTAAGGGTCTATTTAATGTGCTTTACATATAGCATGAAAGAGTAAAACAGTGAATAATGATTTCAAAATAATATTCCTTTAAACACCTTTGGTTAAATTTTACTTTAACTCACTCTCACTGCCATCAAATCAATGCTGACTCATAGCGACCTCTGTGGACTTCTGAGACTGTAACTGTTAATGGGAGGAGAAAGCCCATTAGTACCCATTAATGCAAGTATATTAATATATAAAATTATGAAATAGAACATTTCCAATGGTTTTATTTTATTAAGTGTTTTGAAGGTAATTTGACATTTTTAAATGAAAATATTAAGAGGCCATATTTTTCTCCTTGTAAACCAACAGACATCAAAGTTCACAAATTCTTCAGATATTCCAGTGGAATTTATAAAAAAGAATGTTAAACTACGTGGACGATTCCATCGAATAACTGAAAATGGTTTAGAAATTGAACATATTCCTATTACTTTACCTGTCATATCTTCTTGGAAAAGTAAGTAAGGTGCAAGAAAATTAAGATTAAGTAGCTGTTTGTAGCATTCTCAGATTAGGTGTTGTTAATAAACAATCCCTGATAATTCTCTATTGATTATCTGTGATAGAAAGTGAAAACTTCATACAAGAATGTGTTTCATTAGCCTCTAGATTTCCTTTCTACTTTTCCTCCATTTTTTTATTCCACCACTCAGTCTTTTATTTTTTTAATTGTTTTATTAGGGGCTCATACAACTCTTATCACAATCTATACATACATCAATTGTGTGAAGCACATTTGTACATTCATTGCCCTCATCATCCTCAAAACATTTGCTCTCCACCTAAACCCCTGATATCAGCTCCTCATTTTCCCCCTCCCTCCCTGCTTCCCTCTCCCTCATGAACTCTTGATAATTTATAAATGATTATTTTGTCATATCTTGCCCTGTTCGATGTCTCACCTTGACCCACTTTTCTGCTGTCCGTCCCCCAGGGAGGAGATCACATGTAGATCCTTGTAATTGGTTCCCCCTTTCCAACCCATCCTCCTTGTACTCTCCCAGTATCGCCACTCACATCACTTGTCCTGAAGGGATCATCCGCCCTGGATTCCCTGTGTATCTGTACCAGTGCACATCTTCTCATCTAGCCATATTTGTAAGGTAGAATTGGGATCATGATAGTGGGGGAGGAGGAAGCATTTAGGAACTAGAGGAAAGTTGTATGTTTCATCGTTGCTACATCGCACCTTGACTGGCTCATCTCCTCCCCGAGATCCTTCTGTAAGGGGATGTCTAGTGGCCTACAAATGGGCTTTGGGTCTCCAATCTGCACTCCCCCCCTCATTCACTATGATATGATTTTTTGTTCTGATGGTGCCCACCACTCAGTCTTTTAGTCAGGAATTCAATCATTCATTCCACAAACATTGAGCCCCTGTTATAGTCTAGATCAGTGGTTCTCAACTTGTGGGTTGTGACCCCTTTGGAGGTCGAGCGACCCTTTCACAGGGGTTGCCTAAGACCAGCGGAAAATACATAAATATTTCACAATATATAATTACAAATGGTTTTGTGATTAATCACTATGCTTTAAATATGTTTAATTATATTCAATTTTGTAACAATGAAAATACATCCTGCATTTCAGATATTTGCATTATGATTCGTAACTATCAAAATTACAGTTATGAAGTACAATGAAAATAATTTTATGGTTGAGATAAATGTAAGGACATGAGGAACTGTATTAAAGGGTCACGGCATTAGGAAGGTTGAGAACCAATGTTCTAGATTGTAAGCTGGCTGTACAATGTTGAGTGAAACAAACTACAAGGCCTCTTGTTCTGCTGCAGTCTTGCTGGAAGATCGACAGCAAACAAATGAAAAATTGTCTAAGAGCTATAACGTAAAAGAACAGGGTGCTAGGATAGAGAATTATTGAGGGTCGTGGAAAGGAGAGTCTGTACTTACAGATAGTCCGAGAGCGCCTTCCTGACTAGTTGTTCATTGGAGACCCAAAGGATGAGAAGACCACGGGTGGGGATGAAATGGGCTCTGTGATACACTGTTTGAAGGCTCGGATGGCCAGGACACAGGGACTAAATGAGTGAGCGGCACCAAACGAAGCTTGGTAGCTAGCTCATAGCCCTGATGGTAACAAATATTTTTGACCTAGCTACTTCTGTTATGAAATTGTTCCTTGTCATGCATCTACTTACACTACTATATGAATTGTACATATCAGTTGCTACTATATTATGTACTATCTTTTAAAAATCCTTGAAAATATTGAGTCACAATTTCTCCTCCATGCTTGTGAAGCAGAAATATAATGGAGTGAACTATAGCTTGGTTTAGTGTTTCTCTTCAATGCCCGGGGTCTTGTCCTTACGCGGCATCCTAACTCTGCCGCCTCACCTTCTTGTAGGTGTATTCTGCTACGCTGAAGTCCTACCTTTCTGACAGAGTGCCTTGGGCTGCTCCACGTGAGCCCATGTCACTGTCCCCCCCTGAGCATCATCTGTCCTGCCATCCACCGTGGACTGTGCTTTTTTTGTAATGTGTTACTGACGGCGTGGGTCACACACGTCCAACTTAGCACAAAACCTAACTTAGAAGCAGCAGACTTAAAAGCATATTTTATTGGCATATAATGCACACACCATGCAACCCAATAGTCCAGTCATTCTAAGGAGAGCTGTGCCGTCATCACCACGGTGCACTTTAGAACAGGGTCATCCTGTAGACATTGCTATCAACTCCCATTTTCCTCCAACTTCCTGCCCTATCTTTATGTAATTACTCCAGATGCCGTCTCTATAGGTTCACATAGCTGGATTTCATATACAGGAAAACATACAAAAACACAAGGGAAGAAACACCCCAACAGGAACGACTAAGTGAAACAGGCCGAGTGGCTGCTTCACTAGGAGGAGCATCAAGTAGAGCCAGGCCATAAGAACGATTGTTCTTACGCAGAGCAGGGTGAGGCCACAGCTGTTCCTATAGGTATGGTGTATTTAGGTCCCTGGTTCACTTTAGCGACATCTTTATGATTTCATTGGAGAACATTATAAATCATAGCCCTGAGTCTTAAGAGAGTTCTGTTGATAGTGTCAGTATTATAGCCAGGGCTATAGAACTTTAAGCACTGTTGAGCACAGGAAGGTATGCATGCATAGGCCAGTTTTTAAACCTCTCAGTACATGGATGGTTGACTTGTACAGACTAAAAGCTTAAGTGACAGCACATTATTTACACAAACAGTGAGAGTTGAGGGGAGGGCAAAACTTTCGGGAGCACTTGTTCACAAAGGGAGCACCCTGTCTGCTATACTGATACATGTGGAAAGCAAACCAAAATAGCACGACCCTAGTAGATCTACAGGAGACCGAGGCCACTGTTCCTTGGACATCCTCAAAGGAAGAGATTCAAGCCAAATTCCAAAGTTTTATCGTCTGCTTCTTCTCACACGAGGGTGTTTCAGCCTCCAGTCCAAGGGAGCGCAGTGATGCCTGTGCTGTCCAGTGGCTCCAGGCTCAAACTTCCCCTACTCGAACAGCAAAGTCCACACACACACAACACAGGGTTCATAACTTCACTCCACACCAGAAACCCGACTGTAAAAGTCTGGCCGGGCCAAGAGTGAGTCACATGTTGCAGCTCGCAGTCGCGCTTGCTCAGACAACAGACAGTGCTGTGGCAGTGTGCTGTTGGGTTTTTTTTGCACTTTATTTGCTTACAGTATCATAACCTTGGCTCCAAAGATAGTTAATGATACCAGTAGTAAAGCTAAGAGGAAAACAACCACGATAGTTAAAGACAGAAATCTTTGGAGAAATTTGAATCAGGTCTCTGTTTGTGCGATTGGAAACTGAATATAAACATGGCTAAGTCGACATTCTCAACATTTTTGAAGTGAAAAAATGTGATTAAAACAGCTAATGTAGCAAAAGGTGTGAAATTGTTAACCATGAAACAAAGAACCCGGGCGATTGAAGAGGTTGAAAAGTTGTTCTTAATTTGGATAAATCAGAAACAACTTGACAACAATATGGTGTGTAAGACAGGGATGTGCAACAATATGGTGTGTAAGACAGGGATGTGCAGGGATGTGCAAAAAGCCTCCATCGTGAACTTGTAAGTGTAACTTGGGGGCCTTGGAACCAATTATTTGGTTTTCCATTATGTCTGGTGTTTGAACATGCATGTGGAACCAATTGAGTTAGACAACTGAGGTAGCACTGTATTTCAGTTCCTTAAATGTGCTACAGGTGAGTTTAAAGGAAAGTGCACTTTGCTTCTTGGGGGTCCCAAACTAGATCCTCTTGATACGGCCCGTGAAGGGTGTTGTGTCCCTTGAAAGGACAGGGTCTAAAGTTCTAGTTGTCTGTAGCCTGTGACTGGAGTTCCCAAGGTCTGGATGGATTCTAGGTCAAAAGTGTCCAACTAGGAACATGGAAAGGGGTGTGTTTTCCCCTTGGATACTAAGAAGTAATATGAAGTGTTTTTCCCAATGACAGGTTCTCCCACCTGTGAAAACATAGACTTTTAAAAAATATTTGATTTTTCTATAATTTTGGAGAAACTACAGGCATTGTTGACCCTGTTCAGTTGATTCATTCATCGTCCGGGTGGGCTTATTTGCTTCCCTGCTAGATGGTTGCTTATTTAACTTCAAGCCTTTAAGACCCCAGATGCTATATCTCTTGATAGCCGGGCACTATCCCTTTCTTCGCCACATTTGCTTATGCACCCATTTTGTCTTCAGTGATAGTATCGGAAGGTGAGTATCAAAGAGTGCCAGGTTATTAGAACAAAATGTTCTTGTGTTTAGGGAGGCCTTGAGAAGAGGCCCAAAGGGATATAGGCCAATGTACATATATTTATAATTAACATATAAAGTGGCTTATATCCCTTTCATTTATAAATTAATATATTTACACATATTTATTCTTATAGCTATACCTCTATAAATAGCTTTTACTTCCTATTTCTTTTCTCCTGTCCCACTAACTTGCTCACCCTCCATTCGGCTCCCAGTGTTTCCTCTTGGATACCTTGCACTTGCGTAAACCCCACCAGACCTCCTCACCTTCATTTTTAGATATCTTGTTTTTCCCTTATCCCTGAGTTTGTTGGCTCCCCACCCTGTCCTTTCCAATGTCCCCCAGGGACCACTAGTCCCAGAGTCTTTTCTCCTTGGGGTTGTTTGTCCTGTCTATCTTATATAGATAGACATAGGGCGAAAGAAAAAACAAAACCAAAAAAAGCCAATCGATGTTCAAGGTCAGTCTGCTGACCCTTATGAGTGTTTTCCAATTGGGTGTGATGAGGTGCCAAGCCTTGTCCCACAGTCAGAAGTCTATTTTCAGGACTCCTCAGGAACTTGGTTACTTTGCTCCCTTTGCTGCCCTGTTGCATTCCTTTGCGTTTCACCTCACTGTGCCTGGGGCAGACCAGGCACACATTCCTGACAGTGTCTCCAGTGCTGTCCTCTGTAGCCCTATGGGTCAGTGAGGGAATGCTGTCTCGTGGTGGTGCCAGCCCTACGGTCCTCTCTGTGAATTGGCTTCTCCGAGCTGGGATGTTGTCCCCAGGGCTTGGTGGGCCATGATGAGGTCCATTCTCTCTCTCTCTTTCCCTCTTAGTTTTAACCCTTGCATCTGGACAGATCCGCCACTTTTCCCGGGCTATATCTTCAGTGCTGTCCTCTGTATTGCTTTCTTCTGGGGAGTGGTCAACATAGATCAGCTTGGGCCTGGCCCATCATCCTCTCTGTTAGTTTGCTGCTCCATGCCAGTATGTTGCCTTCAAGGCTTGGCACTCCAGGATAGGGTCAGGTCCCTGTCTCCCTTTCCTGTGGAGACATAAACAATACCCTCCCCACAGGTGTAGTAGTGCCCCATCACCCTCGTTTTTTTTCCCTTTTACCCTCTTTCCCCTGTTTTTTAGTTGGCTGCCACATGCATCCCTGGGTTGGGTCAGACCCCTGCCAGAGTGCCTGGACCTCAACCGAGGATTTATGCATTAAGTAGAATATTCTCTGTGCCCATTATATTTTTTGAGCTTACCTCAGTGGACTCATGTTGTACTTGTTCCTTTGTGCTTGACTAAGTTTGCTCTGCATAATTTCCTCCAACTCTTCCCATCAGACAAGGTGCACCATGCATTTCTCGTTGCTTTTTTAGGGCTGCATAGTACTCCATTGTATACACCAGAATTTTTTAATCCATTCGCCAGTTGATGGAAATTACATTAAGCCTTTTGATCCATCTTGAGTTTGTTTTTGTACCGGGGGTGGGGTATGAGTCCTGTTTCATCCTTTTAAAGATGAGAAATCCAATTCTGTCAGCACTATTTGGTGACGAGACTGTACTTGTTTTTCATCCTTTGATTAAAGACCAGTTGTCTATATGTTGTTGTTGTTAGGTGCCATTAAATCAGTTCCAATAAATAGGGACCCTGTATCAAACAGAATGAGGCACCTTCTGGTCCTGCGCCATCCGCACAATTGTTATGTTTGAGCCTGTTGTTGCAGCCACTGTGTAACCTAGCTTGTCAAGGATCTTCCTCTTTTTTTGTTACCTACCTACCTACCTTATTAAGTATGATGTTCTTCTCCAGGGACTCTTCTGTCCTGATAACAGATCTAAAGTACTTGAGATCATTTCTTGCCATCAGTGCTTTTAAGGAGTGTTCTGGTTATACTTCCTCCAAGACGGATTTGTCGGTTCTTCTGGCAGACTAAAGAACTTTCAGTAGTCTTCCCAGCACAGTAATTCAAGCACACTGTTGCTTCTTCAGCCTTCCGTAGTCAGTGTCCAGGTTTCACATGCGTTTGAGGTGACGGAAAATACCCTGGCTTGAGTCAGGCACATGTTAGTCCTCCAAGTACCTTCCTTGCTTTTCAACATTTTAAAGAGGTCATGTGCAGCAGACTGACCCAACGAAATGCACCATTTGCTCTCTTGACCGCTGCTTCTATGGGCAGTGATTGTGGGTCCAAGTAAGCCAAAATCCTCAACAACTTCAACCTTTTCTCCATTTATCATGATGATATCTGTTGGTCTGTTTGTGAGGATTTGGGTTTTCTTTACATTGAGTTATAATCAATACTGAAGGCTGCAATCTTTGATCTTCATTAGCAAATGCTTCAAGTCTTCCTCACTTTCAACAAACAAAGTTGCATCATCTGCATGTCTCCTTCCTCCAATTTTGATAACACATTCTTCTTCATCTAGATGGTCTGTAGGTGTCTGCATTGATTCCCAGTTCTCTAGTCTGTTCCACTGGCTTATGTACCACACTGTTAGAGCTACTGGGTGTCAGGTGGGGAAGTGAGAGACCTCTTTGTTCGTGAGAAGCTCTTTGCTCGTCCTGGCTCTCTTCCCTCTTCATATAAAGTTAGTAATTAATTTTTGCACTTCCGTAGGGAATAGTTGGGATCTGGATCAGAAATGCATTGCATTTATAGATGGGTTTAGGTAATAATGACATTTTCACATATTAAGCCTTTGTGTCCTTGAACATGAGAAACCCCGTGGTTTTGTGTTGGGCTACATTACTGCACATGGACTATTCGGCCGTTTTTGTAGGTCTTCTTGCTTTCTTATAATAGTGTCTTGTACTGTTCTTGTATAGGTCTTTTGTTTTTCTGGTTAGGCTTATTTTAAGTATTTCATTTTTTGTGTGGCTATTGTAAATGCTATTATTTTCTTGATTTTGTTTCGAGTGCTGTCTTTGTTAGTGTAGCTTAGCACTTCTGAGCCAAATACGTGAAGTCCCCATGAGAAGTACTTTTGTTCTTTCCCTCACTGAAAGCTTTGGATCAGTTTTAAGAAGCCTGGGTCTTAAAAATAAAAGTTTCTTAATATTCAAATAATATTTTGGTAACATTATAGTGTATCTTAAAAAAACATATAGTGTATCTTTTTAGCAATCTGAAATGATCCACCAATTTGCCTTTCCTCTTTGTGCAGGGCCCATGCTAATCTCTCCGTATTGTTCCCATTTCAGTGTGTGCTGCTGAAGCGAGTGCTCTAGGGTGTCCTTTTGAACTTGAGTTCTCTTCTTCCCTAGAGAGTAGTTGATCTTAACTATACTTCTAACTACACATTACATGTATGATGGTTTAAAAGGACATTAGAGTGCTGTTTGTTTGTTTTTTGACACTCAATCTTTTTTCTTTCTATTTTTAATTTAGTAAATCTTTTTATTGGGGCTCATACAACTCTTATCACAATCCATACATACATCCATTGAGCAAAGCGCCCTTATGCATTCGTTGCCCTCGTTCAATCGTTTTTTCTTCCTGGAAATTATACACATAAAAAAATTCTAGTTAAGATTTTTTTTCCAGGGCCAAAGCCTCCAAAATATTGTTACTATGAATTATGAATAATCAATTCTCTATGGAAATCAGCTTCATAAAAAGTATTAAAAAGTTTTAATAGTGGTATAAATCAAAATTTATTGAGATGGAAAAATATCCTAAATAATTTATTAAGTAAAAAAAGCAGTTAATATAGATCTTTTCATAATAAGAATTTATTTTACAAGATCACAAATCTATAGTTCTGTGTCTATATATATATCTAATGATACGTACATTGCAGAATATGTATACATATATACACACACACATAGAAATATATCTAGAAGGATTTTTTAAAAAGGTTAAATTAGTTAAATCTCACATCTTGTTCTGAGAGTTATTACAATGGGTTGTTTTTTTTTACAATGGGTTTTGTAGTTTGATTCCATCTGTCCTACACTTGTATTTTTAAAAACTAAACCTTGAATACAAGATACAACCTGTATGTAGAGCATTTGGATATTTATAAATAAGCATCTTATAGTCAGCTATGACTTTGTGCCGCATTACTTTGGGACTTTCTTTTGCCACCTGCTAAAAGCTCTCTCTTCCCTCACCGTTTTAGAAGACCCCTGCGGTGTTTTGCTGGTTAAGCTGGCGGGGGTGGAGCTCACCGAGACTGGGAAGGCCTGGGTACAGAAGGAGCTGAAACCTTCCCAGCTTCTCTGGTTCCAGCTTCTTGGAAGGGAGAACTCCGCCCTTTTTTGTTACCTATTAGTGAATAAGGTAAGCACTATGAAAATATACCATTATTTCATTCTTATTTTTATGTTTAATTGCTTGTTTATGAAAACATTGACTACATAATAAGACCTTATGAATCTTTTTTTCTCTAGAATTCTACTACTAGTGACTACAGAGAAACAACTATATTAAAATACTTCCTATTTAATTGTATTACTATTTTAGCTACAATATAGGAGGGAGTAGAAAATTAAGGAAAAGGGAAAAACCTTTCATGTCATTAATGAGTGAGCATGCTAATTTAAAAAGTATCCTTTTACTTCCTTATGCATGCATATATATTACATCACACTTGTTTTATTAGGGACCACTTTTAAAATGAAGCTTGTCAACTGAAGACTACAAAAACGTGGCAGTTTCTATAACGTACACATTGCCTGGGTGTACAGATGTTGGGACGTGAGAAACGGAGCGTATTTATTATTTATGACAACAGCCTGTCATTTACAGACGATGCCTCAGAGCCATCCTACCTTTTTGGTGGTTCATCGCCATCATGTGAAGGGACGCCACAGTCCTTGGATGTGCCTCCTTGCACGTCTCTTAGTGGTAGATTCTGAATTACCTCAGTGTGCTGTACAGCTCCTACAAGGGTGGTGAGGGTGATCGCAGTCACGCAGAAACAAGCTGTACCTCAAGACAAGTAACCAGGGTAAACATTGCATCTCGGCTGATTTCTAGCTATATAAAAACCTGAATATGGCTAGTCACTGACAGAGGATTAAGAGCAGTTTATGATTTGACAACATTAGGTTTGGATTTTGGTTTTCTTATTTTTAAAATCTATTGTTATATGAAAGGTAATCTGGGAAATGTTTTATTAAAAACGGGGGAAATGTTGCCAGCAGTGATGGAGTAGAACTGACCCATAGGGCTTTTTTCTTTTTTTAAATAAAAGATCATTTTATTGGAGGCTCTTACAGTTCTTAAAGCAATCCATATATCAATTGTATTGAGCATATTTGTACATATGTTGCCATCATTATTTTCTAAATATTTCTATTTGAGCCCTTGGTATCAGCTTCTCTTTTCCCCCTCTCTCCCTCCCCCCCTGTGACCCCTTGATAAATGATAAATTATTATTACTTTCCTATCTTACACCCCGACCGACTGTTGTCTCCTTTCCCCCATGGGTTTTGGTGTTCGTCCCCCTGGTGTGTGTGTGTGCGTGTGTGTGTGTGTTTCTGGTTATGTGTTGATAATTGCAATTGGTTCCCCTTTCCTCACCTCCTCTCCCCACCTTCCTCCTACCCTCCTGGTATTGCTGCTTCTGTTCCTGTTCCTGGATTCCATGTGTCCCAAGCACTTATCTCTCACCGGTACCTGGGCCCCTGCTCGGGTCTAGCCGTAGGGAAAGGCAGCACGGGGTCATGATAGTGGGGGGTGAGGACCCATAGGGCTTGACTGCGCTCGCTCGTTAGGGGAGCAGCCCTGCTAGCCTTTCAGTTAGCAACTGAGCTCGGAACTGTTTGCTCCACGAGGGCTTCTTTAAGAAAAAAATATCTCAAATAAATCTCATATTAAAAAGACTGGGATCAGAACTATTTTAATTCTTAAAAGTTTCTTGAATTAATAATAGAGAGTCTAGTTAAATCATTTAAAAATGTAAACTTTTTATTTGTGAATTAGGTGATATTTTATAGAGCAGATTATCAGTTTTATATTCAACAATTCATACACATTTTGTTTCAACTCATCCATTGAAATCCTCTCAATGTACTATCACTTATCCCACTTTGTCCCTGTGTTTTCTGTTTCCATCACTTCTACTTTCCTTTTTGTCCTTTGGCCTAACATGGTAGTGAGTTTAATTCTTAGAAGTGGAGGGTGACTAAGGGCCATAATCTTGGTTATTTTATCAATCTCCATCTTCCCAGCATGACTGGTGTCATTTATGGAAATCCATTAATTTTTGGATGTTCACATCATATTCAGTTCTTTCACAATAGGAATTATCCAAAAGTTAGCATCCCACATTTAAAATTAACTCATTAATACAAGATTAGTTAAAGTATACAGAGGCCTTATAAATATAACAGCTTTTCTTTTATGCTCAGAGTATAATTGCCAAAATAGGAAATGATTGTGATGATGAAAATAATAATAATAACCACAATATATTAAAGTGTTTGCCGTACATCAGACACTGAGCTGGGCACTTTGAATATGATTTCGTTTATCCTCAAGACAACCCTGTGGGAGAACTGGTCTTAGTCCCCCGTCCAGGTAGAATTCTAGGGCAAGTCCATGCCGTGAACAGGCGGAGTAGTGGAAGAGCCTGTGTGGAGGTTGACTAATGGGTGAGATTGAATTGCTCTGATTTTGGTTGAAACGAATTAGCTCATAATTTTTCTTAATTGAGCAAAGTAGGACAAGCCCTTTAAAATTGTATCTACTAATTTACCATCCTTTGCCCAAGTGTTACTGTATTTAAAGGAACAAAAATTACTTTGTTTCTTGATGGCTTTAGAAGAGTCTCTCCCAGTTAAAGCCTGAAGTTTTCAGAATTGAGTTGAATTACTTTTCTAATGAAACTTTAAGTTATTAGTGCTTTAAAATTTTTTTTGAATTGTTTCACTGGGGGCTCTTATAGCTTTTCTAACAATCCATACATCAGTTATACCAAGCACCTCTGTACAGATGTTGCCATCATCATTTTCAAAATGTTTTCTTTCTACTTGAGCCCTTAATATCATCTCCTCTTTATTCCCTCCCTCTTCCACCTTTTCACCCTTGTGAAACCTTGGTAAATTATAAATTATTATTCTTGTAATATTTTATACCCTCTGTTGTCTCCCTTTACCCACGTTTCTGTTGTTCAGCTCCTTGGGGTGGGGCTGTTGGGGTGTTAGGGTTATACACTGATCTTGAACTTGATTTTCTGTCTGAAATCCTCAAAGGATTGCAGAAAAAGCTAAGTGGGTTCTTGCTTACAATGAATGAAAACAGTCCTATTTATTTGTTTTCATTCCAGAGCCAAAACAAACACACTCATTGCTACTGAGTGGATTCTGACTCATCACCCTGTAGGACAGGGTAGAACTGCTTCTGTGGGCTTCTGAGACTAACTGTAAGGAATGAAAAGCTGAGTCTTTCTCCAGAAGAGTGGTCGGTGGTTCAAACTGCTGACCTTGTGGGTAGCAGCCCCACTGGTAACCACTCTGCCCCCAGGGCTCCTTTGGCTTCATTCAGAAGTGAGAAATCTCTCTCTCTCTCTCTCTAACTCTTTTTCAATTAAAAGATAATTTTATTGGGAACTCTTACAACTCTTGTTATGATCCATACATTGATTACATCAGGCAAATTTGTACATATGTTGCCTTCATTCTTTTGTAGACATTTACTTTCTATTGAGCCCTTGGTATCAGCTCCTCTTTTTTCCCTTCCTCATTAACCCCTTGATAGATTTTAAATTATTATTATTATTTTAAATTGTTATTATTTTCATCTCACACTGACCATTGTCTCCCTTCCCCATGTTTTTTGTTGCTCTTCCCCCTGGAGAGAGGTGTATGGTTATGTGTGTCGACCATTGCAATCCATTCCTCCTTTCTCCCGTCCTCTCCTCCCTCCTCCCCCTACCCTTCTAGTATCACTCTTCCCACTCCTGAATTTGGTGTGTTGTGAGCCCCCATATATATCTGTGTACATACGCCGGTCTAGTCTGAATTGAGAAGCAGCTCTGGGGTCATGATAGTTGGGGTGAAGACGCCTCAAAGAACCAAAGGAATATTGTGTGTTTCATTGATGCTTTACTGCACCTTGGTGACTCATCCTTTCTCTGTGGCCCCTCTGTGAGGTTATTGTGCCACTGTCTATAGATGGGCTGTGGATCTCTGCTCAATCCCCCCTTGTTTTCAACAATATGTTTTTGTTTGTTTGTTTGTTTGTTTGTTATGTGTCTGCTGATGCCCATTACTTGGTCCCGATGACGCCTCATAATTGCACCTGTGGCATGCTTCTTCATGTGAACTTGTTGCTTCACTGCTGAATGGCCACTTTTTAACTTTAAGTCTTTAAGACCTCAGAAGCTATATCTTTTAATAGCTGGGCACCATCTGCCTTCTTCACCACATTTGCTTATGTAACTGTTTTGTCTTCAGCGATTGTGTCGGGAGGGTGAACATCTCAGATCGTCGATTTGTTAGAACAGTGTTCTTGTATTGAGGGAGGGTGAGAAATCTCTTGAGTGGAATTTCCTACAGGATAGATTCAAAGACCAGATTATTTTCATGTTATTTATTTTGAGAGAAGTTTTTTAAAAAGCATGCCAATACCCTTATTACATATTGACATTTTAGACTTATGTGATGATTCTGTCTGGTTTGCAGTGTCTGTCATTGTGTGCCCCACCCCTTCCAAACAAAGCATGAAATTATTTTTATACTTTATTGCTTCTATGCTTCTTGGGGAAGACCAGTGAGTTGGTGAAATGTAATACATTTTAAGATTCAATTCAATTTTGAGCAAGGGCCTCTTTGGGGCATGAAATTCTTGGATTTAATAACAGTTGTTTTACACTCTTGTTGGGACTATTCTGCTTTAAATGTTTGCCTTTTCTCTGGAAGACTGAAGTACTGATTTTAAGGTAACAAGGATGCTATCTGTATACTGACAGCTTTTTAGTTTATTGGTTTGTGTGATTTTTTTTTTTTTAATTTAAGGGTGGCTATTTTAACGTGAGCCTGAATGAAGAAATTCTGAGAAGAGGCCTTGGTAAAACTGTCCCTGTCCAAGGGCTAAATCATGATTCTAAAACCTACTGGAAAATTCACCGAAACTTACTGAAAGCAGAATTAACGGCCTTGAAGAAAGGAGAAGGATTATGGAAGGAAGAGCGTGAAAAAGAAAGTTATTTGGGAAAACTCAAAGGCTCCTGGAGAGAAATGTGGGGAAAAGACAGTTCTTTTGGAAAACTTGGATCAAATTTCAGTTTGAAAAAGGAAAGTTATTATGACAACCTCAGAAAGACTTATGAAACATGGAAAGAAAATATGAATAATTACTCCTTAATACAGAAGTTCAGAGAACTTATGAGTCGCATATACTTTCGTAGAAAAGAGTGAAATATTCCAAGAAGTCTGAAGATGAAAAGAGTAAAATTTGTAAATATATGGATATTTTTCATTGTGTTGAAATGGGCATTTCCCCAAATGAACAAATTAGTAGTCTAATTGTATTGAAATATTAGAAAGATCATTATTATTATGAATGACATCAGAATTAACATTAAAAAATAGTAATGTAATTTTATGTGTATTTAGGAAAAATAATGTTTGTTTTATATGTGTTCTGAAGATTCACTGCCATTGAGTCATTGTTGACCTGTAGTGACCTCCTCTGGGTTTCCAAGGCTGTAACTGTTTATGGGAGGAGAAAGCCTAGCTTTTCTCCCGCAGAGCTGCTGGTGGTTTCAAATTGCCAACCTTGTGAATTGCAGGCCAACACATAACCACTGCGCCAACAGCACACACCTGGTCTGTAGATTACATACTTTGGAAAGAGTAAAATTTGCAAATATATGGACTTTTCATTAAGTTGAAATGGAAACATTTCCAAATGGACAAATTAGCAGTCTAATTGTATTGACATATTAGAAAGATTATTAAAATTATAAATTACATTTATTTTAAACAAATTGTTATTATGTATATTTCATATGTGTTTAGGAAAACAAAAGAAAGCTACCAGATTGTAAGTTAAATATGTAATATAAGTGTTGTAAGAACTGAACTACTTACTGTGTTATTTTGGGCAACCATAATTTTTATTGAAAGAGATTTTTGGTTTATTTTTGTAGTTTTATCAACTTTGAGTATTTATAATAAAACACTTATCAACAAGTCAATTCCACTGGTAGCAACCCTATATAAGGTATTTAATACTAATTCTTTACAGGAGCAACAGCCTCATCTGTCTCATGGGGAGCAGCTCATGGGTTTGAACTGCTAACTTTGTGTTACTAGGACTCTTTATAATAATTTGGAAGGTTGTAACAACAGGTAGAAATTATCCCTTCTTTCTTGCTAGAAAGGGTCAAAATACTCTTCTCTTGTAGCATAACCCCAGTTTATCAGCAGCTAGGAAACTGTTGAGAGGTTATGTCTTGTCTCCCAGATGCTGCTCATCTGCTGGTGAATTGGGGGCGATGCTGCAAGAGAAGTACAGGCAGACCTTTTCTAGCCATACAGAATGGCTAATTTCTACATATGGTTACCCCACCCCAAAAGGACGCAGGTGACCCTGAAATAGTTGTGTAATATGAAATTATCAACTCTTAATATTATTTCAAGTTTATCTATGTATATATGATTGTCTATATGTATTTGTGTATGGATGAAAAATGTTCAGTAATATATTTTTAGTTTATTATCCTTAAGAAACTATCATTGAAATACAGCTTATCATTTTAAGATTCTTTGGATTAGAGAGAAATACTTCTTTAAAAAAATCTTTTAAGTAATGTCAGTCACACAAGTAGACATTGAACACTTTGTTAAATGTAACAATGCTTTGATTGAATTTTTTTCCAATTGTTTGTTTCTAATATATGAAGACAAAGAGTATTGCTACAAAATCTTAGAAACCTCTGTTAAACAAAAATATCAAAATGTAAAGCTATTGTTTTTCAGCTTCTCTCCCATCTGGCTCTAGAGCAGTGGTTCTCAACCTGTGGGTCATGAACCCTTTGGGGGTTGAACAACCTTTTCACAGGGGTCGCCCGAATCATACCAGTAGCAAAATTACAGTTATGAGGTAACAACGAAATAATGTTATGGTTGGGCGTCACCACACATGAGGCCCTGTATTAGAGGGTCACAGCATTAGGAAGGTTGGGAACCACTGCTCTAGATAGTTCTGAAGATGGTGTTTCCAACTCTATAAGTTTCCCCCGAAGTATTCTGTGCTCTTTACACCGGGTCAAAACAGATTTGTCATCCTCAAGGGACTAAAAATGTGTTCTTTTTGAATGTTTATTGAGTTTGGGGAACAAAAAGACTCCGCAAAGGGCAATATCAGGTGCATAAGGTTTCTCACTGAAAATCCCTTAGGGCAGCCCCTGGCTGCCGTCGGGAGTTAAGCAGGTGCCAGTGTTGCCTCGTTGGAAACACTTTCTCATTGCAGTTTTCCTGCCCTTTTTCTCATGGATGCGGTTTTCATTTCTCTTAAAACTTCTTCCCAATACGTCTCGATGGTTGTCCTGTGCCCTTTGGGGAAAACCATCAAGACTACTTTGGGAGCCCCAACAATTGCCAGAACTTTCTGAGCTGGACCGTCAGCCTTGAGTTTAACTGGCACAGCGGCTTCTCTGGAGAGCACGGTTCTGATGGGACCTTTTTTTTTTTTGAAGGTTCCCTAAGAGGAGGCTTTGACCAGTGTTTTACTGAGAGAACTTAAACATGCCCACTGATGGCAGAGACGTGTTTAAACATGTTTTATGGCGAACAAGCCTGTGCATGTATAAACTGGAGCACCATAGCCCCAGTACAATAATCCAATTTCCTAAATTCACTTGCTGGTTCTTTTGATTGTTTTGGAAGTTTCTTTATGAGTTTGTTCTGTAAATAATCTTATCAGAAACTAGGGTTAGTTTAACTTCTTTTCTAATCAGTATGCCTTCCCTTCCCCGTCTTCAGCCTTATGTGATCCTGTACAATGTGAGTACATGTGATGAATGCAGGCGTCCTAGCTTGGTCTCCTTGGAGACATAAACAGGCAGGAAACCTGGGTGAATGCAAATGGGGAACCCAGAATGGATGAGGAATCAGGATGAAAATCCACATTGCAATATTATCAGCAAATGACACAAAATGCTCCATGTTTGAATCTTTGGGAAACTAATATTCTCTGCAAACTTTCATTTCAACCACAATAAGATATTTTTTAAAATACTTATGAACCAACTCTTTAAGAAAAGTCAATGCACCATTGTACAACTCGGAGGAAAAATAACATTGTCTTATTCAACTTGTCAGGGTGTGATGACTCGCTGCCCTGGAGGTAGATGAGTTGCTTGGCCAATATACACGACCCAGTTCTGTTCTGTAGGAAGCTGGCCCTTATCTTCAGGACCACGGCTGAAGGAGGCACCAGGGAAGGTCTGCCCTCGAAGAGCAGGACCCTATGAGCTGATGGTAGTGAGCTTCCTATTTGTACTAGATGCGAGTCAGACCAGGATAGGTGCCCCTCCACAGAGGGTGACTGTAGCAAGGCTGCCTCCCTGTCTAGTCCCCCACATGCCTGTGGCAGTGAACCCAGGAAACCCTCCAGGCATGGCCTCAACTCAAAACTATGTGTGCTAAATGTCTGTACGAATATAGACACGTATGAGGAGTCGGAGCAATGCCTTAACACCAAGCTTGGTTCCACTTCGAGTGTGACCAGGGCTACATCATGGTCAAGAAGTGACACTGCCAAGGGAATGGACACGTATCCGGAGGGCTGCCTGCCGCTTGCCCCTCCCCATCTGCTCCCCAACATTAACCTTTTTTCCCTAGATTGTCCCTAACCTGGACCCTTCGAGGCTGAACACACTTCTGTGTACAGAGACATGTCTGGAGATACCTGAGGCCTGTCCCCTCAGTGGGGTCTCTCTCTCTCTCTCTTTCTCTCTCTCTCACACACACACACACACACACACACACACACACACACACACACACACACACACAGTACATATATACACATACTTTAGATATGCTATCAGAAGCCACCAGTTCCTGGTAAAGGACATAATGCTTGGTAAAGTAGCGGATCATGAAAAAGAGTAAGACTTAATGTGGTGGATTGACAGTGGTTGGAACAATGGGTTAAACATAACAATTATGAGGATGGTGCAGGGCTGGACCATGTCTCTCCTTCCCCCACCAAATAAATGCTCCCCCAAATACAGTATCTGGCATATACTAAGCATTTAATAATAGCTTACGTAATTGCCTGACTGGTGTATTAAATGAGTTGAAAATCTTTTTCCAAAAAAGAAAATCTTTTTCCATTTAAAATAATTTTTTTTTCTTCACAGTGTGCTGTTTGGTCTGCTAATTTCCACATTGGTAGTTCAAACCTGCCAGCCACTGCTCCTGTAAAGGTTTACAGCCTAGAAAACTCTACACAGGGTCACTATGAGTCTCAGTCAATTTGATGGTAGTGGATCACCTAAGTTAAAAGGTGTCTACAGTGTACTTTGTGGTTTACCCTCCCATTCCTTCCATCCCCTGGTTTGATGCTCAGGTTTCATACCAACTTGATTGTGTCACAAGTGCCAGTGTTTGGCAATTAAAATCTAATTCCCCATGAAATCAGATAACCCAATGTAATCAACTCCATAATGGGATCTGCTGTGGACAGTTAATCAGCTGTTAAAAGTACAGGCCTCTTGCTCAGGTGGGGAGCTTGCTTGCTTTTTGCTGGGTGTGGATCCTGCACCTGGCTCTTTGCTCTCCAGTTCTTTGGATGTGAGCCAAGGGCCTGCTATATCTCCTTTGGGTCTGGAACCATCAGCTGCCTGCTGTCTGACCTGCTGTCCTTGAGTTCGTTCTGATTTCCAGTCACAAACCTGGCTTCCTGACCTTGGATTAATTTTCTCAGTTCTTGTTAATCTTGGGTTTATCAGTCCCCAAAGCTCTGAGAGTCTGAAGACTGACGTAAGGACTTGGTACTGTGCGGGACCGCTTCTGCAACTTTGTGAGCCATTTTCTTGATCTAAATTTTTCTCTCAACACACACGCACGCACGCACACGCACACATGCACGCGTCACTAGTTTTGTTTCTGTAGCGCAGAAGTCAGCAAATTTTTGAGACGGAAAAGCGAATCCTGTCCCTCAGAACAATTTAAAAATTATTCAAGAGCTATGATTATTTTTACAAACAGATCACCATTATCTGAATAATAATTTTGCAGTTTTACGTCAGAGCCATATATGTATGTTCGTACCGAAAAAGTCACAGGTGGCTCTGGAGCTGCAGTGTACAGAGCCTTGCTCAGGAGAACTTGGCCTAACGCACCCACCTGGTCACCATCAAAGAATGTTTCTGTTAGGTGGAATCTTGACTTTTTCATAATAGGATCTCATACAATATTTGCCTTTCAATGATCGACTAATTTCATTCAGCATAACGTCCTCCAGCTTCATCCATGTTATGAAATATTTCACTCACTCATCACTATTCTTTAATGTTCCATAGTATGTTGTATATGTAACAGTTTTTTTAATATCCTTTTCCATGAACGGAGATGTTTCTATCTTTTTTGCTATTGTGAACGGTGCTGAGATGAACATGGGTGTGCATGTTATGGCTTTTAAAAAAAGGATATATATATATAATAATGGGGCTGTTGGATGACATGGTATTTCTATTTCAAATTTTTAAGGAAGGCCAGGCCATTTAGAGAGTGGTGGCGTCACTTTACAGTCCCTCAGGAATATATGGGGCTTCGAGTCGCTGCACATCATGCTAGCATTTGTCATTCTCTGGTTTTTGGACGCTGCTATTAATGCAAGGCTGGGATGCTGCCTCATTGTTTTGCCATCTCTCTCAAATGGCCAATGGTCTGGAACCTTTCTTCATGTTCGTTGGCGGCCTGAATATGCTCTTTGAAATGTCTGCTCACAGCCTTTGCCCATTGTGGGAAGCCGCAGCTCTCGCCGCCATTACAAGATGGCGCCGGGCAGTCAGGGCGGTGGCCCATTAAGTGGTAAACAACCACTTAAGGCATGCGCACTGCTTAGATGACGTAGTCACAACTCCACCTGGAGTATGCAAACGAGGGTTCTGGCGAACGCACCAATCAATGCATGGCACGTCCCCGTAGAGCGTATATAAGCAGCAGTAGTTTGGGGCTTCGGGGTCCTTTTCCGCATCTGCAAATCGAACCCGTAATAAAACGCCTGTGGAAAAATCCTGTTGTAGCGTGTCTTTTCTTGCTGGCGAGACCTGGCGCGCGACAGCCCATTTTAAAATTGGGACTGTCCTTTTCTTGTTGAGGTGTTGAAGTTTTCTGTAAATTTTAGAGTTTACTCAATTGTCTAATAGATCATTACTTAAAATTTCCCCATGGTCTGTTGTTCTTTGGTGCACTCTTTTGATGTACCAAGTGTCTAATTTTTTTTTTTTTTCATAGCAATTCCCAAATTCTTTATTTGAATCTTCTTGGTTTATCTCTGTTTACCTCCAGGGAATTGTAACTACTTCTCTTTTTTTTTTTTTTTTGAGAACTAAATTTCTTCCTTTATTTATTTCAAGGTGCAATTTTTTTGGTTGTTTTTTTTTAATTTATATATTTTTTTATTTTAACAATTTATTGGGGCTGATACAATTCTTTTCACAGTTCATACATATACATACATCAATTGTATAAAGCACATCTGTATAGTCTTTGCCCTAATCATTTTTTTCTCTTTTCTTCTTTTACATTTTATTAGGGACTCAAACAACTCTTACCACAATCCATACATATACATACATCAATTGTATAACGCACATCCATACATTCCCTACCCCAATCATTCTCAAGGCATTTGCTCTCCACTTAAGCCCCTTGCATCAGGTCCTCTTTCCCCCCCCCCCTCCCTCCCCATTCCCCCCTCCCTCATATGCCCTTGGTAATTTATACATCGTTATTTTGTCATATCTTGCCCTATCCGGAGTCTCCCTTCCCCCCTTCTCTGCTGTCCCTCTCCCAGGGAAGAGGTCACATGTGGATCCTTGTAATCAGTTCCCCCTTTCCAACCCACTCACCCTCCACTCTCCCAGCATCGTCCCTCACACCCTTGGTCCTGAAGGTATCATCCACCCTGGATTCCCTGTACCTCCAACCCTCATATGTACCAGTGTACAGCCTCTGTCCTATCCAGCCCTGCAAGGTAGAATTCGGATCATGGTAGTTGGGAAGAGGAAGCATCCAGGATCTGGGGGAAAGCTGTGTTCTTCATCGATACTACCTCACACCCTAATTAACCCATCTCCTCTCCTAAACCCCTCTATGAGGGGATCTCCATTGGCCGCCAAGTGTCTAAATTTTAAGAGGTTCTAGTTATCTAATTTGTTTTCTGCTATTTGCATGTTTTCACTGATTTTTGATAGTAAGTGCATAGCTATGCTATGTGTTCTTGTTAAGTACTATCAAGTCTATTTTGACTCAGAGCAACTTTATGTTCAATAGAATGTGCAATTCTGTGAACTGCATTATATATAGGATATAATAATATAACATGCATACAATTATAGAACAATACCATAAATATCACATGCAAGTAAAATTTTGCTGAAGATCATCCAACAACAGTTGCAGCATGCATTGACGGAGTGTTGCCAGACGTTCAGGTCAGATTCAGAAGATGTGTAACAAAGGCTATCATTGCTGATATTATGGCTCTTGGCTGAAAACAGAGAATACCAGAAAGATTGATCCTTGTGCAAATGACTGTACAAAGGCATTTGGCTAGTGTATCAACACACGATAGGTAGCCTTGAAAATTCCAGAACATTACATTGTGCTCCAGTGGAACCTCTGCATGTCTCAAGAGGCAGTTGTGGGAATAGAACAAGGACACACTGCATGGTTTAAAATCAGGAAAGGTGAGCATCAGGGTCGTTGCCTCTCACCATAACCTGGCTAAGACAGCACAGTTTTGGATAGGCGTGATGGGAAACGGTTGCACTGAATGGCAATGGCAGGCCATATCTCACTCCGCTGGTTTCCCTGTTGCCAGGAGGCAGGAGACAGACATGCTTACACGCCTGCATCCTTCCTCACGTTTCGCATTGTTGGACAGCTGTTGCTCCCTCGCCACTTTATCTCTATGCTGGGCTTGATCATTCCTTGTAGTGGCTACACAGAATGCATGGACAGTCTTCATGGACAGTTAACGCAAGTTAGCGTTAGTAAACATTAAGGTTTCCTTAGCCAGTGGCCAAATTTCTCTTTAGTTCTCAGTCCCTCAGCCACATAGTCCCTTGGCCTTTGCCTCCATGAGCCAAGGAAACAGCTTGCCTGGTGCTCTGCTCCTTGGTCTCAGGCCGGACGAGAAACAGCTACCCACAGTCTCAGTACTGCTCTTCTGAGTTTCTGTGCGCAAGTCTTTGATGCATCTAATCTTCCTCCGCTTCACAGAGATCTTTCATGTGTGCTTCCAAGGTTCGCAGGCTTCATTCTGCTCCTGCTTCAAAAAGGACTCATCCGCATAGCCAGGGGAGCGGTAAGGAAAACTGACCAATCCCCTGAGCGTCACTCACACCCTATTTGCATAGCCCCACTGAATCATTTGTTGGGGGTTACAGAGACTTGATAAGAGCCCTATGAAGAAAGTTTGCAACGTGGACATTTTTGTCTGGTTCTTGTTTACAAGGGGACTGCTTTCAGCCTCTCTCCACTGACACTAATGTTGCCCATTAGTTTTGAGAATATGTCCTTGATTATCTTGCAGAATCTCCCTTCCACTACTATTTTGTTGAGTGTGTTTTATCAGCAATGGGTGCTGGGTTTTGGCAAACGCCCTTTCTGTAGGCTGTGATCAGCTTGAGAGTTGCCTCTATCAACTCTGTGGGAGGTCTTTCTGAGCACAAATGCACACTTCCCGCTGTGACGGTCTTATTGTTAGGTGTCATCTCATAGTGGCCTTATACATAGCAAAGCGAAACACTGCCTGGTCCTGGGCCTTTCTAACAGTTGTTATGTTTGAGCCCATTGGCTTGTCATACAAAATTACCATATTATAATTTACATTCTCATATAACA
This sequence comes from Tenrec ecaudatus, assembly GCF_050624435.1. Taxonomy (NCBI): domain Eukaryota; kingdom Metazoa; phylum Chordata; class Mammalia; order Afrosoricida; family Tenrecidae; genus Tenrec; species Tenrec ecaudatus. The sequence continues at coordinate 153,699,256 of NC_134533.1, read as the reverse complement.
TCCCCCCTAAAAAGACAAATCCACTGCCATTGAGTGCATCCTGACTCATAGTGACGTTTATGTAAGGTTTCTATGACTAAGTCTGTACAAGAGCAGATAACATCATCTCATGGTTAACAGTTCAGGGTCACTAGGGCTCCTAAGTCATTACATCCAATCCAATCATGCCCTCCGCCACCAGGTTGATTCCAGCTCTTCGCAGCCCTTCATAGGGTTGGTTCCCCAGGCTGTAAATCTTCAGGGGAGCAGTAAATCTTTAAGGGATTTGTGGGTTTGAAACTCTGACATTGGAGTTAGCAGCATAACGCTTACACGACGTGTCGCCAGGGCTCTGTGAGTTGTTATAGAGATCTTATTTTCTCTATAATTTCTTTGAAGAATTCTGATGAATAGGTTTCTGTAAATAAAGTGACGACAAGCACCATATATACTCATGTATAAGTCGAGTTTTTCCAGCACATTTTAAAAATACAATTCTTTTTCTTTTAAAAAATTTATTTTCTTTTAAAAATCATTTTATTGGGGGCTTGTACAACTCTTATCACAATCCATACATCCATCCATTGTGTCAAGCACATTTGTGGTAAAATTAGGTGCCTCGGCTGATATTTGGGTCAGCTTATTCTCGAGTATATATGGTAATTCAAACAGAAATGATGTTTTTGAACGTATTAGGCTCCTTGTCATTTTATGAAAACATAGCTTATAGATAGATAGTCCTTTGTTTCTGTTTTGCATCAGATCCCAGGAGGCACAGCAGTGAAGGCCTTCAGCAGCTAACTAGAAGGCCAGCGGTTGGTTGGAAGGCACCAACTGCTTCCCAGAGGCGGAAACGTAGCAGTCCTCCTCTGAAAAGATTCCGGTGCTGGAACCTCGAGGGGAAGGTCTACTCTGCCCTACAGGGTTGGTGTGAGTTGCTTTGCAATTGGTTAGCAATGAAATCTAGCAATTAACATCCCATTCTCTTCTTCCACAACACAGTGCAAGTAATCTATTTTAGTGCTTGACACACTGTATTGTAATTACATAGTTACCTGCCTTTTCTCTCTCCTGACAAAGGTATAGTGAGTCCTTTAAACAATAACTTACTAAATTTGTAGTTGTTTTTTCTCTCTTTGTAGCATTTAGCCCAGTTTCTTGCTACATTGGGAACACTATAAAATATCATTAAATGAAAAATAAAAAATGAGAGAAGTGAATATTAAAATGTTGCCTTTTCATTTTGACTAGAGTTTATTTTTCCAGCCAAATTTTCCCTCACACAGCCTGTGATCCCACACTATGGAGATTAATTTGCCTTCAATGATCTCACAGAACAATTTAAAACTTGGAAACTTAACACTTTCCAAGTTTTAAAATGACATTTATATTGGGAGAATTCAAGCCCCTTAAGTACAAATTTAGTTCAAATATGTAAATAAACAAAGCAAAAATGAATGGTTTAAAGATGTACCTCTTGGTAAACAAGCATCCATCAAGCTCAGAAGCAACAAAGCCCACATGGAGGAAGCACACCAGCCTGTGCGATCACGAGGTGTTGAAGAGATCAGGTATCAGGCATCATCTGAACAAAAAATCTTACCATAGTGAATGGTGGGGAGGGAGTGCGGAGTGGAGACCCAAAGCCAATTTGTAAGCCACTGGCGATCCCCTTGCAGAGGGGTCTTAGGGAGAAGAGCCAGTCAGGGTGTGATGTAGCAATGATGAAAAATACAACTTTCCTCTAGTTCCTAAATGCTTCCTCCCCTCCACCCCCCCGCCCACTAGCCCACTATCATCCCAATTCTACCCTGCAAGTCTGGCGAGACCAGAGGATGTACACTGGTACAAATAGGAAGTGGAAACACAGGGAATCCAGGGCTGATGATCCCTTCAGGACCAGGGGTGTGAGGGGCAATACTGGGAGGGTAGAGGGATGGTGGGTTGGAAAGGGGGAACCAATTACAGGGATCTACATGTGACCTCCTCCCTGGGGGATGGACAACAGAAAAGTGGGTAAAGAGAGACATCGGACAGGGCAAGATATGACAAATAATAATTTATAAATTATCAAGGGCTCATGAGGGAGGAGGGAACAGGGAGGGAGGGGGAAAATGAGCTGATGCCAGGGGCTTAAGTGGAGAGCAAATGTCTTGAGAATGATAAGGGCAATGAATGTACAAATGTGCTTTACACAATTGCTGTATGTGTGCATTGTGATAGGAGTTGTATGAGCCCCTAATAAAATGATTTTAAAATGTAACTCTTTTGTTAGGGAAAATGTTTTTTTATTATTTTTTTTGAGGGGGTAGCAATCCCATGATTTATTTCACTGACTTTTAAAAGGGTATACATATTTTTAAAATCATTTTATTGGGGCTCATACAACTCATCACAATCCATACATACATCAATTGAGTAAAGCACCTTTATACATTCGTTGCCCTCATCATTCTCAAAATTTGCCTTCCGCTTAGGTTCCTGGAATCAGCTCATTTTCCTTTTTTCCCTCCCCCTATTATTGTTATAATAAAAACAAAACAGGTGCTAGTAATAGAGAGTGCACCCTCCCCATTGGAGAGCCAACTAGTAGGGAAATAGAAGAGGATTGAATGTCAATTGCTTTTTCTTCCTAACCTTTTAAAAGTTGTAGAACTGACATTCCAGCTTTTTCATGTTTCCTTCTTCATTTTCTCTTCACAGCACGGGTTGATCAAGTTTACCAGGACTTTTGCTCAATGTCTCTCTAAAAATGGCATCATTTGCATATGTACATGTCCTTATCTAGACCTCTATAAATGCCCTTTGCCTCACAGCTCTTCTATTTCCCTTGACTTTCCTCCTGCCCCACTATCATGCTCAATCCCCACCTGGGTTTCAACAATTCCTCCTGGTTACATGACTCTTGATCATGCCCTACCAGGCCTCCCACACCCACCTCAACCACCAACTTGGATCACTTGTTGTTCCCTTGTCCCTGGCTTTGTTAACACCACTTCCTTTCCCCCTACCTCCCTCTATCCCATGTTCCCCCGGAACTGTCGGTACCTTTGTTTTCTCCTCCAGATTGTTCATCCAGCCTATCTTATTTAGACAGATTTGTGGAGATAATAACATGCACAAAAACAAGACAGAGCAAAACCAAGCAACAATATACAACAAAACAACAACAACCACAAACCACTGACAAAGAACAAAACAAAACACAACAAGAAAGAAAAGCTTGTATTAGTTCAAGGATCATTTGTTGGCCTTTAGGAGTGTTTTCCAGTCCAGTCTGTTGGAGCACCATGCCCTGGCCCCAAAGTCCACTTTCAGCATTCCCTGGGGACCTTGCCGCTCCATTCCCTTGCTGTTCCGCTGCACTCCCCCAGTGCTTTGCCTCGGTGTGGTGGGATCATTGGGCGCAGTTCCCACACTGTGTCTCTGGTGCTGTCCCCCGCAGGGCCATGGGTCAGTGAGGCGTGTCATGTCTCATAGTGGGGCTGACCATGTGGTTCTCTCTGTGAACTGGCTGCTCTAATTTGGAACATCATCCTCAAGGCCTGGTGGGCCAGGATGTGCTCCACTCTCTCCTCCTCCCCCTTCATCTGCTCCCATGTGCTCTGATCAGTTATGTCCCTCTCCCGGACCTGCAGATTCAATGCCTGCCATCCTTTGAAATAAATTCTTCTGGGGGGAGGGGCGGGCATCCACTTAGTATTTGGGACTGGGGCCAGCCCTCTAGACCTCTCCACTGGTTCACTACTCCATGCTGGAATGTTGTATTCACACCTTGGGGCACTGGGTTGAACCCTGGTCCCTCTTTCCCTGTGGAGATAGAAACGATGCCCTCCCCTTGGGTGGATTAGCGTCCTGTGTCCCCGCTACCCATTCATTCCTTATTTTCTTCATTTTTTCCCTTTCCCCACCTCTTCCCCAATTGTCTACCAAATATATATACGGATGGGGAAATAGATCTATGTGTCTATATTTATAGGTTTAGTATTAAGGTAGCAGAAGGACATTGGGCCTCCACTCAAGTACTCCCTCAATGCAATAATACTTTCTTCTATTAAATTGGCATTTATTTTAACTCTAAAGATAACCCCAAACCCAAAGAAAGCAAACAACTAAAACACTAAGAAATGTTTACCCTATAAACACCCTAAAGTCTGAATCGCCCTCAGTCCCGGGGGAGCAGCCAGACGGCAGCTGGTCCGGGAGACCCAGCGCAGGCCCGCTGGCAGAGGGCGGAGGCCATGCTCAGGTCCCCGGCTGTGCTGAGCAGCTCAGGATCAAAGCGCGCCCGCCAAGGGGCCCCACCGAATGCTGGGGCCGGCCTAGGGCCTGAGGAAATGGGGGCGCTGCTGAGGAACCCGCCAGAGCACGGTTGGGGTCTAGACTTTCAGGAACGTGGAACTACATAGTGGGGCGGGGGCGGGGGGGGGGAGGGGGGGCAGGGCAACCGGAGGCTCCCTGAGAGAGGGTGGGGATGGGGGTGGTGGGAAGCTCTCCCCAGTGCAGGGAGGATGGCAGGTAAATTGAACACAGGTGAGCTGGGGCAGCTGACAAGCTGGGAACCCCTGGCAGAGTCACTGTCTTGTCTCCCCCCTCTTGCCTCTCTAAATTGGCATTTTATGATGCTCACCTTCCCAACATAACCGCTGAAAACAAAGCGGGTGAATAAGCAAATGTAGTGAAGAAAGCTGATGGTGCCCGGCTATCAAAATATATAGCATCTGGGGTTTTAAAAGCTTGAAGGTAAACAAGTGGGCATCTAGCTCAGAAGCAACAAAGCCCACATGGAAGAAGCACACCAGCCTGTGTGATCACGAGGTTCCAAAGGGATCAGTTATCAGGCATCAAAGAACAAAAATCATATCATTGGGTGCACACCTCCATTATACGATCACTGAAGACAAATGGGTGCATAAGCAAATGTGGTGAAGAAAGCTGATGGTGCCCAGCTATCAAAGGTATAGCGTATGGGGTCTTAAAGGCTTGAAGGTAAACAAGCGGCCATTTGGCTCAGAAGCAACAAAGCCCACATGGAAAAAACACACCAGCCTGTGCGATCACGAGGTGTCAAAGGGATCATGTATAAGGCATCATCAGAACAAAAAACAGTTACCATAGTGAATGAGGGGGTAGTGCAGAGTGGAGTCCCAAAGTCTATTTTTCAGCCACTGGAGGTCCCCTTTCAGAGGAACCTAGGGGAGGAGATGAGCCAGTCAGGGTGCCATGTAGCAACGATGAAAAATACAACTTTCCTCTAGTTCTTAAATGCTTCCTCCCCTCCCACTCCCCCCACTATCATGAGATCATGATCCGAATTCTACCTTGCAAATCTGCCTAGACCTGAGGATGTACACTAGTACAAATAGGAACTGGAAACACAGGGAATCCAGGGCTGATGATCCCTTCAGGGCCAGTGGGGTGAGGGGCGATACTGGGAGGGTAGAGGGAGAATGGGTTGGAAACAGGGAACTGATTACAAGGATCTACAGATGACCTCCTCCCTTGGGGACAGACAATAAAAAAGTGGGTGAAGGGAGACATCAGAAAGGGCAAGATACGACAAAATAATACTTTATAAATTATCAAGTGCTCATGAGGGAGAGGGCAGCAAGGAGGGACAGGTAAAAATGAGAAGCTGATGCCAGGAGCTTAAGTGGAGAGCAAATGTTTTGAGAATGATGAGGGCAATGAATGTACAGATGCGCTTTACACAATTGATGTAAGTATGGACTGTGATAAGAGTTGTATGAGCCCCTAATAAAATGATTTTTTTAAATGGCATCATTAAATGGTAGGACCGTAATCAGACACACTCTAGAAGTAAGCTCTTCTTATAATTATGTAGGAGGATTCTGAAAGCATATTTAGGGTGCAGTTACATAATCTGTCAACTTGTGAAGGGGTGGAGTCTAGCCTGCCAGTCAGCTTGCAGCTTGATGATCTCATTTGGAGACCTGAAGGAGATAAATAGCTCACTGGAGGCCAAATCCATGCTCTTTCTGCTTGACATTCCTGTTGAGCAGCCACATGGCGACACACTGATGAAACCAGAGCTCTGGAGCTGGAGGAGCCACATGGAGACCCACAGCAGCTCAGAGATGCTTCCACCGCTACTGGATCCACAAGACTTTCCACCCACTGACCTGTGTCCTTCCAGCATTTGGTGTCATTGCATGTGTTGCGTGAATCTGAAGAGGAATTTATAGACTGGTATCAGACATATGGGGTAATATCTGATTTATGGACTTGATCTGGACTGGGCTGGGCTGTTCTCTTAATATAAAATTACTCTTTATATAAAGCTCTTTCTTATACACATATGTGCGTGTCTATGAATTTCTTTCTCTTGTCAACCCAGATCAACACATTAAGTAATGGTGTTGGGGAGAGAACACAGTGTATTCCACAAAGGACATGTGTATCTCTGACTTTCCACATAGTTTCTTAGGTTGATGTAAGTACTGCAATTCAAAGTCTGGTAAGGGTTAGCAGGCTCTGATCAGCTGGAAGTTGCAGCTATTGGCTTTGTGGGAGGTTTTCTGGAAACAAAACACACAGCCCAGCTGGGAAGCACTTAGAGAAAGGAAAATGGGCCCAGCCTTGCTCTGACACTATTGTTTCTCCTGAAATAACTTTGTACTTCTCTCCTCTCTCCCTCTTCCCAGGGGGAGGAAGGACAATGAAACAAGTGGGAGGTAAAATAGAAAATGGGAACAGTCCGTTCAACCAGCACGTTCTCTGCCTTTTAAAAAACAGTTCTCATCACCAGCCACGTGAAGCCAAATGGGTATGAATTGTTGAATGGAAAACTGATTTGCTCTGTAAACCTTCACCCAATTCACAATGAAAAATTAAATAGATGCTTTCTACTGGAAATAAGCCTAGTTGAAAAATTCTTGAGACCTGTAACTTCAGTAGAAGGAAAATCTTAGCTGAAGAGCATAATTTAGGCATATGCACAACTTTCCACCTGTGGGCCCGTCCAATATTTACAGTAGAAAGTGGCGCGCCAAGGCATTAAACAAGTGACCCAGAATTCAGAACTCTGACTTCTACTCTAGAATTGCTCCTGAGTTTAGCAAACACCAGGGCCAATTAGTGCACTTCTTTGTAATGCCTTTTGACAACTCCTATAAATAGAGAAGTCAATTATACAGTTTTTTTTACAGACAAAAATATGAATAACCCATTTTTAAAGACTGTTGTACTGTCTGCTGCAGAAGACTTAAAGGGTCTGAATGAGCCTTCACATTCTTATCCTCTGGCCAGGGAATGCAGGAAGATATTGTTCACCTTTAAAAGTGTTAACTAAGTTGCCCACAGTAACAGGAAAATGAGCTGACATTTTTGAGAGCTCACTTTGTACCAGACACTTTGCTAAGGGCTTCCCACAGACTGAACACAGTTCCAATTATTTCACTAATCAGGATCCCATGAAAAATGTGTTGCTTCAATTATTTTAGCTGATTCTGCACATCTTCCTGAGTAGATAAAAGAAAACTCCCAAAATATTAATAATTGCTGAAACTGGGTGGCTAATTCGTTATATCACTCTACTTTTGTGTATGTGTGAACATTTCCATGATAAAAAGTAAAACCACAAAACACAAAAAGAGGAGACTCTCCGTGAGATCCATTGCATTCCTTTTCCTCAACTTCCCAACCCAGCACGGCAGTGACCCACACAAGGGGGCACATGCCTCTTGCCCTGAGCAAGGCACGTTGGGGAGTATTTCCATTTGTCGCCCCCTCTCTTGGCCTCATTTTAAAATCTGCCATACACATTTGGATCCATGTGATGGTTTTCATGCCCTGCTTTGATGGCTGGCTCAGGAGGGGGCACCTGCTCTTTGTGCCTGTCAACATCCCTCCTTAACTTCAGATGGCAGGAGCAGCCCCCTTCCTTTGGGGGCCAGATACTCTGCTAAACTATGGCTGCAGAAGGGGGGGTGTGACTCCCAGCACCCACTTTCCATAGCCGTCAAGTTGGGCCTATGATTGGTCCTACTACCTTCACCGCTCATCATCACCAGGCTAATTGACCCATGGATGGACACGTGCTGGAACCTTATCCATTAGAGTCCTTTCCTACAACTCTCTTTCCTCTGAATATGCTACCTGAACCGACAAGTCGGGAGCTGCGCCTGGTTATACGCTCCCTACCCCCACCAGTCTCTAGAGCAGTGGTTCTCAAGCTTCCTAATGCTGCGACCCTTTAATACAATTCCTCATTTTGTGGTGACCCCCAACCATAAAATTATTTTCATTGCTACTTCATATCTGTAATGTTGCTACTGTTATGAATTATAATGTAAATCTCTGATATGCAGGATGTGTTTTCATTGTTACAGATTGCACATACTTAAAGCATAGTGATTAATCACAAAAACAATATGTAATTCTATATTTTGAAGTATTTATTTCTAAATACAAATAAATGAAATTTTGTCTTGAAGCATGGTGCAGCATAGGTAACAGTCTTCACGCCAGGTACTGTATGTGGGCCTATCTGCATGTGGGTGGACCCATCTGGAGCTGGATAGGGGAGCGGTGTCTCGGTTCCTAAGACCATCGGAAATATGTGTTTTCCAATGGCCTTAGGTGATCCCTGTGAAAGGGTTCTTCGTGACCCACAGGTTGAGAACCGCCACTCTAGAGGAAGCTCCGATGCAAGATCAAAATATACAGCAACAAGCAACAAGCAACAAGAGTGAGAAGGAGCAGGAGCAAATGTGAGTGGAATATGAGACACAGATCTCGACTGTCAGAAGCAGTGGATCCAGCCATTCCTGCAGCCCTGATCCTTTCTCCATCTAAAGGTGGCACATTAATGCCCTCGCCCCTTTTTTTCAGTCTGATTTAGGATTTTGTGATATGTGAAGCAGTCTTGATCAATACAGGACTGACACTCGAAGGACAGGACATGACAGCAGTGTGACCCTTATTTCAGCAAAGCCCTACTATCTAGAGCAGTGTCTGGGATGGGACACAGACCCAAGAAACGTGTTGAAAGAGGGATGATGACTCCTTGATATGTCCATTGGTCCCTGTTCTCATGACTCCTTAGTACACTGATAAAATAGGGCTGATAGTCATCTCTTCCTTCATGCAACTTCCTTCATATAACTTAAAGATTATTGCTGGTTAAAATTTGAGCATCTTAAAAATAGCTATTTATATTTTTGCAACTGAAAGCACGGTTTTGTTTTGCTGTTTACACCTCTAAGAAAATCTGCCTTCAGCACACAGATTCCCACTGCAGTTTTCTAAGACTTCCCTCCAATATGCAGCACAGCAGGCCCACCACCAGGCACATCAATCATCCTCCTGTGCATCAGGCCTCTCTTACAGGCTTTTCTGTGATGCTGATGTCAGTGCACATTCTACATCAAGGCAGAGGTGATGTGTAGAGGTGATGTGGCAGCTATTTAGAAGGGAGGCCAGGCAATGATATGCCAGTATAATTAATGAGCGTCATCCTTCAGGAAGCAAAGAGACTGGGGGTTGGTAGGGATGTCTTTCACTTGTCAATGGCATTTAAGAAAAATCGGTGCTGTCCCAGCCCCTTGACTGCTGGGAGAAGAGTATGTGAAAAGGTCGCTGCAAAGTGCTTTCTATAACTCACTGTGCTGGTGGAGGTCCCTGTGATGGAGCGAGCAGGATTCCACACCAGCCTTTCAGCAGGGTTCATTCCAACCTTGAATTGAGCAACCAGGGGGGGTGTCTTTTAGACTTAGCAAATGGTAAATTTTTCCTGGGAGATTATAGTTTATGTGACCAGGAGTCCAGCCAGAGGGTATATGCCATTTGTTTTGATCTGCCTGAAGAAGTGTTATCCTAGATCATTTCTTTGCGAATACACTTATAACTAGTGGATAGAAGGGGGGGTGGCCTGAAGAAGTGTGATCCTAGATCATTTCTTTGCGAATACACTTATAACTAGTGGATAGAAGGGGGGGGTGGCCTGAAGAAGTGTGATCCTAGATCATTTCTTTGCGAATACACTTATAACTAGTGGATAGAAGGGGGGGTGGCCTGAAGAAGTGTGATCCTAGATCATTTCTTTGCGAATACACTTATAACTAGTGGATAGAAGGGGGGGTGGCCTGAAGAAGTGTGATCCTAGATCATTTCTTTGCGAATACACTTATAACTAGTGGATAGAAGGGGGGGTGGCCTGAAGAATTGTCATCCTAGATCATTTCTTTGCGAATACACTTATAACTAGTGGATAGAAGGGGGGGTGGGGGGGTATTCCAGATTTTGCTTTTCTATGGACTCTTGGGTGACCAGGGAAGGGTTTGTGTGACCTAGAGAGGCTGTTTACAACCCTCTGCCTAATCTCTTTGTTGTTACTCCCTCCATTGTCACAAGTAGGGGAAGAGAGCTCTGTCCTTCCAAGCATTGCTTAGCAATGTTAAGAAATAGCAGTATTTTCCTGTTTTGAGTCCGTGTATTTTCCTCTCAGCAACGTTGCTTGAAAAAAAAGCTGCATTAAAACACTATGTATGCATTATGAGCGGGCTTCCATAAAATTTGTGGGAAGTTGTGTTTTAGTGTGTTTCCACAAACTTTTTGACGACCCCTCATTTGTATGTCTTCAGCATTTCAGAATATATTACATCCCAATTTCAGAATGGTTCACTTTGGGGAGAAAGAGGGAAAAAGCCAGAAAAAGGGATTTTGACTGTATCTGTAAAGCTTTGTTTAAGGAGGGAGGGAACAGGGAATTAGATGGGTGGGTGCTGTACTTTTGGTGGGCTTGTATTACTACATAATTTAGAAAATGTGAAAGTGCACAAAGTATGGAACTAGATTAAAATTATTTTTGAAAATATACCAATAATGAAAGGCATAGCAAGCAAGAGCTTTAGTTATGAGCTCTATTTTTGGGCTTACTTCAACATGCTCCGCTCTGTTCTATTTATTTATTTATTTTCAGATAAGAGCATGGCAAACAAGGGTGGGGGTGGGGGAGATAACACCTTGATTGAATCAGGGGTTATCTTGGTATCATTTGGGGGGGCCTTTTTGTTTACCACAGAGATTACAAACAAACCTTTAAGAAAGTGCCTATTAACTACAAAGCAAGAAGCAATTTGGGGGCCACAAAGTTATCTGCTTAATTTTGTATAAGTAGGGGATTTGTGTGAGAGCAGGGACCAAAAGGAAATGTTGGGATGTTTCTCTGTATGAAGCCAAAGCACCTTATATATTGTTTGCCAAACTGACTTCTCCTTGGAATCCTCTCAGAAACTCAAGCGTGCATGTTAGTGGCTTTTTCCTCCCCCCGCCCCCCCAGAAGCCAACCTGCTTTGAGGATAAAGTTTCTTCTTGCCCATGGTGCTTTGCTGTGACATTGTAATTGCCTCTGTTGAATTGAATAATACAAATGGGTTGTTTCTATGGTATCCGCTAAGTGGGATGAAAAGGTGAAATCCTAGATCTTGCTCCGAGAGGTCACAGTGCTGCCACCCCCACACTAACTGCCTGTCAAAGTGGACACGCAGCCAGGCGCACTCTTCCATCTTCCATCTCCAGGCCCTCTCGGCTCTAACTTCTTATGCAAATCCCCGCAGCAAAAAAAAAAAAGACAAAAAAGACTTTGGTTTGTATTTTCGCTATGCCTAGAAAATCTCCCGGGTTGCTAGCTGTTTTAGGACCTTCCTATTGGAGGAGAATTTTAAACTGAAGGTGAGTGAGAAGCAGCGCCGCGAAGAGTCCCTCCCAACCCAGCTTTGAACTAACAATGGGGCAGGTTGAATGAAAACTGAAAATTGCAAATCCTGGAGCGCCAGAGCCGGATCCCTGGGCGAGGCCGTCGGGGCCCGTGGCTGCCAGCGCTCCCGGCACGTCTGGGCGCTCGCTTCTCCAGCAGTTGCGTCCTGGGTGCAGTTTTCCTCGCCGCCACCGTGCCGTGCTCGCTGCGGGCTGGCTGGTTGCAGCTCACTGAAGGACGGGCCGTTAATGCTGAAAGTACAGGTAGAAAAAGCCTGCCGGGGACGGAATTCCAGCGCCAGAATGGAAAAAACAAGCAAGCAAGCAAGCAAGCAAACAAACAAACAAACAAACAAGAGTGGGCGTTAACGGGTGGTTGGGATTTTTTTAAAGATGTGTTTCAGACACTTTATTTGGAGCACAGTTTCCAGTCCGAATCAATCACCTCCAACTTTCCCCACCTAACCTCTTTACCACTCAACCCCCGAAGTTCCGGAGACCACACCCCCCAATGGATCTCAGGAGGGTGGCCCCGAGTTTGTGAGCCATTGAGACTTGCGGGGGTGGCAATGGGGGTGGCAATGCTCCTGGCCTTAGCCTACTGGGAAGCGCGGCGGGGCTCGGGGTGGGCGAATCCAGGGGTGCAGACCCTGCCCTCGGCGGGCGCTCCCGTCCACGGGCCGGGGCTCCAGTTCCGGGTTTCCGCACGAGCTGCGGGCCGGGCGGGAGGGGGCTGCCGTGTGAGCGTGCGGATTTGAATGAGAAAGCAGGTTGCTGCGCGGCGCCGGGCTCTGGCCAGCCGGGCTTTCAGTGGGTTGTCGCTGGTGAGGTGCAGCGTCCTTCTGGGGCGCTTTTCTGCCCTACAACGGGGTTCTGGCATTGAGGGTTCCCAGGGCCGGTCGCCGTGCACGCCAGCACTTTGGACGCTGTTCTGGTGCCAAAGACCCGGAGGAGTCCTTATCTGCGGGACACCTAAGCTGAGGAGGTCAGTGCTTTGGGGGAGCAGGGTGGGAGGGCTGGGGGAGGGAAGCGATTATGCCGGAACGACCGGGCGGGCACCCCAGGTGGCCAGGTGAGCTTGTGAGCAGGTGGCCCGAGTTCCTCAGGGCAGGCGGTCTCAGCCCGGGAAAGCCTGGGAAAGCTCCATGCTGTTTGCGCGCGTTGTGCAAGGGGAACCCCCAGACCCGGTGCCAGGAACTGGACCACAGCTGCTCTGGCGGTCCCACAGTTCACCAGGCGGCGGGAAGACTGGGCTTTCCAGTTACATCCCCTCCCGGCGAGGTGCCTGGACCCCACTCCCATCGCTGGACGTGGCCAGGAAAGCAGGTCCGCTTCTCCCAACCAGCGAAATGCCGTGTCCGAGGCGCTCGGTTAAGTTCCGTGACTCTTCCCGCGCCCCGTGACCCCGCTGGGACCCAGTCGGAGGAGGCTGGGCGTGCTCACGCGGAGCAGGGTTTACTCCCCTGCTCTTTCCCGGGATGGACGCGGCGCCCGGAGCGCTGCAGCGCCCCGCGGAGCGCAAACCGGGAGGCTTCGGCGGGCGCCGGTTCGCTGTGCGCATGCTTGGGGTTCCCATGGCGACAGCGCCGCGGGTCTGAGACGCCACCCTGCGCCCCAAGTCGCGTCCGCGGTGGAGCTGCCCTCGCAGGGCTTGGAAGGGGCCCGCTCTTCTCCCCGGTACTTTTTCACCGCTGTTTATAACTCGACATTTATGTATGGTCTTATTTTGCCATTCCGTGTTTTAGCCTTAAAACTTGACCATCTAAACTTGAAAAAGAAACAAAACCAAAAAACCCACTCCTAGCCTGTCCCGTGCGTTGACCATTTTATAGAAGAAAGCGGTGAGAGATTGCTTATTGGAATAGTAATTGACACCCCTCCCCCACCAACCATCTCCCCCAGGCATGTGTACACAAAACAGCTACTTCCTGGTAGCAATTTTTAAAATTCGGTCAGGTGATTGCTCCAGAGCGTGGCCGATAGACCTCTGCCCCTTTTTCTCCGGCAAGAGAGCAGGCGGAACAATCCGGCGGCACCTGTGCCCGCCCTCTGGGCCCTTCATGACAACTGGATGCTTTCCCTGGCGGGCCAGCGGGGCCTGGAGTGAAAAATCAATGAAAAGGAACAAAGGCTTTCCCAGAGGAGTTGATTGTTTTTCCAGTTGCTCCTGCGTTCTGGTGACTTCTGGGGTTAATGTTCTGCAGGAAATGTTTCAAGAAGCCTCACCACAAACCAGTTAGTTTTCCCAGGCTTTCTGTTAAGAGTCATTTTTATTTTCTTAAAACATTGACTCTTGACCACCCCCTCTTCCTTTCAAAATTTACGTTTTAAGGAAAGAGCTGTAGTGTCTTTTTGCTAATTTTTCTTGGGCTACGTAAGTCAGTATTTGCCACCATGATTGCTGTCTAGTCACTTATAGTGAAACATTGGTTAAAACTAATATAGCTGCTAATATGAGTTTAATGTGGAATTACTCTGCCTGAAATAAAGTGAGGCATAATATAGCTCAGGCAAAGTAATAGATTCTGGCTTTCCATATGCCACTTTTAAACTACTTGCTTTGAAAAAGTGGCAAAAGATTATTAAAGTTAGAAGATTTGACAATTCTCTTACACCACTAGCACATGAAATCGATATAGCAATTAGTTTTCAAATAATTAGCAAATAACATGATGTTAAAGGATTTCTTCCACCCTTCAGTATAAATGCAACTTGTCTAACTCAAATGTTAAAAAATGTAAATATGCAATTGAATTCCCTTTCCTCTTCCCTAATTAAAAAAAAATAGACAGTTGATTTGCTGCTTCAGGTACTTTGTGACATTCCCTGGTGGCTGGTTACCAGTTCTAAATCAGTGGTGTCCCTAGGGGGATGTTGGGGGGCATACAGAGACAGGTGACATGGAGGTGACACTAGAGTGACTGTCTATGAAAAGCTTGTGCAGTGTTCTGCAGAAATTTATTATTTCTCATAAAATAGCTCTGTAGTTAGTCATAGCAACAAAGATACATTTCGTAAGCCCAGCTTAAATGTATCAATATACTTCCAAGATTAAAACACTATGCTAATTTACTTTTTGAACCTTCTAATAAGGCTTTCCACATCAGAACTGTCATAATTATCTAATTACAATGATATTTCAAATCATGTGGTTTTGATTGCATGTGCTACAAACATGTAGTTGTATTTATTTTATTGCTGCCATTTTAATTTTGTCAAAGTTGTATGGTGTTTTGTTAAAGTTTTATGGTAAGTGGTATTTGTGACCTATATCTGTAACTTTTTTTTTTTTGAGAATGGAGCAGTAAGTAATTAAAGGGAAAGGAGAACATTTTAAAAAGTTTCCACTCTGTTACTTATACTGTTGTAATTCTACATGGAGATATTTTACAATATCATTTTGTTGCATTCATACACTCTAAGAAACCCTTATACCCTCATATTGACCAATGAAACGATCAGTTAAAATCGATAATAACCATTCCTAAGGGTTGGTTTTGGTTCTGATAAGGGAAGAGGTGGGGGCAGTGACCCCCTAACGAACTGCACTGTGTGGCACCAACCCTACTGACACCACTATTTCAATTCCCTAATTCTCAGTGACATGTGTTTCTGCCAGTTCCAGGAGGCTAACTGCAGTTTTAACGGATGGTGGGATAATGAGATTGAGAGTGCAGGGGGGAGGCAGTGGGAATGAGACAAAGGGAGGGGAGGCTGATGAGGAGAGCCAGGATCTATAGTTGTGCTGGGTTCATAATACATGCCGTGAAAGTCACGCTGCCGTTTGATAGGTTTCCCACATCTTCACACTCATCACAATGTAAATTCTCAATTAATCTTTCATGTACTTACTGGGGCAGAATGACAAAAACTGAATCAGGTTCAGTGCTGTTCGGGTACCCTAATGTAATCCTCTCTGAAAACTTTTATTTATTTGTTTTTATCATTATTATTTTTAAGCATTTTATTGGGGCTCATGCAACTCTTATCACAATCCACACATACATCAATTGTGTAAAGCACACTTGTACATTTGTTGCCCTCATCATTCTCAAAGCATTTGCTTTCCACTTGGGCTCCTGGAATCAGCTCCTCATCCCCCCCTCCCCACTCCCCACTCTCCACTTGAAAACTCTTTTAATGAAATGCTGTTTTCTCCATCTATTCACTTGGTCCACAGATATTTAATGCGAACTGATTTGTATAGGAGGCATGATAAGTCCAGGCTCTTGGCCTCAAGGAACTGAGAATCATGAATTCTTACACGGATGCTATTTCAGAGTTCCAGGGCTAAAAAGAACAGATCCCACCTTTGGTGGTTAGAAAGACAGTTGATTTTGTGCCCAGCAATCCAGCTTCTCGATTCAGAAACCTGAGCACTTTAGAGGAATGCCTTCGACAATGCTTAAACCTTGTTGAAAAAGTAAACCAAGTACTTTTGTTGAGCTACTATATAAGGTAAGAAGTAGGATGTGCACCTCCCTCCTTAGAGTTTTGCAACGCAAGGGTTGGGGGCCCTAAAACTTGCAGTCTTGGCAAGTCTGGGGCTGAGTTTGGGAGAAGCATAGAAACTTTGCAGCTCTCAGGTTTCTTAGATGAAGATAAGGCGAGTGATTCAGTAGTCCTTTGTTCCGACTCCGTCTTTCATGACATAATGAACCTTCTGTAGCTCCCTTCCAAGAATGATGTTGGTCTGCATATTTGAAGAATTGGGACTATTATTTTTCCAAGTTAAAAAGGGGACGGGGAGGGAGAAGGATATGGAATTATGACAAAGACTAAAAGGAGTACATTAAAGGATTTAAACATTTTAACTTTTGTTGAACTGGCTGGAGAGAAGAATTTCTAGGCATACAATAGAGTTTCAATAGCATTTAGACTCTGTTCAAATGCCTACCAACCTTGACAAACCCCTGGCTTCATACTGACCGAGGCTGGCAAATAGTCCTGTCCTCGCTCCTAGGACATGGAAGGTTGCAGAGACTGTGGCACTTCCCAGTAGCAACTGCCAAGCTCCGAGAAGCTTGCTGAAGGGCACCCCATTTGGTTATTGCTCTGTGTCTAGGAAAATCAGACTCAGCTGTGAATTGTGGACCAAGTGGTGCAGGGTTCATTACTTTGAACAATGCCTCCCCGGCCTGGGAAGCATGTCCTGTCTTCTCACTGGGCAGGGCTGATTCCAGGCTGACTGGTCACAAGGAAAACCAGTTAGACACAGTTCAGCGGACACTCACTTACATCTCTTTGACACCCGTGACCGTTTGTGTCTAAGGAGAAATCCAGGACTGCTGTGGTAGGGTGTGCCGAATCGGAGTGTGTTTTAAGAGGCCCGCGAAGAAGTTTACACAGCTTTGTGCTATTATCACCATGGTCTTGTGCTTCACGGTGGCAGAGGGCAGCGGGGTGAGCGCAGAAGGGATCGCCAAGAGAACTTGTTTATAGCGAGGTGGAAAACATGCTCACCAAAAGCCTCTGCAGGTTTGTATTGTCAAGCAAGTGACTGCGCTTTGTTAATAATCATACAAAGCAGAAAGGACAAGTTGCCACATTGACGATGTAAATCAGGAAACCAGGGCCCAAGGAGGTCAAGTGATTTTCTTCAGTCTTTCTTAAACCTTGGTCATAAATGACAAAACTGGGATGAAAATGCACCAATGCTGATTTCTAATGATCTTCCCTGCCTCCAGGAAATCGATGGACGATAAGCACATACAAAGTCCTGCTCCGGATCTGCTGTTTGCTAGATTTGTAGGTCAAAATTCATCAACTGTCGACGACTTTACCTAATATCACGGAGAGGCATTGGCATTGGGCCTCTGCTGGCTATATCTTTGGTTCTAAGCATGTGGTTATCCTGAGACCCAATGCTACGCACATGCACCAGTGCAAGAGAACAACAGGTTTTATTCTGTGTTATCATCCAAATTGAGTTTGCATTATCTACTTTTTGGAAGCTGAAAGCCGCGTCTTTCTTCCTAGTCTGCCGTAGTTTGCACACCCCAGTGGAAACTGTCCACCACGGGTGACTGACGGGCTTTGCAGTATCAATGGCATAGCTTCCCGCACCTTAGCAGCATTCAAGTCACCACAGTATGACAAATTAACAGATGGGTGGTGGAAACACAAGGGAGCTTAGGAGGTTATAACCCCAAGTCTGGTTCCAGAAAACATTCAAGAGTTTGTTTATAAACTGTGGCAGCTATTTGTTTAGAAGTGAGTGGTGTTTGGGGTCTGTTCTGCAGAGGCTTTTCCACATCAAAGTTGCCCACTTATCACTTCTGGCTTGTAGTCAAGTTGCAGTGGATCTAAGGATCTTACTGTGTCTCTCCTGGCATTCCAAGTCTTAGATATTAATTTCAATGCATAGAAACATTGCCCCCTTTTTTTTCTTGAATTGAGACAGTTATTTCTGGGAATGAAACCAATAGTATCTTCCTGTAATGTTTTTCAAATTGAGGATCAAGATCTTCTTGGACAGTTCCTGAAATTTCTAAAGCTGTGTCAGAAGCTGGAGTTGATATCCTGCTAGGAGTTTCCCTGCTGGGATGCTGGGAAATTGACATTAGATTGTACTGAGCTGGTTCCAAGGATCCCTGGCGGGCTGCTAACAACAGGGTCAGCAGTAGGGACCCCTAACCCACTTCCCAGGAGAAAGATAAGGTGTCCGCTCCTGTAAAGATTCACAGCCTTGGAAAACCAAAAGGGCAGTTCTACACTGTCCTACGGGTTATGAATTAGGATTGACTCAATGGCAGTGGATTTGGTTTGGTGGGTTCTGGATTCAGATTTGCAAAGCTTTTGAGCTGGTTGACTTATGAAGAAACTGAGGCTCGGAGAGGTGCCCTGGCAGGCCCACTCTCACACAGCCAGTTGGGACTCTGCCCAGATCTTGTGCACACAACAGATTACAAGCACACTTTCTCTTTGCCCTTTTCTTCCCTCCTCCGGTCTCTGACTCCAGTGCCGAAGAAGGAGCTCTGCTCAGGATGCTGGAGGGCTTTCTGAGTTTCTCACTTGTTTTCTCTGACTTAGCCTGCGACAGACAGCCTGTTCCCCACCTGGGACTTGTTATTCCGAATTTTGCAGAGGAGTTTACAAACCTGTCTAGCCACTCAGGTGCTCTTGCCTTACCTGTTAATTTGCCACTGCAAGGCCAAGGAGCCAGGACTGTGGCTGTGTGTTACTGATTAACTGAGCTGAGGCATTCTGGTTTCCTTTCTTCTATGTCCACTTCCTGGTGCTAGTCCATGAGGAACCAAACATTTGAATTTTGTCTCCAATCTTCCTCTTTTCTCCCTCCTTTCCAGTTAAAGGGGACTCTGGATCTTCGGGTAAGTCTGCATGGGGTGCTGATGGAAATCCTGGAAAACTGCGCAGGGAGGGAACGTGAGGGAATGTGTACCCCTTTCTGGCGGTTGGCATCCTGGATAGAAGTTGAGTGAGTTAATGCATGATCTTGAGCATTTTAGTTATCTAGACCTCCTATTTCTTTTTAACAAATAACCCTTTCTTAACTTTGGTGATATGAGAGATATTTTAAAATGGTACCTAAAGTTTATAGGGAAATCAATTTTTTAACCAAGAGGGTTCATTCTGGAAAAGAACAGCGTCTTCATAATCAGGGGTCAGGGCTGTGGCAAAGATAATTTGATTTCTGTTTCCATCAAAAGCGCTTTGGGGTCTGATGTGTCGTTCGGGATGCCTGAGCGAAGCACGTATGTATTTGGGCTTGTACACACATACCTAGGGAAGCAGCCACAAGGAAGCTAGTCAGCATGGTCTCTGGGAGCTGGAGGTGAACGAGTCGCTGCAGACCTGTGCTCCAGCTGCATGTTGAAGTCTTTAAGTCAATAGATAACAAAGTATAGAAAAAAGAAAACTTGGGTTTTAATAAGGGCTTAAGTAGCCGGCTCCTGGCTCCTCGCTGGTTGAATGAAGAGACTCGACAGCAATTTTAAGAAAAAGAAATGCAATTCTCACTGCCCACTCCCCATCTTCTCTAAGGTTCACTATAGTTCATGTTTAGTAACCAGAAAACAGTATTCGCTAAAGTTCTCTTGGATTTCTGTTACAGGGCCTGCTAGACTCTTGCACTTTTTCATATTTTCCTTTCCGCTCAGAAGATCATCGGCTATTGGGTGCGGCCAGCTCAGCGGGCCAATGGCAATCAGACCCAACCAGGTCTGCGTTTAAGAATGTTCTCTTAGGTGGGTGGAGTCTCTCTCCACCACCCCTGTAGGGTGATTCATCTGTTTCTCTGTACTGTGTCTGAATGGGAATTACACAAGAATCGTTTCTTCTCAAATGCAAAGAAGGGCGGCGTCTTTATGCAAAGGTTTATTTGGAATCACCGTTCTTTTAAAAAATTTATTAATTGGGAGTTAATACATTTATCATTCCATAGTTCAATCAAGTAAAGCAGTGTTGTACAATTGCCACCACAATCAGATTCCAAACATTCTTTTTCTTCCTGGACTTCTTGGCATCATCTCCCTTTTGCAAACCCCCCACCCCATGTCCCCACCCCCTTGTTTTACTTGCTGTCCATTTTCATTAGTTGCATACACTGGAAAACTACCGCATATAACACAGCTTTGAGAGTGTGATCTCCAGTGACATAACACCTCTGAGGTACACCCTAATCTGAACGAACAAAAGCAAAACAAATTACAGAAAATATTGAAAACCAGATCAGGTCCAGCATGCATCAGAGGGAGGATCAACTGACAAAGTTTTCACTGTTCAAGTCAGATTTGTACCTTTGACCTTCCATCCTCATCGCTTTAATGCCCTCTGTTTAAGTTACCCCTTAACCCCCATCCCTCACTTATGGATCGTGGGAATTCCCCAGAGACTTATTTCCTATGTTGATCCCACAAAGGAATCTTGGGCTCCCACTGTCTTCCCTAGCCTTTGGCAAAGCAGCAATGTTATCAGCTCACTTTCTCCTCACCCCCCTCCCTCTTCCCAGACTGTCAGGGAACCATTACTCCCGTAACTACCCATCTTGACTTTTGTGTACTGCACAATCATAAATATACAAATGGGCATAAGCAAATCTGACATGATTAATGAGGAAAACAAATAGAAACTATAACAGCAGGGAGGAACTAGAGGACAGTTATGTAGTTTATCAGTGCCATACTGCATCCTGAATTAAAAAAATACTTTTAGTGGGGCTCTTTCATCTCTTATCACAATCCATACATTCATCCATTGTGTCAAGCACATTTGTACATATATTGCCAACATCATTTTCAAAGCATTTTCTTTGTACTTCAGTCCTTGATATCAGCACATTTCCCCCTCCTCCCTCATGAACCCTTGATAAATTATAGATTATTATTTTCATATCTTACACCATCCTCTGTCACCCATTACCCACTTTGATGTTATTTGTCTCCCTGGGAGGGGGTTATACGTCGATCCCTGTGATCGACTCTTCCTTTCTCCCCCTACCTTCCCCTTATCTTCCAGGTTTCTCTATTCTCGTTGTTGGCCCTGAGGGGTTTATCTATCCTGGATTCCCTGTGTTGAGGGCTCTTATCTGTAGCAGTGTGCATGTTCTGGTCTAGTCTAATTTGTAAGGTAGAATTGAGGTCATGATAGTGGGGGTGAGGAAGCATTAAAGAACTAGAGGAAAGTTGTATGTTTCATTGGTGCTTTACTGCACCCTGACTGGCTCATCTCTTCCTTGTGATCCTTCTGTAAGGGGATGTCCAATTGTCTACAGATGGGCTTTGGGTCTCTACTCCGCATCCCCACCACCATTCACATTTATGATTTTGTTCTGGGTCTTAGATGCCTGATACCTGATCCCATCAAGACTTCATGATCACACAGGCTGGTGTGCTTCTTCCATATGGGCTTTGCTGCTTCTCAGCTCTTAGATGGCTGCTTTTTGATCTTCAAGCCTTTAAGACCCCAGATACAATGTCTTTGATAGCTGGGCACCAGTGACTTTCTTCACCACATTTGCTTGTGTACCCATTTTGTCTTCAGTGGTATCTTGAAAAGTTTTCATGTTGTATATAGTGAAAAAGCAAACAAACAACAAGCAGTTTCATCATAGGATAGTATAGCTTATTGTTCTCTACTGGATCTCTAGGTCCTGGTATCCATGGAAATGAGCACACAGAACCCAAACACATCGATGACTAAAGGGTTTATTAGTGAAGTTAACAAGTTATAATGCCTGTGAGGTTGGCTTAGGGTTGAGTTGCATCCCAAAGTTGTTTCCCGTCCTCTACTACATGCCCAAGGGCACACCGCTGCCTGTAGCCTCATCCCCAAGGCACTCAGGTCCACCTTTGTGGGTTAACAAAGCCGACTTGATTTCCTGAATTAAGAGCTCAGAGGCACCCCACTCCAGTAAGCCTCAGCCTGAGGACACTTTGCTCCACTTCTGTGGGCCAGTAAGCCCAACTTTCACAATTAAAGTGCCCAGAGGTCTGCTACTCTGAAAACCGACATCCTGCACAAAGCTGACCCTTTACTTATTCTGCGGGTGGGAAGCCCATCACCCTGTTCCATGCACTGATTCCTGCACGCTCTTCCGCTGCTGCTCTTCCGCTATTCTGGCTGAACTTGATTCAAGAGGTTCACTGCTCTGGGATCTCGGGTCCAGAGAATGCACTCCACTCCTGGCCCTTGTTGGTCATGAGATGCCTCCTCTTGCTTCCCCTGTGGGGCTCATTTTATATGCAGCAAGATGGCACTGCAGGGAATTCTGTTCACAGTTATTTACAGGTGAATCCTATCGCTATTTATCCCCATTCTCTTATGAGACCCAATGCGTGGAAAGGTCCTTTGGTGGGAGTTAGCGGCTTTGGCTAGAAGAGTCGTATCCAATAATTCACTGCCCCTGCAATTAGTACCTTGTATATATTTTTCTTTTTAAAACATTTTATTGTGAATTGGGTGGAGGTTTATGGAGCAGATAGACCACTAGTTTTACAGTCAGCAGTTGTGTTAGTCTGGGTTGACTAGAGAAACAAATCCAAAGACGCTCATATGTGTGTGAGAGAGAGTTTGCTATCAAAGAGTAACTGTACATTAAGGAAACATCCCAGCCCAGTCCAGATCAAGTCCAATATTAGCCCATATGCCCTATACCAATCTATAAAGTCCTCTTCAGGCTCACAAAACACATGCAATGATGCTTAATGCAGGAAGGTCTCAGGCCAGTGGGTGGAAAGTCTTGTGGATCCAGTGGCGATGGAAGCATCTTAGTGCTGGCATGGGTTTCCACATGGCTCCTCCTGCTCCCCTGTCTGCATCTCTGTAGCTCCATCAGGCTTGTTATCAGGAATGTCTCACAGGGAGTGAGTCTGTGTCCCACCTCCAGTGAGCTATTTATCCCCTTAGCCTGCAAATGAGACCATGAAGCTGCAACATGATTGACAGGCTAAACTCCACCCCTTCACCCTTAAGTCTCAAATTGACTTCAGATTTTGTAACTACCACAGCAGTTCATACACATTCGGTTTCATCTCATTGGTTGCAATCCCTCAATGTAGCATACTTCTCACATTTCCTTCCAGGGCTTCTTATGTACACACGAGGCAGGCTGGCAAAAATACAAACAAACAACAAAATGATGGAGGCAGGGAAAGATGTGTGGAGGAGTGTAAGAACTGAAGGCAACAGAGGTAAATGCTGTCATAATCCTGCATAGCAGTGATTTATGAGTAGATGCAGGGATAGACACACAGGCTGACGGCGTGGGAGGGAGGTAGGAATATAGGTTTGACAGGAGCTATTTGTACATGGTTACTCACCTTTGCTACAAATATGCCCGTGCACGTGGTGAAGCACATAGGGACAAAGTTACGAAAGCCTCATCTGTAATCAGACACCCTGAGAGCATGAGTTACCATAATCTTTGGACACCAAGGCCAATTGGAAGAAGTCCATAAAGACTATATTATACATTCGACTTCAGTGCGTAGCAACTGGTGAGGGGGGTGGGGCGCGGGTGTCTTCTTTTCGAATACTATTTCTGGTTATTCCAGGGCCTCTTTTTTAGAGTACTCCATTGGGTTTTGGGGATTTGGTGTTGGTTGCGTTGGCTTTTGTTTGGGTGGACTGTGGTTGATTGCTGTTTCCGAAGCATCGAGTGGTGTGTGTGTGTGGCTGGGTCAAGTAGGGGTGGTTGGTGCTGTCAACTGATGGGCGAGAGGTGTGGTTGTGGGTTCTGTGCAGTCTTAATTCTGTGCACGCCAAATGCAGGGTTCTGAGCCAGAGGCCAAAAAAGTCTGAAAGTCACAGCAGTTCTTCTTGCTTCCACCAAAGCTCACATCAGGAAACTGAGGTGACTGTAGTCTGTAAAGCTCGTGAATGACCACTTGAAAGCAGAGTGGTAAAACTCAAAAGACACAGGAAACAATTAGTCCAATGGGCAAGTGACCATTCAACACCAGCCTTCATGACCCTGAGACCTGAAGACCTACACGGTGCCTGACTACCAGTGCCAAGTGCTCTGAAAGGGATCCCACTAGAAAGTCCTGGATGGAGTGGGACAGATGTGAAACAGAACCCAAATCATAACATAGGCTGACTGGTCAGAGACTGGCAGGACTCCTGAAACTATGACTCTCAGTTATCCTTCAGGTCTGACTCTGAACTCGCCTCTTCCCTACTCCCCCCTCCACTCTCTTGCTCAAGTTTCAGGCAAAGTATACCCAGGCCTATTGGGGAACCATAGCAAGAGAGGGATGTGCATGCCATAGTATAATAAACGGAGGTCAAAAGGACTGCCTTTACCCAAGGACGAAGCTCAGAAGGGTTAGAAAAGAAGGAGTTTCTTGTATATTTTTCAAAAATATTTTATGTATAGACAATCAAATACACACAACATAGATATTTCTTTCCTTTTAAAAATCAAACGGTAGCACACAAGCCACATGGTTTTGCATTTTGCAATGTCCTCTTCGGTTTTTGATGGTTTCATAACTTTCACTATGTGAATGTTCTCTAGCTTAATCAGACATCTATTAATGGGCAATTACGATGCTCATACTCTTTGGAAAGAGTAGTGATGTAGTGACTAATCCTACATTTACGTCATTTTATGTTATTCCTTTCTGGGCTCCCCTTCTCTCCCTCCCCTAATTAAGCCTTCTGATCCTTCCAGATCTGGCTCTAACCACTCATCCTTCAGGAGTTCTTTCCTGAATGTCTCAGAACCCCTGTGGTCTAGTTTGTCTGCAATCTACTGTACCACATAGAAGGAGCCCTGGTGACATAGTGCGGAGGTTCTCAACTTTCCTGATGCTGTGATCCTTTCATACAGTTCCTCATGTGGTGGCGAACCCCCCCCCCCCCCAACCATCAAATTATTTTTGTTGCTACTTCATCACTGTAATTTTGCTACTGTTATGAATTGGGCAACCCCTGTGAAGGGGTCGTTTGACCCCCAAAGGGCTCATGACCCACAGTTTGAGAACTGCTGATATACTGGATTACTTGTTGGGCTGCTAACCATAAGGCCAGCTGTTCTAAACCACCACCGACTCCCCAGGAGAAAGGTGAGACTTTCTCAGAAAACTGCAGAGGTTTTATTTATAAATATAGAGTTTCCATGTCCTACTCCTCTATCTAGATCATTAGCTACATCTTGATTTATATTGGCATCTCTGCATCTGCTGTGGAGGCGTGATACATACACACACACACACACACACACCCACACCCCAGTATATATGTTGTCATCGATTCATTAATATGTACTCATTACTTGGTTAGAGACAATCATTGCCTATGATAGCTTAAGAGGGCTTACTTTTGGATGCATCCAGGAGGAACACTTTCTCTCATTATCCTTTTCTTGAGTGGTTGGAAGAAGGCGAGAAAGCATTTCCACAGAACTCCCAGGAAGACTTGAAGGACCACCTGGTGGAACTGCGCTCTTCTGTGTGGGGTGGGGGGAGTAAGGCAAGCGGCAGCACATTCTGTGTGACAAAACCCCCTTCTCTCCTGGGTGTGTGGGGGAACGGACATAGGTGAAGTTAAGAAGAATAAGGGAAAACGGCGATCTGCTCTTCAGGGAATACCACTTTCTGGTACTAACTTTTGGGGTCCTTTATAGATGAAGCAGCTCTGGTGGCAATTTGAATCCACCAGTGTCTCTGTGGAAGAAATAGGGGCTTTCTACTCCCATAAACAGTTATAGTCGTGGAAATGCCCAGGGGCAGTTTTACCCTATGAGTCAGCATCGGCGTGATGGCAGTGACTTTGCTACATGAAGGGGGAGTGAAAGATGAGTCTATCCACTCTAAAGAGTTACAACCTCAGAAGCCCAGTGGAGCAGTTCTAGTCTGCCTATGAGTCAGAATTGCATTGAAGGCATGGAATATATATATATAGGGAGTTCCTGGCTGAGGCAAATGATCAAGTGCCTGGACACAAAATGAAAGGTTGGCGGATCGAGCCCACCCAGAGGTGCCTCTGAAGAAAGGCCCCGCAGTGCTCTGAAAGGTCAGGTCTGGAAAACCCTGGAGCCATTCTACTCTGTGCACAGTGAGTTGGTGCCGAGTCTACAGCCCTCAGTTGACTTTTACAGGGGAAGGAATTGGGGGCAAAATACTCTGAAGTTCCTTCCTTGTATGCGAAGCACTGACTTAGGGACAATTAGTATGCATCAAGGACTTTTGGGATTAAACCTGCACATGAAAGTAGAAGTTAAACAAACAAAATAACAATTTGGTCTCTGTGTATATGTGTCACCAGGCAACTTCTTTACAGAAATGATCAAGCGTGTAGATAGCAGGGTGGTTTTAAGACCGGTGACCAGTGAGAATTGAAACCTAACTGGCAGTCAACCACCATTCCTTTGGTGGTGTCTTTTCAGAATTTTAATTTCCAACCTGCATAACTTTTAAGTGATAGGCCCTTTCTCTCTCTTAAACATGCCGAGAGACAAGCTAACCTATGTTTATAGTGTGGTCTTTGGAGTTAGTTTTTTAAAGTTCCAGTGCTGGCACTTGAGAGCTGTGGAACCTTACGCAATTACTTAAACTCTCTGTGCTTTAGTTTCTGTAAAACGGGGTTAAGAAACCATACCTAGAAATACTTAGAAATCATACTTTAGCATAGTTGTAAGATTAAGTAAATTAATACTTTTGTCATGATTAACATGACACCTGGAAAACGAACTCATTGAGGACTACAGAAATCTGACTCAGAGTGACCCTATATGGCGGAGCAGAACTGCCCTAAAGGGCAGTAAATTTCTATGGAAGCAGACTGCCACATCGTTCTCCCTCAGAGTAGCCTTGAACCAGCAACCTTTTGGTTAGTAGTGGAGTGTTTTAACCCCTGTGCCATCAGGGTTCTCTACCTGGATCAGGGGAAGTGCGACAAACATATCAGCAGTTATTGCAATAGCAGCTGCTGGACTAGGTCAGGTACTAGCTTGGTTCTCTTTGTAACTGGGTTTAAATGAGACTTCCCGAGTTGAATTCTGTTTCCAGTAATAATAGTTGCCCCAGTACAGTTAGACTAACACTGCCACTGCCAACAATGTAAAGATGCCGGAGAAAGCAGAAACAAACAACGCTGGGGGCATTGAGGGCTCGGCATTGGGCTGTTCAGTGCAGGGTCTGCTGTGTAAACCCACCCGAAGGAGAAAGATGACGTTGTTTTCTCCCATAAAGATTTACAGTCTCGACGCACTATGGGGCTGCTACATGTAGGAACAGACTTGGTGGCAATGGGGAGTAGATACAGTAGAAAGGCTAATTTTTCCAATGCAAGAAACCAATAAGAAATTCATCAATATGTAGGCCAAAGTTAAGTGAAGAAGGGCTAACTGAGGACAGAGGCTGACAACCCCCCCGGCCCCCACCGCCCCGAGGGTGCTTGCCACACCCGATTAATTCGAGCCTCAATTTTCGTGGACATATGAGATACGGTAAAGCATCTGAGAGGAAAGCTTTGGATATAAAAGTGCGACTTCAAAAGGCTTCTCCAGCAGTGCAAGTAAGGGCGATTAGAAACATTGTAAAAAACCCATCTACTTTCTTTTAAATTTCCAAAGACTATAAGCAGAGATGCCTGATTATTGGGTTCTGAGGACTTCGGATTCTAAATCGGCTTTGTACGTATGTAACAGCTAGACACTGATTAAGCCTGAAGGGGAATCGATGCCTTTGCACGACGGCATTGGTGAGGAGAACTGAATGACCTTGGATTGTCAGCACTGCAGCATAGCCCAACGACCCTTCCGTGTTAGGGGGGGCGAGGCCGTCTTGTGATTTGGATATGCTGCCGGGAGGGCGCAGTCTCTGGAGAAGGACGTCTGGCTTGGTCAAAGAAAGGGTCATCACCACAGAGGAAGGCCCGCAACAAGATGAGTGACGCCGGGGCTGCCGCAACGGAAGCCTGGCAACGCTGGTGAGCTGTCCACGGATCAGGCAGTGTTTGCTTTGTTGTGAATGTGTCACTCTGCTTCCGAACAGGAACAGCCACATGCAGTATTATTTTTCCATAGTTGATAAACCCCAAACCAAACTCAGTGCCATCGAGTTGATTCTGACTCAACGACCCTATAGAGCAGGGTCGAACAGCCCCTGTGGGCTTCCAATACTGTAACTCTTTGGGGGAATAGAAAGCCTCATTCTTCTCCCACAGAGCAGCTGGTGGTTTTGAACTGTTAGCCTTGTAGATAGCAGCTCAACATGGAACCATTCACCACAAGAGCTCCTCTTTCATAACATAGTTCTCGGTAAAAAAATATAAGACAACATCAATCCATAGTTGATATTATCTTTCATAGTGGATATCATCTTATATATTTCTCCTATCATTGAATTTTAAGCATTTTCATGTACTTGATTACAAATATTTTTTAATCATTTTATTAGGGGCTCATACAACTCCTATCACAATCCATACATACATCAGTTGTGTAAAGCACTTTTGTACATTCATTGCCCTCATCAGTCTCAAAACATTTGCTCTCCACTTAAGCCCCTGGCAGCTCCCCATTTTTTCCCCTTGTTCCCTGCTCCCTCCTCCCTCATGAACCCTTGATAATTTATAAATTATTATTTTGTCATATCTTGCACTGTCCGACGTTTCCCTTCACCCACTTTTCCATTGTCTGTCCCTCAGGGAGGAGGTTATATATAGATCCTTGTATTTTTTTATCACTCTTATTGGGGGCTCTGACAGCTCTTATAGCAATCCATACATCAAATGTATCAAGCATATTTGTACATATGTTGCCATCATTATTTTCTAAACATTTACATTCTATTTGTGCTCTTGGTATCTCAGCTCCTCTACAAATTCTTTGTAAGCCTAACTGGTAGACTGCACAGCAGTCGACACTGGCCCAACAGTTGGGCACTTAGAGTCCCGTTTTTTCTGGGTCATAAATAATGCTGTGACGAACCCCTTTGTCGTGCAGTTTTATATGCCACTGTCGTGATATTTTGGACATGTCCCCAGAAGAGGAATCCTTGGGTCCAGAAAGTACGGACAACTTCAAAGGTCTTGATGCACATTCTATATTGTAAACCAGTCCTTTCCAATGAAGCCGCCGCCTGTCTTTGGAAGATGAATGACATCTCATTGTTCAACAGCTCAGAGCATTTTCATTTTATGATTGCTTTAAGGAAAAGAAAACACACTAGGAACTTGGGTTTACTGGTGTCTCCTGTGGGTCTTAAAAAATGAACAAAGTGCTCTTTTATTTCTTTCTGTTTGTGTACATAGCCGGGAGGGGCTCGCTTACAGAATTAGGGTGTTTACAGAGGCCTTTAATAACCAGTCTGGTGGTGCTGGGAACCTGCAGGGGGTTTGCTGTGGAGAAAGGAAGGGAAGGGACGTGCCATCTGCTGACCCCAGCAAAATGGGGCCCTGATGGTCAGGGTCCTCTGTGACTGAGCCAGGCTCTGAACAGCTTTAGATGCTTATTGTCTTGGCTTCTGCAGAGGAAGAGTCCTGGCTCCTCCCACTCCACTCTTCTTCTGTATAATTCTCTTCATTGGTATGATTGACTGAACTGTGTCCCCCCAAAATCTCTGTCCCTTTGGCCGGACCATGGTTCTTGGCAGCAGTGAAGTTCTTGGCAGATGTGGTGTGATTGAATATGATCAGCCAATCATGTGTGAGGGGATCAGGGTGGGATGCAAGCCCCTTATTCAAGCCGCAGCCATGATGGAATACAAGGGGAGTTTCCCTGGAGCATGGCTTGCATCGCCCTGAATCTTAGAAGTGAGAAAACAGGAGAGAGGTGTGCAGACAGTAGGCACCTACTGCCACTGAGAAGGAAGAGCCTGCAGTGGAGCTCTTTCTTTGGACTTGGGATCCCCGCCCTGGTCCACGAGGAGACCGCTGTCCAGGCACATGTACGCCTTCAAGGAAGGGCTGACCGATGTTGGAAGGAGCCAAAGACCTTGCCCCAGAACTGACAGAGAGAGCACCCAGAATGTAGCCCTGCCTGCACTGTGAGAGGACACATTCGTTTATTAGTCACCCATTTGTGGGATGGCCGTTACAGCAGCACCAGATAACTAGACGGCTGCTTCGTCTCAAAATTAGTGGAGAAATGAGGAAGGATTGACTTAAAAAAAACTTTGCATTTAATTGTATTTAGTTTGAATTTTCAGCTTGTAGGGAAACCTGAGTGTAGGATTTTCCAAAGTATATTATGCCAAAGACAATGGATTTTAAGACTTTCCCCCTTATGTATTCCTCTTAAGTGCCCCATTATTGTATTCACATTACTAGAAAGGCTTACTAATTATGTCCATTATCTCCAAGACTTAGGAGGAGGAAAGAAGCATTTTCCCAGTATACGCATTTTAGACATCTGGTGCCTGGGACTTAACTCTGATTTCTCAGGGTTATTGTAATTTATAATTCAAGTTGCATAGAGTGGGATATTGGAGAGGAGTTGCCCAGACTCCTTATTGATGGAATGCAGGATATTAAAGTTGGAAAGCCTCCGAGAGAGCATCTCATTGGCCCCTCCATTTTCTCAGTATGCAGATGAGGCATCTGGAATGCAGAGGAGGAAGCAATGTCTCTTGGACCCAGCACTAGTCAGAGGCAGGATCAAACCCTGTGTTGGATTGAATTGTGTCCCCCTCCAATTACACGTCAACTCGGCAAGGCCAGGATTCTCAGGATTAGGTAATTAGCCTCCATTTTGTGATTGAATGTAATTATCCCATATGTTGTAAACCCTAACTTCTATGATGGTGAATGAGGCAGGATTAGAGGCAATTGTGTTAATAATCAGGATTCAATCTACTAGATTAGTTGTTATTTTTAGAAGTCGATCCAAGATGCTCACTCAAATTTACACGCATTTTACCAGATGGAAGGAGGAGAGAATGGAGTGTTAGTGAGGTGAAGTGATGCCTGCGAGCTGACAGTACCCACCCTCTGGGAATCAAAGAACTGGCTCTTGGCGCGCATTCTTTCCTCTCCGTGCATCCCAGGGGCTCCTGGCTGAAGAGTAAGGGCTGCATTAAAAGAAGAAGGCCACGTTCCTTAGTCGTCTCCACTTGTCTCTTTTTCTGGATTGGGCCATAGTAGAGTTGTGTGGGATGGTGGCATAGGGAAGAAGAAAGAGTTTAATCCAGCACCTTGAGTTAATATAAGTTGAGACTCTTAATAGAGAAGCAGAGTGTCAGGGAGGAAACTGCTGGATACAAAGTCAAGTCCTAGACAGGTGTGTTAGTCTGGGTTGACTAGAGAAACAAATCCAGAGACGTTTATATGTGTATAAGAGAGTTATATGAAAGAGCAATTGAATATTGGGAAAATATCCCAGCCCAGTCCAGATCAAGTTCATAAGTCTGCTATTAGCCCATTTGTCTGATATTGGTTTCAAAACTTACTACAAAGGTATAGTGATCAAAACAGTATGATATTGGCATAAGGATAGAAATAGAGGTAATGAAATAGAATTGAGCCCATATATAAATTCAAATGGTAATTGAGGGTCTCACTCAATGGTGTTGGGACAATCAGAGTGTCACATACGCAAGCATGAAATTGGACCCTTAAATCATACCATATGCAAAAATTAACCAGACCTAAATTTATGAACTAAAGTGATCATCCTCTTTGAAGAAAACAGAGGGGCAAATCTTCATATTAGACTCGACATGGTTTTAAAAATACAACACCTAGAATACAAGCAACAAGAGAAAAAGTAGAATATAAAAAGACAAACAACCCAATTAAACATTGGGAAAGTATTTACATAGACAATTCACTAAAAAACATGGCCCCCAAACACATGAAAGACATTCATCACTAAGGAAATAAATGCAAACGACAACCACCAAAGAAACACCCTTCCAGTGCACTCAGATGCTGTGTTGGTGTTGTGGTCAGGTGTGGTTGAGTTGTTTCTGACTCAGCGTGACCCTGTAACAGAGTAGAACTGCCCCACTGAATTGTCAAGGTTTGTCATCTACCTGGGAGCAGAGGGCCTCATGTTTCTTCCCCAGAACGGCCAGAGGGCTTGAACTTTGGACCTTTCAGTTAGCAGTTCAGCACTTTAAAAATGACCACAATGACAATACTAAGGAAAGTAGCAATGGTTGATGTGGAGAAATTGGAACCCTTGTCTATTGCTGGTGGGTGTAAAATGATGTACACTACATTCAAGGGATAATTTCTTAAAAAAATAAATCATTTTATTGGGGGATCTGATAGCTCTTATAAACAATTCATACATCAATTGTGTCAAGTACATTTGTACATATGTTTCCATCATCATTTTCAAAACATTTTCTTTCTACTTGAGCCCTTGGTATCAGTTCCTCTTTTTTCCCTCCTTGCCCACTCCCACTCTCATGAATCCCTGGCAAATTATAAACTATTATTGTTTTCATATCTTACATCATCCACTGTCTCCCTTCACCCACATCTCTGTTGTTCCTCCCCAAAGGCTTGGGGTGGGAGGATGTTCACGTCGATCATTGTGATCTGTTGACCTCATTTCCCCTTATCTTCCCCCTATCCACATGGCATTACTACTCCCATTACTGTACGTGGAGGGGTGTTAAGCTGTCCTGGATTCTATGTGCTGAGAGCTCTTGTCTACACTAGTGGATATGCTCTGGTCTAGCCGGGTTTGTAAGGTAGAATTGGAGTCATGATAGTTGTAGGAAGAAAGCAATAAAGAACTAGAGGAATGTTGTGTGTTTCCTTAGTGCTATACTGCAGTCTGGCTATCTTGTCTCTTCCTTGTGACCCTTCTGTGAAGACATGTCCAATTGTTTACAGATAGGCCACTCTGTAAACACTCTCGGTGTCACGGTGACTCTACTAGTTGGCATTGGCATGATTGTTTTGAGTCTTCTGACTCCTGATACCTGATCCTGTTGACACATGGTGATTACACAGGCTGGTGTACTTCTTCTATGTGGACTTTGTTGCTTCTCTGCTAGATGGCTGCTTGTTTAACTTTAAGCCTTTAAGATCCCAGATGTTATATCTTTTAATAGCTGGGCACCATCAGCTTTCTTCACCACATTTACTTTTGTGCCCATTTTGTCTTCAGTGAGCCTGTTGGGAAGGTGAACATCACAGAATGCCAGGTTATTAGAACAAGTGTTCTTGTATTGAGGGAGGACTTGAGTAGAGGCCCAATGTCCGTCTACTTCCTTAATATTCAACATATAAGTATATCTACATAGGACTATATCTCTATCATTATGTATAAATGTACTTACACATAGACATGCCTATATTTATACTTCTGTAAATGTTTTTTGCCTCGTAGTTCTTTCCTCTGTTTCCTTTTACTTTCCTCCGGTCCCACAGTCATGTTTGACCTTTATTTAGCTCTCAATAATTCCTCTCAGCTACATTGCCCTTGATTGATCCCCATCAAGCATTCTACACTCGCCTTGGCATCCAGTTTAGGTCTCTTTTTGTTCCCTTGTCCCTGGGTTTATTGGCTACCCCCTACCCTTTCTCCCACCTCCCCTTCTCCCATGTCCCCCAGAACTGTCAGTTCTATTGCTTTCACTTCGGGATTATCTTGCCTATCTTAAATAGATAAACAGAATAACAAGAAGAAAAGAAGAAGAGGAGGAGATGGGAAGAAGAAGAAGAAGGAGGAGGAGGAGGAGGAGGAGGAGGAGGAGGAGGAGGAGGAGGAGGAGGAGGAGGAGGCCTGTAATCGGGATTCCTGGAGGATTCCTTGCTTTGCTCCCCTTGCTGCTCTGTTGCGCTCCCTCTGTAATTTTCCCTGGTGTGTGTGTATCAGACCGGACACAATTCCTGAACGGGGTCTCCAGTGCTGTCCCCTGCAGTGCTGTGGATCAGTGAGGGGATATCGTCTTTGGGGCTAGGTGGGCCAGGATACGGTTCTCTCTCTCCTTCTTAGTTTTCTCCCGTGTGGTCTTGGCTGACCCGCCACTCTCCCTGGGCTGTATCTTTAGTGCTGTCCTCTGGAGTGCAGTCTTCTGGGGAGGGGCAGGGGTCAATGTAGAAATTGGGCCTGACCCCACAGACCTCTCTTCAAGGGAGATGCATTTATTTTACCATATATATATATATATGTGTGTGTGTGTATGTGTGTGTGTGTGTGTGTGTGTATGTATGTATTTTGGGGATGGGGGTAGAATTCTCACCACCCCCAACATGCAGTCATCCAGTCATTTCTGTGTATACAGTTGTGTGGCTTTGGTTACATTCTTCAGACTGTTACCATTCTCACTCCCGTTAAATTATTTCACCCCATCCATTTACAGTCATTTGATCAGCTGAAAGGAGGAGAGAAGCGAGTATTGGAGAGATGAAGCGATTCCTTCATGCTGGTGGGATAAAGTAGCAGGGAAACTGGGAACCATGATCTCCTGACTGTGGTCTTTGACACAGATTCTGCTTTTCAAAGGTAGCCATGTCCGAGAATTGTCAGGGTGCGTTCAAAATCACCACATTGCTCTACAGCTTTGTCTCTTCCTCCTGGCCTGTCCAGCTAGAACCCTGTTTCTGGAGTCAGACAACACTGGTGTCAAGTTTCATTGCTAGATTATCCCAGCAACATAAGTGGATCACTTACTTTTTCTAGTACTCTCTCCTCTCCTTTTCTCTGGTAAAGGGAGATACCAGCATCTGTCTCAGAAGATGGATGTATGAGCCAATGACAGGCATGCATACGAATGTCTTTTGTTGAAATTAAGTACAAATACAAATAAAAAAAGATTAACAAGGGTCTACTGAACACCCCCAACCGCTATGCACAAATGCACATTGTCCATAGTGTGACTTCACTTTCTCCTTCCCTGGACTGAGAGAGAGCTCGCCAGCTGTGAAAGAGAAGGGAGGAGCAAGCGTGGCCCCCAGTAAATAAGGATCGGACTGGGTTGTCTGTAGTCAGAGTCCCTCTGAATTTAGCATTCGCTCAAGTTATATACAAGTTATAAACACACTTTCGGTAGGAAATCGCTAGTATTGATGTTACTAAACATTATCGCCAGTCCTCAGGAATGGTGGTCTTATGAAAAATGGAGATGTCTTCAAATTGATGTACACGTACTGGGTCATATCTAGCAGTCCCTGGGTGGAGCCAGTGGTGAAGGCTGGGCTGATCAAGAAGAGGCCGCAGTGTGAATCTGCCCTGGGGGCCGGGGAGGAAAGGCTGGGGGTGGGTCTACTTGGGATCAAGATCACCACTATTGCAAACCCTGGGTGTGGAGCACAGTCCCACTGGGATGCGTGTGAGATAGAACCGACTCACTGGACACTGGTTTGGTTTCTATATATGCTTAAATGTATAGAAAAAAAAATAGGATGTGAGGGAAGAGAGAAGTTCCATTTAAAAAAAATTGACGAATTTTAGTATTGTTTTAGTTCTGTGTTTTTTGTTTTAAAACGACAGAGCATTCATGACTATCGGCGATTCAAAGTTCTTTCAAAAGAAGAGGTCTCCAGGGTACTGGGAGGGGTAGAAAAGCAGCAGAGGTGAGTGGATCGAGAATTCTCGATTCCTTGTCATTTTGCAACTAGGTTTCAGGTGATTTTTATCCTGCAGGAATGGGACTCATCCTGGGAATCAGGAGAAGCAGGCAAATTTAACTAGAAGGCGGTTGTCGGGCAGGTGGTGGTGATGGGGTCAGGCAAGAGGGGCTAGAGACACAATTGGATGGATTTGGGTTAGGTAAGAACCCTTTTGGGTTCTTGGTGAGAGGTCAAGATGAGAATGTTTGGCAAATACGTTGGATCCTTCTCAATTGTAGCCCCACAAACGAGCGGAGGAAGCCCTGATAATTTAAATTTTCATCCGGTGGCTGTCAGAGGCCAGATGACAAATTGCTTCCCACCTGTGGCGTTCATCTCACACCGGCCCTCCTTGGTTCTGCCTGGTTTTATTCTCGGAACAGAAAAGCGGCTGGGATTCTGAAAAGTTGCTTTAGTCAAAACCCGAGAACAAAGGAGGGCCTTGTTCAGGGTGATGCCCATCAGCTGGAGGAGTTCAATTCATCAGCGTGGATCTCTGCTTTTCAAGTTCGTGCCCTAGTTGGCGTGTGTTTCCCGGTGTCTGTCCAGGGGGGGCCTTGCGGAGGAGAGGCAAGGCTGCTTCTTAACCCCGCTCCATGGAGCTCTGCCGCCGGCTCTGGTTACACTCCCAGTTCGCTCTGGACCTCCGCATTGAACCAAGAAGCATGTCCCCGTGTTTGGATGCCGCTATGATTTCTGAAATCCCACAGACTACCCAGTCCTCCATCATGGCACTGAGACCAGATTTAGGAGCCTGGGATGACAGCCCTCCTAGGCTGCGGCTGACCTTTGGTCAGAAGTGCCCAGCGCTGGTTGGCATGGGTTTGGACACGGTCCGGAGTGTGCTCAACCCCATCTGGAACTTGTTCCAGGATGGTGCATTTATTTCCCCTGGAGACGGTGGTACCTTCCAGCCCAGTTTGGAAAAGCGACTCCTCTGGAATGTGTCCACCCCCTGGGAGACCTGTGGGAAATTTCTTAGCGGCCCGGGCACTGCCGAGATTTGCGCAGGGTGTGTAGCTGCGCGAGGCCTGGGGGCGAATGGCATCCTGCCACCCGCGTGAGCGTGCTGCCGCCGTTCTCTTCAGTTTTGTCTCTTTCTGTTTCCCTTGACAGGGCAATTGGGTTTTGATGCGGTGCCAGCCCCCTGGTGACAATGAGCTACTGGAACTTGGAGAAGAGGAGCTGTGTGCAGTACCGCAGGCACTTTCTGGTGGACAACAGTGTGTTTCATGGTGAGCCGCCTGCTGCGCCTAAGTATCTGGATCTTTTTTTTTCTCTTTCTGACAGCACTTTTATTCCAGCGCCCTGCATGCAAATATGGTGTAATTGTTGGCCTGCGCCAGGAGCCGGAGTTAACTTGGTGGTGGATAATTGCCCGAGAAGCCCAGCTGGACTCGCTCCCCACAGTTAGCAGTGTGCCCCCTTCTCCACCACCACGGCGGCAGGCCTGCCAGTTCCTACCCTACAGGTTCCTTCAGGTGCCCGTCCTCCCTCTCGCACTAGACCTTCAACTGCAGCCACGGCCCTTTTTGGTGTTTGCCGTCTTGAGGGGCGAGCTCCTGAGTGGTGCTGAAAGGTTGGTGGTCCCAGCACACCTCCAGGTGCCTCAGAAGACTGAAGGTCACAACCTGGCAACCCGGGGGGTGGGGGTGGGGGAGCGGTTCCTTGCACATGCGCTGTTGTCAGGACTCAGACCCCCACTGGCCTGCGGCAGCAGCACTAACGACAAGAGCAAGGGCCACAGAAACAAGTCTGGAGTGAGCGCAGTCCCTAACGGGACCACCCGTGCTCACTCCGGCAGGGAGTCAAGCAGCGCAAAAGATGAAGGCCTTCCACAAGATGGATTGACACAGTGGCTGGGCCACTGGGCACAGGACCAGGCCGTCTTTCACAGGGTCCCGATGAGTCAGAACCAACTCAACAGCTCCGAACAGTAGCATATGCTCCAGTTTAAGGCACACTGTAAAGACCACTGTTTCATTTTCTTCCCTTGGGGCTTTAAGGCGTCTCTATTTTCAACTACATATAAAAACCTTGTCTATGGGGTGGATTACTGCAGCTACATCCAAGAGTAATCAATGTTGGTACTGCCCTTGGCAAACTAGGATGAATTGCCTTCATCCTGCTGGCCTCTGTTTGCTTTATGTAGACTGACAAGGGATAGGCTTCGGCAACCTGCTATCAGGATACCCTTGAGGGCAATTTATTTGAGCGCCAACGATTTATGTGTTGCCAAGATTGCTGGAATAACCTGGTGGGAAGGTTGTGGAGGGAGAGAGATTTCTGGGGAGTGAGCAAGCGCTGATTAACAGAATCCTGGAATCTCAGCTTCCTTCAGCTTTCTAACTTAGGTACTGTTCTCCCCCACCCCAATTTGGTGACAGGCTAATCTTGTTGCTTCCAATGAAGTTTAAGGTAACGAAATGAACTTCCCTCCCTTCTACTGTGCTCTTGCACCTTCATTATGCCTCCTTGTGATCAGACACTCTGGAGTCCCTGGCTTGGTATACAGGGTCAACCTTGAAAGGTGGGTGCTTGAAAGGACTGGTGATCTGCTTCTGAAGGGTCACCCCCTGGAAAGTCCTCGAGAAGGCAGTTTTGTCCTGACACACATGGGTCACCGTGAGTCGGGATTGACTCAACAGCAGCTGGCACAGGACCTTACTTAGTAGTGACTGGCTTCATTTTGTGGGTAAAAGATGGAAAGAGCAGACATGACATGATGAGCTCCAGCCGCCATAGCTGAGTATTAACAAGAATTAAAGCTCTTGCCTCTACGTTTCCCTGTGGCCGTTTTTGGCACTGTAGTGGCAAAGTGCCGCACGTGAGTGAAGGCGCTGTGGGAGCCGTGACTTCATGCTGGCACTGAGGTTCCGTCGCTCCATCTCTGTCACACACAGGGTTGGTTCGACAGTACTTTCTGTTGCAACTTCCTGTGTTTAGAAAGAACTCTACATCGTCAGAGAAACATGGAAGACTAGCTTTAGTTTTCAATTCATGCTTTGTGCCAATTTTGAAAAGGTAAAAATGCCTCCATTATTTTAGAATGCCTCCATGCAGCCATCAGAAGACTCTAAAAAGGTATGAACCATTTCCTATTTATTTTTATTGCGATTCCATTAATTAGTATAATACTGTGTTACAGATACTTACGCTAAAAGCTTGATGAATACTGTCACATTGAATCCGTCTGACTCCCTCGCAATACTTATTTGCTCCATTTTATGGATGGAGGAACATAGGCTGTGGGAGGTTGTGGAGCACTGTTCTGATATTCAAACCCTGCTCTGCGTGACTGCAGGAACTGGCTGTGTTTGAGACTGCTGTCACTCACGGTGACCCCCTGTCCAAAGGAATTTCCAGGGCTGGTCTTTCGGAAGTAGAGCCCCAGGCCTTTCTTCCTAGTTGCCTCTTTTGCACCGTTTAGGAACTTGACCCGACTCCATAACCCCACTCTTTCCCTTTTTTTTTTGCCATCTCTTTTGAGAAGTTAGCAGTTTGAGAGGTTTAAATTCTTTCCCACACTATTCTCTCTGGAGTACACAATAACCAGAGGTGTATCATTTTGAGGGTACTTTCTAATCCTTTGTATCTAGTACTCTCTCAAATAAATGTGCCCACTTGGATGACTTCCAAGATTCTTTCTACTTCTAATTAATCTCTGTGATTCTTTTCAAGTATTTCTAAGAACGAGGACTATTATATTTGGTGCAAAAGAGGCAGCTTTTCATTAAGCACAAGATACACAAGGGGGCAGTATAATACTTAAAATAGGAATTGATTATCTTGTTTTTTTTTTTGTATTACTCTTTTGAAAGGATTTAGAGATATTAAATCCTCCCAAGATTGCAGGGATTAAAGCCAATTAGAATTACGATTCTGTTCAAATTATAATAACACAAGAGCTTAAAGTACTTCTGATATGTCTAAGGATAT
This sequence comes from Tenrec ecaudatus, assembly GCF_050624435.1. Classification (NCBI taxonomy): domain Eukaryota; kingdom Metazoa; phylum Chordata; class Mammalia; order Afrosoricida; family Tenrecidae; genus Tenrec; species Tenrec ecaudatus. The sequence continues at coordinate 153,659,641 of NC_134533.1, read as the reverse complement.
ATTTTAATTCAAGAAGAAATGATCCCATCTAGTCTGTTTCTTGAACACAAAAGTATTGTCTGTTTAAATAGGAACTTAATACAGGGGAGAGTTGTGAGATATCTTGGTATACTTTGAGCTCTTACCTTTATAAAATCATTCTGATTCAGAGAGGAGGTGGAGACAGGCCACACCGAATCACAATGAACAGGTTTCTTGTAACTGGGTTCTGGAGCCTGAAGTAAGCAGTCGGAAACGTTTTGTTTACTAGCTTGGCATCTTGTCTATGTTATTGTTTCCTTCCATTACCAAGCCAACCACCACCCACAAACAAACAAACAAACCCTTTCTCATTAAAAAGTAAAATCTTTTCCATTATACACAGAAAAAAATAATTTCCTCTGCAAACTGATAGACTTTGTAATATGCAGACTTGGTTTACTCGGAGTTCCCAGGAGAAAAGGGCTACAGTAAAACGAGGGTCCTTTTGTCCAAGCATTGTGGAAAGTGATACAGTACTACGTGCAACGAGTAGGATAAAAATTACCTCTGAGCCATCAGTCCCTCTGGTGGGTCAATGTCCTTAAGGCGCAAGAATGATAACATGAACAGTGTTCATTGCAACACTGTTCACAGAAGCAAAAAGATGGAAACGACTTCACTGCCCACCAGGAGAAGATCAAGAAACACTGGTGCGTACACCCAATGGCCTACACCGTGCATCACTAAGAAACAAGGATGAAACTACAAACACTTCCTAGCAGAGCATGGAGAACATGATGCTGTTGAGTGAAGTTAGCTGACCATAAACAAATATTATATGAGACCACTGTTCTAAGCAGAACAACAACAACAACAACAACAACAACAACAGGCTGAAGACTTTCATAGCAAAGGGAGCAGACTCTGGAGCTTGTCAAAAAGGGGGCGGTGGGGCAAGCGAGGAAAGGGGAAACCATGGGCTAGACTGCTGATGGGTATTAACTTTTGTGAAATGGAAGATGGGGTTCCGAAAGAGGGAGAAGAGAAATCAAGGAGCGGGAGTGGGAAGGGTCGACTATTGGCGATACTAGTTAGTAGTTTAAACTGTTGAATAAAAAGTCGATGATCTGAAATGTAACCCCCATCTAATTTATAATTTAAAAATTGTTGTTAAAAAATATAAGTCAAATGAGGATTTTTGTGGTCAGCTGCCATATGGACCAGAATGGTCAACAAAATGAAAATGAAAAATGTAAAGTTTGTGTATAATGTCACAGTTAATAAAGTATATTTATGGCTTATTAAAAAATTATTATAAAGATAGAATGTTGTCATGGGAGGCCCTGCATGGTAAAAAAGGTTAATGTACTTGGTAGCTAACCAAAAGTTTGGAAGTTTTAGTCCACCTGGAACCTCCTTGGATGAGATTTTCTTCTGAAAAATCATCCATTGAAGATCCCCATGCTCCATTGAAGAGTCAGAGCAGTGCGCATGGGTCTGCTGTGATGCCATGAACCGGTATCCACTCACTGGTGGCAACTGTTGTTTTTAAAATGTTGTAATTGGAACAATTTAGAAACTACTCATAATTCCATAACCCAAAGAGAAGTACTGTTATATTTTTGTCTGCTCCCTTCTGGTCATTTATCTAATACTTCATCATTATAACCTTTTAGAAGTAAGAATGAAATACCGTGAACAGAGAGGAAATTGCGTGTGTTGGATAACACAAATGAGCTGGTTGTGTTCTGTTTAGCGACGAGAAAAACCCTGTGAGAATACTGTGTGAAGCTGATGGTGGGACTATCAGGTGCCCTTTCCCACTGGTCTGTCTTTTGCTCAGATTTTAGGGCAGCTACGGAACCTAAAGGGATCGAGCACCTGCCGAACAGCTGACAGCCAAAAGCCCTCCTCTGCTTTTGCTTTCTTGATGGGTTTGCAAGGGAGGCAATAACTTGCACAAAGAATGCATTGTAGTGTGAACGTTACCGTGATGGCTTCTATTTACAGAAATTACTTCAATTAGAAATAATGACTTAAAAATCAAAAGGAGAAAGAATGACTTTTTCCTAAGGTGCCATGGTAGAGCAGTTGGTGAAGCACTTGGGTGCTAACCACAAGTTGGTGGTCCCAACCCACGAGCAGCTGTGATGGAGAAAGATGGGACGGTCTGCAGTGTCCGGCTACCTGTTAGGTCAACTGGGTCATATGTATGCGCCGATGAACTCAGTCGTTTGTTTTACGTCCCTTTACCTGGACTAAGAGAAAGAGGAGCCTCGCTTTACCTTTAGTTTCCTCCGATCACATGGCTTCATTCCAAATGAGAGCTTATTTTCAGATATCTGGTAGTGTGGTGGCCATGCTTCGTTCTGTAATCCACAAGGTTGGCTGTTCAGACCCATCAGCTGCTTTGCGGGAGGAAGACGGGGCTTTGTGCTCCTGTAAAAATTTACAGTCCTGGAAACTCACAGGGCAGTTTGACCCTGTCTTATAGGGTCACTATTAGTTGGCATTGACTCAGTGGCAGTGAGTTAAAAAAAAAAAGCTCAGCTAAGGATCCCTGGTGACACGGTGGGTTATGTATTGGACTGTGAACTGCAGGATTAGCAGTTCAAACCTACTAGTTACTCTGAGGGAGAAAGAAGAGGCTGTCTGTTTCCGTAAATAGTGATGATCCTGGAAACCCTAAGGAGCTGTTCTACTTAGTCCTGTAGGGTGTCTGTGATTCAGAACCCATCTGATGGTGATGAGTTTGGTTTTGGCGTTTATACTTGCAATTGTTTAATTAGTTACAATGAATTAATCACAGCATCCTTTTTCTGTCCTGGGATACAGTTGATTCTTAATGGTGTTTTTACAATTAAGGCATACGTTTCTCATACGGATAAGCTTTCCCAGACATTTCAGTTCCTGGCTAGAATATACTTGGAGGTAACGTAAGTTTTGTTTTCATGCACAGCTCGTTGCAAATGTAATATTGGAAAAATATTAGTTGCTTTCCTGTAAGTTATTACGGTATCACTCCAACGTGCTATTCTGAAATTTATGGCTGTTGTGGTCATGTTGTTATGTGGGTGCTTCCGAGTGACCATTGCCAAGCTGGAGCAGCAAACATTTCGAACTGAATAATGAGTATCTCTTACTATCTAGGGATAGAGTGGAGAAAAGTTTTCTTATTCTACATTTATGCAGCTTGCATGCATTCTGTTGTACACGAGGTCGCTACGGGTGGGAACTGACTCCATGGTACCCAACACAGACATGGCATGTTTTTACAAAGTACTTGGTGCCTCAGTGCTGCCTACTACTGAAAACAGTGAATTTAGCAAGACAAATGATTTCCACTTTCACTTATTTTCACTGTGATAAAATATACATGGCATGAAACTTACTTTTAGGGATGGGACATTTGCAATGTTATGTAACCTTCTTTATGCCCTAATTCTGGACCGTGTTTTCAGCAGCTCCAAAGGAAACCCAGTACCGTTTGTAGTAGTTGACTAGAGGAACAAATCCAGGAACACTCATGTATATGTAAGAGAGAGCTTTATATCATTTGTATATATTTTATATCAATTGTATATTGAGAAAACATCCCAGCCCAGCCTAGATCAAGTCCATGAATTCAATATTAGGCCATATGTCCCACACTAGTTTTATAAATTCCTCTCCAAACTCATGTAGCACACGCGATGATGCCAAATACAGGAAGGTCACAGGCTGGTGGGTGAAGAGTCTTATGGATCCAGTGGCCGGTGGAAACATCTCAGTGCTGGGGAGGATCGCCATGCGCTGTTCCAGCTCTCTGAGGTTGGCTCCTCAACAGCTAGGTGAAGCAGAGAGAGAGTGTGTCCTGCCTCCAGTGAGGAAGAGAGGAAGTTCCCAGAATCCTCATGAGAAGCTACGTCCACAAGGAAGCACCAGGCTGTGACCTGATTGACAGGCTAGACTCCACCCCTTCACTCTTAATATCCTCAAGTTGACAGGAGATTATGTAACTACCACATCATTCAACGGATACAATTTTTATTATATTTTTGGTGGCAGTGTGCTCAGCAAAACAGGTTCCCATTCGCCAGTGTGTATATACAGTGTCCGGTGACCTGGGTTAGGTCCTTCACATTGTGTGGCACTCCCACCCTTTCTGCCCTACTTGGTTCATTCTCATTAAGCTGGTCTCACCTTCTCATCTCTGCTTTAGAATCCTTATTGGCCATTTCATCCCATAGAGATACATTTTCATAAGTGTGCAGGACTCAAAGGTGATATTGATGATAGTAATAAATTAACCTGCTATTAAGCTAAAAGGTGACTTTGGGGGATAGTTCCGGTTTGTGGTTCAAAGACAATAGTCTTGGGGATTTCTTTTAATCTCAATAGGCCCCCTAGTTTTTTGCTGCTCACTTTTGTAGTTATGTCACTTCTGTGGTCCCAAGTTCCCTTTTGTCTATTGTGGGTGAAGCCGTATTCCAATATGCCCCCGTAGCAAACCTGCCCAAGGACTCTGGGCACTTACTGTGAAGACAGGTGTAAGGCATACAAAGGGGTACCCCCACCCCCTGTGAAAACAAAATAAAAAATGGATTCCCCCCGCCCCCAAAGCGATGTATTTAAATATTTTTATAAAACAAACTTACCACCTTCAAAGTACTCTCCATTACACTTAATACACTTGGAAAACCTGCGATTCCATTCTTGGAAACATTTTTCACATTCATCTGTTTGGATGACTGACAGCACCTCCCTCATTTTTTCTTCACCTCTTCTATATCATCAAATAGCTGTCCTTTCATGTCCCTCTGCATTCGCGGAGACAAAAAGAAGTCACAAGGAGTGAGATCAGGTGAGTGGAGCAAGAGAGGCATGCTATTTTCTGCCCCAAACTGGAGCGCTGAGGTGGCTGTGTGAGCAGGTACATGGTCGTGGTGGCAAAACCAGCCCATCTGCCACAAATCAGGCCTTTTTTTTTTGGTCACACACTGTTACGCAATCTTTTCAGAACCTCTAAATAGAAAGCTTGATTAACAGTCTGACCTGGTGGAATGATTTCCAAATGCACTGTGTCCATCACATCAAAAAAAACAAATGAGCATCATCGTGATTTTTGATTTCACACGACGAGCTTTGTTTGGGCGAGGTGATGATGGTGTCTTCCACTGGCTTGATTGATGTTTGCTTTGGGGCATCAGAATGGCACCATCAATGACCAGGAATGACCTTGGAAAAAACTTCTGGGTCTCTTCGAAGCTGTTTTTTCAAAGCACAGCATATTTCCATTTGATCGTCTTTTTCTTGGTCAGTCAGAACCTGAAGAACAAATTTCACAGAGACCCTTCTCATTTCCAAATCTTCAATTAAAATTCGCTGAACTGAACTCCAACATAGTCCAGATAACTTCCCCATATCTTCTTCCATGGTCTGTTATTGGTCCTTGAGCACAGATGCACACATTTTGTCGACGTTTTTGTCCGGGAAGTTGGCAGACGTCAGAATAAGGTTTGTCATTAATTGACATTTCACCTGTTTTTTAAAATGAGAACATCACCTGTGCATTTGAGTTTTCGCTAGCGCTCTCCTTGTAAGTCGTGCTCACCATCACACCAGTTTCTGTGGCATTTTTCCTGAGCAGGAAACAAAATTTCACTGCCGCACGCTGTTCTCTTAAATCGGCCATCACGAAAAATGAGGTGGGGTCAAAACTGCTTGTATGAAAAAATTCACAGTGACCTTCCCAGGGAAACTTGGAGCTTTTTTGGTGTTTTTTGTCTGTGTGTTTGTTTTCCGTTTTGGGCGGGTACCCCCTCGTATGAGAGCGCTGACGGACTAGGCATGAGAAGAGAATGTTGACAAGGTGGAGGTGCTGAGGGGAGGATGTGTCTTGTGTGGAAACGTTTGTGGTTACTTTCATATGGCAAGATGCTACCTTTCCTCTTAGGGCGAGCAGTGGGCCCACGTGTGTGGGGTGTGTGCTCAGTTCCTCCTGCCACAAGAGGCCAGGAGCTGCGTCTGCCATGAAGGCTTTCAGGGCACATGTGATTGTATTTTAAAAAGAGGACAGCGAAGTGCCCTCTTACTAGAATTCTATTCTCACGGGAAGAAGAAAGAAGAATGATCGTTGCTGCCTGGTAAATATAAAGAAGAATGAAATTATGCAGCAGTGAGCTTGGGATCCAATTAATTCAGATCAGACTATTAGCCACTTATGCCTTCAGCAGGCCGTCTGCTTTAGGAGCTCGGGCGTTATTGGGCATCTTATTAGGGTGCAGTTTGGGCAGGTGCCATTAGCTTTGTAGTAATGTTGATGATGGAGGGTCTAATCCAATTTAAAACTTTCTTTTTAAAATCATTTTATTGGGAGCTCTTACAGATATTATAGCAATCCATAATTCAATTAGATCAAGCATCACGGTGCAATCGCTGCCACCATCATTTTAGAAACATTTGCTTTCTTCTTGAACTGTTTGATATCAGCTCCCCAATTTACAACTTTCATCTCAAACCTTATTCAATCCCATTTCCTCTTTCCGCCTGGCACAGTGTTTGCCTGGCTCTGTTACATGCCTGCCCTTTGAAGAGGAACGGAAGGACCAGCTCAGATTTCTGCCCAAGGGAGGGCAGTGGGCGGCAAAGACCTTCTTTGTCACACCTGAGCTCCCTGTTCTGTACCAGTGGCCAGGAGGTGATCAGCACCTCCCCTGCTTCCACCTGGTGTGGGGGGTTAGCCTTACCCAGGCCCTCTTTGTCGTTTCAGACTCTTCAGCTCCATTTATGAACCATCCCCGTTCCTTTTGTCTGGGCCATGGCTTCCTTTGCCCCTGAGGATACCGGGTTAATCCACTGTCCTGTTTTTTTTTTTTCTCCGTCAGTCCTCCATGTTCCCTCCTATGGGTCTGTGAGGACTGCTGAGGGTTGTGGAGGCTGGAATGGGTACCAAGTTGCCCCCCTCTTCTTCCCGCATCAATGGACTAGTCCCTTCTCACTCTGCTCCGGAGCACAAAGGTGACTCCCCTAAGTGTCTTGATTAAACACATCTGGGGGTGGTGGTCAGGTCCTGCTTTTGTAGCTCTCTCCCTTGCTTATTCTCACTTGTGGGGGGGGGGTGCCTTCTCAAATTTCACATCTCAGTGTGCCATCCCTGCCACTGTGGGCAGCTCATTGCCATTTTGAATGGATAGAACCCTGCCCCTTAGCCCCCAGGGATCCACCTTCTGGAGCTGTTCCAGACTAGTCCTTGTTTACTAACATTGGCGATTAGGGGGACCTCTTCCCCCTAAAGGTGCTGCTGTTTCTCTTGTGCTTGCTTCTTGCAAGCACGTGTAACAGCGGGGCTGAGCAAGCAACAATCCAGATTTACAACATTCCATGGTGAGGTCTCTTTCTCCATCAGGAATCTAATCCTAGTGGGGGATGTCACTGGGGAACCGAGCCTGTGGTGATCTGGGTCAGGTTTTGATGTGAAGGCCATTTCCACCCCGTCTGACTGACAATGAGAGTGTCTCTGGCCAATAGAAGCTTTGGTTCCACCACAAGTCCAGACAACTGAGAAATAACGGCGTTTCTTCTCTGAAGCTTTGGTTCAATTGTCTGAGACAAGGATACTGCCAGTAACAGAGCTCTCTGGCTCGCCTCCCCCCTTAGATTCTCCAACTCTTCTTCTCCCACCTGTGACCCTCGGGAGGGCTGCCAAGCCAAAAGGAAGGCCCTTGATTGTTTATTTTCCTTTCTGGTTGGGAATATCAATTCTCTAATTATCAAATTAGAAAGAAGAAATAATATGTCTAATGAATAGTCAACTTTCCCTTCAGATTTGCGGATGTCTTGTGTTTTAAGTGGTTACTTATGAGAATTATTCCCCCTTGGACTTCGACCCGTGTTACCAATTTAAGCTTTTGTTCTTTGAGCAACATTTCCATAATTAGAATGCATTTTACTGGCTCTCTCATTTTCCCAATTGTCTTTTCTCACTCTGTGCTTAATATATGCACAGAGATGGATGGAAGGAAGAAATAATCTATCCACGAGTAAATTCAGTTCTTTCAGGGCAATGTGATTATTTAATGCAGTTATACAAAAGATCCGCTTTTTTTTCTTGGCCCACAAGAATAATTTTAGTGATTGCATTTATAATCATAAATCCTCTTATCTTCCATCTATCAAAACAAAGATGAAAACCTGCCAGTTGCCCCTTCTGTGTACATGAAAGTCACCCACGCGATGCAGCCTGTGACATGTTTTCTATTTACTCTGGGGCGTTTCTTGAGGGACTGTTTGGGGTTCTCATCTGTGCGATCTGCTGAGTTCAAACGGATAGTTAGGTCTCTTAACTTAAAATTCTGTATGATGGAGGTGACCAAGGAAAGGTCTATGGCAAGCCGAAGATTGGCTGCTCCAGACACCGAGGTGAGAGAGAGGTAAAGGTGCTTCTTCTTTGAAGTTTTAGCCACAGTAAAACATCAGTTTTTGCCTGAGAGAAGCATATCCCAATAAGGGAGATCTGGAGCTGATAGTGTGAGGTGGTCTTATCTACTTTCAAAGTTTTCTGGAAAAACAGGTGCCACTGAGTTGATTTTGACTCGCGGTGACCCGTACGTGTCGTAGCAGAGCTGTGCCCCAGGGAGTTTCCAAGGGGTGGCTGTTGTGGAAGCAGATCCTCAGGCCTTTCTTCAGAGGCACCTCTGAGAGGGCTTTACCCTCTAGCATTTCACTGAGCAGCCAAGCACATTCGCTATTTGCACCCCCCAGGGGCCTGTCCAGAGCTTCATATCCCATCGACGTGACAGTAATTCACAAAAGTACACCCCTGGCTTAGCCCTCTCTCCCCGGAGTGCTGCGCACCGAGAGGCGTCCTTCTGTGCCTCAGGATCCCACTGACGCTTGCCAGGCCTTCACATCCAGAATGTCCGCAGAAGCACACCTTGGTGTCCCTCTGCCTTCCTGCCTTTATTGTTCTCTTCGCCCATTTGCACCCCAGCAACACTCAACAAACAAACAAACAAACAAAACTCAAAATACATTGCCACCAAGTCTATTCAGACTCGTAGTAACCATAGAACTGCCTCTGCGGGTCCTGAACAGTAAATCTTTACGGGAACAGACAGCCTCATCTTTCATGGTGGGTTTGAACTGCTAACCTTGTGGTTAATAGCTCAGTGTGTAACCTACCACACCAGCAGGGCTCCTCCCAGCCATGGTGACTTATTTTTAATTCCCCAGAACACCGAGTAACACGGCAAATGTGCCCCTCCCCTACAGAGCTCACCCGTGTCTCCTCAGCCAACTTTCAGCTCATCCTTCGGGCCCTAGAGTAAAGGTCCCCTCTGCAGAGAAGCTTTCTGTGCTCTCCCAAACCAGGTCAGGGCCCCTCGTTTACACTCGATTCCTGTCCCTCCGCAGTACTGTGGCCTCACGTCTCCCACCACATTAATGGAACCACTCATTCTGTGATCGCCGGTAGAGAAAATCTGGCTTCTAGCTCAGCCCAGAGTGCACTCCGTTGAACGCAGTTGGTGCTCAATAAAATATTGCCGAGTGAATTTGTTAATTTTATTTAGCAGGAGAGATGAGAAGTGTCCATTCTCTGTTTAGTTTTTACTCTCTGTGCTGGGCAAGGCATCAGAGGGTTCTTTCAGACTTTTGTCTTAAAGAGTTAAACATCCAAAACTCACTCCTTTTTGTAGCTGAGCAGGGAATGAAGGCCACTCTGCTGAGAGTGCGAATCTGCCTTAAAAAATACATCCACAGATATGTACATACACAGATATGTGCATCCACAGATATGTACATCCACAGATACGTGTACCCACAGATATGTACACCCACAGATATGTGCATCCACAGATATGTGCATCCACAGATATGTACACCCACAGATATGTGCATCCACAGATATGTGCATCCACAGATACGTGTACCCACAGATATGTGCATCCACAGATATGTACACCCACAGATATGTACACCCACAGATACGTGCATCCACAGATACGTGCATCCACAGATACGTGCACCCACAGATACGTGCATCCACAGATATGTGCATCCACAGATATGTACAGCCTCTACGTGGCCAGGGACAAACTTTCGTCGATTTCTTTTACTTACTCCCAAATTTTCCATGTTGGTTATTTGAGTTTCTTTTATACAGCTCCAAAGATGGAGGTCTCCCTCTTTAAAATCTTGATCGTACTAATAATGTAATAATTATTCCAAGTTTGACATCTTCATGTAAGCCACTGCCACGTCTCTCTCCCATGGTATGAGGCTTGGTAGGTTCGAAACACGCACCTTTCATTTACCAGTTGGGCGTTTACCACTGTTCCACAGGGTGCTGAAAAACACACGACCAGTCCAAGCGGTTTAACTGTGGTATTTTGCATGCCATTAGCATTCTGTGCTGCCTGTATTAGAAATCTCATTACTGAGGTGAGTGTTGTCCTTAGCGGCATTCTTCCCTCTGAGACAAAAGAACAGACCGGCACCAACACAAAGCATGAGCTTGTGGCTGGGCGAGGAGGGGAAGACGGCCTGGGCACACAGTAGTAACCCAGCACAGTATTTCCCCAACAAGTCAGGAAGGTAGACTTCCATTCTCAATGGATGAACAAGGAGGATAAGCGTCTAGATCTTAAGAATCACAAGCAATAAGAGTACGAATTCTGCCGAGAGGCGGTCAAGTTGCTCAGAGAAGTAGACACAGACGTGGGTAGGACAGCGGAGCCCTGGTGGCCACGTTGGGGAAGCGTTGCCTGGAGGGAGGAGGATGAGGCGGTCTGTGTCCAGAGAGCTTTTTCTAGGGTCACCGTGCGCTGGAATCGGCTCAGTGACACTGGGGTGGGTAGGATACAGGTTGGCTCTGTGACAACTTGTTCTGTTAATTTTGACCCGATTAACTTCTTGATCAGCATAGGTATCTGATGTACGACAATGTTTTGGGAATTTCTCTTATTTAAAATAGCTTGGGATTTATGCCCAAGAGAAAGGAAGAACCATGAACACGTTTCGTATTCAGTGCCCTGTTTTCACTTCTTGCCATTGATAATTGACCATTAGTCAGGGGCTACTCATGCCAGAATTTCATGATCTTGTGTTTTTAAGCTTATCACCAAATATGGGACACCTGTAATTAATTAACAGGTGTCCCATATTAAGTCAATGGTTCCCAACATTGGCTACCCATTGGGATCACCTGGGAATACTAAAGGCAACAGCACCCCCCCCAAACAATAGCAAAATGCCTGTTACTTAGGTTTTGGTGAGTGAAAATGAGGTATTCTACGACTGATTTAAATACAGCATGGAATTCATTAATACGGGCAAAAGTGATCATAAATGCTTTAATTGTATAAAAATTATTTGAAGATAGTCAGAGGCAAGTGATAACCTTTTTATGGCAGTTTTGCTTGTAACAAATTTATTTCACACTTCTTTTACCATGAAATGAGACACCTATTTAAGTATTCACTGACCTCAGTGTTACCTGTGTTCTCCTGGTGGGAAATAGAAACACACGTCCTCAGGGGGTTACACATGAGGTCTGGTCCTGTGTCCTCAAACATCTGTAGGGAAGTTGGAACAGGTGCACATGCTTCTTTAGCCTTACTTTAGTGCAAGAAGCGGTGCCAGCCTTTCAGTGACTTAAAGAGGGATGTGAGGCTCATTACTAGTCGGGGTTGGTTTATGGGAGGAAGATGTGGCAGTCTGCTTCTGAAAGAAATGGGCAGCTTTGAAACGCCATGGGGCAATCCTGTTCCCTGCTGCTGCTGGATCGCTCTGAGTTGTAATCAACCCAGTGACAATAGGTTTTTGGTAGGGCTTGGTTCTGTAAAACAGAGGGAAAGTTTCCATAGCCTTGAGGGTCAGCATAAGACAAGTCAGATGTTTGTAAACCGGGGAAACCCACGGCATTTTGAGAAGGCTCTTTAAAAATTTTTAATTTTTTTTAGATTTTTTCGTGTAGGGGGAAGAGTCTAAAGAGGCAGCAAAGGACATATTAATAGTGTTTTGCATAGTCAATAATGAGGAATACCCAGTTCATGGCAGGATAATTTTAATGGATGGATACACAAACAGCTATGAAATGTAGGAATGGAGAGAAGAGCACCATCATTTGGAGCATGTAGCCTGTCAGTCTTGAATAGCATTAGAATTATGTTTGTCTAGCTTGGAAAACCAAAGAGCATCCGGAGACTTAGAGAGCCAGGCCATTGTATCTTGTCAGCTGTTGGCAACCTTTTATCCGCACTTGTGGACACTTGATCTGCCTCCATCACTTAACACCTGAGAACACGGATGCACAGGGTCCCTGTGCTGTCACCAAAGTTTCAAAAGAAATTTCTAAGATGACTTCCATCTTTGCACATGGGGTCATAAGGGAAGGCACAAAGAAGATTTCGGAGCTGATGCTAAAATAACCCAGTTCAGATCTAGCCAGGAGAGATTGGTGGATGCTACCAGAATACTCGTAGGACAGGATGAGGAAAATGGTAGGGTTGATGTTAAATCAGGGCTACTGTTGGAACTTTTGAGTGCTAGTTGCTTACCAGCCTTCTCTCTCTATTATTATTATTTTATTTCATATTTTTATTGGGGGCTCTTACATTTTGCTTATCACAATCCATACATTCATCCATGTGTCAAGCACATTTGCACATATGCTGCCATCATCATTTTCACAGAATTCTCTTCCCATTTGAGCCCCTAATATCAGCTCCCAATTTCTTTTTTTTTTAACATTTTATTAGGGGCTCATACAACTCTTATTAAAATCCATACATATACATACATCAATTGTATAAAGCACATCTGTACATTCTTTGCCCTAATCATTTTCTTTCTTTCTTTTTTTTTTTTTTTTACATTTTATTAGGGGATCATACAACTCTTATCACAATCCATACATATACATACATCAATTGTATAAAGCACATCTGTACATTCTTTGCCCTAATCATTCTCAAAGCATTTGCTCTCCACTTAAGCCCTTTGCATCAGGTCTTCTTTTTTCCCCCTCCCTCCCCGCTCCCCCCTCTCTCATGTGCCCTTGATAATTTATAGATTGTTATTTTGTCATATCTTGCCCTATCCGGTATCTCCCTTCCCCTTCTCTGCCGTCCATCTCCCAGGGAGGAGGTCACACGTGAACCCCTGTAATCAGTTCCCCCTTTCCAACCCACTCACCCTCCACCCTCCCAGCATTTCCCCTCACACCCCTGGTCCTGAAGGTATCATCCACCCTGGATTTCCTGTGTCTCCAGCTCCCATATGCACCAGTGTACAACCTCTGCCCTATCCAGTCCTGTAAGGTAGAATTCGGATCATGGTAGTTGGGGGGAGGAAGCATCCAGGATCTGGGGGAAAGCTGTGTTCTTCATTGGTACTACATCGCACCCTGACTGACCCATCTCCTCTCCTAAACCCCTCTATGAGGGGATCTCCAGTGGCCGACAAATGGACCCTGGTCTCCACTCTGCACTTCCCCCTTCATTCACTATGGTATAGCTCCCAATTTCTTCCCCCTCCCCCGCCTGCCCGCCTTCACGAACCCTTGATAAGTTATAGATTATTATTTTCATATCTTACATCATCCTCCATCACCCTGACCCACTTTTCCATTGTTTGTCCCCCTGAGAGGGGGTTATAGGTTGATCCTGTGATGGAGTCTCCCTTTCTCTCCTCCCACCCTCTCCTAATCTCCTGGAATCTCGACTCTCATTGTCGTACCAGCCTTCTTTCAAGTCTTTCCGCAAGACTGTTTTACTGATAAAATTCAGAGAGGTAAACAGTTTGCCAAAAATTGCACAGCTAGATTAGGTGTTGAAACCCAGGTTTATAAACTCTGAAATCCAGACTCCCTTTCTTTAATATGACACGTTATGTTACAGAAGCTTGTTTCCTTTAAAGTAATGGGAGGACTGGGTTTAAGAGTCTCAGAACTCTGTGGGGGATGCTGAAGGACCCCACTGAGGCACTGGGGGGGTTGGGCTCCAGGCAGGCTAGTTAGTCTGGGGAACTGGCAGTGGGGGCTGAGAGCCGCTGATCCATGGGGAGGTCCCAGGCCTCACCAGTCAAAGTGGTCCAGCAGCACTGGTATCTCTTGGGAGCTTGTTGTCAGTGCACATGTTCTGCCTCACCCGAGACCTGGTGACTATTGGAATCTGCATTTTAGTTTAACAGGTTCCCCAGGTGAAGTGTGAGTAGCTCTGTCTTGAGAGACTCACTGGGCCTGGGAGTGAGTCTTCACAAGGGGATGATTGGCCTCTATCCTTTAGGGAACAGGTGGGATTTTGATAGAAAAAAACTTTCTTACTACTAGGTCTGAGGAATTGGGTGTTTGGGACCTGTCTGTGAGCCATGTCAATAATGACACCTTCCACCTCCAATCTCCCAAATGGTCAGATTTCTCAGGAGGAGATGTGGGAACCCACATTGCCCAGGCAGTATCCTTTGTGGGACAATCTTGGAATGGGAACCTCCTGTAGCTAAAACACCAGGAGTCCCTGGGACACCGGGGGCTAATCACAAGGTCAGTGGTTTGAGGATTCTCCATGGGAGAGATGTGAGACTTTATTCTCATAAAGATTTACAGACTCAGAAACCCAATGGATTGGGCTACTTTGCTCTATATGGTCACTATGATTTGGAATTGACTTGATGGCAGTGAGTTTTTGGATTTTCTCTTTCAAACATAAAGGAGACATGGTTAATGACATACCATAGTTACTTGTGTAGAAGCCGAGTTTTTCAGCACATTTTAATGCAGTTTTTGTGGTAAAATTAGGTGCCTCGGCTGATATTTGGGTTGGCTTATACTCGAGTATATACGGTAAGCAATAACCTCTGTAGGAGCATCCATGTCAGAGCTACAGTGGACTTGAGAAGCTATCTGATGAAAGGGTGCTGAGTAGACCTTCTTCTGGGGCTTCAGAATATTTGTAAAATCCCTGAAGGCAGTCTGCTAAGCACTATATATGCGTGTGTGCACGTTTGCATATCCACCCCCCCCCCCCACACACACACACAAAGTCCTGAGCTTTCATTGTACTTCAGAGCAATTGCTACCCAGTCCTCCTTTGGAGCATTATAAACCTCTGGCTCAAAGCCCTTTCCCTTTACAGATGAGAAGGTAAGTGGGGCATATTCATTCCAACCCACTAGTGGCAGGGTTAATGCTAGAAGCCAGATTTCTAGTTTCTAATGAGGCAATGGAACTGGCTGTTATGATCTGAGCTAAGCCTTTGGAAATGCCAACTGGATTTTCTGTGGGATAAATCTTGCACACCTCTGCATTTTCTGAATTTTGAATCCAGTTAGATCTTCATAGCATTGCAATGTTTGAGAGAGCATGTATGTGATAGGAAAGCATTGACCAGCTTCCAGGAAGCAAGTGGATGGGAATGTTGGTTCATACTTTGCAGAGGGCCTCTGGGCATCAGTTCTTGTTCTGGTTTCCCCATCGGTCAGGGCGGCAGGGCTCCCTGAGACTGGGCTCTCCCACTTGGTGGCATCTTGTTGCGCCTTATAGCTGATGAATGGTGATTACCTCTCTGTGGGGAGCCAGGTGCTGAACTTTATCCATAGAGTATAGACCCATGGAGCATTTAATTCCAGTACTGATCTCACTCTCTGGCAATTTACTGTCTGGCAAAGTTGATGCCCTGAATAAAAAGGATGTTTAGAATGTTTTCAAATTTTTAAGGATTTTGGTTTCCACGCTGCTGGTCTGTAAACCACAGATGACGAATGGCCTTTGGGTTGGGGAATTCCCTCTTTAAAGTGTGAGTTCTCTCTGCATCTACTGGAAAGTAATAAAGTCCCAAGATCATTGTGGGTTATGCCAGTCAGTGGCAGGGAAGTGGAAGTTTTTCAAGGAAACATACTTTAATCTCTCAACGTGCAACCTGTTTCGTGACCATCTTTCATAGATGCATGCTCCTGCTGGCATTCATTCCTAGGGAATAATATTCTCATATGCCTCCTGTCTCTCGCTCTAATTGTATTTTTTTAGTCCCTAACTCAAACTTTTTACACATTCTATAAATTGGGGCAGATGTGTAGTATCAGGGGAATGGAGCCATCTTATTTTTTTTCTTCCATCTTATTTTTTGATACTAATTCATAGACACTATTTCCTTTGCTAGATAATAAGATCTGCATAACTCACGGTACTAAATTATTTCTAAATTAGATTAGTTTTATATAAACTGATGAAGTGTTATTGGCTGCTTTTATCATCTTTAGTATTCATGGAGGAGAAATTCTTTCCTCTTTTCTCCAAGGTCTTTAACAAAATTAGCCTTGGTAACCATTTCCCATTTTGTGTGTGTGTGCCAGTTGATTATGAATGAGGATGACTAATGAAGCAGAAAATGAAAATATTTTTGATGTGTTAATTTGAATGCTAACCATTAATCTACACTTCAAAGTTATTTCTCTCATTGATAAACTTATTGCTTGAAAAGTCATTGCTATCTTTCATAATGTCTTCTAGCTACTGAGCTTTGTTAGATTTCAAAAACCTTGCTATTTGGATAACTTACAAAGGGACAAGGATTTTGACAGCTGGACGTACTTTGCTTATTGGCAGAAGACTTTATTATATATGTCCTCCAGCTTGTCACTCTCCTCTCTGTAGAGATTTTTCATTTTTTCAATTAAAAAACAAAGGGCACTTTGAATGCATGTGGGTCTTTAAGAAAGTATGTATTGAGTAGGAGAATTTTATATGCCTGGGAAATAATTTTCTTCCCACAGAAAAGTCTCAAGAGTAAGAGTCCGCTTTCAGCCTTTATCCATTTTGCTTTCTAATTGGCTACTTGCACACACACATGTTGCATTTCCCCTGCACCATCGGAGCATCGGTTGCAAACCCTAAACCCATCGGTAGGTTTCCGACGCAGAGGGGCACTGCCTTACATCCACAGCATGGCTAGCAACTGAAGTTAACATCAGCAAGACCCTTTAAGTTTTGTTTTTCAAAGAACCCTTTATTTTTAAAAGCCGCTCTCCCTCCACCACCCCCCACTAACTGACCTCTCTAGGGGAACAGACTGAGAGAAGGAAAAAACACACATGGAAAATACATTAAGTCTTCAAGCCAGCTTAGCAGTGGCTTTGTGTGCAGGACCGCTGCCCCCCACAGGCCCCTGTTCTTAGAAGAGCCTTATTTTTGGTTTTATGCTCTACTGAAAAAACGAGCTCCTTGTTTTTATTTTGCACTAGGCACATGCTGAGCTAGGAAGTTCCACATGGTATTATAGATCCTGTGTGTATGAGGATACTGATGCTCAGAGGGACTTGCAATAACTTGCTTGCCTCGGGTTGCTGAGCTACCAGGTAGATCCAAGATTTGAACTTGGATCTTTTTGATTCCATATCTGGTGACTATCACTTCATAAGCCCCAACTCCCTCCTTCCTTAGATTTGATTAATTCTGGATCTGCACTGGACTTGTCCCTTCTCCTTTTTCCCTGAGGAACTCTACGTTTCCTCTCGTTCTTACTCCTTGGGTCTGAGGGCTCACTCAGAGGCCGCTTGGGCCACCTGAGGAAGTGTATGGTGAATGTCCTGCTCGCAGGGACTTGCCACGAGTAGCCTTCATCTCTAGCTTCTCTCTGCGTTACGAAGGAAGACCACCTGTGAGCGTTCCTTCACCCACCCTTCCCGCGTACCATACTTCCAGCAATACGTTCACAGCTGTTAGTCCTGGTGGCACTATCAGGTAAGCATTGGATTGCTAACCACAAGGCTGCCAGTTCAACCCCCCTAGTGGCTCCATGGGAAAGACAACGTTATCTACTCCCTTAAAGACTTACAGCCTCAGAAGCCCTATATAGGGTCACTATGAGTGGAAATCAACTTGACAGCAGTGGATTTTTGTCTGTAGTCCTTTGCGATCTGGGTAAGTTTCTGTCCTTCCAACTCATTGTGACCTATGAGTGTCGAGTAGAATTGTGACATAGGGCTTTCAGGACCAGGACTTTGTTCTGATTTTTGATACATTTCTAATTGTGAATTAGATGGCAAGGGGGGTGGGATTTGCTTTCCAGACTGTCAACTCTGCATTCAACAGGTCAAACCCCACTCTTCAACACGTGTCCCCTCGTCTAACCCACCCTCATTCACCTGAGTGCTCTTCCCCCTCTTGTGGACCATCATCCTCCCTTTCACCCAAGCCAGTCAATACCTGTCAACTTTCTGGTCTTTTGTTTCTCCTTGTCACCTTTGTCCTCCTTTCCTCGGACACCTCCAAAGTCTGTTCCCCTTGGTATGAAAGTCGTTGTCTTGGCGCACATCCTTATTGTAGTGGGCTCATGCAGTGTTTGCCCGATTGTGCTTGACTAACTTCACTCAGTGTGATGTTCTTTAGGTCCATCAGTATCAGGAGGTGTTTTGTTCTCTCTCTCTCTCTCTCTCTCTCTATCTATCTATATATATATATAATTTTATATAAAATTTCATATATAATTTTTGCAATACATAGTATTTCTGTATGTGTGTGTGTACACCAAAGGTTTTTTTTTTTTTTTCCCATTCTTCAACTCTTGGGGATTTGGGCTGGATACCTTTTTGCTCCAGTGAAGAGTGCTGCCACGACCATGGGAGTGTGTATGTTCATCCTTGTTATGGCTCTTACCGTCTTTAAGGTATATACCCAGCAGAGATCCTGCTGGATCATAGGGCTTCCTTTTCCCATCTGGCCTTCCGCAATGGTTGTATGTCTTTACCGACCCACCAGCAGAACTGTAGGAAAGAGCCTTGGAGTTTGATCTCTCCTTAGCCCGTCCTTGGCATTGGTCAGCCTGAGTGAGACTGTGTAGAAATGTAGCTGCTGGCTCTTTGACTTCAGCTTTTGTGTCTATTGACTTTGTCTTTAGGCATATTGCGTTTCCTTAATCAGTGTTTGGATTCAAATAAATTAGCAACCTGTTTGCTGTTTTTTTTTCCTCCCTTCCCCCACCCGGGCACCCACTTCCCGCCCCCTATTTGCTGTTTTAATGACTGTTATACATCTACAAAATCGATATATAGAAAGATAGTTTATTATTTTATACAGTTATACTTAAATAATAGCAACGAAAGAGGTACACAAACAGATTATAAGAGTTTTAAAATATCAGTGAAAGCATGAAATAATAACTGACAAAAGCAGTAAAACTGCTATTGATGATATTCCCAAATTGCTTCTTGATCGGCGCCCTCACGTGCAAGATTCTCCCCTTTTCTCTGAGCATCACGATGTTTCCTGAATCATTTTTTCACTGCAGGAGTAGCATCCCATTCCTTTCAAGCAGCGGCTCTCAACCTGGGGGTCCTGAATCCTTTGTGGGTCGAATGACCCTGATTGATCACAGTAGCAAAATGACAGTGATGAAGTAGCCATGAAAATAATTTTCTGGTTGGGGGTTCACCACAACGTGTGGAACTGTGTGAAAGGGCGCGGCATTAGAAGCTTAAGCACCACTGCTTCAGAGGTAGGCCACTTAGTCTGTAGTCATTCTGTGTGAGATATTAAAAAGCAACTTTTCTGAACACATTATGTTCATCATTGAAAAAACCCTTCTGTTGAATTTACAGCCCTGGTTCTGACAATATTTTCAGCTCTTTCAGGAATCGCACAATCCACTCATAATATCTCATGGGAATTGGGGCATAACACAAAGCTGAAATGAATGACTGTGTTACCCTCTGGTTGTCTGGCACTTTTTCTCTTTACTTTATGTGTTTGTTTGTTGAAGTAACAAGTGCAAAAACCAAAACCCCAACTTCATTGTCATCAAGTCAATGCTGACTCATAGCAACCCAAAGGCCAGGATAGGACTGTCCCTGTGAATTTCAGAGACTGGAACTGTGTATGGCAGTAGATAGTGTCCCGTCTCTCTTGAGAAGTGACTTGTGGTTTCGAACCGCTGACCTTACACATCGTAGCCCAATGCGTAACTACTAGGCTACCAGGACTCCTTGAAGTAACAAATGCAAGGAAATTAAAAATGTAATATTTCATCAAAAGTATAATGAATTTTATGATATGAACAAATAAAGATTATAAGCATAGTTCCATCTAGTTTTTTTCATACTTATTGGCAGAATGAACATTACTACAGGCACTTAGAATACGCTGTTGTGAGGGGGCGTGCAGAGTGGAAACCCAAATGCCATCTGTAGACAATTGGACATCCCCTTACAGAAGGGTCACAAGGAAGAGACGAGCCAGTTAGGGTGCAGTATAGCACCAATGAAACACACAATTTTCCTCAGGTTCTTTAATGGTCCCCCTTGCCACTATCATGACCCCAGTTCCACCTTACTAATCTGGCTAGACCATACCATGCACATGGGTACATATAAGAGCTAGAAACACAGGAAATCCAGGACAGATAAACCCCTGAGGACCAATAATGAGAGTAGCAATACCAGGAGGAAAGGGTAAGGTGAGGGGAGAAAAGGGAAACTGATCACAAGAATTTACATATAATCCCCTCCCAGGAGGACAAACAACAGAAAAGTGGGTGAAGGGAGACATCAGTCAATGTAAGACATGAAAATATAATAATAATTTATAAATTATCAAGAGTTCATGAGGGAGGGAGGGTGGAGAGGGAGGGGAAAAATGAGGAGCTGATATGATACCAAAGGCTCAAGTAGAAAGAAAATGTTTTGAAAACACTGATGGCAACTTATGTACAAATGTGCTTAACACAATGGATATATGTATGGATTATGAATAGAGCTGTACGAGCCCCCAATAAAATGATTAAAAAAAAAAAGAATATGCTGTTGTGCAGATGGATCCCCCTCCCCCCCCAAAAAAAAGGTAAGGAATGTAAGTTTGTGATTTCCACATTGCTCAGCTTCCCAGCCACCGACCTTAGAACCCCGATTCCAAGTGCCATTTTAATAGCCAGTTCTCCAAACTCAACAAAAAATTAGGCATTGTTTCTGCCTAACCGGTGTGAACTGGCTGAATCCCACCACTGCCTTCATCTTCTGTACCTAGAAGAGCTCTGTTACTGCAAAGGTTTGCTGCATCTTTTCAGAGTTGGTGGGTGGTGTAAACGATGCATGTGGCAGCTCTCCAAAAGGCTCGAGGCTGGACCCCATTCATCGGTCCCTCAGAGAGCTGGTGATCCCCATCTGAGAAGCCAGCCATTGAAACACTGCAGAGCATACTTCTACACCAACGCATGTGGGGCCCACGGTCAAGGTCACTTGATTGTTGTTGCTGCTCCATCTAGGATGCATCCTCTTTTTTCCCCTCGCCTTTACCCCTCTTTCTAAGAAGTCCTAGTGGTGTAGTGGGTGAAGCATTGGGTTGCTGACCACAGGTGGACAACTCAAACCCATCCACAGTCCTGCAGGAGAAAACCGAGGCTGTCTGCTACCTTAAAGAATTACAGTCTCATGCATCCTGACCTATGGGATCACGTGAGTTGGAATCGCCTTGATGGCAGCGGGTCTTTGGTTTGGCCCCTCTTGATGTTCGGTTGGCGTTCCTCGGGGGACTGGTGTGTGCACGTAGTGTCCCGCGGGGAGCGCTGTACGACCCGGTAAGGGGCATTGCGTTACGATGATTATGTGTCCTCCACAACAGATACTATAATTTCCTTTTTGCAGGTGCAGAGAAATCAGCTGAAAGCATGGCAACATGCCCTCTAGTGAAATATCAAACCCGCACAAACACAGCTCTCACGCGAGCAAGCAGTCCTCCGTGGCGGGAGCGCGGACGAGTACTCGCAGTTCGGATTCACTCTGGACTTTTACACCATCCATTTCCCCCTCCCAGGGGGAACGCAAGTAGCTCTCTCGGCTCACAGGGGTAGGGGTCCCCTGAGTGCTCTGGGGCGGGTGGGGGTTTGAATAGTCTGACTACTTAAGTTTGGAGAGTTTAATTAAAGCTTCAGCCCTCAGGGCAGATATTTGTTTTAATATCTGTCATTGTCAACAGCCATTAGAGAGTCCCATGTGACATACCTAGCTTGTTACTCCCCTCTGTTGACGTTTCATCAACACCGATCAAAACTGATGGTAGGTAGCCTAACTGTTGACGCTGGTTGATAAAATCTTCACACACAAAAATAAAACTAAATATAGGTGTGAGTTCAGGCAACCCAAAAGCTATTCAATTTTCACATTCTCTGTGTCTCCACCGAAGGCAATTCCCATGCTGTGTGCGCACTGGCTGCCAGCTCCCGGGTTTCTGACAGGAGCCTGGGAGTCAAATCCTGCCTGGGAGGTCTTGGTTCTTTCCGTGGCTCGCTCAAGCTGAAATCAAGCTCCGAGCCTCGCAAGGATTTTGCTGTGAATTGTATTGACATCTTCATCAAACTGACAATGGCGGGCCTGTACATTTTTATGCTAACCTCTAAAATTTAAAGTGACATGATACTGGAAAACAGTCAAGTTACAAAAAAACCCAAAGGACCAGTTTTATTTTAAAGCCAAGCATCTTGAAGGAGAGATCAATAAACCCTCAAAGAGGCATTGTCTCAAAGGGGCATCCAGGCTTGAGGGTGTCTCATCTCAGTCCCGCGGAAATGGCACAATTAAATATGAGCCATCAAGGGGTGTGTTGCCATTCAGATGCTTTAAGGACGTATAGCGATTAATGTCCACTGATGTGTGTCAGGTAGGAGAAGTCTAAACTGGTTTGGTTGACCCATGTGTGTGATCTACATGACATCTTTGGTACACCTCCTGCCTCCCCCCAAAAAAGCCTAAGAAACTCTATCCAGGGTTGTTAAGCTTCGGAATTGGCTTCATGGCAGTCGGCTGGGTTCAGTTTTAGTTTTGCTTATTCTGGTGTCTGTTTAGGTGCTGGGTGGGAACCTACACCCTCACTGGACTTCCTGTCCTTCTGCCTGGTTGGAATTTTGTAGCACACTGGGATTATAATTTAAGGTTTTGATTATACTCAGTTGTCCTGCTGTCCAGGGATTAATTCTTGCAGCATTAATGTGTTAAGCATGCTTGCATGGCTCAGAGGTTGAGCACTGTGTTTGGGTTCAGGTGATTTCCCCCACTACTGAAGTTGGGTTCAGGTGACTTCCCCCATTAACTGGTGTTAGCATCTTGGACAGGGCAGTGTCTCAGGGATTGATACCCCATTGTGTTTTAGAAGGGTGTTAGGTGGGTTGTCTAAAGAAACAAAACCAGTGCCCTCATCTATGTATAAGAAATTTAAATAAAGAAAAAAGTTCACAGAAAAAAAGCAGCCCACATCGCTGCAAAGGGGGAACGATTCAGCTCCAGCCTATAGGTCAGAGGTTAAGCAGGTGATCCTTTTCCACTCATACCGCTCCTGGCATTGGGGAACCAGGAAATTGGAAGACAAATCAGGAGACAAGAGGACTGCAGGCCACTGGAGGTAGAGTCAAGTGGATCCAAGGCAGGCAACCTGGCAGGCCACCTATAGCTCCCAGAGGCGCAGGTCACATGGCAGGCCAATGGTCCAAGTCCCAAGGAACCAGATGCAGGATCCAGGCCAGCAGGAGGAAGAAGAGGAAAAAAAGGGGAGGGAATTCTCCACAGCGTCTATTTATATGTGTGAGAAAGGCTCCCTCCTAAGGAGACATCATTGGGCTGTGACTCCACAAGGGGTTGCCTTGCTACACGGACAACTGAGGATCCAGCCATGTTGACACAAAAACCTAATAATTACAGGAAGCAATTATGCTTACTCATCTTGGGGCCACCTCCCAGGAGCATGCACTCGGTATTGCCCTGCATTTTGCTCCTTGGGTTAGTATGTATGTGGAGGATTCTTGTGAGGGTTTCATGTGTTTGTATGATTGGTGATTTTGCCATATTGTTTACATTGAGGATTTTGAAGTTCGTGCAGAGTTGAACATAACATGAACATTTCTAAAAGGAATTAATTAATTAAACTCTAGTAGCTCTAGTTATTGGAATGATGGTTTCATTTGGAAAACAACAACAACAACAAAAAACCAGAAACTGAAAGATGCTGTTTAAAGCGGCATGTCAAGATCTCCATTTGCCTTCTCTAGTAAAGAGCACTCTGGGATTTGAATCCCAGCTCTGTCCCTCACTGGTTGTGTCGTCTCAAGGAGGTAATTTAACGTCTGTGTGCCTCAGTTTCCACATCTGAAATGGAGAAAGGAACTATATTCAGTCACAGGGTCCTCATGAGAATTAAATGGATTATCTGGAACATAATAACTGGATAATAAATATTAGAAATTCTCAAAGTTTTCCACTGTAGAATTAGGTCCTCCCTCGTTAAGGTATTAAGCTGGCTGTACCTTAAAATATTAGGTAATCAATTTATTTTTTTTATTTAAATAAATAGCATATTTGGTCTAAAAATTAAAATATAATCAATTATAGCTGCAGTGGAACAGAATGTGGAAGTTTCTCACAGTTAACCATAGAACTGTCATATAACCCAGCCCTCCGTCCCCTAGGCGCACCCGCCAAAGACTGGAAAGCGCAGACTCACACAGATACATGGACACCAATGTTCTTTGCAGCATGATTCATAATCATCAACAGATGGGATAAACCAAGTGTCCATCACCATTTGAAGGAATTACAAAATGTGCCACACATACTCGGGAATAATATTGGCCCACAGAGTGGAATGGGGTTCTGATACATGCTGTGACATAGATGAACGTTTAAAATATGCAGCGTAATGTCAGTCAGACACAAAAGGGCAGATAATGGATGACCTCACTTGTATGACTGTTTAGAACAGGCTAGTGCATCAGGGGGAGAAAGATGGGGTGTTCTACCCCCCACAGAGTTACAGTCTCTGGAACCCACGGGGCAGCTCTACCTGTCCCAGAGGGTCGCTAGGCGTTGGCATCGACTTGATGGCAGTGAGTGTTGAGTACACACAGAGAAATGTTTTTAGTGGTTGAGGGAAGGGAAGAATGGGAATTTGTTGCTGAAGGGATACTGAGTTTCTGTTTAGGTGATGAAAGAGTTTTGGAAATTGATAGTGGTAATGGTTGTATAGCATGATAAACACAATGTCACTGCATTGTATACAAAATTGCTTAAAATGCCAAATTCCCATATATATATACAAACACATAGACATCTGTATTTTCCAGTAATATTTTGAAACCCCTGGTGTTATGTGTGTATATATACAGAGAAGAGTGAGAAGAAAATGCCTAGAAATAATAAGTTAACCTTTTAAATAGATTTCCTAGTCCTTTTAATGGCTATTTTAGATGCATAATATCACACTATATTTATCTTCAATCCTCCTTTTTCCACTTAGTGTACAATGTCTTCAAAAACATTTTTTTACTTGTTAAAGTTTTATTCTTTACACATTTTTTCATCTTTAAAAAGATCATGGAAACATTTCTTTATCTTTTAATTCTGTTTTCCCAAGAACTCTTAAAAGGCCTCCTTGAATTTTATTGTTTTTGATGGGATTTACTCAGCAAACTAGGTTTCCATTTAACAGTTTTTAGGCATATTGTTCAGTGACATTAACTACATTTTTCCAGAATGTATCATCATTCTTATCTCCATTCTGGTTGTTCTGTTTCTATTAAACTGGTTTCTCTGTCCCGTCCCCCCCCCCCCCCCCCGCCGTTACCTTCTCAACTTTGCTTTAGAGTAAATATTTGGTCTTATAGAAATGGTTTTTAAATGGAAGCACAGTATCTCTGGAGGTGGTTTCAGGTCAAGGTTTTAAGGATCTCGCAGGGTGTTAGATAGTCTTGGGGGTTTCTCTGTCTCAGCCAATATAGGAAGTTTGACTTTTTGATAAAGAAGTCGAATTTTGTTTTACATTTACCTTCCATTCTGTGGCAGTTACGCAATCTCCTGTCAACTTGAGCGAAGGTGTGCTGTCTAGCTTGTCAATCAGTTTATAGCCAGTGGCATCTCTGTGTGGGCATGGCCTTCTCCGGAGAATTCTGGGAACTCCTGTCTTCCTCCCTGGCGGTGGGACACACACACTCTCTCTTCCCTTTCTGGCTGTGGAGACACTCAGAGAGCTGGAGGATACACGTGGAGACTCACGCCAGCATTGAGATGCTCCCACTGCCACTGGATCCACAAGACTTTCTACCCACTGGCCTGTGATCTTTCCGAATTTGGCATGATTGCATGGGCTGTGTGAGCCTAAAGAGCACTTTATGGACCAGTATCAGATATACGGGTTAATATAGGACTTACGGACTTGACCTGGACTGGGCTGTGATGTTTTCTCAATATACAATTTCTCTTATGTATAAAGCTCTTTCTTATACACATATGGCTGTTAATGAATTTGTTCCTCTAGTCCACCAAGATTAACACACATTCCATCTGGGACCCTCTAGTGTGTCTCGGGCCTGCATGGTTGGTAGTGGTAACCAGGTACTATGTAGTTTTTCTGATCCCTTGGTAGATCAGACCATGATTTGGTTAGGCTACTCGTCTAGTAGACTGGTTTCTTCCTTGAGTCTTTGGTTTCCTTCATGTATCATACACTGCTCCTGGTAAGCTTTGAGAAACATTGTTACTGACTGCACAGTATACAAAAGAGCCCTGGTGGTTCAGTGGGCGAGGTTTTGAGTTGTTAACTGCAAGGTCAGTGGTTCAAACCCACCAGCCACTTCAAAAGGGAAAGATGAGACTCAGAAGATTAGTCTCAGAAACTCTGTATAAGGTTTCTATGAGATGTCAGTATACCAAGTCATGAATGTATGAAGCATTTAATCATTTTATTGCTGGTAGGCATTATAGATTGTTAGCAGCTATTCTTTATCACAACCTATACGAAGGAAATGTCCTTATACACACAGTTTTATATTTCTGATTATTTCTTTATGATAGCGCTAGCTGTAGTGAATATTGGCTCAAATAAGTACAAATTTTTATTAATCTTGTCACTTCTGGCCTGACAGCTTTCCATCAAGTTTGTTATAATCGACACTGCCAATTTACCAGCATTGTGTGAGTTCAAAACTAAAGATTCAAACTTTACTGCCTTACCAGTTATCTAACTCTGGGGACAGCACAGTGCAGAACCCCTTCAGTATGAGATTTGATTAAATGGAATTGTATCAAACCAGTGATTGGAGTGGACATTTCCTCACTTCATTAGCTTCTATTTAGTTAGAACTGGCTTACCAGGTACTGGGTTCCAATTCTTGTCTTACATTAGTTCATTTGTCTTTCAGAAATTCCCTTCAAATTGGGTACTAGTATCACTAAATGAAGATATTGAGGCTTTGATAGTTTCCATCACTAGGATTGCTAGATTGAGTAAGTAAAAATGCAGGAAATATTGCAAGGGACATAGTTATGTTGCCCAAACTCACCCAGTGAATACAGGCAAGAGCTGGGGCTTAAATCCTGCCTATTACCATGTGACTTATTTTTTCAAAGTAAAGTTGGAAGTAAAACTCCGGTTTCAAAAATGAGGGAAATGCTGTCAGGTGAGGTTAAAAATCCTTGTTCTCTGGCTAGACTAGAGGATGGACACTGGTACAGATGGGAACTGGAAACACAGGGAACCAAAGACAGAGAAACCCCTCAGGACCAGTGGTGTGAGTGGCGATACTGGGAGGATGGAGAGAGGGTGGGGTAGGAAGGGGGAACCGATTACAGGGATCTACATATAACCTCCTCCCTGGGGAATGGACAATAGAAAAGTGGGTGGAGGGATATGTCAGACAGTGTAAAATATGACAGAATAATAATAATTTATAAATTATAAAGGGTTCATGAGGGAGGAAGGATGGGGGAGGGAGGGAAAATGAGCTGATACCAAAGGCTCAATCAAGTAGAAAGCAAATGTTTGAGAATTATGATGGCAACAAATGTACAAATGTGCTTGACATAAGGGATGTATGTATGGATTGTGATAAGAGTTTTATGAGTCCCCAATAAAATGATTAAAAAAATAAAAACTAGATATGAACACCAAAAACAAACAACCAAATAAATAAAATTAAGAAAAAAAGTCCTTTGCTCATAAATTTAGCAGCTTAACTCAGAGGCAATATGCACGTATCCTTTACTTGACCGGTGATTGATAATTCTATATTAGATTTAATGATTAGATATAGGAAAAGTTATTGAAAGAAATAAGGTATCTCCTATATGTCAGCAACTCTGCTAGATTTTCTCTGGGAAAGCCTAATCTTTCCGGATGAGGGTTCTAGGTAAGAGGTTAAAGGTTCTGAAAGCTAGGTGGTGATTGAGGTAGGAGGTCAGGCTGGCTCTACGGCATGCACGTCTCGAAAAGCATGCTTCTCTGGTGCTGCCAAGCTGATTTTGACTCATAGTAACTCCACGTGACAGAGTAGAGTTGATTGTCCATAGGCTTTTCTCGATGATAATCTTTATGAGAGTGGATTGCCAGCTCATTGTTTCACAGAGCTGCTGGATGCGTTTGAACGGCCAACCTTTGGTTATCAGCCAAGCCCGCTGACACCGCTGGGCTTCCTTGCGGGGAGCATCCGGGAATGTGGTCATTCACCCAGTACTACTGCTGTCCTTAAGATGGGGTGTCTTTAGGACGGGGTGCATGGAAGATGGTTGGCTACCGACGAGGTATTGAATATTTAATGTGCAGGTATTTCTAGGTTCTCAAAGATCCAGGGAGTGCTTCTTGGTGGTCGAATGTACACACCTGGGCCATAGCTTCTTTTTGAAGCTCACTCATCTGCACTGTGGGGCCACCAAGCTTTCAACCTGGGTGTGTGGGTTGGCCTTCAAAGGTGCCCAAGGGTCACTGAGGACAAAGCCAAGGCACTGGCCTGTGCTGTGGTGTTGGGCTCCGTGTCTACTTCCAGGAGATAAGGAATTTCTGATAGTCACCTCTTCAGAGAGGAGCCTGGGAAGCTTTAAGGTCACAGTAAGATTTAAACCCAGACCAATGTCCCTTTAAGCCCTGAACTGCTATTCTGTCTAGCGTGTGTGTGCAGCAAGGACATTCTAGTTATAGGCGCCCATGCACACCTTTCTTTGATGGCTCACAAGTAGTTGGGAGCAACGAGTGGGGTTTGTAAGTCGGGAAAGGAGGATGCAATGAGCACACGGTGACTAGGAAGGAGTTGGGGGAGAGTTCTACCCCCTGGAAGGCAGGGGAAGCTGGCCTGAGTACAATGCTAGTTCATTCATGAAAAGCTGCCTTTGCCAGACCCATTCATGCTCCTTAAAGCCTTCCCCGCAGGGATGCGGCTCTTACCTGACAAATAGTTCTCACTGCAGAAGGGTTTAGAAACTGTAGCTTCATTTACTCTACGTTGGAAACATCCCAGTGTTTTCCAGGATCATTGTTAGGTCGGTGCGTGGACTAAGGACAGAGACTACAGGAGAAGCCTTGGCGTTTTCAAGAAATACGGGCGCCAGCAACCTGCGTGGCACAGAAGTGGTCTGCAGCACATTAATGGAGCACACGTAGCTTATTCACGGATCGTTTTAGTCTCGGATGGACGGTGCTTGCTTCCGAGAGCGCGCGTGTGTGCGTGCGTGTGTGTGCTCTCTTGCGCGCCTGTGTCTATCTCCGGTGTGTGCATGTTCACACTGTGCGTTCAGCCTGCGTCAGCGCCGTGGCAATCAGTGTTTCTCAGTGACCTCCGGAGGTGCGGAGGGTTTCTTTGAAGCCTAAAGACCTTCGCTTCCCAAGGCATTAAATGTGCATAATGCCTTGGGGGTTTTCTGCGCTGTGCTGAGCCGCTTGTCTCCGTGCAAAGTAGCCCCAGCGCCTGCATTCCCACAATCGCAGCTGCCGGGATCCAGGCTTCCAGGGCTCCTCTCTGGCTGGGCTCCTCACTTTGGGATAAAGTTCTCTAATCAGATCTCATGGATTAATTTCTCCACACTGTACAGCCTGAATTGTGAAGATCTCATCATGCCGTACAGGGCAGCATGAGCCAAGTTCGGGGGGCTGCTAAGGATTGCTTTGTCTTTTTTCCTCTCTCCTTTTTTCTTTTCTCTCTCTCCCCCTTTTCGGAGAAGTGTATCAGAAAAAGGCTCTGCCTTTAGAGAGAAATTTCACTGCTCTTGCCAATAATGTGTGACAATATTAGATTTAATGGCAGACCTTGAAGTGTATAAAAACTTAAGTCCAGAAAAAGGTAAGAGCCATACTACTAATTGTAACCTAAGTGTGATAATCCTAGAAAAAGATGGTGTACATTTCTGATTTTGCTTCATGTTTAGTTCAGTTAAAGCTCTGTTTGAACTCTGAATATATTTGAGATGTTGTATTTCTGTATGAGATGGAAAGGTAACCAAGACTTGCTGATGGGCAAAAGTGTGATTTTGATGTTCTTTTTCCCTGTGCAAATGGGTACTTGTATAATGGTCGAATTTGCATGCTGGCAACGTGGTCGTGCATCATTAGAACAGAGGGCTGAATGACAAAGTCGCTTGTGGTCTTAGGTGACAGATCAACAATGCAGACCCGCTCAACAATTCCAATGGTCTGACACTTAGAAATAGTGGGCTTCAGCTTGAACATGGACAAGTCTTATTCATTTTGATTCATGATGAATTATAGACAGAACTCTATTTTAACTGTCTGTCATATTCTTGGCTGCACAAGTCCCTCTTTATATCAAAGAGATTGTCATAGACAATGGAAATGATTAGCTTTCTAAAATGAAATGCCATAAGTGTTCAGCACAGATAAAATGGAGGTAGAGTTTATGTATCGTGTTCTTGGAACCTGTCAGCTCTAGGAACCTAAGAAAAGCATTTGAAAGTATCAGAGAGGAGACAAGAAATGGAAAATAGATGGAGATTGTTCTTGAAGTACCAGAAATGCGCCCACCTGGTGAGGCAGAATAAATGACACGTCAAGAAACGTCTTCTAAACTTATCTTTAAGCTGAAATTCACCTGTCATTTCAGAATATGCATGTGCGTCTACTCAGATGTAACTTTATCATGTCACTGTTAGATTTGAGAGCCTGTCTCCTGATTGTTGCTGGCTTATGGTCTCCACTCCAGTGTGCCACATTCAGGATGCCAGCAGTGACACCTGCTCTTAATTCAAAATAGAAAATGATGCCACGGCTGGGATTTCCTGAGTATGACTGAGTTTTCTCAACCTTGGCAGAAGCTTGTATGCAGAAGTTGGGTAGGGTTTGACTGGATATGCAGCTTGTGAGAAGGATCTTCCATTTAAATGCATGTACTTGGAGATACCTTTGTATGTGAAATGTGGGAGCAAATGGAATTGCATAAGGATATTCATCTTCAGGGTCATCTTGCTTTACATTCCATGGATGTGATGAGGCGAATGACTTCTGTTATTTCCACCACCGATAGCAACCTTTGAAGCACCTCTTCAGTTCTCCAGGATTGTGTAAAGTGGAACTAATTCCCCCAGTATTCATGGGAGCTCTTTCTGAAGGCAGATGTCTTTAGAGAGTTTAAAAATTGACCTCTAAAAAACATTTCACTGAAGAGGTTTTCAGTTGCTTATTTTAACGATCTAGTTTGCAGGATGAAAAATGTCCTTTGCTGACTATTCATGTTGGTATCACAGTCTTTTCAGTGAGTGGCCAGAGCATTTTTGAAGAGATTTTTTTCCTTCTGAATTCCAGGTCTAGTTTAAGTGGAACACTTAAAACGCTGCAGATCCAGCTCTATTTCAGAGTGTGTAAAATGAATAGAGCCCGGATTTCCATGGAATCTGAATTGCATTGTAAATCAGCAGTGGGAGTGGGAGCCATTTCCATTGACTGGAGTTCAGAGTTAAGAACCATCTAGGCAGAGCCAGGAAGACCAAAGACAGGAAACCTGAATCTTGGTTCTCAAAGCTGCATATTAAGTTCGAATCTCCTGTGGGCGCTTCCATTCTGCATTATGAACATACTTAGGAAATTGTTATTTTGCCGTTGCTCTCATTATGTTATTAACCTCGTAGTACCGTGTACTACATGAGACCTTCACCTTAGAAGGCATCTACTTCTGTTTTTAAAACACTGAGGTTGCAAAGGGCGGGAACTGCAACCTACAAGCAGGAGCAAACTTGGGGCCTAGAAGACAATTGTTTTATAACCTTGTTATGTGTATGAACTTCAATGCCCTTGTTAGTAGCAAAGAGATAGCACCACCTCCTTGCTTACTTCACGAAGCTGTTAGAAGAATTACTAATAGAACATCTTTAAAGCCTTCTGGAAGATAGAAATATTAGACGAGATGATGATCGAAATAAGGATAATGCACATTCCATCTACTTTAATGGGAAGAAAAGATTACATTTCCTCTGGCGTGGAAAACACTGACTTAGGACTTTCATACTATGTGCTACTGATCTTCTGCTGAGCTTACCACAGTCTACAGACCAGCAGTGGGCACTCTGGGTGTGGATGCCTTGTGGATGGGCCCATGTCAGCGTAGGAGTGAGTCCTCAATTTGGCAAGCAGGAAGAAACCATAAACATTCACATTCAGTGATAAGAAGAAAAAACCTAGGCCTGGAGGGGTCCAGACTTTTCTCAAAGATACCGCGTTAGATCGGAGGTGTGAATCATCGCCTCCTGCCCCAGCCATGGAGCATGATTAAAGGACCTGGGCTCTTCTCAGTCCTCGCAGGCTTTTGTTGATCCCACTGCCTTCCAGTGGATCTGACCCCGTAGACCCTACAGGACAGGGTAGAACTGCTCCCTTTGGCTTCCTGAAGTTGTAAATCTTTACAGGAGCAGTCTCAGTTTCCTTCTGAAGAGTAGCTGACAACTTTAAACTGGTGAGCTTGTGCTTAGCAGTCCATTGTGTAACTCCCTATGCCAACAGGACTCCTTGGCTTTTGCTTGGAGGGAATTCTAAATGTTCAGCTAGAAGTGTTGAGTGATGCCAACAGTTAACTTGGCTGCTCATTGAAAGGTTGGAGGTTCAAGTACACCCAGAGGTGCCTTGTTAGAACTCTCCTGGTAACATAGAGATCGTGATAATCTACTTCTAAAAAAAAAATCAGTCATTGAAAATCCTCTAGAGCACCATTCTACTCAGATCCATCTGGGGTCACTGTGAATTAGATTCAAATTTATGGCAAAATTTCAAACAGTATTTAGATACCCGTGATGACTCTCATATCTTGCTATTGTAATTCTTTGTCATTGGTAAGAAGGGGAAAATTTAGAGTTTTTTTGTGAAATACTGACTGCTAATAATTATATGGCCACTGAGGATAAATTGAGTGGTACTTTATGTACAAGGGGGCTTCAAAAATATATGCAAAAAACCCCAATTATCTTGTCAGCCCACGTTTCCAGGAATATTTTAAAGGCCTCCCAGCAGGTGCTGTTTGAGACATGGAGATGAATAAAAATGACACTCTCTTGTCCTATAATCCATAGCTGTGGATTCACTTAAATTCCTGGAACTCTAATGACACAGCTCTGCCCCCGGGGAGTATGTTAGTGGGACCTTGGGTGTGGAAAAGTCAGGTATATCTGGAGGCGACCTTGGAATCGAACCATGCAGGGCAAGAAGGTTTTTATCAAGTAGAAAAGCAAGGAGCTGGAGATGGAGAAGTAGGCAAGGACCAGGTGTTACAATAAATCATTCACCATCCAGGTTAAAAGGAGCCCTAGCAGAAAAATGGAAAAAATACTTAGCTATTAACCAAAAGATTGATGGTTCTCACGCACTCAGTGCCTCCATGGGAACAAGATCTTTAGATCTGCTACTGGAAAGATTACAGCTTAGAAACCCCAGGGCTGATTCAGAGGAGCCCTGTGGGCTACAGTTTGGGCTGCTAGCCATAAGGTTAGCAGTTTGAAACCTGCTACTCCTTGGAAGAAAGACAAGGCTTTCTGTTCTTGTAAAGACTTATAGCCTCAGAAACCCCCAAAGGGCAGTACTGTTCTATCCTATGGAGTCAGAATTGACTAGAGAGCTAGCTGTAAGTTAGGACCAGCTCTACTCTTGCATAATGAATCAGAATCACCTTGATGCCACTTAACAATAATCCAAGAAAAGGATACTATATAGGGGGTGGAGTGGCATGCGAGTAGCAAAAAACAAAACAGAACAACAAAAAGCAGTAGATTTTTGAAGTAGGGAGCTTAATCAGATTGAATTCTTAAAGAGCTCTCTCCGACAACTAGACTAGGATTACTGGACAAGAGAAAATAATTTTTACTTGGTTTAGAGGATGATGGGAAGGGTGAGCCAGGGGTCAGGAAGACCAGGAGAAGGGTGTTGTTCTCATAGTTAAAAATCTAGTAGTTGAAAATATGGTGATAACTCAAATTTCCCAGGCTAGATTGGGTACACATTGGGCCCTTTGGCCTTGTCAAAGCTGCCCTAGAATTTTCACTGACTATTCTTTTGCATAAGAAGCCTTGGTGATCCAGTAGTTCAAGCATTTGACTGATAACCTAAGAACTGTGGTTTGAACCCCTCTCTGCCCATCCGAGGGAGATAGTGATGCAATCAGGATGACATCCTTGTAAAACATTGGGTTACTAAGAGTTGGACTTGACCTTGGGAACCATAGGGTTGCTAAGAGTTAGACTTGACCTTGGGAACCATAGAGTTGCTATGAGTTAGAATTGACAGCAGTGGGTTTGTTTGCTTTTTGCTTATTCATGTGCTTGTTATCTAGTCACCACCATGTGGTAAATTAGTTACAAGTAGGTACTAAGTTTGTGACCCTATCACTACTTCTCTTTACCAGTCCATTCTGTTGTTCATCCCTCTTAAGCTCGAACATGTAATTCTTTTTACAGAACTCATAATTACACATTCCATTATTTTTTTTAGTATCCATAGTTATGCTTCCAAGCTTTGGTCATAGGTTGATTTTCAATGTTTAATATCAAACAACACTCTTGAATTCCTATGACTACATAAATTTTCATGATTGTAATGATTTAAATGGGTAATTTCCTAAATTAACTTTAATTGAGGGATACAGATTTTCTTCTTTTCAAAAGCTTTATTGGCATATAATTCATATTTCCTACAACTCACTAGTCCAATCCCATCAAGAAGGGTCGTGCAGTCAGCACCACAGTCAGTGTAGACCATCTTCTTCATTCTTGTCCTCATTGTTATTCCCCCCAACCGCCCCTGCCACACCAAAAGGAACCATTAAGCCGATTACTGTTGCTATAGATTTACCTATCCTGGATTTCATACACCGAAATACAGTAAAGACAGAAACAAAAGCTAGCAACCATAACACAGGAAAACATTAAAATCCTCAGTAGGAAAGAAAGCAGACAATATTAGAAATCAAATGATAGAGGAAAGTTTTACATGATAACATTTGAGAAAAAGGGAAGTTTCTGGAGATTAAAAAAATCATTTTATTGGGGCTCATACAACTCTTATAACAATCAATACATACACCCATTGTGTCAAGCACATTTGTACATTTGTTGGCCTCATCATTTGCAAAACATTTGCTTTGTACTTGAGCCCTTGGTATCAGCTCATTTTTTTCTCTCCTTCCCCACTCCCCTCTCCCTCATGAACCCTTCATAATTTATAAATGATTATTATTTTGTCTTGTCTTACACTGTCCAATGTCTCCCTGAACCCACTTTTCTGTTGTCCGTCCCCCAGGGAGGGGGTTATATGTAGATCCTTGTAATCGGTTCCCCCTTTCTACCCCTCACCTTCCTGGTATCGCCACTCTCACCACTGGTCCTGAAGGGTTCATCTGTCCTGGACTGGGAATGTGTTTCCAGTTCCTATCTTTATCTGGAGATTTTTTTAATAAGACGATGCAATCAAATTCATTGGGAGAAGAAATGAACACCTAGTTATGGCAACTAGTGATCTGTACCATAACCCCACGAGGTGAGGCATCATTGTAGTCTCCACGGTTGAGATGAGGACTCTGAGGCCGGGAGTCAAACGTACCTTGCCCTCGGCCACACTGTCATTGGTGGAGCCACATCCTGGGGCTGCTGGGATCCTGGACTTGCGGCCACACTCCCGCCCTCAGTGAGAGTGCTGCTTCATTGGAGGGGAGAGGCTTCTCACCCGCCCTCCACCCCCGAGAAAGAAAAAAATTTCTCCCATCAAACAAATGAAAGCACCCCCAAGCCCATTCTTGCCAAGCTGGTTCTGACTCCTGGTGACCCCATGTGGTACGAGTAGAACTGAACTGCTCCATAGGGGTTTCTCGACTGTCATCTTTATGGAAGACCGTCACCAGCCCTCCCTTCTTGGGAGCCACCTCAAGGGGCCTGAACCTCCAACTTGCAGGCTCGTCGTCTAGTGCATGAGGGTTCTCTGCTAGCTCTATAAGGACACTTCCCTCTTTGTGCCCCCGCCCAGTGGCAGGCTGCTTTGACAGTTCCCGGAAAGGCGTACTTGCCGAGGGCGGGCAGGCAGAAGAGTGTGGCGCTAGAGAAGGGCAGGGAAAGGATAGCCACTTGGACAGTTGGCCCAGGCATATCAAGGCCATCCATCTACGCTAGGGATTGAGGTTTTGACAAATGATCCGTACCATCTCTAATTCCTTGCCAACCAAACCGAAGCCGCGCAGAGGGAGCTAGAGTTATTTCAGCTCTCTTCCCAGAAAGGTGAATGATCGCTTCTATTGATCTGTTTAAGTAGTAAGTCATGCTTGGAGATGCATGGAACATAAGGTTTTCCTCTAAGCCATTGATCTGTTGCATGTAGCTTTCCTGTAAAAGATGTGCCAATATTGTCCTTTTTTCCAGAGCCAGGTGGAAAAGCATAGCAGGGAAGAGTATACAAGCAGGACTCGGGCTGTGTTGTAAATAATAACGATCCAAAGTCAGGAGAAGGGAAGGGAAGGGATGAAATAAGGCAACTCCGCAGGCGAATATGGCCACGCTGGCTTCGGTAATTTTTCTTCGTATGTTTTCTCTCATGTCTAAGGCGAACTATCATGATTTGTTCGGTTGGCGATTCCGTGTGCTATTTTCATGTCTACAGTCGTATCCACTGACTGCTAACAACATCAAACAATGGTGATTTTTATAAAGTGTTGCATGAAATCCTCCCCCTTGCATTTCCCACTCCTCAGACATAACCACAATTGATGCTTTGGCATATGGATTTACAGCCTTCAAGGTGTGTATATGCGTGCTCACATACAGAGAGAGAGAGTGACATCATTTGTGCAGGGTCTATAAGGGAACTGAATTTTTATGTGCCCAAGACAGGAGAGAATGAACAATGTTAATTCTTGGGAGTCATTCTCTCCCCCCTTTCCTATTTCTTCTGGGTGAGTCCCAGTGTGAACATGAAATAGAGACTCAGTTGGACTTCATTTCTAAATGCCTGTCACGCAGTGCACATGTACCCCAATTTTGAGGTTTTACGCTTAACTTCAACTATTTTAGACTTTTCATATGCTCTCATTTCTGTACTCTTTTATTGATTCTTTTATTTTTTTTTAAGGTTCTCAGTGATGCTACCAGAGAGGGAATGGTCAGAAATCAACTAGGAAAATGAGAGGGGGCAGGAATGGGGAGCACACAGGTAGGGGGAGATGAGAATTTGGGGTGGGACAGAGTAAAAACTGCTTGGTCATTCTTTTGCTGATCACAGTGACTAGACATTCTGAATTCCATGGCATGTTCTTGATTAATCGACTTCAAGAAGAAATCTCAAGGGTCTGCCCTTTATCAATACTCCCCCCCCCCCAATCTGAAGAAGTCGTGAATGAAAACCAGAGCTGCACAAAAGGACCGAGGAAGAAGGACATGACTACAGAAGGGCGCTATCCTGGCTCTATCCTTAAGCTCGTGCGTCTCTGAGCACACACTCTGCTGTTTGCTGGGATCGTCCCTTCATCTTTCTTCTTTTTTCATAGAAAACAAAGTTGGTGTAGATCTGGTTTTTAAAACCATGTGCAAGTCCAGGAAGCTAAGAATCAATAGTTGGTAGAACCCCAGCTTTGTTATAGATGCGCGATGAGACCTTGGAACTGATGGCTGGCCAATTTTATCGAGTGAGGGAAAGCACTCAGCTGTCAACCAAAAGGGGTTCAAGTCCGTCCCGAGGCTCCTCGGAAGAAAGACCTGGTGACCTATGCCTGACCAATCAGCCACGGGGAGCCCCGTGGCGTTCTACTCTGATATACCAGAGATTGCCTTAAGTTGGAATTGACTTGATATCAACAGGTTTTAGGGGATCTTTCTAAGATGTCTGCAGTGATTTTCATTATTAAAATCTCAGAGAAATCTCATTAAGAAAAACAAGGAACACAGACACTGGCAGGTCTGACAGAAGCCCCAGGATCATGGAGAGGAACACACTGCTGCTGAATGAACGCTCTGTTGTGTTTTTGAAGTTGTGAATTAGTTGCCGGTTGGTGCAGATTGTGTGAATAGGGTCTGACTCGCATTTCCTTTTATTCACTGACCTCTAGGTGAAGAGCTTGTTTAGTTTGTTCATCGCCTTTAAAAAGGCGGGTGTGAAAACGGCCTAGACTAACAAACACGAAAAGGAGTCCTGGTGGGGCTGGGAGGTAAGCATGGGGCTGCTAGCCAAAATGTTGCCGGTTCAAACCCACCAGCCGCTCCGTAGGAGAACAATGAGGCTGTCTCTGCGCCCACAGGGATTCACAGTCTCGGAAACCGTCCGAAGTGGTCATGCGTCAGAATTGCCTCTGTGGCTGTGGCCAAACCAATATGAAGGGTAGAACATGGTGTCTTTAGCAGATTATTTCTCAGTGGAGTCTTCTGGTTTCTGCTTTTGACTTTCAGTCCCTTAATGATGCAAACCATTAGCAGGTGAGTGGGAGACAACTCACCTGAAAAGGGAGACAACTCAAGTTCATGGAAAGGTGCTTTGGAAGAAAGGCCTGGTGGCCTATTTCTGAAGAAAAAACCAATTAGCCACTGTAAACTCTGTGGAGTTCATTTCTACACATCTCTGTACGTTTTCACAGGCTGGCTCTTCATGACTTGTAACTTACTCCACAGTCAATGGTTGGATTTACTTATTCTTTCCCTGTAGTGGTTAAAATTTTTTTCTTCACTTGAATTTATATATATATTCAAATGTATATATAAATATATAGAAATTTATTATATATAATATTTTATTATCTTGCCATATTTCCTCATCATGCCCTCACTTAGTCTGTTTTAAATTAAAAAAAAACTTTTAAAGTTTATTCTCTCTTTCATTTAATTCCTCATTTATTCAATAGAGAATTTCCTGGTTCTTTCTTCACAGTGCTGGGATCTTGCTCCATTCTCACAGGTGATCTGTTCCTATCTTACTTGCTCCTTTCTTTGTTGCCTCATTGAAGAGGAGGGGCCTGGGTGGAGGGCCAGTACCGGAAATTAGAATCTGGGCTTCCTCCAGGGCTTTGGTACAGCGACCACTGCCGTCAAGTCGATTTCAACTCATTGTGAGTTTCTGAGGAGGGGAATCCTTTTGGTAGGAGCAAATACTTTTATCTTTCTCCAGAGGAACCACGGGTGGGTTTGAACTTCCAGCCTTGAGGTTAGCAGTCCAATGATGACCAGGTAGTGCCATTGGACGCCTTGTAATTCGGTACAGGTGGGGAGAATATGAGATTCAGAGGAAGACTGGCGCAAGAATAACAACACTGATAGCAGCTTAGCCTTTTTAGCCAACCACCTAGGTCTACTTGTATTTCTTTTCCTCGTTTTGAAAATACAAGCCTGCACTCTGTGCACGTTGAAGGATTGTGAGCATAAGATGAGGTGGAACCAAGTAGCCAGCTTGCCCAGTGCGCTGTACTGCAGGCCCCCGGCGAATGCTACGTGGCTCCCCGACCACGCATGCCGGCGTCTGACTTGGCATCCCCGCTGTCTTGTCTGTTCCCAGCCCTTCTTTTGACACGGGCCATCATTGGCGGCTGTCTACTTGGATTTTTCCTACACGCTTCTTTGTGCATTTCCTCTTTCAAAATCCAAACCAAAGAACTAGTCGAGCATATGATAAAGGTGTGGAAAACAAACAAAAAAAATCACATGGAAGCAATAAACTAATCCATAGCTTTTTAATTAGCGCAACAGATTATTGTTTGGAGTACATGAATGCAGAACTAGATTACCTACTCAGTTCTGTTAATCACAGTTCATGCACAATATTGTCTAGTTCTTGTGGAGAATTAATATCTGGTCATTTGTGCTGTGTTTATTTTTGACTGCGGGATTATGTGCGATTTATTTTCAGCTTCATGCTTCTTTATACGTTTGTAATTAGCATGCATTGGTTTTATTATTGGAAAAAAAATTTAAAGCCCATTGCTGGCAAGTCACTTCTGACTCACGTGAAGTTGTGGAACAGAGTAGAAGGACCCTGAGGGGTTTTCAAGGCTGTAAAACTTATATTTCTTCCTTGGAGCGCTTGCTGGCTTCAAACTGCAGGTTTTTTACTTAGCAACTGAGAACAACCTTTTATTGGTTTACCACTCTGCTCTGATGAGGCCAAACAGCCCTGAAACCCCAGAGACTGACTCCCTGCCCTCAGCCTCCTCTTCCTCAGGTGGACTCTCCTAATGGAAGGTGGGAATTGGTGTCTCTCTTTCCCCAAACCCTTTTCCCTCAATGTCGTTCACACATCCTTTCCAGAAGTGTCTCTTCCCACTGTCTGATTGGCGAGCGACTTCCTCTTAAATACTTTGGACGTGTTGTCCGGAGGGATCAGTCTCTGGAGAAGGATATCACGTTTGGGTCAGTAGAGGGGCCCTCAAGAGATGGATTGCAACAATGGCTTCAAGCACAGGAACAATTGTGAGGGTGGCTCACGACCGGGCAGTGTTTCGTTCTGTTGTGCATAAGGTTGTTATGGGTCGGAACCAACTCGATGGCACCTAACAACAGTAACAATAACAACAACTGTCTGGCTACTTTACTATTGGACCATTTAGCACACTGTGTTCCTCCTTTCTTTCCCCACCTGTCTGAAGTCTGTGTCAGCAGACAGGTAAACCCATCCTCACGTCTCTGCTCTTGTTATTAGTTGCCGTTGAGTCTCTTCCAACGTCTGACCAACCCTCTGTGTCCAGACTAGCCCTGCCCCTGGGGTTGCCTAGGCTGTGATCCTATCTGCTAAGCCATCTTGGAGAGGGATTGAACTGACAGCCTTTTAGCTTGTAGCCAAGTGTTTAACAAGTGTTTGCAGCACACAGGGACTCAACCTCACCTTCATGCCTTTTATAGTTGAAGGCAAGTAACGTTGAACATGGGCACAGGCTGTACTGCGATAATGCTAACTCTTGTAATAGATAAAGTCTAATCTCATTGTCTTCATGCGTGCTTCTCGCCACTTGCACAGCCTCAGGAAGGGGCTCACGGTTGGGTGGTTCCCTCCAGAGGCCTAGGCTTCTTATAGATCTTGTGGCTCTGATATCTTCAACACGTGACTCATCAAGTTATTATGGGCAAAGTTCCCTCTCCTGTGAGTTGGAATTGGACAGAAAAAGAAAGGATCCTGTTTGGGAGATGTTTGTGAGGATATTTTTATGGGCCAGACCAATATTTTATAGACCCAAACAACACATGGACACACTTACCTGCAAAAGAAGCTAGGGAATGTGGCCAGCTGTGTGTATAAGGAACAGGAAAGGGGTTTGATAAACACATAGTAAAGTCTACCCTCTAAGCAGAAATTGGAAACTGTAACCATAACTTCAGGGAACTCTGGTGGTGAAGTGGGTTACACATTGAACTGCTAACCTCACAGCCTGCAGTTTGAACCCACCAGCTGCTCCATAGGAGAAAGATGAGGCTGTCTACACCTGTAAAAACTGTCTCCGAAACCCAAAGGGAAAGTTCTACTTTGTCATATAGAGTCACTTAGAGTGGGAATTGCCTTAGTGGTAATGTGTTTGGTTTCCTTCCTTCCTTCCTTCCTTCCTTCCTTCCTTCCTTCCTTCCTTCCTTCTTTCCTTCCTTCCTTCCTTCCTTCCTTCCTTCCTTCCTTCCTTCCTTCCTTCCTTCTTCATGATGTATAAGAAAGAGCTTTATATCAAAGAATAATTATATATTAAAAATATCCCAGCCCAGTCCAGATCAAGTC
Source organism: Tenrec ecaudatus (assembly GCF_050624435.1). Classification (NCBI taxonomy): domain Eukaryota; kingdom Metazoa; phylum Chordata; class Mammalia; order Afrosoricida; family Tenrecidae; genus Tenrec; species Tenrec ecaudatus. Next base: position 153,617,760 of record NC_134533.1, on the reverse strand, counting down.
TGTAAGTCTGATATTAGCCCATGAGTCCAGCACTAGTCCAAAAATCCTCCTTCAAATGCATGCAGTCACGTTCAAGGATGCAGAATGCAGGAAGATCACAGACCAGTGGATGCAAAGTCTTGTGGATCCAATGGTGGTGGAAGCATCTCAGTGCGGGTGCCGGTCACCACGTGGCTCCTCCAGGTCTCTGAGTGGTTTCTGAGATCAATTCTAACTCCACCACTGTGTCCTAGATGTGTGTGTGATGAACTAATAGAAATTCTTTAATTTATTTGAGGCTCAGTTTTCTCATTCATCAAATGAGGATAAGATGTATCTCCTTTTGAAAAGTTGGCCAGAGGATTAAATTTTGAGCCAATGTACAAAAAAGGGCTTCACTAATTCTGAAATGTGTATTATAAAATCAATACATGTCTCATTAAATATACTTGCCTCATGGCTTATAACACAAGTTGTTAAACTATGGCCCATGGGTTAGCCTGCTTTTGTAAATACAGTTCTATTGGTCCACAGCAGTGATCATGGTTTACTTAATGCTAAGGTGGCTTTGGCACTACTTGGTATCGCCACAGAGACTGTCTGGTCCTCAAAGCTAAGCTATTGATTCTCTGGACTTTGGGGCCAGACCTCTGGACTAGAGGTGAGCATCTGAGATCCTATTCATGTGCTACTCAGTGCGGTGCCTGGGACATAGCAGATGCTCAGGAAGGTTTACTGAGAGCCTGGTGGCATTGTGGGTTACACTTTGGGCTGCTAGCCTCAAGGTCGCAGTAGGAAACCACCGGCCACTCCGAGGGAGAAAGAGTTACAGTCCTGGAAACCCTCATGGGTGGTTCTACCCTGGCCTGCAGGGCTGCTATGAGTCAGAATGGACTCCCTGGCAGGGAGTTTGGTTGGTTTTTGCTGTAAGGGAGGAATTATGCAGCTATGTGGCAGTTGTAGTGGGAAAGTGCCCCTCCTCTAGGGTAGATGAGCCTTCCAGATCATCAAGCATCTAGTCTTTGTCCGTTTCTTCTCACTCTGAATAGCCAGCAGCACGGCGGGTTAGACAGCCTGAATCCAGTCCCATCGGAATCCTCCACTGTGTGCTGCCTTTCTCAGTTTTCTTTTCTGAATGTAAGCAAATACCTTCTCATCATTGAAACGGGCACTCTCACCAGAGTCGTCATGGCAGTAGCATGGTTAGCCACAGGGAGTGAAAGACAGCTGGCTGGGTAAGGCGTTAGAATTACAGCGTACTGTCTCTTTCATGCTGCGGCTGTTAGTTATGTAGCCCACATTTCGTTAAAGGCCTGTCCATGGAGAAGGACATGGTGCTTGGTAAAGTAGAGGGGCAGTGAAACAGAGGAAGGCCCTCAGCAAGATGGATCAACACAGAGGCCCCAACAATGGACTCAAACACAAAAACAACGCAGACCCAGAACTCAAAGATTCAGACTTGTCAATGCTGACTCGTAGTGACCTCTGGTGGGTTTCTGAGACTCCAGTTCATAGGAGTCGAAAGCCCAGTCTCTACACAGCTAGCTGCCGGTGGTTTTGAACTTCCAACCATGTGGATCTCAGCCCAACGTATAACCACTAGACCGCCAGTATGTGGTGTTTTATTTTTTCTATATAGAATTGCTATGAGTCAGAACCAATTTGATGGCACCTAACAACAACAACAACAACAACAACAGGCATCAAAGCTCAAACAGTGACGCAAACATGATAGTCACAGCTTTCCTCTGATTGGCTAGTAAAAGAGTTTATATTAACCAATCAAGAAGCCCTTGTGGCCCGGTGTGTTTGACATTAGTCGGCTCACTGCAAAGTCAGGGTGGTTCAGACCCACTAGGGAGAAAGAGGAGATCGTTTTGCTCCCATGATGATTTACAGTTTTGCAAACGTGGAGGCGCAGTTCTACTCCGTCTTACGGGTCTATAGGGAAATGGAGCTGACTTCATAGCCATGGGTGTAGTGGTGTAACTAGCTCGTAAGTAAAAACTAAGCATTTAGCATGTAGAGATGCTAAGTTGGAGGATGATGGGAAGTTTATTAATCTTTCATTTATCGATCGCCTATTAGCTGTGCACCCTGGATTGCACTGGGTTTCAAAGACACTAAGATAAATACGAACGCGTTTTGGTGTCGCTATTGGATGACTGCTAACACCAAGGTTAAAAGATTAAACCTAGCAGCGGCTTCATGGGAGAAAGAGGGGCTACCTGCCCTTACAGATTCACAAAGCCTTGGGCACGCTATAGAGGGCCACTATGAGTCAGCTGAGTGGATGGCAGTGGATTAAGATAAATAAGTCATGATCTCTTAAAACATACACAGCTAATGGAAAGTGAAAAAGGCTGGATAGGTCCCTCTTTAGATGCTGTGAGAGAGGATTTTCTGGGAGCAGCATTCTTTCATCTCTAGAATAATGAGGAGGTTGAATACTTTGGCTGATGTGTGGAAAGTTGAGGAGAAGGGAAGAGGAGAAAGGAAGAAGAGAAAAGAGCAAATGGTTACAGCAGCTAGAAGATAGATAGAATTGGGTGAGAATTTACTTCTCTGTGTATTCTCAGTTACTCAGTTCTGACTGAAGGCACTTGTCTAAATTAATTAAGTCACATATTACACAGGATTTTATATATATATTTGTTTTGTGTGTGTGTGTGTGTGGAGGGGTAGGGGACCATGGAGTCAAGACACTCCAAGGTCAGGAGCCTTATTCAAGGCAGGTTTAGATACACTCCTTGTCATGCAGCCTGCATCTGGTGATAAGTTTCCACACAAAGGGATTAATAACAATGATCTGAGGGCATACAAAGAAGCGTTAATACAGGAGCCAATTTGTCCACCTCCTGGAGGGGACGATAAAGTCGGGAACAGGCAGTCACTGATACATTGCAGAATGCTGGGGTTCAGCAGCTGTCCCAGGGAACAGATGGGAGAGTGTCTACTTTATCTTAGGCCAGGGTCAGACCATGAGGGCATCATCAGCGCCCATGGTTGAACTGTCAGCATTTTCTCACAGATCTTTCCTGGGCTGTGGAAGGTGGTGGTCTTGCCCGCTTGCCCAAGGTGCAAACAGCTTTGCCCCACATTCTGCCTTTCATTGAGAGTGGTGTATTCAAGTCTCTTGTTCTTGTTGAGGTGTCTATATTCTTTTTCAATTCTTTAAGGATTTGATTGACCTACCTCATTGTGTGCATACGCTTCTTATATGCATGATTATATGCCCTAATATGTATGTTTGTGGGGTCTTATTCCCTTGATCATTATACAGTGTCCATTCTTTTTTTAAAATCTTTTTTTTGGGGGCTCATACAGCTCTTATCACAATCCATCCATCCATCCATTGTATCAAACACATTTGTCCATATGTTGCCATCATCATTTTCAAAACATTTTCTTCAAAGGAGATGTTTTTATGGATGTGTTTAGGTATAGACATTTCATCTTTCTGTTTGGGCAAGAGGATTTTTCAAAGCACTCAGAAACCCAAAATATGTACTTACTTAGAAGACCTTTCTGGACGTTTGCCATTGAAAATTCAGGATGTGTTACTCCTAGGAAATATGCCGAACAAGGACAGTGATCTCATTCCATTTGCCTTCTTTAAACTCCGCACTGAGTTCTGGTGATTGGTAAGTGCTTACTGGTAAACTAGTGGGATTTGACAGTGTTCAAACCAAGGATTTAACACCTTTTTCCATTATGGTACCTTCTCACCCAAAGCTATTCAGAAACATAAAATGTAAATATCAATGACTGATTTAGGGTTTTTATCAGAGTTCAAGAGCATTTGATGCAATGCATTCCCAGTTGTCTTTGGCTTCTTATTTTACTAGTTTCAGGATTAAGACAAAAAAAAAATCATTGTCTTTAGATCATGGCCGTAGTTCCTGTGATTCTAGCGACTGTCCTCATCACACACATCCCTCCCAGCAACACACACAATGCTTCCTGTTGATCTCTGGGGGTTCCCAGTGAGGATGACAATACCCGTCTTGGGTCCCTACAGATGCATGAAGGGGTGTTTCTAGGGTACTGTCAGAGCCCATTGCAATACCACAAAACTCTGGATTTACACACTCAACTTCAAAGGTGAGTCCGACCTTTGAAGAGGTAGGAAATACCAACTTGCTTAAGATATTAGCTTCTTAACATTTGAGGAGATAGCTAATTACCTGGGTGCCCAGGTTTGCTTTTGGAAGTTACCCATAGGGAGTGGACTGCAGCTGGAATCATATTTGTTTTCCCTTGAGATGTGTGAATCTCTTAAAACAAAACAAAACAAAACAAAACAATCCCGTTGCTGTCAAGTTTGCTTTCACCAGGGCGACCCTACAAGCACAGAGCGGAACGGTTCTGTAGGGTTTTCAGTGGCTAATGTTTCAAACATATACAGAGAGGCCTTTCCCCCCAGAAGTTGCTCTGAGTGGATTTGAACTGCTAACCATAGAGCAGCTAAACATGTTAGCGATTTGCACCACCCAGGCCTCCAGGGAAGACTTCGAAACTATTTGAGGGAAGTGAGGAAACAGAGCAGAGAGAAAAGGGGATATAGGTTCTGCCAGAGAGACTCTCCTTGTCCCCTTGTCCCCTCGTCATTCAGGAGCCCGGGCTTGTACTTGACACCCAGTACAGATGGCCCACTTTAACCAGACATTTATGATATATGGCATGCTCTTTTTGAGTCTATGGGAGGAAATGTGGACATTGATGGATTTCAGGGCTCAGCTATGGAAGGATGGGATGACATAAATTAGAACCCTAAGGTCAGACGAAATCAGCGTTACAAAGTGACTTTGATAAAGAGCCAAAAGCTGTTGAAGCCCCTTCTGGGTTTAGTGGGTCATCCGCACATGTTTCCAGGAGGGATTGTAAATATGTGTGAGACCTCTAGATGGGTTCCTTTTGTGGCCTGGTGGAAAGAGCAGGGAACTGGGTAAGTAGACTCTTTCTTATTCATGTAAGTTATCTGAGTCCAGACACTTTCTACCTTAGTTATTGAATGTTAGGGCCATTAGTTTTTCAGCTAAAAACGGGGGTGTACTATGTGAATGATAAGGTTACTGGTGAAAACTTAATTGTCTCATGATGGAAGAAGTCTCCCCACATTCCCTAATCTCCTTTCCTAACTCTCTGTGGGCAATGCTGGGGAATGTGGCAGGAACAAAACTCCCTGATTCTTCAATATGCCAAATCTCTACGTGTAACTATGCTTTAAAATGTCAGGCTGGAAGGTACCAGTTGGGGCTGTGCGGCATGATCTGCGGAGCCATCAGACCTTTGTCATGTGGTAAATTTCACATGAGAATCAATTACTTCTAAAGTGCCCCTAGGGGAAAGATTCGACTTAAGGTACACAGGCAAAGGAAAATTGTCAATTGCTTTTCCAACAAGGAATTTACTTTTAAAGGGGAGGGGAATGATGATTTCCTTTTAATAATGTAAAGCCGAAGTGCCCAAAGCAGAGAAGCGATTTAGGACGTTTCTTTCCCCTTCCACTCCTGCGGAGTGGGAATAATCGCTCTAAAGTTCAGCTGCAGCTGCAGTTAGATTAGGATATTGGGGCGGAGTGTCTGTTTCTTAGGGGATGGGGATCTGCCTTTGTACATCCCTACTCGGTAGAACAGTACAGTGCAAAGCAGGCTCCAAGAGCGATGAACGCGCAAAAAGTCCTTCTCGTGTGAGACCCACTACTGCTCGCTGGAAACAGCCCTGGAGTCGGCCTGTTGCTGCAGTCTCGGCCTCAGAGACCTTCCGCCGCTGCAGCTGTCTTCGCATCTCAGAATGTGCTCCCGGACAGTCTGCGTGGAGGGGCTGGGGGTGGGGGGTGGGGGCGGGGGAGACTTGATCGCTCTTCTCCCAAAGCAGAGGTGTTCAGCTGGCCGTGGGTCTGCGATGTGAGGCGAAACCTCAGCTTTTGATTGTGTTCAGCCTCATAGGTCCTGGGGATTGCCACACAGAGTTACTTTAATAATCTCAGTGGCTCTTTTTTGCTTCAATAGTTTTATTGGAATATAATTCACATATCATACAATTCAGGAGGTCACTCACATCAAGAAGAGTTGTACAATCATCAGCACCATCAGTTTTAGAACATTTCCTTCATCTCTGTACTTATCAGCCCCCCATTTCCCCCAGCTGTCCCTGCTATACCCCCACTAAAGAACCAAGCTCCCTGCCCTCAAGCTTGTAGTGACTCCCTGTGGGTTTCCAAGAGGGTAGCTGTTTGTGGGAGTAGAAAACCCAGTCTTCCTCCTGCGGAGATGCTGGGGGTTTCTTACTGCCGACCCTGTGGATCGCAGCCCAATGCATAATTACTGCAGTACCAGTTACTGTTTTTATTTTTTTTAATTTATAGATTTACCTATCCTGGATCTCATATATAGAAAAACATTAAAATAAAAAAACCTAACAAGAATAACAAAGTTAAACATTACAACAGGAAACATTAAAACCGGGAACAAATTTAGATGGGTCATAAAGGAGATCAGATGATAGGATGCTAAATGTTAACCTAATAGCATCTGCAACTGTTCACTTTCCAGTGCAGTCTGCATGAGAGCAAGGCTCGTCACATCCTTGGTCCATGGTCAGAGGAGATTCACTAGGAGCTTAATCCACACGGATTTCCCCTCCCCATTAAAAACAACAAACCTGCAACAGCTTTAAAATGGGTCAAAGGGGAGATCAAGTGATAAGATAATCTATTTCAACCTACCCATGTCTGCCACAGTCAACTTTCCAATGCTCTCTGTCTGACAACAGGGCTGTTCACATCCTTCAACTATGATCAGAGGATTCACCAGATATATAATCGATGTGTGGGCTCTGCAAATGGGTTTTGGGCTTCCACCGCCATCCATAGCCTTCTGCAAACCAGGTGTTCATGATTTAGCTTTGGAACCATCCCCTCTTTGGATCTGGATTTTATTGTTTATAATCCTTGGATCACACTTCCATGTTGGCTTCCTTGATGCTTAATTTACATAGCTGCTTGTTTTCAAACAAGCTTTGAAGACCGTAGATGCTATTCTCTCTGATAGCCAGGCACTATCTAGTTTCTTCACCACACTTTGCCATAGTACCCCTATCTTCAGTGATCATGGGGGTGAGCCTCCAGGTCTTGAAAGATGATTTATTCCACCCGTTCTGGAAGACAGTTGGCTCCCCCACTCATTGGCATAGCTAGTGGGTATCAAGACAGACATGATTTCAAATGGAAAGTAGTACACACAGGAGCCCCTTCTACAGCATGCCCAGTGATGACTGATACTGAGTGAAAGCTGGGCATGAACTACACGTCACCTGTGTTGGTAGATAGCTTTCTATATGGAGATTAGAAAAAGCAATATTCTGAAGTTTTGAGTGAAGGAATGCTCCTTGGTTACTCATCCTCCCTGATCCTGATGAACTAGGAACCCGACTACCACGTCTAATGACCCGCGGGGTCTTCAGTCTCCTTGCTTCCCAGTGCTTTAAAGATGTGATGGATTGCGAATCCCCCCACCTACCTCAAATGGTGGTAGTGTTAGGGTTAGGAAGACACTTTCAGTTTTGTGTCTGGGAATGTGGCAGTGCTTCTCTGACTTGGAGTCTTGACCCATGTCAAGTAGGTTAGTTGCTTCTAGAGGCCACTGGGGATTTCTTCTAAGTAAGATTAACTTCTTAATTACTTCTGAAGAAGCTGGAATATTGAATTGTGATCTTTGGAGAGGCAGCCAGGGAGAAAGAATGCAATTAACTCTGTGAATATTTCAAATATGAAATGCATACTTCTAGGTAGGATTATTTGACTATTGAGTCCAAATAAGAATGAATAGAGTTTAGTTATAGTAACGGATTTTCTAAAAAGCAAAGTTTTGTTGTTGGAAATATATGCAGCAATGCAACAGTTTCTACAAGTGTGAGTTAGTGACATTGATCACATTCTTCAATTTGAATGACCATTCTCATTCTCCTTTTCGGAGTCGCTCTCTCCTCCTTAACATATGTTCACCACCCCATAAGATTCCTGTCTAATTGGGCCTCGACTCAAGTACTCCCTCAACACAAGAACACTTAGTTCTAATAATCCGGCATTCTGTGATGCTCACTTACTTTCCTGACATGATCGCTGAAGACAAAATGTGTGCATAAGCAAATGTGGTGAAGAAAGCTGATAGTGCCCAGCTATAAAAAAATATAGTGTCTGGGGTTTTAAAGGCTTGAAGAATAACACGTGGCCATCTAGCTGAGAAGCAGCAAAGCCCATATGGAAGAAGCACATCAGTCTGTGTGATCACGAGGTGTCGAAGGGATCAGGTATCAGGCATCTAAGACCCAGAACAAAACCATACCCAATGTGAGTGGGGGTGGGGTGGGGTGTGGAGTGGAAACCCAAAGCCCATCTGTAGACAATTGGACATCCCCTCACAGAGGGGTCACAGGGAAGAGATGAGCCAGTCAGCGTGCAGTATAGCACCGATGAAACACACAACATTACTCTAGTTCTTTAATGCTTCCCCCCCTCCCCCACTATCATGACCTCAGTTCTACCTTACAAATTGGATTAGACCAGAACATGCACACTGCTACAGATAAGAGCCCTCAACACAGGGAATCCAGGACAGACAAACCCCTCAGGGCCAGCAAGGAGAATAGAGATACCAGGCGGATTAGGCTTCATGAGGGAGACTGGGCGGGTGAGGGAGGGGAAAAATGAGGAGGTGATATCAAGGGCTCAAGTGGGAAGAGAATGCTTTGAAAATGATGATGGCAGCATATGTGCAAGTGTGCTTGACACAATGGATGAATGTATGGGTTGTGATAAGAGATGTAAGAGCCCCCAATAAAGGTATTAAATAAATAATAATAATAATAATAAAAAGTAACAATGCCAACATTTGAAAGAAAATACATTGGGTTTAGATACTGTGCTGAAAAAAAAAGATTCCTGTCTAACTTTTGGAATCATGGTTATCATTTTAATTCCATAGTTAGTGCTTTAAAAAGCCTAATGCTCTTTACAAGTTAAGCTAATGTCACTGTTCAGTTTTTCAATGACTTCAAGGGATATTTTTGCTTTCCAGTTGAAATAGCTTCAGGAGTTCATTCACCCTCTATGGGCTCCAGAAAGTCTATAGTCATGAAAATTTGAAATTCTGTTTCACATCTTTCCCCTTTGGATCAGGATTCTTCTATGAACTCTTGGATAAAAATGTTAAGTAATAGTAACCAGGCATCATCAGTTCTACTGGGTTTATGGCAAAGGGAGGCATTGTTCAGTTGGTCATAGTCCACATTCTTCTGCTCTCCTGACTCCTTCTTCCCCTATTACACCAGGCGGATAAAGACACTGTGCCCTGAATGGCATGTGCAAGCTTTTAAGAGGCCTAGCACTACACACAGTCAGCAGTTCAAATGCACCAGCCACTTCATAGGAGAAAGATGAGGTTTTCTGCTCCAAGAAAAATTTATAATCTTGGCAACCCAAAGAGGCATTTTGCTCTGCCCTAAAGGGGTGCTAGAATTGACCCAATGGCAGTGTAAACAAAAACTTTTTTTTTTTTTTGAGAATTGCTGAGCTGGATGGTAGTTCCATTTTAATTTTTAAAGAAACGGTCACATTTTCCCACAATAGTTGTCTTTCTCCACTCCCATCAACGATGAGCAAGGGTTCCGGCTTTACCACATCCTCACCCACAGTTTACTGTTTTCTCTTTTTGCCTTCACAGTGGGAGTGACACGGTCTGCCATTGTGGTTTGGTTTGCTTTTCCCTGATGACTGATGATGCTGAGCATCTTTTCATGTTTGGTGGCCATGTGAATGTCCGCTTTGGTGAAGCGTCTGTTTGCCTATTTTATGATTGTGTTCACTTATCTTTTTGTTTTTAAGTTTTATATATGTTTTAGTTATTAGATTCTTGTCAGATCTATGGTTCCCAAAGGTACTCTCCCAGCCAGTAAGCTGCCTTTTCACTTTTTTATAAAATCTTTTGATGTGCAGAAGTTCTTATATTTAAAAAATCATTTTACTGGGGACTCTTACAGCTCTTTTTCCAATCTGTATATCTATTGTGTCCAGAAGTTCTTAAATTTTACAAAGTCCTATTTATTTATTTTGTGCTTTACTGTTGGCGCTTTTGTTATTGTGATAAGAAATTCATTGTCGAAACCTTGGCTGGACAGCGTCATTGCTACTTGTCCTTATCAGAATGCAGTGGTCCCAGGTTGCATACTTAGGCCCTCTGTCTGATTGCAGTCTGCTTTTTGTGGCTGTTGTGAGTTCTGGACCCACTTTAGTTTTTCTGCACATGGAAATACAGTTTTCCCAACACCATTTATTGAAGGGACTGTTCTTTCCTCATCGAATGGACTTAGCACCCTTGTCAAAAATCGGTGGACCGTAGATGTGTGAATTTATTTCTGGAGTGTAAACTGTATTTCACTGTTCTACGTGCCTATTGTTATGCCAGCACTCGGTTAGCTGTTGTGGTTGCAACGCCGTGTGGCATAACTTAACAGCAGGAAGTGCGAGTCTTCCTACTTTGTTCTTCTCTTTCAACATTTTTTCAAGCGATCGAGTCTTCTTTCCCCACAAAGTTGAAGACTGATTTTTCTATATCCTTGAAGAAGGCTATTGGAATTTGGATAGCAATTGTACTGACACTCTAGGACACATTTAGTACTATTGATAACAGTAATATTAAGTCTTCCACCCTATAAACATGGACTATCCATTTATTTAAGTTTTTATCTCTGTCCCTGGTTAGATTTATTCTTAGTTATTTTATTATCTTAGGTGCTGTTGGGAATTTGTTTTTCTAATTTCTCTTTCAGATTTCTCATTGCTAATGTACAAAAACCCAGCTTATTTTTGTTTGTTGCCCTTGTGACCCTGCAGCATTGCTAAATCCCTTTATTAGCACTAGAAATTTTCCTGTGGACTTTTGGGAATTTTCTATATATAGTTAGTTACATAGGATCATATTATCTGTGATTAGAGATAATTTTACCTCTTTTCTAATCCCGATACCCCTTTTTGTTATTTAAATATTAAATATTATTTAAATGCGATTAATAATATTATTATTTGATGTGGCTAGAATTTTAATAACAATTTGAGTAAAAGTGGTCAGAGTGGGCACTCTTGTCTCATTTCTAATTTCAAGAGGAAAGCTCGCAGTCTTTCCCCACTCAGTACAATGCTGTTTATTGACTTGACTTTTACGTCTGGCGTCCTATTGAGGCTTTCCCCTTATCGTCCAGACTTCGATGGGGTTTTCATAAGCAAAAGGTGCTGGGTTTTCTTTCTTTTTTTGCATCTATTCCGATGATCTTGTGGTTCCTTCCTTCCTCTTTAAAACACAACACAACTATATATGGTGTATTACATTTATTGATTTTCTAATGTTGAGCAGTCCCTGCATTCCTGGAACGAGTCATACTTAGTCGTGATGCAATACTTTTAATATGCTATTGGATCTGTTCACATGAATTCTCTTGTTAAAGAATATTCTTTAGTACATAATAATAACAGTAATAATAAGATTACGTGTGTGGCTGCAGGCACCTAGAAGCTGGGCTTTGGCCCGTTGGTTTGGACTTGACTGTCTTAGAGAATGACAACCCCTGCACCTTAGTGGCTAAAACCAGTTACAAGACCTGTCCAGACCCCAAGCAGAAGTGATGGACTCTACTTCTTGATGGAATGAATGGCAGAAATGTAGACGTAAGGGAGAAATTGTTGGCCTCTATGGAGGCTAGCTACCATAGTAACCAACAAATTATTAGTTGCAATCCTGTTTAGAAAATTTTATTGTTATATCAAGCCCTATATTAATTAAAATCTGATTGGTACGATGTTAAATCAACAGGGGACTACAAACCATGTTATCTGTCCTCAGTGACACTAGCCACATAAGTGACCATCGGTACATCGAGTCAAGAGAAATAACAAACTGTTGTTGTTTTGTTGTTACTGTGTTAGGGCCCGTCAAGTTGGTTCCAACTCAGCAACCCCTGTGCGCAGCAGAACTGCCTAGTCCGCGTCCTCCTCCCAGTTGTTACGCCGGAGTCCATGCCGCTGTAAGGGCTTCTTTTTCTTGCCTCTCTGCTTCACCAAGCACGATGTCCTTTCCCGGACTGGATCTCCCCTGATACCGTGTCCGAAGTACGTGAGGCGAGGCATTGCCATCTTTGCTTCCAGGAGCATTCTGGCTGAACTTACAACATAGATTTGTTTGTTCTTCTGGCGGGAATGGTACGTTGCTACTCTTTTTCCAACCTCCCATTTCAAATGCATCAATCCTCCAGCCCTTCTCAGTGCTTGTCAAGCTTTCACTGCTTAGGAGAAGTGAGGAATTCGGTGGCATGGATCAGTCCTAGTCCTGAAAGTGACATCCTGACTCTTGACCAGTTAGAGTAAGTCTCATGGAGCAGGTTTGCCCAGTGCAATACATAGTCTGACTACTTGACCACTGTTTCTATGGTGGTTGATTGTGAACCCAAAGAAAACGATATTCTCAACAACTTCAATCTTGTCTCCAGTTATCATCACGTTGTTGATTAGTCCATTTGTGAGAAATTTATTTTTTTACATTAAGTTACAGACCACATCGAAGGCTGTATTCTTTAATCTCGATCAGTAAATGCTTCAAATCTTCATCTTTCAGCAGGTACATTTGTGTCCTCTGCATATTGTAGGTTGTTAATAAGCTTTCCTCCAATTCTGATGCTGCGTCTTCTTTACATAATCGAACTTCTCAAATTATATATTTGATTGAACGAGGATAGTGAAAGGATGCAATGTTGATACACGCCTTTTTTGGTTTCAAACTACGCCATATCCCCTTGTTCTATGTGAAATACGGTCTCTTGCTCTGTGTGTAGGTTCTGCATGAACACAAGTAAATGTTCTGGAATTCCAATTCTTCTCAGTGTCATAGAGAGTGTGTAATGATCCACATCGTTGAATGACGTTGTATAGTCATTTCTTTCTGGTGCTCTGTACTTTCAGCCAAGATCCATGTGATACCAGTAATGATATCCCTGTTCCACCTCCTCTACTTCTGAATATGGCTGGACATTCTGTCAGTTCCCTGCCGATGTACTGGTGCAACCATTTTAATTTTATCTTCATCAAAATTGTATTTGCATTTGATATTAAATGATATTGTTCAATAATATCTGTGTTCTGGTGAGTTATTTTAGGCATACATATGGTTTCCTTCCAGTCAGTTGTCTAGGTAGCTGTCTTCCAAATTTCTTGGCATAAATTACTGAGTACGTCCAATGTTGTTGAAGCATTTTAATTGGTATTTTATCCGTTTCTGGGATTTTGTTGATCACTCCTGGCTTCCATCCAGCTTGGATTTCCCTTGAGTTCTTGATCATATCTTCTCTCTTGAAATGGTTGAATGTCAACCTTTTATTTTTTTCTTTTGGTACAGTGATTCTGTGCATTCCTTCCATTTTCTTTTGTTGTTTCCTACATCATTCAGTATTTTATTCATAGAATTCTGGTTCTTGAAGCTTGAATTTTTTTCTTTAGTTCTTTCAGCTCGAGATGCAACCAGTGTATTGTTCCATTTGTGGCTTTCTAACTCTAGATGTTTGCACATTTTCAAAATATTGTAATGTTTTGTCTTCTTGAGCTGTCTTCTGAAAATTTCTGTTCAGCTCTTTTACTTCATCATACCCCCTACCAAGCCCCCCATTCACTCTAGTTGAGCTACATTCAAAAGTAAATTTCAGAGTCTCTCCTGACAGTGACTTTGGTCTTTTTTCCCTTTCTTTCATGTTCTTGATATTATCCTACAACTCATCAGGTCACTGAACATTAGTGTTCACTGCAGCAAATCTGTTCTTGATAGTGTCTCTAAATTCTCATGGGATGTCCTCAAGATTGTGTTTTGACTCTCTGTACTTGTTTTAATTTTCTTCAGTTTCCACATGGATTTACTTATGAGCAATTAATGGTCTGTTCCACAGGTGGCCCTTGGCTTTATCCAAAAGGACATTTCAAGAGTTATCTTGGCGTATAGCACTGAATGTGATCGGATAGTAATGATATGTCTAAAAGAGCAATCAGTTAATACAACTATTTTCCAGATTTACATACCAATAACTAAAGCCTATGCTGAAGAAACTGAAGCAGTCTATCAATTTTTTCAGTTATTTTAGAATTTTAATAAGCAAAAAGTTTTAACTTTTTTTGTGCAGCAATAGAAAAAGTGCAGCTAAAATACTTTGACATTATTTATTTGTTAAAATGAAACATGGTAAATATGGTTATGACCCTTTTAAATAGGAGCAAACTATAAAAAGGTTAAGTCACCTGCCTGAGAGCGCACACTCGGATGGAAGCCCACGTGCTCTGCCTCCTCTGCCTTCAAAGCCAGACCTCCGAACTGCAGTGTCGTGCTGTCTCCCTTCCGTGCAAACATGCTTTTAGAAAGACAAACTTAATTCAAAGCCATTCCTACAGCATAAAGTGAAAGATAAGAAATGATGGACATAATGAATCAGTGTGAAAGATGGAAAGCACTCTCTTGCTCCGTAAGCCAATAAATGATGCTGCTACTCATTCGCGGCTCAAATATTTACCCTGTTGGCAGGTATAATTTTTGGCTCTTTTCTTTAGCACTCACATCTGCCCTGTTCAGTGCCCACGTATCTCCCAGGTCTGTGCACATCGATTCTGCTAGCGCCCTATGCCAGGTCATCCTCATCTGGCTTTTTGCAGATTTTCTGGTGTGTTTATTTTTCTTGTGAAGAATCAACTTTTCTATTTGTGGAAACTCTAAACGCATTTTTATGTTTTACTATTGTTGCATGTGGAATTTTTTAACATTATATCTTCTGACTGGTTGCTATCTGAAACATTTTTTATTTGCTTTAATTTCTCTTTGATTATCTTAGATTTTGCTGTTATAAATATATAAGTGAATATTGTTTTATTTCCTTTTTCATTCTCATGACTTTTTATTTCACTGACTGTATTGACTAATGGCTTAGTACATATTCAACAAAAATAGCTGCTAAATTTGCTTCACTCTTGACTTTGATGCATGCCTCTTTTTTTTGGGGGGGGGCGTGGGTTGTCTTTTGCTTTGACTTTTTGGGGGATCCACCCTTGCTTCTTTCCGGTCACACAGTCCTGGACCTCAGTTGGGGTCCCTTGGTTTGTAGACAGATCCTTACATGACGTCTTTCTCGTGTGCGTGATGCTGCTGCTGCTGCTGCTGCTGCTGCGTCTACTCTCCTCTGTCGCATGCCTCTTTTTAAAAAAATTTCTTCATTAAGTAAGATGCTAACTTTTGATCGAAAGTAGTAGGAAATTAGACAAGGATCAGAATTTGGAGGTTAGATTTTATTCTAAGGAGACTGCAGGGTTTAAAATGGGGCAGGTGACAGAATCCCCTTTAGAGAAGCCTATTTAGAGTATAACATGGAAGGTGGACATATTCTGAATTGAGAGAAGAAGGGAGACCAACTGGCATGTCATTGAGAGAGGGCAGGCGTGGTGGCTGTGTGGGGAATAGGGAGGTGGGTCATGAGAAGCTTTAGAATAGTTTGACAGTTCACTTAATGGAACTTCCTGATTGATCAGCGTGTGAAAGATGCCCAGGACAAATAGGGTGCTGCTCTGAGATGGGGAGAACTGAGATCTGAAAGCGGAGCAGGGTTCTTTTGGGAGGAGGAAGGTGGGAGTAAGGCTGCATTGGACATGTTAAGACTGAGACATGTATTTGACATTAAGAAGAGATTATTGATAAGCAATTGCATATTTTATTTGAGTGCCTAGGGGAGAGGTACATTTTAGAGATAGATTTTGGAGTCATTTGCATCGAGATGGTAATTAAGATCATGCTTCTGGTTAACGACTCAAGGGAGTGAGTGAAAGAAACTTATACACTGGAGTTCTGATGTTATTCAAATGGAGAGATCCAGGAATCTTCAGGAAAGGACAGTAAGGCGGAATGGCCACTAGTCTATGAGAAGCATCAGGTGGCTATGTTGTCCTATCAGCCGAGAGGGCAGGGGAGTGTTTTGGGAGAAGGCTGTGATCAGCGCTGTCATGCTGCTCAGGGTAAATACTAGAAATGGCCATCAGACTTGACAACTTAGGAGGTGTTAGGGATGGATGCTTGATCAACATGGTTTCAGTGGAGAGGTGGGAATGAAAATCCTATTTGATGGGTGCATAAGCAAATGTGGTGAAGAAAGCTGATGGTGCCCGGCTATCAAAAGAGATAGTGTCTGGGGTCTTAAAGGCTTGAAGGAGAACAAGCGGCCATCTAGCTCAGAAGCAAATAAGCCCACATGGAAGAAGCACACCGGCCAGTGCGATCACGAGGTGCCCAAGGGACCAGGTATAAGGCATCATGCAAAAAAAAAAAAGATCTAAGTGTGTGTATGTATGTGTATATATGTGTATATGTATATATGTATGTATATATATGTATATATATATCATATTAAATGAAGGGGGAAGTGCAGAGGGGAGACCCAAGGCCCAAGTGTCGACCAATGGAAATCCCCTCATAGAGGGGTTTAGGAGAGGAGATGGGTTAATTAGGGTGTGAGGTAGTATCGATGAAGAACACAGCTTTCCCCCGGATCCTGGATGCTTCCTCCCCCCAACTACCATGATCCGAATTCTACCTTGCAGGGCTGGATAGGACAGAGGCTGTACACTGGTGCATATGAGGGTTGGAGGTACAGGGAATCCAGGGTGGATGATACCTTCAGGACCAAGGGTGTGAGGGACGATGCTGGGAGAGTGGAGGGTGAGTGGGTTGGAAAGGGGGAACTGATTACAAGGATCCACATGTGACCTCTTCCCTGGGAGAGGGACAGCAGAGAAGGGGGGAAGGGAGACTCCGGATAGGGCAAGATATGACAAAATAACGATGTATAAATTACCAAGGGCATATGAGGGAGGGGGGAAGGGGGAGGGAGGAGGGGAAAAAAAAGAGGACCTGATGCAAGGGGCTTAAGTGGAGAGCAAATGCCTTGAGAATGATTGGGGCAGGGAATGTATGGATGTGCTTTATACAATTGATGTATATATATGTATGGATTGTGGTAAGAGTTGTATGAGTCCCTAATAAAATGTAAAAGAAGAAAAGAGAAAAAAATGATTAGGGCAAAGACTGTACAGATGTGCTTTATACAATTGATGTATGTATATATATGAACTGTGAAAAGAATTGTATGAGCCCCAATAAATTGTTAAAATTAAAAAAAAAAAAAAAGGAAATCCTATTTGAAAGGATTAAAGAGAGTAGTTGGGAAAGGAGTAAAGAGGAGAGTTTGCTAACTGTTTTTCAATCCTTTTTCTATAAAGATCATTGGATATTGTCATTAGTGAATAAAGTGGTGTCAAGGGGTGGAATCTTAAAAGGGACTTTTGATAGCATATTTGAAGCCTGTTATGAAAGATCTAAATCAACCCAACCCAACCCATGGCCACTAAGTTGTTTCTGACTCATAGAGACCGTATCTATCTTTTCGGAGGTTGTAGCTCTTTACAGGAACAGATCGCCGGAGAAGCTGCCCACCCTGCAGTTAGCAGTACAATGTTCACCTGACAGTGCCACCAGGACTTCTAGTAGAAGCCAAACAAATGACGACACAGAAGAGAGGAAGGAAGTAGAGTATTTGGACACAAATAAAGATGAGATGGTATGTGGATTAGGAATTTCTCTCCTGATGGCTCTGATTGGTGAAATAAAAATAGAGTTATTAGCTGAGAAATTTGAAGAGAGGGACATTATGAAGTCATTTGGGAGCATTATGGAATGAACTAACAAGGGAAATGAAGGCCCCTTTGAAAAGTGAGGACATAAATGTAAAATTAGCTTTGTTCCTGTATTTTGCCCGTACACCGAGTGCAGGCACAGAGGAGGTGGTGAATGAGCACAGAGCAGGGGCAGGAGCTAAGTATGTATGCAGGATTGAGGAATCACAGTTGGGTGAAGGATGCCAGGAAAAGGGAATATGAAAATGGAAGGAAAAATTAGATAATAATTTTGAATTTCTGATGGATCAGGTAATAATTTCAGTCAGTGAGGATACTAAATGAAGGGAGGAAAAGACAAAAGTAAACGAAAACCAAGAAGTGGTGGTTAGTAGGCTGGGAAGCTTGAAGGAGGGGGTTTGGGAATGGCATGGTAATGCTCAGGTCTGAGTGGAGGACAAGATGAGAAATGAAGTAGTGAGGGAACTATGTCAACAAGAATGTGACCTGGATCATCCAATTGTAAGTCAATATACCAGGAAGGCTGGCTGAAGTATAAACGGAGCCAGGTACAGAAACTGTCAGAGAATGAGAGAATACATGACAGAATGATTTCTACTGGCAATACAGTGAGTGTGGAGGTTAACTTTATGTGTCAACCTGACAAGACTGAGTGTCCGGTTGTGTGATTAGTCTACACGGGGCTGTGAACTATTTACATGTAATTAGCATTTAAATCAATTGGCCTAAAGAAAGGCAGATTACCTTACTTAAGGCCTCATCCAATCAGGTGAAAATCTTAAAGAGAAAGAGTTTGCCTTTAGACTATAAATAAACACCAGAATTCCTCATTCTCTGTCAAGGGACCTGCTGATTTGGGGCACAAGGCTGCTAGAATTTCCAGCCTGTTGTCTGACCTATGATTTTAAGTCTCTCTGTCTCTCTCTACACACACACACACACACACACACACACACACACACACACACACACGTAAGTAAAAAAGTTGCCACAATATTATAGAAACCTTTATTAAACAAATGCATCAAATTGTGAAGCTTTTGTTTTATAACATGTCCTCCATCTAAGTCTCTACACTTCAGAGGCCGTGTTTCTATCTTTCTAGCCCTTCTCTGAAGAATTCTGTGCTCCTAGATTTGCACCATGTCAAACTGTCATCCTTGAAGGACTCAATTCTAGTTCTTTTACATCTTTGAGTTTTGGGAATAAAAAGAAGCCTGAAGCAAAACGATTGGGGCTGGAGGCTCAGTAGCTCAGTGTGTCACCCACCCACTGTGCCACTTGGGCACCTTTCTGTGCAGGGGAGCCTGCTTTGTGTGTGTTTCATAAACGATGTGGTGCAAACCTAGAGTATGAGCAAGCTATACAAGGATCAGATCTAAGAAACTTGAGGTGGAGCTGTCAGGGTAAGGTGGTGTAGGTGTTTGAGGGATCTAACAGCAGGAGTGATTAACGTGAACTGGCTCCCCCCCCCCCCCCACCGGCAAAATGCTTCTGGAGTGCTTGGGGAAATGAGAGGTAGCGTTAGGTGTAAAGTCAGATTAATGCTACATCTTACTTGGACTTTGCTCTGCCCTTCTGTTCATTTAGGGTGATTTGCTCATTATGCTCACTGAGAAAGTCAAATTCATAAGCTTGTTCTGTATGGCTAACTGCATGCGTCCAAAGGTCTGAAGCATAACTTACATAATTTTAGGGATTCCCAGAGAGAGAAAAGCCTAGGAATTTAGGACTTGAGAACTAGAGGCTTCTCTAGCCCTTCTACTTTACCCTAGAGAAGAATTATACTTTTTCTGAGGGCGTGTGAGAATATAGAGAAAATAATTGGAGCTCTAACCAGCTTCTCAACAAAAGGAAAGAGGGTAGCAGGGATCCGTATTAATGTTTCATGAGAGAGCAGTTGGTAAGTAACTTTATATTGAAACAGAAAGGGATCCCAAAGCAAAGTGAATAAGAATAGAGTATGTCTACTCAGCATCTCAATTTACTTGCTGAAAGATAGTGACCTCTAGGTTTTTTACATACAAATATTAGTTAAATTATATACTATCATTAGAACTTTTAATATACCAACACCCTCCCCACACACCAAACGAACCAGAAACCCGCCCCCCCCCAAAAAAACCCCAAACAAACCATCACTCCCATCGAGTCAATTCTGACCCATAGCAACTCTATAGGGCAGGGTAGAACTGTTCCTGCAGGTTTCTCGAACTGAAAATGTATATAGGAGTAGAAAGCCTCATCTTTCTTCTGAGCAGGGGCTGGTGGTTTTGAACAGCTGTCCTTGCTTGCTGTTAGTAGCCCAATAGATAGCCCCCTACACCACCAGAATTCTTTTAGAAGTATATAACATAACGCGAGTCCTGATGGCATAGTGGCTACTGTATTGGGCTAATAAGCCCAAGGTCAGCTGTTTGAACACACTAGCCATTCCTTGGGAGAAACCCGAGGCTCTCTGTTCCTATAAAGATGTACAGCTTCAGAAACCTAAAGGCGCAGTTATGGCTTTTTTGGTAGAGTTGCTATGAGTGGGAATGGACTAGATGACAGTGGGGTTGTTGTTGTTATTTATTTGTTTATACTAAGGATGTCATCTTTGGTGAGTTTTCTTTTTGAAACAGGAGTTATACCTGTCACATGTCACAGGTCTGTCACGGTAGACAGATAATGGAAGTTAAATGGTATCAGCTCCAAAGGGCCCTATGTATGTTCATTAGTTCCACGGTGTTTTTCTCTTTTGATGGGGGGGGGGGGTGGTGGGGAGGTGGGGGAGAAGTTGGGACTAGTAAGGATTTGTTTGAAAAAGACAGACAAGACCAAACCCAATTTACTGCCACCGAGCTGATTCCGACTCATCCCAGCAAGTCCATGGGAGACAGACAAAAGTTTTCTAGTCCTGTAACGAACAGCAGTCTCATCCTATGGGGTTACCATGAAAGAGACCCTGGGGAGTTGCAGCAGTGTGGCATTCTTTCTGCTTTGCCTGCTTTAGATCACTCATTATTCCCTGAGTTAACGACTCCACAATTAGCACTGGGCTGGTTTTCTCCACTCCCGTTGCCATCGTCCTTGTCCAAATCCCAGTGGATTGAACGAGGATATGCTACTAGGCAGTTGACCAAGATGCCAGGAGATAAGGAAGCACGAAAATGACTAGAAAGAGGAGGTAGAGGGACTGAAAGCTTCTAGGAGTAGAGAGTAAGGACCGTCCCTTCCCCAGAGGCAGGGCTGCTGTGTACTGCAGGGTAGGTTGTGCACTACACGGGCTGTGCTGCGCACTACCTGCATAGCACCCGTGATGGCCCTCCCCAAGGGTACGTACCTGCCAGATGGGCCTGAAGCCTACCGCGAGTAGCGTGGGCAGCTCTGCAGGTAAGGGTATTGTTTGGGTCCCTGAGAAGAACTAGCTAGGGCTGTGAAGAAGAGTCTGGAGCGGAGACCTGAGTAACTTACCTGAGTAACTTTCCTCAAGCAACCCAGTCCTATCGGCAATGCCATGCTGAGCACATACCTAATGGTTGTTGGTGGAAGAGGTGCCCAGGTAACTGTCTTCAGCTCCAGGTCCCTCCAATTGTTGCCTCAGCCCCTATTCATGCCTTCTCCAGACTGTCTCCTAAGCCACTCTTGTATTGACCATTAGAATAAAGTGACCAGATTTTAACATTGGTAACGCGGGACACCATTGACTGTGGCGGGGGTGTGGGATGTGTGTGAAGTAGTTCTTGATGAAAAATTTGGTCTATATGGAGCAAAAAAAATTTTTCATAGAACTCAAAAATAGTATTGTAATATATATATTTTAATTTCAACATAAGTACAATTTACAAATATAATACATTAAAATTATGTATATTATTTTATTCTTTGGCATATTTCTCATTTGAGTGAATTTTTAGTAGTTTTTTTAGTAGATTGCTATCGTTTAAAAGGTCATGAAATTTTTCATAAGAATTTGTTAAATTATATTTCACACATAAAATGGCTTTCAAAGTCTCAACACTTAATTGTGATTTTTCTGAAGTCCACACTTTATTTACTGTAGATAAAATGCATTCAGTTGCAACATTCGTTCCTGGTAAGGACAGCGCCTATTCCACAATTTTTAGTGCATTATTGTATGGAACATGGTTTGTTTCAAAATGATGAAAGATTTCTAACCATTTGTTCTCTATTGTGATTTTTTGCTGATGCCCAAGATTTAAACTTTTCCTTATCAATATATTTAAAAAATATTGATATGTCATTAAAAAGATCATTTTAGGAAATATTACTATATGGGAAATTTTGAGTAATATGATCAATTGATTTTCGCACATCATTCCAATTAAGTTCTTGTTTTAATGTAACCCAATGAAAATGTTCAATATCATTGTAATGTACCATCCACTCTTCTAAATAATCTATGCGGTTACTATAGAACTTTTTAACGTGCTTCATGATATCTGCACGATTTATTGCACCTTGTTCTTCTAACTGGCTTACACTATTACAGATAGTTAATGGAAGAAAATTATTTTCTAACCTCTCTTGACGCTGAAATTTTAAATTAACTTCATTTGCTACTTCGATTACCAAAATTTTGTCATCTTCAATAAGTTTTATAGCATTTTGAAAAAGAGCTGCTTGATTATGTAGAAACTCTAGCCAAATTTTTGAAGATTCTTCTTCAAAACTCTCTCCTAAAATTCTAGGACATTTATCCTGTGATAGAAAGTAGGATTTCAAAGGAGCGTATATTTTCAAAATTCTTTCAACAGCTGGCAAAAGAGCTAACCAGTGCTTTTGACTGTATCCACGTATTTTCTGATATTCGACTTCCACAGTTTCACAAAATTCTTTAGGCATTTCAACACGCACAGTGTATATATAGAAATAAGAATCTATTTTAATCACAATATTTTCCACATCTACGGGCAACACATCAGCAGCTGTTTGAATGGCGTTATGTATTATGTATATTCCCTTCCCGTTCTCCCGCCGTTCCCTAGCTTGTGCATTCTTTCCAAAAATCAGGACTTTTTTTAAAACGCCGTGGGACGCGGGACAAATTGTTAAAAATTGGGAATGTCCCGCCATAAGCGGGACGTCTGCTGACCTTACATGAGAAAGACTAGTCTCATTATATCACCTTTGTGTTATGAGCCTTCCGTGGATTTCTGTGGCCCTGAGGATGAAAACTGATCATTATTAGCGATGGTGAAGGCCCCAGGAGGCTCAGCCCGGCTGCTCACCATGCAGTGGACTTGCACGGACGGATTGTCTGTTCCAGGCAGCTTTTCCTTGGCTAACTGTGCCCAGCCCCAGAGTTTAAAAGAAAAGCGGCTTCCACAGAGAAGCCTTCCCCGCCAGCCCAGGCTGCATCAGGTCCTCTGGCTCTTTGCGTTCTCTGTAGCTCCTGCTCTACCTTGTCAGAGGGCTTGGCTGAGTTATCTAGTGCTGCTATAAAAAGGGTGGTTTAAGAAAATTAATTTTCCCAGTGTTTCAGGAGGTTTTCCGAGTGCTGGCTCTAGGGGAAAGCTTTCTGTCTCTTTTGGCTTTGGAGGAAAGCAAATCCTTTTATCTTGCTAGATGCTGCTGCGGGGTGATCTGCATGTGGTTTGACGTCTCTCTCCAGCTCTGCCCTCCTTGCTTGTTTAATCTCTTTTCTATCTCGAAATCTCCTTTCTATCTCAAAAGAGATGAACATAAGGGACACCCGATATTAACCATGCCTCATTACCAAATCAGAGCCAGCCCATTCCCAAATGGAATCATAACTGCAGGTTGAGAGGTTAGGGTTTATGTAAGCACACGATGCAATCCAGAATTGTACTTGTGACGAATGTTAGGAAGTGTGTTGCTGTTGAATTTGTTTAATTTTGATCGCCTCACTTAATGATGACGGACACCCATATCATGCTGCTGTTGTAGCCTTAGCACCAAACATGCATGTCGTGTACAGTAAATAGGACTGACTTGTGAGACGGAATGGATGCTTGAGCATATGAAGAATTGTGACGCTGTAGGAAATCTAAATTGCATGCTGCCTTTTTCCCTGCTGACAATTGGGCATCCACCTTCTTGGGCAAAGGAGGAACCTCTGCTTGCTGGGGAGGACAACTCAACCAGATGTTCTTGGACATTTTGAGGCTAGAAATAGCCCTATCTCTCCCTTTGGGTGGGACAAAGATGGGGCTTTCCACTCCTGAAAAGAATTAACGCCTTGGAAACTCCCAGAGGCAGTTCTATTCTGTCCTGTTGGGTCACTATGAGCCAGCACTGACTTGATGGCCGTGAGTTTTGATCCCTATGGGGCTTTGTTTCCCTTTCAAGGCTGCCATGACCTTGAGGTGGTGCACCTGCACGTCTTTTGTGTGTTTCTTTCTATTAAACTGGTTTGAGGCATATCAGAGGCTTTTACCTGGACATCAGAAAATCTTCACCACGCCTGCCCTTGCCTGTCCTAAAACTGGAGAGAAATTTACCTTCACTACTCCGCCTCCAAAGAAGTAGTCTCACTACTCCTAAGCCTCGGGATTTTAAGATGACCGTACCGCGGACTCCCGTGTTCCTACAAGGACATTTGCTGTTTCGGTGCCAGCGACCTGGTCCCCACTCAAAGCTGCCCTGTGCACAACAGAACAGAGCCCCGGATGGCCTTATGGCACCCTCCCCATGGTTATGTGTGACTCCGTGCTTGCAGTTACTATGCCAACCCAGCTCATGTAAGGTCTTCCTTGTTTTTTGCTCACTTAACCGAGCACGATGTTCACTCCAAGGGCTAGTCTGTCCTTCTTATATCATTTATGAACGTTCCGTCTATACTTTTTCCAGGAAAGATGTGTTCAGTTTTCTCTCGGTTTATGGTTTATTCAGTATTCTTTGTCAACACCATAATTCAACTGCATTTATTCTTTATTCACTGCCCATCTTTTACATGTGTATGAGAGGATTGAAAATACCTATGGCCGATGGCAGCAGGTGTACAAGAGTCCTTGACACAATGGATGGATGGATGGATTAGGATAAGAGTTGTACAAGGCCCCAATAAAATGATTTTAAAAAAACCAACCACCTATGGCTTGGCCTAGGTCCTCAAAATGCGATCTTTGTTCTTTATCCCTTTAAAGAGGTCTTGAGGAGTCTAGAGGACCCCGTGCAGCAGTTCTACCGTCTTCTCTGTCATTGTGTGTTGGGGTTGCCTCGATGGTACAATAACCAACATGCTTAAGGAGTCTTGGTGGTCCAGCAGTTAACTTACACTGTTAACTAGAGGGCTGGCGTTTGACCTCACCCGACAACTCTGAGAGAAAGATCGGACAATCTCCTCTTAGGATGATAGCCAAGAAAATGCCAAAGTGGGAGTTCTATTCTGCCATATGGGGTTGCTAGGAGTTGAAAATTGACCCGGCAGCAGCCAGCACCAGTGACCTTCACTGGCTGGAGTCCCTGGCCGGCACACATACTCCAGGACTGCACTGCGTGGACTCACTTAGAGCGCCCTCACAAGGAAGGCCGACAGTCTGTTTCTGAAAGATGGTGTGACAGCCCTCTGGAGCAGTTCAACGCGGAATCAGAAGGGACTAGATGGCAAATGATTTGTTTTTTGAGGGTTTGTGTCACCAAATACCTGTTTTCTCCGTCTTCAGATATTTCAGTTAGAAAACATTGATAAATTCCTCTGTTACTGCTGTTAGGTAGTCATGACAGAATTGAAACTCAAATGAATCCTGTCCTGAAGGGAACGGTTAAGTATCCACGATGTGGCAGTCTATATTTATGCAGAAAACTTTCCCAGAAACCGCAACAACTGAGCTCATTGCCAGAGAGTCAGTTCTGACCCACAGTGACCACACAGGACAAGGCAGAACTGCCCCATTCAGTTCCTGAGACGGAATTTTTAGTGGAGCATAGAGCCTCATCTTTCTGCCATGGAGCTGCTGGTGGGTTCAAACTGCTGACCTTGTGATCAGCAGCGCAAAGCTCAACTCACTACACCACCAGGGCTCCATCAGCAAACCTTAAATAGTACTTTTAAATACTTTATCAATGCCTAAAACGGTTTTTGAGTGATTTAAAGAATTAATATTTACTTTCCAATTTGCAGGCAATAATTAATTTTTTCTTAATCTTAACATTAAATCAAAAAATTGTTTACAAGGTTTCTGAAGTTTTGTTTTATTTATTTGTTAAAGATAATTTTATTGGGGGCTCTTATAGCTCTTATAACAATCCATATATCAATTGTATCAAGCATATTTGTACCTATTTCTCCATTATTCCTTTCTAAACATTTACTTTCTATTTGAGCCCTTCATACCAGATTCTCTTTTTACCCTTCCTCCCTCTCCCACCCTCATGACCCCTTGATAACATATAAATTATTATTATTTTCTTATCTTACACCAAAAGCTATCTCCCTTCCTCCACAGTTTCTATTGCTCCTCCCACTAGGTGGTGGTGGGTGGTGATGGTGATGGTGGTGGTGGTGGTGGTATGTGTGTGTGTGTGTGTGTGTGTGTGTGTGTGTGTTTATGTGTTGGTCCTTGAGATTGGTTACTCCTTCCCTCCTCCTCCCACCTTCCTCGTACCCTCCTGGTCTCTCTACCCCATTTCTGTTCCTGAGGGGTTTATCTGACCCGGATACCTCATGTCCTGAGTGCTTATGTGTACCAGTGTAGCTGAAGTGAAAGGCAGGACTGGGGTTATAATAGTGGGGGGGTGGGGTGAAGAAGCCTCAAGAAACCAGAGCAACATTGTGTGTGTCATCAGAACTTTTAATGAGCCCTGGTTGACTCATCCCTTCCTTGTGACCCTTCTGTGAGGGGATGTCCCATTGTCTACAGATAGTTTTCCGCTCTCTGCTCTGTCCCCCTCTTTCTCAACAATATGTTTCTGTTGGTTTTGGGTCTTCTGATGCCTGTTCTGATTGTTTTAAAATTGAGTGGACGAGATTTGTTTACCAGTCACAGATGAAAACTTCTTCCTGAGCATTGCTTTACCAAGGGCCTTTGGGATCTCTGCTTATTTCAGAAGTTCTTTGTACATTTTTATTTCTCTCTGGTGTCCTGAATTGGCTGCTTTGTTAATCTGCAAAGAAAATGCAATTTCCTGTGAATTGTATCCTTTGATCTATGTAAAATAGTCACCAAGTTTGGGAGAAAGGTTTAGGAAACATGCCCAGGCTTGATAGTGCTGTCCCCAGGAACGTTCTTATTAAAATACTATTGAATGAAGCGGTCAAGCGCCTTCATCCTGGGGCTATTAGAGTGTTTGTGGGGAGTTATTTAAGCTGTTAGGAGCACAAATACTTGTCTTTATGATGGGTGGGAGAGCACATTCATTTTCCTTATTGGCTGTCAGGTTAAGAATATATGCATTTTTTATTAGCTCAGCTTTTACTTCCTCAGTCTGCTGAACAGGAAAAGCAGATGGGGTTGGCTCTGCAGGATACAGCGTTTGTATGAAATGGTTTCACTCTCTGGGAAGAGAATTGGAAATCAAGGAGGAAGGGGGTGGTTAATTTTGTACAGCTGAGACCAGTCTTGACCTGTCTCCCTATTTGTCCTGGTAAAAGAGTCTGTTTGTTAGGCACCAGTCACTTAGGCTATCCTGGCCTCAGGGATGGGTGCCTGGACTCTTATCTTTTCTGAGAAGTGTCAGAGAATTTGACATAGGTATGTGCTGTAATTATTTTGTGTACGTTATTGCTCCATTGGGCTATGTTACCAGTCCAAAAGAATTGGGTTACAAAGTGTGACATTTTGAAATGTGTATCTTCAGAGTTATTAGAGCATAAAAGGCATACGATTGAGGGTAGGGACTGGTTGTGTGTGGGAAGTCCTGCCTCTTTAGGGAGGATTCAGAAGAGGACATGAACTGTGGGGTATCACTGTTGCTAGCACATCAATGTTGGCTGAAAGCAGAGAATACCATAAAGATGTTTATTGAGATTTTATTGACTATACAAAGCCATTTGACTGTGTGGGTCATAACTAACTATGGATAACATTGTGAAGAATGGGAATTCCAGAGCACTGAATGGTGCAAATGCAGAGCCTAGACCTGGAACAAGAGGACATGGCTTAAAATCAGGAAAGGTGTATTATTTCAATATAATTATTCAGTCTGTATGCTGAGTAAGCAACCTGTTCCACTGGACGATCAGAAAAATGTAAGCTCAGGATTGGAGGAAGGCTCATTACCAACCATTAATATGCAGATGACACATCCTTTCTTGCTGAAAGGGAAGAAGACTTGAAGCACTTACATATGAAGAACAAGTATGGCTTACAACTCAACGAAAAGGAAAGGAAACCCCAAACCCTTCATAATGGACCAATAACAACATGATAAAAGGAGAAAAGATTGAAACCATCCAAAAATTTCATTTTACTTGGTTCCATCACCAACGCTCATGGAAGCAGCGGTCATGGAATCAAACGACACATGGCTTTGGGAAAAGCGGTTGCACACACCACTTTTAAAGCGTCGAAAAGCAGGGATGTCGCATTGAGGCCCCAAGCTGTGCTGTCCTGCGAATGCTGGGCAATGAATACGGCGGAAGAACTGATGCATTTGAATTTTGGTGCTGCCAAAGGATATTGAAATTACCATGGAGTGCCAGAAGAAGCCAGAGTTCTCCTCGGGAGTGAGATTTGAATATTGAAATTACTGTGGACTCTGCCAGAAGAAGCCGGAGTTCTGCTCGGGAGTGAGATTTCATCGCACGTATTTGGACAGGTGCCGAAGTGGCCCGATGGCACCTAACAACACCAGAACCACAGGAAGGAACCATTCAGAATGGGCTTGGTGGACCCTGCTAAGGAGTTTAGGTCATCTCTGGAGGCCTAGTACACTTAATCTTCAAGGCTATTTGGAGGAGTATCCAGATTACAGGAGTATTACAATACTCATATAACAATAAAACCTTTGCCGTTTTAATCATTTGAAGTGTAAAATTCGGCGACACTAATTACATCCACTATGTGGTGTGACCATCACCATGGCCCGTCCCCGGGCAGGGATTCAGTTCCTCTTCAGCAGTCACTCCCATTCTCTCCTGCCCCTATCCTGTTGTATCCACGAAGAAACTTTCTTCTCTGTAACGATTTCATATAAGCCCTTTATCTTTGATTGGTTTCACTCAGCTTAATGCTTTCAAGGTTCATCCATGTTGTAGCATGGATCAGAATTTGATTTATCTTTATAGCTAAATACTATTCTAATGTTTGGATGTATCTCATTTTATGAATCCATTGGTCTGGTGATGTCCACTTGGATTTCCAAAGAGATCGGAGTGTGGGAGTTAGGGGATTAGAGGTGCACATTGGAAACATCACCATTGCTAAGGTGCTAGGGCTGAGAGGGTGAGTGAGGTAAGACCATGACACTAGCCCACATCTAGCATGTCATTGAAAAACCTGTCGCAAGAGTTACTGTGAGAGTTGTGGTCCTCTACAGAGCAGTGAAGACAGGGAGGGAGAGGTGCAGGGGGCGCAGCAGCAGCAGGTGGTACTTGGTAAGACTGTATAATGTAGAGAAAGGGAGGAAGTCGTTCAGGACATTGGTGGGTTGGTGATGCCTACCCATTCATGACGCTGCCACCAGGAGCGGGAGAAGTGGATAGGGGAACTGATGATGAGTTTGGTTTTGAAGTCTCTGGGGTGCTTGGATAGGGTGACGAAGATAACTGAGGCCCTTTGTGCATGAGGAGTTGGGGCTTGAGGGAAGCGGTCTTAACAATTCTTCCTCATTTGCCTTATAGGATTATTGTGGGAAACAAGATTATGTATGAAAAGGGCTTTGAAGATTCTGAAGCACTATAGAAATGAAAAATAGTCTTATTTAATCTCTTAAAATATGGGCCTATGTAGCTACCCCTGACTAGGAATAAGTCCCAAAGGAACCTTGCCAGCTCCTCTGGTCTACTCAGCTCTCTTTAGACAGAAACATTTACAGGTGTTTCGCTTGCTGGGTATTGCTGCTACCAGAGTGGATTGAGCTTGATTTTTTTTTGGTGAGGGGTGGGGTGGGAATGAGCCTGTTTCTGCCAACAGAAAAGGGGCATATTAGGAAATAACATTTCCTTTGCCCTGATTCAGAGTCAGTAATTGAAGATGTATAATAAAAATAAATCGGTGAGTGAGGGGCGCTCCCTCCTCCTCTCCCCCCTTCTCTTCCTTCTCCTTCCCTTACTGCTGCCCCCCTTTCTCTCCCTCTCCCTCCTCCTCTCTGCTAGTCCCCCTCCTGTCTTCTCCCCACTGTTCTCCCCCTTTTCCCTCCTCCTCCCCCTGCCTCTGCCTTATCCTCCTCCTCTTCCCCCTCTCCCTCCTCCACCTCTTCCCTCTCCTCCCCTCTCCCCTTTACTTCCTGTTTCCCCCCTCCCCTTGGTCTGAAAATAAATAAATAAATAAATAAAGCATGACTTGGCACAATCAAGATTTGAATTGCCTAGATTGTTTCTTTCATCATATACTTTTTGTAGCCGGAATTTTAGACTGTTAAATGGACGTCAAAGGTTTTTCAAATGGGCGGTTAAAAGCCTGTGCTCATGAGATCATGGATCAAGAGCAATAAGGGCCATGCGGCCACTGGGAGCCCTTCCTGCTTTGCTTTGTGTTTTCCCCTTTCCCATAACTAGGAAATGTCACATGTTTATGCTGAGCTTACCATCACTGGCTCTTCTTTCTAGTGACCCTGATTTTTCTTTGATATCTAAAGCAAAATGATGATAAGATCTAATAATAGAAATCGACTCAGGGTGCAGCCTCAGTTACTTTTGTTCCTCCCCACAGGGTGATTGGAGATTTGAAAAGGATCTTTGTTGTGCAGCATGCCATGGGCGTTGGGGGGTGGGGGGGTGGGGGTTGGGAGGGGGTAGGACTGGTCAACAAAGAAGAAAATTATCCAATTAAATAGAACCCAGTACCTGACTGCCACTCATTTCTTCATTATTTAGTCATGCATTTATTTGCTCACGTATTCAGCAGATCCTTATGGATGATGTTCTCCATGCTAGACACTGCTGCGCACATTGGGGGAATGTAATGACGGAGAAATCCAGATATGCCCCTCCTTTCATGGCGCTTCCGGGTGACCTGGTATCATGCGGGCAGGTCCAACGAAATGGTAATGCACAATATAGCTCAGAAGATAATTCTGAGCAGTTCAAGATGAATTTTATATGAACTACATATGATGTGAGGATATGCTGAAGAATGAATGTCAGCACTCAGGTTGAGGAGCAGCTCATCCCCAAACGAATAACCACGTATAATTTCTCAGTTTCTCTGGGTCAGGAGCAAGGGGTGTCTCTTGAGAATTTAGTCAGATATTGGCAGGGCTACTGACATCTAAATGTTTGACTGTGTTTGGAGGGCCTACTTTCATGAGGGCTTACTGCTTGCCCACTCTCTAGAACACGTGCTGGTGGGACGTCTCGGGTTCTTGCATGTGACCCTGGCACAGAGCTACTCCAGTGCCCTCGCATCATGGTCACTGGCTAACCGTAGAGCAAGCGATCCAAGAAATCAAGTTGGGACCCAGCCTCGGATGTTAACGCCTTCACCGTTGCCACGATATTGTTCCTATTCAACTGTCCAAAGGCATGACCAACTGGGGGCTGAGGCTGGATTGGCATTCTGGGAGGGCAGACTCTCCTGAGGCCTGAGTACCACACTGAACACAACATAAAATTCAAATATTGACAGCAACTTTAAACAGCACGATAGTGGATTTTCCTACAAGCGACGGGAATCTGAAAGTAGGTCATCCACAACCACTGTGGAAGCCCTCTGACCCTCCAGGTCTCAAGTGTTTTCTAACTTTTCTGCTCTGTCATCATCGTTAGTATTACTTGGTAATTGTTAAGGTTGGTATTTAAGAGAGAAGGCTTAGCGGTATAAGGCTAAAGGGCTAGCTTCTATCTTTAAGGTGGTCTTGTGATGACTAGGTGGCAGCCAAAGCCCCAATCCTCAAATTGGCATCCAGATAGCGGGAAGGGTCCAGGACAAAGGGTTCCTCCTTTAGAAGGGCTCTCATTTCATAGAGACTAATTTACAGACTTGCATTGATATCATATTGGCAAGACTTTTGTCAAGTGCCAGCTATTTGTGTAAGGAAGGCTGGAAAATAGTTGTTGTTTTTTGTAATCCTAACACTTAGCTACCACAGGAGAAGAAAGGGAGAATGAAAAACCAGCAAGCGACGCGCAGCATCTGCCATGGGCAAAAAGAAACCTCCGTGCTCTGCTTCTCCTGTCGAGCGATTGTGAACCCTCTCACTTTTACCATCAACGACACACACATCAAGCTATACATTTTTAATGATCTGAGCTGGGTTTTTTTTTTTTTTTTAGAAAATGCAAAATCAAATACATATATGCTTCCCTGAGTGAGAGGGTTACTAGGATCTCAGAGACCAAGAACCATTCTAACTGGAAACATTTTCTTTAAATGTGCACAGCAGTTCAGAAGCTCTAAGTACTCATGGAGTGCTTGTATTTGAGCAGTTCTCCATTGGAACCGTCTGCTCGTGTCTGATGCTACCCAAGCACGTGGACAGAGAATGCGTGTGCATTCTGTTCTGGATCTCTAAATGGGGCGAGCTAATTATCTACCCAAAGGGTAGATAATTATCTACCCAAAGGGTAGAGAAGGGGGAGTGGCAGGCCTGATGGGAAATGATCAAGGGTAAGGTTGCTTAGAGAAGAGGTATACTCTAGCCCAGGGGGCGATGAAGCATGGTAGTAGGGCAGAAGGAAGGTCAAGGGAGATGGAGGAAAGAGCTAGGAGTCAAAGGGCATTCATGGAGGTCTAGACAAAGACATGTACATGCATATATATATAGGAGGTTGGGGCAATAGATCTTTGTGTCGATATTTATAGGTCAAGTATTAAGGTGGCGGAAGGACCTTGGGCCTCTACTCAAACACTCCCTCTATGCATGAATACCTTCTTTTATTAAATTGGAACTCTATGATGCTCACTCTCCCGACACAACGGCTGGAGCCAAAGTGTGTGAACAAGTAAATGTGGTGAAGAAAGCTGATGGTGCCCGGCTATCAAAAGAGATAGTGACAGGGGTCTTAAAGGCTTGAAGATAAACAAGCGGCCATCTAGCTCAGAAGCAACAAAGTCCACATGGAAGAACACACCAGCCTGTGTGATCGAGTGGTCCCAAAGGGATCAGTTACCAGGCATCAAAGAACAAAAAATCATATCATTGACTGCACACCTCCATGATAGGATCGCTGAAGACAAATGGGTGCACAAGCAAATGTGGTGAAGAAAGCTGATGGTGCCCGGCTATCAAAAGAGATAGTGTCTGGGGTCTTAAAGGCTTGAAGGTGAACAAGCGGCCATCTCGCTCAGAAACAAATAAGCCCACATGGAAGAAGCACACCGGCCAGTGCGATCACGAGGTGCCCAAGGGACCAGATATAAGGCATCATGCAAAAAAACAAAAAAAAAAAAGATATGTGTGTGTATGTATGTGTATATATGTGTATATGTATATATGTATGTGTATATATATATTATATTAAATGAAGGGGGAAGTGCAGAGTGGAGACCCAAGGCCCAAGTGTCGGCCAATGGAGATCCCCTCATAGAGGGGCTTAGGAGAGGAGATGGGTTAACTAGGGTATGAGGTAGTATTGATGAAGAACACAGCTTTCCCCCAGATCCTGGATGCTTCCTCCCCCCAACTACCATGATCCGAATTCTACCTTGCAGGGCTGGATAGGACAGAGGCTGTACACTGGTACATATGAGGGTTGGAGGTACAGGGAATCCAGGGTGGATGATACCTTCAGGACCAAGGGTGTGAGGGACGATGCTGGGAGAGTGGAGGGTGAGTGGGTTGGAAAGGGGGAACTGATTACAAGGATCCACATGTGACCTCTTCCCTGGGAGAGGGACAGCAGAGAAGGGGGGAAGGGAGACCCCGAATAGGGCAATATATGACAAAATAACGAGGTATGAATTACCAAGGGCATATGAGGGAGGGGGGAATGGGGAGGAAGGGGAAAAAAAGAGGACCTGATGCAAGGGGCTTAAGTGGAGAGCAAATGCCTTGAGAATGATTGGGGCAGGGAATGTATGGATGTGCTTTATACAATTGATGTACGTATATGTATGGATTGTGGTAAGAGTTGTTGGAGTCCCTAATAAAATGTAAAAGAAGAAAAGAGAAAAAAAAATGATTAGGGCAAAGACTGTACAGATGTGCTTTATACAATTGATGTATGTATATGTATGAACTGTGTAAAGAATTGTATCAGCCCCAATAAATTGTTAAAAAAAAAAAAGAAAAAAAGAAAAAAAAAAAAAAAGAAAATGCAAAATCAAATACATATATGCTTCCCTGAGTGAGAGGGTTACTAGGATCTCAGAGACCAAGAACCATTCTAACTGGAAACATTTTCTTTAAATGTGCACAGCAGTTCAGAAGCTCTAAGTACTCATGGAGTGCTTGTATTTGAGCAGTTCTCCATTGGAACCGTCTGCTCGTGTCTGATGCTACCCAAGCACGTGGACAGAGAATGCGTGTGCATTCTGTTCTGGATCTCTAAATGGGGCGAGCTAATTATCATGACATTTGCTGCTTGTTTTCCTACAGACTTATCTCCTTGAACCAGAGAATAGGAAAGTTTGGACTTAGTTCTACATTTAGCCCAATTCCCTGACCATGTCAAAAGCCCACGCATATTTTTTTTCCTTAGGAGAGAAAGAGAAAAGGAAAAATACTAGTTCGTATGAAAGAGAGGCAGTTAGAGTAAATTGTTGAATTAACTACAAAGACAAGAAGGCCTTAGGTAGTGACTCTCAAGCCATCTTCCAATTTGGCGAGCTAAACCTAGGTTGCTTACTTAGCATTCAGAGGTTGCTTCGACCCTTGCTACACAAATTATAGAAAAGTCCAAGTAGAAGGATATTTGTATGCATGTTTATTAAATTTTTGGTATCGATTTCTCCTTGGACAGAGACAATTGACAAACACACAGTAAGCAATATTAATTGGATAGTCATGAATCAATGGGTTGATTTTTAAAAAATTTGTTGACATATAATTTACATATTATCTAGTTCCATGATTTAAGTAGATTAAAAGGAGTTGTGCAGTCATCCCCACCATCACTTTTAGAATATTTTCTTTGTTATCATTCTCATTAATAGCTCCTGACCTCCCCCCAAAACATCTTTTGCCATAATCTTTAGAAACTAATATTTCATTGTCTTTATAGATTTACATGTCCTGGATTTCATATGCAGAAACGTTCTAAAATATCAACAGTGAAACACAACGACACAACAACAAAAAGAACCACCGAAAACCCTCAATTCCTTTTCGTGGGCATTTGGGGCAGTTGTCTGCTCTGCAGTGATTCCTGTTGGGTAGGATGGAATGAAGTGTGTGAAGGTCCCTCCTCGACCCTGGGCTGTACAGCACAGAGAATCTGTGACCTGCTGCTCGTCTGCCCTCAGAATGCAGTGGGAGTCCATTGTGGGCGGGCGGGCTGCTGGGGTTCTTCGTTGAGAAATGCCTTTTACCTCTGGATGCTGTAGGAGTGACCCATGCATGGTAATTCTAGTACAGGAAATCTTGAGGATGTCATGAAGTATACCTTTGTTCTTATAAAAATTGGTTATTGGTAGAGTTTAGGAACTAGTGAAAGAATAGAGTACATTAGGCTTCTTTGAATGAAGACTGTGTTGGAAACAGCTGACAGAATCTGCAGTTCACCCCGAGTGGTTGTCATCTAACATTTTAAACATAGTTTAATTGATATGAAATTCACATATCATCCATTTTCATAATCAAGTCATCACAATCAGTTCTAGTGCCCCCCCAAGCTGCATCCATTATTTGCTCCCCTCCCCCACCCCAGTTAAAACATTGCATCAGGGATTGTCTCCGTGCCTCCAGTCCTCCTGTGCACCATCATCTGGGAAACCCAATGGAAACAATAAAACGCAAGCAAAGCAAAACAAACCAGATTAAATAATAATAATATCAAGAAAACACGAAGAGTTAAAAAAGCAAAGATCACCAGCAATATTTTTTAAAAGCTAGAGAGGAAATTTCTGTCATGGAACAAGTGAGAAATATGAGGGGTACTTCTCCCCAAAACACTCGGAAAAAGCTCCGTGCAGGGAGCTTTCGTAGTACACATTTTCCCAGCCACACAAGCATCGAGCAACTTGCCCTGAGTCAGTGCACCCAATGGTGTCACCTGTCCCCTGATCACAGCGAATTTTTTCATAAAAACGGTTTCACTTGAACTAATTTTTTGTGATGGCTGACTTCAGAGAACAGCATGCGGTTGTGAAATTTGGTTTCCTGCTTGGGAAAATGCCACATAAACTGTTGTGATGTTGAATACCAACAGACAGCACTATGGGAAAAACTCAAGTGTAAGAGTGGTTTTCTCATTTCCCGAAAGGTGAACTACTGATTGATGACAGATCTCATTCTGGATGTCCGTCAGCTTCCTGCACAGACAAAAATGTTGACAGAATTCATGTACTCGTGCTTGAAGACCAACCACACACCACTGAAGAAGAGATTGGGAGTTATCTGGACTCTCTTGGAGAATTTTAACCGAAGATTTGGGAACGAGAACAGTTGCTGCAAAGTTTGTGC
This sequence comes from Tenrec ecaudatus, assembly GCF_050624435.1. Lineage (NCBI taxonomy): Eukaryota > Metazoa > Chordata > Mammalia > Afrosoricida > Tenrecidae > Tenrec > Tenrec ecaudatus. Next base: position 153,581,393 of record NC_134533.1, on the reverse strand, counting down.
CTTGGGTTCTGACTGAGCAGGACAACGTGCGTCCACTGGAAACACGCCAGTTTTTAAAAGAACAGCTCTGAAGTGACCCAGATTCCGCCCCCCCCCCCCCCCCCCCCGCCACCTGCCAAAGCCTTTACTGGTGATGGGGCATGGTGCTATTCTTACGACTCTGAAAGCAAGCACCAATCAAGTCAGCGGAAGACACTATCATCACTGCGCCCCCATAAGCTGGTCAAGTGAAATCAAAGGTCAAGACGATGCTCATTTGTCTTTTTGATTTGAGGGAGCTAGTGCATTTGGAGTTCATTCCACCAGGTCAGACTGTTAATCAAACTTTCTATTTAGAGGTTCTGAAAAGATAGCGTTACAAGTGTGTAACAAAGAGGCCTGATTTGTGGCAGACAGGGGACTGGTTTTGCCACCACAACACTGCATCTGCTCATGAAGCCATCTCAGTGCACCAGTTTTTGGCAGAAAACAGCATGCCTCTCTTGTCCCATGGAGCTCACTCACCTGACCTCACTCTGTGTTTCTGCAAATGAGGGACATGAAAGGACAGCGATTTGATGATGCAGAAGAGGTGAAGAAGACAAGGTGCTGTCAGCTATCCAAACAGATGAGTATGGAAATGTTTCCAAGAGTGGAATCGCATAGTTGACAAATGTATTAAGTGTAATGGAGATTACTTTGAAGGTGCTAAAGTTGTTTTGTAAAATTTTTTTTTAAATACATAGCTTTGAAAACAAATTTTGTTTGTCTGTTTGTAACCCCCTCATATTTAAACCTAGAACAAATTCAGGTTGGGTCAAGAGGGAGGTCATCTGACCATAGTTCCGTTCACTATGACCAAGTTTGCAATAACAGCAAACTGCTAAATAGCAAAGCTGTTTGAGGCCCTCCCTGTGGCCGGAGGGGATCTTTCAGAGGCTCAGTCTGCCTAGATTCTCTGCAGAGGGATTTTGGCTCCCACTGACCTCCATAGCCTTTAACCAATTTAAACTGATACTTGCCCCTTCATCATATTTGAATTTTGTTATTGTCATCTTTACGTCACACAGGCTGATGTGCTTCTTCTATGTGGACTTAATTGATGCTTCCCTTATCTACATTTTTGAATTGCTTTTGTTAATTTTATCTTATACAGATCATTCTTTAAAAAGCATAGTGATAAAGACTGACTTTTTTTTTGACTAGTTATGCTAAACTATTGCTTGGTTTTAAGAACCTTCAGAGAATATTTCTCCTTAAGATTTAAAGATTATCTCTGGGTAATAGTTCCAGCAGTTTGTCCATCCTCCACGATGCCAGAATGTCTGCGATTCACGAGAACTCAGACTTATTCCTCAGATGTTGGGTCTCCACTCAAGTCCTCCCCCAACCCAAGAATGCTTTGTTCTAAGAACTTGGCATTCTGTGATACTCACCTTCCTGACACAATCACTGAAGACAAATGGGTGCATAAGCAAATGTGGTGAAGAAAGCTGATGGTGCCTGGCTATTAAAAGATATAGCGTCTTGGGTCTTAAAGGCTTGAAGTTAAACAAACAACCCTCTTGCAGGGAAGCAACAAAGCCCACATAGAAGACGCATACCAGGCTGTGTGATCACGTGGTGTCAGTGGGTAAAGGGAGACAGTGGACGGTGTAAGAAATAAAAATGATAATTTATAATCTATCAAGGGTCTGCAAGGGTAGGAAGGGAAAAAACAGGAGCTGATGCCAAGGGCTCAAATAGGAAGAAAATGTTTAGAAAAGGATGATGGCAACATATGTACAAATATACTTGATACAATTAATGCATGGATTGTTATAAGAACTGTAAGAGCCCCCAGTAAAATGATTTATTAAAAAATTGAAAAGGTAAATAAAAATGAAAAAACAAACAAACACATTCTGTTCTGCATTTCCCTCCTTTGGATCAAAAGTCTTCTATAAAATTTCTTATCACGATGTGTGTAGTAATGATGCTGGGTACCGTCCCGATCTCATCTCTTGGGAAAGGAAGCAGTCGTTTATAGAGGCAATGAGCCAGACTTCCTGCAGCCTCCTGTTCCTGACTCTCCTCCTTCCTCTGTTGCTCCAACTGAGCAGAGACCAAGTGCTGTGTCCTGGCTGCCTGTTTGTAAGCTTTTTAAAAACCCAAGTACTATGCAATAAACTAAGAGGTAGAACATAAATACTAAACAGGTTATTAAGCAAATTAACTGGGATCTCCCGTGAAATCATGACCGTAAGCCTCCCGACCAAGGAACCAGGTCTTGTGAAATGCAACTACTGTTTTTTGTAGGGATGGTAGTGTTGCTGGTGGTGGTGGAGTCTCGATGTTGTAAGTATGTAAGTCAAAAAGTAGTTCTACAGAACAAAGACATCTTTATGAAACGAAAACATCAAAACCCGAAGCGATTGATTGTATCTTAATATCGCCTCCATGTAGGTCGGACACACTTCTCAAGCTGTTTCCATCCCTTAGTCCTTCTCCAAAGAATTCTGGGGTCTTTGATGTGTACCATGTGGGAGCAGCAGTTTCTGAAACCTCAAGGGACTCAAATCACGTTCCTATGAGCGTTAGGAATAAAATGAAGTCCAAAGGGACAAGATCAGGTTGTAGGGCGATTGGACAGGACCGCCTGCCACCCTCGAAGAACGAGCAACTGCACTGCCAGGCTCACCTCAGCGCGGCCATTCTGGCTTTATTCCAACCGATGCAGTTTGCTATTTTCCTCATTCCTTTTCTCAAAAAGCCCCCGCGATCGTCCTCCTTTCTTAGAGAAAATCTTATCAAAATGCCCCCTTTGGAGTTCCCCCAAACAGTGTCATACCTTCTGAGTTGACTTCCCTACCTTGAATGTAACTGGGCCAGCAAATCTCATTCGAAGCACTATTCCGATTGGATTTTTTCAGGCACCCTAAGGAATCAAAGGTAAATGTATTACTGAGAGTGCTTGTTTGTATCCGCCGACTGATCACAGAAGATGTTCGAGCACCTTTTGTTTGGAACAAACCTGTGTTTGTATGAATTGGAGCCCTAATAGCAGTACTTTAAACATTTTTTTAACTTACCCTCATATATCTATCACAGAACTTACCCTCATATATCTATCACAGAACTCTTGAAATCCAACTGTTTATATATGTACAACTTATCGACAGCAATTACAATAGTTGATTGTACAACGCTACCTTTAATCAATGTGATTTTCCATCATCTTTGATAAATATGGATCTCTTATCCATTTGCCTTTTTTGATGAGATGAAAAGATAATGGGATTTCCCCACCACCTTTTGAAGTTCTTTCGTATTTTTTCTTTTGTAATTGATTTATTTCACTCGGCATAATGTAGTCAAACTCAGTGCATGCCGTGGCTTGTTTCAATACTCCGATTTTCCAACCAGCTCAGTAGCATTTTGGCAGATGCATGCATCACACCTCGTGTATCGTTTGCCTGTGAATGGGCATTTAGGGTGTCTTCACCTTTTGTAACTAGTGCTGCCGTGAACATTGGTGTCGATGTCCCTCTAATCTGTGCTTTCAAGTCCTTTTGGTCCATACCCAGGAGTGGCACTGTTGTTGCATCTTCTCGTACTTGATGCTTTTTATCTGAACCGACATGTAGGGCTTAGGAAATAATTTAGAGGGCAAGAACAGGAATCCGACCTTGCCACTGACATTGATTATTGTGTGATCTTAGGGAGGCTACTTATGGTAGCTTCTTTGTGCCTTGGTACACTGTGCTATCTAGTAGAATAACAACTGTATCCACCTCTTGGGGGGGGGATTTTGCTTATTAAATGAATGTCGGCATGCCAGGCATTGTGATTACTATGTTGTACGTACATACTAAGTGCTTAATAAATGTGAGCTCTTTTTCATTATTGTGTGAGTGCCTTCACTCTTCTCGTTCCTGGGGAAAATGATGTGATCTATTTTTCAGCAGGCCGCCCTTCAGCATCGGGTGAGGCTTTGAATTAGTGGTTGTGCTTAGAGTTTTGGCTGAGCTAAACAGGATTAATTCTGGCCTACTGTTTAGTAACTTTTCTGCCAGAAAATCAGTCAATTTTGTTTTGAGGGTTTTGTGTGAATATTCTGTAAACAGGATCCAGATGCCCTAAACTTGAAGACCTATCAAGAATTGCATTTCTTCTCCCCTGTTTGAATTTTAATCACACCCCATCATTGTTTATTACTTAGAGATGAGCCAGCACAGACAACTCAGGGATGATGATCAGGCAGTCTCCTTGCCTACTGCCGATCTCGACCCGACTGTTCCTGCTCAGCTCTTTGGTTTCATCTCTACTGAACGTGAACGGCGGGGTTGGGGACTAGTTTCGGAGATGACTGCAAGGTCCTGGGAAAGCCGATGGGCCTGGCTAGAGTAAGGTGGGCCTGCCCTTGCTCTCCCGTGCTGGGGAGGAGGTCACACAGACGGTACTGGCTGTGAAACAGGCTGCCAGTTTACTGGGGGGGAGTGTTTGCAGGCTCCAGATAAAAGCACAGGTTAGCTATTTAGCCCCTGACTGCCGTCTTCCCCAGTTACTGAGGTCACAGGTCACTTTAACTAGACTTGCTCTTTTGTCTTCGGTGCCACGGTCCATGATAGTGAAGGACATCTGTCTGGCTATTCATGAGCTGAATGCCCTTTCAACCAGATACACTGTCTGGATTTTTAGAATGGAGTTTTTCATCAGTTTATTCAATATTTATTATCTAACTTTTGTAAGATGCTAAATGATATACATGTATAGCATGTAATCATATGTAATTTAAAATGTAACTCTTCTTTTTTTGGGGGTGGTGTAACTAATGTTATGCATTTGAGTGGAATTTATTTGCTTGCCCAGAGTTACCATCCTTTGTTCCTTCATGTTTCCCCTGGATCTTGTTCTAATCTTGTGACAGCCAGCCAGACCCTTGGATCATTCACCTCTACAGATGCCTCTCTTTTTTTGCCCAGAAGTTTTATTCGTTTTAGTTGTATGTACGAGAATGGACACGTAGGGAATACAGAAATCTTTTGACAATGATGTTGCATGACATTATAACATTAATTAAATAATAGGAAACAGAGCTTGTATAATCTGGGAAGCTAGAGGCTTTCAGAGTATGCACATGGAAATCTGCCCAAATCATTTACAGAGTCGGAGGTGGCTGGAAGGTGAGGATTCCTTAAATACAAATTCACACGCCAAGAGGACACGCCAGAAGAATCGCAGTAGCAGCCCCAAGGAAAGCCACAGCTTGCTGTTTAGGAAATAAAGAGAACGAGCTTTGTTGACGAGTTTACCTGTCTACAGGTCCGGGGGCAGAAAGCAGCAGTCTAAAAGAAACAGAGCGTAGCTTTTGCGTCTGCCATGCTTTCAGTTAGCTCTTTGTGGGGGCGGCTGCTGATGGAGCGTGTGTGCCTGTTATGCGCACCAAATCTATGTCACAGGGAAGACTGCAGCCCAGGATCAGACAGAAAGTATCAAACCATTAAGTTCCTTACAGTTTACCTAGGAAATGTCAATGGACCCTGTGAGGTAGAAAACTAGGGCAAATGTAACTCCTCCAAATTTAGGTGGAGAAATACCTCAAGTAGTTCTTCCAGAGACCCAAGCAAAGGACCACATAAAGTAACTCATTTCACCACAGCAGCCAATCAGAGTGACCCTCTGACCTAGGACACATTAGTCCTAGCCCATCCTCGCTTTTAAGGATACTTTTTACATTTTGGTTTAAATTTAAAAGCTTAGACTATATATTTAACTAAAAATCTTAGCCCTGAATCAGATTTAGGTGGAAAAAAAAATCTCAGATTTTTTTCATGCCACTGAAAGGTTAAATTGTTCTAGCTATAACATTGAAACTAAAGTTAGGCAAATCGCACAGAGCAATTTATCTCAGGTGAATTAATGTTGGTGGTTATTGCTGTTTTAATGTGAAATTCACTAGGATTGACAGTTTCATAAAATTCAATGAAAATGAATTATAGGAAAATAAAAAAGGCAAATTACAACAAATAAATTATGGAATTACTGAAAATTATAATAATAATAAAAAACCCCAAAATCAAGATATAAAAATTTTAAGTTCCTCTTCACGAGGATTTGATTTATTCAGTTTGAAGACTCAGGATTATATATATTCCCTGTGTTTCCAGTTCCTATCTATACCGGTGTACATCCTCTGGTCTAGCCAGATTTGTAAGGTAGAATTGGGATCATGATAGTTGGGGGAGGAAGCATTTAAGAACGAGAGGAAAGTTGCATGGTTCATCGTTGCTACTCTGCACCCTGACTGGCTCGTCTCCTCCCTGAGACCCTTCCGTAAGGGGATGTACAATAGCCTACAGATGGGCTTTGGGTTGGTCTCCAGTCCGCACTCCCCCTCATTCACAATTATGTGATTTGTTGTTCTGATGATACCTGATACCTGATCCCTTCGACACCTTGTCGTCACACAGGCTGGTGTGCTTCTTCCATGTGGGCTTTGTTGCTTCTGAGCTAGATGGCCGCTTGTTTACCTTCAAGCCTTTAAGACCCCAGACTCTGTATCTTTTGATAGCCGGGCACCATCAGCTTTCTTCAGATTGTAGCCTTTTCTAATGATCCTGTTAGAACAACAAACAGGCATTTGATGAAGGCATAACTTTTAGCCAGTAGCCCCTTAATTACATGTTTGATTTTAGGTTACAAAACAAAAAAAAAAAGAAAGGAAGTTAGGAATACACCACTATAGAATATCTTTTCTTTATTCCTTGATTTATTAATCAACTGTTATTGAGTGTTTACTGGGGGATATAACAGTAAAACAACAACAGCAACAAATGTTCCTTATGGAACTTGTGTTCTCTTGAAAGGAAAAAACCTTCCAAAACCCAAACTCACTCCTAGAGAGTTGATTCCAACTCACAGTGACCCTGTAGACAGAGTAGAACTGCCCTGTGGGTTCCTTACCTTTCCCCCACAGAGAAGCTGGAGGTTTCAAACTGCTGACTTTGCAGTAAGCAGCCTGATACACAGCCCAGTATGCTAGCAGGGCTTCTTTTCTAGTGGGAAAGACAGAAGATACCTATGTTTATAGCAATGTACAAGAGCCCCAGTGATCCAGTGGTTATGTACTTGTCTGCTAACTGATGGGCTAGTAGTTTAAACCCACCGGGTCCTCAGAAGAAAGATGTGACAGTCTATTTTTAAAGCAGTTCTAGGGGGTCTGTTCTAGGGGGTCACTGTGAGTTGGAATCAACTCGACAGCAATGGATTTTTCAGTTTTGTTTGGATATATACCTCTAAAGGAGCCCTTGCTGTAGAAGTTAAAAGTTGGGCTGCAATCCACAAGGTCAGCAGTTCAAAACCATCAGCCACTCCTTTGGGAGAAGACAGGCTTTCTATTCCCTTAAAGAATTACAGCCTCAGAAACCCACAGGGGCAGTCCTGACCTTTCTATAGGGTCGCTGTGAATCAGCAGACTCAATGGCAGTGAGAGATCTACCTCTATAAATAGATGTGTTTATTTTCATGTTAGATAAACATTCTTTAAGAAAAAGAAAGATAAACTAGAGAAAGCATAGTACCTTACGACTAAATTCAGTGTTCAAGAAACATATTACTCCTGTGTAATGGCATGCTATTCAAAATACTAGGATCAAAAGAAGACCATTTCCACGCGCAGTGCTCTGATGTATGTGACAAGGTGGGCGCCTGCATGGAAGAGAGCTCCAGCACCTTTGTCAGTGATCATATAATGCACTCTCCACATTCAGGATGACCCTCATTTCTTCCATGTCTCGGGCCCTTTCCCTTTCTTCCGTAGAACTGACCATGGTAAAAGGAGAGTTTTTCATACTCAGAAAAGAACTAACTCTAGAAATATTTCATGTTAGACTGTTGCCCCCACTGGCAATATTGGCAGTGGGAGTGAGTCTTTTTTCTTCTTCTTTCTTTCCTGGAAATGATTTTAGTATATGATTTCCTAAGTGGAAGAGGGTAAAAAGTTCAGCCCAGGAAAATGGCAAATTTCAAATGAACTTTTTTATTAACATCAAAAATCCCAACAGGGGATTACTTTCCTAATGAGATTGCTTGGTGCATTCATATTATTACAGAACATGGTCAAGCTGTCCTATTCGTTGACTAAAAGAACATTCCTGTTATCAGAATAAAACTTCAAGAAAAACTTCCATCCTTTTCTGTTTTAAAATCTGTATCAGAATTTCTTTTTTTCTTTTTCAAAAAACTATCTTTAAAGGGAGCTCATAAAAATCTTTTGTGTCCAAGCATTAAAAAAAAAGTCTGCATGGGTATGGAGACTTTATATAAATTAAACAAACTTCCCTGGAATCTATTCTGACTCATAGTGACCCTGTAAATCTATACAGGAGTAGACAGCTTCATTTTCTCCCTCAGAGCAGCTGGTGGGTTTGAACCTCTGACTTTGCGATTTAGCAGTTCACCTCTTACTGGCCAGCACCATCAAGTCTCCCCGGGCATCACATTTCAAACAAACAAACAACAAACCCCTCATCGCCACTGAGTCGATTCCATCTCATGGCTATCTTTTAGGACAGAGTAGAAGTGCCCTTGTTGGTTTTCAAGACTGTAAATCTTCACAGGAGTAGAAAGTCTAATTTTTCTTCCCCCCATATAACTGTCTTAGGCCTGGTCATCTCAGAATGCAGAATAGAATCACTTCTCGGCCTTTTGGCTACTAAGATCAAGTGTAGAATCGAAAGCACAGAATTGTATTTTCAAAACTGTATTTTGGACTAGGAAGTATTAAATCTCCAAAGATAAACTGCTTTACAGTTGCTTAGTTCATAGACTGATGGCTCTTGACTAGGTAATGGATACTTGATTCACTTCTGCTGAATAATTCCAAGTTGGGGCAATTGACTTAAAGAAACGTGACTCTTTTGTTGTTGTGCTAGAGACAGAAGGAATAGGGTGTGCCATGTGGATTGGCACAGGGCACTTTGTGAGTGAGTATGCATCTAATAGCCCTGTAGTTTCCACCTGTAGCTCTCAGTGGCTGGAATACTTCTACCATTCTTGTCTTTAAAATAAAAAGAAATCATTTTATTAGGGGCTCATACAACTCTTATCATAATCCATACATACGTCAATTGTGTAAAGCACATCTGAACATGCATTGCCCTCATCATTCTCAAAACATTTACTTTCCACTTAAGTCCCTGACATCAGGTCCTCATTTTTCCATGTGGGCTTTGTTGCTTCTGAACTAGATGACCACTTGTTTACTTTCAAGCCTTTAAGACCCCAGATGCTATACCTTTTGATAGCCGGGCACCATTAGCTTTCTTCGCCACATTTGCTTATGCATCCATTTGTCTTCAGTGATCGTATAATGGAAGTGTGCACCCAATGATATGATTTTTTGTTCTTTGATGCCTGAAAACTAATCACTTCGGCACCTCATGATTACACAGGCTGGTGTGTCCTTCCATCTGGGCTTTGTTGCTTCTGAGTTAGATGGCCGTTTGTTTACCCTCAAGCTTTTAAGACCCCAGACACTACATCTTTTGATAGCCTGGCACCATCATCTTTCTTCAACACATTTGCTTATTCACCTGCTTTGTCTTCAGCAGTTGTGTTGGGAAGGTGAGCATCATAGAATGCCAATTTAATAGAAGAAAGTATTCTTGCATTGAAGGAGTACTTGAGTGGAGGACCAATGTCCTTCTGCTACCTTAACACTAAGCCTATAAATATAGGCACATAGATCTATTTCCCCATCTTCATATATAAATATATTTACATATGTACATGTCTTTATCTAGACCTCTATAAATGCCCTTTACCTCCCAGCTCTTTCATGTATTTCCCTTGACTTTCCTCCTGTCCCACTATCATGCTCAGTCCCCACCTGGGTTTTAGCATTTCCTCTTGGTTACATTACCCTTGATCATGCCCTACCGGGCCTCCCACACCCACCCCACCACCAATTTGGGTCACTTGTTGTTCCCTTGTCCCTGGGTTTGTTAACACCACTTCCTTTCCCCCCACTTCCCCCTATTCCATGTCCCCCTGGAACTGTCGGTCCCATTGTTTTTCCTCCAGATTGTTCATTCAGCCTATCTTATTTAGACAGATGTACAAAACAAGGCAGAGCAAAACCAAGCAACAATGTACAATAAAACAACAACACATCACTGACAAAGAACAAAACAAAACAAAACACAACGAGACAGAAAAGCTTGTAGTTAGTTCAAGGATCGTTTGTTGGCCTTTAGGAGTGTTTTCCAGTCCAGTCTGTTGGGGCACCAAGCCCTGGCCCCAAAGTCAACCTCCAGCATTCCCTGGGGACCTTGCCGCTCCATTCCCTTGCTGTTCCGCTGCACTCTCCCAGTGCTTTGCCTCCACGTGGCGGGATCAGATCGGGCGCAATCCCCACACTGTGGGTGCTGTCCCCCGCAGGGCCATGGGTCAGTGAGGGGCGTCATGTCTCATAGTGGGGTTGGCCATGTGGTGCTCTCTGTGGCCTGGCTGCTCTAATTCACCCTGGTCTTTTCAGACACAGTAAGTAGCGTTTGCTGACATGGCCCCTACAAGGCACTGTTTCACTTTTTTGACAGTGCTGGTGACCCGTGTGTGACCGCCGAGGCCGCCCTGCCTGAGTCAAGCTGCCCCGTGTCTTAAGCTTAGAACTTGGGATTTTACTCATATTTGAATTTTGAGAACAGAGGGGTGGATACATACATCAGAAATATTTCCATGAAACAAACCTAGGTGATTACTTTTACATTCCTGAGTTGAGTTCTTTAAAACAAGAAGGAGTCCTTCTTGTCACGTGTTCACCCAGCCCTGGACTTGTTTCGATGTCCAGCAGTGGTGATGATTGCATAAATGCGGACAGATACTCCTGAATAAGTCACCGGAAGTTTCTCCTATCACTGGAATAGCACGGGTGCATAGTGCAAATGTCCTCTGAGATTGAAGGAAGGTGCAGTCCTATTTGGTGCTTTCAAAATGTTCAGATCGGGGTTGTAGGGTTGAACTCTGTTTACATTATCCTAGTTGTGCTAGATTACACTACTTCAACAGTAATTGGAGTGTTGAGTCTGTCGTGACATTCTCAGTATCTTGCAGAGTGCGATGGCATTTTCCTTCTGTTTATCAACCTGGTCTGTTGACCTCCAGGGAAGCCGCCTGGTGGGCTAACAACTCAGTATGTTGCATATCCTGCACTGAATGCTGTTGCAACCCAAGGCAGGGTGAGGCGAGTTCAGGGAAGGCTTGTTCAGCCCGTGGACGTTGACTTCTACGGCCGCAGCAATGCAGTTTATTTTAAAGTCCTGTTGCTCCAAGTGCACATGTCATGTTTAAACACGTATTTCTTCCTTGAATTGGGTAGTGATTCTATCAGCATGCAGGGTGTGTTTTAACCAGTAATGCGCAAGAACAGTTTTCTAATAATTTATTTAGGTATTTAAGCTCTTGATTCTGGCCCCGTTTCTTATGGTCAGCTAGGGTGTTTAGGAAAATTTACAGCAGATGTGTTTAAGGTTTATAATGCACTATTTTGAGGGACATCTTTTCTGACTCTCTGGCTACACTCTTGTGATTTTACCAGGCAAAGGTGAAATAAGTGTGAACCAGTTTCAGAATAAATTTGTTTCAGAATGTGGTTGCTGTTGTTTTCAGTTGTCTTAGAGTGGCTTCAACTCATGGCGACCTCGTGTGCAGTGGAATGAAACCCTGCTGGCCCGGGACCACCTTACAATCATCGTTAACGCTCAAGTCTATTGTGCAGCCAATATATATTTAGATTGCCTGCCAACCTCGGGGGTTCTTCTTGTAGCACCGTACTGATATGATTCTGGTGTGATCCTGGGTTTTCCTGATGAATTCTGAAGAACAGAAACAGTTGCTGTTAGAGATTTGTCCATCAAACAATTCATGAATCAGCCAACACACAGCATAGACAGAGTGTTTCAAAAAGGGGGTGGGGGAGAAATATTGGGGTTTTATAATCTGAGAAGAAAGTTATGGGGGTTACAGCAGTTTAAGCCAGTGTTCTAGATAGTTCTTTCCTTTTTAGACACATGCTTTATTAAGGAGGGGGATGACCCAGGCCTTGCAGGTATCTGGTTTGCGGTTTCTCGGTGCCTGTTAGTCCAGAATATGCTGTTGATGTTGCTGTTCGGTGCCATCCAGGTAGTTGTGACCCACAAAGACCTTCTGCACAGCAGCAGGAAACTGCCCAGGCCCAGTTCTTCCTATGTGTCAGCCCAGAGTTGCAGCCACTGTCTCCGTCCATCTTGTCCATCTTCCTCTTTTGTGCTGCCCCTCCACCTTACCAGGCATGATGTTCTTCTCCAGGGACTGGCGTCTTCCCACACCATGTCCAAAGTTTGTAAAAAGAAGTCTCACTGTCCTGCCCTCTCAGGGGCACTTTGGCCATACTTCTTCCAAGACAGACTTGTCTTTTTAGCAGCTCATGATACTTTCAATAGTTTTTTTCCAGCACCACAAATCAAATGCACCCGTTCTTTATTCAGTGCCCAACTTCCACACGCATGTGAGGCAGTTGAAAATATCATAGTTTGGGTCAGGGGCCCCTTAGTCCCCAGAATGACATCCTCGCTTTTCAGCGCTCTCAAGAGGACTTTAATTATTTATTTATTAATCATTTTATTAGGGGCTCATACAACTCTTATCACAATCCATACATACATTCATTGTGTCAAGCACATCTGTACATTCATTGCCTTCATCATTCTCAAAACATTTGCTCTCCACCCAAGCCCCTGGCATCAGCTCCTCATTTTCCTCTCCCTCCCTGCTCCCACTTCCCTCACAAACCCTTGACAATTTACAAATTATTATTTTGTTATCTCTAACACTGTACAATGACTTCCTTCACCCACTTTTCTGTTGTCCGTCCCCCTCAAGAGGTCTTGTACAGCAGATTGACCGACTGCAACTTGTCTTTTGATCGCGTGACTGCTGCTTCTATGAGCATTGATTGTGGATCCAAGCAAGACAAAATTCTGGACAACTGCAATCTTTTTTCCATTTATCATGCTGTTACTTATTGATCCAGTTGTGAGAATTTTGGTCTTCTTTATATTGAGTCGTAGTTTGGAATATAGGTGCTAAAAATGCAGGATGTTGACTACATATAATTCTAAAGCAACACGTTGGTATTTGCTCTAACAGTTGGATTATATACTGTTTTAAACTTGTGCTCTGTGAAGCTGGGCATCAGCTCCAGTCCTTACACAAGTGCCTCCATATTGTTTTTCAGTTTCTACAGTTTTCGTTGGTTCATTCTTGGAAGTAGGTCACCAGCCTTTTCTTCCTAGTTTGTTTTCTTTTGAAAGCTCTAACGAAACTGTTGGCCACGGATGACCCTGCTGGTGTTTGAAACATCAATGGCATAGCTATCTTCTGGCATCATGGAAACATAGAATCCACCACAGGATGGTAAACTGACCGGTGGGTTGGGGGGGCCAGAATTTTAGGGTTAGGTAAGTAAAATCTAGAATAAGACATGGATTTTTCTTCTTGAAAATGAGCGGTTTTGTTTTGATGACTGTATTAATTATCTAGTGCTGTTATGACAGAATTATCACAAGTGGTGGGTTTCCAATTCCTTTATACTCTCCAGGCTGTACTTAAAGTATTCCCTCAACCAACTGTGCGCATTCTCACTAGATGGATAGCTTCTTACCTTTCAGGAAGTGTGTGTGTGTGTGTGCGCGTGCACATGCACACGTGTTAGAGTGTATAATTCTTTCTGAATTTAGACATGATCAGCAAATCATTTTTGTCGTAGCTAGGCCTTTTATTCTGGCCTTCTCGACCACCCACCACCCATCCCTCCCGGGGTTAATTCTTTAGAAAACCTGACAGTAAATCAAGGCACCTGATTATCATGGTGGTTGGAACATGTGGCTGCCAACCGAAAGGCTGGTGGTGTGTATTGCCCCGCCACCCCGTGGCAGTCTGTCTCTGCAAAGACCCACAGCCCAGGGAGCTCCATGGGGCGGTGAGGGCCACTGTGAGCTGCCGCCAGCTCCCTGACAGCGAGTTTGGTTTGGCTTTATAACACATCTGCAAATCTGCCCAGATGATGTATGTAAATTGTGCTTCAAAGACATTTTCATTTATCCTCTCAGATTTGGATTTTCCTACGGTTTAGAAGAATGACTTTATGCTCATAGTGCAGTGAATTGGCATAGCAGCTCCCCTCAAATGCCACAGTAGACGACCATGAACAAAGCCTTTGTGTGGTTACTCAGTGATGTTTACATGGCATTTGTCTTTCTCTTTAAAGGGAGGCTGATGATATTAAGACAGGGGTTGGAATTAGGACAGTATTTGAAAAGTAAACCTGAGGGATTTCCCAGGCATGTTTTTCTCCTATGTGGAGAGATGTGATGCTTGTTAGTTAGCATGCTGGTTACTTAACAAAAACACCTGCCACAGAAATAAGGGGCCTGCTTTAAATGTCATACAACTTGGTTCCCAAGTGGCTGCTGCTGGAAGATGCCCAGGCCTGCTTCAGCACAGCAGGTGGTCAGGGGAGCCTTCAGCCTCTGTGAGACTCTGAGTCTGAAAGCAAACGGTTTTGGCAGAAGGAGGCGGGGGCTTTGTTTTTAGGGAAAATGTGATCTGTCGCTTGCCTTTTAAAATTCTTGACTCTTGGAGGAAACCCTTAAAGGTACACAGAATGGCGATGTATGGTTTACCCCACATCCTCTGTGACTCCTCGTTGAACTCTTTCAATTGTTTGTGACACAAAGGGATCAGCTCCCTAAATTAGCTGGTGAAGGAGCTTAAGGAGCTCACAGATCAGAAACGTGGTTGTGTGTGTGTGTGTGTGTGTGTGTGACAAATTTGTTGGCATTCAGAGCAGACGCCTCCTTTTTGTGATTTGGGTGAAAGTCTGCAGAGCATCTGGTTTTCCATTCAGCGATTCATACACGTTTTGTTTTGGGACATCAATGCCAATCCCTGTAATGTAACAGCACTTGTTCAAGTTCCTTGCGATGTTCACTCTTTCCATTTGTCCTCCTTTCCTGCCTCCTGAGCGCGATCCTTGGCAAATGGTGCCCTAAATGAGCAAAAACACAAGCAAGAGGTACGTGGAAAAGCACATTTGGGAAAACAGATGAGACCTAACTATCTCACTGAATATGTATTCTTTGCTTCCTGTGCTTTAGTATCTGCGGAATCATCTTCCTGTGTTAGTAATGTACTAAAAAAACCCTCTGCTCTAAGATATACCATGTGTGGATGGTTTTAACAAACAGGAAGCTATTTTCTCACCATTCAGGAGGCTAGAGGTCTGAATTCAGAGGACAAGCTCTGTGGGAGGGAAGGCTTTTTCTCTCACTGTCTCCTGGTCCTAAGGGGTCCAAAGACTGCTCCTACTACCAGTGCTTCCTTCGTGGTAGCACTAGGGTCGTCCGTCTGTCTCTGCTTGTTTCCCGTGGCCTTCATTTCCTGGAAGATGAAAGGCGATGCAGGCCACACTCTAGGGAAACTCTGCTTACCTGGGACCAGGGCTGTGACCAGAGTGAAGGTTTTATATCCAATCCGCATCCTCTCCTACCCATAGAAGTGCTATACCATTCCCAAAGCTGAGCATCTCTATGAGAGCTGATAGTCTCCACCGTCTCCCGAGGAGTGGCTGCTGGGTTTGTACCCCTAGTCTGCCTGACAGTGCCTCCAGGGCTCCATTTCTCTACCCCCCTACCCCAAACAAACCCCAAATTCACTGCCGTCAAGTCAATGGTGACTCATAGCTACCCTATAGGACAGGGTAGAACTGCCCCTGTGTGTTTCCAAGACTGTCAATCTTTACAGGAGTAGAAAGCGCCATTGTTCTCCCTTGGGGCAGCTGGGGGTTTCAAACTGCTGACCCTACAGTTAGCAGCCTAATGCATAACCACTGCCACCAGGGCTCCTTAAGTGCCCACTGATTCTCTGTGCCTGGGAAACTGATTGGCACCCACTGACCACGTGGTAATCAGGTAAGTTGAGCAGGAATGGTGCCTGGAGCAGTGATTTCCAAACTTCAATTGGCCTTGAGATGATCAAGGAGAACTTTACCGTGTGGGGTTCCCAACCCCAGGGGTCTGAGGAGTCGGAATTTAAAGGAAGCTATGACCTCAGGAGGTTTGCTTTGCCTTAGGTTCTCCCTTTACGCGTCCTCCCAGCTCTGTGCACATGAGCGTATACACTGTAAGAGTATTTCTCTCTGGCCTAACACAATAAGCATCTCAGCCCTTTGAAATTAGACTGTACTATGAACACTTACTTAAACATGCACAGTAGAAATGTTTTTATGGTCTGATGTGACAATTCTTGTAGAACTAAGAAAATCTATTGCACAGGCTTCAGGAAAGGTTAAACTTTCCCAGTGTAATTGAACGTATTTCTCGTTTCCTGTGTCTGCGGCTCAAGAAACAGTCAAGAACATTGGGGTGAAAGGAGATTTTGCTTATTAAGGACAAGTATTAGGCTCTAATTTCAGACATAGTAGGCAGAATACTTGTAATCCATTTAAAATAATTAGCTATCATAGCACATTCAGAGTGTGTGCATGTGTACACGCATGTATGCACACATATACACACGCAGACACACACAGAGGCTTAGAGTCAGAACAGTAGAAAATATATCAAGGATTTTTATTGTGACCTTGTGGGGCCAGGCTTCAATTCTGTCTCCTTTGAAGTCCCTGTCTCAATCCTGCTTATATTAGTCCTTACTGTTTATATCATCTTCTGTTCTACAGTGGCTTTTCTTCTATTTTTATTTAAAAAAAAATCACCTTACTGGGGGCTCATACAGCTCTTATCACAATGCATCCATATATCCATTGTGTGAAGCACATTTGTTGCCATCATCATTTTATAAACATTTTCTTTCTACTCGAACCCTTGGTATCAGCTCTGCAGTGACTTTTCACGAAGTACTTATCAATCTTATTATTCCCGTGAAGTAGTATAATGATGACTGACAAATTTCTAAAGGCTAGACCTGGAATCTTATAGAACCACAATCTTTGGTGAAAGCTCAGTGGCAGTTCACGAGTGAATTCTTACAGGATACCTGAGTTTAGTCCCCTGCCAGTGCACCTCACGTATAGCTATTGCCATTTGTGAATGTAGGTTATGCAGTTCCGGGCTTCTGAATGGGATTTAGCAGCGCTTCCAGACTAATACAGGCGAGGAAGCAAGGACTGGCAGCATACTTCTGGAAATCAGCCAATGAAAACTCCTTGGATTTCCAGTACTACTGTTCCTGAGGTCATCGCCATGAATTGCAGGCCAACTACATGGCTGCCCACAACGCCAGTATCTGGAACACACCTGACTGTTTTTTTTTTAAGAGGTCACAAAACAGAGGCCAAGCCTGTTTAAAGGACTTGCCAGGGACCAGCCAGTTAGTGGCGAATGTAGGCCTGAAGGCAGATATCACACCTGATGAAATGGAAAGACCCTGATCGTGGGCCACAGCACCTGCTTCCTGCCCTGGCTCTGCCGCTGACCAGCAGGCCTGCTCCTTTCTTTGCATCTGCCCCGTCCACTCTGCAGTGAGAAGTTGCTAGGATCCCGACTGACTCCCCAAAGACAGTATCAGCAATGCGAGAGACTGATCTAAACTCTGGATGCACAGGAGGCTCCCTGGGAAGCTTCACTCAACCAGCTAACAAACTGGCGCCCAGCCTCTCCTTGACAGGTCTCTATTTCCTTGGCATGGGCTCGGGTCTGGGGGAGTAGTACTTTAAAGAAAGTCTCCCAGAGATTTTTAAAAAATCATTTTATTGGGGGCTCATGCAATTCTTATCACAATCCATACATTCATCCATTGTGTCAAGAACATAGGTACATTTGTTGCCATCATCATTCTCAAAACATTTGACTTCTACTTGAGCCCTTAATATCTGCTGCTCATTTCCCTCTTCCTCCCCACTCCCCCCTACCTCATGAACCCTTCATAATTCATACATTGTTATTATTTTGTCATATATTACACTGTCCGATGTCTCCCCCCACCCTCTTCTTTGCTGTCCCTCCCCCAGGGAAGAGGCTATACGTAGATTCCTGTAATCAGTTCCCCCTTTCCACCCCACATTCTCTCCACCTTCCAGGCATCGCCACTCTCACCACTGGTCCTGAAGGAGTCATCTGTCCTGGATTCCTTGTGTTTCCAGTTGCTCTCTGTACACCCTCTGGTCTAGCCAGATTTGTAAGGGAGAATTGGGATCATGATAGTGGGGGGAGGGGGGAATAGCCAGAGTAGAGAATTATTTTAAAAACTTTATTGGATGACAGTGTTCTCTATAATAAAGGTCCATATTTCCCATGTCTTGGAATTTCTGCCTCCAGCTATCCAGTACAGAGTTGTACTCAGAATAAGTGATGGAACAGGGTGTCTGGCATTATAACAAATTATGCTGGGGAATGGTGACAGAGCAATTGCTGATCTGCTCTTGAGGCGGAATATGCTATACTTATTAGATGGAACAGTTAAACGTGGAATAAAAACTTAATTCCCTCTCCGATGAGATAGTATCAACACTATCTCTATGGGTTTCTGTGAGGAGCCCTGGTTGGGTGGCGGTTACCAGTTGGGCTGTGATTGCCAGGGAGACGGTTTGAAACCACCAGCAGCCCCTCTGGAGAAAAGCTGGACTTTCTACTCCTGTAAGCGTTCCCGTCTCAGAAACTCACAAGGGGTCACTGTGAGTCAGTGTCGTTGACGGGACGACCGTGAGTCATGGACTTCTGTCAGCGTAAATGAACTCAGCTGAGCAAGATCCTTATGGATTTCAGTTGCGTCCCACTGGTTTCCCAAGGTGAACAGCTAGGGAACGGACAGAGCTGCTGAGTGTGAAACACAGCTCATGAAAGACGAAAGTGGTAGGTGGGAAGGTTTTAATAAAATAGCAAAGAGGCTCTAGCATGCTCCCTATTACTCACTCATTCATTTCACGCCTTCTTTGGCTTAGATCCTCTCCGATGAATTTGTCAGTTTTGCAGTTCTATCTGCACACATGTTTGCAAACAAGTTCCACAATGCTATTGCTCGGCAATTAGTTTAAAATTTTTTAAAAGGATTTCTAACAACCTTATCTCCTCCACAGGACTGATTTAAGCAATGAAACGAACAAAGAAAATCAATGAGCTCCACGTTGTCTGTCCTTCCCTGGGAAGGACCACAATGTAATGAAGGGGAGCCCACAAGGTTGTTTGTGAGCACATTTATTCATAAGCTGATGCCATTGGACTTTAAGGCTCAGTCACTGGAGAAAGAGCCCTTCATGGAAAGGAATTCCTTGTACAGAGCAGTTATGTATTATAAAAAGGTCTTTTAAGCAAGTCATATCTGTCATCAAACTTCCAGTTATTGATCGTGTTCCCCCCCCCCCCCCCGTTAGAGTTATTCTAACAGGCGCTTGAATGAGCTAGAATCTCTTACTATTGAAAAACAAAGGCATACTCATGAACCCTAGATCAATTCTTTTATTGTTGCTGAGAATTTAGAGGTTGAGGAAAACTTCCCCAAACCAAACAAACCACTGCCATCAGGTAGATTCAGATGCAGAGTAGTTCTAGGGGGTTTCTGAGGCTGTACGTCTTTTTAGGAGGAGACAGCCTTATCTTAGTCCCGAGGAACAGCTGATGGTTTCGAGCTGAGGCTTTTGTGGTCGATGGTTCAATGCCGGCTCGCAGCACCGCCAGAGCTGCGGTTTGAGGAAAGAAGTGTCCTAAGGGATTCTGAAGTCCGCATGAGCAGGTAGTGATGCGCTGCGGAGCAGAACTCCCCTTGTGCTGCCCCCTCCTCTCCGGAAGCAGTGCACAGCCTTGCGCTCCGCCCTCAGTGCCCATCACCAAGTTTCCTCAGTCCCCACCATGGGTGGACCCTCAGGATGTGTTCTAGGAGAATAAAAAAAACGTATTGTTTATGTCTCCTCTGATGATTTTAAGAAGCCTACCTTTCCTCCCTACTTGTATTATTTGAAAAGATTTTAGAAGCTAATCCTCTTCAGTCACTCCAATGTACTCTAATCTGTGGAAGCTGACAAGAAATCAATGAATATTTTCATGTACCATCTTTGCCAGAAAGATTCTTTTAGCAAAGGATTAAACTGCTCTGTATTTTTGCCCGTTAAAACACAATTTGGCGATCAGATTTGTGCACAAAAGAACGCAAGTGGTGTTCTTGTACGACCTTACCTCAGGCATAGACACTGTCCCAAGGTGACCTTTGGAGCAGCAAAAGAAAAGGGCACCCTCTCTGCTTATTTCTACTCGGGTGATTTTGCTTTGGAGACCCTTTCAAAGGCCAAAACAAAACTCTAATCTATTGCCATTGAGTCCACTCCAGTGTTTTATTAGGAAATATGTATGTGTGTATACAGCCATAATGAATGCCTGGGCAGGGCAGTGGTTAATTACGTGAAGATTTGTGTCTGTGCAGCGGGTCTTGGAGAAAAGCCTGCTCTAGTTCCCACAACCCTACGGTGAACTGCTCTACACTGATGCACACATGGGTTCGACGTGATGACATGTGGTTGGGATTTTTATACACACATATGCAAACATACAAGTAAATGCACACAGATACATATGCATTTATGTGTATAAAACGTGTGCATAGCTGTTTCTTTTTACTTGCTCTGTTTTCCCCTTCCCATTCTACTAACTTAAACGATATCGGGAGAAATACCATTCCCTTATCCGTTCCGCTAAGTTCTCACACTGGTGCAGCTAACCAATTTCATTCCTTCTTGTCTCATTCCTTCTTGTCTCTCCTTTTGTAATTATTAGCCAATGTTTGAATACATTGAAAACTTTCTCTTTCCCACCTAAAAGGAAGTATACTGTCTGTTTGCTCATTTACATTTCATCTCTTGGAAATTACACCTTATCTTCTGCTCATTATCTTTTATTGTTTCAGTTTACTCCATTGTGTGCATATATATTATTTTAACCAGTCTCTGATTCAGGATAATTTTCACCTTAAGTACCAATGGAAGAGTTTAATATGGTACGCAGAAGCTGGAGAGGAGAAAGAACAATGAACAAACGAACCTCATCCTCTTCAAGAACATCAAAAATATCATGCTAAGTTAAAGAAGAGATTGCCGACTAAGGCATACCGGACCCAAGTCAAGGCATTTTCTATTGCCTCATATGCGTGTGAAACTTGGACATTGAATGAAGAATGCAGCAGAAGAACTGATGCACTTAAATTGTGGTGTTGGTGAGGAATATTGAAAGTGCCATGGACTTCCAGAAGAACCAACACATCCCTCTTGGAGGAAGTATAATCAGAATCCTCTGTGGAAGTGAATCTGGAGAGACGTTGCCTATGGACTTTGGATATGTTATGACGAGGGGCCAGTGCCTGGAAAAGGACATCAAGCTTGGCAAATTAGGATGTCTCTGAAAAAGAGGAAGATCGTCAAGGAGACGGGTGGACACAGCAGCCACAACAGTGAGGCAAACATAAAAACAATGGTGAGGCTGGCACCAGACTGGGCAGTGCTTCATTCTGTTGTGCGTCGGGTGCACAACTGTGATTTAGAACCCCCTTGGAAGCACCTGACCACAAAGCGACAAGCTAAGAAACTGTATATTGAAGGATTTCATTGACCGTATATACTCAAGTGTAAGCCGACCCGAATATCAGCTGAGGAATCGAATTTTACCACAAAACTGCATAAAAAATATGCTGAAAAACTCGGCTTACACAAGGGTATACACGGTATGTGAAATGCTCAGAAAAAAGCCATCTTTGTTGTTAGCCTGTGGGTGAACTAATGGGGTACACTTGGCTGGTAACCAAAGGTTCAGTGATTTAAATCCAACCAGTGACATTACTGAAGAAATGGCCTAGTGATCTGTTTCTTTAAGGATTACAGCCAACTGTGCAGAAAACTTTATGGAGGAGTTCAATTGTGTCATATGGAGTTGAGGTGAGTCAGAGTCAACCTGTGTTAGTCTTGGTACATTAGAGAAACAAATCCACAGAAACTCATGTATAAGAGAGAGTTTTATATAAGATTAAGTGCACATCAAGAAAACATCCCAACCCAGTGCTGCCCAAGCCTGCAAGTCCAACATTAACCCATTAACCGATATGTCCAGCACCAATCCACAAAGTCCTCTTCCATCTCACAAAACACACGCTATGATGCCGACTGCAGGAGGAAAGCCGAGTCAGTAAATGTGTAAGCAACTCAGCGCTGGCAGGGGTCTCCACACGGCTTCTCCAGTACCCAGGGCTGCATCGGGGTAGGTCCATGTGGCTTCTCCTCAGAGATATCTTGCAGGAAGTGAGCCTTGCCATCTGAAGCAGGGAATTGGCTAAGGCAGCTGCACCCTGGTCCGACCATCACAAAGTAAGAGACCCGAGAACTTGAAAGGCAAGGTTCACCGAGCCATTTATCTCTCTGCCCTTCAATTAACACCACATGTATTTATCGGCCAGGTTGGCACAATACCTCACAACCTGAGGGCAAAGGAAACAATAATAATAGTGCTCGAAAGCAGACGAGTGGTTGTCTGGGAATGAGAAGAGAGTGCTCCTGGACATGAAATTTCTTTTTTCAGATGGGGAGAGGAGTGGGTATGGGAATATTTTAAAATGAGATCATTATATACCTCTACAAACATACTAAAATTATTGAAATATACATTTAGAATGAGTGAATTTTATTGCATGTAAAATTTTACTTTGAGTTGTTGAAAAATTCGGCACACATATGCCGTCCTACCAAAAATAATTGTCTTTGATTCAGCCCTGCCTCACAGAATGAAACCCTGCTTAGGAGCCATGCATGAGGGGAGCTTCAATAAGTCCACGGAGAAATTCCACTGCCTTTCAATTCCTTTGTTTTTATTTGATGAACTTTTTGAAGTTCCCCAGAACTTATCTCTAGAAAATATGGAAAATCTCTCCTCAAATGATGTATACTTTCTGTTCTATTATGTCAAACTGGGGTGGTGTGTGTGTGTGTGTGTGATCACTCTCTGCTTGATAGCTATTAGTGACTTGATAACCCATAACCCCTTAGGACATTTACTTACTTTAAGCTAATTGGGATCCAAACAATTGAGCTCCGTTTAAAGAGCTGAATTCTAAAGAATTCTTGTGAACCACAATGTTTTTCCTCTCGTTTTACAAATTAAACTCTGTAAAATTAGCTTAAAACTCTATGAAGGGTTTTAAAGCTCTAATTATGTAATGAAGTTTCGGATCTATGCCTCTACTCATCTTTTGTGCTCTTTAAATATTTATGCTGTTCTTTTAGGCAGCCATTAAAAGATACTTATTCAGACTGTGTGGAAACATGGACGATGGTTTTTAATACAAATTAAAACAAATAAACAAAAAATGGTTTAAGTGCCAAAATTGCAATCAATGCAACAGAACACAATGGGCAAAAACAATATGCACATTATGTGACGGGCATTCTATCTTCATATTCTTGAATATTGCTGAATTATGTCCAAATAAAGTTGTTTGTGCTATCATAAGGGAGAATGTAGGATCACAGGGAGTGTCCACATCCTGGCAGCTGCCTGAATTTGTAAGCAATGCTTGCAGTCTTGCCATAGAGGATCTCAGCACTGGAAATGTGCTTAATGAGGTTATATTAATTCTGAAGCACTAGGACCTGCCATTAACCCAGTCTGGTCCTCTGTTATGCAATCTGCCGTATCTGGCATGGATTGAGAATGACTTTTATGGAGGGGAGAATTGCTGTTATCCATGTCGTCTGAAAGCAGATTATGGCAAAATGGGCTTATGCTGACATGCAAGTGATTTAGATAAAATTGGAAGAATATTCCGTCTCCAACATTGCTCATTACTACCCACTTGAATGGGTTACAAAGAATGATCCAGGGGGGCTCCAGCTCTGGTTACTTTACCAAGAGCTTTACAGCTCTCTGCAAAACGTTACAGGTTTACAACTATAATAAGATGTCACCTTCTCCGCTGGGGAAGGGAAGGAAGAAGTTGATTAGAAACTCTCAACTCTCCATCGGGCGCTTTTTCAACTGGACTCTAGTCAAATGGCTTCAACTGTGATCGGACACTTTAAGCAGCACAATGTCCCGAGTGCATTGTGACTATAGCTGCCTTTCCAGTGCAGCAGATACTGCTGGAATCTTAGCCAACGAGATAAAGCTTAATGAGTATTTAATTTATGGCGTTAACACATGGTCACAGAGGGGTTGGATTTTAGTCTCTAAAATGTTTGTGCTTTTGTGGATGATTCCTGCTAAGTGGTAGCTGTTATTTCTTAGCTCGAGCAATTGATTATGATTTAAAAAAATATTACGGTGCTTTTCCTTGGAGAAAGATGAGCCTTCCTACTCCCAGAAAGAGTTTCAGTCTTGAAAACCCACGGGGACAGTTCCAGCCTGTCCTGAGGGGTTGCTGTTAAGTCAGCATCGACTTGATGGCGGTGCTTGGTTTGGCTTGCTTGGTGATTTTCCTATTAAAAATACTGAGATAGGATTGCCACCAAAATTCCATTTTGGAGAGAAACAGTGAAACAGTGGAGTGAAAAGGTAAATAAGGAGCAATGTGAATGAATGAATGAATGAACGAATGAGAGGATTCTTTCAGAAACTGGAAGTCTTGCCATAATGGCTTTGTGGATTAAGTGTTGGGCAGCTAACTTCAAGGCCAGCTGTTCAAAAGAACCAGGAGCTCCAAGGGAGAAAGCAGGCTGTTTGCTCCCATAAAGATTTTAGTTTCTTCCAAGTGGGTTTTGCTGCTTCTGAGTTAGATGGCTGGTTGTTTACCTTCAAGCCATTAAGACCCCAGATGCTATATCTTTTGATAGCCGGGCACCATCAGCTTTCTTTACCACATTTGCTTATGCACCCATTTGTCTTCAGCAGTTGTGTTGGGAAGGTGTGCATCATGGAATGCCAATTTGATAGAACAATGTGTGCTTGTATTGAGGAAGTACTTGAGTGGAGGCCTAATATCTATCTGCTGCCTTAATACTACACCTATAAGTATTTGCATGTAGATCTATTTCCCCATCATCATATATAAATATATTTACATATGTATATACCTATATTTAGACCTCTATAAATGCCGTTTGCCTCCTTGGGGGATGGACGACAGGATAGTAGGTAAAGAAAGACATTAGACAGTGTAAGACATGACAAAAGGGTCCATGAGGTAGTGGGGAGTGGGGATGGAGGGGAAAAATGAGGAGCTGATACCAAGGACTTAAGTGGAAAGCAAATGTTTTGAGAATGATGATGGCAACAAATGTACAAATGTGCTTGACAAAATGGATGGATGGATGGATTGTGATAAGAGTTGAATGAGCCCCCAATAAAATGATTTTAAAAATAAATAAATAAAAACTAAGTTGCGGTAAAAAAAAATTAGTTTCAGAAGCCCTACACAGTGTCATTTTGCATTGGATTTGATTCAAAGGCAGCGGGCCAGCTGCCTTTTCAGGGGAGGCGGTAGGTAATTTGACTTTCTGCCCGGGTTTAAATGGTCTACATCTCTGCAAAGAGACATCTTGCATGTAGCCATTCCTGTTCTCAGTGCATAGCGAATGGCTCTCTAACTGCACGGAACAAAGTCTGGTTGTGCTAGCATCCCCAAGTCCCCCAAAGACTCTTCATATCCCGCCTGCGAATCATCCACCCTGCCAGCTCTACTTCCGTCACCTTCCCAAAGACGAGGCTGCTCCTTTCCTCATCCTCGGACCATATCCCCCTCCTTCTTGTCGCCGAGTGTTGGTACCAGTGCTCTATTACTGCACCCCCCATTCCACTTCCAGCCCACTGTCTCCCTCTGTCTCCACGGAGTCCCATGATATTTCAGTGCTAACATTTATTTTACAACATTTCAACAATAATTAAACGATAATTTATACATAAATTATGTATCTAATGACAAAAGGTGTAAGTCCCCTTGACGGCACTGCTTGCCTGCTAAACACGTCTGGTGGTTTGGACGTACCAGCAACTCCGTAGGAGAAAGATGCGGTAGTTTGCTTTTGTAAAGATGCTGATAGCTTAGAAGTTCTACAGGGCAGTTCTGCTCTGTCCTGTGTATTGGTGTAAGGTGGAATTCACTTTTTTTGTCTATTGTTAAAGTTATTGGGACTGATGGCCCTGCCTTGATACAGTTTCTGTTCTTGCTCTAATTACTGTTGTGCTTGGTTAATGGGGCAACCAGGAATTCAGGCATGGCTTTCATGACCTAAACCAATGGAACTCATTAGTGGGAGCATTTATTCATTATATGCAACCCGTTTTCAAATTTGTTCTGTACTTCAAAGTCGACATTTTAAGTGTGTGTGTGTGTGTGTGTGTGTGTTTCAGCAACATTTTTTATTACATGGGTGTGTTAGTCTGGGCAGACTGGAGAAACAAATCCACAGAAACTCTTATGTATATGAGTTTTATTTAAAGGGTAAGTGTACATTAAGGAATCATCCCAACCCAGTGCTGCCCAAACCCATAAGTCCAACATTAGCTCATATGTCCTACACTGATCTTCAAAGTCCTCCTCCATCTCACGAAACACATGCAATGATGCAAGCTGCAGGAGAAAAGCCAAATCAGTGAGTGTGAAAGCATCCTAATGCTGGCAGGTATCTCCACGTGGCTGCTCCAGCACCCAGGGCTGCACCAGGGTAGGTCCATGTGGCTTCTCAGGGATGTCTTGCAGAAAGTGAGCCTTGCCAGCTGAAGCAGGGAACTGGCTAAGGCAGCTGCATCCTAGTCCGACCATCACAAAGCAAGAGACCTGAGAACTAGAAAGGCGAGGCTCACCAAGCTATTTATCATCCCTCCACCCTTCAATGAACCCCACATGTGCTTATGAGCCAGGTTGGCACAATAAGCCTTCTAGCTCAAAGGGTATTGGATTTGCATAAAAAATGGGTAAGGACAACTCATGCTTTCCTTTAATGTTGATCATGAAATTGTGTTGAGTCTTAGCAGTTCTTTCCCCATTTCCTTGGGTGGGGTGATGGGCAACTCTTGATGATTTGAACAAGCCTACGTTGGGTGTACGTTTCTTGTTGTGGGTACCTTGCACATTGAACCTTATGCTCTTGCATGAAATTATTTTTATATAGTAAATACAAGGCATTTAGCCAAAAAACCTGGAGTCTCTAGTTGTTGAAGTTTATTCCTGTGCTGTTTTTATCCAGTGGTTCTCTCTGCATTAGGTAAGAGCTCAGGACCAGAAGTTTCAAGTGCTTTGAATACATGGTTGTGTATGAGCCTCGTCAGAGATCTTCATGCAATGAGAACGATTTCTAACTGATTTAATGAGAAGAAAACATCATGTGGGGGCTAGTGAGTGTATAACTTGCAGAATCAAGGGAAGAGCCGAATCATTTGTAGGTGTCAGGATAAACGGTGGCCTCTTGGTGTGGACAAATGGAAATCTTGTACATTCAACCTTCAAATGGCTCAGCTACTTCCATGTAAGGAGCCTTGGTGGTGCATTTTTTAAGCACCTGGTGGCTCAACCTTCCCGCTACTCTACGGGAAGTCAACATGACTGTCTGCTTCCATAAAGAGACAGTGTTGGAAACCCGCAGGGCAGTTCCACACAGGGCCACTGTGGATTGGATCCACTTTGACAGCAAGGCGCTCTTTTTGTTTTGGTTTCCAGTCAGTACTCTGCTCAAGGCTTGTGTTCTTTGATGGGGTCAAATTTACTCTAAATGTAGATCAGTTGCCCAGCCCTTAGGGGTGATTAACTGTTTATCAAAGGCACATGAAATGAGGGAGGGGTGGTTCCAAAGGAAAATTGAGGTGCAACGACGGGAAAAAGGGGAGCAGGCAAACCAGACGCTCACTTTTTTTGGGAATCCTATTTTTTGGGGCTTGTAAAACTCTTATCACAAGCCATACATACATCAATTGTGCCAAGCACGTTTGTACATTCGTTGCCCTCATCATTCTAAAAACATTTGCTTTCTACTTGAGCCCTTGGTATCAGCTCCTCATTTCCCCCCTTCCTCCCTGCTCCCCCTTCCCTTTTAAATTATAAATTATTATTTTGTCACGTCTTATACTGTCCGACGTCTCTCTTCACCTACTTTTTTGTTGTCCATCCCCCAGGGAGGGCGTTATATGTAGATCCTTGTAATTGGTTCCCCCTTTCTACTCCACCCTCCCGGTATCGCCACTCTCACCACTGGTCCTGAAGGGTTCATCTGTCCTGGATTGGGAATGTGTTTCCAGTTCCTATCTGTGCCAGTGTACATCCTCTGGTCTAATTGGATTTGTAAGGTAGAATTGGGATCATGATAGTGGGGCGGGGGGGGGGTGCGCACGGGGAGGAAACATTTAAGAACTAGAGGAAAGTTAAATATGTTTCGTCGTTGCCATACTGCACCCTGACTGGCTCGTCTCTTCCCGGCCACCCTTCTGTAAGGAGAGGTCCAGTTGCCTACAGATGGGCTTTGAGTCCCCACTCTGCATTCATAATGATATGATTTTTTTGTTCTTTGATGCCTTATACCTGATCCCTTCGACACCTCGTGCTCACACAGGCTGGTGTGCTTCTTCCATGTGGGTTTTGTTGCTTCTCAGCTAGATGGCTGCTTGTTTATCTTCAGGCCTTTAAGACCCCAGATGCTACATCTTTTGATACCCGGGCACCTTCAGCTTTCTTCATCACATTTGTTTATGCACCCATTTGTCCTCAGTGATCGTGTCAGGAGGGTGCAGAGGGTCACTTTTAACAAGGTTCATTTTGAAGTAAAGCAGATTTAAACTGGTGACTTTAACTTGGACAATAAGAATTTGAATGTTACTTGAATTATATTGCCTAGCTATTCTCCTAGATGGAAAATGCTGACATTTTATCCATGCATGTTTCATGTTCAGTTTTGAAAACATTTCTGGCTATAATAAAAATGATTTTTCTGAAAGATTTTCAAACATAAACAAAAAATACAAATATAGCTATAACCAGGCTACAATTGTTGACAGCATTTTTGCCAAATTTATTTCTGTTTTTACTTTTAAAAAGGTGCTTATACAGAGTATATAACATCTTGGAAGATGTAACATGATGTGTAAGAACTTGCTTTATGAACATAGGTCCAAGTATCAAATGACAATCATTAGTCTCTCCAGAAAATAGCAGAGTGACAGTGACAGTGAAGGACAGCTCTGTGAAGCAGTGGTGTGTTGTTCACCTAGAGAGGAACGTTTGTGTCAGTCATCAAGCTTCTTATGGATGTAAGCATGGTGACTGAATACCTTTAAACTCTCTCTCCAGATACCTTCTCCCAAATTTGCCTCCTGGCCCTTGGAGTCGTTGGGGAAAGGGAAGGTCACTTCCCAGAAGTGTTACCTGACAGGGAGGTTTTGCACGCTGGG
Organism: Tenrec ecaudatus; assembly: GCF_050624435.1. Taxonomy (NCBI): domain Eukaryota; kingdom Metazoa; phylum Chordata; class Mammalia; order Afrosoricida; family Tenrecidae; genus Tenrec; species Tenrec ecaudatus. The sequence goes on along the minus strand of NC_134533.1, from coordinate 153,552,039 downwards.
GATGTCGTGCGTGGTGTCCGGCTGAGTATGCTTGGCTCTCTTTTCACAGTTGAAAGATGCATGAGTGTAATGCAGTCCGGGACGCAGATGATCAAACTGAAGCGTGGCACCAAAGGACTCGTTCGGCTCTTCTACCTGGATGAACACCGCACCCGGCTCCGGTGGCGACCCTCCCGGAAGAGTGAGAAGGCAAAAAGTAAATCCAACCTTTCAATCTTTGTTGAACGTGACCCAGTGATGCGCGGGTAATGCTGGATGAGATGGTGGAACGTTTTGGAGTCAGTGGGGGTAATGTGTGTGCAGAGAAAGACATGTGATGATGATGATGTCTACTTTTTACTTTTGGGGGAATTAAAATGCACAAAGCCTCCCCCACCCCGTGTTACAAATGCTAATGTTCCCTTATGCTGGAGACAAACATGGCCTATTTTAGATGGGAAAGATGCTTACAGCACCAGGCCTTTGTTTTCGTCTACCATGTGAAGAACATCATAAAGTCTATGGGACTATGAAGTATGCTGATGTCATCTTGAGTGCAGTCAACTGATTAGTACGTTCGTAAAGACTGTCTTAATGATGTCCAGTAAAGGCGTTTTCAGCTGATGCCTTATTTCCTTTTCGTTCTTGTGGGTCCTCTGAAACAGCTCTAGTCTGCCTCATCGTGCTGTCCTGGGCACCTGTGCAGGACACTGGCTCTTCCCCTTCTAGCGGCCTACTGTCTCCCAACCAGTACCCCATCTCCAGTTTCTTATTCCCTTGCTTCCCTGTTAAAGTGCCTTCATCTGCCAGTATTGGGAGCCCTGGACTGAAGGAAGGCTTACCCGACCAACAAGGTAGCACCTCACATTCTAAGAAACGTTGACCAGGCAGGGCCCCAGTACGGAACGTCAAGGCTCGGGTTCTGCTTCCCTCCAGCCCTCTGTGTGGGCCTGGGAATCAAGGCAGCCCCCACACGGCTTCAGCTATTCTGGGCCTCAAAAATCAACATGTCAGCGAAGTGGGAGAAAGGACCATTTCTTGTGTTTCCCTTTTAGGGGAAAATAAATATATTTTTTTCCAGAGCCTTCCATTATCCTGAAAGCAGATGGCCTTAAAAAAAATCACTTGTTGGGGGCTCATACAGCTCTTATCACAATCCATATACGCAGAGGGCCTCTCGTCTCCTTGCTTAGAGCTCGATTTCGCTTTCACACGTAAATCCCTCACACGAACCAGGAAGGGGCCACCATTACAGGCTTACGCTGACCGAAATCTGACCCAGGGCTGAGCACAGGCTCATTTCCCTATGAGTTTCGGGAAGAATATGCGTGCATTCCACGGGTGGGGGGAGAAATTGAGGTTCCGTATTAAAGGCAAATGGGGGGAGTAAACGGTATATAGCTAATGAGTAAGATGTATTTCTAAATCATGTTTAAAAACACACAAGCTGAACATGGTTAAAACTTTCTCAGGGGACCCCTCTGATGCATGCTGGACTGATCTGGTTTTCCCCGATCTGGTTTTCAACATTTTCTGTATTTTCGTTTTGTCTTGTTTGTTCATATTAGGGTGTGTCTCAGAAATGTTACATCATTGGTAGTCACCACCTTGACGTTGTAGAACATGTTTTTCTGTTTCAGTATATGAACCCAGGGTTGCTGAACCCCTAGGGTTTGCAGGTAGAATCAGGATTTCGGGGGCGGGGTTGCAGTGGTGGTGAGGATAAAAGGGAGAGGATGTCAAGGGGTCCAGGAAGAAAAAGAATGTTTGAAAACCGATTGTGGTAGCAATTGTACAATTCTGCTTTACGTGATTGAACTATGGAATGGAATGATACACTCATTAAGTCCCAATTAATAATAATTATTTAAAAAAAGATTACAATGAGAAAAACTCCATGGAGCAGTTTACCACCAAGAACAACATATGTACAAATGTGCTTGACTATATATATATATGAATTGTGATGAGTTGTATGAGCCCCCAATAAAATGATTAAAAGACAAAATAAAACCCCCCGACAAAACACACAAGCACGTAAGCAAGCAAAGTGTTTTAGACTGTCAGCAGCTGGGGTCAGCAACTTTTGAGACAGAAGCACCTATCCTGTCCCTCACAACAGTTTAAAAATTATTTGAGAGCCATAACTATATTTCTACAAATGAAACCACCGCTATGTGAACAATGTCCTTAACTTTTTTTTCAGTTTTACTTGAGAGCCACATGTACATCCGGAAAGAGCTGCACATAGCTCCTGAGCCAGTGTACCAAGCCCTGCTCTAGAGCAGACCTCTTTGCCGGTGCTTTTCTGACGCTAAGGCGGGAAGACAGGGTTGGCCTGTCACTAAACCTGCCATTCCAGCCTCTCCTCCCTCTAGTCTTGCCTACTTTCCTAGCATTACCTCTTGCTAATTTTCTTCCACACTTTCAGTCCACAATAAATGGTCCGATGAGCATCCTGGAGTAGGTTCAAGATTCCTGGCTCTGTGTCCCTCTTGCCCTGGGAGAGCTCCTTGTTCTCCTCCATCTTCCCGGCCCTGTGCTGCCGTCATCATCTTAGCTTGCCCAGCACAGCAATCTTGCTAGAAATTTCAGTTGATTTTAGCTGTACCTTTCAGTTGCTGTTCCTTTCCCTCCCCCTGCCCATTTTCTGTCTTTTCATGCATATTTCATTACAGCCATAATGAAACAGCTAATTTCTTCTTTTTGTTTTCTATTTTTTTCTGAGTCCCTAGCACTGTTCTGTTTGGGTCTTTCAGGCCCCTGTGGGGTACGTGCATCAGAAGGACTGATCTTGATCGAAAGGAAGGGGGACGAGGCAGAGCTAACATTGTAAACAAAGGCAGTGGCTGAGACTGACACAACAAGCAGCACTGCTAGATCCAATTCCCCCTGTGATCTTGGATTTTTGCTTGATAGTCTTTTTATTTTTGCCAGCAGAAAAAGAATGACTTTATTGCCTGTTTATTTGAGCAGTGTTTTCTCTCTGTTTTAAAAATCATTTTATTGGGGGCTCATACAACTCTTACCAAAATCCATATATCCATCCATCCATGTGTCAAGCACATTTGTACATTTGTTGCCTCATCCTTCTCAAAACATTTGCTTTCTATTTGAGCCCTTGGTATCTGCTCCTCATTTTCCCCTCCGTCCCTGACCCCCCTCATGGACCCTTGATAATTTAGAAATTATTATTATTTTGCCATGTCGTACACTGACCTATGTCTCCCTTCACCCACTTTACTGAAACAGTTGATTTCTTAAGCCTTTCCTGCTTCCACCTTCCTCCGGCTTTATTGTACCCTGCACCTATGCAGTAGACGGCAGTCAATGCTGGATTTGTTTTAAAGGCGGATTTCCTTCATTGCAGCACCAAGTTGTTATCAGGCAAGGCGTCAAGCCATGTGAGCTGAAACCTGGAGGGGAATTCTTTCAAGGCTGTTTCACCAACTCTGGTTTGACTCTGATCTTTTCCAGTCTCCTTTGCCTGGATACCTGCGTTAGACTATGCCACTGCCCAGCTATAAACGGATAGATAGTTAAGTATGCAACTCATAGCCAAAAGGTACTGTTCAAACCTACCCGGGGCCATCTCAGAAGACGGGCCTGGTGATCTGCTTTCTCAAGGTCACAGCCTTGAAAACTCTGCGGAGCAGTTCTACTCTGCACTCCCAGGGCCACCGTAAGTTGGAGCCCACGCTACAGTGGCTGACACCAACAATGTGTGCTGTCGAGGGCAGTAGGAAATTACAAGCGGCCCCCAGATGATATTAGCTATTGTTTCTGAAAGCCTACTGTGTGCAGAGTTTTGTGCCTGAGCACTTTGGCAGTTGTACTGAGAGTTTATTAGGCATTACCTGTGCATGCTCCTGTAAAGATTGCTGCCCAGGAAAGCTGTGGAGCGGGTGGTCCTGCTCTGGCCTGCAGGGTCCTTATGAGTGGGAAGAATGGACACAAAGCCAATGGGTAATGCATGCCATTCTGCGGATTCCTGATTACATACATGTACTCGTTCATGAAAGACTCACAACCACCGAGTAACACAGACGTCCTTATACAGGATGACGCTCATCTTGATAGAGGAAGAAATTGAGGTTTAGCATAGTTGGATACTTGCTGAGGCCACACCGCTAATAAGTGGTGATGGGATTTGAACAAAGAGAGTTCATTTAGAGACTAGCCCTGTCCCTCTCTCGATGTACTGTTTGAGGCTATGACCTCAGGGACTAGTGAACAGCTTGCATTCAGTTCTCGTGCTTGCTGCCCACTAGCCATGCACTCTGATCAGTTAGTGCATTTTTCTGTGCCAGAGTCCCTTCAACTATGAAATGATGCTAATAAGGCTGCTTATCTCATAGGATTGTTGGGAAAATGGAATGAGTTGTAAGAACTGAGCTTTTAAAGTACTTGCCAGATTTCCTTGGGACCAAAATACCAATCATTAACACTTGCTGTCATATTCTTAGCATCAATACTGCCTCTTTTTAACACGCACCTCACAGTTGGTCTGTATGTGTAGTTTCTGATCCTAACAATTTTGGTTTAGTCATGCCTCCTCTCTGCTCGGCTGCCTTCAATACAGTTGCAATGAAATGTTGGTCTCCCTCCCCCACCCCCAACTCAGGCCAGAAATTAAGAATCTGATTGGCCTGGCTTGACTCGGTGGCTCAGATACGTTGTGCAACTAAGCACACATCACATAGTGAATAATGACAAAGCCAGGTTTTGAATCCAGGTCTCCATAGAATTTTCATTTTATTGAGAAAATATATAATTTGGTCTTAAAAAAAAACCTTACCTCATAGGGTTTTCTTTCCCCTACGAAGATATTTCGTGGATTTGGCTTTCTAGAATGTATTTTAAGCTTTAGAACCTGCTTAGAAAGGTGTCTGAGATTAGATGTGACCAACAGTGATACTGAGTGGTCATTGGGCCTTGGTTTCGTAGATGCCTAGTAACATAACTAATGAGCCCTGGTAGCATAGTTGTTAAGTGTTGGGCTGCTAAACATAAGGTCAGCAGTTTGAAACCGCCAGCAGCTCTGTGGGAGAACGACATTGCTTTCTACTCCCATGAAGAGTTAGAGTCTCGGAAATCCACGGGGCAGTTCTACCCTGTCATATAGGCTCACTGTGAGTTGGCATGATTCAGTGGCAGTGAGATATCAATTTTTAATTTAGAAAGAATTGAATGCATTTTCTTTATCCCTCTGTTAATCTCTATTTTTCTCCACTCTTTTCTATTTCTAAAACTGTTTACTGAGTTCCCCCTGAAGGAGCAGTACTACTTTGCCCTTTTGCTACGAGTTGCTACCGGTTTTATGGCAATGGGTTTAGTTTCAAGGGCGAGCAGCCCGTCAAGGGTGGCAATCACCAGCCTTTATAGGAGGCCATTCTGAGGTCACCATCAGTAATGGTTCCAGAAAGACATCCTGGCAAACACCAAAGTCCAATAGGGCTTTGAATGCTTTCCCTCCAGAAACATGTAAACTGTACACTTGATGTGCTCATTAACCACCTTTTCTATCAGGCTCATTGCCCTGGCGGGCATAGCTCTGTTTCAAACAAAAATTGCAAGGAGCCCTGCTGGTTCTCTGGACTAGACGTTGGGCAGCGAACCACCAGGCTAGCGGTCTACAACACCAGCTACTCCTCAGGAGAGAGAGGAGATTAGATGTTGCCATAATGATTTATTGTCTCAGCAATCCTAAAGGGCAGTTCAGCTCTGCCCTATGGGGTGGTTATGAGTTGGAATCGGCCCCTCCATTGGCATTGTAGCATCAATTCTAGGGCATCCTGGATCAAGGTCTAGGTAGGTATTTTCAAGGCCGCTGAAGACCCTCATGTATTCGGTTGGTAGGGTTCATAGTATCAAACAGTAGGACCTATAGTTCAAGTTTGAACTAAAAACCACAGCTCACAGACAGCGAATTTATTCTCATTTTTCCAATTTAAAACGATTTTGCTTTTCTTTTTACCTAATCTGTGTAGATATTTTTACCTAAGCTGTGTAGATATCTCTGCCTGCCCTCACTCGTGTGTATCTTGCTTCCCTCACAGTAATTATTGACTCCATTTATAAAGTCACCGAGGGCCGGCAGTCGGAAATATTCCACAGACAAGCGGAGGGAAACTTTGACCCCAGCTGCTGCTTCACCATCTACCATGGCAACCACATGGAGTCCCTGGACCTCATCACTTCCAACCCCGAGGAGGCCCGCACCTGGATCACAGGCCTCAAGTACCTGATGGCTGGCATCAGTGACGAAGATTCCCTTGCCAAGAGGCAGAGGACTCATGACCAATATCCTTGAAGTGTGTGTGTGTGTTAGTTAAGAGAATTAGACTACTCTTTGCTTTTTTCCAGGAGCCCTGCTGGTGCATTGGTGAAGCAAACAGTGGTTTTAACCCACAGGCACTCACCAGGTGAAAGACGCTGCTGCTGACCAGACAGTAGTGGGGCTTCTTTTTTAAGATTTGCCCATAATTTTGAGGGCTAGAGCTCCTTTCCATTTCACCTCTTTCTCCCTAATTTCCTCCCCCCCCCCCACCCCGCTTCCTCTCACCTCCGATAACTGAACTGGGATACAAATGTCTAGAAACTTGAGTGTGTGTGCACCCAGAGCCAACTTCCTGTGAGGAGCCTGGATCGCCTCGCAGTGTGCAGCCTGAACGTTCCTGAGAGAGATGAGGAGTGCAATGCATGCTATAACCGGCACCTTTACAATGATAGAAATAGCCTTTAACTAGAGCCAGGAAAGCGCTAATGTGAATGTCAGAAAAGCTGACTTTGTGTTGAAGTGAGTTTAGTGTAACTTTTTTTTTTTAGTTCCAAGTATAGACCATGCATCTGCTTCTTCCTACATTCTTTCTCTCTTTAAATTATGGTTTGGAAAGGAAACTGATTACTACTGTTTCCGCCCCTTAATAACATTTACTCTCTAAATGACTGGCGTCCGAGCCTCACTTGATTAAACCCACTCTTGTGGTACTGCAGAGGACACAAGATACATGAGTAGCATGGTCGGCCAGAGAGCACCTCCACACCAGTGGTGGGGGGCTTTCGGCATGGCTTCTCTGGCTTCCATTTCCTTTTCTGTAAAGTAAGGGCATTGGACTAGCAGGCGGCTCTGCTTTCTGCCGTCACATCTTGAATACCTTCTTATCCTCCTCTAGGTAGGGAGAAATATTGCTGTTTTGTTCTCATTGGCTTGTATGCCCCAGTTCTTTTCCAGAGTGGTGATATGTTTGTGCTGCTCTAGCTACAATCCCAAGGAGCACTGTTGGTGCAATGGTTAAAGTGCTCAGGTGCTAACGGAAAGGTCGACAGTTCAAACCCACCAACTGCTCCCTCAGAGAACGAGGTGGCAGTGCGTTCCGGAAAAGAGTTACAGCTTTGGAAACCTTTTGGGGGCAATTCTACTCTGTTCTGTAAGGTCACCATGAGTTGAGATCGACTTAACACAATGGGTTTTCTTTAATCCCATACCTAGAATATTGTTGGAACGGAATGAAAATATCCAGCTTTGAAAGGGTCTCAATAGTGTGAAGGTCTGAGCCGATGAGCCGTGATGCTTTCATCAATATGCACAGCATGTAGATAAGTGCGACTGGGTTCGTAGATGAACCAAGCGCAAACATCACAACGGATTTTTCAAGGCTCTCTGTTGTTGGTTTGTTTTTCACTCCTTTCCATCTGGCAGAAACACAACAACAAGACAAAACTGAATTAGTAAGATTGCTTTGCGCTGCACGCAGCAGAAAATCAGATTAACAGTGCCCGAAATAATAAAAAGATAATTTTCTCATAAACTAGAAATGTGAGATAGGAAAGTTCCTGGACTGGTTCATTCAAGGATTTCAGGATACAATTAGGGACCCACCGTCTGTAATTCTTAGCATCTTGGTTGGTCCTTGAGTTGGCTGCTCTTGTGGTTAAAGAGAGCTGTAGCAGCGTCAGTTAGCAGCCACAACATAGCTGTGGTGACGAGGAGTGACAATACCTTCTCAGCATATATATATATATATATATATATATATATATATATATATATATATATATATATATAACCAAAGGAAAACTCTCCCAAAGAATCAAAACACCGCCCCATCTTCAACTTTGGCCAAAATTGTTATTGCAGGCCCATTCCTAAGCCAAGAGAAATGAGTCATAAACATGGTTGGATTTTGATCTCAAGAACTCTTTAAAATTGAAGACTGCCAAGAGTTTTTGGTTATCTGGGTTATCTCTGCCAGCATTCACCTCATTAGAAATAAAATCTGGTACTTAAAAAAATTCACTCTTTTTAAGGTACTCAGGTAATAACTTTTTTCATAGCAATTAATACCAAACCAGTCCCAAGAAGTTCTAGATGGACAGAGTCCCAAGAGCCCAACTCCGGCATGATAATAGTCTGATCCACCTTTCCCCTACTCCTTCCTGAATGGATCTCCTCACGCCTCTGGTTTCTGTGAACCGATGCAGTGGCTCCCAGAACCCACGGAACGTCACGAAAATGCCTCAGTGGGTGGTGGGCATGGTCCAGTCCAGAGCCCGAAGGTCAGATGCTGTGGCCAGAGGACACGCTCAATGCCTTATTCTAGCTATCGATGAAGACCACTCCTCCTTCTCAAAGGACGCAGGTTTTACCCAGCAGGGTGCCCCTCAAGGAGCACCTGTTCGCAGTCGATCACAGTGAATCCCATCAGCATTTTCCTTCATCTTCTTATTAGATCCGTGCAGGGGGAAGGAGGTTTGATGAGCGTTAGAGACTTGGCCTAGAAGAGCCAATTCCCCGCCTCTGCAGCGATCATAAGCTCTACCCCATGCTAACAACTTATTTTAATGGAAAAAAATCACTCTATTTTCAAAATCAAACAAAATGACAAGAATAGGGTTGCTTTACTTTTTGTAAGTCTCTATCCGGGTCTGGCTTAATTGAACACAGCTGGATCTTCATGTCCACTCTGCAGTCAGTCTGAGATGGTGGTGTTTCCGTTGAAGTTCGGTCAAGGAAGAAAATCTGGCCTCTCACAGATGTGGAGTTGGGAGAGGGCAGATCTGGTGGTTGCAGGAACCCCAGGATCATCTTTGAGGAAAATCATGTTAAAGCCAATCAAGATGCACCTCCCTCTTCATAGTGTGCGGCTCTTATTTACTTCCACAAAACAGATTTTTTTTTCCAGCAGGGAAGAAAGGAAGGCGATGGCCTAAGGGGAGACAGCTCCAGGGGCTGCCAGGACAAATGGCCAGTATTCCAGGACGTTAGTCACACGTGTCTCCCGCACAACCTTCAAAATAGACCAGTGAGAGGAATGGGCACCAATTGCGCGAGCCTCCCTCAGCTTCAGTGGCAATTGTTTCCGTGGCCACGTTTACTTGAACACGGTATTTTTCATATTTAAACTAACCACCCCCCACCCCTCAGCTTTGTCCAGAATTGCTATTGTGCATGGCAGAAAATGAATCCCCTATTCTGAAAAGAGTTACTTACAAAGCAAGTGTACCTCAGAGCTGTCCAGAGAAATAATTTCATAAGACATAAAAAAAGCAACTGATGTGTGGGTCAGTGAAGGAGAAAAATGGAAATTAGTAAATTAGTGAATAGTTAGTAGAGAGAAAGATAAAGTAAAAAAAGGAGTTCAATTGAGTGGGAACTAGTTTCATGCAAATTTGGTTTTAGATAACGTCTTAATAAGAGAATGACATCCTTGATTGGACATACAGTTAATTACATTAATTGAGGAGAACAGATTTGGGATGTTCATCATTATTGGATTTCACTTAGGGCTGGAAATTTCAAGTGTGGATGAATAATGAGGATAATGAGTCTAAAATGGTTGCGTAGGGAAAAATCCATCCAGTGTGAAATGTAAAGTGATTTATTTCTGCAGCCACGTCCTTACTGGGTGGAGATAGACACAGCACTCTGATCTACAGGAAGTGATCATGTGGATAATGTGCTATGGTTGAAGGCCCAGAGTCAGGAGGTGCAAGGCTTGAGGTCCAGCCCCAATTATGCCACTGATTATTTAACCTGGGGCAAATTACCTAAAACCTATGGCGTTGATTCAAAATGAAAATGATCAGTTTGATAAGCACATAGCACCCATCGATCCTCTCCTCTCTGGTGTACCCCCATGCTCCTGGTTTTAGACGGGTACCCTTTCCTTTGGTTCTCTTGTTTCCGTTTATCATCTCAGCTCTTTTCTCTCAGACTTTGAAGCTCACTGTGGTTTTCAAGGTCTACGTGTAATCACTGTGTCCCATGACCCCCCCCCACGGCATTTCCTGTCCATCCACTTTACTCCCGTCTACTCTGCTTTTTCTTGAGATAAAACAAATACCTCAAAAGTTCATCTCATGGAGGGCCTTTAAAATCGTTGTCCATTTGCTGTTAAACCCATCTTATTGAAGCCCAGCTTCAAATTCTCTGTCAATAAGCTCAGCCTGCGCTTCCAGGGCAACCCTTGTGCTGTGAGACGTCCCATGAGCAGGCTAGGGAAGTCGGGTGACTAAGGACTAGTAAGAGGAGGAGGCCGCAGTACAGAGACAGGCCTGGATGGCGGGGAGCAGAGAGTGCCATACGAGATTGCAAAGGGCTTGGGCTGGAGACGTGGCTCGTGCTAACACTCACAGCTTTCTTCCTTTTTTCTAGTTTCTTCTCCTTGTCTACGATGAGATGAGATCTCCCAATTTCTTAGGACCTTTTACAGTTTCTGAATGTAGGAGAGAGGAGAGTTTTAGAAGAGTGTGTATGATTGGGGTTGCTGTGAAGGTTATATATGAAAGGGGATAGAAGGACAAAATGAGGACTCAGTTTGGAAAAGCATATTTGAGATTGCATCATGCCACGAAAAGATTCTTTATCAAGGTGTTTGGGAGCTACAATATGGACCATACTTGTTCCATATTGATATACCACATAAATAGAGAATTCTAACTGTACAAATGAAAACCACCATATATACTCATGTATAAGCCGAGTTTTTCAGCACATTTTTTAGATGCAGTTTTTGTGGTAAAATTAGGTGCCTCGGCTGATATTTGGGTTGGCTTATACGCTAGTATATATGGTAATTGAGACGGCAGTACAACAGAGAATCCCTGGACAAGAAGTGAGAATTAGAAAGGGATAATATATAAAGTCATGCAGAAGTATTTAAATGTAAGGCGTCTGCTATTGGAGAAGTGAGGGAAGGTAGAACCGTCTTGGGAGAGTGAAATAGAACCAGTATTGCAGTTTTGTTTTGTTTTGTTTTTCTCTTTAGATGCTAATAGCTAGTGTCTTCTTGGACTAGTAGATTTATTATTTCCTTTGGGTAAAATTGATAGCACGTTCTGTGTGAACACTGACTATCATCTTGTCTGGCTCTGGTTTCACAGTGAACACCAATACCTGTGTACACACCCCTCTCCAGTGTCTTCTCGGTGTCCCTGTTCATGCCTGCAGGGTGCAGGGCTTCCTCAGAAGGTTGCCTGCTTAGGTTTTCGGGTTGCTGACCGATGTCCTTGTGAGTCGCTCCACGAGGGAGTCGCTTTTCTTTTGATGACATGCCAGTGCTTTCCTTGACTCTTTTTGAACGTGGGTGAAGCAGACCTTTGAGGAAGCGGATAAGAATGGTGATGGTTTGCTGAATATTGAAGAGATCCACCAACTGATGCATAAACTAAATGTCAACCTGCCCCGGCGGAAAGTCAGACAAATGTTTCAGGTGCGTTTTCATCACCCCTTTGATCCTATATAAAATCTTACTGGAAGCGCTGTATGTACTTTGAAATCTGAAAGGGCTATTTTGTTTTGCTGGAAAGTAATATTACCTGAGCTGTACTCCCTTATTTTTCTTTGCTTTTGCTTCATTCAGGAAAATAAACTTCATAATCTTAACGAGTACCCACAGTTTTATTTCCTGAAATGCGTTTTTGGTCGTCGTTGTTGTTGTCATAAGGCTAAGGAGGAACACTTTTCAACAGGGCAGGGAACTTATTTAAGCTGCGTAGGGTGATAATCGATTATCTGCCTACCTCCTAGAGCTGTTGTGAGGGTCAGAATAAAGATGAAGTAACACCAAAAAGAATAGCGCTTATCGAAGTCATCAAGGGCCCTTTGTCTGTCTTCAGAGGAGTCTGTTTATGATTTAGAATTCACGAGGCTTCCAAGAACTGTACCATCCCTACCATGTAGGGAGCGCGTCAGAAATTATAACCCCTGCTTGCTGATGTTGGACAAGATGTTCCTTCTCAGCTGGTAAGTAATCGGGCCCTAAACACAGCCCAAACGTCCGTGGTGTCCGGCTGGGATTGTATTAATCCCTGCACTTCGCTGCAGAAATGGGCTCTGTTAACTTAAGTCTGGGCAAAGACGAGGTGGGCTCTTGTTAAAGCTAATTTATAAAAAGGCTCTTCCTTGTAGGAAAGTAAGATGGAACCATGGCCTATGTGCTGCAGTGATTTTCCATCTTAGGTTACAAGGCAGGTGCTTCATTGCACATGAAAAAGCAAGCAAAGGGCTCCATGCTCCATGCTTCCTTTGTTGCCTAACCTCTTGTTCTTGGGGGGGGGGGTAGTCAAGGCAGAAGCAACCTGGGGTGTGAGTTGCTACAATGAATGGACGTCCTTGGGACCCTCTTGGCTGGAGATAGTTTGCATGGTGGGGCACTTGACCCCATTGACCCGGAGAGCAACAGGAGGAAAAGAGGAGGAAGGAATGGAAGGTGCGCCCTTACACAGGGCCCTGGGGATGGGAGGAGAGACCCTGGCTGGAGAATGAGTTGTCACCAGCAGAGCAGCACACCCTCTGTCATCGCGTTTCTGTCCTGTGGTGCCCCCATCTCAGAAGGTCATCCTTTCACAGCAGGTGTTTCCAGGACCAGAGGGGTGGCTGCTAATTTAATAAGAGAAGTCAAGCCAGAGCAGAGGGTCAAGTGTATGCTGACAGCAATGATTTTACTTTGGGGAAGTCAGATATTGGATTATTTCAATTTTCTTTCATATTGTTCCCCTCCAGGCATCTGTTTATCTCTAATGTATTCAATATTCAGATAGTAAACCGTGGAATGTTTATGTTAAATGTCTTCAAGTTTCAAAGTTTGCTTTAGACAAGATTTAAGACAACATTAAAAGTCCCTCTTTTGTAAGTGTGTGTCTGTAATGAATTATTTTTATTGTTGCGTAGGTTCCATTGTACGTATGTGCCGCCCCTTGTTTGCTCATCAGTTGATACATATTTGTTGTTCCCATCTATTGTAAATAACACTGCAGTGAAGATGGTTGTTCATCTGGCTGTTTGTATTACCCTTCTTATTTCTCTCGTGCATAAACCTGCAAGTGGATAGTCCCTTTTATGACCTTAGATGAAAAGCTTATCAAGCCAGAGTGACGAGGTGAGCAAGTGTGTCTCCTGTGTGTAGGACTTTTCCACTGCGGGCCGTGTGTCTGGCTGACCTCGGTAATGCCCAGAGCGGCATGGTAGGACCCACGATCTGAGTGCTAGTCAGGAGTACTCTCTTCTTGGCCGCATAGTCGATAGACAATGAAGCCTTCCTAGAACTCTTCTCTCTCTCTCTTTTTTTGGTGGAGCATCACAAGGTCTTTTTTTGAGGAGTCTTATCAAGTACAGCTGGCTCTTTTGAAATCAGCCTCACCTAGAATCTGTGTCTGACCTACTAAATATTGGTCGAAAATGTACCTAAGTACATAACTGACCCTAGGCTAAAATAAAAATGAGCCCTTTGATTTTCAATTTAAAGAGCTATGTTTAAAATAAACATTTGTGCGTTACATTTTCAACTTAAAATATGTTATTTCCAAATATATAACTTGCTTTGTTGATTTATAAATATGATATAGCCAGAGAAATTGGCTTGTAAAATATTATCTTTCTAATTTGTTAGAACTTCTGTTATGGCATGATATATAGTTGATTTTTATAATATTCAGCATGGACTTAAAAGAATGTGTACTCACCATTTGTGAGGTTATGCAGTATACATATTTTATTATACCCATTCCTTACTTAACCTGGTTAGGTGCTCCAAACTAGTTGTAATGTGAAAATAGGTGCAAATGGAAGATGACTATATCATATCAGAAGATGACTTCATCATTAGGTAGCTGCCAAATTACATCATTATATAACCACCAAACCACTGAGAATCAGGGCCCAGCCCAGGTGATACGTAACCTTAGCTGTCACAGTCTGTATTACTTTCAGGTCATATCTTGGTTACTGCCAGATACATATCATAACTGCAAAATAGTTGGAGAGTAGATTTTTCATTAAGGTGAGTGCAAAATATTGGTTGATGAGATAGTTGATACGTGAGGAGTAATTTCCCAGTACTGAATCTCTGTTGTCAAACTCTTACACTGTTTTTTTTTTCTTCTTCTAATTTTCTTTTAGGAAGCTGATACAGATGAGAATCAAGGAACTTTGACCTTTGAAGAGTTTTGTGTTTTTTACAAAATGATGTCGTTGAGACGGGATCTTTATCTGTTGCTCTTAAACTATAGTGACAAGAAAGATCACCTGACTGTGGAAGAACTGGCTCAGTTTCTGAAAGTAGAGCAGAAGGTACCCTTAGAATACAGCATTTATGTTTACTCAGAGACACTTGTGAAACATGCATAAGCTTTTCTTGATGCTGAATGTGGTTATACATTAAATTTAACATAGGGATAAGTATCACACTTATTCTCGAGTTGTTTAAAACATGGTCCCAGAGGTTTTTGAGAAGTGGCCAATTAAAAAAAAAAGTGGTAAATTGAATAGTAGCTTATAAAATATTCTTACTCTAAATATGTATTTAGTATATACATATATATATATATATATATATATATATATCTCCAGACAAATCAATGTTAACATATATTTTATTTAGAGACAATGGTAAACTTTCTGTCTTATTAATAATTTAACTAGGAACATTCACATTTAACTGTGGTATACTTCTTAACTGGTAATATAGTAGGTTGCTGGTGATTCTGGAAATTGGCATTTTATGAGATGAGAAAGCTAAGTAAGTTAAGTCATGATAAGCAAAGCAAATCCCTAAACTATATTTAGAACAAAATAGACTCCCATCAAGTTGATGTCAAGTCTTAGTGACCCTGTGGGACAGAGCAGAACCGCTCCCAAAGGTGACCAAGGCTGGTCCTTATGAGAGTGAACATCTTACTTTGCTCACATCGAGTGGCGGGTGGGTTTGGACCACAAGCCTCCTTTGACTCACTGTACCACCAGGCCTCCTCTGTGCAGACTGACGGCTTTAAAATGTGATACTACATAGATGCAGTGATGGTTAGCAAATGCTTCCTTTGTTTTGTAACCAAGTTAGAGGTAGCAAAGGCAGAAGCGACATGGGACATGGGACGTGAGTTGCATCCTTGGGATGACCTTGCCCTTGGGGCCCTCTTGGCTTTGAGATGTTTACCTTGTGTGCAACTTGACTCCATTGCACTGGAGAGCAACAGGAGAAGAAAAAAAAAAGAAGAGAAAAGAATATGATGTGCTGGATAAATGCCCTCAGGGATGGAAGGAGAGACCTTGGCTGGAGAATGAGTTGTCGCCAACAGAGCAACACACCCTCTGTCATCTCGTTTCTGTCCTGTGGTGCCCCCATCTCAGAAGGTCATCCTTTCACAGCAGGTGTTTCCAGGACTAGAGGGGGTGGCTGATAATTTAATAAGAGAAGTCAAGTCAGAGGAGGGTCAAGTGTATGCTGATAGCAATGATTTTACTTTGGGGAAGTCAGATATTGGATTATTTTAATTTTCTTTCATATTGTTCCCCTACAGGCACCTGTTATTTCTAATGTACTCAGTACTCAGATTCTTAAAAATTGCCTCAAATTCCTCTTATTTTTCTAAAGTAGAGAATGAAAAGAAACTTTTGCTTAAAAGATGTTTAACCTTTTATTGTAGACTTTCTTGTGCAGTTGGTGCTGCAGTTGGTGAGGCTTACTGTTCTGTGGGGTTATAGACTTACAGGTTTAATATAAAGGGCTAATCCCCTTTATCCATTTTAAACACAGGGCACTTACTTGCTGAAATCATAAAAATTTTGTGTATTTGGATTTTATCTTCAATGATCCAGTAGAAAGAATTCTTTCTGCAGTGCCTATGAAAATAATTGTGGGTGTATTTCTTTTTGTTTTAATAAATTTTATTGAGATATAATTCACATGCCCCACATTTTAACCCTTTCATGTATACAGTTAAGGGCTTCTGAGTATATTAACCTATTTACACAACCATCTCTATTATATTAATTTCAGAAGATTTTCAGTATCCCCAAAAGAAACTTGCTGCCTGTTAGCGATCACTCTTTATTTCCCATTTCTCCCAGCACCTAGCAACTACCTATCTCCGCCTGGTCTCTATGCATTTGTCTGCGGGGCATATATTTTTCACAAATTCTTTCTTATGATTTAGCTTTTTGTAATTGGCTTCTTTTGCATAGCATGCATCGTATTTTGAAGACATTTCCATGTTGCATGTTGAAACTAAACCTCACTGCCCTCAACCTGCTTTCCCTTAGAGGACAGACTTGAATTGCCCCCTGTGGCTTTTTGAGGCTGTAAATCTCTACGGAAGCATGTGGCCTCATCTTTGTCCCACACAGTAGCTGGTAGTTTGGAACCACTGCCCTTGTGGTTAGTAGTCCACCTTGTAACCCACTACACCACCAGGGTTTGACTGTATGTATGTTGTATGTATCAGTACTTAACTCCTTTTTATTGTCAAATAATCTTCCATTGTATTATAAACATCTTACTTATGCATTACTTATTTGATGCATATCTGGGTTGTTTATATGTTTGACTATTATGAATAGGGATGCTGTATGAACACTTGTTTGCATATTTCTATTGGAGGGCTACACAAAAGGAATTGCTGGCCATATGGCTTGAGTATAGCATATATTCTGGTTCTGGATGTTGATAGAACTTCATGCAAACCAGAATAAACTGTCAATAGGATCCTAAAGAGAAGAACTAAAAGGAAAAAGCAACAACTGCTCTCGAGTCAGTTCAGGCTGGACGCAACCTTATGTGACAGAGTAGGACGGCTCCACAGAGTTTCCCAGGGGGTCAGTCTCTAGGAGAACACACGGCCCATCCTTCTTCCTTGGAGTGGCTGCTGCATTTGAACTGCTGCCCTCGTGGTGAGCAGCTCTGTGCTTAACCCACAGTGCCACCACGACTTCTAATGAGTAGAAGTAAGAGTCAATGTTGTGACATTCAAGTAAGATACATTCTCATTAATTTTAACAAAGTATAACTGATCAGGGATGGATTGGGGACTTTGCTAGATAAAAGTAGAAGATTCAAAGTCAAGGTTTTTCTCAGAGATGCTGACATGGGATGGGGTGTGATTCAGGAGATTTAATCATGGGTGGATTCTTGAACTAGTAAGATTTTAGATTAATTTACTCCCTTGTATGAACATACGTTATATGCTAGGCATTGTGTTACATTTGGAATGGACAAAACCTGGTCTCAGAGAGTTTAAAATAAATATGTGTGTGTATGGGTTGATATTTTGTAAATTTGAGTTGGTGATATAATGAAAGAGAATGCTAATAAACTTTTTGGATTACCTGGATTTTATCTTTTTGAGACAGAATAAAAATAATTGTAGTTATTGCTCTGATACTATTTGTTATGGGTTTTTAAAAATCAAATATTTTTGTTAAGATAGCAAGCATATTATTTAGTAAAACTTTGTTGTTATTATTAGTGAATATGCATATAATCATGCTCATTAAGATTTAGCCCCAATTTTGATTACATTGATATTCTTGAAATGACTTTCCATTTGAACGTATTTCAATTATTTTAACTTTCTTTAATTTTACTCTCCCTTAACCTAGAAAATTAATCAATTTTGCCTGGCATAGCCTAAGCCTTTTTGACGACCACAATGTGAGCCAAATGGAGACTTGTAGGTTCATAAGCAGGGAAAGGGCTCACGGATTTGTAGCTTTCTCAAATCTGCACTGCTTGAAATGTACAATTCTCTTTCATAGCACTTAACTGTAATGAAAAAGTTTCTTCGTCTATAGATTAATTTGATGATCAGATTCTGTCATCTTTTACTTTATTAAGAATGGGAGAAAAAAGGAGAATGTGTTTGGTAAACCGAAATCCGTACACCTATTTCTTCTTCTGAGCTAATTACCTCCCATTGAGCCTAGGCTCAAAATGTCGTCGTGGCTTTTGAAACTATCACACGAAGCCATCCATAATATGTCTCTAAGTTATAATTAAGAACGCAGTGCGAGAATGTTAGCTATAGTTACACAAATAGCTTTTGATGCTAATAAGATAGGTAGGAGCCCTTGTGGCAAAGTGTGTTTGGCTGCTTAACTGTAAGGTTGGTAGTTCAAACTTACCAGCTCCTCGTCAAGAGAAAGGTGAGCCCGTCTGCTCCCATAGAGATACATAGCCGTCTTAGAAGCATTAAGGAGCAGTTCCGCTCTGCCTTGGACAGTTACTGGGAGTTGAAATGAATTTGCCGGCAATGGGCTAATATGATAGGTATAGAAATGAGGGCTTCTGTTGGTTTTATCAACATTTATTTCAATGACATTATAAAAATTTTTTTCATATGTATTTTTTTTTTAATTTTGAGAAACCCTAGAAAATAGAAAAAAATGACTGTATTCATCCTGCCCAGCTGTTAATTATGTATGTGTGTGTCTTTGGGTGAGATGTGGGTGTGTAAGGGAGGGACAGATAGGCAAAGAAATTATACAGACAGACTGGTGTCCCCTGGCCAGTTCCACACACAGATCTAGCACTGGCACAATATCTCACAGCACATATGCCATGCCCATCCCTTAGTCGAGATACGCAACACCACAGTAGGAACGAAATTTTTATTTCTTTCTTGATGCCTCTTTTGAAACAAAATTCCTGAATTTTAATGCCTGAGATGAGCATTATGTATTCTGATATATGTTTCCTTTATTTGTATCAAGAGTACTAATAAACTCTTTTCAAGCAGACTAGCATTTCAGATGGCTTTAATGGATTTTATTTTTATTATTATTAAATTATTTGGTAGAATGTACAGCCCTGGTGTCTTATCAGGTTACATATAGGGCCGCTAACAGCAAGGGTGGCAGTTCAAAACCACCACCTTCTGGAGAAAGTAGAGGCTTTCTACTCCCATGAAGTGTTACAGTCTGGGAAACCCACAGGGGCAATTCTACCCCGTCCGACAGGGTTGTTCATTATGAGTCCACACAGACGCGGTGGCAGTGAGCGAGTGTTGTGGTTGAATGGGATTGAGCAGACTTAAACGACAGCTCTGTTTACTCTGTGACTTACCCCTTTGTCCTTGATGTTGTGAATTATAAAATTATTTTAGTAGTAATATTGTTCTTACAAGACTGGTGTGAGGATTAGAGGAGCAAGGGGTGTAAATCCACTATCTACTGTCTGGCATATTAGCCTCTCAATAACTGGTGTTATTTATTTAATAACACAGATCTGGCCATTTCCAGAAAGTACATATTAGGTTGCTCATGGGCAGGTATTGATACATACGCTTTGCGGTAAAGTTTCTGATTTTATCGCTATCCTATTCCCTGGTAACATTTGACTTTACCCTATTGCCACAACCGCGTATATTTTATTAATACAAGATTCTGTTTTCTTGAGCTTTTTGTTAGTTTCTTAAGAATTCAATTAAATGGTGTCAACAGAATCTCATTGGTATTTCAATACATTTGATAATTTGGCAAAAACAGATTCTTTGGTAACGAAGTAAACTACAACGCACAGGGAATGAATGGAAAACTTTAAAACTGATGTCATTTCTACTCCCAGTTTCTTGCTCTTATAACCATTCATCCACTCTCACCTGGAAAACATCATAGAGAAGGGGAAGAGCATTGGACCAGGAGCCCAGAAGGCTGGGCGGGATCTTTCTCGCACAGGTCCATCATTATTTTTGAGTCTGGGGTTCCTAATCTGTACAATGAAGAGACTGTCTGCCTTTCCTTTCTGATAATGTCGTGCTGAAGATTGACAAATGATGAATGAGACAGCCCTTTGACAAATCTATTCAAAAGTGCACCAGTCGTAGGAATTAAAATTAAAATGCTTAAAGCTCTCCAGTCTAGTAGAATTTGCTCAAACCATTTGAATAGCAATAGTGGACATCACTTGCTAAAGGATCCCACCCCTCCCCTTTTTTGCTTGTTGTGTTGACTTTCTGCTGGTCAATTTTAGTTGGGCAAAATGGAAGCCAGTGTTATGTACCATCTGCCCCTGGAAAATGTATTTGTTTAATTCCCTAAATTAGCTTAAAGTTAGATATGGGCATAGCCCAAATGATATTTAAAAATGTTTTTTTTATTTTAAAAACTATACAAAAGGCAGCCATCATACATGAAATGTTATTGTCCTGAAACTTTAAACTTATGGTTTACTATATTGAGCTCCATAAAATAGCTGGACTCAAGCACAAGTTAGAAAAATCCTGGCAATACAGCAAAGAGGAAAATGGTGAATTTCATTAATATAGAAACACTCTCATTTATGAGAAATACAAACGGATAGTAGAAAAATATTAGAAAATCTTGAAAAAATCCACACAAAAAAAAACCTGTGAAAAGGTTCACCCTTCATTATTAATATAGAAATGTAAAGCAAACTCAAATGATGCTTTTTTTCATCCATCACATTGCTCACGTTAAAAACTGCTGCCAAATGTGCACATTTTAAATATTTTTAGTGAAGCGATGCATTGGGATATTCTTTCTGTAAACAGAACACAACCAATCCAGACTCACTACCGTGGAGTCCCCGCCCCTCAGACAGGCCTCGCGGAGGGAGGGCACAGCGGCCTCTGCGGGTTCCAAGTCTAACTCCTCACGGGAGCGAAGCTGTCGGTGGCTTCCAAATGCTGACCGTGAGGTTCACAGCCCAACATACCACCTCTGTGAAATTCTAGTCGAGCAATGTTGCTTCTCACAATTCATTCTAAGCAAATAGTAAAGTGGGAACAGAAAAAAAAAGAGTATGAAGTAATGCATTTCAGTAGGTTTTGTAATAGAGGAAGATTAGGTTGAGACACTTATATGTGTCCAGGGAGTAATTCAGCCAAGGGTTTTGTGATGTTTTGAGCATTAAAGCCAAGTTTTTACAATAGGATTATATCGAGGGGATTTGACTATCTATTCGATAATAATATTTCTTTCTGATGAAATAGACTAGTGTAGACAGCAGAGTATGCGTCTTTTACAAGTTTACCCAGTTGTGAAATGAGATCTCACTGAGGACATACATGCTGTCAAGGACCAGGTGAAAGACAATATTGGCCCACAAGTTAGATTTTTGTTATACTGACATCCTGTGAAAATTGAATTTATGCCTTTGACAGGACCAATGGCTGTCTGGTTAGGGCTTTCATCCTGAACATCTGGGCATGATGAGGTCACAGGTAAGCAGGAAACCATCTCGCTCCTGGCTCTCTGACACCACTTTCTTGCAGCCGCAGATCATGATCCTCGACATCCACTAGTCCGGGCTTCAAAGCAGTGTATTTGGTAGGGGTTTTATTCCATTTCTTTCTCCCCCAGTGTTTGCCAAGCAGCCCCCTCGCCTCTCCACACTTCCTGTCTACTTCTTGGTGCAAGGGCTGAGTGCTGAGTTCCACCCTCTGCAGAGTTGTGCCGCCGGTGTGATGGTTTCATTGCCCCAGCCCTCCTGGGAGCCCTTCTGAACAATCCTCTCCCTTTCTTTTGGCGAGTCCTTGGTGGCCCAGAGAGTTAAGCACTGGACTCTTAGCCGAGAGGCTGGCGGTTTGATCCCCGCGCATGTGGGTTCACCATGAGTGTATCAGAAAAGCACCAGTCTCTTTTCATCCTTTTGTTTCTTTTTGAAAATTTTTATTAAAAGATTGTTTTATTGGGGGGTTCTTGCAGCTCTTAGAATAACCCATACATCAATTGTATGAGGCATATTTGTACATATGTTGCCATCATTATTTTATAAATTTTTTTTAAGCAAAAGGGAAGAAATTTATTGGAGCCCATATGGGAAACCCTAGGGAGGCCCAGCATACCCTACTGTGTAGGCATGCCCAGCAAAGAGTCATACCATTCACTGTACCCCCATGTCCCAGAGGGACTCCCCTTGAGCCAAGCCCCAAAGCCCCAGGACTGGCTGGGGGTGGGGACGTATAAAAATTTATATGCTATTTGAGCCTTTGGTATCAGCTCCTCTTTATTCCCTCCCTCCCCTCGCCCCATCCTCATGAACCCTTAATAAATTATTATGATTTTCATATCTTACACTGACTGCTATCTCCCTTTCTACTTGGTTTCTGTTGTTTGTCCCCCTAGAAGGGTGTATGTGGTTACATATTGATCATTGTGCTCAGTTCCCCCTTCCTGCCTTCTTTCCTCTCTCCACCTTTCCCCTACCCTCCTGGCATCGCTGCTCCCATTTCTGTTCCTGGATTCTGTGTGCTGTGAGCGCTTATCTCTTATCTGTACCTGTGCACGTGCACTGGTCTAGGCCGCAGTGAAAGGCAGGACTGGGATCACGATAGCGGTTCCTCAAGGAACCAGAGGAATAGTGTGTGTTTCATCAGTGCTATACGGTGCCCTGGTTGACTCTTCACTTCCCTGTGACCCTTCTGTGAGGGGATGTCCCATTACCTACAGATGGGTTTTGGGCCTGTGCTCTGATCCCTCTTGTTCTCAACAATATGGTTTGGTTTATTGGTTTGTTTGTTTGTGTCTTCTGATGCCTGTTAAATGATCCTATGGAGATCTCATGATCACACAGGCTGGTGTGCTTCTTCCATGTGGGCTTGTTGCTTCTCTGCCAGATGGCTGCTTGTTTAACTTTAAGCCTTTAAGACCCCAGATGTTATATCTTTTGATAGCTGGGCACCATCTGCTTTCTTTGCCACATTTTGTTTATGCACTCATTTTGTTTCAGTGATTGTGCCGGGAGGGTGAGCATGACAGAATGCCAGGTTGTTAGAACAAAGTGTTCTTGCATTGAGAACGGGTTTGCTTCCATGCTTTGTGCTACAATATTTCTCTCATTTTTTGATCCAGTTGCAAATGCCATTTGTGCCCTCATCCTTGGTGACTCTGCACTGCATCTGGAATAGTTAGAGGAGGGTCATAGGCATTCTAATTTCATTGAATGTGCTTCTGTTTTATTTAGTTGTAAAAGCCTTCAAGCACCATCCCCCAATTTCTTCATAACATTGTTTGATTATCCGTAATTAAAGCAGTTGAGTAACTTTTCAAAGTAATTACATTGTACAATATTTCTGCTGCCTTCAATATAGTTCCCAATTGACATTTTTGTGTGTGTGTGGAATAGTCATATTTCAGATGCTCTGAAACTTATGTTTGACTTTTCGAATCAGTTAGAGGTAACCATTTTGAGCAGGTAGATCATTATTTTAGTTACTCAGTGAAATAAAGTGAAATAAAGTTTTGTGTTGAGACGCTTTTCCACTTCTCCTTGAAATTAACAACACAGTAAGGAGTCTTCTTTTTCATTTTTCCCATGGCAAGCCAAAGAGGCGCAACCAAAGAAAACAGGAAAAGGGATCAGAAGTAGAAAATTTGAAACTTGTCCTAACGGAGACGGGAGAATACTGAAACTCAGGCCTGCAGACGGAGAAGCTGCAAAGCCCCACTCAACTTATCTAGCCAACCACCAGTTGACTCAAGTTGACTCTGGCTCAGGCAGCCTCGTTTGCATGAGTGTAACTGCTCCTTAGGGTTGCTGATGGCTGATTTTCAGAAGAAGATAACATACTGGCCATTCTTTGTAGTTAGCGCTTGAATATGTTAACTGTTCCTAGCATCAAAGATTGCATCTGTTCACAGAACCCCAGAAAACTCCAGCAATTAAAGTCACAAGGTGCTCTTGAAAGTAGGTGAGACCGAAAGCCTAGAACCACAAGGCATGGTTGAAAGGTGTTTAAGAGTGGTTAGGGCTCCTTGATCACTTTCCCGACCCTGTGCAGGACAACTGTCCTTCCTCCACTCTGACAGAAAGGTGAAAGTGTGAAGTTGAAAGACGTGAGCCAGAAGAATTTGGAGAGATCCCAGGAACACTAGTAGGAATCTAGTACTGAGGACATTCATGTTGTGGTTGATTCTTGAGAAAGATGGCTGCAGGAACTCCTCCAATCCTGTGTATGTGTCTCGTGGCAGTGTGACTTGGCCTTTCCTTCCATCCATCAAGATGGGTTTACTTACCACCCCCTGTGACCCGATTTGACTAATAAAATATGATGGAAAGGATATACAAGGAAGACTTAAAGCTTCCACTCTTGCCCATTTGGAATTGTGAGACCATCCCAAGAGGAAACCCAGCGAATTTGTTGGTTTTAACATAAGATACTGTAGCGAAATGTCCAGCCAGAATAGAATGATCCTTGAAAGTGAGGATGGAGGGACTTCGTCTCATATACCTTGGACATGTTGTCAGAAGAGACCAGCTCCTGGAGAAGAACATCATACTAGGTCGAGCGAATGGATTGACACAGTGGCTGCAACAGTGGGCTCAAACATAACAACAATTGTGCGCTGTGTTGCCTTCTTCTGTGCTTGGGGTTGCGGCCAGTAGAAACAGACTGACAGCACCTAGCAACAACAACAGAGAATGTCACTGTTAGGTGCTGCTGAGTTGGTTCCACTTGCAGTAACCCTTGCACAAAAGAATAGAATGCTGGCCAGCCCCGTGCCATCCTCCTTAAAACCGTCATTACGTTTGATCTCACTGCTTGAGCACTGTGTTAGTTCATCTCATTCAAGGCCTTCCTTTGTTGACCTTCTATGTTATCAAACATGAGGTTCTTCTTCAGGGACTTGTCTCCTGGAAAACACGACCAAGGAGTGTGAGATGCAATCTTGTCATCCTCACTTCTAGAAAGCACTCTGGCTGTATTTCTTCCAAGAGATCTGCACGTTCTTCTGGTAGTCCATGGTATGTTCAATATTGAATATAGAGAAAGAGCCCCTCAAAAGCCAGCACCAACTTCAGGCCTGTTGGTGAGGCCATCTTGACCATTTGACTTAGTAAAGCGAGCAGATGACTGTCGTTGGAAACGTCTATGTAGCCTGCAGACTTATTGCCCAGCTAAACCCAGCGCCAATTGGTATCTGACAGAATTATGATCAAACAAGTGTTTTTGTTTTAAGCCTCTTAAGTTTTGGTTGACTTGTTTCACAGAACGAGATAATGAATGTAAAGATTAAGGGGATGTCTTTGCAGTGAACTGTGAAAACTCTATTGCCCTTGCAGTCACAGCTCCCAGGCTCACCTTCTCTAGGCAAGGGATTGGAATAATCTCATGGTGGGAATGTTACTGGTCGAAGGGGAAAAAGAAAGAGAAAGATATTCACATCAGAGACCTCCCAATAAGTAGCCCAGCCAGAGAATTTACAGTGAAGCACACCTTTCACGAAGCACTGTTCATGAATACAGTTTCAAACCGTCTTATTAAGAACTTGCCTACTTGCTCCACGCTGCCCGGAGAGACCAGTTCCCAGAGAAGGACATCACGCTCGATGAGAACAGGGGTAGTGAAAAGGAGGAAGGCCCTCAAGGAGCTGATTTGACGTGGTGGCTGCCACAATGGACTCACGCATAGGGGCAGTGGTGAGGAGGGTGCCGGACTGGGCAGTGTTTTGTACTGTTGTGCACAAGGTCACTGTGGTTCTGCCCCACAACCAACTTTCACATGTAAACAACTAGCCAAATGCCACCACGTGTGAGAGGATACCTAACAGAAAAGACCAGAAACCAAGAGAAACAGCAGCAAGACATTGGCAGAACCAGGCAATGCAGCAGGAAGACTAGTTTAGACATTGCCTTGAATAGCATCAGGGTGATAAGGAAACAAAAATGCAGCCGTGAAGCAATCATAAAATGCGATGTTTAAGGGAGATTCAGAGTAGAAATGAGCTATTGGAAATTAAACATATGAAAGCAAAGAAGAAAATTTATAGCTGCCTCAGATGAAGTTGAAAAAATGACCTAGAAAGCAGAACAATAATATCACAAGCAGTAAATGCAAGAGAAATAAAAAATAGAAGGCAACGATAAGGAGATGAATGGATTTATTACGGAGGCTTACTACTGAATATTAAGAGTTACACAAGAAGACAAAATACAAGGGTAATTTTATTGACATCAAATATATTTATTTATATTAAATCAACAACACAATTCCTCTTGTATACTCAATGATATTCAACATTGGTATGGTCAGAGTAATTTAGACACTGAATATTTAACACAAATGAAGATATAGTGGGAAGATGTGTAGAGATGTAGTTAGTTTTGCTGGCCCCAAATGTCTAATTTCACCATCGAATGGCAAGGCTGCTTGGACTTGGATGACCCTTGGTTTGGTCCGCTGGGTTGACCATATTTATGAATGTGGAGAATGGAGATATGATGCTTTAGTAGTTATTTGCATTTCTTTATGTTTTCTCATGAGGTTAGATGTTGGAGTTGCTTATAGCATGCTTTTTAGAATAAGACAGTTTGAATCTTTGCAATGCTATTGATGACAAACATTTCCATTGTTCCTTACTCATATTTCTTAGACACTGTATTTCTACTTGTTTATTTCTATCCCATTTTTATAATGTAGTCTTTAAGTCTGGGAAAACAGCTAGTCCAGAAGTAATTTGACAAGTAAAATGTCTGGAAATATATAGCTAACGATGAGAAACTGTATTTTTACTTTTCCATTTCTGATTTTTAAATTTAATGATTCTGAATACTTTTAGAAAATTTATAAAAGTCTCAAAACATTTTATTTTTCAAGTTTACCAGTTTTCCTAAGGTTAGCCAACAAGAGTGGACAGTTAGCAATAGCTCCACCATTATTGGGAATGGAAACCCACAGGGTCAGTTACACTCTGTCCTACAGGTTCGCTCTGAGTTGGAATCAACTTGATGGCAGTGAGTTTAAATACTTAACTTGTTCCTACCTGACTATGTCAAATCATTGTATACCATAGAAGCACAATAAAAACAACATCTATGACTTTGGACTACTCTTGTCTGATTGCTTTTTACAGGATAGACTTCTTTTATGAATTATGGATGGTTTTTACAATATCACATTTAATTAGGACCTTAGAATATTCTTAATGGATTTTTATTTTTGAAAAATATTTTTGTGTTGAATTATCAGTTACAGCATTGTCAGTGGTGTTATACTTACATAGTTCTTGCAAAAAAATGTTTGTCGAATGAGCATTTACCTATGACTGTGACCTCATTCCACTATAGTATTACAAAATCTGCATTCTTTAATATCGTGTTTGGGTTTCTTTTCCATCTGCAGTATTGGGCACTCTGTCCACTCCATTGAGCACTCTAGCTGAGCATGTAGACACGAATGATTTCCATGGATCTGCAGCCTTCATTGTCTTTTAAAGGGGCTTTGGTAGCACAGTGGGTTATGTATCCATCTGCTAATCATGCGGCCAGTGGATCAAACCCATTGGCAATTGAAACTCACCAGGAGCTCTTCAGGAAAGAGGTGAAACAATCATCTTCCATAGAGATTTGCAGCCCTGAAAACCACATGGAGCAGTTCTATTGCGTCCTCTAGGGTGGTGATGAAATGTAATCTCCTCAATGGCAGTTGGGACTTGTCACTTCATTTTAATTTTAAAATCTCAGGGAAACTTCTCTACTGATAATGAAAGTGGACACATTACATATACACTTACCCTTTCATTAGACTACAGCGGTAAGCCCCAGATCAGAAACGGATCTAAGAGTTTATGGCTAGCAGAAGAGACTAGACATATGTAAAATTAGCTACAACAGGACGCCAAAAGCATCACACTCTGGCACCGTTTGGGAGGTGTTACAAGGAGACATATGCGATCTCCTCCAACGTGGGGTGGATGGCATTGCCATGAGACAATGAAAGGTTATGAAATGCCACAGCAGGTGACTCTGGGGGTTCAGTGGAGGGGTGTAGAGATTCGTGCGCACACAGGTGAATTTACCTAGAAGTAGTCTAGTTTACTAGGAACTGATTATCTTTTACAATATACTCAGTATTTACATTACCCAGGAAAACTTAATTTTGTGTACAGCTACTAGCTTATAGTGAGTGACATTTATTTGGCAATGGCTTTGTACTGATCACTGATTTCATGTTAGTATTTACTGGAGAACATTTATCTAGTGTGTGCAGGCCTGTTTTCACTGATTCAATATGAAAAATGGATAGTCAGACTGGGATCATGCTCGTTTTTCTAAGGATAAAAGCACTTTAAATGGTTAACTCAAGCATTGCCCGTTAGTGCTGTTTCAAGAGTGCTTCAAAAACCAGCACGTGTTTTGCAGAGTAGAGCAAAATGGACTAGCTATTTCTTACAAGGGCACACATACTTCATGACAAAACTGAAAAATACAAGATCCTTCTCGGAAGCGGATTCAGTATCATTGCATTTTTGACACAGAGACGCATGTTTAATTGTGTGTGTTACTCCGACTAGTCAGAGCATGAATGGAATTGCCATGAGACCGTGAAACGTTATGCCCTCAGTTAGAGAGGGGACAAGCTTTCGGATTCAGTGCCCCAGATCTACGGTTCTTTCTATAACACCACACCACACCACACTACACCATCTTTAAAACTAAGATCAATAAAATGACTGGCGAATCGAAATTTGCAGGTGTTGTACTAATGGTCTGTTTCGTTTAGATGAGCAACGTGACAGCAGACTGTTGTCTTGACATCATAAGGAAGTTTGAAGTGTCAGAAGAAAATAAGGCAAAAAACGTCCTTGGCATAGAAGGTAAACTATTCATCTTTTTAATTTCTTAGTTGAGGCTACTGTATTAAGTTCCTGCAAATGTTTTATGAAGAGAAATCAGGAGATAGCCACAACATTACAGATAATCGAAAGAAAACTAGAAACCCCGCACACACACACATTATTTTCTGTGGCGAGATGTCATGCTATTGTGTTCTCTTAGTTTTACGGTAACATATGGGGCTTCTTCATCTTCAAGCAGATCTGCTTAATGCACCTGTGTAGAAGGGGAGATCACAAAGGATTGCTATAAAATTGTAGAAACCATTACTAACAAAACCCAGCAAAATAGGAAGCTCCTGTTTCCTGACATATCCTCTATGTAAAGGCAAACGTTTCTGAAGGCAGCGTTCCTGTCTCTAACCCTCCCCGAAGCACTCTGTGTCCTTTGAGTTATACCAAGTCAAAGTGGCAGCTGTAGCATATAATTAAAGGATTACAATCATATGCTTTTTTTTAATTAAAAAGTTTTATTGGCATAGAATTCACCGATCACACAACTCCATCCTATGAAGAAGAGTTGTGCAGGCAGGCGAAGGGCAGGAGTAGAGTGGTCGGTGCTGCGAATAGGTGCATGAAGGAGAGATGTCAGAGATTACAATTTCAGATGCAGATGGCAGTTAGGGCCAAGTGCCTCCAGTCAGCGGGCAGTCTGAGTCTTTGGGTCGCCTAGCTGCTGTTCCGTTGCATGCATGGGGACTACTCAGGAGGGAGCGGTTTCCCAGTGCGTAATGGCTGTCTTTGGTTACGTGGCAGATGATGGGACTGCCGAGCCCCTCCTTGCAGTAGAATTGAAACCCAAGGGGATGGCTCACAGTCCTATCTGTTTCACTTTTTGTATGAGCGGCTTTTAAAGTTTAGTGTGGATGCTTTCTTCATTCTCCCAGAAGTGAAAGTGTTCAGTATTGATCAAAGAACCTTCAAATGATGGTCAATTGGAAGGGGAGTAGACTTTTTACTGTCCAAACACCCTCAGGGAACTGCAGTCAGGGTAATCCCCTATTCAGCAAGGCAGGCCTATCCTGAAGAGAAGCCAGAAGCTTTTAGGAGCATTGACCTTTCAGACACAAAGACAAGAGGCACCTCTGAAGACCTGTTCTTCTTCCTTCTGGGATGATACTCACGATTTAACTTCTGGACTCAGTGGCGAAATAGAAACATGCAGAACAACAAAAACATTAAAGTGTGATTTTTCCGAAAGGGAACATTGAGGCACAGACTTGGTCAGTGTTACTCGAATATTCAAACTTTAAAGAATTTTTCAAGTGGCAAGGATGGCGCTTCAGTTAGCAGGGGCCCCCACTATTCACTGGAACATGGTCCACTCTGGTTCCCAGACAAGACTGCTGTGAGTGGTGGGAGCCAGGCCCAGCCCAGTACTCTGCACCACAGCCAGCTCCTTCAAGCTCCACGCTCTTGCCAAGTCCCATTTGGGGGAAGAAAAAAAGAAAAGGAACATTTGAGAAAATATATTCTTATGCCTAGAATTTTGCCCTTTGAAGTTGGTTCAGGCAAATAAATGACCACAAGTTTATGGACATTTTCATACCTTTTAATTCCATTTGTTCCACAGACTTTTTGAAGTCTCCTTCCTATTTTCTCTGTGAACATTAACAGAGTTTGCATTTTAATTTGCAGTGACACAGAGCCACCCCGGGCTCCGGCTGGTTTCTTCAGAATCAGTAAGATGCTTGGGCAATGGGAAGGCTCTAGGAAAAGCCCTGATACTTCTTCGATTCACACATTATTTAAACCACTAGTGTTTTCATAAGAAAAAATTGACACTGCTTATAAATGAGCCCACTCTTCTAATATAACATAATTATCTTTTTAAAACAAATGATATTGAAAAGGTGCAACATAAAATTTTGTTTTGGAAAAAAAAAAGAGTCAAGCAACCATCACCACAATCAATCAGTGTTACAACATTTTCTTCATACTCATGGTTATTAGCGCCCCACTTTCCCACAACCTCCCTTGCCATGCCCCTAGGTCATTATTAACCCAGTTATTATAATCTCTATAGGCTTACCTATCCAGGGTTTCATATACAGAAAATCAGACAAAACACAAACAACCAAACAAAGCCAACAACAATAACAAAACAAATGGAAACAAAACTCTAATTGGAAAAGAAGCTAAGAATATTAAAAATGGAAACAACTTAAAAATGGGTTAAAAGGAAGATCAACTGATTAGGGATTACAGTTTAACCTAGATATATCTGCTATAACTTGTCATAGGAGTATTTAAAACACTGTCTGATAGCAAGCCTATTCACATCCGTGAACTATGGTTCGAACCCTTATTCCAGTTGTTGTCTCTATAGATTCATCCAATCTGGGTTTCATACGCTGAAAACCATAGATACCTGACAGAGAGTCAAGAATGCTACCAACATTAGCAAAATACAGCATAGATCTGTCTCAATCAGGAAACACGAAAACAAATAAATAAAAAAACCCAGAAAATATTAAAAACTAGATCAAGCTCAAAATATGTCCAAAGGGAGATCAAATGGCAAGGTTTTAATATGTTAAGTCCGATTTGTCATTTAAATTTACAATAATCATCTCTAATACTCTCTGTCTGATGACCAGATTATTCCTGTCTCTTACAGTTAGAAGGGAGTCACTGGAGGCTTATTCTCTGTGTAGATCCTGGAAATATATTTTGGGCTCCCACGGTCATCCATAGTCTTCTGAGACTGTTCTTCTTTAAGGGAGTAGAAAGCCTCATCTTTCTCCTAAGGAGCAGCTGGTAGTTTTGAACTACTGACCTTATAGTTATCAGCTGAATGCATAGCAGCATAGCCTACTATGCTACCAAGGGCTCCTGGTGATTGTATTGATCGTGTCATTAATATAGTCGATGGTAGAGAATCTAAAGCACTGTTGAGAAGAGGAAATTATACAAGTATAGGGTGGCATTTAGACTCCAATACATGAATTGTTCACTTGTACAGATTAAACTCTTAAGTGACTGGACACAATTTACACACAGGGGGTTGGTGATAGGGTGAAACTTTCAATGGCACTCATTCACAAAGGCAGAATCAGGCCTACTAGAATAATACATGTCATAAGAAAGCAAAGAAAGCATTAACATAGTAAATATATGATACTTCTGGGCTACCGCTCTTTAGACATCCTCAAAGCAAGCGATCTGCTGAACCAAAGTCTTCCCACCACAAATCCCATAACTCTCAGATAGCAGTCACCTCCTTCTTCTCACTCCAGGGCATTTCAGCTGAACTCCAGAGAGGTGTGCAAAGGTGAGTTTGATGTAAAGCCCCGTTCAGTTAGCGGGGTTTCCATCTCAGGTCCTTCTGGTTCAGCCGACGAAGGATGTTGTGCACCCTTAAAGGGTAGAGTCTGAGTCCCCAATAGTCTACATGGCACACAGCCTGGGTTGTCACCAAGGGCCGGACAGAAACCATGTCAAACTCTCTTCCCATTAGGAAGAGAGTACTGGGTATATTATTCCCACCGAGTTCTATATAAATATTGTTAAATGTTTTTCTCCCATAGGAGATTGCTCTACCCGGTTTGCCCACCAACAGAAGTGCAACCACTTTTTCTGAGAATCCCCCACCCCTCACCTACCTTGAGTTGAATTTCCAGGAAGGTCCACTTGTCAGCTGAAGGAGTGTCTGTTAGTCAGGAGTGCCTTTGTCAGCACAGTGCTGTATGGCTGGGCAGATCACCAGCTCTACCTTCAAATCCACACACTCGTTTCAACTCATCTCTCGCAATCTTCTAAATATGCAGTTACTCACCTTGCTTCCTCCCTGGGTTTCCGGTTTCCGTCCCTCCTCCTCCACTAGCCCTCTGAACTTTGATGTTGGATAAATGCTGCCCTTTTGATCGCATGTGGTTGAATTTTTTTTATAACCACCAGGATGGGTTTACTGCCAGACATGAAGGGCCATCGTCTTGGGGGTCCTACCTGTCTTTTTCAGTCCAACCAGCAAGCCCAGGGATGCCACTATTTTGATTGGCCTTTTGAAGGTATGCTAATGAGACTAAGACACATGTATTCTGAGAGAACTTGTCTCTAGCCATCCACTGATTGCAGAGATATGTGTAAATACGTTTTCTTCGGAAAACACCCAGGCTTGTATGGACTGGAATACTAATAACAGTACTTTTGACTCACCCCCATGAGGGAGGCCAAGAAATATTTGGACTTTTTTCAAATAACTATTTTTCTTTTGAAATGGTCTGAATCTCATGATTTCATGAGGGGAATTCCAGGTCTAAAATAAATAATCTAAAAAACTAGCTCTTGAGTTGCCTTTTGGTTCCCAGAGGCCCTCTCTATTGCACAGGGTTTTCTAAGCTGTAGTCTTGACAGGAGCCCTTGTAGCTCAGTGCGTGGATATTTGCCTGCTCGCTGAAAGGCCTGTCGTGTGAAACCACCAGCTTCTCTGTGACAGAGAGATGTGGAAGTCTGCTCCTCCGAGGATTTTCTGCTTTGTGCACTGTAGGGAGTAACTCTGCATAGCCCTGTGGTGTCAGTGTGAGTCGGATGAACTCCGTGGCAGCAGATATGTTTGTCTGTTTTCTGGTTAATCTTTACAGAAGTACATCTCCAGGTCTTTATCCTTGCGAGCTGTTGGGCAGATTTGAACTTGCAACCTTTCAGTTAGAAACTGAGCATTTAACCATTGCACTACCAGGGCTCCTTGACTTGAAAGTAAATGGACTTTTCTAAAATTTTAACAGCTGACTCAGTATAGTCTGTAGTGGTTACTTGTTGGGCCGTGATCTTCAAGATCAGCAGTTCGAACCTACCAGCCACTCCAATGGAGAAAGATGGGCCTTTCTACTCCCATAAAGAGTTGTAGTCTCAGAAACCCACAGGGGCAGCTCTATCCCATCCTATAGGGTCACTAATGAGTTGGCATTAACTTGTGGGCATTGAGCTTGGTTGGTCTTGAGCGCTTGACAGGTTGCTGGAACACATCTCAAGTATGACCATGCTATTTTATACTGGAGGCAAATGAGGCTCAAAGAAATGAAATCATTTACCCACCATCAACTATTCATAATTCAGCCCCTAGGGTTTTACATAAAATAATACGTTACCAATGTAATTATGTGCATTGATAAAATATGCACATTTAAAATATGTGCGGAAATAAATTGCTGGCTACCACCCAAAATGAGAAGATCATCTTAATGAACCTCTACTGGGAGCCTCGCTGCCAGACAGCATCCAAATCCATTGTTTATCTTACCGTTTTTAACGGCTAGCTTCATATTCTCTTCTTCTCTCAGGCCACTGTCACAGAAGGGGTCTTTGATAATATGAATTTACTTTCTGGGGTAATTAAGAGGAAAAGGAATAATTTAGAATCTACATCATTAGAAACCATTTGAAAACAATCAGGGCAGATAAACAAGCCCACTGGAGCCTCCTCTGTTCTAAGAAAGGCACCCTTTCTGCTGGGAAGACCCAGATGAGAGTATTAATGTGGTTCTTACATCAGAGACACAGTGTGTGGAAGGAAGACACCCTCCAGAGACTCAGAGGGTATTTACAGATATAATTTTCCCACTGAAATCTTAAGGACTTGAAACAATTAGCCCTAATAAGCATTCTACCTAGGGACTAGTGGTCATTCCTCTCTTCATTCATACACCAATGCCTCTTATTTAGGCATTATGTTTTGAAAGCTTGTAGAAAAGTGATGTTTCTTTATATCATCTTTATAAAGAATGGCCATTACCAGCACCTTCTCAAACCAATTTCATAGATAAACTGTAACAGCCTGAGTTCAGGTTGTGCCTGACTTTTGACCTGCTGCCTCAATGCTGTTTTATAGTTACGCCAGCA
Organism: Tenrec ecaudatus; assembly: GCF_050624435.1. Taxonomy (NCBI): domain Eukaryota; kingdom Metazoa; phylum Chordata; class Mammalia; order Afrosoricida; family Tenrecidae; genus Tenrec; species Tenrec ecaudatus. The sequence goes on along the minus strand of NC_134533.1, from coordinate 153,517,370 downwards.
ATTCGTTTTCAAGTCAGCGTCTTAACTTACCTTATTGCTGGCTGGTCAGTGTACGTTGAGTGTAATTATGACTTTACCATGGCCTCAATTGCTCATGCGGTGCAATAGTGTGATCGAAGCTTGGTTTGAGCAGTTACCAACTGACTTTGTAGTGATTGCCCTTTCAGGACCCAATCAAATCTCTCAAACAGTCCCTTCCGTTTTCTTAAGGTTATGTTTAAACTGCTTTTCTCGAAAGCAATATTTCAGTTCTCCGATGCTATTTGACCTGAAGCAAGTCTCTAAGTTCCCCAGTTTCTCCCAGAGACTGCCCTAAGGGTCAGTGGAGAATCACTCCGAACACATCTTGACCTCTTTTATCCCATAGGGTAAACACACGTGCTCTGAAAGCCACAGTACTTGACTCACATCTCTCATTTTCCCAAAGGCTTCACCAACTTCATGCGTAGTCCTGCCTGTGACATATTTAACCCTCTGCACCTTGAAGTCTTTCAAGACATGGAGCAGCCCCTCTGCAATTACTACATTGCTTCCTCTCACAACACATACCTGACTGGGGACCAGCTCCTCTCGCAGTCCAAAGTGGATATGTATGCTCGGGTGCTACAAGAGGGCTGTCGCTGCGTGGAAGGTATGTGTCCTGCATCTGAACTCCAGTATGTATCGATGAACAAGTTCTTTAAGCATTTAAGTCGAGTCTAGCCAGTGATGAAGAAACCTGAACTTCATCCACACTAGTCCAAACTAGCGTCCTGCTCATAAACTAAAGATGTAAGCACCCAAAATGTTGCATTTGCCAGTGGGGAGGAAACCGTTGATGACATTTGATGTGTAGTTTCATGATGGGCATGTGAGCGGGGAGGGGGCTGTCTTTCAAATGCTGTGGGTTGGTGACTGGCTGTTTCTGGACCTGAGAGGGAGGACTTAGAGAAGAGATACTTTTTGAAAGCGCTGTGGGCCCAGTTTTGAGACATGAAAGGAGGTAAACGCAGATACAGATTTGTTTTTTGAGTAAAGTAAGGCAAGGAGAGACGTGTGGTTGTGGTTGTTGTTATTGTTGTTGACTGATAACTTGTTTTCTCAGGGGAGGAAGACAGACTGTAACCATCACATATAAAGTGGGTAGAGGTTAGCTAGAGCGCTTAAGAAGATCAATAAGTGCCTGGTAGGGAAGGATCAAGGGTAATGTAATTAAGAGGTATACCTGAAACCCAGGTGGGGACGGAGGATGATAGTGGGACAGGAGGAAAGTCAAGGGAAACAGAAGGAAGAGCTAAAAGGCAAAGGGCATTTATGGAGGTCTAGACAAAGATATGTACATATGCAAGTAAATATATGAGGATGGGGAAATAGATCTATGTTGTCTATATTTATAGGTTTAGTATTAAAGTGGCGGAAGGACCTTGGGCCTCTACTCATGTACTCCTTCAATGCATGAATACTTTCTTCTATGAAATTGGCATTCAATGATGCTCACCCTCCCAACACAACCGCTGAAGCCAAAGCAGGTGAACAAGCAAAGGTGGTGAAGAAAGCTGATGGTGCCCGGCTATCAAAAGAGATAGCATCTGCGGTCTTAAAGACTTGAAGATAAACAAGCGGCCATCTAGCTCAGAAGCAACAAAGCCCACATGGAAGAAAACACCAGCCTGTGTGATCACGAGGTGTCGAAGGGATCAGGGATAAGGCATCATCAGAAAAAAAGAAAAAAACTTACCATAGTGAATGAAGGGGGAAGTGCAGAGTGGAGACCCAAAGCCCATTTGTCGGCCACTGGAGATCCTCTTGCAGAGGGGTTTAGGGGAGGAGATGAGTCAGTCAGGATGGAATGTGGCACCGATAAAGAATACAGCTTCCCTCCAGTTCCTAAATGCTTCCTCTCCCCCAACTATCATGATCCGAATTCTACCTTGCAAGTCTGGATAGAGCAGAGGATGTACACTGGTGCAGATAGGAGCTGGAGGCACAGGGAATCCAGGGCGGATGATACCTTCAGGACCAGGGGTGTCAATGGCAATACTGGGAGGGTAGAGGGTGAGTGGGTTGGAAAGAGGGAACCGATTACAAGGATCTACATGTAAACTCCTCCCTGGGGGATGAACAACAGAAATGGGGGTGAAGGAAGACGTTGGACAGGGAAAAATATGACAAAATAATAATTTATAAATTATCAAGGGCTCATGAGGGAGGGGGAGCAGGGAGGGAGGGGAAAAAAGAGGACTTGATGCAAAGGGCTTAAGTGGAGAGCAAATGCTTTGAGAATGATGAGGGCAAAGAATGTACAGATGTGCTTTACACAATTGATGTATGGATGGATTGTGATAAGAGTTGTATGAGTCCCTAATAAAATGTTTAAAAAAATAAAGTTATGGGAAAGCATGTTTTAGCGCCAGTAGCAGAGGCATCAGACTGCGGCATGGAGACACAGAGGAGCAGTGCTGAGACTGGGGTGCCTTCTCCTTATCTTGTCTGAGAGTATAGCACTGTAGGGCAGAGCAGCAGATGGACTGGCTTCTTGGCCTAGGGAAGCCGAAGGACCATGTGGCCGAGAGGCTGAGGCCTGAAGGAGACTTGGCTACCATGTGGCCAAGAGCTTGAGAGCTGGAGAGAGAGTCCTGGCCGCTGGTCGAGGAGTCCAATGACTGTATCCTTACTATGTCCTGATCTTGACTATGGTAACCTACTGATGTCACGAATATACCCTTTCAATTGTGGGGGAAAAAAGATCAAGAAGTGCTTGAAAAATCAATGATCCAAGAATGGGAAGGTGTTGACAAAATAACAGGGCAGGCCAGCTAATTAAAAAAGCAAGCCCTCTACAGTAGGTCTTCATGTTTAGCCCGCTTATGCCCACTTCCAGTGGGACACCTTTACTTGGTTGTGGGAGCAATCAAGACAGACTATCAAATGATCTAAGGATCCGGATCTCTAGGGCTTTGTAGTGGCTTGAATGGTAGCTCCCTATAATATCTCACTCCATGTAAATTTCTACAGCCTGTGAATGTTGCCTTAGGAGGAAAGGGTTTTTGCAGATATAATTAAGTTAAGGAACTTGGAATGAGATGATCCTAGGTTGCCTGGATGGGCCCTAAACCAAAGACAAAGTAACCTTATAAGAGACAGAAGAGGGAAAGACTGGGACAAAGAGGAGAGGTGATAGGACAAAGAAAAGATTGGAGTGGTATGACCCCAGCTACAAGGAAGCCCACAGTATTGATGGCCAATAGAAACTGGAGGATGGAATGAAGAGATTTTCCCTTTCGAACCTCAGAGACAGTAGTACTGCCCTTCCTGTTTTCAGGCTTCTAGCCTGCAGCGAGATAGTAAATTCCTATTGGTTTAAGGTGCTAAGTTTGTTGGTACTTCATTTACTGGTGCAGTCATAGAAACAATATTGCAATTTCATTCAGTATCTGGAAGGTGTTTGGGCTCCTTGAAGTAATACACCGTGGAGATCATATGTCTAGGAAAGATCGTGAGGTTGATAGGTTAAACAGTGAGGTTAAAAGATTAAAAGACTCAAATAAATAGAAAAATCCAAGGAATTGCCACCACCCACCCAAAAATCAAGGACAAGGAGCTGTCACTGATAGGTAGGATTTTGGATGCAATTACAGGTGATGACAGTATCCAGGGGTGTCATGGGAGGGGATGATTCAAATTGAGTGAGGGAAGATGTTGCTGACCTTGAGGGGTCGGTCAAACATTAGGAACTGAGTAGATTTTCCACACGAGCATTTAACTTATAATAGATGCTGGCTGAAGTTAAAAAAAAAAGATATACAAGGAGGAACATGGCTCATGCATAAAAGCTCATGGATAAACAGAATTATTAGAAGAATGGTAGAATTCTTCCAGGAACTCTTTGCAGCACCCTCATATACCAGGTACTTATGTACAAAACGATTGCTATGGAAAAGGAGCGTGGACGAAACCAGAAGGGTAGATTTGGATAAAGCAGGCTTCAGAGAAGGATTTTTTTTTTAATGACCAGAGAAGATCAGTTGTTTAAAAGCATCATTAGGAGTCTAGATAAGTCCTCCTGGTTCTTCCATTTGTAGCAAAGTGTATTTGGAGGGAGGAAGTCGTGTCCCCCAAGAGACGCTCGTGGTAGGGTCAGTGAGGAGCTTGAAGGGATAACAGCTTGGCCTGCGGGTGGTGGGGTAGGGCAAGGCAATAGGGTGAAGAGGTAAGTTTGGTGACTGGATTGGATGTTCTTTGTCAGAAAATTTCTAACTTGAACGATCTTCTGTAATAAAAGTGAGAGTAAAGCTACAGAGGTAAATGGTCATATTTTCCAAGTGGGCAGGAATAAAATGTGCATGCCTTACAGGGCCATTCCAAACCCTTACAAAATGAGCTCTCTGGAAATTCATGTTTGAAGACACACAGGGTTTTTTGGTAGCTGCAGAGAACACACACTGACAACTGTGACAGGCGATTGAGTAGCTTTAAGCAAGTGAATATGGAGATGCTTATAGAATATTAATATAAAGAAAAACTGTTCAAGCAACACAAGGTCTTGCGGTGAGAGTCAACCCTCAGTCATGATTGAGCTGGTTGTTCATTTAGCACTCAATACATTTTACATGCCTGGCATGCACGAGGATCAGCTCTGTGCACACAGCCTCATTGAATTCATGCAGATGAATTAGTTCAATCATTTTAAGTAGTGACTTTTCCTTTGTTTTTGGAAGCCAGGTATAGAGATTGACTTTCAGTGAGTCCAAGAAGTGATAATCAAATCTAGACAGCATTGCACAGTTTTTAAATTTGTCTTCCATGTTTAATTTCTACCATTTTTCAGTTCCTTCAGATACCTGGTCTTCTCTGCTTTTGTCTAAGCCTGCCTAAAATCAGGGTCTTTACTCACACCTAAGTTTGTTCTCATGACCAACTCTCTGAATCCCGATTCAAAACCTCTAATTCAGCAACTCTGTTTGGGATAGTAAGAAGGAAAGCTGATTAAAATATTTTATAATAAGGTGTAAATGGTCAACACTTTCTCAGGGGATCTTTTAGTTTTAAATGGGAGCTTTTAGGAGTTATGTAGAAGAGATGATACTGAATACAGGCTTTTTCTTGTATCTTCTTCTTCCTGTCTGCTAGTTACCAAAGCAATACAAAGAAGCTACTTGACTCTCCATGTCTAAAAGGCTGCCTGCTCCAGGTCGTTGTGAGCTGGGGATAAGCACAGGCCTGGTTTCATTGTAAAGGATGCCCTGTCTCACGTGCTTTCACATTTCTCTCTCACCAGCTTGTGTCAGCAAATCCTCCCTATTATTTGGCTTAAACTTCATTATTAGAATAATCTATAACCAGACCCGGAAAGTCGAGCTACTATTTCTGAAAAGCTTTTTTGAAGAGAAAAGTGAGTGGAAAATGGTAGTTGTCACCTTGTCTTTGAACATAACTTACAAGGAACTACCACAATATCTGTCTATTTTGTGTGCCAGTGGTGAGCTGAGTGGTTTCTGTACATAATCTAACTTAATTCTTATTTTAAAAAGTGTTTATTTTTGGGAATATAGAAATGACATTTCAATCATTTCTCTATGTATCCTTCATTGACATTGATTCTGTTCTTCGTGTTGTATAACCAATCATCTTCCTTTTCTGAGTTGTTCCTTCCCCGTTAATATGAGCGCACTGCCCCTTAAAGTTCTTATCTCCCCTTTGGTCAGCTGGAGCCCAAATAGATCATTTTGAAAAGAGCACAGTGCTCAAGGCAGACAGTTAATAGTAGTTAAACTAAACTGTATTTTCCTTTTAAAAAGACTTCACGGAATGGATTTGGTTTAAGGTTTCAACAGTGTAACGGGGAGTAAACTGTACACGTGTAAAAGTTGAATTGGCAAAAGTTTTGTGATAGACATCTTTACAGCAATGACCAAAGATAGAAAGAGTAGCTACGCAGACTGCCTTTGTACAGGCAAGCACCTCATAGGGCTTGTTTCCTTGGTTTGGAGATTCAGGGTTTTGAATTCACAGGACCTTCTTCTTTTTTTAAAAAAAATCATTTTATTGGGGGCTCTTATAATTCTTATCACTATCCATCCATCCATCCATCCATCCATCCATCCATCCATCCATCCATCCATCCATCCATCCATCCATCGTGTCAAGCACATATGTACATTTGTTACCATCATCATTCTCAAAACATTTGCCTTCCACTTGAGCCCTTAATATCAGCTGTTCGTTTTCCCCCTCCCTCCCCACTCCCCCCTACCTCATGAGCCCTTCATAATTCATACATTATTATTATTTTGTCATATGTTACACTGCCTGATGTCTCTCCCTGCCCACTTCTCTGCTGTCCACCCCCCAGGGAGGAGGCTATACATAGAGTCTTGTAATCAGTTCCCCCTTTCTATCCCATGTTCCCTCCACCCTCCAGGCATCGCCACTCTCACCACTGGTCCAGGAGGAGTCATCTGTCCGGGATTCTCCGTGTTTTTAGTTGCTATCTGTACCAATGTACATACATCCTTTGGTCTAGCCAGATTTGTAAGATAGAATTGGGATCATGGTAGTGTGGGGAGGAGGAAGTATTTAAGAACTAGAGGAAAGTTATATGTTTCTTTGTTGCTACCCTGAACCCTGACTGTTTCATCTCCTCTCCACAACCCTTCAGTAAGGGGGTGTCCGGTTAGCTGCCGATGGGCTTTGAGTCTCCACTCTGCACTCACACATTTACAATGATATGATCTTTTGTTCCTTGATGCTTAATACCTGGTCCCTTCGACAGCTCGTGGTCACACAGGCTGATGTGTTTCTTCCATGTGGGCTTTGTTGCTTCTGAACTATATGACCACTTGTTTATCTTCAAACCTCCAGGACCCCAGATGCTATTTCTTTTGATAGCCGGGAACCATCAGCTTTCTTCACCACATTTGCTAATGCACATGTTATTGTTCATTGATCGTATCAGGAAGGTGGGCACCCACTGATGTGATATTTAGTTCTTTGATTCCTGATAACTGGTCCCTTCTACACCTCATGGTCAGACAGGCTGGTGTGTTCTTCCATGTGGGCTTTGATGCTTCTCTGCTAGATGGCCTCTGGTTTATCTTCAAGCCTTTAAGACCCCAGATGCTATTTCTTTTGATAGCCGGGCACCATCAGCTTTCTTCCCCACATTTGCTTATGCACATGTTTGTCTTCAGTGATCGTATCAGGAAGGTGGGCACCCACTGATAAGATTTTTAATTCTTTGATGTCTGATAACTGGTCCCTTCTATACCTCGTGGTCAGGGCTTTTAAGTAATAATACCAGGAAGGGCTATAGCAAGTGAAGAACACAGCATTGGGGTGGGGGGAGGGGGCTGACTTTCACAGGAGGAATTTGCTGGTTCACATTGAGGTCCAGCCCTTCACTATTTAGGTGTTCCTGAAGACTTAGAGTTTGAAGATATATGATCCATTGTGAACTTCTGGTCAGTTTTACCAGTGTGATCTGAAGATCGTGGCTCCTATTTGGAGCTTGAGTGTGGAGACTACAGTGTAGAGCTGGGGTTTGGGTGAAGGCATTTTTGTTTTTAAACAGCTGCATCACAGGATTGAACAAAACCCATTTGTGGAATGTAGCATATCAGAGATGGAAATGTTCAGATTTTTCTGAAGCAGTTTTTGCCAAGTTAGCTTTCAGAGACAAAAACGAATGATTCTGGACAGTTTCTTCATGATTTTATGACCTGAAATATTTTCCTTCTCCATTAGTTCATTTGGATAACGTCCTTTGTCAGGAGCTATAAGGTGCCTCAGCTGAGACTAATAAGCCCTTTGAGTTGGCTTTGTGAGCAAAGTATTAATTACGTTCCTTACAGGATTTTCCGCTTTAGTTGCTTAACAAATCTGAATGACTAGGGGATTTTCACTCTCGTATGTGACTGATGTTGCAGCGATTTTTGTGATCAGTGTACGGTTATTCCAGTTACCTCTGGATTGTTTGTTGTCCAGGCAGAACATCTTGGGGTCTTATCATGGAAGCCATTGCATTAGCAGCTCAGCTTTCAGAACCGACCAACTCTCTCAGGACACTTTGGGGGCCTCTAATGTGTGGCGTGAGTCCCTGGATGGAGCAAACGGTGGAGGTGCCCCAGTTCACTGAAAGGCTGGAGATTTGAGCTCATCCTGGGGCATCTTAGAAGAAATGTCTGGCATTCAGCTTCTGAAAACCCTGGTACCTGATGGGGCGCGATTTGGCTCTGACCCACTTTGGGTCACCAGGATTTGGACTCAACTCAATGGCAGCTAGTCATGGGCGACATGGTTGAACAGATTCCGACTGCTTTGGGCGCCATAGGATTTGGTATGGGTCTCCAGCTTGTCACCGTGTCCTTAGCATGAGCTCTGGAGGAAGCTTTAGTTCCATTACCTGCTGGCATCGTAAGCCGCAAGTGAAGCTATGAATCCTGCTTGTGCGTGTTGCGATCCTCATGGAAGAGACGAGTGGTGACAATCAGAAGGAGAAAGTAAACATTAGCTCATCGATATTAGAAAAGAGTACCTTCATTTCTTCTTTTTTTTCTAGAAGCGCTTTCTTTTATTAATGGAAGCTTCGACAGTGTTTCTGTACGGACAGGGCAACGCCTGTTCTATTTCACGTTCTTCGTGGAAATATTTTAGTTTGTTGATGAGGAACTCTGTTATGCCTCGGGACATATGTGATTGAAGTCATGTGTTTTTGACACATCTGTTCATTCTTTCCATGCCGATACCCAGAGACAAATTAAGGAATGCCAAGTATGTGGCAGAAGATGCATGAAGCATTTCTATTCTTTTCTTCTCCCCATCCCCCTGAGGGTGTGCCTTTGTTACATGTGACCTCATTTGTGGGCTAATAGGAGCAGTGGGATGGTATCCCAAAAAGACTGTTGTTCTCCTGAACAGCAGCTTGATTCTTCAAATCTGTTACCTATGACATTGCCCTCCAAGGTCCTTTCTCCTTTTCCACTTATTTTGCCAGTGATATTTGAGAAGTCAGTGTTGAGCTGATTAGTACAGAGAACCTTATGTTTATACTATACTCTTTTGAGAAGTTTAGAGGGGACGTTGGGATATCATTCCTGAGGTGATATACAAAGCGTACATGTAGGGACCCTTATACTGGGCAGTATATACTTACTGAACTCCTGTTATGCCATTAATATAGGATTGCAAGATCGGCCGAGAGCATTCTGGAGGGAGAAGAACAAGTGTCCTTATGAACTGTGCGCTCCTCATTAAAATACAGAGCTTTCAAATGGTATTCTGTTGGCGATATCCGGCCCGGAGACTTGCTCATGCTTGATCTACTCGGTATTTAAAAGAGTAGATTAAATGCCAGTATTTCAAAATTGTGGGAAATTGAGGCAATAAAATATAGAGCTTTTGTTTTTCCTTAGAATGTTTGACAATGCAGGTCCTCGCTGGTCCTTAGCAATGGCTGGTTGGCCGTGAGAGGCATTTATCACATGGAGACTTTCATGTTCTAGGTGGTTCTTTTACTTACTTGTGTTAGCTGCCAGGCTCTTGTTGACATGTGAGCATGTGCCCCCGCCATGAGGAAGGCAGCTCCGCAGACTGATGAGGGGCTATGGGGGTCCTCGCTCAACCTCGGTTGGGATTAAAGTACACAAAGCGGGTGGAGGCATCTCAGTTAACTTAAAATGGAAGAAACAAAGGCATGGGGGCAGGGGTAGGATTGTAGAACAGAGAGATTGCAAAACTGAAAGAGCAAGTCTGTGAATTTGGGTGGAGGGTAAAATAAGATTGACCTAGTGTATTAATTAAGGCAGCATGCCTCAAGGAGGAGCCCTGGGAGCACGTTCGACTGTTAACCACAAGGCCAGCAGTTTGAAAGCGCCAGCTTGCTCCCTGGGAGTAAGATGAGGCCCTCTAGTCTCAGAAACTCACAGAGACAGTGCCACCCTGTCCTATAGGCTGACTGGGCAGCAGCGGGTTTGTTTGAATTCCTCAACACCAAAGCTTCAACATCTCTGTGCCTTACAACAACTTGCCTTTACGAAGCCCAAGTGGGTGTTCCTGTCTTTGAAGCAAGGAGTCTGAACCTGAAGTGCCTTCCATTTCAGAGCCATGCCGTCTTCAGCCCGTGGCTTCTAAAGTCACAGCAGAAGTGCAAAGAGAAGGATGGCAGAGTTTCAGGGACCAGAGCCCAAAGTGATGCACATTATGTCTGTCTCTGTTGCATTGGCCACATCCTACTGCAAGGGAGATTGGAAACCCTAGTCTAGTTGTGTGCCTGGGCAAGAGAACTTAGACTCACTGAATGGCAAGCCAATTCCTGGCACAAGAAATCGGGGCCTCTGAGGGAAGAAGTCAAAAGTTTCAATAGGAAATTTACTAAATTTACATTTAGTATAAATTTATGCTTAGTATATATTTCCTGGGCACCTACATGTGTTAGACACCATGCAATGCACTGAGTAGGTTTTTGAGGAAAGAGGCAACATTATGAAAGCAATGTGCTAGAGGAATTGGTGTCGTGATAGCGTGTACAATAAGGGAAGGCAAACTCTGGAGAAAGGGCGATGAGAAGGTGGTGACTGTCATTGTCCGGTTGGGAGGCAATGAAGATGTTGGCACACACAGCAGGGTCCAGGACAGCTTGACCTATGTTCAATCTTCGCTCACATTTGTGATGTCAGTCCTATTGTGATTCTTTTATCAGGAGGGGGGGGAAGCAATGCTTTATTTAATTAAGTAATTTGTTCATGTTTATCGAAATCTTGGCAAGACTGGAGAGTGCAAATTGAGGAAGCCAATGTTGTTTTTGTAACTAAAATGACTAGAATAGAAATATACTGAATTTAAGTGAACAATAATGACTCTCTAATTGCTCCGAGGACTCTGCAACGTAATAACAGATCAGTAACCTGAAGACATGAAATGAGCAGGACCATATTCCAAAACGAGGACCGAGTTTCTGGCCACACTTGATTGGGTTTAGGTCAACTTTGAAAAAGTTTTGGGCAAGAGTTGGGCTACCTAGGAATCTGACATGTTTGCTCACTCGAAGCTCGCAAAACCAAACCCTTTGTTATCTTCCATTCTATTACTAGAAGGAGCTGTGCTTGCAGTATGCTAGGTATTGGGCTGCTAACTGAAGGGCAGTGGTTCAAATCCACCAGTCGCTACACAAGAGAATGGTGTGGCAATCTGCTTCGAACCCCATGAGAGTTTCCACTCGGGCCCGTAGTGCCTCAGCGAGTCAGAAAGGACTTGCTGGCAGTAAGTTTCTTACTATAATGTTGTACCAGAGCACCCCTCTCTGACATCATTGTCATTGTTACACTCGGCATGATCTCAAAGAATAACTTAAGATATGTGTTTGACATTTCCGGAAAATTTAGTGAAAACCAGAGACTTTGGGTTGTTGACTCATAATTCTGTTTCTGGCAGTGGACTGTTGGGATGGCCCCGACGGAGAGCCCGTGGTGCACCACGGCTACACCCTCACTTCCAAAATTCTGTTCCGAGATGTGGTGGAGACTGTCAACAAGCACGCCTTTGTGAAGAATGAGTAAGTACGGCGTACACCTGGGAGCCGAGCGCTGCATGGTGGAGGGAGGACCGCCAGATGACACTGGGCTACAACGTCATTCTCTTCTTTGCACACTCCCTCTCTCTCCTGCTCTTTCCATCCCTGCACAAACATCACGACCAAATGGCGTGGTCTCCCCGTGTGTGCTTTCCCGTATTGCATTTCTTCCATATTGCATGCTCTCTCGCCTTAATGCCTTCAAAACGCTCTTAGAAATCCTTCTGAACTTCTCAGCTCATGGTGTACCCAGCATCCACAAAAATTTAACACCCAGGCAACTATACCTGACAAGTAGTTTATTGATAATACAGTGCAATGTAATAAGAAAACACTGCGTGGGATTTCAGACTTGATGGATGTCCTGTATTGGCTGTGGTACCTGGCATCTTTCTGTTACTTGTCTCTTGGACATTCAATAATCTTGACCATTTCCTTGCTTTCTGAGCTTTCACGGTCACTTTCTGTCCTCTATTTCTGTCATTGCTTTTTGGGGGTGGGGGTGGACAGGCTGTGTGCTTTTATTCTGTCTCCTTATCCTCTTAATAGCTAGTATTTCCTGACATTGGTCTCTTTTATTTTTGATACTTTTCTAGCTGTAGTCCAGAACTTCCCCCTATGCTTTCAGACCTATACAGAAACATAGCAGCAAACACTTACTATCAGATGAACTGACCTTGTGGTTGGTAGCCCAGTGTGTAACCACTACACCACCCGGAAAGCAGATGCTATTCCCCTTCTCTGTTCGTTAGGAGCCCTAGTGATGCTGTCCGATAAGTGTTGGACTGCTAACCCCAAGCTTGTCAGTTCAAATTCACCAAGAGAAAGTAGAAGTTATCTGCCCCTGTGGCAATTGACAGCCTCAGAAAGCTTACACAGAGTCTCCATCAGTCAGAAGTGATTCAATGGCAGTGACTGGGCTTTGGTGGTGGTACGCAAAGCTAGTGGTTCAAACCCACCCGACATTCTGCAGGACAGATATGTGCCTGTCTGCTCCCTTAAAGATTTACAGCCTTGGTAACCCTGCATAGGGTTGCTATGAGCAGGGGTTGAGTTGATGGTAGTTAGTAACTTTGTAGATTGGGCTTTTCTCTGCCCAGAGAGACCTCAGCATATTTCTGACATATTCTGTAGCACAGAAATCCCTGGTTTACGTCTCCTTTTTAAAAATCCGTAAGCTGTGTACTCACTGTACTTGGAGAGCTATGTATTATTCATTCTTCATTGCCTAGTATGGTGCCCACAATAACCCAGGCATGCATGAAATTATTTGAAATGAAAATAGGTGAATTGAAATTATAGTGGTATAAAATTAGTTTCATAAGCATTAGTAGCCTTGAAAATTTAAAAATATTTGTTCTTCTCATTAATTAATCATGAGGTTAAATGCAGTTCTGGCAAGGGGTGCACAGTAGGTTTCGTTTCCTTTCCACGGAAGAATCTCAAGGACCACCTTTTAAGGGATCATCTGCTGATGAGAAAACTTGCGACCTATGACATTTGCAGGAGCCCCTCGTGACTAGGTAGTGCTTATTGTAAGCTTGAGGCCCCTTAGGAGAAAGGCACGTCAAATTACAGCAGCTAACAATGTCGTTCCATGTATTTCAAAAGTTCAAGTCTTTATTTTTTCTTTGTTAATTTAATTGTAATTTTGCACCAGTTGCTCTGCTTTGGGACCGAGTAGTTGCTTGGTCTGGGGAGACTGTCTCTTGCTTGTGGAATGGCCACCTGGACCTACCCACGACATGTCCATGGATACCCACTCTTCCAAACCTTGCTGCACTTCCCATGGGTGGGGCTGGTTACATGTGTCACTTTTATAAGCAATGCATTACACGAAGCATCCTTAGACATGACGAGGCTTTAAATAAGCCAGTCAATAATTTACAAATTCCTTGTTGAAACCTCCAACTCAGGGTTGCTTGTTGTGTTTCCGTCAGCCCAGGGTGGAAACCTGTGTGAGGACCCAGTGAGCAAACAGGCTGTTGTTTGACAACCGACCCACGTTTCCGTCGCAAAGGCTCCCCTCTCACTTACCTGAGACATCAGGCTTTCTAGTGAGGAGAGAATGTGGATTCGGCAAGTCATAATGTACTTGTGGACCCTGTGCTTGTCACGAAAGCCCACAGATAAACGTTCCTTCTCCATGTGCGGACATTACATAATTTAATTATTGGTTGTGTAGACTCCACGGAGTCCTGGGGGTGGAGTGAGTCATGCAGTGGACTGCTAACCACAAGGGCAGCAGTTCAAAACCACCATGCAGTGACCTCCCTCACAGGGTTGCTATGAGTCCGGATTGACTTGATGGCAGTGCGTTCCTTTGGAATAGGCTCTAGAACATTCCCTATCACTTCTGAAGATAACGCATGCAAAATGAGACGAAAAATCATTCAAGTGGAATTTGACATGATTTCTTATTATAAAGGGAAAAACACAACAACACCCCCGGAACTGGAAGGGTCAAATGACGTAATAACTCTGACTCCCTCACCGCCTTGCCCATCAGTCCCTCAGGCTGTGTTAGAGTAATTAGTTTATGTGGGGTCACATTCTTAGCACAGAAGTACTTCAGTACTGAAAGACTGAATGCTTTTTTTTAATGAAAGTAAAGACTTGTCTACAATTTGATACAGTGATTTGAAGTGCCCGATATCGGGAACTATAAAACAGAATTCACGATGTTATTTTATCCTCAACAGTAATTTTCAAACTGAAGGCTGACTAAATATATGTTAGATTAAATATGGCATCTGATGATATTCAGTGGGCATGTAGATGTGTCTAGATCTTAGAGTAAATAAGACAGAAATGTATGCATTTTCTTCCTATAGGGGTCTTATGTCTCCCTTTTTTGCTCTGTTTCGTGTTCTTTTTTCATGAGATCTAATGTTCTGACCATTTTTTCCCTGATGCAAAATGCTAGCTGAAGCCATCCTGCTTGTATCAGCGCTTTCTTTGCCATCGGTCTCATTTTGCTCATCGCCACTGTCCTAAATGCTGTCAAGCCTCGTCCAAGGGCGCCGTGCTCACCCAACAATGTTCTAACCCCCTCGGAGTTGCCTCTGCCTCATAGCTTTGAAATGGGTTGCTGTCTTCCCAGGTTTCCCGTGATATTGTCCATTGAGAACCACTGCAGCATCCAGCAGCAGAGGAAGATTGCTCAGTACCTGAAGGGGATCTTCCAAGACAAGCTGGACCTCTCCTCGGTAGACACAGGAGAGTGCACGCAGCTCCCGAGCCCTCAGAGTCTGAAAGGCAAAATCCTAGTGAAGGTAATTCCCTCCAGGAATGCAATCCAATGCATTATAGATCAACTCCGCCCGTGTCCTCGAAGGATTAGGAATGGGTTTATCAGGAGAATAAGAATTAGAATCAATAGCGAGTCTAGATCTGTGTATGCATCTTATTCCATTCCTTCCAAAGACGCGTATTAACCGAAAGTATATTCTGGGAACTGTGCTTTTGAAGTGAGGCCGCCAGTCTCGTAAACGGAATATTTAAGTGTGTAATAGTTCACGTTGAAGAGATGATGTATGTGTGTGGTGGGCAGGGTGGTGGTGGCAGCGGCGTGGGAAGAAAAGGCTCCTCATATCCGTATCTGAAAGAATTCTCTTCAGATTCTTCTCCCATTTCAAGCTCCAATAAATTTTTGTCAAAAAAAAAAAAAAAAGACTCTGCACGGTTGATCAGCCTTCGCCCTGCAGGTGAGGACGGCTTGCTTCAAAGAGGAGCACAGGTGCCGACGCACTGGCCTGTGGGGCCTGTGGGGCCTGTGGGGCTGCCAAGGAGCAGTAGGTGAATAGACTGACATTTTGTAAACAGATTTTCTGAGGGAGGAAATTTTACTACCTGCAATGAAGATTATTACCGCGAGGACTAGCCGGAGAGACTGGCATGTTGGGTTTTCAGATGGCTGCCTGGATAAATGTACTTAATTCTAGCTCATTTGATACGCAATGACAAAAACCACTTTTTACGGTTTGCATGGTTTTGAGATTGAAAATCTAAGAGAACAGTGGCACATCCACATTCAAACCAGGCTGTATTTTACTTAGGGGCGTGGGCACAGGCAGCCCCTCTTCATGAATGACATCTCTTCCAAATGATTTGAATTCATAAGTAAAAAGGGAATTGTTGAGAAGAGTCTGTGGCAAGTAAGGGTTCATTTCACTTCCTTCAACGTGAGGGCAGGTTTGCATACCATTAAAGACGAGTACTGTCTGTAATAAGTTGGACATTTGTCATGATAGGCTACCTGTACAGGACATGGATCACATTGCGTGCATTGGAAAGTCAAGGGCAGTGGAATTTCTTAGTAAGAAGGCTTTAATGGGGACTGTAAGAGAGTGGAGCTAATGGGAAAGATGTAGAAATGATATCAAGTATCTTTGGCATGGGTCAAACCTGACTCTCTAGCAGTTACATGAAGATTACCGATAATGAGTTCGTTAAAGAGGTGTTGTAAAGGCATTTGTGTAAAAGCAGTTTGCAGAAAATCTCCAAATAATGCAAGCCCTACTAAGGTAGGGTTTGCTTGACGTCTCACTAACACAAACCCTCATGGGTAGAATTGAGTGAGGTGCTAGGAAATCCAAATGCCATCTCTATAATCTTGCCAAAAGGGCCCCACATTGCTTCCCTAGTTGCTAGGCTGCAGGCAGAGGTGAGGTACAGAGAGTGTCCCTTTGATGGAAGCCCTTCCCTTTGTGACTGCGGAACTCAAAGAGGCTATTTGACATGAACCAATTGAATCACTTTCTGCATAACTGGATTTTGGGCCACTTGGCAGAAAATGGTTCAGCGTTTATGGGCAGCAGGATGAATCAGGGCCAAAGTGCCAGGCTCAATGAGTGGCGGCAACCGTGTGTACTGCCAAGGGCGGGTGAGGTCCATTTGACAGTGGTAATGATGCTTTCCAAAAAGAGATATCCGGGATGAGTGGATCAGCATATTCCCCTTGGAAGCAAAAGCCATACAGAAGGACTCTCATACCCACGGATCTTGTTTATCTTTATGTGTCTTCACCTTTGGAACCATTTTTCACCCAGATCCCACCGTTGAATGACTACTTGCCCCTCTGGAGATTGGCAAGTTGGGTAGTGTAACAACACATACACACACATTTCAACAATGTGTACATACATATTCCCATGCATATCAACCTCTTCAAAAAGAAAAAAAATTGTTTGATACATAATAATAGGAAATACTAATTTCCATAGACCCCTACCTGTCTGGCCAAGTTGCCTACTTCTATAGGTGTGGGTCACAGAGGTCACGCAGCTGGAAGAAATAATTCAAGTTCTAGAGTGTAATTCCTACACAGAGTCGTATGTGGATTGGAAAGGGATCCACAGGAGAGACCTAGGTCATTCTTCTAGATTTATACTGAACTTATGTCACAGAAGAGGCTCCCTAAGTTTATTCTGTAGTAAACGAGGACGTGGCGAAAAACAGTGGACCAGCGGTTCCAGTTTATACATTTGCGGGGTTATTCAAACCCAAATGTGTTTGAACATCAGTTCAGACAGGTTCTCTCAGTAATGCACTTGCTTTAGACTAATTAGGGCACTTTAAAAAATTCCAATCAAGACAGTGGCTCCCGAGAGAATTTGCTGGGCCAGTTAAATTCACGGCAGCAACGTCAGCTCAGAAGGCTATGGTGACTGCGTTTTGATATTCTAAAGGAGTCTTTTTATAGTACGGATTCTTAACATAGATTTGGTTTTCACTATAGAAATTGTTGATTGTGCTTGAAACGATCACTGTGCTAAGTACCTGAGATCGAAGCTCTAAGTCCCAGGGTAGGTGCAGATAGAAACGTCCCTCAAAACCTGACCACGCGGGTAGTTTAATCAAGGGAGGGAGTAAGTGAGGTGGTCGATCCACATGCAACCCCAAACCAAACCCAATGTCATCAAGTTGATTCAGTACCACAGACTGAAGGAGGAGCAAGTATTGGCCTGGAGAGCAGGGAGTGCTCGATGTCACTGGCACGCGAGTTAAGAGTGGCTGGTGGCTTTGAACTGCTGACTTCGTAGTTAGCAACCCAATGTGTAACCCATCACGCCACCAGGGGCCCCTCGGGGAATTACAGAAGGACTTTAATACTAGGAGGTGGACGTGATTAAGAACCATTTTTAGAGGCTGCTAACGACAGTGGGCTTGGAGCCTGGTTCTCTGTACCCCCTCCTTTGCTAAAAGATCCTTCTCTCAAGGAGGTAAACCCAAGCACAGGTCAATGCCTTACAGTTGATTCCAACTCAGGGCTTCCCATGGGGAGCAGAACTGCTCTTAGGGGCTTCAACACTAGGACGTTTGGAAGCAGACCTTCAGGCTTGTCTTCTACAGAACATCTTGGTGGGTTTGCCCTGCCAACCTTTGCGCTGATAGCTATTTGTGCTACCCAAGGACTGCTCTAGGCGGTGTTGTTGGGTGCCATCAAGTTGAATTGGACTCAATAACAGAGCAGAACTATCCCACAGGGTTCCCCCACTCCCCATCCCCTTGACGCTTCTCCGAAGCAGATTGCCAGACATTGCTTCCTTGGAGCCTGCGTGGGTTCTAACCCACAACCTTCTGACCAGCAGCAGAGGCTTTAACCACTAGGGCTCGTTTTTCTAGGCAAAACCCCTATTCAATTTCCAATTCCAATTGGGATACTCCTACTATTCAGTTTCTGATTTCCCCAAACCCTCTTCCTGTTTGCAAGTGAGAAGCCTGATAGCTCTTCTAGACACCTGTATCAGGCCTTGTCTGGGGTGGCTATTTTTTACTTATTCTAATGCTTTTCTCAGTGTGATTTGGTAAAGAGAATAAAGGAGAAGGTAAACTCCCACCTATAGCTGAGAGATAATGACATAATTAACCATTTTTCCTTTCTGGAGTTCTTTCCTGTGTTCTTCTAGGTAACTGAGGTCATATTGTGTATATACTTAGATACCTTTAATTTCTTAATATTATATAACAAAGGACCCCTGCTGGTGCTGTGTTAATAAGCCTGCAAACCAAAAGGTTGGGTGTTCAAACCCGCTAGCCACTCTGGGGGAGAAAGATAGGTTGTACACGCCTGCAAAGATGTACGTTTTGGGATGTCCTAACCTTGAGACTCTGCCCTTCAGCGTCACTGTGAGTGAGAATGGGCTCGATGGCAGTAGAGCACATCCTAAGAAGTCTCCTCCTTACTAAGCTCATGATTTAAGAAATACGTTAGTGAGTCAGGCCAGCGAAGTGTTTCATTGCATTGTCTGGGGAGCGTTTCCTTGCACTGCCTGTGAAAGAAGGGGCTGGCCACACACAGAGTGACCAATAGATTCCAAGTGGAAAGGGTACCTTTAACCTGCCTAGACAGGTATGAGTTTTATTTTTAAATACAGTGCCATTAAGTAATTACACTTAGTGAAGGTAATTTTGAGTGACTCTTCTTGAAAATCCCTCTCCGGTTGTTTTACCTCCAATTCAAGCTCTTTCCCGTCTCTTCAGTCTGAAGCCCTGATCAGCACTTCATTTAGGTCAGTAATTTATTTGGGTCAATGTTTAACCCAAAACCCAGTGATCTCAAGTTGATTCCAAGTCATAGACCCTATAAGATCAAGTAGGACTGTCCCATAGGGCCCCAGATCTTCATGGAAACAGACTGACACTTCTTTCGCCCTGGGAGCTGAGCTGCTGGTGGGTTTGAACCTCCCACCTTGTGGTTAGCAGTTGAGCACTTTAACCACTGCATCACCAGGGTTCTTGGGCAACCTGTATAGCACATTCTGTTCTCATGCTTAAATTCTGCCTTTCCTTCCATGTCAGGGCAAGAAGTTGCCCTTCCACCTGGGGGATGATGCCGAGGAAGGAGACGTTTCTGACGAGGATAGTGCTGATGAGATCGAAGATGAGTGCAAGTTCAGACTTCATTATGTAAGTCACAGACCCTCCACGCGCTCCAGCACGGACGGGGTTTCCGGTGCCGCCTTGGCAATCCGCACGCGCTTGGTAGCCATCGTGCCCCTGTGTGCTGGCAACACGTGTGCTGCATGAATGAGTCAAGAGGTCTTGTGTTTTAAAATTGGAAAGAATATTAGGAATGCGTTCATCTAACCCCCTCTCAAGGGGCACACCCCTTCTTACTACAAAAGTAAAACAATGATTGGAAATATCAGCCTATATGTATATTTAATTTAGATTTTTATTTAAATCATTTTATTGTCAGCATATTTAAAAAATCATTTTATTAGGGGCACATACAACTCTTATCACAATCCATACATATATCAATTGTGTCAAGCACATCTGTACATTCATTGCCCTCATCATTCTCAAAACATTTGCTCTCCACTTAAGCCCCTGGCATCAGCTCCTCGTTTTTTCCCTCCCTCCCCACATGAATCTTGATAATTTATAAATTATTATTTTTTTCATATCTTACACTGTCCAATGTCTCCCTTCACCCACTCTTCTGTTGTCTATCCCCAGGGAGGAGGTTATATGTAGATCTTTGTAATTGGTTCCGCCTTTCCAACCCTTCCCAGTATGGCCACTTACACCACTTACACCATCCGCCCTGGATTTCCCGTGTTTCCAGTTCCTATCTGTACCAGTGTACATCCTCTGGTCTATCCAGTTTTGTAAAGTAGAATTGGGATCATGATAGAGGGGAGGGGGGTGAAGAAGTAATTAGGAACTAAAGGAAAGTTGCATGTTTCATTGTTGCTACACTGCACCCTGATTGGCTCATCTCCTCCCCGCGACCCTTCTATGAGGGGATGTCCAGTTGTCTACAGATGGGCTTTGGGTCTCTACTCCGCACACTCCCTCATTCACAATGATATGATTTTTTGTTCTTTGATGCCTGATAACTGATCCTTTCGACAACTCATGATCTCACAGGCTGGTGTGCTTCTTCCATGTGGACTTTGTTGCTTCTCAGCTAGATGGCTGCTTGTTTACCTTCAAGCCTTTAAGATACCAGACGCTATATCTTTTGATAGCCGGCCACCGTCAGTTTTCTTCACCACACTTGCCTATGCACCCATTTGTCTTCAGCGGTTATGTCAGGGAGATGAGCACAAAATGATAATGATTTTTTTGTTTTTTGATGCCTGATAACTGATTCCTTTGGCACTTCATGATCACACAGGCTGGTGTGCTGCTTCCATATGGGATTTGTTGCTTCTTACCTAGATGGCCACTGTTTACCTTCAAGCCTTTAAGACCCCACATAGCCAGGCACCATCAGCTTTCTTCATCATATTTGCTTACGCACCCGCTTTGTCTTCAGCGATTGTGTCGGGAAGGTGAGCATCAAGGAATGCCAGTTTAATAGAATAAACTATTCTTGCATTGAGGGAGTTCTTGAGTAGAGGCCCAGTGTCCATCTGCTACTTTAATACTGAACCTATACATATATGCACATAGATTTATTTCCACATCCTCATATATAGAGTTATATATGTACATGCCTTAATTTAGACCTCTATATATGCCGCTTGCCTCCTAGCTCTTTCCTTTATTTTCTTTTACCTTCCTCTTGTCTCACTATCATTTTCATCCTTCATTTGGGTTTCAGTAATTTCTCTTGGTTACATTACACTAGGTCATGCCCTACCAGTCCTTCTACACCCTCCTCACCACCGATTTGGATGACTTGTTGTTCCCTTGTCCCTGGGTTTGTTAACACCACTTCCTTTCCCCTCACTTCCCCTTCTCCCATGTCCCCCCGGAACTGTTAGTCCCTTTGTTTTCTCCTCCAGATTGTTCATCCAGCCTATCTTATTTAGACACACCTGTGAAGATAATCACATGCACAAAATCGAGATAGAGCAAAACCAAGCAACAAAAGAAAACAAAGCAGCAACACCAACAAGCCAATGACAAAAAACAAAACACAACTATAAGAAAGAAAAGCTTGTAGTTAGTTCAAGGACTGTTTGCTGTCCTTTAGGAGTGTTTTCCAGTTGAGTCTGATGGGGTGCCAATCCCTGGCCCCAAAGTCTATTTTTGGTATTCCCTAGGGACTTCATTGCTCTGTTCCCCTTGATATTCTGTTGCATGCCCTTAGTCTTTTGCCTTGGTGTGGTGGGATCAGATCGGGTGGAATTCCCACACTGTGTCTCCAGTGTTGCCTCCTGTAGGGCTATGGGTCAGTGAGCGATGTCGTGTCTCATAGTGGGGTCGGCCATATGGCCTTCTGTGTGGACTGGCTGCTCTGAGCAGGAATCTCGTCATCAAGGCTGGGTGGGCCAGGATGTGTTCCACTCTATCCCCGCCCCCACTTCATTTGCTCCTGTGTGCTCTGATCATACATGTCCCTCTCCCTGAACTGTATGTAGCTTCAGTGCTGTCCTCTAAAGTATATTTTTCTGGGGGGAGGGGTAGCTGTCCACGTAGTTGGGATTGGGGCCGGCCCCTCAGACCTCTCCACTGGTTTCCTACTCCATGCCGGCATGTTGCATTCACATCTTGGAGCACTGGGTTGAAGTTTGGTCCCTCTTTTCCTTGTGGTGATAGAAACAATACCCTCCCCTTGGCTGGGTTAGTGCCCTGTGCCCCTGCTACCCTTTTCATTTCTTTACCCCCCTCCTTTTTAGTTGGCTACCATATGTATCCCTGGATGTGGTCTGGCCCCTGCCATACTACCTGGTCCTCACCCCAGGAATGTATGTATACAGTAGCTTTTGGAAATCTCAGCATATTAGAATACTTAGTGTTGCTGTAACACAAAATACCACAAATGGTGTGTGTTAGTCTGGGTGGACTAGAGAAGCAAATCCATAGACACTCATATGTGTATAAGAGAAGGGTAATTGTACATTAAAAAGCATCCCAACACAGTCCAGTGCAAGCCCATAAGCCCTATATCAGCCCATATGTCCGATACCAATCTGTAAAGCCCTCATCACACTCACGAAACATGTGCAATGAAGCCAAATGTAGGATGATCACAGGCCAGTGGGTAAAAAGTCTTTGGATCCAATGGTGCTATGCTCATATCAGCGCTGGCAGGGGTCTCTACGTGGTTCCTCTGGCTTCAGCGGTCTAGTTGCCTCAGGGAAGGATCATGGGGCATCTCCTCAAGGATGTCGGCAGGGAGTCAGCCTTGTCAGTAGAGAGTCTTCCAGGGAGTGAGCAGAGAGAGAGAGAGAAGTATCTCCCGCCTCCAAGGAAGAAATACAGGAGTTCCCAGAATTCTCAGGACATGCCTACACAGAGGCCTCATTGGCTATGACTGATTGACAGACTGGACTCCACCCCTTCACTCTTAATCCTCTCAAGTCCCAAATTGACACCAGATTATGTAACGATCACATAGTGGGCTTTAGAGAACCCAGATTCATTTCTTTTTTTTAAAATATATAATTCAGGAGGTTGGATGTCCAAATTCAGGGTCTGGGTGCAGGAGGAGGGCTTTCCTCATCTATTTCAGTTTCTCGTAGCTATTGGCAAATCTTGGTGTGCCTGGGCTTGTGGATGCATCTGCCGCGTGTGTATCTGTCTTCACATGACATCTTCTCCCACATGTGCTTCCATGTGTGTTCTTCTAATTGATGACTCAGAAGTGATTAGGTTTAGGACCCGCTTCCTGGGGAATAATCTCATTATTCACTACCTTTGGGGTGAATGCAGAGTAGTCATGTTTGCTAACATAAGCCGGCTGCTGCCTTCCCCCCCTGTGTTGTGCTTGCTGCTCGGCTGTGCTGCTGAGCTGCGTGTGGAGGTGGCACTGAGTGCTCTAGCTGCACAGGGACCTTTTTCTCTGGGCCAGTCCCCTCCCTGGGAAAACATTCTCTGGACCAGAGAATCTGTAAACTGTTTTCTTCCAGAAATGGAATTCTCGTTTCCCTTATAACAGCCCTTCCTTAATTGCTGTAAATATACACACAATACGTTTACCAACTTCATGTAGCATTAATCACATTCATTACGTTCTGCAGCCATCATCCACAGATCTTGCCACATGTCCTGCAGACAGAGAAAGTTAATGCTTCTGAAATGACAATTTCCCTGCTCTGTTGCCCCCACCCTGGCTTCATCCCACTGCAAACCTTCGGCTCTATACATCTGCCTATCCTTATATTTCATGTAAGTGATAGCTTACATTACTTTTCCTCTTATGATTGACTTATTTTGCTCAGTATAATGTTTTCAAAGTTCATTCGTGTTGCAGCATGTATTAGAACTTTATTTCTCTGTTTTTGATTGGGGGTTATTTATCTTTTTCTTGTTAGTTTGTAAAAGTTTTCTATAAGTATATGTTTGGATATTATGTCACACATAGGATGCTTAGCCACATCTTTAATTTACTATAGATCAAGGGAGAGAATAATTTGCTCATTGCTTGAGGCACTTTCTTAGGTCAAGGACTCCCTCTTTCAGAAGCACTTTTAGCCAGGGGCTCTATGGGAAATGCTAACCTGGAGGAAGTACAAAGCTTAAAGAGAGAGACATATATTCTCCCACCAGGACATGTGATTTCTTGTACCTACTATCTTGTACCACTCATATGATTGCCACATTAAGTTTTTAATTTGTTTTATTGTAGTAAAAGCTGTTGAACAAAACATTTGCTGTTCCAATATTTTTACATGTACTCAAGTTGTAATATTGACAGATTCTAAGGGGAAGGAACCCAGGTGGCGTCATGGGCTTCCCATTGAACTGCTATCTGAAAGCTCAGCAGTTCAACCACCAGTTTGAACCCACAAGTTGGTCCCAGGGAGGAAGATGGCGGCATAGTGGTTACACATTGGCCTGTGATCTGTAAGGTCAGCAGTTTGAAACTACCAGCTGCTCCACTGGAAAAAGACAAGCTTCTTACTCCCTTAGAGGCAAAAGACATTGGTAGAGGTCTAAATATACGCATGCATGCACATATGTAAATATATTTATATATAACAATAATTATATAGGTCTATGTACACATATTTATATGTTAAGTATTAAGGTAGCAGACGGACATTGGGCCTCTACTCAAGTCCTCCCTCAATGAAAGAACACTTTATTCTAATAACCTGGCATTCTGTGATACTCACCTTCCCTACACGATCAATGAAGACAAAGTGGGTGCATAAGCAAATGTGTTGAAGAAGGCTGATGGTGCCTGGCTGTTAGAAGATATAGCATTTGGGGTCTTATGGGTTTGAAGATAAACAAGTGGCTATCTAGCAGGGAAGCAACAAGGCTCACATGGAAGAAGCACACCAGCCTGTGTCATCACAAGGTATTGATAGGATCAGGTATAAGGCATCAGAAGACCCAAAACAAACAATCATACTGATAGGAACAAGGGGGGACTGGAGTGGAGACCCAAAGCCCATCTATAAACAATTGGACGTCCCCTCACAGAAGGGTCACAGGAAAGGACGAGCCAGCGAGGGTGCAGTATAGCACCTACGAAACACACAACATCCCTCTAGTTCTTTAATGATGCTTCCTTCCCACACTGTCATGACCCCAGTTCTACCTTACAAATCTGGCTAGACTGGAGCATGTACACTGGTACAGATGTGAGTTCTCAACACACAGGATCCAGGACAGAAATAATAATAATTTATAATTTATCACAGAATCCAGGATAGAAATAATAATTTATAAATTTATTTATGATTTATAAATCATTTATAATTTATAAATAATAATTTGTAATTCACAAAGGTGGGAGGGTAGGGGAAGGAAGGAAAAAGGAGGCGCTGATACTAAGGGCTTAAATAGAAAGTAAATGTTTAGAAAATGATGATGGCAACATATGTACAACTATCCTTGATACAATTGATGTATAGATCCTGATAAGAGCTGTAAGAGCCCCCAATAAAATCATATATTTAAAAAAAAAGTTAAAGTCTGGGAAACTCTTAGGGGAAATTCTACCTTGTCCTACAGGGTTGCTATGAATCAGCATTGACTCAGTGGCAGTGAGTCTGGTTTTGGAAGCATTTACAGCCTTGGGAACCCACAGGTTTCCATGTAGTCACTGTGAGTCAGAGTTGACTCAATGACAGGGAGTTTGGCTTGGTTTTTGGTGTAGGAACTTCCTAGGAACATCCTTTAGAATCTGATTCTGTAAATTGAGGCTTGATCTTATGACCGTGGGGTTGTTCGCTGATTTGGACTTAGGCGGTGGGGGAACACCGAAGTAGAAAGTGGTGAAGGTATTTCCCAGGTATGCTCTGACAGAAACTGCAGAAAGAAACCAATGTTCCAGGGGCAATAAATCGTTTTCACGTTGTCTTGTAAAATTCCCCCTGCTATAATTTTGAACTCTTTTTACAAAAGTCAACTCTGTATTTCTAAGGCAAAGTGTTTTATTGAATCATTCAATTTATAATCCTCATAAAGCAGAGGCTCAGCTGTCTTGTCTGAATGGCAAATTTCAATTTAGGTTTCTGGATGACTGATCAGATTTCTGTGAGAGAGGATGTTCTGTGCAGAGGCTGATGGGAACCCCTAATAGCCGCAGTCTGCTGTTAAGAGTCCCTGGTAGATCTCTGAGTTATAGCTGGCTCACTATGACAAGTAAAGACATCACCTTCTCATCGACACTGGACATTAACTCCCATGAGTTGCTCATTTGACAGTTTTTATTTTTTTGAGCATCTTTTGTATACCTATTATTGCTACAGCTACAGAGGGATAGAGTTGTAAACAGAACAGATGCAAATCCATCCCTGCATGTAATGTATACAGTGGTGGTAAGGGTAAATGAATAGGAGGGGTGATAAATAAAGCATATTGTTCACTCCCCTCAAACCAGTTGCCAGGCCATCTTCCTCTGTGCCTCTGGGAGGACTTAAACTTCCAAATGGTTGAACTGTTTGCACCACCCAGGACCTATGAGAGTGTACTAGGGAATGCTAAAGAAGGGGGTGGAAGGAGCAGGAGAAAAGCATAGTGTGTGTGTGTGTGTGTGCGCGCATGTGTGTGTGCGTGTGTGTGTGTGTACACACGCAGCCCACCATGACCATTCACTGCCATGGTGTTAATTTTGACTCAGAGAGATCCTCTGGAACACAATGCATGGCCACAGAGCATCGGTTCTCAACCTGTGGGTCGCAATCCCTTTGGGGGGGCGATGGGGGTGTCGAATGACCCTTTCACAGGGGTCGCCTGATTCATAACAGTAGCAAAATGACAGTCATGAAGTAGCAACAAAACTAATTATATGGTTTTGGGGGGGGTCACCACAACATGAGGAACTGTATTAAAGGGTGGCGGCATTAGGAAGGGTGAGAACCACTGCCATAGAGTTTCTGAGACTGTCAGTCACAGTTCTCCTGCCTCGCAGCTGGAGAGTGTGCATCACTGACCTTGCGTTTAGCAGCCATTGCTTAAGCCACGACAGCACCAGGCATATGCGTATGCAAAAGGTTTATTAAAGTTTTAGATGGTATGGCTAGAGAAAGCCACGCTTTTGAAAGGTAACCTTTGAGCAAAGGTCCAAAGGAAGGTAAATATTGTTCATTCTAATGTGCGGGGAAGACTGTTCCAGGCAGAGGGATATAGCAAAAGCAAAGGTCAGCAGTCAGGCCGGCGACTCCAGCGTTATCCCCCTCTGAGGCACCGAGCACAGAGGCAGTGCCAGCCCTGGCCTTCTCAGCCCTGCTGGTCCATTGCTATCTCTACTAAGCCTTTCAAACCATGGTGGAAGTTTGGGATATGGAGTTCATCCTTTCTGTTGTTGAATTGTTTGAATCCTAGGAGTTTCTGCCGGATACTATCTTGTGACGGTAGCCAGAGAGAAGATGTGGCTCATGATGCACAAGCCACAGGTAAAGCTTGCTGTGTTCAGTGACCCAAGCATCTCACCGCTCAAAGACTCAGGGGACAATTTCCTTCCCACTGCAGCACAGTAATCTAACAGATTGGATTCAGCGAGGCCACCTCACCATGATTCATCATTATGGGGCCCCTAATGTCAGTGAGTTTCCACCCCCGTACTTCAACTTCGCTGGCTTCTCCCTCCTGTGCTGAGTTAGTTATTCAGTGTCGTTGTTCTTGTGTTTTCTGAATCTGTGATCACCAACGTCTTCTGCTCAAACCTCAGCATTTGTCTCTGACACAATGCTCACTCCAATCCTTCCAAGACTTTTAAAATGAGCCTTATTATAGTAGCAAGTGGCAAACTGTTTACACTATATTAATACTCTAAGAAACCATTGTTTACTTTGCGTTTGTAGCTCACGCTAAACATTTTTTCCATCTCTCTCCCTTCCCACTACCTCTGCCAAGTTAGGTTCGTTTTCTTGCCTCGGCTCTTCCCTTCATGCTTTGAGCCGTCTTAGGAATCTGGCTTGTGTCAGACTTCCCAGCACTCGTAGAAACAGGGAACTGCTTCACGAGGTCCTGCGGTCCAGCCTCGTTAGTTCAGAGACTAATCACTCGCCTGTTGGGGATGCGATGTCCTGCCTTGCTGGGAAGGAGTGAGAGATTGAGAAGGAGGTTGGGAATATTCCGGTTGCTTCTCGTACACGACAAGGCTCGTCTCCCTGCCCTGCCAAAGAGTTCACATGCTAAACATCAGGCGTAATAGATTGTGCACATGCACTTTGATGTATGTAATAATCCGTTTATCGTTAGTTGCCGTGAGTTGATTGTGATTCCTGGCAACCCCCCTGTGCGCAGACTACTCTGGTCCTTTGGGGTTTCCGGCTGTGTGAGCACAGGGCCCGTCTCTGGAGGTGCCTCCAGGTGGCTTTGCATCGCCCATCTTTCCCCTGTAACCGAGTGCTTGACTCACGCACCCCCGCAGGCCTCTATCCCCTTCTCTTAAAATCATCATTTTATTGTCTTCTGGGAACTCTTGTTCCCGAGGAGAGATTGTCAGTCTGTTTTTTTCCTTGTGGATAACTCCTTTCTGTACTTGTCAAGCTGAAAATTTACTATTCAGTGACCGGAAGTGGATTTATTTATTTTCTTATTCATCACATAGTATGTAATTCCTACTAGAGGACTCATGATTTCTTTGGTTTTGGAAAATTCTTAGCCATCCCCCACCCCCATTGAATATTGTTTCTATGCCATTTGCTCGGCTTTCTTTTTCTAGAAGTCCTGCTACAACTATGCAGCAACCACTCAGTCTATTATCTTTATCTCTTAATTATTCGGCAATATTTTCTTTATCTTTCTGCTTCTCCTGGGTGCTATAATGTATTCTTTTTCAATGTATTGGCTCTCTCTTTGTGTGTGATGTAGACTTTATTCTAGCTATTTAAAAAATGTCATTGACGGCATTCTTTATTTACAAACGTTAGAACCAGTTCTTTGTTGAGTTGTTAGTGACCCTGAGCCGGTTTGGACTCATGTCGACACTGTGCACAACAGATTGCAGCGCTGTCTGGGCCCACGCCATCCTGCACAGCTGCTGTGTGGGGGACCATGGCTACGGCCGGGGTGTCAAGCCATCTCCTTGGCTCTTT
This sequence comes from Tenrec ecaudatus, assembly GCF_050624435.1. Taxonomy (NCBI): domain Eukaryota; kingdom Metazoa; phylum Chordata; class Mammalia; order Afrosoricida; family Tenrecidae; genus Tenrec; species Tenrec ecaudatus. The sequence continues at coordinate 153,488,423 of NC_134533.1, read as the reverse complement.
GTTGTAGATGCTTATTTTCATTTAATTTCTTCTTGTTATGGTTTCTGAGACTCACGGTCTTTTTCTGGGATTAGGTTTTTTCACACAGTTAGGTGTCTAAATATAGTTATTCTAAAATAAGAGGGTGGGTTTCTTTTCCATTCATTGACATTTTTTTTCCCTTCACTGATAACTTTTTTCCTGGGTTTAAGAATCTGGAATTGAAGGATCCATTTGGATTGGATTATTTTTTCCCTCCCACTCTCCCTCTATCTGCAGAGCAATTGTCTGTTTCTCTTGCTCCCCAGGTTCCTTGCCACAACTTATATCTATGGTTCAGGGCTCCTTCCCATTGTGATGCTAAACCTATCGCAGATCAATCACCATGCGAATCTCCTGCCTCTTTTGATGTTAAACTTTATCTCTTCTGTGTAGTAGATTTTTAAAAAATGGCTTCCTTTCATAAGCAAAGAATCCCTCTGTCCCCTCTTTTTCTTTGAGACCCTTGGCTACATATTGTGAGGCCAGCTCTAATCTTCCATAGTGTAGGCAGTGCTTTGGTCTGTAGGACACTAAACAACCCAACTCCCTGCCGTAGAGTCCATTCACAGTGGTCCTATAGGACAGGGTGGTTTCTGAGACTTTAAATCTTTACAGAGGTATACAGCTTTATTATTCTCCCAGGGAGCCACTGGTAGGTTTGAACTGCTGACATTGCAGTTAGTAGCTCAGTGAATAGCCCTCTACCCTACCAGGGCTCCTCTCTATCACAGTGTAAGATGAAACTTTTTATCCTCATCTGTCTGCTTTGGATGTGGAGCACAGGTATATTTACAATCTTCAGAGATGTTCTTTATGCTATTCTTCACCAAGATGATGCCATCTCTCTCTTTTAGAATCTCATCTATCATTGGCACAGTAGGGGACTTGAAAGCATGCACTTACGCTGTCATGTAAAAACATCTATATTCAGATGTATATTCCCAGACTCATCTTCACTTCAGGCAATGCTTATCCTTCTTCTTAAAGTATATGAAGAACTGTTACTCTTAAAAAATTAAATGTATGCTTCTTAACTCCATAATAATATTACTTTTTATGTTGGACTGCTAACTTCAAAGTTGGTGGTTCAAACCTAATAGTTGCTCCTTGGGAGAAAGATGAGGTTGTATGTTTTCCTGAAGATTTACAGCCTGGGAAACCCTATGTTGGATAGCTGTTAGAATCAACACAGCGGCAATGGGTGGGTTAATAGCACAGCTGAAACCAGCTTCTAAAGACCTCACATTGACTGAGCCCTAACTAAGTGCCAGGGCTGTGCATGTGGTACATATTATTACAGGATCTCACTGTGACCCCACAACTATGGGGGTGGGGGATAAATGATCATTTCTAGTATTTTATCGAACAGGAAAATAGGGTTGGTGTTTTTGAATTGCTGTCCAAGACCACAGCTGTATGAATTATGTAGAGCTAACATAGCCACGATAGTCTATCACTTATTAAACTGGTTTCATTGAGGAAATCTTGATTTTTTAAATTTTATTTATTTATTTATTTATTTTAAAACAATTTATTGGGGCTCACACAACTCTTATCACAGTCCATGCATATACATACATCAATTGTATGAAGCACATCTGTACATTCTTTTCCCTAATCATTTTTTTCTCCTCTTTTATTTTTAAACGTTTTATTAGGGGCTCATACAACTCTTACCACAATCCATACATATACATACATCAATTGTATAAAGCACATCCATACATTCCTTGCCCCAATCATTCTCAAGGCATTTGCTCTCCACTTAAGCCCCTTGCATCAGGTCCTCTTTTTTTTCCCCCCTCCCTCCCCATTTCCCCCTCCCTCATATGCCCTTGGTAATTTATACATCGTTATTTTGTCATATCTTGCCCTATCCGGAGTCTCCCTTCCCCCCTTCTCTGCTGTCCCTCTCCCAGGGAAGAGGTCACATGTGGATCCTTGTAATCAGTTCCCCCTTTCCAACCCACTCACCCTCCACTCTCCCAGCATCGTCCCTCACACCCTTGATCCTGAAGGTATCATCCACCCTGGATTCCCTGTACCTCCAACCCTCATATGCACCAGTGTACAGCCTCTGTCCTATCCAGCCCTGCAAGGTAGAATTCGGATCATGGTAGTTGGGGGGAGGAAGCTAAATTTTATTTTAATTCCTGTTTTTATTGAGAGCTCTTACAGATGTCATAACATCCATCATCCCAATAGTTCAAGTAAAATTGTACAGTTGCTGCTATAATCAGTTTAGAAACATTTTATTTCCTTTTGAGTTTTTTGATATCAGTTCCCCTAGATCCGCTTCCTCCCAACGAACCAGGCCTTTTTTATCGCACACTGTTACGCAATCTCTTCAGGACCTCTAAATAGAAAGCTTGATTAACAGTCTGACCTGGTGGAACGAACTCCAAATGCACTATCCCCCTCACATCAAAAAAAAAAAAAAAAAAGCACAAGAAGGCATTCTTTACTAACTGAGCTAAACTAGCACATGGCTTTAAGAAGACTTAGGAACAATTTTGGTTTAAAGTTTAAAAATGATCTCAGGTCATGATTTCAGGGGTTTGTTCTGCCTCCATGGCTCCAGAGAATGTGGGTTCTGTGGTCATTTGGAAATCTGTTCTGCACTCTCTCTCTTGGTCAGGAGTCTTCTACGGAATGCTTGATCAGAACGCTGTGTGGTGGTGGCGGGGACTTACTGTCTAATTCTGTTCTCTGCCCAGGCCTAGCGCTAGTTGCTCTTGGAGGCAATTAGCCGCGCTTCCTCTTCCTTTGCTGCTCCAGGCAAACCGAGACCAGTGCTGTCTCTGGGATGCTGCTTGCAGGTGCACAGCTGATGGATGGAATGGCTGTCAGTTATGTGGTGGTAGTGGTGGCAGGTGAAAGATGGGGCCTCTGCTCCCGTAAACAGCCCCAGTCCCAGAAACCCCCAAGGGGTCGCTATGGGTCTTCAGTGACTCAACGGCTCTGAGCTTGGTGTGGGGTTTGACTGGTGTCAGGTGTGCGGCCACCCTCCCAGTTGTGGTTATGTAGGAGCCTGCTGTGGCCGCCCTGCTTCTCGAGGGCTCCCCCCTTTCAGCTGCCCTCTACTTGACTACGCTGGTTATCATTCCCTGAGACTGCTCGCTCAGGTAGCTTGTCCAAAGCATGAGAGGAAGGCTTGCCACCATCACCTCCTAGGAGCATTCTGGCGGTGCTGCTTCTAAGGAAGACTGACTTGTTCTTCTGGCGGTTCACGGTGCTCTCAGCACTCTTGGCCAGGCCGTCACTCAGATGCACCAATCCTTCCGTGGGCCTCCTTACTCCGTGCTCAGCTTTCCCATGAGTCAGCCTCACTTCCTCAAAGGGAAGTCTGCTCCTTCAGCACGTTAAGGAGGTTCTGTGCATCAGGCCAGCCCAGTGCAGGCCTCACTTGCTTTCTTGGCCATCGCTTCCATGCCATGAGCATTGTTACAGATCCAGTCGGGATGGCAGCCTGGGCACTTTCCAGCTTTGCTCCATTTCTCATGACACTGTCTATTGGTCTCAGATGAGGATCGGGGAGTTCTTCCTCCTGATGGCGTAATGAGCGGTGCATCAGCAATTTTATCTTGATTTTTTTAATGAAAAAATTTATTCATTCTACATCATATAAGTATGATCACGTGGAACAAACCACCTGCAACTGCCATTGTCTTTCCAGTTGATGTGATTAATGCAGATGAGGAAAAATACATAGGTCATTCTCGATCACAGTGATGATTATTAGTTATGTACGAGTTCTCAAATTGGCATCTCCTGGAGGAGTTTACCTAGCTAGAGACTCACTCATCACACAGGAAGCAAATAATGAAAAACAAGTTGACTTGAATTCACATTCTGCTAACTGAGGACTGAGTAAGCAGAGGGGTGAGTTGAGGGTTGGCTGGCATACCCGTAGAGGGACAGATCAAAGGCTGTTTCACACAATCATTAAACATATGTCTCTGGAGCAAGACTAGATCGATTCCAAGTCTGTCTCTGCCAGTTCCTAACCGTCTGAACCTGGGGAGCACACCGATCTCTCTGCGTCTAGTTTCTTTATCTTGTCTTCTAAATGGATATAGTACTAATACCTCAGAGGCTGACTGCCACTTTTATGGGCTGTGCTCACTCTTTGGGAGCGGGGTGCCTCAGCTGACTCTAAAGGTGTCTTCATCGGCTGAGCGAGAGAAGCAGCAGATTTACAACCTTGAGAAGCTTGGAGTTCAGATGTCTAGCTTCTGATCTTCCTGAAGATCTTTGCTGCTGTTTCATTCAAAACATTGCTTGCTGCTGTTTGGAAAGCATTGTGAAACTCAAGATGGATACAAATTCTAGATTTTTATCAGACTCCAATTGGGAGACAACTTGATCAATAGGCTTCTATACTTCAAAGATAGCAACTGCTCCTAGTTGGTAATACAAATCATTCACAGCCTGGGGTTTGTTTGTATGCATTCGATCAGGGAAAAGAAAAAGAAATAAAGTTAGCACAAAGACTAAGCAAACCTATTAAAAAAGCCTCACTGCCATTCCAATTCCATCCACGTCTATCCCGTGGGACAGGGTAGAACTGCCCTTGTGGATTTCTGAGACTGTAGCTCTGGGAGTAAAAAGCCTCATCTTTCTCCTATGGAGCAGCTGGTGGTTTCAAACGGTTGCTTTTGCAGTTAGCAGCTCAGCTTTTTTTTTTTTTTTCTTCTCTCTTTCCCGGGCACTTTTGTTACATCCCACTATCAAAACATTACACATATCAGTGGGCAGCTTTAGAAGACTAGAGGTGGTGACAATCCAATAGACTTTGGTTCCGTACTTAACTTTATTCCCATGTCAGGGCTCGTGGGTTAACAAGTACTCCTGAGCTATAACTCTCTGCGCGATTCTGAAGTGCACACGCTACACAGAAATGTACTTAAAAGTTGTGTTTGGTAGGATGGAGCCAGTTCCAATTATGGTGACCCTTTGCACAAGAGAACAAAACCCTGCCCCGTCCTGTGGCTTCATCCCGATTGCTAGACTGGATCCCATTGTTGCAGCCATGGTGGCTCTCTCTGTAGTTGAGGACCCTCCTTCTTTTCGGCAGCTTTCTACTTTACCAGCATGGCGTTCTTTCTCAGGAACTGTCTGACGTACATGAGAAGAAGTCTCTCCATCCTTGCTTCTGAGGAGCGCTCTGGCTGTTCTTCTTCCACCACAGGTGCATCTGTTCTTGTGGCAGTCCATGGTCCGTCCAGTAGTCTGCGGTCTTCCTTATTCAATGTCCAACTCTCACATGCATGTGAGACTGCTGAAAATGCCTCCTCGAAGTGACACTCTTGCCCTTCATCATTCTATGGAGGTCTCGTGCGCAGATTTACCCAATACATTCCTTGATTTTTTGGCTGCTGATCCCAGAACATTGGTTGTGAATCTAAGCAAGATGAGATCCCAAAAATTTCACTCCTTTCTCCATCGATCGCTATATTACCTGTTGGTCCGGTGGTGAGGATCTTGGTGTTCTTTCCATTGAGCTGTGGTCCACAAGGAAGGTGGCAGTCATTGGTCTGCTGCCACCCAAACAGTAGTATTATGGCTTTTGAGTGGGTGGTCCCTCGGTGCTGGCTTCGCATGCTGAGAGAACTCACCGCGAAGCCCGTTTTGTGATCCAAGTGGGTTCTGGAGGACAGGAGAAGTTGCAGGTTTTACAGTCTCTAAAGGGTTCACAAGCGGACATGAGCAGCCTTGTGGGAAAGAGCACCCACCGGTGCTGAACTGGGCGGGGGGTTCCAGGGACAAGGGGTTGAGGGAGCAAGGGGCAAGAGGGCACGGAGGTCAGACAGCTGTGGGCCCCGAGCAGGTGCATGTGGGTCCCAAGCAGGTCCAAGTGAGCCCCAAGGGGGCATGCCTGGGTGGTGCGTGTACGCCCCCACTCTCCGTCCTGCCACTGACCAGGAGCAGGGTAAGAGAGAGCAGCCTTCCCACAGCCAGGATATTTCGAACCTCTGGCCAGGGAGGCATGGTTGATGGTATTGGTTGACCCCATTGGCTAGGTTAAGCCCACCTGGGTGATGTCACGAGCCTGGGCCTAGTTTGGACTGCCCAGGTGTACCTCTCACCTGGCTCGGGGGAATTGAGTATGAGCATGCTCAGTTTGGGGTCTTCGTAGGTGTCTCATGGTTGCCTGATTTCCTCCCACTCTCCTCTGTGGGGGCCTTTGCAGGCATGGGAGAAGACAATCCCTGCCCTTAAACTAGCTCCTGACAGTAACACACTGCACCACTAGAGCTCCCAAATAAGCCAATGTTGCCTAAAGCTTAAGAGCACTGTCTAGTGCCTGATTTGGGGTCAACAGACAGGGATTGCAGTAGCTGCACGCTGATCATTCATGGAGGTTAGTTGGTCTTTGAACACACGGACATGTTCACAGTCAGTGCAGGGAGTGGGCAGCAGAGAGGAAAGGGCAGGGGTGTCTGCCCACATCCTGATGGCTAGAAGAGACCGTTCTTCTTTTGGGTAATGAGCTTGGAAAGCTATAACTCACCAAACAAAACCTACTACCATCTCGACTTAATTCCAATTCACAGCAGCCCTCTAGGGAGTTTCTAAGACGTCGTCACTCATTTTACAGGAGCAGACAGCCTCGTCTTTCTCCTGTGGGACGGCTGGTGGGCTTGAACCCTCAAGTTGGCAGTCCAGTGGTCACCCAGCAGTGCTACCCAGGGCTCCCTCAGTTATCCACACATGGAAGCTAGTGTGTTGTACTTCCTGTCTCCGCACGCTAGCCCAGAGGTTAAAAAGGAAGACACCTGGGATGGAGGAGAACGAATGTTTATTGAGCACAAATCATGAGCCAGGGGCTTCACAGGGCATGGGCTTACTTAGTCTTCATGCCAGAGGTATTCCTTGTTTTCTAAAGAAACGTGTCCCTTTAGTACATAACAAGTCGAGAGTGTACACCACCACACCCGAGGCTCGGATGATTTGCTTTACACCAGTGTTTTTAAAGCAGAGGCCCTCACTTTGGGCTGTCCATGGGGATGCCGGTGACCCAGGCCGGAGAGTGCGATGTCACTCGTCTGAGTTGTGGTTGGGCCCGTGGGATTTTGACGCGCTCTGGAGTCGGGGACCACTGTTTGAAAGGGCCCCTCCTCAGTGGCAGCAGCCTCCCTCTCTTCTTCCAGTGACCCTGCAGTTTCATGCTGGAGACAAAGAAAAAATGGGTGTTGACTTTTTATTTATTTGTGGTGCAGAGGTTCCTAATCAAATTTACCACACTGATGGGGAAAAAAAAGCACCAGCCTTGCTGAGAGATACTACTGACCATTTAAACTAGCTACCCGGCACTCCCAGCCAGCGCACCCCCACCTCCTCCTGGCCCAAGGAACAATCGAGCAGGATGCATATGCCTTTCAGCTGTGCAGACTCACACCGACTCACAGGGCGAGAGGTCAAGTGTCCTTTCACTTGTGCTATCGAATTCGGGACCAAAGGAGAATATATTTATGAAACCCCAGTCAAGATTGTATCTCTTCTCCACGGCTGCTAATTTCCCTGCTCTGTAAGCCACAGAGAAGAAAAAGGCCAACCGGCAGAAATATCATTCTTTCAGCAACTCCTGGGGTTTAGAGGATGTGAAGTGAATAATTATAGCCTCTGTAGGAAACCTTCATTATTTAGCCAGCGCACGCCGGCCCCGGCTTTATATTTTTAGTCTTGCTTTGTTGCTGGGGAGTGTATCTTGGCATAATGGCCACGGGTCATCTCTCCACTGCCTCTGACTCTTTGTGACGCCCTGAGCCAGCCAGGGAAGCAGTGCTGGTAGGGGGCATCTTGTGACACTGGGCACACTAGGGGCTCCTGCACGCTTTATCTTTCTGTCCTTCCTCACAAACGCACCCCTGACAGGCGTGGCTCTAGGGAGCAAATGCACTGGGAGGTCGAGACCTGAAGTTCTTTTCTTGGATTGGCTTCTGACCTTACCTGAGACCTTCCCGACTGCTGTCCACAGAGGGATGCTGAGGATCCGGTGTCCCGGTAGCAATCATGGAGGTATCAAATGGGACTCTGCCGATTAGTTTGCCTCTGGGATTTTTCATTTTCCTCCCATGAAGTAAGAAAGACGACTGCCGTCTTGTCTCAGGACATAGGATTTAGACTCTAACGTCTTAGGTTTAAGTCTCCCCTCAGCCATTTTATGGGCTGTGTTTGGGGGCAAGTCTGAGACCTTTCTGCCTCTGTGTCGCTCTGAGTAAGACCCCATTCCCCCTAGTGCTTACTCTGAAGGAGGCGGACAGGTCACTGGAGCACTGTTATGTGACAGCGCTTCTGGAGCTTTATGCACTTGGCATATATATATATTCTTGGCACTTTTTCATCACCGTTCCCCGTGGTTCTATTCTCTCTGTCCCCGTAGTCTGTAGTTCTTGGCAGCAGTGGCTTCTATCTAGCCTTGATTTTTCTAACGTTTAAGGGCTGTGAGCCCATTTTCTGCGGGACTTTCTTACAAGAGCACACACAACTCCTAACCCGAGCACCTCAGAAAGGGGCTTCAGGAGCAGGGTCTTTGCCGAAATAATTACCATATATACTCGTGTATAAGCCGTTTTTCAGCACATTTTTTGGCTTATACATAGGTCAGTGGTACCCCAGAGAGGTGTAACATCTAGCTGCCCGCACTCCAGGTAACGGGCCGAGCATCCGTTATCTTGCGGTGATTGCCGTTCCTCCGCTGTTCATTCAAAGCCCCGCTGACACTGCAGGGCTTTGAATGTTTACTCATATCTAACCAATCAGAGCTGTCCTATGACGTGGACGGCTCCAATTTGCAGAAGCACCCATAGTGATTCACTTACACCTGCAGCTGAACTGGTAAGGATGTGTCTGTGACTGCGCTCCATCTCTCCCCTCTGGTCTCTGTGTTAAATCACTTCCCACATCCCCTGCCCACACGGATTCCCCCCGCCCCCTTCCTGGCTAACAGGCCACAGGGATGGGGGCGGGGGTGGCATTACCAAGAAAGTTCTTTTTCAAAGTCTTGTTTTTTTATCCTATTAGAAATGGATACTCTTGAACCAAAACAAAAACACCATTCATATGAGGCTGGTTTCAAAATGAAGGTTGTGTCAAGAACAGAAGAGAGCAATAACAGTATTGCAAGTAGGGAATTCTGTGTTGGCGAAAAGCAAGTGAGGGAGTGGCAGAAATTGAAGGCTGACTTGGAACAGATTCCTAAAGCTAAAAAAGCTTGTCATGATTTAACGTCTTTTTATGGGGCTCTAGAGAGTGAATTGCATAAATGGGTTATGGAGTATCATAACACCCATGGGAATCACATATGTGCTCTACAAATGGCTAAGGATGACAAATATAAAGCACCAGGCATTGAAAAATTTGCTGCATCAGCAGGATGGTGTACCACTTCATGAATAGGTTTGGCCTACTATGTTTGAGACAAAGAGCAAAGATTTCCCATAAATTGCCATAAGACCTTGAAGAAAAAATTATGTCATTCCAGTCATTTATTATAAAATAAAGAAGAATTTATAATTATGACCTGGCAGATATTGGGAATATGGATGAAACTGCCATGACTTTTGATCTTCCAAGCAACAGAACTGTGGCAAGTTTAGGAGAAAAAACCATTTTTCTCAAAACCACAGGAAATTAAAAAAAAAACACTTTACAGTTGTTCTATCATGTTTGGCTAATGGAACTAAGCTGCACCCTGTCATTATTTTAAAAGAAAGACCTTGCCTATGAAGATCAATTTCCCACCAAGAATTACTGTGTGTGGATGGTTGAAGACGGAATAAAAAAAGGCTGGAAGAAATTTGGACTCAATGACCAGGAGCAGCCTTAAAGAAAAAGCCATCGTTACTTGCTTGGGATATGTTCAGAGCCCACCTATCGGATGACATAAAAAAATTGGCAAAATCTAGTAAAGTTACTTTAGCCGTTATTCCAGGTGGGCTTACATCTGTACTGCAGCCTCTGGATGTATCTTTGAATAAGCCTTTTAAAGACTGTGTGTGAAGGATGTGGCATGAATGGATGTCATCTGGTCAAGCCCAACTAACAAAAGGAGGAAATTTCATGAAGCCTGACGTAGAGTTAATAGCAAAGTGGGTTTGAGATGCATGGGAAGACATTCCAGAAGACATGGTGCGACGTGTCTTCCAGAAATGTAGCATTAGTAATGCTATGGATGGCAGTGAAGACTGTGCTTTGTATGAAAATGACAGCAGTGATGGTGATGACGGTGATCTCAGTGAGGACAGTGTCTATGATGACCTCACACCAGCTGAAGCTCTGCATTGGGATACGGATGATGATGAGGAATCCAGTTTTGAAGGATTTTAACTCTTTACATTTTAGTTTATTTTCTGATTTAGCTCAGGGAAAAGTACTCTTAAGGTATCATTGTTGATACCTTATTGTTTTTGTTGAACATATTGTCCACTTACTGTGCTGGTTTACTAATGTTAAATGACTTGTCGTCCTTTTATTTGTTTTTTGTTTTTTTTAAAACAATTTAGTAGGGGCTCACACAACTCTTATCACAGTCCATGCATATACATACATCAATTGTATAAAGCACATCTGTACATTCTTTTCCCTAATCATTTTTTTCTCCTCTTTTTTTTAAAACATTTTATTAGGGGCTCATACAACTCTTATCACAGTCCATACATATACATACATCAATTGTATAAAGCACATCCATACATTCCCCACCCCAATCATTCTCAAAGCATTTGCTCTCCACTTAAGCCCTTTGCATCAGGTCCTCTTTTTTTCCCCCCTCCCTCCCCGCTCCCCCCTCCCTCATGTGCCCTTTGTAATTTATACATCATTATTTTGTCACATCTTGCTCTATCCGGAGTCTCCCCCCCCCCCACCTTCTCTGTCGTCCCTCTCCCAGGGAGGAGATCACAAGTGGATCCCTGTAATCAGTTCCCCCTTTCCAACCCACTCACCCTACGTTCTCCCAGCATCGCCCCTCACACCCTTGGTCCTGAAGGTATCGTCCACCCTGGATTCCCTGTGCCTCCAGCCCTCATATGTACCAGTGTACAACCTCTGCCCTATCCAGCCCTGCAAGGTAGAATTCGGATCATGGTAGTTGTGGGGAGGAAGCATCCAGGATCTGGGGGAAAGCTGTGCTCTTCGTCGGTACTACCTTGCACCCTGACTGACCCATCTCCTCTCCTAAGCCCCTCTATGAGGGGATCTCCAGTGGCCGACACTTGGGCCTTGGGTCTCCACTTTTATTTGTTTTTTATTTAAAATAAATATTTTAATACATTACCCCACTGATGTCTCAATTTTTGGTAATTTTATTTTCATTTGGTTTGATTATTGAAACTCACCAATAGCTTCTGCATTTTCCACCCTAGACTTATACTTGAGTCAATCAGTTTTTCTGGTTTCCCAGGTAATAATTAGGGACCTCAGCTTATACACTGGTCGGCTTATATTCAAGTATATACGGTAAGTCAAAGGTCTCCGGATGAGAGCATCCTGCGCTAACTAGGTGGGCCCTAAATTTCATATCATGTGATCATGCTTTGACCTAATAAGGAATTGAGAAGATTTCTCACAAAATCAAGAATTTCTCAATGAAACCAGTCTCATAAATGAGGACCTGCAGTAATTATCTTAACCCAAGAAAATTCATACAACGTTGTCTTGGTTCAGATGTAGACGGGACCATATCCCCCCCCATCGCCATGCCGATGGGTTAGAATGCGATCCCCTAAACCTACTCAGCCCAGTGCCTTAGTGAGGAACCCCTCTCTAGTGTCGCCACGAGTCAGAGCCAGCTGGGTGGCAGTGGGATTGGTTTGGTGTGGGGTTTTGTAAGAGGGGGACATTGACAGGCCAGGGGAACATACATGAACAGTTCATGTATGTGTTATGTAGCGATTCGTGTTATGCTGTCATGGCCTGTGGCTGCTTAGAACCACAAGAAATGGGAGGAGGCCAGGGAGCATTTTCCCCCTTACAGCAGCAATTCTCGACCTGTGGGTCCTGACCCTTTTGCGGGGTCGAAGGACCCTTTCACAGGGGTCACCTGAAACCATATTTCCGATAGTCTTAGGAACCGAGACACCGCTCTTCTGTCATTTCCAGGCGGGTCTGCTGTGCAGATGTGTCCACATATGGGGTCACCACAACATGAGGAACTGTATGAAAGGGTTGTGGCATTAGGAAGGTTGAGAACCACTGTCTTACAACCTTCCGAGGGCTATGGCCCTGCCCATACTTTGATTTCGGACTTCTGGCTATGAGAGAGTAAAGTCCTGGTGTCTGAAGAAGCCCAGCTTATAGTAATTTGATATGACAGCCCTAGGAAGCTTAATATGCTTAACTTTTAAGACTTGGCCCAGGTGCCACTTGTTCCCAGAAGTTTCTCCCAAATTCCTAAGGTTGGATGAGGTGCCCATGTTACCCCTCACACCTGCCACCCAAATCCCCTCTGTGTAATTATCCATGGACGTATCTGTCATCTCCACAAACTGAGGGATCTGCGGGAGTGGGGATTGTGTCTTATTAATATTTCTTAAATCCTGTCTCCTCACTCACCCCCCCCCCCGCCCCCGAACCATCACAGTAAGCAGACACAGTGCTTCCAAGGGGCACCAGGGGGCTGAGGCACCGTCTGCAGACACCTTGCTCTTGCTGCATCCACTGCCAAGTACAACTGGGGCACTTCCCGACACAGAGACTTTCAGCTGCCCCACCACTCTGACTTTCAAGTCCCTCTGGACGCTGTCCCCAAAGTACTTTTCTGGCCTTCCCTGCCATTCTCTCTCCCCAGGAACTTCCTGCTCTAGGAAACGAATCTGCTCCCCTGGTTGATAGAGCATGGTTTCCTCACGTCAAACCTTTGCCAGACCTGTGAGCGACAGGAAAGCTCTCCTCTCCCTCACTGTTGAGATCCAAGTGACCCGTCAGAGCCCCGTTGAAGTCCTACCTTTTCCTCAAGGCCTTCTTGGCCGCCCTGAAAGGAAGGCAGCGTCCCTTCTCAGATCTCTGTGGAGCCTGGTGGGGGCTGTCCTAGGATGCCCACGCAGAGCAGAGTGGGATAGTTCAGCCCACGCCTCTGCGAGCCAGGCGGGTGCTGGCCCCTGCCACCAGTGCCCCTCGCTCTAGTCTTCTCTGTATGGCCGCCTGGGCCTGCGGCCTTTCGGGGCAGTAAAGCACCTCATTACACTGGGTATGTTAAAGGGTACATGAATACATTCTGTATTAATACAGGGCGATTCAATAACCCAGTTGGATGGTTTTGTGTGTGTGTGTGTTTCATTTCCCTTAGGGTATCTCTGTTGCTTTGCTCAGACAGGATTTTGTGAAAATGAATACATTACTGGAAAACCTCCTAGCCCTTCTTTAGCATTCAAAGGCAAGGCTATCTTAGTGACAGATTTGCGGTTGGAATGAACTCCTGGCGATGAATGTCAGCATTATGCCTGGGGAGTAGCACCCCTTCTTCGCCTGTGGGTGGGCTGCAATTCGGAAGATTTCGCAAAAACATGTGTGGCCCAGAGAGAGCTGGGAGGAGCTGGAGGCAGAGAGCAGGGAGCCAAAGTTGGGCCCATTCCAGGCAGGACCACCTGGTCAAGAGGCCCTGTCTCCAGGTCATCAAATACGGAGTCCATGAGTCACCATCTGGTCACAAACATCGCTGGGTTGCCCAGAACCCTTGAAATGAGTTGCCATCTGAAAGTAGTTGCGATGACAAAGCATGGCTGGCCAGAACGGAGTTCTTTCTGCTTATCCGGTGGGTCCGAGACAGAAAGAAATATTAGCTGAGTATCATCTTCAACCCCAGAGATGATTTCCCACAGCCTTCTTTTACCCTCAGTGAAGGAAGTTTGTTTCCCCCCTTTAAGGACACATTCTTGTTAGAATTTACTGCTGCAGTTAGAGAAAACAGTTTCTAAAAACTGTCTTGTCTTTCTCTGTGTTGAAAGCACGAAGTTGCATAGTGGGAAGAGCTTTGGAGTCTTGAGTTTGAATCCCAACTCTGTTGCTTGCTTGCTTTGCCACCTCCAGCCACTTCCCTTTTCTGCCTCAGTTTCTGCACCTTTGAAAGGGGAACGGCCATATGACTGTATAGGGTTCTTGAGGGTTGATTGAGTCCCGTGGAGAATGCATGGCAAATGGTAGCCTTGAATACTAGAGGTTTGGCAACGGGGCTCCAAAGGAGCTTAACAATGAGCTTCACTTTTTGCAGATAATTGAGAGCTAAGCAAATAATCAAAGGCACGTTGGCTTGAACTAAGGGCCCATTCTAATAGATTTGCATTGCCTAATTCTTTGCAGAACAACGGGACTACTGAGCATCAGGTGGAATCATTCATAAGGAAAAAACTGGAGTCACTGTTAAGAGAATCTCAAATTCGAGACAAAGAAGAGCCTGATAGTTTCACAGTGAGGGCGCTGTTGAAGGCCACTCACGAAGGCTTAAATGTGCACCTGAAGCAGGTACGAAATTCCCACCTGTGTCTGTCCTTGGATAGGACAAAAAAGAGAAACACCTCATGGGTTGTTTTTAATAATTTCCCACTTATAAAATGCTTAGTTGGCTTCTTCCGTATCTGTTCTCATATCACCCGAGAAAGGGACATCTTGCAAAATGGTCTGTCTGAGACATTGAAACTAGGATGGAGTGAGGAAGTGGAAACAGCTCACATATGGCCTCACTGGATCCTCTGAACAAATGCTCAGTGTCCCTGAACTTGCCTTCCCAAGCCAGGCATGCTCGTGTGAGGGAGGAGCCTCCAGCCCATGAGATACCTCACCCTCCTTGCTCTCCATGTTCGGTCACCTGCATGCCCGTGTCCTAGCCGTGTCAACCCTTAACGATGTGTCTCTTGCCACCCTTCAACCTAATCTCTGTTCTGAAACCTGCATGACTTATTTTTAAATGTAATTTCGATCATGTCACTTCACTGTTTAAAATTCGTCAGTGGCTTCTTATTACACTTGGGATAAAGACCACACTCTTTCACTGGGATTTCAAAGACCCGGATGATTCCGCTCTTACCTACCTCTCCCATCTCAGATCTCTCCATTTTTCCCTATCACACTGCCTCCTACCTCACTCTCATTGTCTCTACATGGTACAGGCTGCCTGCCTTTCTCTTCCCTCTGCCTAGGACATTTCATTCCTGGATCGTTGGCTAACCCTCCCTCAGCCTTTTAGGAGTTACTGGTTGGCACAAGGGATCAAGTGCTGGCAGCTGGAATCCACCAGAAGCTCCTTGGAAGAAAGGCCTGGGGATCTTCGGAAAGGTTGCAACCGCTGAAGTCCCTGTGGAGCACAGTTCTACTCTGCACACGTGGGCTCACCAGGAGTTAGAGTCAGATGGCAACGGGGTTTCTTTTTAACGCGGCCTTTTCAACTTTAACTTCACTGCTGTGTCCTAAATGAATCTTCCTTGCCCCCTGGAGTAGATGAACTATTCTCCTTATATTGCCTAAGGTCGGCTTTTACTTAATCTGTCTTCTGAAGATTTTTAAAAGCATATGTGCAATTACTTGTTCAATGTTTATCTTCTCAACTGGCCTATAGATTCCATGAGAATAAGAAACCTTATCAGTCTTGATCACTCTTCTTTTTTATTTTATTTGTTTCACTCTTCTTATTTTGGTGCTAGGTATAGTACTTGAAATGTCATAAATAATTATTGAGGATAATTGTTTATGCTCTTGATGAGACTTTTAATATGGAAATGGAAAATATTATAAATGGGAAAGGAAGAATGATATTGAGCTTGGTGATTTTATAATCATAGGCTATTGAGAGCATAGTTGATCCATGTGGCCACTGGCTCTATTCCTGGTAGCCTTCTCTGATGCTACCACCTCCCTCCAGGATTCAAAGTTCCCCAGGCAGACTGTAGCATATGGAGTCACCACCCTCGGGTCTAAATGAACTTATAGCCTTGGTGAGTGCTCTCTCGATTTCACCAAAGGCCAGCCATTCAACCGCTGCTCTGTTCTCCAGGTCTTTGTAGTTTGCAAACACAGGAAACTTTATTTAAAAGTGGCTTAGATCAGGAAGAAAGAAGTTGGGCTGGGTTAGGGGTAAGCTTCTTTCCTGAGTGGAATTTAACCCAGAGGCTCAAGGCTCAGTCGTCTCTTTAAGGATCCAAGTGTTTTCCATCTTTCTCCCCTACGTTCTACATTATTAGTGTCATCCCGAATCTACTTCCTTGCCACTTAGTTGGTTAAGGAGTGACTGCCAACAAGACCATGGACTGCATTTTCCTCAACTGCATCTTTGATTAATCTCTATGGGAATTCTCTCTCTCTTCTCTCTCTCTCTCTCTCTCTCTCTCTCTCTCTCTCTCTCTCTCTCTCTCTCTCTCTCTCTCTCTCTCTCGTTTCTTTATTCCACATATGTGGCTATCTCTGTTTCCCACCCCCCTCTGGTTTCTTATAAGGTCAAGCCTAAAGATGTCTCTATATACTGGTCTCCAGCAATGAATCACCGAATGTATTTTGATAGGGATGATAAGTGAGTAAGATATGTAGTCCTTGCCCTTCCTGTCCTTTAATCAGACATATGCTCCAGCCAGGAGTTAGTCTGAGGTCTCCAACCTTGAAAATTAACTCTCATGAGAGAAAACTCAGAAGGTGCTATTTAAATGATAATACCTCTCATCAGTACTTAGCACAGCAAGAATCATTTTATTTAATAATGTAGCTTTGTTGTGTGTTTACTCAAAACACACACACACCATTTTATTACTCTATAGATATGCTTATGTTTTATTTGTTTATTTTATTTTCAGTGCTCTAAAATCCCAACTAGCAATATCCAGTAAACATTGCGATCACTTTCTTCAGTGGAATGGGCTCTCAATGACTTTTGGCCATTTCCCAAGACTAGATCTATTCTTAACTGAGCACAGTTCATTCATGGCTTCCAAACACAGCTGTGCAGATTGTGGAGGGCCTCTGGAGTAGGCACTTTGAGGAACTTGCTCAGCTGGGTGTTGATGAGAGGCCCTTGACCTTAGCTTTGGGATGTTGTTAGCAGGTGCTGGTCCCTGGCAGTTTCCTGGACCTTCTGTGCCAATGTTCCCATATGTCAAAGCGGGCACAGCCACCACTGTCACCGTTGCCATTGTGGAGAAGAGGGGCAATAGGAATGAGCAGCATCTCTAGGCCTCCCACCTAAAGAAAAAAGGAGAAAAGGCCCCTTTGTCACTCCACCAGAGCTAAAACAAAATAAAATCCTAAGTTAGCAAAACAAAACAGCCTTCCCTTATTTATGACTCTTTTCCCTTAGAATTCAGATGTAAAGGAAAGTGGAAAGAAATCCCATGGAAGATCCCTCATGACAAACTTTGGAAAACACAAGGTATGTATTCAGACTGATGACTGTGTGTAATGCAATTGTTATTATTTTTTTTTGTACTAAATTGGCCGGGCACCTGACACAGCTCTGTGTTTCTGTAACATTGGATATATTGTGCTTGGATTTTATTACAGATATAAATTAAATGATTTAATATAAAACAGTGAACCCAATTCAAAATTATATGCAATTAAAACTACCTACTAGGCTCTAAGTGTTTAGCTGAGGTTCAAAGCGATGGCATATTGAATTAGAAAAGTGTTTGTTTGGCCTCTAGGAACTTCTGTTCAGACTCATCCTATTAATGTTCAGACACTCTTTAAATGAGAAGATATTTAGTATTTAAAAAAAAACGTAAAAAATGAACATAGAAACAGATACCATTATTGGCAGAAGTAGCACCAAGACCAGACTAGGAAGGAGGTCAAGTCTACTAAGGCTTGAGTTTGGGAAAACCTAATTTGTATCAGCCTCTACTAAGTACAGGGTGCATCTTGTGATCTCAGGGTTAGCAGTAAACAACGGATGTGTGTCTAAAAAACGATGATCCCACTGCCATGAAGTCAATGCTGACTCATTGCAATGCTATAGGGCAAAGTAGAAGTGCCCCATAGAACTTCCACGGTTGTAATCTTTATTGAAGCACCCTGCCACATCTCTCTCCCACAGAGCCCTGTGGGTTCAAGCCACTGACTTTTTGGTTAGCAGCAGAGTGCACTATCCCCCTGCGCTCCTTCTAAAGTGAATAGAATGAGAGAAAAGAGGGGGAAAATCAATTCCAAAGAAGCAAGACACGAAGGAAAACAGAACACCGGATATATAAGACTAATAAAAATTATATACATATATCAGTTGTTAATTAAATATGATTGTACTAAAAACTCCAATTAAAGCGCAAAGATCGACATATGGCACGCCAATAGAATGCTGTATGTACCACACGAGACTAGCATTTTAAATACAGGAACCCAAACAGAAAGATTTGAGATTGCCTTGTGATCACTAACCAAAAGAAAGCTGATGTAATTACATTAATTGTAGTCAAAATAAGCTTCTTAAATCAAGAAACACTACTAGAACAAGCAAATCATTTAAAAAGTGGGCAAAGCCTCAAATAGACATTTCACTTACGAAGTTTAAAGTGGACAATAAACACATGAAACTATGCTTAACTTGATTACTTATTCACCGATTGATAATTGACTTGTTTCTGACTCAAAGTGATGCTGTAGGGCAGAGTCGTCCCGCCTCTGGGGCTGCCAGCATTACAATCTTTAGACATGCAGACTTCCACCCACACATTAGTTCTGTGCAGAAGCTGGTGGAGTTGAATTGCTGACCTTCAAGTTAGCAGCTGAGTGCTTTGGCCACTGTGTTACCGTAGCAGTCGTTGCTGTTAGGTGGTGCCGAGTCAGTTCCAGCTCATCAGGATGCTGTGTACAACAGAACAATACATTGCCCAGTTCTGCGCCATCCTAGCAGGGGCTGCTATGCTTGAGCCCATTGTTGCAGCCACTGTGCCAATCCATCTGAGAGTAGTTCTTTTTTGGGGGAGGACCCTTTTACCAAGCAGGTTTCCCTCCAGGGGCCGGTAACTCCTGATACAATGTTGGAAGTGTGTGAGACTAAGGGCTCTAGGGATCATTCTGGCTGTACTTCATTCAAATCCTATTTGTTCATTCAGTGATCATTAGAGAGACACAAATCAAAACTAAAATGTGAGACCACTTCACAATCACTGTTGTTATATACTGTTGTTTGAGACGGTTGAGTCAGCTTTAACTGATAGCTCCCCTCTCCCCCCTCTCATGACATCGGCTCACCATGAATGCCACACAGGGCTTTCTAGGCTGCCATCTTCATAGGAAGGACTTCTGCTGGTACAGTGGTTAAGTGCTTGTCTGCTAGCCAAAAGCTGGACCCTGGGCCCCACCAGCAGTTCTGCATGAGAAAAGAGCTAGCAGCCTGCTACCATGAAGATCACAGCTTGGGAAACCCCGTGGGCAGTTATACGCGTTCAAAGAGGGTTGCTATGGGTTGGAATCTACTAGACAGCAGGCAACAGCAGTGCTCTTTATACAAGAAGATCACCAGGCTTGTTTCCTAAGCAGCTGCTGGGTGGTTTCAACTGCCAACCTTGTAACTAGTAGCTGAGTGCAACTGTTGAGCAACTAGGGATCCTGGGAATTATGTATGACCTAATAATTCCACTCTAAGGTGGAGACCCCAAAGAATTGAAAGTGGGAACTCAATCATACGGTCCTCCGAGTATCACTGTCAGACTACTTCTACTTGCCCTTTAAGTTTGTATAAATTTGTTCTACACACAACTAAGGCTCAGCACAATCACCTACACTTGCTGCACATGTGGCTTTTAAATCATCGGAAAGGCTGTGAGCCTTTCCTGCCTGGACTCGAAAGCTAACTAAGAATGATGAGGAGGTTCCAAAACTTCAGAAAAACTGAATGGAAAGATGGATTTCCCCCCCAAGAACTTTTGTGTTGAAATGCATGTAAAGAAACGACAACATCATTTCATCAAATGCTTTCTGTCATTGGTTGCTCATTCCCCTACTCTTTGCAGTTTAATTTTAAATTGAATTTTAAGTGGATACTTTTATTATGGTACCATCTCAAATACCTGGCTATAAGTGGGACTAGGGAACATTTTGTTTTTTGATTATAACTTGCCTTTTAATTAAGATCATCTCATGTAAGTGTTATGGGATATTACAGCTGCCATAGAAATAGACTTCATCGTGCCTCAAATCATAAGAATAATTATCCATGAGACTAAAGATGTTTTAAATGACTGTCAATAATATTTCAAATAAAGCACTCACATTATGTAGCTTTATGTCCATGCATTATTTCCACATCAACTTATTTAGCATTCCTTTGAAATATGTATTAATGCACTACTTCTTAAAAACAAAACAATCTAGGACGCTGGAGAGATTGACTGATTTGCCAGCCTGGATTGAGGCTGAGCTGAAGAGGTGCTAAGATTCACATGGCATGCTGACTGAGGTTCTCAAAGCATGAATTATACCCAACACGCTTCCAAACACAATTGGCCAGTGCAATAGAGCATGTGGTGTGTTTGTGCCCACAGTGTATCTTGTTGCTAATTTTCCCCGTGTCTAGAAGATGACGTGTTTCCACAATAATGATGTGGTGTCCCTTTCTCTTCCCAAGTTAAGGCAGATTCTCCTGTTTATCATTGTGTCTGGTGCCAAGGTTTTTCCTTTAGTGACAGGAGTCCCTTCCCACCATTTGCATTACTGTGGCGGGGATGAAACGATACCACCCCCAAAGGTTTCATGTCTAGCAGCAATTATGACCCAAAGACACCAGATCGCGTCTGGGGACTCACCTGAAATCCTATGGGTAGCAATTTCCCTTCCAGTGTTAGAAATTTAAATGGGTCAAATTCTGAAAAGAGTATTTAATGTTTAGATGAGGACAGGAGTTGACAAGGACAGGAGTTGACTCTTCACCTAAAAATAACCACTACTTTGAATTTTTTCCTACTAAATCTGCCTTTTGAAATTTTCTAGTCAATAAGAACAGTGACTTTCCTACCAAGAGGACATTTTGATGCTTCAAGTCAATACTGAACTAAAGAAGTCTTTCTAAGACCTCAACTTATGTAGTTTCAAAGTCACTTTCCAAGCAGGACACTTTAAATTTTGCATTAATACTTGAATATAATTATAGTTCTAGATGTGTTTACTAGTCTTGGTGACCCAGCCTGTAATATTTGATTATATTTTTCTTTTATCTTTTTTTTGAGTTACTGTGTATGTGTGTGTCTGAAAGCCCATTCTATTCTCTGCATTCTGTAGATGTAACTGGTGAAACGAATTTATTCTTTTTTTTTTATTTAAACATTTTATTAGGGGCTCATACAACTCTTATCACAATCCATACATATACATACATCACTTGTATAAAGCACATCCGTACATTCTTTGCCCTCATCATTTTGGTTTATTTTTAAGATAGTTTTCTTGATATAAAATTCACATATCATATACTTCCAAAGTTAAGTAGCATTTAAAAAAGTTTTATATACATCCTCACAATAGTTCTAGTACACCCTCTTAACTCCTGCAACCATAGACCTGGATTTTTTTTTTTTTGCTTGAAGTTTCTTTTTTTTTTATTTTAACAATTTATTGGGGCTCATACAATTCTTTTCACAGTTCATACATATACATACATCAATTGTATAAAGCACATCTGTACAGTCTTTGCCCTAATCATTTTTTTCTCTTTTCTTCTTTTACATTTTATTAGGGACTCATACAACTCTTACCACAATCCATATATATACATACATCAATTGTATAAAGCACATCCATACATTACCTGCCCCAATCATTCTCAAGGCATTTGCTCTCCACTTAAGCCCCTTGCATCAGGTCCTCTTTTTTTTTTTCCCCTCCCTCCCCATTCCCCCCTCCCTCATATGCCCTTGGTAATTTATACATCGTTGTTTTGTCATATCTTGCCCTATCCGGAGTCTTCCTTCCCCCCTTCTCTGCTGTCCCTCTCCTAGGGAAGAGGTCACATGTGGATCCTTGTAATCAGTTCCCCCTTTCCAACCCACTCACCCTCCACTCTCCCAGCATCGTCCCTCACACCCTTGATCCTGAAGGTATCATCCACCCTGGATTCCCTGTACCTCCAACCCTCATATGTACCAGTGTACAGCCTCTGTCCTATCCAGCCCTGCAAGGTAGAATTCGGATCATGGTAGTTGGGGGGAGGAAGCATCCAGGATCCGGGGGAAAGCTGTGTTCTTCATCGATACTACCTCGCACCCTAATTAACCCATCTCCTCTCCTAAACCCCTCTATGAGGGGATCTCCATTGGTCGACACTTGGGCCTTGGGTCTCCACTCTGCACTTCCCCCTTCATTTAATATGATATATATATATACATATATACATACATACATACATATACACATATATACACATACATACACACACTTATATCTTTTTTTTTTTTGCATGATGCCTTATACCTGGTCCCTTGGGCACCTCGTGATCGCACTGGCCAGTGTGCTTCTTCCATGTGGGCTTATTTGCTTCTGAGCTAGATGGCCGCTTGTTCACCTTCAAGCCTTTAAGACCCCAGACACTATCTCTTTTGATAGCCGGGCACCATCAGCTTTCTTCACCACATTTGCTTATGCACCCATTTGTCTTCAGCGATCCTATCATGGAGGTGTGCAGTCACTGATATGATTTTTTGTTCTTTGATGCCTGGTAACTGATCCCTTTGGGACCACTCGATCACACAGGCTGGTGTGTTCTTCCATGTGGACTTTGTTGCTTCTGAGCTAGATGGCCGCTTGTTTATCTTCAAGCCTTTAAGACCCCAGTCACTATCTCTTTTGATAGCTGGGCACCATCAGCTTTCTTCACCACATTTACTTGTTCACCCACTTTGGCTCCAGCCGTTGTGTCGGGAGAGTGAGCATCATAGAGTTCCAATTTAATAAAAGAAGGTATTCATGCATTGAGGGAGTGTTTGAGTAGAGGCCCAAGGTCCTTCCACCACCTTAATACTTGACCTATAAATATAGACACATAGATCTATTTCCCCATCCTCCTATATATATTTGCATGTACATGTCTTTGTCTAGACCTCCATGAATGCCCTTTGACTCCTAGCTCTTTCCTCCATCTCCCTTGATTTTCCTCCTGCCCTACTACCATGCTTCATCGCCACCTGGGCTAGAGTATACCTCTTCTCTAAGCAACCTTACCCTTGATCATTTCCCACCAGGCCTGCCACCCCCCTTCTCTACCATTTGGGGTCCCATATTTTTCCCTTGTCCCTGGGTTTGTTAACACCACTTCCTTACCCCCCCTACCCCCCCACCCCAAGTCCCCCCAGAACTGTTGGTCCCGTTGTTTTTCCTCCAGATAGTTCATCCAGCCTGTCCTATTCAAACAGACCTGTGGAGTCACTAACATGCACGAAAACTAGACAGAGGAAAACAAAGCAACAGTATACAACCAGACAACAAAACAACAAAAACAAACCACTGACAAAGAACAGAACAAAACAGTTCACAAGAGAAAAGCTTGTAGTTAGTTCAGGGATCGTTTGCTGGCCCTTAGGAGCGTTTTCCTGTCCAGTCTGTTGGGGCACCACGCCCTGGCCCCAAAGTCCACTTTCAGCATTCCCTGGGGACCTTGCCACTCCATTTCCTTGCTGTTCCGCTGCACTCCCCCAGTGATTTGCCTCGGTGTGGTGGGATCAGGTCAGGTGCAATTCCCACACTGTGTCTCCGGTGCTGTCCCCTGTATCGCCCTTAGTCACTGAGGGGCATCATGTCTCATAGTGGGGCCAGCCATGTTGTTCTCTCTGTGGACTGGCTGCTCTACTCAGGAACATCAACATCACGGCCTGGTGGGCCAGGCGAAACGAATTTATTCTTAAGCTCACCATAGATTTTGTTTTGCTAACAGAGAGCCACAAAATCACGATCTAAATCCTACAATACAGATGATGAAGAGGATGTACAGCAGAATCCTGGCAAGGAGATTGGCCAGTTATATAGGTAAGAGCCACATCTTCTGCTCAGACTCCAGAGACTTTGCTATCCCCATAATCTTGATGTTTAGGCTGTATCCACATAGAGACTCAGCTCATATGTTAAATGCTAAATGTGAAGACCATGTGAAGACCAATTGGACATGAGATGATAATATGTGTAAGAAATTTCGCACTTTGCCCCACACAAAGTAAACCCTTCATTAAAAGTTTGTGACACGGGTTTAGGCATTGGACTGCTGATCACCTTAGTGGTGGTTCAAACCCCGTGGCAGTTCAAACCGGCTAGCCGCTCCCTTGGAGACAGATGAGGCAGCCTGCTTCTTTGCAGATTTACAGCCGTGGGAACCCTAGGGAGCCTTCTGCCCTGACCTATAAGCTCAGTATGAGTCAGCATTGACTCAATGACCTTGAGATTGCAGTTGCAAGGTACAAGCTATATTCAGGGAAGAAGGCCCTTATGAAGTAGCACAGAGCCCTCTCACTCAGGCTCGAGGAAGAGATAGACAGTAAGCACATGTTAGGAGCCATAGACCAACAATCAGCTAGATTAAGTCCTTGTTCTTCCACTTACCAACTTTAATATGGGACCAGTTTTGCTACTTGTTTGTATCTATCTCTGACGGTCATTGTTTGGATTAAAGAAGTTAAAAGTATTTAACCTCTTGCCTGATCTAACTAAAAATGTTCTCAAAAATATTGTTTGTCTGTGTAATAATGCCAATTTTTTGATTAATAAGATCACAATTTTCAGAATCCTAATTATGATACATAAGCTGTTGTAAGAATTTCTGATCGTTTATTTACAGGAGAAGTCTAATAAAATTTATGCCACAACGTTTTTATACTTATCTATGTTAATGCTTCCTCTTCCTACCAGCACATTTATAAATTTTTATCTTAGTATTTTATTAAATGAGTAAAAGCTTCATGAGGGCAAGAATTTCTTTTTTTCTTCTCCTACCACTTATCCTCAGTGGTTGTAACATACATTGAGTGAGTAAATCGATGCATCTTTATAATTCGGACCTTGGCTTTAAAAAACAGACCAATTTTCCAGCCAGTGATAGCAAATAATTTAGGAAAGAGGGATTTTTGTTGGTTTTTTTTAAAAAAGAAAATGTCCTACCGTGTGTATTTTATTCCATTTAATTCTACAATGTTTACATATAACCATAACTCTTAGGGAAAAAATAAAGTTTGCTTTCTTACTTGAGCGTGGCGAGCTAGAGTGGAAGCCCCCAGTGGGTGCTAGCCTACATTGTCATGAGCTGCAGGCCATGTGCCTGGTTAGCCAGACACTGGATGGAGAGAGACACGGCTCACACACCTTTGGTATTAGGAGTTCAGCCATGGGATTCAGTCTCACGTCATGGCCAAATATCATGCCCAAATAAATTAGTGTTGGGCAGAGCTCTTGAAATGTGCAACATGGAAGAAAGAGGCCACGGGGACCCTTTGTTATAATTTCACACCTAATTATGTCTCCAGTCTTACTCTTCCCGTTGATGGTACGCATGGGTCCTACTGAATCTGCCTTTTCTGTAGCTAAACTCTCTGCAAAGTGTGGCAGCGTCAGCCTGGGAAATGGCACATTTCAGTCACAGGTGCTTAGCAATAGAGGGGTTTTCAATGATTTTTAGCAAAATACAAAGTTCTGCAAACATCCAAATCAATACCACCACCAAGTCAATTCTGACTCCTAGGATTCTAAGACTTAACTCTATGGGAGCTGAGATCCTGGTCTCTCTCACACCTAGCAGCTGGTAGTTTGGGACTATTGACCTTGCAAATCACAGCTCAACTCATAACCCCTCTGCCGTCAGGGCTCCTGTAGTCATACTAGTGAGTGTGAATTTGACTTGTATTTTCCTCGTGACTAATGATGCTGAGCATCTTTCATGTATGGGGGGCAAGACAAAAATATTGCTACAAAAATCATAGAAACCTTTATTAAACAAAAATATTAAAATATGAAGCAACCGATTTCAACATGGTCTCCATCTAGGTCTATTGACTTTTGGAGGCTGCGTTTCCATCTGTCTCTTTCCCAAAGATTTCCGTGCTTCTCAATTTATAGCACATCCAAATGGCAGTGTTGCCATCCTGAAGTCATATTATGCTTTTTTTTTAACGTTCTTTGAGTTTGAGGGGGAAAAAATTATTATTATTATTTTTTAACAATTTATTGGGGCTGATACAATTCTTTTCACAGTTCATACATATACATACATCAATTGTTTAAAGCACATCTAAGGGACAACATCAAGGCTGTAGGGGAAATGGGGTCAAGTTTCCCAGTGAACTTCTTGCTACCATGCATTGTTGTAGTAGGAAAAAATTCTTGGGGACACTTTCCATTTTCTTCCAACTCCTGTGCAATAAGTGATCTCTCTAGGACCTGTGAGAAAATCAACCAGGATGATGTCTTTGTAGCCCTCCAAAGGAGTCCCCATAACCTTTGAGAGTTCTTTGTGCCTTAAATTTAACTGCTTGGCATAGCCCCTCAGAAGGCACTGTTTGATTGGGTTGTTTTAAGCCCCTGAGACTAAATCAAGTGGACTGCTGGAAGAACTTGTCTGCAGCAACCCACTGATCACAGACATGTTTAAAGCTGAATGGTTGGAGGCCATTCACAGGTGTTTACTTGCCCTTTGCAATTATTGTGAACCAGGTACAATGTCTTTACGTTCTTCCATGTAAGTTCTTCCTGCACAGGTGCATGAGTTCTCTCATGTATTTTGGTGTGCTCCCCAATTGGATCACAATGGTCAAAATCTAGTCCCCTGGGCCAATGGGAGCCGTGATTGTGGGAAGATTAGTGAATAAAAGCACTCAAGAGGGCTGGTAGGGTGGAAGGACACTAAGTTAGGAATCTCACTTGGCTTCGAAAACTGGTTCCATTAGGACTTTGAAAGGTCACTTAATCTTTCTGTTAAATAAGGCAAATGGAGTGACCAAAAGCCCAAGTGTCTTCTAGCAGTGAAATATCATTGAAGTATGAGTGTGTACTTCACAGGTTGGGCCGCCGAAGGAAAACCATGAAGCTGTGCCGTGAACTCTCGGACCTGGTGGTGTACACAAACTCTGTAGCAGCCCAGGACATTGTGGATGATGGTAGGCCGGAAGGTTTTCTTCTGTTCTGGACGAAGCGTTTGTGAGCTGTTTTTTTTCTACCGTTAACTATCGCTCCGTTAGTCAGATCATCCCCTCTGTGGGCTCTGACTTGAGCGTTAGGACACTGACAGGTACAATGCTGGGCTCACAGGGAGGGCACCGTTGATCACGGTAGTGGCCTGATTGACCAGAGGTCAGGGAGCACCTCCTCCTGGGCAGAGGAGCACTGTCACGTTATTTTTTAAAACAGATGTTTTAAAGCAAGTTTTCCTTCAAAACTTGAAATGTGGAAAGTTGACCTAGCTTGTGACGGTTCTACGTGTGAATGACTAGGAGGAAAAAAGGAATTAACTGGCTGAAAGAACATCTTACAGCCCTCCAGAAATCCCCACTCGGGCCTAGTTGGGACCTTTTCATCGACCAGTTGTCACCGTGTGAGCTGAGAAGTACTACAGTCACCACTGTTCTTCCCGCGGGCTTCCTTGCTCGGTGTTCCTTGCCCTTTCTCCTCGGGTCCTCTCAATTCTCTGGAATCCTCCTGTAAGGATTGCACGGAATTTCATGAGAGTCATGTGATCCCCCCTCTTATTTTAATGGCAATAAGTCCCAGTTACCAATTTTCTTAGCTCATAGGGAAGGGACAACAAGGTTATAGGATCTAATATCCCTACCAATCTCTAGAATTCTACTCTCACATTTTATTTTACTCCTCAAGTCTATTGTACTATATGTGCACACCATCTTCCCTCTTTCATCCGTTTCTTCCTCATATGGGGAGAGTTTTAAATATATATATATATGTTATTATTTCTTACATATAAAACCATGAGAAAGTGGGATTTTCAGCAAGTAAGCAACAGACTCTTGTAACTGCCCTAAAATAAACTCCAGGATTTATTTGATGGAGTTAACCGTGTGTCTGTTGTACAGCAATAACAATTTCAGTTAATTCCTTAGGAAACCATAATCTTACTAACTTAATAGACAATAATATCGAGTACTATTTAGCTCTTGACCTTCAGCTTTTGTTTTGAAATGAACCATAAAATGAGGAAAAGATAATGAATGCAAGGCTTGTCCTGATTCAAAACAACTCTATTTATACACAAATTGATTTGTGCTCAAGTAGCAAATCATCTTAATTATAATAAATGTTGATTTCTGAGGACAGACAGAAAAAACAATGGATTTGGCTTTTTAGATGATGTACATTTTTCTCCCTACCACGTGTCTGTCGGTGTGTCACACGGTGGTGGCTTGCATGATGCTGTGGTGCTGGAAGTTATGTCAATGGTGTTTCCAATACCAGCAACATCACTCAAAGTGAACAAGTTTCAGCAGAGCTTCCAGGCTAAGAGCAGACTACGAAGAAGGAATAAGTTGTCCACGGCAGAAGAATTAGCCCCTGGAAACCTTATGAAAGGCTGCAGAATATTGTCAGATACTGAACACGCCCAGAGTAGTACCAGACCGTCACCAGAGATAGTGCCAGAAGACGGGGCCTCGGGTCAGAAGGCAGTCACAATAGGACTGATGAAGAGCTGCGTCATCAAAGCAGAGCCAACCATGCTGATGTGGATGGAGAAAAGCCTCTGGCATCTTCGTTTGCTGACGAGGTTACAGGATCGGGCCGTGTTTTACATGGGGCTGCTCGCTGTGTGTTCAACTGGCTTGATGACACTTGGCAATCACAGCAACATTGTGAATGAAGGGCAGTGCAGAGTGGGGACCCAAGGCCCATCTGTAGACAACTGGACATCCCCTTACAGAAGGGTCACAGGGAGAAGACAAGCCAGTCAGGGTGCAGTGTAGCAATGATGAAACATATAACTTTCTTCTAGTTCTTAAATACTTCCTCCCCACCCTATCATGATCCCAATTCTACCTTACCAATCCGGCTAAACAAGAGGATGTACCCTGGTACAGATAGGAACTGGAAACACAGGGAATCCAGGACTGATGAACCCTTCAGGACCAGTGGTGAGAGTGGTGGTACCAGGAGGGTGGAGGGTGTGTGCGGTGCAAAGAGGGAACCGATCACAGGGATCTACGTATAACCTCCTCCCTGGGGGACGGACAACAGAAAAGTGGGTGAAGGGAGACATTGTACAGTGTAAGACATGACAAAATAATAATATTTTATAAATTATCAAGGGTTTGTGAGGGCAGGGGGTTGGGGAGAAAGGAGGGGAAGAAAGGGAACACATTGCAATGATCCACATATAAACTCCCCACCCCCATATCGAGGGGGATGAGCAACAGAAACGTGGGTGAAGGGAGACAGCAGATGGTGTAAGCTATGAAAATAATAATAATTTATAATTTATCAAGGGTTCACAGGGTAGGAGAGGGAGAGAAAAAAGAGCTGATACCATGGGCTCAAGTAGAAAGAACATGTTTTGAAAAGGATGATGGCAACAAATGTACAAAATGAACTTGATACAATCGATGTATGGATTGTTTTAAGACTCTAAGAGCCCCCAATAAAATGATTCATAAAAAAATGAAAGAAAATGAGAATGAAGCAAGTTCAAGTTCCAGCCGTTAGCTGACCTTGGCCTTCTCGTAGCATGTTCAGAGGACAGGTGAAGGTGTTTGTTGAATGGGATGGGGATGTTTGTTGACGCGGTGCTGGAGTACAGAAGGCAGGATCGGAGGAAATGGAGTAACAGTTTGGTTGTTCCCCCCATCGTGAACCCCACACTTTTAGGTTTGTTGTTGCTCACGATCAATCCATTAATAATCCTAGCCGAAACTTTTAGAACAAGCTTCATATCCTTTTAGCGCCATTCCCACCCCCCCTCCCATTGTTTCCAAGCCTCACTAGGCGGGTGGCTATCCTTGTTCTGAAAACTTGGTTTCTTTTAGTGTTCTTTGGACTCTTATTTCTTTCTTTCTGGGTTCATTATTGTTCCTTTTCCCCAAACAGGCTTTGCAACTTCTACAATTCTATTCAAATTAACTTTAGAATTGAAATTCCCTCTTCTGAAATTGCTCTCTTTATTTTCTTGGATCCTGATTCCTATCAGCTAATAGATTTTTCACATGTGTGCCTTCTTAGATGAATGCTGTCCATTTTTATTACCCCTCAGGAATAAGTTATATGGATTGTTTGTTATCCACACTTGGACTGGAAAGCCTTCTGCCCTGTGTGTTTCACTCTTCAACGGCTTCGGTTACAAATGCCATGTGTTTTGGAAATACTTTGCCATCATGGCGCAGTATTGTGGGAGGGGCTCTACTTGTTTACTTGTTTCCTTTGCGGAAGCGCTCCCTTCATTTCCCTTTATTCCAAACGCTTAGGAACAACAGGAAACGTGCTGTCATTCAGTGAAACAAGAGCGCATCAAGTGGTTCAGCAGAAATCAGAGCAGTTCATGATTTATAACCAAAAGCAGCTCACGAGGATTTACCCCTCTGCCTACCGAATTGATTCCAGCAACTTCAACCCTCTTCCGTATTGGAATGCGGGTTGTCAGCTAGGTAGGTGTGCCCCGAGAAGGAGCATTCTCAGTGCGCCCTGGCTGTATACTGCCCTAATTCTATCCAACTTCCAACCTACACAGTGGCCCTCAACTACCAGTCCGAAGGAAGAATGATGCAGTTAAACCGAGCCAAATTCAAGACGAATGGCAACTGCGGCTACGTCCTCAAGCCCCAGCAAATGTGCAAGGGTACGTATTAACCTCCCCGTCGCGTCTGTGAACGCGGGTGCCCCTATGAAAAGAACTCTCTGAAAACTGGAATACCACAGTGCTTTACAAAATGATTTTTTTAATGGGGTAAGTTGTTGAAATGTAAATGAGACTTCTTGTTAAAGCTGTTTAATATTCGGGTAACATGATATTTGTCATTTTTCTCGTGAAGTTTTACTTATCTAAAGGAACATGCAGAGTGATGAGTTGTCATCTGAAATCCATTGTCCTTGCATGACCTTCCACGATTTAAGCTCTGTTTTTTCAGAAACTTTAGGTGGGCTTGGGAGTCTGAGATCAGTTGGGAAAATTAAAATACCGCTTGGAAGAATTTTTTGAAGTCCTTTTACTTAGTGTAAACCGATTATAAACCAGGTCTAACAAAAAAGAAAGTCTAATGTAGTGTTAGATCAAAGAACACTTTCTGTAGGTTCTGTTTGGTAAAATTCTTTTTATGTTATCCAAATTGAATTCATAAACAATTTAGCTAAGGAAAGTGTTGGCAGATGTGTCTTCTCGAGTTTATGCTTTGCTTGTTTTCTTGCTCTTCTGTTTACATAATTTCATACCTTCTTCTATGCTTAAGATAGTGTGGGTTAGAAAATGATTTGGATCTGCCCTAATTGCTCCCTTGTTTGATCCTATTGGCATTCAAAGACACCACCTCGCCCCTCATGCCGGGGCTGGTAACTGCATCACAGACACTGCCTTTCAAATGGCCCATTTGTCTGGCCCTTGCTCTGGAACCACAGCTCTGGAAATGCCAGCTGGTGCTGCCTTCAGGGCAAAGCCACACTGAGGGTTGTGACAAGTTTCTGCTCTAAGAAACACTGGAGTCATCCAACATTTGTTGTTCCGTTGTTCACAGGCTTAAATCGTGTATGTGTTTCCCCTGTGGTACCTACCTCCCAGTTTCACCTTTGCCTTACTCGGTTTAGGTACTTTCAATCCTTTCTCTGGTGACCCACTTCCGGCCAACCCCAAAAAGCAGCTCATCCTGAAAGTTATCAGTGGCCAGCAACTCCCCAAACCTCCGGATTCCATGTTGGGAGACAGAGGCGAGGTAAGTCTCAGATGACTGAGTACCTTCTGTGATAGTGTTAATGTTGCGTTTATATTTCTTCATTATTCTTCAGAATTCTCTCTGTGTGACTGTGTGTTGTTGTAAGCTCTAGGAGATTAGTCATAAATGACCTCATTTCAGGGGATGTCCAGCTGCTCATCCATTGATGGGCATTTGGGGTGTGCTACATGTTGGCTCTGGCGAGTCACGGGGCAGCAAGCTCTCATGTATAGGTCCAGGGTGGGGGCACCGCACTCCAGGCCCATCAGCACATACCTCAGGGGGAGTTTCTGGGTCACGTAGTGGTTCTGTTTTGAGTTTTGGGAGGAACCACCACTCTGCTTTCCAGAATGGCTGTACCAGGTTGCATTTTTCCAACAGTGGATAAGGGTTCTAATTTCTCCATGTCTTGGTCAACATTGGTTACTTGGTGGTTTTTAAGTTCTCCTTTATCTAGTCTTAGTCATCTTAGAAGGAGTGAACTATTATCTCATTGCCATTTTGATTTACATTCCTCTGATGTGTGATGATGCCAGTCATCTTTTATTTTATTATAAATCATTTTATTGGGGACTCATATAACTCTTACCATCATCCATCCATCCATCCATCCATCCATCCATCCATCCATCCATCCATCCATCCATCCATCCATCCATTGTATCAAGCACATTTGAACATATGCTGCCATCATCATTTTCAAAGCATTTTCTTTCTACTTGAGCCCTTGATATCAGCTCCTCATTTTACCCCTCCCTCTCCCTCCCTCATGAACCCTTGATAATCTATAAATTGTTATTATTTTTTCATGTCTTATACTGTCTGATGTCTTCCTTTACCCCCTTGTCTGTTGCCCATCCCCTTGGGAGGGGGTTATAGGTAGGTCATTGTGATCAGTTCCCCCTCTCTCCCCTCACGTTCCCCTTACCCTCCTGGTATGGCTACTCTCAATTTTGGTCCCAAGGAGTTTATCTGTCCTGGATTCCCTGTGTTTCCAGCTCTTATCTGTACCCATGTACATGCTCTGGTCTAGCCAGATTTGTAAGGTAGAATTAGGGCCAAGGTTGGGGGCGTGGGAAGCATTAAAGCACCAGAGGAAAGCTGTGTGTTTAATCAGTGCTATACTGCACCCTGGCCAGTCATCTTTTTATGTTTGGTGTTTATTTGAATATCCTCTTGGCTGAAAACATTTTTGTTCAAATCCTTTGCCCATTTTATAATTGGGTTATTTGTTTTTATGTCGTTAAGTTGTCCAAGATTTAGGCATGTGCGCCCCCCCACCCCAGATATCATATCATTCCTTAGGTCAATCACATCAGGCAGTATTGCACAGTTGCTACCACCGTCCGTTTCAAAACATTCTTTCCCTTCTTGAACTTCCTGCCATCAGCTCCCTTTTACCCCGCCCCCTCACACACACACCTCACACACTGCACCTCCCAGAACCCTCTTCTGCTTGCTGACCCTAGAGGTTCATCAACCCTGGGGTTCATAGGGTGGGCTTTTTTATATTTCGCTGCTTTTGCTCAGCATTCTATCCAAGAGAAGTTTCCTATTCATTTTTGTGTGCTGTACCATTAAATTGTACATGAATGTCCATCCTCATGATAGACATTTGCCAGATTTTCAATTTTTAACTACATTGTTGCTCTGACCATTTATGCATGGGCAAAACCTCTTTTGTATATGAGGCATGAACACAGGCCCGGAATTACATGTTCCCTAGGCAAAGTTTGCATACATTACTGAGTGTTGCAAACAACAACTTTAAGTATTTTTTTCATTCCTGTTGCTTATCTGTGCACTTGCTGTACCTGGTACAGTTCCTCATCTGTGGTAAGTCCCTAGTATAATTGATTGCTATTGAAATGTGGACACTTTGGTAAATGTTCTGAAATTGATTCACTCATGCATGGAAATATGCCATTTGTAATATTGCTTTCTCTTTATTTACATAGATCATTGACCCCTTTGTTGAAGTTGAAATCATTGGATTGCCTGTGGATTGTTGTAAAGATCAAACCCGTGTGGTAGATGACAATGGTAAGATGATAATCTGTGCTCACTTTTAATCAGGGTTCTCTAGAAATAACATTTTCATTGAAAAGTAAAAATATCTGTATAGTAAAAAATGACTCATTACAATCTATAGCTGCCATCTGAATTGTGCTAAAGTGAGCGCAGCATGACATTAAATAACTGCATCTAACCTTTGCTCTCAGGACTTGCTTCTGGAATAAACATTATTTCTAAAGAATAGAATGAGAGACATTTTTAAAGGCGGAATTAAAAATTCACTTAGTACCAAAGCATATTAGTGGTCACCGGACAAGTGAGAGGGAGAGAAAAGAGAAATTGGTCGATTAAGAGAGCATCTTTAGGGTGATGGAAAATTTAGAAGCAGATAATATCAATAGTTGAGGAGAACAATGGACATAACTAATATCACTGATTGTGCACAGGGGCATTGGTGGTATAGTGGACTTTGTGTTGGGCTGCCGTCCACAAGGCCAGCAGTTTGACCTCACCAGCTGCCCTTTGGGAGAAAGAGGAGGCTTTCTGCTCCCCCAGGGAGTTGTAGTCTTGGGAACCCATCAGAGCAGTTCTACTCTATACTGTCGGACAATCCGAGTCGACTCGATTTCAGTGAATCTTGAGTTTTTAATCTAAGTAAAAAATTTCTTAAAAACTGCCTCTGTGATACCTTTGAATTATTTCTTTTTGGCATGAGTTTCCTCAAGGTTTAACTAACAAAGCTTCAATAGCTCAGTGATTTCTCAGTTCTTCTGCAGCATGAATGGAAATTTGGTAAACTCTGGAAAAACTACTTCTTCAGTATTTGTTTGTAGTGGATGGCTAGCATTCTTCCTCTTATTCTCTTTTTGTGGAAGTGTAAAGTAATACTTCTGTCCCTCAAACCTCATCTTTTTTTTCCTCATCCTTTTCTAAAATTTTATTCACTAATTTTTTTCACACAGTTGACATCATCAAACATTTATTGGTCTCAGCTAGTAGTCATTAAGACTTTGAGATAAGTTTAAATCACAATCCCTAAAAGGCTTGAGAAATTTGGGGTTGATAGAGAGACCCGGGGCGGCCGTGGCGCTTTTAGAATTTCATGGCCCATGGAAGGTCTGGGCTAATTTCCCAGCCAGTATACCTGATGTCCAGCTACCTGTCTGTCAGTGGAAGCTTGTGCACTGCTATGATGCTGAACAGGTTTCAGTAGAGCTCCTAGAGAAAAAGGGGACTAGGAAGAAAGGCCTGGTAGTCCACTTCTAAAAAGTAGCCATTGGAAACTCTTTAGACCACAATAGTTCCATCTGCAGCGTTAGGGTAAGGTGATTGTGTTATTCTGTTGTGAATGGGGTTGCGGTGAATCAAAGGGTAACTCCACAACAGGTAACAACAGAGGTGTTCTACGTGTTGGTTAAATGGAAGGTATTTGGGTTTCATGAATAGAATAAGCTTGTTGCTTATCAAAATAACATATTTCAAATAAGAAGCTTTCCTAAATCGTGTTTTCCCATCCAAGTTCATTCATTTTTTTGTTTGTTTGTTTCCTCCTAAGTCTCAGGAATAATTGATAGGTCTTCACCAATTCAATAGACAGATTTCTTCTCTTGTTAAGGAGGAATGTTTCAGTGATTTTCTGCCTGTAATTATCACATTAGATTGAAGCTATTTCTGTGGTTAAGTGGCCCATGCCTCCTGAATGCACACATACAATGATGCTAAAGTTTATTTTTAGAAAGGAAATACAAAAATGTATATAATACTTGATTTGCTAATAAATCACATTCTGTTATTTAAATATATAAGTTTAAGTATTTATATCCTTTTTGCTTTATAGTATTTAAGTTGATTCATATATCTTTCCTATTCCTTTTCCGTAGCTATGAAAAAATGCCCTTTTCATTTCTGAGGGTCTTGCTTTAAAAGGAGCTGCTGAGCAGCATTACTGCCTGGTCCAATTTGGCCCTGTCCCAGCTTGTATGTCTTTAAGCACATCATCTTTTCTCCAAGATAAATGATTTTTAGATACTTGGAATTTCGACTTAAAAAAAATCAAGGGCTTAAGTTTCTTGTGTAACTTTGTTTTCAAGAGTCAGCAGTAGATACGTTTTTTCCTAATTAGAGCAATAAACATAAAAACAAAAGCACACCAACTCTCACAATGTCAGAGGTTGGCTACGGCAATGAGATAGATATACAATTGACATCTGTATCACAGCATTGAAACCTACAAAGCACCCTATAAAATGGTTGGTGGTGATCATGATAGTAGCTGGATCTCTGTGGGGAAGAGGTTGATGGCATGGGGGAGGAAGAGCATGCTTAATTATTCTCAGATTACCACTATAGATAATTCTTGAGCTTATTGGAGCAATCTAAGTATTACCTAAAAGCCCTTTCTCTACAATGCAACTTGGCATCAAAGATTAATAGAATTGATGTGATAATTTACAGGCAATTTTCTTACCAATTATTTTCGAGCGATGTTGTAAATTCCAAGACCCTCTTTCAGGAAGGCATCCTGGAGTGTATCAGGCTTTTTCCGGAGTTTAATAACCATTGCAAGCAATTTTCACTGTCTACTGTGCAGATGTGCCTGCCGACGCATTCTCAGCTAAGCCTGTTGATTTTCCAATTTTTTTCCTTTTTCATTTCTCTAAGGATTTAACCCTGTGTGGGAAGAAACACTGACATTTACTGTGCACATGCCAGAAATTGCGTTGGTTCGCTTCCTTGTGTGGGATCATGATCCCATTGGACGAGACTTCATTGGACAAAGAACTGTGACCTTCAGCAGCTTGGTACCTGGTAGGTGTGGGTTGGCTTTTTTTTCTTTAAACTGACCAGTCATTCTGCTTTGGAAGGTATAATATGTAATATGCGTGACACGATGGTAAGTTTAAAAGTATTGCTGAAAAATTCATAGAAAACTTTATTAATAAAAGTGTAAAAATTAGGCGTTCTGGGAAGATGATGCTGAACTAGAGTCCCTGTCAAGAACTCCCCTTGTTTGGTCCAAAGATGGACAGGTGAGGAAGCCAATTCTGGGAATTTAGACACAGAACCTAGAGTCTCAGCACTTCAGGATTATTTTAAACCTCTCTCTCTTTGATTTTGGCCCCAAAACCACACAGTGGAGCTCGCTGCAGTCTCCCCTCTCCCCTACCTTAGGAGGGTCAGTGGGGTGGCAAGTTCCAGCCTCTTTCCTTTTCCCCTAGTTCTGTGACCCTCTAGTTCAGGGCAATATCCCAAGCCAGACAATCCCCCAAGTGTAGCCCATGATGCCCTCATGGACCACTGGAAGCCCTGGATGCTGGAGCTCACGTTGGCCTGTGGAATAGAGCCAATATGAAACTCACCCCGAAGGTGATCGTGGAAGTGGGGCTGGTCCCCCAGCTGGTGGACTTTTTGAAGTGTTTCCTTGACCCTCACCTACAGTTCGAAGCAGCCTGGGCACTGACCAACCTTGCTTCAGGGCCCTTGGAGCTGACCCAGGCTGTTGTGGATGCGGTGCCATCTAGCCCCTGATGGTACAAACAACAGTTATCAGCAGCTACCACAAAATATCAAGAGAAACAAGTCAACAACTGACGATTATCCAGACTCAATGGAATACACATAAAAAGAAGCCCTTGAACTACCAAATAGAGAATATAAGAAAATTATGCATAGGGCCCTATAAGAGATTAGGGGATCAATCCTGAAAATAGATGGAAAAATGGAGATACTAAAAACCTCATACCCAAAGGAAATTGAGTAACTAAGTGATGGCTTAGTAGAGATCCAAAACAAAGTATAAGATTTGGCCAACAGAAGGAAGAAATGGAAGATCAAATGAGTGAACTTGAAGGCAATCAAGCAGATTTCAGCAAATGAGAAGCTATCAAACATAAATGCGAAAGAATCTGAAGAAAGCCTGAGGATGATGTGGGATGCCATGAAGTAAAATAATATTTGAATTATTGAGGTGCCTAAGCAGGAAGAAACAAATAAGTCTACAGATAAAATAGTAAGGGAATTCTTGGAAGAAAATTTCCCCAATATCACAAAGGAGATGATGATAACCATTCAGGATGCAGTGAGAACACTAAGTAGCTACTCCTTCCCACAAAACCATCCAATCAACCAACCCCCACCAACAACCCACATCAAGACATATCGTAGTCAAATTGTCAAACTTTAAGGAAAAGGAGAGAATCATAAGAGCAGAGAGAGCAGATAGAAAGAATAAGGCAGCTATAGATAGGTAAACAGATAAGAATAAACTTGAACTTTTCCTCAGCGACCATATAGGAAAGAAGGAATTGGAGCAACATATTCCAAAAGTTGAAAGACAACAAGTGCAATCCAAGAATCCTTTATCCAGCAAAGCTTTCATCAAATTTGAAGGAGAGAAAAAAAGTTGAACAAGGAAATATTTAAAGAATTCATAAAAACAAAACCATTATAAAAATACTGTCCAGTTCTTTATGGGCAGAAAGCCAACAACCACAGCACTCAAACATGAGACCACCACAGGATGTTATACCACCCAGAAACCAACACACTGAAAACAGAAAGTAAGTCATACAAATCTAGTGGAGAAACAAAGACACGACTGAGCGCTACACACACACACACACACACACACACACACACACACCCCACCCCACACCATAAAAGGGGGAGAAAAGAGAATATCAAGCACAAATACAAGATGACAGTGTTAATCTACATTTAGAATTAATTACACTGACTGTCAATGGACTCAATGCACCAATCAAAAGACAGAGTAACAGACTGGATTAAACTACAGGATTCATCAATCTGCTGCCTTCAAGAGACACATCTCAAACTAACAGACAAAAACTAGACTGAGATTCAAATGACGGTGAAAAGTTTACCAAGCTAATGACAATCAAAGCAGGGGTGGCAATATTAATCTCTGACAAAATAAACTTCAAGGTTCGTGACATAACAAGAGAAGAGAATGGGCATTACATAATGCTCAAGGGATCAATATGCCAAGAGCACATAACCATAATAAACATATATGCACCCAATGAAAGACCCTCAAAATCCATCAACCAAATCCTCAAAGAGATGAAAAGAGAAATCACCAGATCAATAATAATAGTAGGAGACTTAAATACACCATTCTCAAAGGAAGAGAGATCAACAGGCATGAAACTCACTAAAGTAGCAAAAATAACACATTTGAACAACTCAATTTCCTAGATTTTTACAGAGCTCTTCAACCAACAGCAAAAATCAAAACAAAGTAAAACAAACAAAAATCCTTCTCCAGAGCACATGGCTGATATTCTAAAATAGACCATATAATGGGTCATAAAGCAAGCTTGAGAAAATTCAGTCACAGAGATCATTCAAATCATCTTCTCCAACCACAGTGCCAGAAAGCTGGAAATCAACAACAGAAAGAACTTAAAAAAATAACAAACACTCGGAGACTCAACAACACACTACTCAAAAGAGACTGGATAATAGCTCAAATAAACGGGAATTAGGGAGTTCCTAAAAACTAATGAGAATGTTAACACAACATACAACAGCCTATGGGGCACAGCCAAAGCTGTAATTAGAGGTCACTTTAGAGCAATCAATGCACACATGAAAAAGGATGAGAGATTCATGTTCAGCACCTTAACACCTCAAATAATTGGAACAGTCAACAGCACAACTTTCTAACAGCAAAAGAAAATAAGTCATAAAAATTAGAGCAGAAATAAATGAACTGAGAAACAGAAAAACAATGTGAAAATCAATGGAGCAAAAAGTTGGTTCTTTGAAAGGATCAACAAAATCAATAAACCACTACCAAATTTAACAAAGGAAAGGGAGATAACAATATCTAGAATTAGGGATGAAATAGGGGGTTATAACAGACCCAAATGAAATAAAAAGGTTAATGACGCAGTATTATGAAAGATTGTATTCCAACAAATTCAGTAATCTGGATGACATGGACAAATACCTAGAAAAACACTCTCTTCACAAATTAACACTTGTAGACATTAAGACCTTGAACAGACCAGACCCATAACAAAAGAAGAAATAGACAGGGTCATCAAGAAACTCCTAACTGAATAAAAGCCCAGGTCCAGATGGCTTCACAGGAGAATTCTATCAAGTATTCAGAGAAGAACTGATACCAATCCTACACAAACTCTTCCAGAACATAGGGACAGCAGATTCCCAAACTCATTCTATGAAGCCAGCATAATCCTGCTACCCAAACCAGGCAAAGACACCACCCCCCCGCCACCACCACCACCACCACCACCACCACCACACACACACACACACACACACACACACACACACACACAAGGATAGAGAACTACAGATCGATATCCCTCATGAACATAGATGAAAAATTCTCAACAAAATCTTGGCCAATAAAGTCCCCAAACATTAAAATATATATATATATATATCATGACCAAATAGGATTCATACCAGGGATGCAGGGATGGTTCAACATTCAAAAACACCGCATGGAATCTACCATACATCAACAAGAAAGAGAATAAGACCCATATGATCATATCAATTGATATAGAAAAATGTTTGGCAATATCCAACACCTACTCCTAATAAAAGTTCTCAGGAAAGGATTAGAAGGGAAAATTCTCAACATAATAAGGGCCATAAATGAAAAATCAATAACCAATATTACATTCAATGGAGAAAAGCTGAAAACAATTCCATAAGATGTCCTTTATCCCCATTTTTATTCAACATTGTGCTGGAAGTCCTAAGCAGTACCATCAGACAACAGCAAGAAATTAAGGGAATTAATTGGGGGTGGGGAAAGTGAAACTTTCACTATTTGCAGACAATATGATTTTATATATTGAGATCCTCAGGTTTCCACAATAGGATTGCTGGAAACAATAGAGGATTTTAGTAGAGTAGCAGGATACAAGATTAAGAAGCAGAAATAATTGGATTCCTATATACTAGTGATGAGAATACAGAAACAGACATCAAGAAAACAATACCATCACAATAGCCATGCCATAGCTAAAAACCTAGGAATAAACCTAACTCCCCCATCCACAAACAAACAAACAAAGACCTGTACAAAGAAAACTTAAGAACATTATTATGAGAAACCAAAAGAGACCTACATAAATGAAAATGTATTCCATGTTTGTGGATCAGAAGATTCAATATAGTGAAAATGTCAATACTACCTAAAGCAACCTACAAATTCAATGCAATCTCATTCCAAATTTTCCAGCATCCTTCCTTAAAGAAATGGAAAAAGTGATTAACAACTTCATATGGGGAGGGAAGATGCCCAGGAAAGGCAAAAAGCTCCACAAAAAAGACGAAAAAAGTAGGTGGTCTTTCATTACCTGACCTCAAGACCTACTATACAGCCACAGTGTTCAAAACAGCCTGGTTATGATATAATGATAGATACATGCACCAAGCGATCAGGACAGAAAACCTAGTAATAAAAGCATCCACATACAGACAACTGATTTTCAACAAAGGCCCAATTAAAAGGGAAGCAGATGCCCTCTTCCATAGGTGGTGCTGGAAAAACTGGATATGCTACCAACAGGAGAATGAAACCAGATCCATAGCTCTCCCCCTGCACAAAACAAACTCCGTGTGGATCAAAGACCTAAGTGTAAACCCAAAGCTGTCAGGATCATCAATGAGACAAGTCTGAATCCTCTAGTGCAGGGGATACATGGGCTGTCTGTTATCTCTATACCACAGGAACACAGTCCATGGGAGACAAAATAGATGAGTGGGACCTATTAAAAATAAACTAGTTGTGTACATTAAAATTTTTCACGAAAAGAATAAAAAGAGAGCCAATAGATTGAGAAAAGATATTTAGTAATGGCATATTGGCCAAAGGACAAATTACTAAAATCTACAGTATATTACAAGCCTATAACAGAAAACAAAGCAAGACTGGAGAAAGTGGGCAAAGGAACTGAACAGATGATTCACAAATGGTGACACTCAAATGGCCAATAAGGAAACGGCACCTGAGGAAATGCTTCCATTCACTAGCCATCTGGGATGCAAATCTAAACAACCATGAGATACCATCTAACTCCTATAACTGTAAACCAGTTAAAAAAACAGAACAACAAATTCTGGAGAGGTTGTGGTGAAATTGTCAGTCTTATCCACTGCTGGTGGGCTATAAATACGTACGTCCACTGTGGAAGGTGATATGGTGATTCCTAAAGCAGATGGCAATTGAAATACCATTTGACCAAACAATAACATTACTGGGTATATACTCAAAAGAAGTCAGAAACAGATCACAAACAAATGTATGCTCCCCCATGTTCATTGCAGCACAGTTTACATTAGCAAGAAGTTGTAAACAGCCTGAATTCCCATTAGTAGAAGATTGGATTTAAAAAATCTGGTATATACACACTATGGAATAATACACATCCCTAAAAAACAGCGATGAAACTGAGAGACATGGAGGGATCTGGAAGACATTATGCTGAGTGAAGTTAGTCAAGCACAAAAGGACACATACTGTGAGTCCACGCAGTAAGGGACAAGCGGCAGAATGCGTACAAGCTCAGGTTTGTAGGGCATCCAGTCTGCTGGCCAGTGGGGCCAGACAACCTGGTAGGGAGCCTGACAGGTGCCAAGGAACCATTCACCATCTGCTTTAGGTAAGTACTTTGAAGGTCACTTTGCCAGAGGGTGCCTCATGTCAGCTGGGATCAAGTGGTCAGGGGAGGGGAAGGGGATGTTGTCTACTTTGTGACTGCCTTGCAAAGCTATGGTGAGATCTCTCTGGTTGGTAGACACCCCTATCAGAGGGATGAGGGATACTGATTGAAAAACAAACCAGCAGAGGGGAAAGGGAGCAAACACGTCTGGGGGAACATAAATGCATGTCTGTTGGTAGGAAAAGCAGGAGAAGCAACCTCCAGTTGGTTGCTAGAATAACTGAAAATGCTTTTGGGGGGCCCTAAGGAGGGAGAGTCCCTGGTGATATGCACCGAAGAGACCCCATTGACCCAGGCCTCCAGGTGCATCCTGGGAATGCAGGCCGGTGCCATGTAATGCTGGGACATAGAATCCTGGATTTCCAAGGTGCATGGCATGCTCCAGAGGCAGAAACTCCACGGGGTGAACTGGACTCTACCCCAGACACACTTGTAACCCAAGGACTTCAGTCAGAAAATACGTGGTAGCAGAGGAAGCAGCAGAAGGCTGTACCAAGGTTGTTGGACTGTTGGTAGGCAGACAGAGGTTGTCTTGCTACATCAATGTCCTCTATGCTGTATGAAGACATGTTTTACACCCTGGCAAAGCTGTGACGGACATTCTCAGTGACGATTATTATAAAATTTCCCTGATAATTAACCCCCAGAGTTTGTGTAAATAGCGCCCATCCACAAAAGGATTGATTCTGTACAAGTGAGCATTGCCCAATGCCCCTCTCTCAACAGGGCTTTAAAAAACAAGTACCAGGGGTGAATAAAAGACAATATTAATGGACGATTTTTATGCCCTAGGGGGAATGATCGATAAGACTCTACCATAAATTAACAAAGTGATTTTGAAAGGGAGTCAAAGGCAGATAAACAAAGATCAAACAAACAAACATACAGGAAAGAGGTTTTGGTTCACACTAAATTCTAGCTCCAATTTCAGAGTGATTAGTTCTTACACTGTGGCTCTGCTTGATACTTGCCCTCACAGGGAACACAGAAGATATGGGTGCTATAGAAAAATGTGGTGAAACCATTAGATGGTGCCCACCTATTAGATAAAATAGCATCTGGGGCCTTAAAGGCTTGTCTCTGAACAAGCAGCCTTCTCCGTGAGATGTCACGTAAGTCCACATGGAAGAAGCACACCACCATTAGTCACTGTAGGATTATAAATTATATAATCTGAAGTCAAAGGAATCTAAATTGTGAGAATTTGGTTCGCAGAAGGCTGTGGTGACAGTGGGAGCCCAAGGTTTGTTTGTGGGACCACATAGGACATAAGCTTCCGATGATCTCTCTTGATCCATACTTCGGGGAAGAGAGGACAGTGGCTACTAAACCAAGTGCATTGGAGAGATGCCTACAGAAGATCAAAGGGATAAACCTGACTTGAACAGTTAAAACCGTGTCAGTTGATCCCGCCTGAGGCACACTGGGCCTGATCTAGTTTTCAACATTTTCTGTATTTTTTGGTTTGTTCAGGGTTTATGTTTATTGGGGTTTGTCTCAGAGGTGTTAGGACATTGGGGTCACCCTCTTGAAGCTGTTACATGTTT
The DNA here is from genome assembly GCF_050624435.1 of Tenrec ecaudatus. Lineage (NCBI taxonomy): Eukaryota > Metazoa > Chordata > Mammalia > Afrosoricida > Tenrecidae > Tenrec > Tenrec ecaudatus. The sequence continues at coordinate 153,444,311 of NC_134533.1, read as the reverse complement.
TTCTGTATATGAAACCCAGAATTGATGAGCCTATAGTGGCAGCAAGTTCAATAAAGATTTCCCGTGGGTGGGCCTAAAAGGGAGACTGTCAAGGAGTCCAGGAAGGAAAAAAATGGAAACTGTGGTAGCAATTGTACAATACTACTTGATGTGATTGAACTATGGAATGATAATATGTATTAACTCCCAAATAAAAATAAATTTAAGAAAATTAAACAGAGGGGGGAAAATGGTAATAATTTGATACCGCTGTTCCACAACACATTGAAGTCAGTATTTCTATCTCTCTAATCCTTCATCAAATAATTCTGTAATTTTTAATTTACACCATGTTAAAATGGCAGTTTTGCATTTTTGAGGGACTCAAATCATGTCCTTCTTCAGTGTTCTTCGTGTTTGAACCCTAAAAGCAGTCTGGTCAGGGTTGTAGGCTGGGTGGGGTACAGTTTCAAATGAAGTGCTTGTAGGAGCCTCTGTGATCCCAGAATCAGCAGGGCAGTGCTCCCCTGGAACACATTGCTGTCCTCTTTCTCATTGTTTCCTTCTTAAAACTCCTTCATAGTAAGTCCTGCATCCTTCAAGAAAATCCACCAAGATTTCCCCTTTGGAATCCCCCAAACCAGTTGACATAACTTCCTGTGTTGACCTCTCAAGAGTTTAACTGACCCAGCAGTTCTCTTGGCAAGCCACTGTTTGATTAGACTTTTTTTGGGGAGAGCACCCTAAGACAGCAGTTCTCAACCTGTGGGTCACGACCCCTTTGGGGATTGAATGGCCCTTTCGTGCAGTCGCCCCATTCATAACAGTAGCAAAATTGCAGTTATGAAGTAGCAATGAAAATAATGTTATGGTTGGGGGTCACCACAACATGAGGAGGAACTGTATGAAAGGGTCATGGCATTAGGAGGGTTGAGAACCACTGCCTTAAAGAGACTAAGACAAATGTATTACTAAGAGCACTTACCGTATTCCAGCTATCCGCGGACTGTAGAGACATGTTTAAACATACGTTGTTTGGAATAAACCTCTGCACGTATGAACTGGAACCAGCATAGCAATTCTTTGTTATTTACCCCCAGATGTGATATATCTACATGTATTTGCTGCAGTGAAACCCATGGGAGCCAGAACTTGCTGGGACTGCTCTGTTTGTTTGTTTGTTTATAGATTAGTGAGCTTTGTGCCCTAGATGGGATTCAGTATTGCTATTTTTTATTGCTCTTTTTAGGTGGAAACTATTTGTTTTCCTTCTTTGATTAAATTTCTGCCTTACACGGGTTCTGACTTTCACGGGTTTTACTATATATGAGAATCAGAGTGTTAGGGTCAGCTTTACCTCTAGGGGTTACTTTGCATATGCTCAAGCAAAGTAGTGTTGACGTGCTTAGTAAAATGTGCATGTGACAGTACAGCAATGATGAAACATACAACTTTAATGCTTCCTCCACGCCCCCCCCCCCCCCCACTATCATGATCCCAGTTCTACCTTACAAATCCGGCTAGACCAGAGGATGTACACTGGTACAGATAAGAACTGGAAACACAGGGAATCCAGGACAGATAAACCCCTCAGGACCAATAATGAGAGTAGTGATACCAGGAGGGTAAGGGTGAGGTGGGGTAGAAAGGGGGAACTGATCACAATGATCTACATATAACCCCCTCCCTGGGGGACGGACAACAGAAAAGTGGGTGAAGGGAGATGTCGGACAGTGTAAGACATGACAAAATAATAATAATTTATAATTTATCAAGGGTTCATGGGGGGCGGGGCAGGGAGGGAAGGGACAAATGAGGAGCTGATACCAAGGGCTCAAGTAGGAGGAAAATGTTTTGAGAATGATGATGGCAACAAATGTACAGATGTGCTTGACACAATGGATGGATGTATGGATTGTGATAAGAGTTGTATGTGCCCCTAATAAAATGATTTTTTTAAGTGCATGTGAAAAAACAAGAGTACAGTTAAATTTTTCATTCTCTTGTTCCGTGGGAAACCAAATGCAAGTTCAAGTGAAAGGAAACCACTTTCTCTGTTTTTCTCAGGCTACCGACATGTCTATTTGGAAGGACTGACAGAAGCGTCTATATTTGTCCACATAACCATCAATGAAATCTTTGGAAAGGTGAGAATCCTCAGTGGGCTTAAAGCCACATGTAACAATAATAAGGTTCTCAACGAAGGTTTGATTTGTTGACTAACTACATAAAAGGGATATAGATTTTGACCAGCTGTTCTTTAACAGATATATATGGAAGCCCAGGAGGTCAAGTCTGATGCTCTGCTGTCAAGGCTCTGGTATACGTGGACTTTCCCAGTGTTCAGGAACGTGTACCCTTCCTTCCACATAGGTGCCTGATCTGTGCTTATAGATTGGAGGAAATGATTTCCTCTCAGGGAAACACTTATTTGCCTAAAACATTGAAGCTATAAGTTAAATGTTGTGTTTTATTTGATTCCTTAAAAATCCCTAGCTGTTTTCCCCCGCCCACCCTGCCCCCTATCATGATCCAAATTCGACCTTACCAATCCGGCTTGACCAGAGGATGTACACTGGTACAAATAGGAACCAGTAAGATATGTCAAAAATAATATGACAGTGTAAGATATGACAAAATAATAATAATTTATAAATCATCAAGGGATCATGAGGGAGGGGGGAGTAGGGAGGGAGGGGAAAAATGAGGATCTGATACCAAGGGCTCAAGTAGAAAGCAAATGCTTTGGGAATGATGAGGATAACAAATGTACAACTATGCTTGACATACAATGGATGGATGTGTGGACTGTGATAAGAGTTGTACGAGCCCCCAATAAAATGGTAAAAAAAAAATCCCTAGCCAGTTATAGTCAAGTATTCTTGGCTGTTTGATTAATTCCTTTATAATTAGGCGGCAGTCCCAGCCAGTTCTAAGCAAGATGTTTTCATTTAGTGTGATGACTTTTAATTGAATCCTAAACATTTATGAGTGAATTTATAGTCACAATATCACAAATTAGCTCACAGCTAACAGCATCGGGCTGGTATCCACAAGGTCGGTGGTACAGATGCACCAGCTACAATTCAGGGCACAGACAGAGCAATCTGCCTCCATAAAAATGACAGCCTTGGAAACCCGGTGAGGCAGCTCTGCTCCCCTGGATGGCAACCGTTGGCGATAGGAATGAGTGGAATTAATTCAGTGGCATCACAGAACAACATGGGGCTCACAAGAAAGGAACTCCAAAAATATATTCTGGCCCTTTCCTAATGCTGCCCCATCGAGTGCTTGAGATTTACACATCACTAGGCTGTCCTCTAGTCACGCCAAGTACTTGAGGACTTGGGTCGCTGTCATTTTATGGTCCACGTGTGGTGGTCCAGGTGGCTAAGAGTTTTGAATGGAGCTTGGGAGTTTTCTTTATGAGAGAGTTGCCTAGCCTGGGATGTCTGCTGAGCTGTACACATTGTGTGCCTCAACTTCCCTATTTTACTCAACGAAGTACCAGTTGCTGCCAAGTCAATTCCAACGCATGGCAACCCTTGTTTGTGTCAAAATAGAACTCTACTTTGTTTTTTGTGGCTGTTTCATTGTTACGAATAAATTCCTAGGCATTTCTTTTGAGTTGTCTCCTTCTAGATTCCAAATTCCAACCTTTCTATTAGTGGCCTAGCGCTCTAGCCAATGGCACCACATGGTCTGCCTCCCCCTCCTGTAAATATGGGTTAAAAATAGGAGCAGCCTTATATATCATTAAATATATATATGTGTGTATATTCTAATAGGAAGCTGCCTGTTAGAGAGTAAGAACTCAAGAATGTTGCCTGACAGCATTAGGAGAGGGCTAGAATGCATTTGGGGGACCCCTTCTGTGGGCCCTATGTTGTTCTGTGCCATTGAGACAATCTACACATACCTATTGGCTACCCGTTGCTGGTGAGTGGAGATTTACTATTGCTACACGCTAATTGACAAGAATGGGACCGATTGAGCCTGGGGTGCTACAGAACTCGAATTTCTAAGAGTAGGGAAGTTTGGTCATGACTGCCTGTGTTCTGCTTGTGCTCCGTGTTGGGAATCTTACCTCTGGAGTGAATACACACGCAGCCAAACAGTTCCATGAGCCTCTAGGAACCCTAGGTTAAGGATGTAGTGACTGTAGCCTCTATCCTAACTGAGGAGACCACAGTACAGAATTTGTTTAAAAGCCGGACTAGCAATAAATTAAACTAAACGACAGAAAATGTTTGATTAGACTTCTGTTCGCTCTCTGAGATAAAAATCCAATGGCGAGTCATGCTGTTTATTATTTTCAAGGTGTGTTTGGGTCAGGGTGTGTCTTCCACAACATGCTGGTGCCGTGAATGAATGTGAAACTCAGACTCACCACGCCTGGGAGAAAGGGTTTTTGGAGTCTCTGCAGTCTTTTGTATGCCCCCTTCTGGAATGAGCTCCGATTATGTTGACCGTGGTTTTGTTTTTGTGTCTTCTACAGTGGAGTCCTTTAATACTCAACCCCAGTTATACAATTTTGCACTTCCTAGGAGCTACCAAGGTAGTTTCTCAGCATGGCGTCTGGTTCTTGCTGGCTTATGAAAAACAAACAGTGTTATGGTGGCATGCTTTCTCATACCGCTCCATATTTCTGCTGGCCACTTGGAAACATGCTTCTTCTGTTGGTTTACGGCGGCGGAGTTTTGCAGACTCTGGACACGTTCCTCCCACCTTCTCATGTCTGGCTAGGACATTTGAGGAAATGCTTGGTTGTGATAATAGAGGGCTGTTCTCTTCAGGACGTAAAGCGAATATCCTGTGCATGACATTGTACCAACATGCTGTGAGCTGCTGTTTGCTTGTGTGGACATACTGTGATGGCTGCGGTTCTGCTTTGCACTCATTTTTCACGATGTCATTTAGAATGCCAGCTGCTTTCAGTGCCATTTGTTTAATTTGGGTTTGCTTTGGGGTGTGTGTCTTCAGAACAGGCAACTCCAAGGTCTGAAGGGGCTGTTCAATAAGAATCCCAGGCACAGTTCAGAAACCAATTCCCATTACGTCCGGAAACGATCCATTGGAGATAGAATTCTGCGACGCACAGCCAGTGCCCCAGCCAAAGGCAGAAAAAAGAGCAAAATGGGCTTCCAAGAAATGGTAGAGATAAAGGATTCCGTGTCCGAGGCTGCAAGAGATCAAGACGGTGTCCTCAGGAGGACCACACGGAGTTTGCAAGCCCGCCCTAATTCTATGCCGGTTGACAAGAGTCTTCTAGGAGCACTTTCGCTGCCTATATCTGAACCAGCAAAAGACCCGGCTGGAAAGGAAAACGCTCTAGGTAGGATGCTTTAGATTTCCCTAAGGACAAACTTTTCTAGACTGCATTTAAGTTCCTGATGATTATGATGATATGGTTGACATTTTGTAGCCTAAGATACACTGAAAACAATCATTTCCAATATTATATTTAGGACTCAAAATTTCTTGACTTTGGGATGGGAAGGGGCAGTTGAAGAGATGTTTCCCGGTCCCCTAAGGATTCACAACATGAGTGCTTTCTGAAATGACAGCGAGGGAGCGGGGAAGCCGTCAGCTCTGATGGCAGGGAACACATGGTTCTATGAGGGAGGACAGGGGAGACCTGCAAAATGTCTACAGAAATCTTGGTTTTTCACGTGAGGACCCTATTTATTGATTGTTCTGAGGTTGAACATAGTTGTATTTCTTTTCCATGATTGGGGATATATATGGAAGAAGAAGAAAAAAATCCAAGTGTTAAAAGCAAGTCACTTTCTTCACTTGAAAAATCCTTGCTTCTTCCAAAGGCAGTTCAGGGGGTGATGGCCTATGCTCATTCTTGCCTCATCCCTGGATGTTTGCAGGAAAGGAGGCCTGTGTGTGGCTTCTGGCACGATGGAGGCTCTACAGGCAAAGGACCATACTCGATGCATCCACTTACTTAGTATGAGCCGATCATCAGATATTAAAATTTTTCCTTTGAGTTATTTATATTTTCCATTTTTAAGATGATAAACATTAAACAAATTTTTACTTAGGCAAGTATATAAGAAGTTAAAGGTTGGTTTTTTGTGCATATTTTGAGGCTAAAGTATTAAGAAACTATTAAAGAATAATTTGATCAAGAATAATTGACCACCTAATTTTGTCGTAGCTATATGCTAAGCATGATGGGGGTACCAAAATTAATGTGAATTGTATACTTTTGTTGTTATTATGCCTGACATCATACTGACACTTGACAGGGAATTCATGTGTTATTTATACATTCAAAAACAAACAAACAAAAATGATTCTAAAAATTTATAATCATAGAACTGGTGACCAACCATTTATCTTTATATTTTTCCCCAGGTGTTAGCTTGATTTATAAATTTTTATTATATACTAGGTGGGGGGTTCCATTTCAGATGACCATTTTTTAAAATTGATCTGGCAGTTGAAATACCTCTACATTTTTAAGTCAACAGAGATTTGTATTTTAATGCTTTTATTGAGTCTTCTCATTTCTTTGAGAAATTAAGTAATATCCTCACCAAACTATCTTCCTTAAATCATAATCACTGTGATGTGGGGTTAAATGTGTCTAACTTTGAAAGCATAGAGTGTCTAGATTTCAAGTGTCGCAATACTTGGTTTAACAGAGCCGTCTTGTTCTGTTTTTATCGCCCTGCTTCTTATAGTGCAAATCTGAATAGGAAACAACTTAAGGTAAATCCTCACCGGAAAGCACAGTAACTCATGGGCATTTTTTTTACAATGAATATTACATCCTCAGCTGATGTAATAGATATCCCAAGGGAGGTTCAGTGAAATTCCTGTGACTCTATTTTATCATTTTTTTCCATCACACAAACATTTTGTTGCCACTCTCTGCAATTCATAATTCTAGTCTGTCACAGTTTTCAGACTTACATTTTTTCATGTGTCTGTCTGAAGACAAATTGAGTGTTCACAGGCTCTACCTAAAGTGATCCCAATCACCTAGAATGTTTGTTTGTTTGTTTTCCAGCAGCCGATGTGGACAGCCAGAGAAAAGGCAAGGCAAGTACACAAGACCAACATTTTCAAAATTTCAACAAAAAGTTATCCTCCAGTGCGCTCCTCTACAAAGACACCAGCCAAGGGGGCTCCACTCTTTCTTCTGCCAATCGGTCAATTGCAGGAGAACCATTGGGAGTGCCAGGTCCTAAGTGTGGGAGAGCCACATTAAATGCGACACGTGATTACCAGGAAAACCATCGTCCCAACAAATCCCTCTCCCCAAAGAAGCATTTGGATCTTGATCCTGCAGTGAACCTAACACAGCGTCTGGGTGGTGTGAAAACCAAAGAAAATGGGAGTGTTGAGGGCTTCCTAGAAGGGAAAACCACACCATCAGGAAGCATCCTTCCCCAAAGCAATCTGGAGGTGATGACTCTGGGGGGTGACAAGGGTAGGGGCAGAGCTGCCACCTCCTTTTCTTTATCAGATGTCTCCACGCTCTGTGCGGACGTACCTGACTTACATTCAACTGCGATTCTGCAGGATAGTGGGATTTCCCAGCTTATTGACAATATCTCGATGACAAATGAGAATGCTCCAGGCAGTTCCATCTCAGCTCTGATTGGCCAGTTTGATGAGACCGGTGATCAGGCCAACCTCATAGTCGACTCTGATCTCCATTGTACCAGTGCGATGTCAGGCCATTCTGCCTTGCCCGCCATTGGTCTAAAACTGCCCCCAAAGCATGGCTTTTCCAAAGGAAAGTCAAAGTCATCTTTCCTATGCTCATCTCCTGAGCCTATCGCATTCTCGAGTCCCGGACCTACAGAGCACGTCACACGCACAGTCATTTGCGAAAACGCCTGCACTCCCCTCGCTCAAGCCAAACCAGGTGAGGAGCTTTCTAGTAAGGCCAAGACAGGGGCCACCGAAGGCAAGCTGCCTAGATCCCCTCGTACTTCTCATTGCTGGTTGCCAACAAGTCCCAGCAAGGGAAAAGACTGGAAAGGACTGACGACCCGCAGCCCTGCCCCAGAAGTGACACTGGAAGACGTCATCGCGGACCCCACTCTCTGTTTAATCTCCGCAGAGAGCAGTCTGGTGGAGATTGATGGAGGGCTAGACAGTCTCTCCATAACCACTTGTGACTCCAGGAGAGGGGCCACAAGCCAACCCGCTTCTCCTTGCAAGCTGAGTCAGAGCCTGGGGGAGGCGCACCACTTTCAAAGCGGTTTGCAAAATGGCCACTGTGAAGAGCCTCTCCCTAGTTCCACCCCAGCAGTATTCAACCAACGTGTTGGAGATGTCACCTGCCGAAGTACTTCCTGTCTTGCCTGTCAGGGTGCTGGCTTTGCGCGCAACCACTTCTCCAACGCAGACGCTAAGACGAGCCTGCCCTTCGTGCCCCTGCCGCCCAGTGCTCGAGACACGCATGCCCCCGTGCCCAAGCCCCCGCCCCCGCTCCCTCTGTCGGCCCGGAAGCTGCCCAGCCCTTGCAAATCGAAAAGCCTGGGGGATTTAACATCGGAGGACATTGCATGCAACTTTGAAAGCAAGTACCAGTGTATTAGCAAGAGCTTCCTGACGACTGGCTCGAGGGACAGGAAGGGGGTGGCTGCGACCACGCAACCCGTGGAGCATGCCGATGCGCTCACGGAGCAGCTGAGGAAGCTCGTGTCCCTGGACCAGGACGACGGCTGCCAGGTGCTGGGCTCCAGGCAGCAGGCGCACCACCTCCCCAGGGCGCTCGTCCGAAAGCTGTCCTCCAGAAGCCAGAGCAGGGTACGCAACATTGCCAGCCGGGCCAAGGAGAAGCAGGAAGCCAACAAGCACAAAGTGGGGAGCCCCAGCTCCGCTGGGGGAGTGCTGCTCCGAAACAAGCCCCCCTCGGCGCCCCCGCCCGCCGCCAACCGCCACTCCACCGGCTCGTACATCGCGGGCTACCTGAGTCCCCGCAAGAGCCTGCGAGGCCGCGGCGACCCCGAGGGCGCGTGCGCGGCGCGGAGCCACGGCCACTTGGACCAGTTGTGCACAGATGGCTCCGTTTGGCAGACTGAGGCCAGCATTGACGACAAGCCAGAGATCTATTTCCTCTTGAGACTGTGAACGACCACCGACGACGTACAGCTGCATCTTCAGTGTTTACAAAGTAGTCTGTAGAATGCCAGCGTTTGCCCCCTCCGGTAACCGTGACCCCTGGCTTTGAGATGATTTAAAGATGTCTTTTTAAACGCGTCTTTTGGTTTCCCTTTGACTTCGCGTGTGCCTCTTGAGTGTGCGTTTGTACGTAGATCCTGTGACATTTGCCACGTGCCTATGAACTTTCCTCCCGAGGTCTTGTAAGCTGTGTTGGGGTGGAAGACATGCATGCTCTAGACGGGAAACGTTCCCGCAGCTTGTCCTAATGCACATGTTTTGCCAAGATGTGTTTTCCTGTATGTCCTTAGAACATAGTCACGAATGTAGTCATTTTAACCTCTCTGTTGAGTTGATTAGAACACTGCAAAAGGACAAAGGGATGGATTTTTTAAATTAAGTACTGTTATTGGGGGGGGGGGGGCTCTTACATCTCTCCCCAGTGGGATGAATTCTTTATTTAAAGCCATGGCCATTTTCCTTCTTTGTTTAGAAGCCCATGCGCATTTTTTATGACTGTTGATTTGCCCTTTCTGATTTCATCACCCTCCCCAGGATGGGAGAAATCAAGGGGGAGTTGGTAGCTGACTTATTCCCCTCTCTTTTAGAGTAGGTATAAAGAAGAGAAAACTTCTGTATATAAAGACTAAACTATTTGTTTTACATAAATTTTGTTACATATTTTTGCTAATGGCTTTGTATGTAACAAGAACACAATTGCCAAGATATTTGTTGTACTTTGGAGCTTTCTGGTTGAATTATAGACTGCAAATAAGGGCTGTACGGAATGAGCGACATTTGACAGACTCTAACAATAACAAATAGTAGCACAAATGGGACACTTCCCCAAAACTTTCAAGAAAAATTAAAAAAACTATCATAATAAAATCCATCTGAATCGATAATTGGAAGATACATTTTCCCTCCAGGGAGCCAAGCCAACTATATTTTAGTACCAACACGCATAGTTTCCACTGTGAATCATTTTTACTGTGTGTTCAGAGGGCCCTCTTGGCTCCTTTGTAACATGGACTGCAGTGATGCACCTCTTGGAATTCATGAAAATATAATTAAAGCGGATTTTTAAACACTTGTTGGATTTTTCTGTCTTTCTTTTTCTAATGGAAGCTTATCTGATGACTTCTGCACAAGGGACTCCGGGCACTCATAGATTTTCTTTTTCATCTCTCTGAAGCACAAGAGAGAACCTCTTCTATTGTAGTGTTTTTAACATGCTTTAAAGAGTATATTGCAAGCTGACTTGAGAAGAAATCAATTGACATGAGCCTGCACATTTGCTAGTTTAAAAATAATCCTTCCCTGGTGATCTGGGCGGCTGTGGAGGGCATTGTGGGGAAGGCAGTCGAGACGGGCAGAGGAGGGGTGAGAGGGGGAAGGGATCCATTTCCGTCTTCCCAGTGGGCAGAAGTGGAGCCCTGGTGGCTCCAACGTGAATCCAAAGGTTGGACATTTGAGCCCACTCATGGTTCTGTAGGAGAAAAACCTGCCAATCACAAGCAAACCAAACCCTCTGGACAGTTTTAACTCTGTCATGCAAGGTCACCAAGTGTTTCACTCAACTCAAGGACACCCAGCAGTTCTCCACAGAGTAAGGAAGAGATTTTTCTACACTTATATCATCGCTGGTGTGTTAGTCCGGGTGGACTGGAGAAACAAATTGATAGACACACATATGTGTATAAGGAAGAGGTTTATATATAAGAGGAATTGAACATTGAGAAAACATCCCAACCCAGTCCAGTCCAAGGCCATAAATCTGATAGTAGCCCATATGTCCGATACCAATCTATAAAGTCTTCTTCAGACTCATGAACACATGCAATGAAGCCAAATGCAGGACAATCACAAGCCAGTAGGTAGAAAGCCTTTGGGTCCAGTGGTGGTGTAAGCATCTCAGTGCTGGCAGGGCTCTCTGTGTGGCTTCTCCAGCTTCCAAGTTCTGGTTGTGTCCATGTGGCTTGTCTTCTGCAATGTCTCCCACGGGGTAGGGAGAGAGAGAGAGAGGTGTTTTATGCCTCCAAGGGGGAAGTACCAGATTTCTCAGAATTCTCAGGAGACCAGGCCCCCACAGAAGTCTCATTGGCTACCTCCAGATTGAGAGCCTAGATTCCACCCATACGCTCTGAATCCTTAAATTGACACCAGATTAAGCGACTACCACAGCTGGTTTTTAAAGTAGCTTTTCTTCATGGAGCCTGTCACAATACAAAGTTATTGGAATTTACTTGCAAAGAGGATGTAGTTGGTTTTTCGAATTCCATAGGCTGCATCCTACAAGGTCAAACCCAAAGTTTGCATTTGGATGTCAACCCTGCCTAGAAGTGACAGTGATCTTAGCGTGACATCGGTTGTGGGGCTAAGTGATGGGTGATGGGCGTAAGCCCCTAGATGATGTCCACCTGTATCTGTCATCATACACTCAACATCCCTCCTCTGATAAAGAGGAACCAACAGAAGGTTGCGCTAACTCCCAGGTACACAGATATTAGACTCGTGGCCAGGGTTTCCCTTTTTCAGAAGATGGGCGGGAAACTCACTTTGCCACAAGGAAACTACACAAGCTACTCTCTAACATTGTAAGCCATGTGTTCACGGGCCTGCGGATTTTTGAGGCCTGGCGAGTCAGAAGTCCTCACTCTCTTCAAAGTCTGATAAGAGCAAGCTCTGTGATGTTTCAAAGTTTTCTAAAGTGCCTGATTCATAAGTTGTCCATTTCAGTGACTTCTCTCTTGTTCCGTCTCAAGTTCTGCTTCCCTGGTCTAACACCCTCAAGTTCCCCTTCCCTACAGGTCCCTTGCCATCCGGTTTTCAAAGGACTGGAGGGGCAAGACCGCGAATCTATCATGATCACCTGGTGAGGCATCTGGCGGCTGCTTTTGCCAGTCAAGAAGTTTTTATTGATAAAGTAGTTGCAATACTAAAATCTAGAGACTTAAAACAAGATTTAACCATATCCCTTGACACTTGTGAGGCTTCTCAAATGTTTGTGGGACATAAATACCAACATGAGGCAAATAAGAAGCAGAGAAAGGGGCAACAGGCTTCATTTGAGGGGGCTGGGCAGGGAAAATAACCTGGAGGCAGGACGGACTGACTGCATGAGACCGCTACCAGCAGCACAGTCTCGGGCTCAGAAGTGTGACTGGCTTTGAGCTTAATGCTTTGCAGTCCTGTTTTGAAAATTTTAATAGCTTTATCTTTGGATTTGCATTTCATAAATTAAGTCTAAGAAGATAATGGACTATGTGTCAGGGGGCTGAAACTTTGGCTGCTGTACAGTCCAGCCCTCTGCTGCCACGCTGTCTTCTCAAGAGAGGGTCTCTACTGCCCATTTCAGTCCCTTGAAACCCTTGAGCAGTGACCTTGAGAGAAGGTGGCCTTTACTGTCATGTCAGCCTCTATCCCCAGTGGGGCCTTGGACTCAGGGACAAGAAAAGGTAAGGGTCAGACATCCCTTGGTATGGGCTCCATAGTATCTTGAGGGGTGGGGAGGTTTTGTGCGCCCCTCCCCCCAACTAGCGGTATGAGTGTACACTCCTTCCCTAATCCTAAGTCAGGTTCCAAATGTGTCCTGATGTGGTGCCTACATGAGAGAATTTCCCTATGTTGCCTGGGGTCCCACATTTTCCATTTGCACTGGACTCACAAATCCTGCCCAGAGGTGGTGATGCTTCAACGGATTCTTTTAAAAAAAAAAAATTAGAACATTTTCTACATTCTCCTACCCATTGTTTATTATCTCATTATTACCCCTTAACTTCCCCTGTTATAACCCTAAATACTATCTCTGGATTGTCTTCAACTGATTCTTGAAGGCTAAGCGGGAATCTTCCAGTGAGAAAGTTGGGGAAAGAATTGAAAGTGTCTCCTAAGAAGAGGGAACAACATAACTAAACATGTTAAGCTTCACGATATGCATGGAAAATGCCCCCACTTCTAGCTCCCATTCCTGAACATCTTGATGGATCATGGCTTCATTTTCCAAGTTGAGAAAGGGTGGTTGAATCCAACGGAAATCGGAGTTCCGGGTTGACCATGAGAACCAAAGATTTCTATTAGACATTCAATTGAAGATGTCAAGTTGACAGAGCCCAGAGTGTCAAGCCGCGATATTGGGAGCAGGTAAAGGTGGTATATACTGCGGAGAGCGGGTCTGAGACTGAGCTCCGAGACACTCGTTGTAGAGAGCATGAGCAGCAGAGGGGGCTCCAGCCATTGACAAAAGAAGAAACTCAAGAGAGCTTGTCATGGAAGGAAGAGTTGAGGGTGTTTTTGGAAGAAGGTTTGCACATCATGAAAAGTGTTAAATAGACGCTTCACATAATGTTCAAATCTAAATTTTAGCCTTGAAAAATCAACAGGTCTGGTAACGCAGGGTCCCCATTCTGTCTGTCTGATAAAAATTGAGTCCAGCCACACAAGACGTGCACTCATTCATGGCCATGCACCTACTGCTTCCCGTGGTCTCACCCACACCATCTAGTGGCTTACTGGATGCGGGCTGCCGATCCTCCCCTGCCATCTGCTTCCCTCACGAGTGCGTCTATCTTTCCTTCAGAGCCTGGGAAACAAAGGATGGCCTGTGGAAACCCTTGTTTGAATGACAAAATTGAAAGTAGAGACTATTCTGAGACTCATAAGGGCACAGAACCTCTTCACAAGAAACATCTCTATCCATTTTATTGAATTATAATCCATGACCCACCTGGATTCTGCAGGCTTCAGAACTGACCCTGCTCTAAATCTATTTGCAAATCCTACTGCCAGAACAGATAGTGCTCCAATGTTTCCGTCATGTTATTTTGACTGTACAATTAACCTCAAACTGTCCTCAGTGTTGGGGCTCATTTATTTTTTTTAACAACCGATAGGAACTGACTGGGGATGTTTTTCAAATCAAAATCCGTATTGGGGAACATTTGTCCAACAGCCTCCTTACAGCTACAGGGGCCAGTTCATGTTGAATTGACTTGTCAGTTCAAATCAGATTATACTTAAAAGCCACTTCCTAATCATTCCGCATGCAGAAGACCATCTTTCCTGGGAAAAAGGCAGCGTTGTGCAGGAGAAGTTCACTCTATTCTGTTGGAGACCTTTGCCCCTGTGAGATGACAGCACTTAAGGTCTGACTGCCCCTCAGTGACAGAGTGAGGGTTGTAGGCTCCTCACCCCACTCTATCTCCTTCTCTCCATCCCTTCCCTAAGAGATCACCAATCTCCCCACAATGCCCTCTGACTGAGTCAGATCCCAATCCAAGAGCCCACTTTGCACTTAATTGACACCTTTCCTTGATTTCCCATCTGACAGTTTTTAGTTTTCTGGTTTTTGTTTTGTTTTTGTTTCTCATGGCCTTGCTGCTTTGTAAGTGTGCTGGCCATTTTTTTGGTAAAATGTCTCCCAATTTGGGTCCATCTGATATTTCCATAGAAGCGATGCTCTGCCCTTCACGGTGCATCACTGAGGAGGCAGGATGCATTTTGTTTCATTAACGGTGGTGGCAACTTTAGGGTCCCATTACCCTTTCCCTCATTTATTCGATATGTATCTTATGGGGATATATTTGAGAGTATGTAAGTATGCAAGGATCAGTAGTTGATACAAACAAGTACCTGCTTGGCTATTAGCAGAAACGTTGGTAGATCAAACCCACCCACCTATGTGCCTCAGAAAACACACCTGGCAATCTGCTTCCCAAAGTTCACAGCCGTGAACGTCCTGCAGAACAGTTGGACTCTGCATACATGGAGTCTCCATGAGTCCGACAGAAATCGACTAGATGGCAACTAACAACAACAATAACAACAACATGTAAATACTCTGGTTTTTTTTATCACAAATTTGCCCAATATTATTAACTATTCTTACCTGAAATAAGTGTTACTATAGTATTGAATCAGCATTGATTTGATGGCAGTGAAATTTTTTTGAGATAGTAATTCATAGAGATGGTTTTATATTTCCATCTGCTATTATTAATTGGGATTTGATATTTCCAGTGATTAATTTATTCATTAATTTATATTGGGATGGATTTATGGATATATGCTTTATTTTCTGGGTTATAGACCATTACTCTTATCATTTTCTTACTCAACTTGTTCCAAATTGGGTATTAGAAGTCACTCTTTAAATGATTGCAAGCAATAGCTTGCTCTATGAATTACCATGTTCAGATATGTAAGGTTACAGTAAATAAATAAGCATAACAGATTTCTTTATATAAAAATCACTTAAGAATTTTTTAATCTTAAAACCTTTTACATAAAGATACTGCCCCAGGTAAGTGGAATGCCAGTCATTGCAAATGAAAACAAAGCAACACAACACACAACACTGGCAACCGCAATGACCTCTCCCTGCACCCAGAACAAGGCACAGTGGGTCTTGTCATGACATGCGAAGCTATTTCCAGTAAAATGTGAAAAAATATCAATGCATTGACATTTTAAAGTAACTTCTATAGCGTTCGCTTTATGAATAATGAATAAATAGTACATAGTACTCTTATAGTTTTTAATAATTCATTCATTTTTATCACAAAACCTGTATACCAGAAAGGGACCTAATCTGTCATCTGTATTCCTTGATTTCTGTGACTTTCAGTCACAGAAAGAAATTCTGGCTCTCTCACTCAACATGAATTTTTTTGAAAGATGTGGGGTAGCTCATATGATTGAGAAAATTGCTAAGGGATTGGGCTCAGCAAAGTCAGGCGTCCGAGGGTCTGCAGGAATCCGAACAAAAGGGACTAAGGAGCAGATGCTTTGAAGAGCTTTGGTCTCTCTGAAAACAATCTTTGGGTCACTGGTCAAGGTTCCAATATTCCAGACAGAGCAAATAGGGCGCCATGACTGACAGTTTCACTAACATTGGGGCTACTTGGGGAATGATCGGGTCTTGGTTTGAGTTTCCCCAGAGCAGCGTTTGAGACAAAGATTCAAAAGCAAGTTGTTTATTTGGGAGGTATTCCCAGAAAACATCAATCGGAGGGAGGTGGAGTAGAGGGGGGAGTGAGATAGGTAAAGGAGAGATGATAAAGAAGGATGTACTTTCAAAGCAGTAAGGACCCCAGGCGGCACGCTGAGTGAAGCATTAGCTAACCCCAGAGTTGGTAGTTCAAACGCAATAGCTGTTCCTTGGGAGAAAGATGAGGCTGACTGCTCACATAGAGTTATGCTGTCTACGGAACCATTCTACCCTGTCCTGGAAGGTTTCTGTGAGTTAAAAGGGACTTGATAGCTGTGGGTTTGGTTTGAGGTCCTGTTTAATCTCACAGACACTCCAAACCCTCCTCAGAGTGATCTCAACGAAAGACTTACTAAAAGTAACAAGACTACATGATGGGGAAGGGTTCCTGGGACATTAACTTTTTGGCATGTCTGACTGGTCCTGCGAATGAATTGAATGAGGAAAAATGTTCCCAGCCATGGAATAATATGAATTGGCAATCACCAGCCTTCAGTGACTAGACCTGTGCGCCAGGGCATGGGCTTGCTTAATGAAGACCACGGGGGCTGCAGGCCCGGCAGGTAAGCATGGAGAGAGGTTCACTTCACTGTGACGCTACCGCTTTCATTTTGCAAGGGCAGGCGTTTACCTTTCAAACGGCTTTTACAGGTTGCTACATTAGATTGTGTTCGGCTGCAAGCAATAGCATATCAAACTAAAAGTGACTTGAACAGCAGAGACTGAGTCAGGCATAGTAGACGATACCGTGCTGTGGTCCCAAAGAGCCCGACTGGAGGTTTAACACCGACAAGTTTATTTCTTACTTTTAAAAAGAGGGCTGCAGGCGCAGGCGGCTCTCCAGAGTCCCTGCTTTTAAGTATTGGCTCAACGTTCCAAGCTGTGGAGCTTCGGGCATGTCCATAAATCTTTATGCCCCTTTGCTCACCCACTTAGATGGAGAACAGGTAGAAATACTGGCAAATAGGCGCGTCCACCCGGAGATGGCACGTGCCACTTCGGAGCACATCTCATTCGCCAAAGCAGGTCACCACGGCAGGGACAGGTGCTGTCTCCCCTGTGTCCGCAATGGGGGGCTTTGTCCACAGGGGTGGGAAATCCTGCAGCAGGATAGTTTGTCTCCCAGAAGCGGGCAGTCCAGGGAAGTTTCCGTGGCTCCACAAGGATGGAGGACTCAGGTCCTCCCCCGCCTTTCAGGCTGCCTTCCCGGATCTGTCCGGCACAGTCCTGACAGTGGCAGCTGCAAAGTTCACATCCTCTCGCACCAATATCCAAAAAGAGGAAGGCGAGGCGGGTCTCTTTATGTCGTTAACAAACAGAACAAAACAACAACAAAACCCAAAATCAACTGCAGTGGTGCTTCTGTCCCTTGTACAAGAGAAGGACCAGTTCCCTGGAAGCCTTCCAATGGACTTCTCCCTCGACCCCGCTGGGCAGCACTGGGTCACATTGGCTCTGCATGGCAGCAACCGAGCGGGAGACAATGATTACCTGCCATTTTCAGCTGTTCTCAAACAAGATGGCAAAAGAGCGAGCGGGTGCTGGGTTCAGAGCCAACGGGGGCTGCCGCTCTATGGGAACGATGTTCTCCGTGTCCAGAGATAGTTGTAGGGTAGTTGTGTATGTCGCCACGCTGTTGAGACACACCTCACTGCGTTCTCACGTGGGGGATCTGCCTCACTGCGGCTGGTGGCAGCGTTGTGTCCAATCACTGCATCCTAGTCTGGCGACAATTGAGTATTTCCTGAAGTTCATATTAAACCACCGCTTGGTCACAGGCCTCTTTAGCTGATTACATGAAAAGTGGTGGTTCTTCCTGGATCATTCAGGACCGTTTTGAAGCTGTTTCTACCACCCGGAGTTTTCCAGGACTCGTCTCTAGAATGATACACAACCAATGAGCCGCATGCCTGGGGCTTGGTTGTGAAAACCAGGCAATGTCCTGTCTCTTTCACCACTGACCCGGAGGATCTGGCCAGGAAGCAAGCAATACTAAATCACCTGTGTATTTTACAGTCGCGTAAGTCACCTGGGACTTTAGTCACTGCGAAAATAGGAGAGATGGAAGTTTAAAAATAACTATTGAATAGCAACTTCCCATGAAGTTGTTTTTGAGGAAAGTAAAAGAAACCAAAAACAAACACACACAAAAACCTTGCGATGCTCCCCAAAACTGAAACTGAAAAATGAGTATGACCCTTTTGAAGTGACGGTGAGGATGGCAGGACGGCGTGGCATTCGACCGTGCTGCACAAAGGCACTGAGTCACCCACCTGTGTCCCGGCACCTAGCAAGGAGAGCAGAAGAGGCAAGGCTGACCCAAAGACCCACTCGATATTGGGTTCAGGAAATCATGACAAAGTTAGGAAGACAGAAAATGAAACAGAAAGATGCTTCAGGTCTTTTCTGTCTGCCTTGGGGAGTCAGGCTCTCCTCTAGAATTTTCCCTGGTCCCTGCTTCCAACTTCCCTCCCAAGTCTCAGCTCCTTCGGGAAGGAGTGAAGCAACTCGACCGTTTCCAGAAGGCAGCGTCCGACTCTCTTAGGCGGGTTCTGCAGAGAATAGGACAGGGCCGCTTTGTTTCAGACGACGTGTTAGAAGGGATGCCTCTTATAGGACTCTGATTCAGAAGCCAGCTAAAAAGTGACTTCTGCTTGAGGTAACTTGTTCAAGACTATAATGCCATTGTGTGGGGTTAGCCTGGCAGAGGTAAGCATGGCCCAAAGCCTGGTCTCTGGGCATCAGTTGCCGTGTGCTGAGCCAGGTGGTGTCTGTCTCCCGGGGTCTCCTTGCCTATTTTCTCTCAGGCTGGCCCCTGGCTTGACAGATGGATTTTACTTGGACAAATGGAATGCCTCTCTTCCTTGCACCATTTTAACTCAGCTTGCTAATTAATGACTTTCTCAGTCATCATCTTCATCTGTTGACATATAAATGTGTCTGTATATATTTGGTTATGCCTAATCAAATCCACACATCAATACCAATTAAAAACACACAAACTCGCTGCCATTGGTTGATTCTGACCCATAATGATCCTGTAGAGCTTGTGAGTTTCTGAAATGGTAACTCTTTACAGGAGTAGAAATCCTCTTCTTTCTCCTGAGAAGTAACTGGTAGTTTCGAACTGCTAACCTTCAGGTTGACAGTCCAACAAGGTGCCCACGACACCATCATAGTTCTGCAACAGTATAGGATTGTAGTTCATGGGGAATCCGACCCTAGATTCCTTAAGTTCAAAATGCAGCCCAGCCATTGACTCACTGGAATTTGGACAAGCTGTTCGAACTCTCCATGCTTTGTTTTTCGTACCCCAGGGGCTTTGGTGAGATGAAAGAATGTCAAATAAATAGAATTTCCAATATGCCTGCCTCTGTGTCTGTTTTGCGTCTTACGTCACTGTGTGGCAGAATAGCAAAGCAGATGGGGGAGTGGTCTGCTCAGGCCGGCCGTTGACTCTGCTGCTTCTTAACTCATCTCGAGCAAGCCAAGGAGCTGCCTGTTGCTTTAGGGGTTCATCCATTACATGAGATGATGACAGAATATAGTGTGTACAGCTGTTCATGATTTATACATGCATCATACATAGTACCTGTTCGTTGCTGATATTTTTAGGGGAAATTGTCAGTTTCTGGAGGAAATAATAAGGACTAGGGGTTGTAATTTTGAAATAGAAATCCTGTAAATCATCTCAATTCTAGATTTCACCTGAACAATGACTATTGAGAAAAACTACCCATGTATCTCATAAAACAATTACCAAGAGTTTAGATATGAAAGAAAAGAAAGTCTATATATTTGATTTGATATTTAGGTATATTGATTTATCTTACTAAATTTCTGTTAAATCATTTGCTTTTCTAGAAAAAATATGATACAGTGTCAGGTACAATAAATAACATCATGTGCCCTCAGAGGAAGAACATAATTCTGAAAAGAAAATCTACTGCAACAAACATAATGAGATTTAGGGGACTTCTAGCAGTATTATTTCTTGTGCTCATTTAGCGAGTACAAGAAATGCCTTCTGAGAGGCATGAATTAAAATGCGGGAGGCAAAAACATACAGAGACCTGAGCTCAAAAGGATGGAATGAAAAGGAGAAGAGTAGACAGTAGAGAAGCTGACAAGGTAACCAAAAACATACAGGCAGCATTAAAATCCACATCGAAAGTCATAAAGAAAACCTAATCAGGAATGTCGAGGAACAAACTCGAAAAAAATCCTGACAGAAGAAATGAACTGGGCTCGGGAAAGAATGAGGAGAGAATGGAACTGGGGAAAGTGAGAAATAAGAGTAATTTGATAGGAGAAATGGCATTTCTGAAGCAAACAAGAGCCAGAAAAATAAAATATTTGTCTGCGCAGTAATTGACTTGTCATTTTGCACACACAAATTATCAGAAAGAGAATGTGCTGCTGTAAATTACTTCATATGGCTTTTCTATCCTTATTCTTTGTACCTCCAACCAAATGATCAGGTTAAAAACTAAGCAAAACACCCAACAACTCACTGCCATTGAGTAGTTTCTGAAAAATGTGAGGTGTTTCTGAACTTCTAGAGGGACTGGACAGCTAGTGTGGCAGTTACGTAGTCTCCTGTCAACTTGTGAGGGGGTGGAGTCTAGCCTCTCAATCAGGTCACAGACTGAGACTTCATTTAGAGGCACGACAGAGATAAATAGCTCACTGAAGGACAGACCCACACTCTCTGCTTCGTTTTCCGGCTGACAAGACACGTGGAGGTGAGCTAGAGCCTCGAAGCTGGAGAAGCCAGGTGGAGACCAGTGCTGAGATGCTTCCACCACCACTGGATCCACAAGACTTTCCACCCACCGGCCTGTGATCTTCCTACTCTCAGCATCATTGCATATGTTGCATAAGTCTGAAGAGGAATTTATGGACTGGCATTGGATATATGGGCTAATATCGGTGGACTTAAGGACTTGGTCTGGTCTGGGCTGGGATGTTTTCTTAATATATATGATTCTTTTATATTAAGCTCTCTCGTACACACATATGAGTGTCTATGAATTTGTTTCTCTAGTTAACCGGACTAACACAGCTTGCTAATAATGTACATAATGTACATGGCTTCTGTGATAGTTACATAATCTGGTGCCACTTTGGGACTTGAGAGGATTAAGAGTGCAGGGGTGGAGTCTAGTCTGTCAATTGGATCATAGCCAATGAGGCCGATGTGTGAGCATGGCTTTCTCCTGAGAATTCTGGGAAACCTGGTTTTTCCTCCTTGGAGGTGGAAGACCTTTCTCTCTGTTCACTCCCTTGCAGCTGACAAGACACATGGAACCACACTAGTGCCCTGAGATGGAGAAGCCACATGGACCTATCCTAATGCAACCAGAACTCTGAGGCCCCAGAAGCCACGTAGAGACCCCTGCCAGAGCTGAGACGCTTATAACGGCACTGGATCCGAATACTTTCTACCCACTGGCTTATGATTGTCCTGCATTTTGCATCATTGCATGAGTTTCATGAGTCTGAAGAGGACTTATAAATTGATATTGAACCATCGAGAAAGAAGAACCAGGAGTGGAGCAGGTCTTTTGGACCCTGAGATTCCTTTTCTGAATGTCCTCAATCTAGAAGACAGCTATGACATCAGGGACATAAACGGGTGAAAAGAGAAGGACCAGAGAAGTGACAGAGGAGCAGTAGCAGTAGAGGCAGCAGAACCAAGAGCCCAAGATGAAGCTACCTGGCTACTGGAGTGAGAACGTGAGTGTCTTCCGGCAGGAGGCTTGCTGGCGAGCAAATTGCTTTTAGGCATTTCATGAGGTGAGAAGAGTTCTGTTTGCCAGAGAATAAGCCAAAGAGCCATAGGATTGAGAGTTCAAGAACTAAAAGAACCTTGTAACCCTTGTCCAAACAGGTCACAAGGCCAAGGGCTGGGCATGCCTGTGAACATGGATTAAATGAACCTTCCCTGAATTCAAGAATTATCTGAAGCATTTTTGATTCTGAGTTGTAAGGAGGTATTTTCCTAGTAAATCCCACAATCTTAAGCATAGTCTGTGAATTCTGTGTGGCAGTTGCAATAAAGTATTGACCTGAGCAGAGAAATACAGGGAGATAATTAAAGTTTATTGTGCCAACCTGGTCGATAAACATGTGGGATTAATTGAAGGGTGGAGCGATAAATGGCTCAGTGAGCCTCACCTTTCTAGTTCTTGGTTCTCTTATTTTCTGATGGTAAGACCAGGGTGCCTTAGCCAGTTCCCTGCTTCAGCTGGCAAGGCTCACTTCCTGCAAGACATTCTTGAGGAGAAGCCATGTGAACCAACCCCGATACAGCCCTGGGTGCTGGAGCATCCATGTGGAGACCCCTGCCAGTGCTGAGATGCTTACACATTCACTGATTCTGCTTTCCTCCTACAGTTGGCATCATAATGTGTGTTTTTTGAGATGGAGGAGGACTGTGTGGACTGGTGTCAGACATATGGGCTAATGTTGGACTTGTGGGCTTAGGCAGCACTGGGTTGGGATGTTACTTGATGCATATTTACCCTTTATATAAAGCTCTCTCTTCTACATATGAGTTTCTGTGGATTTTTTTTCTCTAAAGTACCCAGACTAACATGTACAGTATACTCTAGGAGGTAACACTGGTGTCGGAAATGGTAAAGGTTAGATGGTAGAAGCTTGTCTGCTGCATAGGAATCAGCCTTGGGCTAATATTGAACTGCAGTCTTCAAAGGAGCCCTCGGTTCCATGTTAGTCAGCTAAACACAGTGCCAGCAGTTCAAACCTACCAGCCTCTCCACAGGAGGAACATTAGGAAGTCTGCTTCCATAGAGTCTTACAGCCTGGAATCCGTAGGGAGCAGTCCCACTCTGTCTCTCAGGGTTGCTATGAGTTGGAATTGACACTATGGCAGGTGATGGGTTTCTCCCTTGTGAAGTCAGAGAACATTCACCGCCTCACCATTGACATAGAGCCAGACCTACATACATCCTAGACAATTAGGCCAAGTGTTGCAAAATGTCTTGCACATGAGCATGCAGTAAAAGAACTTTTTCCTTATAAATGTAAATGTGTTGAAGTATATGTGTGGGTTGATGTCTGTCCCCTAAGATATGTACTGTAAACCTCTATACCTGTGATTACAATTTTGAGTCGGGATAGATTTTCTCTGTTACAGTGATGAGGTGCTATTAATGTAGGGTGCATCTTAAATGAATCTCTTTTGAGATATAAAAGAGATTAAAGAAACGAGAAAAAGAGCTGCGGTGGGGTAAGAGAGATGCTGTACCACAGGGAGATCCCCCAGGAGCAGAAGCTCAAAAGCCACAGAGGTCTCCAGACATAGCTGACAAGTGAAAGCCTTCCTCTACAGCTTGCACCCAGAGTTTGGGCTTCCATAAAGCAGTGAAAAAGTAAATTTGTTTGCTAAGGTTATCCACTTATAGTATTTTTGTTATAGCATCACTAGATAACTAAGTATACCAAAGGGTATCAAAAAGTGCCACTAAAAAAAGACTAATGAAAACCAAGTTAAGGGAAATGTTAAGTTTCAGGTTGTCAAAGATGAATAACGTGGATAATCAAGTATGTTGGCAAGTTTGTTAGAAAATTAATGCTAAATATTGAGGATATATATTGGCACAAACACCTTGGTGGATAATTTACCAATATCTATCATGTTTGCTTTCAGCAATACTAGTCACGAAGAAGGGAGTTGAATGACATATTCAGAATTTATGAAAGAAAATATCTTTCAACTTATTGTCAAACCATTATTCAAAAATTCAATGGCCAAACCAAGACTCAGGAAAGGATCAGTGAGTATATTGTTCACTAGCACTTTATGAAATAACAATAAAAGAAACCCATGAAGAAGATGTGGGCTTAAAAAATAACTGAATAAATAACTTAGAATCTCTAAATAATTAGTGAATGCAAAGAAAATAAAATAGTGTTTTGGATATAAAATCTGAGCGGTCATAGGAAAGAGACTGTAAGGGAGAGTGGCAGGGGAAAGTAGATGCACATGCATGCTCTTGTCTTTCATGGAGAAACAGTGATTTTTTAAATTCTGGGAGGCTAGAAGTTGGCTATGGAAAACTTCCAAACTTGTGAAAGCCAAGCAGAGAGAACACAAAAACATCACAAAACAAACACAAAGCATAGAAGAGTAGTTGTAAGAAAAGTAAGGTTGCGAAGATGAGTCTGAAGGAGTTCTGTGCTTGTCGGAGTTGCGCATGACTCTCCGTATGAATGAAAGTCTGAGAGTGATGTGGGCCTGGGTTATCTAGAACAGAATACAGAATGTCTCCTAGGCAACAGTGAACTAAGGGCTTATTCTGTTTGTGCCTCTGTTGATAGCTAAGCACCAGGGACCCGGCTGAGGAGTAAAGACACGCCAGGGATGCCAGAGCCACCAGGGGATCTTCGCCCCCAGTTCATTAGCTTGTTATAACTCACCAATTCCTTTTTCAGTTTTGTTGATCTTCGTGAGAATTTAGCATCCCTTTCCATCATTGCGGACAGCTCATCATAGCAGCAGTGGCTCCATATGGCACGGACTGGGCACCTTTGTGCTTTGTCCATAGAGCTATTATGTGTGGACCTGATTACATAGCACCTCACAACCAACTTAAATCGAATCAGAGGTTTCATTCGATTGTGTTTGGTTTTGTGTCTGCCCGTGTTCTTTCTACTACACCCCTGAAGTTTAGAAGAGGGGCTGAATCGTGGTGCACATCTGAATGAAAGGTAATTACACGGTCCTAGGATTTCAGATGTATACCTCCTCTCACTCTTCTAGCCTTTAGGAGTATGGTAGACAGAAAATAAGCAAACAACCCCCTGCTTTATAGCAACAAGGAACCCGATCACATGAAAAATCGACAAGCTTTAAGGCTGGGGATAGCTGTTGAGCAGTCTTCATAGCCCTGCACACAACAAACACAACACTTCTCAGTTCAGCGGTATCCTGACAACTCTTCTGTTTGAATCCATTGTTTCAGCTATTGTCTCAGTGTCTCCTTTAAAGTCATCTGCTTTTTCACTGACCCTCGGCTCTACCAAGTATGATGTCTTTCTCCATTAACTGGTCCTTTCTGAAGAGAAGTCCAAAGTATGAGATGAAGTCTCACTATTCTTGCTCCTAAGGAACATTCCGGCTTCACTTCTAAACTGTTCAATAGTCTTTGACACCACCACATTCAAACACATCAGGTCCTCTGTGTTAATTTGCCGAGTTTCCCAGATATATGAAGGGATCGAAAATTCCACGGGTTAGGGCACACAGCAGTCCTCAAAGTGACAGCGTTGCTCTGGAGTACTTTAAGGAGATATTAAATTCCACTTCTTGACTGCTGCTTCCTTCAAGGTTGATTATGGATCCAAGTAAAATGAAATCCTTGGCAACCTCAATAGCCATGATGTTGTTTATCGCTCCAGTTGTGGGCACTTGTGTTTTCTTTACATTGAGATGTAATTCACATGGAAGGATGTATCTGTAGATTTATGATGGTAACCACTTCAAATACTCTTGGCTTTCAACAAGTAAGGGTGCTTTATCTACATATCTCAGGTTGTTAATGAACCTTCCTCCAATTCTGCTTTGTCTACTATCTAATCCCATTTCTTGAATCATACAGTTGATTGAATAAGGATGGTGGAAGGATGCAGCGCTGAAGCACACCTTCTCTGATATCAGACCAGTCCGCATGTCTTTGCTCTGTATACAGACTCTGCACTCGGCTTTGTGGAGGCAGCTCTTTCCCACTCATATTTTGTGTGCTTTCGGCCCTCAAGGACTTATCTTCTGGCACGGTATCCCACCATTTCCCACTGCTATGCATACCGTTTTTAATGGCTAATCTCTCTGAAGTGGACAGCCCCACCCTTCCTCCTAGTCTGAGATGGGAAACGCCACTGAAACTTGTCCACTATGGGAGACCCTGCTTCCAATATCACATCATCACATAGCCACCAGAGTACGGCAAACTGACAGACAAGTGGTAGTTGATTTAAAGTAGTTATTTAAAATATTAACTGTTCTACTAGTCCTATAGAGGAAACCCTAAACATTTTTTAGAAGAATGTAGAAGATGACCTGATTAGCAGGAACTGTTGATGAGCAGACTTGGTTTTTGTGGTGCTATCAATCTCCCCTTCCATGTCTTCTCCATCAAAGTGAAATCTCAACCATGGAGTAGTGGAATTTTCAAAAACACACAACAGAAATAACAATGTTCGCAGACTGACCATAAGGTTTACCTAGAACAGAGGTGGGGGATCTTTTTTGTTTCCCCTGCCAAGGGCCATTTGGATATTTATAACATCACTCATGGGTCATACTAAATGATCAACTTAAAAACTAGCTTGCTATATGTGTTAGACAGGGTTCTCTAGAGAAACAAAACTAGAATGTTAATAATTTTATATATATTTAGACAGATACATATATAACATAAGAAATAAACAGTTAATTAAATTATAAAGCAGTACAAATGCCTCAGTGCAACTCACTCCCATGAGACAGTTGTGAGACAATGGCAGTCCTTCAAGTCTTGAGGGCCTCCCAGTAGTCCTCGGTAGAGCAATTCAGGCTATCTGGGCACAGGCAGCAAACAGCAAGGCAGGTCACCAACAGTCAGTCAGATGACAGGGTCTGACAGTCCCCAGCTCAAGAGATGTAAATTCCAATTGCGTGGCAAGGCAGGTCTTAAAGGGACCTCAAATTACAGCGACACAGTCCACGGGTTAGGTGTCCCACAGGTAGTGTAGCTTGCAAATGATGGCACAGAACAAACAAGGCAGCCGCACACTAGTCTGAGGATCAAAGAGCAAGAGACAAAAAAGGCAAGGCTCGCTGAGCTGTTTATCTCTCCACACTTCAATTAATCT
Source organism: Tenrec ecaudatus (assembly GCF_050624435.1). NCBI lineage: Eukaryota > Metazoa > Chordata > Mammalia > Afrosoricida > Tenrecidae > Tenrec > Tenrec ecaudatus. Next base: position 153,417,331 of record NC_134533.1, on the reverse strand, counting down.
CACATGTGTTTATCGGCCAGGTTGGCACAATAAACTAATTACCTCACTATATTTGGTCAAACATTTAATTAACTCATCCCTAACACAATGGCTTGAATTGCTTCTCTCTGGTGAGGCTAGCTGTCATGTTAGCTGGTATTGATGAGTTCGAGTTCCCAATCATTATATATAAATATATTTACATATCTACATGCCTGTATTTAGACCTCTATGAATGTTCTTTGCCTCCTTGTTCTTCCCTCTATTTCCTTTTACTTTCCTCTTGTCCCACTATCATGTTTGACCTTCATTTGGCTTCCAGTAATTCCTCTTGGTTACATTGCACTTGATCAAACCCCAGCAGGCATCCTACGCCCTTCTCACTATCGATTTTAGGTCACTTGTTGTTCCCTTGTCCCTGGGCTTGTTTGTACCTCCCTTCCTTTCCCCTGCCTCCACCTCCCCCTCTCCTGTGTCCCCTGGCACAGTCGGTCCAGTTATTTTCTCTTCCAGATTGTTTATCCTGCCTATCAGAGACATGCAAAATGAATAATAAGAGCAAAACCAAAACAAAACAAAACAAACAAAATCCCCCTAAACAACAACAACAACAACAACCAAAAACCACCACCAACAAAAAAGGCCTATAAATCATTTCAGGTCTGTTTGTTGACCTTTATGAGTGTTTTCCAGTTGAGTCTGAAGGGGTGCCATGCTCTGGCCCCAGAGGCTATTTTTGGTATTCCTTGGGGACTCCATTGCTTTGCTCCCCTTCCTGCTCTGATGCACACTATTAGTGTTTCGCCCAGGTGTGGTGGGGTAAGACTGGGCATAATTCCCACACTGTGTTTCCATTGTTGTCCACCTTAGCGTTATGGGTCAGTGAGGGACGTCGTGTCTCATGGTGGCCATCCCTATGGTCTTCTCTGTGCATTGGCTGCTCTGAGCTGGAATATTGTCCTCAGGGCTTGGTGGGCCAGGATGCATTGCACTCTCTTTCTCTCTCCTTCCTTCTTAATTTTCTCTGATCAGATGCGCCCCTCTCCATGAGCTGTAGCTTCAGCGCTGGCCTCTGAAGTGCATTCACGGTGGTGGGGGTGGATGTCCATTGCTAGGATTGGGGCCAGCCCCAGAAACCTCTCTGTTGGTTCGCTGCTTCATGCCTGTATGTTGCATTCACATCTTGGCACACTGGGTTTAAGTCTGGTCCCTCTCTCCGTCTCCCACCCCCTTATGTTTCAATTATTCAATCATCTCAAGGGGAATTGTACAATCAGCACCCCATCTATCTGAGAGCACCCCCCCTGCCATGGTTAAATCGCCTTTAAAATGAGTTGTGCAGTCACGATCAGTTCTAGGGCTCCCGCCCTCCTCCTGCCTTCATCATTTCCCTCCCTATGACCACCCTCCACCCTTGCAGTCCCTATCACACATTGTATCAGTTATTATCATGACACCACCACTCCTCCTGTGCTTCACTTCTGGGAAACACAACAGAAGACAATGAAAAACAGTTCATATGAAGTGATAAGGATAAGATCATAATAGGATAAAGACAAAAATACAAATAATGAGAGGGAGAAAACTCACATGGACATTCAGAAGCCAGGGAAGAAATTTCTGTCATGGAACATCTAAGAGATGTTGATTAGTTTTATATGAAAATTATCTATAATTGAACAGGAAATGCTTTACAATAAATACAGATTGCTCTTTAATGAGAGAAGAAAACAATTTAATAGGGAGTAGCTTTCTCAATAATTATGAATTGTTAGATTTGGTATTTACTTTTCATATACATATCAAATATCACTGAAATTCTTTTTAGAGTGTTACTAATTTCAACCCTGTGCTTATCACTCACGAGATAAAAAAGGAATAGAGTTTACTACAATCTTATGAAGAAATAGCAGAGATGGAGTGCATCCTATAGAGAGTGAAGGCTTTACAAAATATATTGTTCAGATAGTTCTAGGCTTGGAAAATTATTGAAACCGATCTCCAATGTTAAAGGCAGTGTAGTGTGATATACCTTATATGCAGCCGTGGATGGGCAATTTTCTCCTTTTTCCAGCTTGAAAGAAAATGGGTCTCCATTTTCTTCTGTTTCATTCTATTTCTCTTATGCCAGTGCTCCTACTCATGCTTTCATAAAAATGCAATTCTAGGTCAAGTTAACTTGAATTCTGGGAGCATTCTTAGTGCTTTATTATCCTACCTCAGAAGATAAGGGGATGAGAGCAAGGATTCTGTTAGCTTATGGGCTGCATAGGCTATTTTAAGAAAACAAACGGAAATTGCATGGAGTGGTTCCCAATGTTGTTAATTGTTGTTGGGTACCCTTAATTCTATTTTGATTCACAGTGACCTTGTGTGTCAGAGTATAACTAACCCCTATAGGCTATTCTTGGTTATAACCTACACAGAAGCACATTGCCTCACTGTGGTAGTTACATCATCTGGTGTCAATTTGAGAGGATTAAAGTGATGGGGGGGACAGGGGGATTCTAGCCTGTCAATCAAAATATAACCGATATAACCTGTGAGGCCTTTGTATGGGCATGGCCTTCTCTTGAGAATTCTGGGAATTCCTGGATTTCCTCCTTGGAGATGGAAGACAGACTCTTTCTCTCTCAGCTCACTCCCTTGGAGACTCTCTACTGACAAGACACATGGCACTATGCTGATAGACCCCATGCCCTGGGAACTGGAGAAGCCACATGGAGACCCCTGTCAGCACTGAGATGCTTACAGCACCACTGGGTCTACAAGACTTCCCACCCACCGGCCTGTGATCTTCCAGCATTCGGTGTCATTGTATGTGTTGAATGAGTCTGAAGAGTACTTTATAGATTGGTATTGGACTTATGGGCTTGGACTGGACTGGATTGGGTTGCTTTCTTAAGCAATCACCCTCTATAGAAAATTCTCTCATATACACATATGAGTTTCTATGGATTTGTTTCTCTAGTCTACTCTAACACACACACACACACACACACACACACACACACACACACAACAATAAATAAACTGGGGGCATCAATGAGAAAGAACTGCTTGTTTCCACGACTTCGAAGGGAGTGAATAAGTGGGAAGAAAACTCCTGGCGTCTTATGGCAATCTCAGAAAGGATGGGCCATTGAGAAATGAGCCCCAATTACCAGGAACAGAGGTGAGGAAACGTCCCGAAGAAAGAACGTAATCTGGTCACAAAGCCCAAAGTTGATTTACTCAGTGCTCTACGATCCAATTTCACTCCCCAGCTTCCTCTACCCTGAAACAGAAGTGGGAATCCAGAAGATCCCCCCAAAGTTATCTTCTTTTGCCAATCATTTGGTACCAAAGAGTATTCCTGGAATGGACCCATCCACGTGGCTAAATTGCGTAGGTAAGAGTGAAATACTGATGTTCCATCCAGGATTTTCCAGAAGAAAAAATGATATGCAAATTAGCTAATCATTTAGAAACCATGGGGCCTGTTCCTATAGGCAAAAGAGGTGGGAATGGAGAATGCAGAGGCAGAAATATAGGGAGTTGAATGGGAGCCCTCTTTAGGAAGGGGGAAATTTGACCGTCTGTCTCTCAGACTTGGACGTTTTGTTTCCGGTGCCGGAGATGAGTTCCAAGGGCCAGCCTTTCAGATGTGGAGACTCTGTAGGGTGGAAAGGAGAGGAACAGACTCCGAGGTCATCAGGGCCGGGCTCTGAGACTAAACAGGAAGTCTAGAGAATGTGAGTGTAGAAAGCTACTCACCGCTGGCACTGCAGTGGGGAGATTGGAAATCCACACGCAGGGTCACTGACTGGGAATGACGTGTTCTCTCGGGGAGCGCCCACTTATGTCTTTTTCTCATTGCCATCATCTGAAAATGTATCTGGTCCCAGGCACTGTGTGGCTCAGATCGCCTTGCCTTGCCTTAAAACTCTGGGTCACTTTTTAGGTTTACATGGGAAAATCAAAGAGAATTTCGACCTTTAGGAGAAGATCCTATCCTAAATTAAGGGATTGTGGGGAGAAAAGAGGCTTTGTGTTTTATCGAGCCTGGATAACTGAAAGCAGAGAGTAGATTCTAGTTTCTGAAATAAACCCTGGGCCTGAGGTTCTGCGGTGACTGTGAGATTTCAAGTCTGTGTAAAATCAATACTCTTTCTAAAAACGTTCCTGCTCATCTGGCTTAGTTTGTCTGATGGCGCCAGGTGTTCAAAGGACAAGGGAAGCAGAGATATTTTTCTAGTCGAGCAAAACAAGGGCAACATTTAAACCTATTTGCCACCCTTTTGTCTAGATGTTATTATTGTTACCACCCTCTCTGAGCACTAAGTTAGCATGGGTAAGTAAATGAGTGATAGTTTATTGGTCTTGCCCGAGTATCAGAGTTGGCAGTAGCCCAGGTGAGGCAAACAGAAAGCAGAGAGCAAAGAGAAACTGCTGGCGAGTGAACAACTCATTTTCTGTGCAATTTCAGTCTCCCTGGCAACTTGTTTAACACATAGTTTACTCATTACAGTTCATGCATTACAATACAATTTGAAAAGCATCTTTATCATGATGCATACTATTAGAAACAAAAATGATTAAACAATACTAGGAACATATTTTTAAACTACCCTTATGAACTCTGAGCTTTCAGGTGCCAGAAAGGCATCAAATCCAGTAACTGAGAATAAAAAGTTTACTGACTATATATGATTGAATAGATTGGTGACTTAGCGATTGAAAGGTCGAAGTATGCTTTTGTTGTTGTTGAGGATCAACATAAGTATTCAATGGAATTTCTTATAACTTGTCACTTGAGTCTCAGTTGAATATCTGGATGATGAGGCCAATTGGTCCGGAACAGTCTAAGAGTGGGTCACGAATGTAGGTCATGAAATTGCCTATACAATTTTGTCTGTTTGAGAGGAGAATGACATGGTTTTCTAGCCCCCTCTTCTCCGGAACAGTGGACACATATTTAACTAGGATAATGGAAAGAGAGACAAATCCTTTACAACAGAGGAATAATGCTTAAGGCAGTTAAAGTTTATTGTGCCAACCTGGCTGATAAACACATGTGGGGTTAATTGAAGGGCAGAGGGATAAATGGCTCGGTGAGCCTCGCCTTTCTAGTTCTCGAGTCTCTTGCTTTCTGTTGGTCGGATCAGGGTGGAGCTGCCTTAGCCAGTTCTCTGCTTCAGCTGGCAAGGCTCACTTCCTGAAAGACATCTCTGAAGAGAAGCCCCATGGACCTACCCTGATGCACCCCTGGGTGCTAGAGCAGCCGTGTGGAGACTCCTGCCAGTGCTGAGATGCTTACATGCCCACTGATTCAGCTTTCCTCCTGCAGTCGGCATCATGTGTGTTTTGTGAGATGGAGGAGAACTTTGTGGATTGGTGTCGGACATATGGGTTAATGTTGGACTTGTGGGCTTGGGTAGCACTGGGTTGGAATGTTAAAACTCTTTGTTATACATGAGTGTCTGTGGGTTTGTTTCTCTAAAGTACCCAGACTGACACAGTGCTGAACCCACGGATAAACGAAGGTCAATGGAATGTGTTGAAAATTCTGGATGCCTTAGAGTGTCAGAAAAGGGAGTCACTGTTTATCAGTGTCATATGGGAGAAGCGGGTATTATTGGAAACTTAAAAGATAGCATTCAGAAAGAAGACCTGGTTCAGGGCATGGCCTTGTCCTACAACTATATCCACATTTGGCTGGGAATGTCTGTTCATCTTCTCCACATTGGTCCCATGACAACAGGGTGGGCAAGGCCCCCTTGGAAAGTCTCAGAAGAGAGGCTGGCAAGCATGCCTTGCAGCATGGAAAACTCATGGCTTTTTCAGGACCAGAAATGGGGTGTTTAATATCAAATCATGGAATGCCGCATGGGTGGGCTATGAGAATATCTTTCAAAAACAGAGCCTCATAAGACCTGGGGATACTGGGTGTATTGATAGCAGAGCGTGATAGCAAAATGAGACCATTGGGCATTCTTTATTCAAAGAAAATATTTCCTGTATGGCGATTACTCAATGAGAACAAACCAACCTATTACTGCCAAGTCTATTCCACCTAATAGTGACCACATCACACACTGTAGAACAGCCAAGACAGTTTCTGAGGCTGGACATTTTTACGGAAACATTTGATCACATCTTTTTGCCATGGAGTGGCTTCAAGTGCTTAAGCTCTGCATCACCAGCACTCTGACAAGGAGCAAACTCCTTGGCTTTCCGTGGAAATTCTTGTTTGAAGCCTAGACATCTGAATCCTTGACATTATATTGGTGACTGTGGACTGTTGAACCCCTTTGCCCAGACACACACAAGCTAGCTTCAGAAATGAAAAAAATCTTTAAAATGTCCTGTTTGGATCCATTCTGATCAAGGAAGACATTTTGGAAACTGGTTACCAACAAAGTAATTTTAATTCTTTGGGATCTAGAAACCTAGCACTGACTATTACCACCGACAGGAGCATCCATCATAACCTAGGATACTGAATGGAAGTGTATGTCTTGCTTCAAATAAGTTTGTGAAGAAGTTCCCTTTCTCAAGAAAATTTTGAAGCTCCCTCAAACTGAAAAACATTCAAAATCCAATATTGAGAATAATAAAAGTCCTGGTGGAATATCTCCCAATTTAAAAATGTATCTGAAGGCTGGACCCAGCGAGGCCTTGAAATGCCGAGTGCTCCATGGCTGTCCGTTGGCAGGAGCCAGTGGTAAAATGAATGCTATTTTTCAAGCGTTTGACCTTATCTGCCATGAAAAAATTCACAGCTTAGATTCAGAACCAAGAGGGAGAGATGTAATGGATGAGTCTTGTGACACTTGAAGGTGGGACTTGGGGCTCAGGGACTCTCACCCTTAGGTGTGTGGGTAGATTTTCACAATTCCTAGCAGGAAGGAAAAGCGCCTTGAGAGGAACTTAACCCGGAGGCAGCAGTGTCCAAGGGAGGCCTGGGAATACGTATTTTGGAAGTTATCTGTGTGCTGGGATGTTGCTCTTGACAGACTTGTTTCAAGAGACCGAGAGACTAAGCAGTGTAGGCCAAGTACCTATGGAGACATCTCAGGACCTTGTCCCGCTCTGGTGAAGTGTGTGTGTGTGTGTGTGGGGGGGGGGAGTAATTACCTTTGCAATTTCAATGTTTCCATGAATGGAGCATGAAAGGGTATGTCGCTTTTGTCCTTCCTTTCCTGGGTGCAAAAATGCATTCAGTCCACAATGGAAATGCTCACAGGGTTTTCACAGAGTAACGGCTCATCACGGGGAGGCCGGCCCCCTTAAATGAAGATGACTATAAGGCTTCTTGCACTCAGCCCCTCGCCACCTCCCAGAATATTCTGCCCGTGGGCCACTTAGCCGATAGTTGATGGAGTAAAGGCATGATTCTTGTCTCCCCCTAATAAGATTCTTGTATGAAAGTCAAGTGGAGCCTCTTTAGGCTCCCAGGGCTGTGGGATAAGATTAGCCTGGAGTAGGCGGTCCATGAGAGGTCCTTTTTCTGTGTCTCTAAGGTGGCATGCCCCAACCCAGGAAAGAGAGAGCAAGGGGATCCTGGAGTGGGCAGAGGATCGCCACTCTGGCTTCTCCTAAGCTGACAACAAAGCTGGAGAACCATTCCAATTCAGCTCCGAGGAAATAGACTGATTGGATCACAGGAAGCCAGTTTGACTTCCAGAGCTTACCATCCTCTGCTTTAGAAGACAAGTGTATAATATTGAGATTGGGCAACGTACGCACGTACATGTTTTTGCATTTTTCCTGGGCAGAGGGAACACACTTGATAAACCTGGCAAAACCAAAAGACCGTTGCTTGCACTATGAGTCCTGATGGCACAGGGGTGAAGCACTCAGCTACTAACAGAAAGGTCGCCCGCTTGAACCCGCCAGCTGCTCCCAGGGAGAGGCATGTGCCAGTCTGCTTCGGCACTGACTTAGCAGGTTGGAAACCCTACGGGGCCATCCTAGTCTGCGCTCTAAGGTTGCTCTAAACGGGGATTGGCACGAGGGCAGCACGCTCTGTTCTTTGGCTAACTGGAGCTACCATTCCTTCCTTTCCCCTGCAACTCTGTTGTGGTTGGCGATGGAGGAGGAAAAGTGTGATGAGTACCCCTGGGTTTGCACCTACTGGGTGCCAGGGTCATAGCTACACATTTTATTGATCCTCACAAAGGGGTCCCACATGGTATCCAATGGTCATGCACTTGCTGCTAATCCAAACACTGTTGCTTCGAGTCCAGCCAGGAGAGCCTCCAAAGAAAGGCCTAGTGATCACCATCAGAAAGCTCAGTGTTCAAAACCCTATGGAGCACATCACTACCTGACATTGAGTCCAAGGCACGGGGGACCACATATCACCTGGTCTGGCTACCCAAGGGCGATGGGGACTCCCGACTCCACACCAGCCCAGGAAGCAGAGGTCACGCGTGCCTCTACTCTCCGTCTTTCCTCCTCCCTATTCTGAGGCCAACCCTGCCTCCCCTTCACCCCCCTTTGCTGAGTTCCAGAAACTATTGCCATGGCGACACAATTCTCTGGATTAAAAGGGTTCGTTAGGAAAGTTAACAAGTTATCACAAGTCAAAATCATACAACATTAAGGATACCATTTTTGGTCATCATAGTGCCCCTCCTCAAGTCAGTCAAGTCTCTTTGTGTTCCTCATGCTTTCAGCAGTGTGGTACCCAGACCTCTGCCACTATCTGCTTCACAGTTTCAGACTCTTGGTTTCTGGTCGCCGCACTGGGGTGAGTCCCTGCTGTGGTGCCTCTGGACTCTGAGTAGTGTGGTCTCTGCTGCTGCCCAGCTCCAGACGGGGATCTGAAATGAGCGGAACGTGCTCCACCGGTGGCTCTTCTTCCTTGATGGTCCCAGCATTCTCTCTGTTTTTGCTTCTGAGAGGTCTCATTCTTCTAGCCAAGTGTGTTAGTCTGGGTACATTAGAAACAAATTCACAGAGACTCATATGTATAAGAGTTTTATATAAAGGTTAAAAGCACATCAAGAAAACATCCCAACCAAGTGCTGCCCAAGCCCACAAGTCCAACATGAGCCCATATGTTTGACACCAATCCACAAAGTCCTCCTCCATCTCACAAAACACACACAATGACACCAACTGCAGGAGGAAAGCTGAATCAGGGAATGTGTCATCATCTCAGTGCTGGCAGGGGTCTCCACACAACTGCTCCAGCAACCAGGGCTGCTTCGGGGTAGGTCCATGTGGCTTCTCCTCAGGGATGTCTTGCAGGAAGTGAGCCTTGCCAGCTGAAGCAGGGAACTAGCTCAGGCAGCTGCACCCTGGTTCAACCATCAGAAAGCAAGAGACCTGAGAACTAGAAGGGCGAGGCTCGCTGAGCCATTTATCCCTCCACCCTTCAATTAACCTCACATGTGTTTATCGGCCAGGTTGGCACAATAAACTTTAACTATCACCCCAAGGGAATGGCGAAACTGAGCAGTTCTCAGGTTAGAGTCATCGACACCTTCTTTGTGTGACCCCCCGGGTTACTGGGTGGGAGTCACAGAGACACAGAGTCCAGGATCCATGCTTAGTAACTTCCCCTCACCACAGACATACGAGGTTGCAACGGGGCAGAATCACCTCTAAGGGAACTGGTTGTTAGTCACACAAAAACTGCCAGAAGACAGTACTAACTCCCTTTCCCAGCTAATCTTCGAAAGATTAAAATGGTTTGACCAAGATTTGGAATGGTTTGATCCCCCAAAGAGCTTGGATTCAAATTTTGTTCTGTCCTAGTCCAGAGTTCTGGGCAGGTTTGGACCATTTAACTATCTGTCTCCTAGAAAGTCGGTATGTATTTGTGTGTGTGTGTGTGTGTGTGTGTGTGCCCGCGCGTGCGCATGTTTAGCAGTATGTGCGCATGTGTGTGTAAAGTCCTTTTTGCAGTAGAATGGTACACTTATATGACTAGAGTACACTGGATGCCCTTATCCCTCAGACCATCACCCAGGCTGCCAGAGGCCAAAGTGGTTATAACTAATTCCCCTTATCTACCTTGAAAGGTGGAATAAGGCTGAAAGCTGGGCTTGTCCTGTTGGGTGAGTTCTGAGCCATCTTTACCAAGTAAGGCACTTTCCAAATGCCTTTCTCTTCTTAATGTATTCATATGTGCAGCACTGCGTGGATTCAGAGGGAGACTAAAAGGATTTGGGGCTTTTACCAGAAATCATTATTTATATGCACATATTTTGCCAAGTGAGATTTGCAAATGATAATATTTTATTCAATCCCTTTCTCCTTAATTCATGTAAAATATTCTGAAAACAACTGATTTCATTGCACCAAAGAGCAAAGGCGCTAAGAGGTGATAGATTCAGGTCTGTGTGGTTAGGGCGGGAAGCGGGGAAGAATGAAGTGACCTTTAGTGACGACCGAAATCCAAATGTCTACAGATAATGGAGTTGATATTGTGCCATTTAACTTGTTCCCATGGCTGCACGTTTCAGAGCTGTCCATCGCCAAGAGTGAAAATGCACCACCTCTGTGAACGTCATTGTTCAGAGGTTTTGCCATGCCAAGAAACAGGGCTGAACGCTAAAGGGAGGCGAATGTGGTGAGGAGATTGGGGTGTCAGCTACTCGCCCCCTTGGTGCAAACCCCTATTTGCTGACATGTTTAATAACTTGCTTCTCAGGGATTTTGTTTCTTGCTTTCTTAAAGTAAACCCTGGCCATTTAGAGAGATGGAGACGCTGGCACTTGGATTGCCCAGTGTCTCTGTGTCTATTGTGTCTCACCAAGGTGTGACGCTGTGTGGAGGGCACCTCTGCCAGCCTCCGGCATTTCTCATTGACTGCTTACCCGGCCTTGTTTCTCAGCCAAAAGCAGAGGGTGGAATAAACGGAACCTGAGAGCTATGGAACGCAGAACATTTTCTTACCAAAGGCTAACACAAATTAGTCATCTTTTCAATTATAATTTGAGTTGAGTATTATTATTATTCAAGGAACTTTGAAACCATTAACAGGAAATGAGAGGGACAGAAATGATTTTTTGGTTCCTGAAAACCCAGTGACAAGAATATTGTATTTTATTTACTCATATTTTTCTCCAAGAAGGCATTTCTGCTATTTCCCAATCCTCCTCCCAACTCTACTTCCAGTTTTGAGGAGAACATTGGTTTGCCCCTCAGTGCCTGCAACGAATGCTTAGTGCCGGTGCTGCAGGCCCCGCGAGAGCAAATTGAGGGTCAAGCACACCCCTGTGGTTTCCTAGGTATTGCCGACCTGGGTAGTTTCTGAACACATGGCTGCCTTTTCTGGGGTCCCTAGGTCATTTGGTAGGTAGTTCGTGAAGGCTTTTTAACGCATATGACTCATTCTCATGCCTCACTTCAGTTGTAAAGTATTTTCCTTCGGGAGAGTAAGTACTTAAATCAACGTGGAACCCTTATGTAGCTGCCTCTATTTCTACTTGCCTAAAGCGAAACCTACAGGTGTTCAGACTACTAATAGCCAGAAAATGCCAACTGTGTATGTTCTCAGGCATGGTAGGATCGACATATAACCCCCTCCCAGGGGGATGGACAACAGAAAAGTGTGTGGAGGGAGACAGTGGTCAGTGTAAGATATGGTAGAAAAAAAGGAATTACTATTATTGAATTATCAAGGGTTCATGAGGGAATGAGGGTGGGGAGAGGAGAAAAATGAGCTGATACCAAGGGCTCAAGTAGAAAGAAATCGCTTTGAGAATGATGATGGCAACATATGTACAAAGTGCTTGACACAATAGATGAATGTATGGATTGTGATAAGAGCTTTAAGAGTGCCCAATAAAATGACTTTTAAAATATATAAGTAAACAAAGTTAAGAATAGCCCCTGCAAAAAAACAAAACAAACAAAAACAAAACAGAGAAGATATATTTCTTTACAGTAAGACTGATAGGCTTCCCAACAGAAATAGTTCAATTGCCAAGTTGCAAGTGAATTACATTTTTAACGTAATGGAAAACACATTTTACAACCTAGAATTCTATATAAAACCAGAGAAAATGAAGATGAAATCTATTTTTTCAGACAAATGAAAGCCCAATAATTTATTGCCGAGAAGCCTTGTTTCACAGAAGCAAAGACGTGGAGATTTTGTCTTACTTACTTTGGGTGTGACGTCAGGACAGCCCAGGCCCTGAGAAAGGGCATCACGTTGGTTAAGCGGAGGGGCAGTGCAGAAGAGGAAGGCCCTCAAGGAGGTGATAGACTGACGCCATGGCTGCGAGGCTGGGTTCCAGCAGGGGAACAATGGCAAGGATGGTGTGGGACCGGACAGAGCTTCATCCTGTTGTGCATAGGGTTGCTATGGGTAAGCACTGACTCCACGGACCCTAACAATGGCAGCAACAATAATGACATCCACAGACATCTACCAGCCTATACAATATCACTCCGTCTCCTGCCATACGAAGACGGTCTTATGATTATCCATAGTATTAGATGAAAAAACTCAGATCGAGAGAAGGTAAGGTATTTGTATTTGCTCTTATCATAAGCTAATGAGCAGAAATGACAGTTCAAGCATTGGCTTTCAGGTACGTTAGTCACTGCACGCCACCCCATAGGAACAGCAAGGAGGAGCAACCATCTGAGGAAAAGTGAGAGAACCTGGAACGTCTTCCTAAATCAAGCTCTAAGTGGCTACTCAGGCCCAAAACTCTGTGACAAAGGAGAAGAATAAACATGTGTCTGTCAAGTGCTGCTTCGTCTATCTGTGCAAGTGAGTTGAGGAATCTAATCAACTCGGGAGACTGAGGGGGAAATCCATGCCACCTGGGAACAGGCTAATGTATCATTCTCCTTGACCATGTTAGGGTGACGGGCACTAAAACGAGCACCACTGCAAAAACAACAACAAAATCTGTCTCGGCCATGTTTTAAGGAGCAAGACTAGGGTTCTGAGGTATGTGGGAAAGTCAAAGAAAATGTTTGAGATTCCCTCCCCCCACCCACACCCAATTAATCCTCTGGCCATTAAACAGTGAACCTGTGGACATAGGTCACTATTCAAATACAGTTTTATCAAAGGGTCTTGTTTGGAAAAACTGGGAAGAGTTGCAAGCAGGAAGGATGGAAAACTACAAGCGAGAGGAATTAAGAGGGTAAAAAGTATGACTTTTCGCTGCGGTGTGCTTCTTTTGTACCTTTGAGCGATCACGTTTCATTCTGAAACCTCAGGTGACTGCTAGTCTGAAATGATGGAATGGTCTGGGGCAGCTCACCCTGAAGGGATAAGATGGAGCCCTTCGGCAGTTTTTCCCTTTAAAGTAGAGATGAGTTATTGCCAAAAGCAAAGAAAGGGGCATTAGAGTATTTACTTTTATTTTGGCAGTGGTTTTCAATTCACTAGCATACTTTAAAAGAAATCTTCTTTAATTTTTAACTAGTTGAGATGGATTTTTCGCTAAAAACTGAAAGGCAAATGGTAGTATAAAGAGGAAGAAGTTAGATGCAGAGCAGATTGTGGGGAAATAACACATTACTATGTGTTACTATGCCTTTCTGGGTGGGAAAAAGAATCATTCTTTTTCCTCCTCAGCTACGGCTGAACATAGTACAACAGAAGTTTCAGAAGAAACTATGGGGCGTTCATACAGAGGCGAACTGGAACCTGGGAAGAGCTGCAATACGTGACCCCGGCTTCTCTCCTGAGAGGCACACTCCGCCACTCAGCAGACATTAGGTCAATGTGAAGAATTGTTAATCAAAGAAGAATTAAGCATATTTGAAATATGCTCACATTGAAATCCTAATATTATCTAACCCTTTGTTTATATAGGAAGAATTTTCATAATGCCATCAATTGAATTTTCTGGGATTTTCTGGATGTATGGTATGAGTTAAGGAGTTCTGGTGGTGCAGAAGGTTAAGCATTAAGCAAAGATCACTGGTTCAAAGCTACCTTCCTATAGGGGAGGAGGATGAAGCTGTCTACTTCTATAATGACTTACAGTCTCAGAGACCCCAGGGAGCACATGTACTCTATCCGATAGGGCTGCCGTGAGTTGGAATCAACTAGATGGCGTGGGTGCAGCTTTGGATTATTGGATAAAGCATAGGACTTCAGCGGTAGTTCCATGGTAGAATTCTTACTTTCCAGGAGGGAGACCTAGTTTTTCTCATGACTGCAAGTCAGGCACAGCACCTACCTGTCTGTCCTATCAGGACTTTGGGTTACTGTGATGTTGAATAAGTTTCACAGGAGCTTCCAGACTAAGACAGTCGAAGAGGGCAGGGCTGGTAACCTACCTCCAACACAGCCAGGAATCCGATTGCTCACAACAGTCAGATCCACAACCCAGTAGGAGGACAGACCTGAGCACAATTTTGTTTGTTATACATGGTAGCACCATGTATCACCATGAATGGTCATTGTCTCAATAACATTCTATGAACATATTATACTCGTGTATTTACATTCTATACATATTATACTCGTATTTATACAGTAATGTACTTCAGATCCTCTGTAATAGTTATTGTTTTACAAGCCCCCTCCCTCAATTTGTTATTGTCAAATTGATTCCAACGCATGACAATCACATATGTTACAGAGTAGAACTGCTCCATAGATTTTCCTTGGCTGTGATGTTAGCAAAAGCAGATAACCAGACATTTATTCTTCAGTCTCATTGAGTGGGGTCAAATTGCCAACTTTTGTTGCACAACACAAACCATTTGTATCACCTAGAGATCTCAGGGTGGAATTCTGCAGTTGGGTATCCACTTTCAGTATTGTTGTTAGGTGCCATCTAATCAGTTCCAACCCATAGTGACCCCGTTGCACAGCAGAACAGAACACTGCCCAGTTCTGCGCAGTCCTCATAATTGTTCCTGTGCTTGCGCCCATTGTTGCAGCCGCTGTGTCCATCCATATTGTTGAGAGCCTTCCTGTTTTTCATTGCCCTTCTACTTTACAAAGCATTCTGTCCTTCTCCAGTGAGGTAGTTAGTTTATTGTGCTAACCTGGCCGATAAACACATGTGGGGTTAATTGAAGGGCGGAGGAATGAATGGATTGGTGAGCTTCGCCTCTCAAGTTCCCGGGTCTCTTGCTTTCTGATGGTCGGACCAGGGTGCAGCTGCCTTAGCTAGTTCCCTGCTTCAGCTTGCAAGGCTCACTTCCTGCAAGACATCCCCGAGGAGAAGCCACATGGTCATGGACCTACCCCGATGCAGCTCTGGGTGCTGGAGCAGCCGTGTGGAGACCCCTGCCAGTGCTAGGATGCTTACAGGTTCACTGATTTGGCTTTCCTCTTGAAGTTGGCATCATAATGTGTGTTTTGTGAGATGGAGGAGCACTTTGTAGATTGGTGTTGGACAAATGAGCTAATGTTGGACTTATGGGCTTGGGCAGCACTGGGCTGGGATGTTTTCTTGATGTGCACTTACCCTTTATATAAAACTCTCTCTTATACATGAGTTTCTGTGGATTTGTTTCTCTAAAGGACCCAGAATAACACATCCAGGTTCTGGTTGCTCCTGACAACATGTCCACAGTACATAAGACCAAGTCTCCCTCTCCTTCCCTCTAAGGAGCATTTTGGCTATACTTCTTTCAAGACAAATTTGTTTTGTTTGTTTGACAATTCACGCTATTTCCAATATTCTTCGCCAGCACTGCAATTCAAATGCACCAGTTATTCTTGGATCTTCCTTATTCACTGTTCAACTTTCTCATGCATATGAGGCAATTGACAATACCATGGCTTGGATCAGATGCACCTTAGTCATGAAAGTAATATGCTTGCTTTCCAACATTCTAAAGAAGTCTTGTACAGCAGACTTACCCAATGGAAGGGATCGTTTGATCTCTTGAATGCTGCTTCCACCAGCATTGATTATAGATCCAAGCAAGACAAAATCTTTGACCACTTCTATCATTTTTCCAGTTACCATGATGTTACATATTATACCAGTTGTAAGGATTTTGGTCTTCTTATGTTGAATCGTAATCCATACTGAAGGCTGTACTCCTTATTTTCATCAGTAAGTGAGTCAAATTCTCCTCACTTTCAACAAGCAAGTTTGCATTATCTGCATGTTGCAGGTTGTTGATAAGCCTTCATACGATCCTGATGCTGCATTTTCTTCATATAATTCAGTTTCTCTGATTATTTGATCTACCTACAGATTGAAAAAGTATGGTGAAAGAATACAACCAAGACATACACTTTTTCCTGATTTTAAACCATGCAGCATCCCCTTGTTCTGTTCCCATAACTGCCTCTTGATCCACGTACAAATTCCACATGAACACAATAATGTTTTGTGGAATTCCCATTCTTCTTAAGGCAAGCCATAGTTTATTTGTATTTTATTGACTATGCAAAGGCATTTGACTGTGCGGATAATAACAAACTATGGATAATAAAACCAAACATCCTTCTGATATCCTCTGCTTTCACCCACGATTCATCTGGCAACAGCAATGATATCCTTTGTTGATGTCCTCTGTTGAATCCAGCCCGAATCTCTGGCAGCTCCCTGTCATGTACTACTGAAAGCTTTGTTGAATGTTATCTTCAGCAAAACTTTAGGTGCATGTGATATCAATGATGTTGTTCTAGAATTTTAGCATTGTCTTGGGTTACCTTCCTTTGGAATGGGTACAAATATAGATCCCGTCCAGTCAGTTGGTCAAATAGCTGTCTTCCAAATGTCTTGGCATAAACCAGCAAGTGCTTCCAGTGCTTCATCAGCTTGCTGAAACATTTCAGTTGGTGAGATCGTTTATTGTGCCAGCCTGGCTGATAAACACAAGTGGGATTAATTGAAGGGAGGAGAGATAAGTGGCTCGGTGAGCCTCACCTTTCTTGTCTCAAGCTCTTTAATCATCGGACCAGTGTGCAGCTGCCTTGCTGGTTCTGTGCCTCAATTTAAAAGACACATTACCTGTGGGATGCCTAGCCTGTGTTGCTGTAAGTTGAGGTCCCTTTAAGACCACATGATTGAAATTTACCTCTTCGGAGCTGAGGACTGACAGTTGGTGACCTGGCTGATGGTTGGTGACCTGCCTTGTTGTTTGCTGCCTGTGCTGGGATAGCCTAGCTCTCTCTCTCTACAGAGGACTACATGATGGCCCTCAAGACTTGAAGGACTGCTAGTGTCTCACAACGAGAGTGAGTCGCACTGAGTCATTTGTACTGCTTTATAATTTAACTGTTCATTTCTTGTATTATGTATCTATCTGTATATCATTTAATAGTTCATTTCTTGTTAACTATATATCTATCTATCTATAATTATCAGCAATCTGGTTTTATCTCTCTAGAGAACCCTAATACAGTTGGTATTCCATCAATTCCTGGAGCTTTGCTTTTGGCTAATGCTTTCAAAGCAGATTGATATTCTTCCTGAACTTCTATTGGCTCTGGCTTATATGATACCTCCTGAAATTGTGAGATATCCACTAGTTCTCTTTTTACAGCGATTCTGTGTATTCTTTCAATCTTATTTTCATGGTCCTCGCATCCTTCAGTATTTTGCCCATAGAATTTTTTCACTATTCCAACCCGAGGCTTGAATTTTTTCTGAAGTTCGTTCACTTTCAGGTATACTGAGCATATTCTTTCTTTTTTGGTTTTCTAACTCTTGGTTTTTTCACATTTCATTATAGTATTTTATTTTGTATTCTCCAACTTCCATTTGACATTTCCTATTCAGCCCTTTGACCTCATCATTTCTTCTGTTTGCCTCAGCTATTCTACGATTAAAAGCAAGTTTCAGAGTCTCTTCCTACATCCACTTTGATGTTTTCTTTATTTCATTACTACCTTTTTAATGACCTTTTGTTTTGTCATGAATGGCATTTTGATGTCCTCCTACAGCTTATCCTGTCTTCTGTCAAGGGTGTTCAATGTGTCAAACCTGTTCTTGAGATGTTGTCAAAATTCAGGTGGATAGACTCAATGCCATATTTGGGCTCTCATGGACTTGTCTTAATTTTCTTCAGCTTGAACCTGAACTTACATATAAGCAAATGCTGGCCTGTTCCAGTCATTCCGTGGCCTGGTTTTAGCTGCTGATGTTGAGCTTCTTTAGTGTCTCTTCCCACAGATGGAGTCAAGTTTATTTTTGTGTATTCCATCTGGAGAAGTCCATTTGTGTTGAAAAAAAGGTGTTGGTTATGAACAAATCATTGGTCTTGCAGAATTCTACCATGTGATCTCCAGTCTTCTCTCACAAAGTCCATATTTTCCAACTACTGTTCCTTCTTTGTTTCCAACATTTTCACTCCAATAGCCAATTATTATCAATGCACCTTGATTACATGTTTGATCAATTTCTGATTAAAGATCTTGTTGGAATTCAATTTCCTCATCACTAACTTTTGTAATTGGTGCATAAATTTGGATAATAGTTGTATTGATAGGATTTCTTTGAAGGTGGCTAAAGTCCTATCGCAGACTGCATTAGATTTCAAAACAGATCTTGAAATGTCCTTTGTGACTGAGTAAAATGCTGTCCCTCTTGATTGTGTTGCTCCTGGCGGAATCAACCGTAGGATTCAAACCATCTGAGATGAACAAGTCATTTTTATTGACTTCAAATTTTCCTAGATTCATACTTCATAATTCCAAGTTTTGATTACTATTGTTGCTTGCAGATGGTTCTCCTCACCTTGAGTTGTGCCTCATCAGCAAATGAAGATCATGAAATCTCCAATTCCCCAGGTATTACTCCATCCAAATCACCATGGTCACTTCTAGTTTGAGCATGCCGCTCCTCCTTTGTCAGGGTTAAAATGCCTTCCGACCCAAGGAGCCCATCCTCTGGACTCTCTCAGAGAGTGCTCTGCTTCCACCCTTCAGGTTTCCATTGTCTGACAATGTTTCCACGCTATGGACCGTGTTTGCAGGGGCTACTTCCTCAGAAATCGGCAGTGGTTCTGTTCACTTTGGGTGACCCTGCTGGCATTTCAAATACCAGTGACATAGTTTCACATAGCATCATAGCCCTACCCAGCTTCTGTAGTATGACAAAATGATGGCTAAGTGTAGACTTTAAATAGACTCAATATTAAATGCTACCCAGCTATTAGAACCATAGACTTTATTTTCCATTGATGGGTAGCAGGAATTGTATTAGGTAGTGTATGGATAGGTACTCTACATGATATGTACAATGCTGTTTTCATTTCCACTGCATCCTGTTTACCGAATTGTAGCTGCTTAAAACATGGGTCGCTTATTTGAGTCCCATTATTTTTAGGATATATACCACATGCCACGTGATCTAAAAGTCATTTCACATGATGTTTCTGGTGTTAACTTTCCCCACCCCAATATTTTCCAAGTCTTTATGACATGCCAGAACAATACTAAAACTACCTGGAGTCTAGTTGGTTATATGATATCTCTAGAGTCTCATCTAAAGAGTAATTTACTTTACTAACAACAGAAATACCAGCAATGTTCATAATTGGAGAAACATTCGCTTTATTTATTTATTTATTTATTTTTACTTTATTAAAATACTGAGTTTTATTTCACATGTATATTTTTGTCTCCCCACCATTTCCATTTGTCTGCCCACTGCTACTACTCTGTCCTATCATAACATTCCATACATACTTAGAACCAAGCAGAGGGTGGAGTTCCATCTTTACAAACTAAACAGGCATTTTAGACAACACATTCTTGGCAAAGGAACCTGGACGACATGTATCAGACACGGTAGGGAAAGTTCTCACTCTGCATTATAAAAAAGGACGGCCAGATAGCAACTGTTACAGAAATGAAATAAGACGGAAAATTTTAACAAACTGTTCAAACTATTTTCTTAAAGAGACTTCCTCCACTGCCAGAGATCTTGAATAGCCTCCTGGTCAGTCATCCGGAAGCAATTCTTCACATAATTGATGAATTTGGCTTCCACTTTAGGAAGAGAACCACCCTTTTCTATACTTGCTTGCATTTTTGCTTTAATGTCTTCTACAGAACTAGGGCCTTTCGGTGTTTTCGGAGTTTTTTCCTGTTTTTTGAAGGATTCTTGACCTTTGGATCTTGGTGTTGATGGTTTTGAGTCTTTTCCATTCTGGTTTGATTTTTGTGCATTTTTGGCTGGAGTATCCCGTACAGATTTCTTCACTGGAGCTTTTTCTTCAGTTTCATCATCATCAAAATCATCGTCATCATCATCTTCATCATCATCGTCGTCGTCGTCATCATCATCATCTTCTTCATCAGCAGCAAGTTTTACCTTTTTCTGTGGAACCTTGTTCCCGCTTGTGGGTGCAGACCTCTTTCCTGATATACTTAGAAACTTCACATCCTCCTCCTCTTCATCATCTGACTCTGCATCTTCTTCCACAGCTACTAAATGCTGTCCGCTAATATGCACAGGTCCTGAGCCACACTTCAACCGTAAGACCACTGGTGGTGTTATTTCAAAGCCCCCAAGGGAGACCGTTGGCTGTACGGACATTTTCAAAGTTGCCAATGTTACTTTAATTGGGCTGCCTTCATAATTCATTGCTTCTGCTTCAACAATATGCAGCTCATCCTTTGCACCAGCACCTAAGCTGACCGTTCTTAAAGATAACTGGTGCTCATTTTCATCATTATCAACCTTAAAGTGATAATCTTTGTCGGCCTTTAGTTCACAACCGAAAAGATAGTTTTGGGGCCTCAGGGGGCTCATGTCCATGTCCATCGAATCTTCCATGGGGTGGTGACACGCACTTCGTTGAGAGAAGCGGAAAACGGGGGTAAACCACTGCCGTCGCTACACACGGCAGCGCAGGACGGAATCACACCAGGGCGAAACATTTGCTTTAAAGCAAGAATATGTCCTCCATCTTATCAAACATTTGAAAAACCAGTCTATATTAAAACTTAAATGCTAAAAACACCCGAAATTCCAACACCAGCCTCTTGAGACTCAGACTTCCTTAGGTGGATTTTAGTCACTCTCATAATCACTGTGGCTTTTTCTTAGCTGATAAATTATTAGTAAAATTCATTTTATAACTGTCAAATTTAATGTATTGGGTAAAAATGGGTCTAATTCATTCCATCTATAGTTTCAACTTCTATTATAGAAAAATTGCTACATATACATGACTATGTCCTTGTTTTTATATTTCAAATAATTTATTTTGAATTGTACTTGATTATACTAATATTAATTCAAAATTATTTCACATAGCACAATAGGTACTCAAAAATATAAATTGTATAAACAATCCTACTGGAAATTATTTGAATTCTCATTGCTTTTTCATCTTTTTTTTTACTTAGTTCTATACTTAATTGATAAAATTAATAATATATGCTTAACTATGAAGTCAATAGGACTAAAGTGATCTTGAAAGTTGGAATATATAAACTATGAAAATCCTAACTTTTATTCACATGTGATTCCAGCAACCAACTTAAAATCTGGAAAATTCCATCAACTGAACTTGATATTCAAATAGAAGCCATAGAAATTGCAATCTAAATATCGATCTCATCAGAAGACGTTCTCGAATGCAGGGCATTGCGATCATTACAGGAGATGCGACCCCAGGAGTTTTCAATCATGAAAAGGAACTTGCATGCAATCGAAAGGCCTGTGGGTGGCACAGATGGTTTGCACTCAGTTGGCAAAGAAAGCGCAACAGGAGACTCTCTCCCCTGTACAGATTGACAGCATCAAGAGCCTGAGAGAGCGGTCTGCTCTGTCTTACAGGACTGCTGTGATCAGAACTGGGTGGATAACCATGTGGCTGGGTAATCAAGAGGCTGACAGTTCAGACTCTCCCAGTACAACTTAGCAGGAAACAGTTCCAGCTATCTGCTTTTGTAAAGATTACATCCAAGAAACTCGAATCAGTCCTACTCTACAACACACAGGATCTCCTAAGTCAAAAATACCAAACAAACTGAAACCAATATCGACACTCAAACAGTTAGTATTTAGTAAGGCACCCTGGTGGCATAGGGGGTTATTTGTGGGGCTGCTAACTGCAAGGCTAGTAATTCCAACCCACCAACGGCGTTGTGGGTAAAAGAGGAGTCTTTGTGCTCTTGTAAAGATGTACAGCCTTGGCAATCCAAAAGGGGTAGTTTTTCTTGTTGTTTTGTTTGCTTTTGTTGCTTTGATTTGCTCTGTCTTGTTTTTGCGCATACTATGTTCTCCGCAGGTCTGTCTAAATAAGATAAGCTGAATGAACAATCTCGGGGAGAAAACAATGGGACCAATAGTTCTGGGGGAACATGGGAGATGGAAGGTGGAGGGAAAGGAAGTGGTGTTAACAAGGGGACAACAAGTGATCCAAATCGGTGGTGAGGAGGGTGTAGGAGGTCTGGTAGGGTGTGGTCAAGGGTAATGTAACCGAGAGGAATTGCTGTAACCCAAATGAAGACTGAGCATGATAGTGGGATAAGAGGAAAGTAAAAGGAAATAGAGGAAAGAGCTAGGAGGCAAAGGGCATATCTATAGGCATATCAAAGGGCATATCTATATCTAAATAAAGACATGTACATATGTAAATATATTTATATATGTTGATGGGGAAATATATTTATGTGCACATATTTATAGGTTTAGTATTAGGTAGCAGATGGACATTGGGCCTCCATTCAAGTACTCCCTCAATGCAAGAATACTTTGTTCTATTAAACTGGCATTCCATGATGCTCACCTTCCCAACACGATCACTAAAGACCAAGTGGGTAGATAAGCAAATGTGGTGAAGAAAGCTGATGGAGCCCGGCTATCAAAAGATATAGCATCTAGGGTCTTAAAGATTTGAAGGTAAACAAGTGGCCATCTAGCTGAGAAGAAACAAAGCCCACATGGAAGAAGCACAGCAGCCTGTGTGATTATGAGGTGTCACAGGGATGAGGTATCAGGCATCAAAGAACAAAAAAATCAGATCATTGTCAATGAGTGGGAGTGCGGGGTGGGGACCCCAAGCCCATCTGTAGGCAACTGGACTTCCCTTTACGGAAGAGTCACAGGGAGAAGATGAGCCAGTTGCTACACGGGTGCAGTATAGCAATGATGAAACATACAACTTTCCTCTAGTTCCTAAATGGTTCCTCCTCACCCACTATCATGATCCCAATTCTACCTTACAAATCCGGCTAGGCCAGAGGATGTACACTGGTACAGATAGGAATGGGAAACACGGGGAATCCAGGACAGATGATCCATTCAGGACCAGTGGTGAGAGTGTTGATATTGGGAGGGTGGAAGGAGGATGGGGTAGAGAAGAGGAACCAAGGATCTACATGTAATCTCCTCCCTGGGGGATGGACAACAGAAAAGTGGGTGAAGGGAGACGTCAGACAGTGTAAGATATGACAAAATAATTTATAAATTATCAAGGAGGGGTGAGTGGGGAGGGAGGAGGAAATATGAGGACTGATCCAGGGGCTTAAGTGGAGAGCAAATGTTTTGAGAATGATGAGGGTAACGAAGGTACAAATGTGCTTTATTCAATTGATGTTTGTATGGATTGTGATAAGAGTTGTATGATCCCCTAATAAAATGATTAAATTTAAAAGTTACATCTTTGAAACAGAAGGGCAGCTCTACACTGGCCTATAGGTTCACTATGAGTCAGAATTGACTGGATGCCGGTGAGTTTCATTTTGGATTTATTGGAAGTACTATTGTTTAACATATGAATCTTTCTAGTCTCTGACATTCCTCGCCAAGAGAAAATCATGAACAAATATTAGAAATATGATACCATTGCTTTTTAGTTACATTTTTACAGATTTCAGAATATTATGAAAGCGATTTTTCAAAGCACTTAGGGGTCTGCATTTTTGAGGGAGTCAGGCTATCGTAGGTCTTCTGTAGTTGACAGTATAACATTGTTTACTGTATGCATTCTACATCAACTGAAATTTCACCTACATGTAATTGATACTTCCGATTGGAAGCTACTGCTTGATACTGACACTTTGTAGATGTCACATGACTGTTCCTTTATCTGTGAATTTATTGAAGAGGATCCTATTTCCCAAGTATTAATAGTATAATTGAGCTCAAACCAACTGCTTTTGAGATAAATATGCCAAGGGATACTTTAATAGAATCATTAGTAGTGAGTACACTAACTGTATCTATATTAGGAACGATAACAAGCTCATGGTGTGGGAGTTTATATCCATGGACGATTAGCAATGAGAGGGCCCAAAGGTTGTCTCCATTCGGGACCAAGGTTTGGTCCTGAATCATCATCAGCAGTAGCAGCATCACCAGCGGACTTTTTGGAAATGCGACTCATTGCGCTGTACCCCGACCTAGTGAATGCGAAATCCCGAGCGTCAGAGTCACTAATGTGTGCTTCAACATAGCCTGCAGGCACGTCCGCTGTCTGCTCAAGGTTGAAACCTCCTGCCTGGAACCACTTGGCCCTACATAAACAGGTGGGCCCCGAGGGAGTCCGATAACGTTTATTATAAGAAGTTATTAAGTGTGAGACATTTATTGTAACCAGGTCAGCCAAACACTGGGTGGGTGTCGGGCATTGATATTTCCCATTACTGGAGTCCCTGAGATTAATTTTTTTGCGATGAGTATTACTCTGTAATGGGATTTTCTGCATCTAAGAGAGCACAATTTGCTAATGGCAATAAGAACACAAACAAAGAAAATATTCATCTCTCTGTGAACCTGAATTTGCATTCAAAGAAGGATTCACAACTCTGATTACAAGTAATTACAAGTCAGGCTAATTACAACTCTGATTCTTTAAAGCACAAGGCTTTCTCTGTCTCCTTTCAATTAGTGTTATCTTTTTGTCCTTGGAAGTAACCGTGCAGTATTTCTCAGACCCATCAGACTGACAGGGGTTGGTTCTCAAATAGGGAAAACATGGAGGATTTTATAATTGTGGAAATCTTTGAATTCAGCATCCGAGGAACAGAAACCATTACCAAAGGTGGGGTGGGGGTGGGGGTGGCTGGGCAAAGAGGAAGGGTAGAGTTCACTATCCCAAAGGCCTAACTTCAGAAGAGAAAGCTACACGAAAGATAGGGACGGAGCAGAAGAGGAAATTGGCAGGTCGTGAAGTGCAAAAATTTAAGTGGAGGGAAATCTATGTAATTTCCCATGTGTTCTAATATATGCAAGTTAAACTGCTGAATTATGACCACGGACTTTTAAAAAGAAGAGGTGGGATGAAGGGTGGGGGAGGGCGAAGGAGAGGCAGCATGGACACCAAATGTAAATTAGGTCGTTTCAATGCCTTCCTTTATAACACGCCTACTTTGTTCTCACAGTGCTGTGAAGGAGACAGGGCGAAGCAGTAGCGCCCCATCGTGCTGTTAGCTGCTGTGGGGTCCACTCTGCACGCCTGATGACCCGTTCTCAAGGAAACACAGCACAGCCTGGCCCGGTGCCATCCACCTTTGTCAGTCCAACCCCCCAAACGGACTCACTGCTGTCATGTTGGTTCCGAGTCATGGCTGCCTTATAGGGCAGGGTGGAAATGCCCCTGTGGCTTTCCAAGGTGGCAACTAATTATGGGAATAGAAAATTCTTCTTCTTCCCTTGGAACGTCTGGTGGATTTGAACTGCTCAGCTTGCAGTCAGCATCCCAACCAGGTGGGGCAGTGTTTATGCAATGTGCTGCTAACCTCAAGGTCAGTAGTTGGAAACACCAGCCTCTCTTTGGAAGAAAGACAAAGTTTTCTACTCCCACGAAGAGTTAACATCTTAGAAACTCACCGGGGCAGCTCTGCTCTGTGCTAGAGGGTTGGTATGAGTAAGAATTGATTCAATGACAGTGAGGTTTAGGAGCCCTGGTGGTGCGGTTGGCGAAACATTAGACTGTTAAGTACCAGGTAAGCAGTTCCAACCTACTAGCTGCTCTTTGGGAGAAAGATGAGGGTATCTGCTCCTGTTGAGATGTTCAGTCTGGAAAATTCTATACAGGGTCGTGATGAGTAAGAACAGACTCATTAGCAGTGGGTTTTGTGACCCATAAGATTTTAATGGGCTGACTTTAGAAGTCTATCTCTAGACCTTTCTTCCTAGTCCATTGTAGTCTAGAGGCTCTGCTAAACCTGTCTAGCACCATAGCCACACCGGCAGATGAGGGCTGGCTGTGCATAGCTGAGTCACTGGCTGGGAATCAGACCTAGGTCTCTGGCATTGAAGGTGAGAGTTTTCCTACCGAACTCCCACTGTTCCCACATTGCCTCTTTGGCAAGGAGGACGCTGAGGTCCAGAGAGGATCAGGGATTTTATCAGTTGCCCAGCAAATGTCAGAGTCAGAGTCACCTTGCCTCTTTTTGTCAATTTGAGACGGTTTTCTCTCTCTCTCTCTCCCTCCCTCCCTCTCCCTCTCCCTCTCCCTCTCCCTCTCCCTCTTTCTCTTCTCTCTCTCTTCCTCTCTGTCTCTGTCTTTCTCTCTGTTAAAGTAAGAGTAGTATATTCCCATTACTATTTTGCCCAGGACTGTTGAGCAGAGTGTGGAAGTTGCTTGCTGCATATGTGTATGCTACTGTGGAAGTGGCCTGGGGCCCATGTCGGACTCCTGCCTTCCATAGGGAGAAGGAGAATCCAGCACCGCACCAGCTCAGTCTTTTGTCGCAGCAGAAGTCAAACGTGCTTCTACCCTCCATCCATCTTCGCCCTGTTCTCACACAACCATCCCTCCTGTGGCACTCTGCTTCTCTCCCGGGTTACACTCTTCATTGCAACCAGCACACAGAACGTACTGAAAATACTCAAAGTTATGTTAAGGATACAGTTTTGCTGTCCACAGACTTACTACCAAGCATCTCTCTGTCTGGTCTTGGCCTCAACCATGTATTCCCTTGACCTCTGCCTTGTTCTGAACACTTCCCCTGTTTCCAAACCTTGTGAACTGGCTGGAACTTACCCATCCATCAAGGACTGGGCCATGACTTCCTGAGTGACAGGAAGTGATGCCTGAGCACCAAGTCGATGTATGCTCTTTTGCTTTCCCTCTCCTGATGTTCAGTAATGCTTATCACGATCCCTGGGTGGTACAAGCAGCCAAGCGTGACTACTAGCTAAATGTTGGCAGTTCCAAGCCCCTCAGGGGCCTGGTGATCTATCTGCTCCCCAAACATCATGGGTATGAAAATCCTACGGAGCTGTTCTCATGCTGCACTCATGGGATTGCCGTGAAGGCAACAGTATTCGCAGCCACGCTTCTCACAGTAGAAATTCCCCATGCATCTGCGGGATTTGTTGTTGAATGTATGCCTTGCTCACAAGTCTGAGCAGGACCCCGTCGGCACCTACAGCTGAACCCCAGCCTCAGTGCCTGACATAACACGGTGCTGGACACACTATCATAGCTACACAGTACATTTTCGTTGAGTGACTTAAAAAGTGCAATCAAAACATGTTTCTCTGGGCTGCTAAGTCTTATTTCTCGAGGACCGATCTAACGACTGGTGTTTCCGTTCTCTCGTCCTATGCGCGCGGCCAGAAAAGTAAACCGGCTGCTCTGTGACTGCGTGTGCCACAATGGCACTGTGCTCCAAATGACTTTCGATGGCTAATTTCTCAGCAGATCAGCAGGGACTTTGATTTTTTTAAGATGCCTCCGGGTGGACTCAAACCTCCCACTTCTCTGTTAGCAGCTGAAATCGTTTACATTTGCAGCACCCTGTGTGTTCGTCTGGGTAGACTAGAAAAACAAATTCATAGACACCTATGAGTATAAGAAAGAGCTTATGAGTAGGCGATAGAGCTTTATATGAAAGAGCAATTGGATATTGAGGAAGCATCCCAGCCCAGTCCAGATCAAGTCCTTAAGTCTGATATGAGCCCATATGTCTGATACCAGTCTAGAAAGTCCTCTTCAGATTAATGCAACAAATGTAATGATGGCGAATGCAGGAAGATCACAGACCAGTGGGTAGAAAATCTTGTGGATCCAATGGCAGTGGAGCATCTCGGCTCTGGCCTGGGTCTCCTCATGGCTCCTCCAACTCCAGGACTCTGGCTCCATCAGTGTATCTCCATGTGGCTCGAGTGTCCCTCCAGGGAGGAAGACCAGAGTTCCCAGAATCCTTAGGAGAAAGTGATGCCCACACAGAGGCCTCATTGGCCATGACCTGATTGACAGGCTACACTACACTCCCTCGCAGGTTGACAGGAGATTATGTTACTGCCACACCCAGGGATTCTTCTCAGGTTTCCGCATATTGATTTGTGGTCTATTTAAAAATAACATCTGAAACTTTCTCCTATAACCCAATAGTTTGTGTACTTCCGTTCTCCTCTGCCTCTTTGTGATATTTCCCTGTCTTATACCAAACTTGGTCTCCCCTTATCACCCTGGATCTTTATTCTTTATGAACGGTAGCAGATTTGGAAGGCTTAGGCTTGCTTACCTGTCGTCATTTAAAAATGGGAGCAGCAAATAAGCTTTCAAAGATTGAAGGAGCAACTACTTTCTGGGCTCCAAGCAGGACAAGGTATTCTATGCAAACTCTTCAGAATATGATCTCTGGCAAGCGCATAAAAGAGTTTTTCTCATGTGGGTTAAGAGGCTGGAACAGACACCCAGACTAATAGGTGTTCTGTGAGCTTTTTCTGGGAGCAGCTAACATCAAAACTGCCTTTGCAAAACTCCAGGGGCTCCATTTGCATCGAATACAATTGGAGGATCTCTCCATAGAGTGGGTAATGCTGGGTGTGTGTGTGTGTGTGTTACTATATTTACTACTTGTTGCATCATTGCTTATTGATGAACAATCAATTCAAATGTTGTTCTGTGGCTTTTAGGATTAAATTGTTCTAGTCTGGTCTTTTAAATCAATCAAGTCGACAGTGACTTTATCAAATGCCATGCATAAAATATCTCATAGGAAAGTATTTTCCACATCAATAAACCTGAACTCCAACAATTACACTGAAAGGAAGACATTGAAAAGAAAAAGGGGGAGAAAACATAGCCCAATAACAACTTCTAAGTTTTAATCCAGTCAGTTTGTGAGTTCATAAGAATTTTGTCTCATACTTAGGTTTTAATAGCTCATGGTCAATATATCTGTGGGGATTCTGCCCCACTTGATAAGGCGCAGCATTTCAAGTTCATATGGGGAGTCCACAGAGCATGTGGCACTACAATGGATAGGGATTGCGGTGAGAGAAGAGAACGTGTGCTCTGCTATCTTTCTGTTGTGAATGTTTGCCTTTGTGTATGTAATACAACATCTAAAGCAATCGGACATCTAAACAAATGTTATTTTATGTGCTGAATGTATCAAGGGTTAGCTGGGCTCTCTGATGGAGAAGGCTTCACTCGATGAATAAGGTAGTTTGTGATTCATCCAAAATTCCATTATTAGAGAGACAGGCCATTGGCTGAGAAGACCAGGAACAGGGGGATACTAGCCATATAACAATGGTTTCTCCCCAAATAGAAAGGACAGGGAGACACTTGGCTAACTAGTCAAAGGCCATGTTATTCCTCTTTTAATTAACATATATTGTTGATGTATTCCAGTTGGTTCCCACCACTTGTGACTCCTTGCGAAGTGGTCCCTGCGTCTGTATCATTCTCACGATGATTGCTAAGATCCAGTCCATTACGATAGGCTTTGTGGCAATGCGTCTTGTTGAAGATCTTCCTCTTTTTCACCAACTCTCTTCTTTTCCAAGCATGACATCTTTCTTCAGGGACTAATCCCTCCTAATAACATGTGCAAAGTATGTGCAATGAAGTCTCCAGCCTGGCTTCTAAGAAGGATTCTGGGCATACTTCTTTCCAGATATATTTGTTCATTGTATTTGGAAGTCCAGGTTATGTTCAGTAGTCTTCATCAACACCATCATTTAAAAGCATCCTTTATTATTCAGTTTTATTTACTCATCATCGACTTGTCGGATGTATATGAGGCCACTGAAAAGACATTGACTTGAGTCAGTGCACTTTCTTCCTCAAAGTGACATCTTTGCTTTTTTAATACTTAAAAGGTCTGTGCACCTGCTTTGTTTCATGTAAGATGTCGTTTGATTGCTCATTGCTGGATCCAAGGAAAAGGAAATCCTTCAAAGCTTCAAACTTTTCAGTTTACCATGATGCTGCTTACTGGTTCAGTTGTGAGGATTTTTGTTTTCTTTACATTGCAATCTATACTGACAGCTGTATTTTTTTAATCATAGTCAGTAGCACTTCAAGTCTTCATCACATTCAGCAAGAAAGGATAAATCATGTGCATATTCTAAGTTGTGAATGAAACTTCTCCAATTCTGATGCTTTATTCTTCTTTATATAGTCCAGCTTCTCTCACCATACAGCTTGAGTAAGTATGGTTGTGTTAAACTGGGTTGACCAGAGAAACAAATCCAGAGACACGTATGTACATGTAAGAGAGACTTTTATTTCAAGAAGTAATTGTCATCAGTAAAACACCCCAGCCCAGTGCAGATCTAATCCTTAAGTTCAATATTAGGCTATAAATCCAATATTAGCTCATGAATTTCTCTTCAGACTCCTGCAGCACATGCAATGTGACTGAATACAGGAAGATCACAGGCTGGTGAGTGGAAAGTCCTGTGGGTCCAATGGCTCCAGGGCTCTGGCTGCCATCAGCGTGACTTTATGTGTCTTGTCCACACGAAGGTGAATCAGAGAGACACTGTGTGCTCCATCTCAGGGAAGAAGGAAAGGAGTTCACAGAATCCTCATGATTAGGCCACACCCCAAAGGAGCGAATCACCAGGCTGTCACCTGATTGACAGTTAGACTCCACTCCTTCATTCTTATTTATTAAGTTGACATGAAATTGTGTAACTACCACAATATTCGTGAAAGAAGGCAACCCAGATACACATTTTTCCTGATTTCAAACCATGCAATATTTTCTTATTCTGTTTCAATAATCACCTCTTTAGCTACCTACAGGTTCTACACGAGCACAGTTAGTGTTCTGCAGTCCCCATGCTTCACATATTATCTATGATTTATTATAAACCACACAAATGTTCTTGCATAGTCACCAAACACTTTCTATTATACAACTGTGTTAGTCTGGGTAGACTAGAGAAACAAATTCAATAATAGACATATGTGTATAAGAAAGAGTTTTATGAGGAGGAGGTGGGGGAAAGGAAGTGGTATTAACCAATCCAGGGACAAGGGAACAACAAGTGATCCAAAATCAGTGGCAAGGGGGGTGTAGGAGGCCTGGTAGGGCTTGATCAAGGACAACTGAGAGGAATTGAAGAGGAAAGTAAAAGGAAATAGAGGAAAGAGCTAGGAGGCAAAGGGCATTGATATGTAAATATATTTATATATGACAATGGGGAAACAGATCTATGTGCATATATTTATAGGTTTAGTATTAAGGTTGCAGATGGACACTGGGCCTCCACTCAAGTACTCCCTCAATGCAAGAACACTTTGGTCTATTAAACTGGCATTTCATGATTCTTACCTTCCCGACACAATTGCTGAAGACAAATAAGTACATAAACAAATGTGGCGAAGAAAGCTGATGGTGTCCGGCTATCAAAAGATATAATGTCTGGGGTCTTAAAGGCTTGAAGGTAGACTAGCGGCCATATGGCTCAGAAACAACAAAGCCCACATGGAAGAAGCATACTAGCCTGTGGGATCATGAGATGTTGAAGGGATCAGGTATCAGGCATCGAAGGACAAAAAGTCATATCATTGAGAATGAGGGGCAGTGTGGAGAGGGAACCCGAATCCCATCTGTAGACAACTGGAACTGGACATCCCTTTATAGAAGGGTCGCAGGGAGGAGATGAGCCAGTCAGGGTGCAGTGTAGCAATGATGAAACATACAACTTTCCTCTAGTTCCTAAATGCTTCCTTACAAATAGGCTAGACCAGAGGATGTACTCTGGTACAGATAGGAACTGGAAACACAGGGAATCCAGGAAAGATGAACCCCTCAGGACCAGTGGTGAGAGTGGCAATACCAGGAGGGTGGAGGGAAGGTGGGGTATAAAGGGGGAAACCAATGATAAGGATCTACATATAGCCTCCTCCCTGAGGGACAGACAACTGAAAAGTGGGTGAAGGGAGACATCAAACAGTGTATGACATGCCAAAATAATAATTCATAAATTATCAAGGGTTCAAGAGGGAGGGGGAAGTAGGGAGGGAGGGGAAAATGAGGAGCTGATACCAAGGGCTCAAGTAGAAAGAAAAATGTTTTCAGAATGATGATGGCAACAAATGTACAAATGTGCTTGACACAATGAATGGAAGTATGGATTGTGATAAGAGTTATATGAGCCTCCAATAAAATGATTTAAGAAAGAAAGAACTATATATACAAGAGTAGTTGAATATTGAGAAAACATCCCAGCCCAGTACAGATCAAGTCCATAAGTCCCATATTACCCCATATGTCTGATACCAATTGAGATAGTTAAAGTTTTTTGTGCCAACCTGACCAATAAACAGATGTGGGGTTAATTGAAGGGCGGAGAGATACATGGTTCAGTGAGTCTAGCCTTTCTTGTTCTCAGGTCCCTTTTTTGTGATGGTTGGACCAGGGTGCAGCTGCCTTAGCCAGTTTCCTGCTTCAGCTGGCAAGGCTCACTTCCTAAAAGACATCCCAGAGGAGAAGCCCAATGGACCTACCCCGATGCAACCTGGGTGCTGGAGCAGCCATGTGGAGATGCTCGCCAGCACTGAGATGCTTACACATTCACTAATTCAGCTTTCCTCCTGCAGTCGCATCATGGATTGTGTTTTGTGAGATGGAGGAGCACTTTGTGGATTGGTGTCGGGCATATGAGCTAATGTTGGACTTGTGGGCTTGGGAAGCACTGGGTTGGGATGTTTTCTTGATGTGCACTTAACCTTTTTATAAAACTCTTTCTTATACATATGAGTTTCTGTGGACTTGTCTCTCTAATGTACCCAGAATAACACAGCAATCTATAAAGTCCTCTTCAGACTCAGGAAACAAATGCAATGTTACAGAATGCAGGAAGATCACAGGCCAGTGGGTGGGAAGCCCAGTGTCTTCTCCAGCTCAGGGCACTAGTGTAGTTCCATTTGTTTTGTCAGCTGCAATATTTCACAGGGAGTGAGCAGTGAGAGAGAGTGTCTCCCGCCCCAGGGAGGAAAAATACAGGAATTCCCAGAGTCCTCAGGAGAAGGCCATGCCCACACAGAGTCCTCATTGGCTACACAATGATTGGCAGGCTAGACTCCACCCTTTCATTCATAATCCTCTCAAATTGACCATGGATTCTGTAACTACTACAGCAACTTTCTGGTATATATCTGCCTGACATCAGCAAGGAAAACCCTCCTTCAACATTATCTTCTGAATCTAGCTTGAATTTGTGGCAGTTCCCAGTTGAGGGACTGCTGTAACTATTTTTGTTCTATCTTCAATGTAATTTTCCTTGTGTGCGGTGTTAATATGGTTGTTTAGTAGCTCTTTCCATTCTGCTTGATCCACTTTCTTCAGGATGGGTCTAAAGATGCATCTTTTCCAGCTGGTTGAGTAGGTAGCTGTATTTCAAATTTTCTTTGTGTAGACTAACAAGCACCTCCGGCATTGCATCTGTTCATTGAAACTTTACTATTTGTGGTCCATCAATTCCTAAGGGCTTTTTCTTTTTTCCACCAGTGCCTTCAATAGGCATGAACTTCTTCCATTTGTATCATTGGTTTTGGGCCATGTACTATCTTCTGATATGGTTGAACATCAGCCCGTTTGTTTAGCTGCTGTTTTTAGGTGCCATTGAGTCTGTTCCAACTTGTAGCTGTCCTGTGTACAGCAGAATGAAACAGTGCTCAGCCTGCATCGGCCTCACAATTGTTCCTATAGTGTCAATCCATCTTGTCGAGGGCCTTCCCTTTTGGGGTACCTTTCCAATTTACCAAGTATGGTGTCCTTCTCCAGAGACTGCTTTCTCCTGATAACATGTTCAGAGCATGTCAGATAAAGTGTTATCCTCCTTGCATCTAAAAAAGCATGCTGGCTATACTTCTTCTAAGACATACCTGTTTGTCTTTCGACATTCCATGGCACTTTCAGTATCCTTCACCAACACCATAATTTACCGTATATACTTGAGTATAAGCTGAGTTTTTCAGCACATTCTTTTTTTTAAAACATTTTATTAGGGGCTCATACAACTCTTATCATAATCCATACATATACATACATCAATTGTATAAAGCACATCCGCACATTCCCTGCCCCAAATATTCTCAAAACATTTGCTCTCCACTTAAGCCCTTGCATCAGGTCCTCGTTTTTTTCCCCTCCTCCCCACTCCCCTCTCCCTCATGTGCCCTTGGTAATTTATAGATTGTTGTTTTGTCATATCTTGCCCTATCCGGAGTCTCCCTCCCCGCCCCCCCTTCTCTGCCATCCAGCTACCAGGGAGGAGGTCACATGTGGATCCTTGTACATTTTTAATGCAGTTTTTTGTGGTAAAATTAGGTGCCTTGGTTGATATTCGGGTGGGCTAATACACGAGTATATATGGTAAATGCGTTAACTTTCCTCTAGACGTCCTTCCTTATTCAATGTCCAACTTCCACATGCATATGATGCAATTGAAAACACCATGGCTTCAATCAGGTGCACATAAAGTAGCACCCTTACTTTTGAACACTCTCAAGAGGTCTTCTGCAGCAGATTTAGCTAATGCAGTGGGTCGTTTGAGCGCTTGACTGTGGCTTGCATGAGAACTGGCCTTCCTGTGTGTTGCATAGCCTTCTGCAAACCGACCTCTCTCCTGGTTTCCTTGTTCTGTTTACGCAGTTGCCTTTGATTTACATTTTATTTGTAGTTCACGGAGCTGTGC
Source organism: Tenrec ecaudatus (assembly GCF_050624435.1). Taxonomy (NCBI): domain Eukaryota; kingdom Metazoa; phylum Chordata; class Mammalia; order Afrosoricida; family Tenrecidae; genus Tenrec; species Tenrec ecaudatus. The sequence goes on along the minus strand of NC_134533.1, from coordinate 153,382,604 downwards.
ATTCCTTCCATCTTCTTCTGATGCTTCATTTCTCACTCAATAGCTCGCCCACAGAATCCTTTAGTGTTGCAACTTGAGAGTTAGCTTCTCCCAGTTTTTTCATTTGAGAAATATCAACCATGTTTTCCTATTTTGGATTTCTAACCCTACTGCTTTGTACATTTTGTGTTCTGGAGCCACTCTCTGGAATTTTATGTTCAGGTCTTTACTTCACCCTTTCTTCCATTTGCTTTAGTTTTCTATATTCCAGAGCAAGATTTTTTTATGTATGATGTTTTTGATGTCATTCACAACTAGTCTGTTCTTCTGGCATCAGTGTTCAGTGTGTTAAATATGCCCTTTACATGGTCTCTAAATTTAGGTGGAATGTACTCAAGGTTGTATTTTGGGTCTCATGGACTTATTTTAATTCTCTTCTGCTCCAACCTGTGGTTTTGTATTAGCATTTGAGGTTTATTCCACAGCTGTCCTCTGTTTTTTTCTGACTGAGAATAATGAGTTTCTGCATCATGTCTTTTCATAGATGTTGTCCACTTGATTCCTCTGTATTCCATCTCATGAAGTCCACGTGTATAGCCACTATTTATGTTGTTGAAAAAAGGTATTTGCAATGAAAAGTCATTGGTTTTACACAATCAGTGCTCACAGAAGCAATAGTCAAGAAATCAAATGATATATTGCATTGGGTGAATCTGCTGCATACCCTTCTTGAAAATGTTGAAGAACAAGGCTGTCACTCTGAGGACTAAGGTTCTAAGGATCTGACTCATGTTACTTTCAAATCATCTCATATGCATGTGAACGCTGGACAATGACGAAGAAAGACCACAACAGGATTGATGCATTTGAATCATGGTGTTGGCAAAAAATATTGAAATTGGTCAAATACTGTGGACTGCCTGCAGAATGACAAAATGTACATTAGAAGAAGGGTAGCCAGAATGCCCCTTGAGAAGTGAAGACGGTGAGACTTGGTCTGACATGCGTGGGCATGTTGCTAAGAGAGAACAGAACAGTCACTGGAAAGAGACGCCGTGCTTGGGAACATGAGGGTACGCCCCAAAGATGACGACCTCCAAGAAGATGGACTGACTCTGTGGCTGACACATGGGCTGAAGCACAAATGTGAGGATGGCACGGAGCAAGGCAATGTTTTTTCTTGTCGTATAGAGCAATCTGTAGCAACTGAATTGGCAGCATTTAGAGCTACATGATGATCATTAGAGCAAGGTCCTGAGAATGGCAAAAATACCTATAAAGAGACCTCGTTATTTGTTGCTTTTGAATCAGGTTTGGAGCTGCCCAGGTCATTTGGCTCAATGTCCTTAGAGTTTGACATGTTCTTAGTTTGGGGGTGTGGATGTGGCATATTTTTTATCTGCTGTGTTGCTTCTTACAGTCTAAACCACTCTTGTCGGGTATAGGACATAATTTAGTTTTCATGAGCTCAGGGAGGTAATGTGAATTACTTAGGGAAAACACGATTTTTATTTAAAATTAGACAGGTTTAGTTAAAAACCCTCTTTCTGTCATTTACTAGTAAGGTAGTAAACATCTTGGAACATGGATTTCCTCATCTTAAAATGTGACAAATGGCCTAAAGCAATATAAAGATCGTATCTTTAAAAAATAGTAATAAAGGAGCAGAATTGCAATATTGTATATTGTTGAGACAACCAAAGTATAGAACTCTTATGTTTCATAGATTGGGGTCAATTGCTCTAGACATGACCCAGCTTTGTGAATTTTTTAAGGGCAAACAGGGACTCAATCCCTGGCATCTTTACTCTTGCCCAGAGTCCACTTTAGAGCATGCCACCATCTGCAGCTTGTTGGGGGTGGGGAGGTCGTGTGGCTTTAATATCTATTAGCCACTGCATCGTACTGTTACTGTCAGTTCTGAGGACCTGGTCTCAGAGGAGCCTCAGCAGCATCTGAAACTCTGGCTGGATGGGTGCCATGGCAACAGCTATACTCCCAGGACCAGAGACGTGCTTGCTTTTTAGGAGTCAGGGGTTGACTTACCAATAAGCTTTCTCTGTGTTGAATCCTGACACAGAGTTCTTTAGTCTCGATTTTAGCTAGCAGTTATCAGACAACTAACTGGCCCTCCTCTTCCTGGTGGAATTCTGTGCTTTTAGCTGTGGGGCAGAACTTGCTGGGGCAGAAAACCCATAGGTAAGATATCCAGGTGGAATGCCCTCCATCTGGTGACGGTCCACATCGACAGGGAAGCGGATTTGATAATCTTCCCCCACGTCTTTCTTAACCAAGTAGATTCTTTTGTTTTGTAGACCATTGGTTCAATTCCTTTCTAACAAGTCAAATCAGTTCTGCCAGGAAATGAAGGACATCTCAGTTTCAGGGGGATTTTTAACTGCTCAAAGGTACTTAAAAACTACACAATGCATGTACAAGTTCTTTAAGGGAAATTAATCTCTGGCTGACCCAGTCAATTGTTCTACTTCACTATGTTCAGTTTCTGATTCTCACGCAACTTGTTTGTTACTCCTTCTGTGGGCTAAGCTGTCAGGACAGGGAAAGTGGGAAAGCAGATCCAAGTCAAGGTCAGGGCCTGTACCTGTGTAGAACCTTGAGCGACCACAGCTATTTGAGTTAATATTTACCAAAAATGGGATCTGGAAGATGTGGAAATTTTTGAAAGAGTCAATTATGATGTTTTTAGAAATTTATAAATCTAGCCTCCATACCCTGTTTGATTATTGATTCCCAGTGCCTAGAATTCCGAGTGAGAGAATCAGTGAACCTGGCTTGAATAGTCCTGGGATTTGTCCTTTATTTTGGCTAGTCTAGAACAGGAGGTAGAAAGCTTTGGAGATGGTACAGTCAATCCTGTCCCTCACAACAATTAAAAAAATAATTGAATGCCATGAATACATATTAAAAAATTTAAAGCAATATTATCAATGAAACTACGGTAAGCTTATTGTCATTTTCAATTTTACTTTGGAGTCACGTGTACGTAACAAAAGAGCTGAATACGGCTCTTGAGCCACAGTTTGCCAACCCCTGGTATAGAATATTGATGGGACAGGGCCTCCAGGGGTCTATTTGCATGCAGGGAGGAGAACACTTCTGGGAACGAACTTCTATGAAGAGGAAATTATTTGAAACCAGTTAGGTACAAAATGATGACCCCTGCCATCAGAAGGGAAGATAATTGAAAAGAGAATTGTGCCATACCATATTTATCCTGTGGTCTGCCTTATACGGATATCTGAGGCACTGGAAGAGAGGGGACTTGTAGTTGGGGTGATTCCACTGGGGCCAAGCAAGGCGACCTGAAAGAGAGTGAGTGATGGGAGGTGACAGGAAGGGGACATGGCCATGTTGGCATGCGAAAGAGTGTGTGCTTCATCATGAAGGCTAAGGTGAGGATTTTCAGTTAGGAAATGACACAATTAATTTGTTTTTCAGGGAACTAATTCTAACAATGGTGCATAGAAGGACTTAGTCTAGTGATTTGGAGACTTATTTCCCATAGCCATTTAGTTGATTCCAATTCACAGCAACCATATAGAACAGAATAGAATTGCCCCATAGGATTTCCATGGCTGTAATCTTTACAGCTTACATTACATTACATTACTGCCACACCTTTGTCCTATGGAGTGACTAGGGTGTTTGAACCACGAACCTTGCCATGAGCATTGGAGCGCTTAATCATTTCCAGTCAGGGTTCCTTCAAAGACTCATTTAGGAGGTGTTTATAAGCAAGCATAGAAAAACTATGACACTCGGTATTAATTCACTGTAATGTTGCAAATGTGTCCCCAGAGAAAGTCAAACCATAAGGATGCAATGCAATTTCCAAAGGTGTAAAGAATTTTTGAGATATTCAAGGAAGATAGGAGCTTTGTTGTAGCTGCACGGTTGGGGGATTCAGATCCTGTGGCTACTGCCTCCTAACAAGATTACCCTCAGCAATAATCCTCAACTGGACATCTCAGTCGACATCTCTCCCATTTATTAAACAGGGATAATGCTATCAAAGTCAACCTGGTGTAGCTGAATAAAACATGAAGTGTGCAAAGAAGTAGATTAAGACATACGACGTCCTTTTCTGGCTCTTCTCACAGAACCTGGATGAAACTTGCCACTCTGTGGCTACCCAGCTCCAAGTAATATTCATTATTCTTATACCAAGTTCTCCTCCCCTTCTCTTCCCATGTAAATATTACTATGAAGACACGATGCTCATGGGCAATTCAGCAAAGAGATTGATGCAATAAGTGCCTGTAGCATCCCCTTGTGATTTTTATGCCTACATGAATATAAATTTGATAAACGAAGAGATATGACTTCCCATAATATGCTTTTATGGGGAGTCCTTTTCTAAGGCCTTATCACCATAAATTTACAGATTAGAAATAAGAGAAATAATCCAAAATAAAAACCAAGGTTTATTTTATGCAAAAGGATGCATCTAAAACTTTTGGAGATAATATTGATTGAGTTTTTGATACTTTTAAATGGGTTCAACAATGTAATACACGTTATACCGGCTATGTCATTTTATATTCATGAATTGGTGGGGAGCGGGGAGATCCTGCTGGTGATGGAGTAAGGAACACTTTCAGTTCTGAGGAGTGAAAAGCACAAGCTGGCATAAAAAAATGCCATCCTCCAAGCTGCCTCTGATGCAGGTATAAACAACAAGACAAAACCCCACCCAGCAGCCTTTGACTCTGTGTCATGGCCTCTATGCCAAAGTAGAATGGAGGTCCACAGGAGATTTGGAGGTGAAGAGGGATAGCTCCTCATATTTTAAAAATCATTTTATTGGAAGCTCATTCAGTTCTTATCATAATAATCCATCCATCCACCCATCCATCCATTGTGTCAAGCACAGTTGTACATATGTTGCCATCATCATTCTCAAAACATGTTCTTTCTATTTGACCTCTTGGTATCAGCTTCCCATTTTTACCCTCCCTCCTTCATGAACCCTTGATAATTTACAAATTATTATTCTTTTTTCATGTCTTACACTGACCAATGTCTCCCTTCAGCCACATTTCTGTTGTTCATCACACTGGGAGGGGATTATATGTAGATCATTGTCATCAGTTCCCCTTTTCTCCCCCCACTGTACCCTTACCCTACTGGTATCACTATTCTTATTATTGGTCCTGAGGGGTTTATCTTTCCTGGATTCCCTGTGTTTCCAGCTCTTATCTGTACCCATGTACATGCTCTGGTCTAACCAGAGTTGTAAGGTAGATTTGGGGTCATGGTAGTGGGGGGTGAGGGAGGAGGAAGCATTAAAGAACTATAGGAAAGTTGTATGTTTTGTTTGTGCTATACTGAATCCTGTCTGGCTTGTATTTTCCTCTTCTGTGAAGGGATGTCCAATTTTCTGCAGATGGACTTTGGGTCTCCACTCTGCACTCTCCCTCACTCACATTGATATGGTTTTTTTTGTTGTTGTTCTGGGTCTTTGATGCCTGATACCTGAGCCTATGGAAACCTCGTGATCACACAGGCTGGTGTGCTTCTTCCATGTGGACTTTGTTTGTTCTCAGCTAGATGGTCACTTGTTTATCTTCAAGCCGTTAAGATCCCAGATGCTATATCTTTTGATAGCCGGGCACCATCAGCTTTGTTCACCACATTTGCTATGCACCCACTTTGTCTTCAGTGAGCATGTCGGGAAGCTGAGCATTATGGAATGCCAGATTATTAGAACAAAGTGTTCTTGCATTGAGGGAGTACTTAAGTAAAAGCCCAATGTCCATCTGCTACCTTAATACTTAACATATTGAATATATGGACATAGATCTATTTCCCTATCATTGTTATAAATATATTTACATATGTACATGCCTGTATTTAGACCTCTATAAATGCCCTTTGCCTCGTAGTTCTTTCCTCTATTGCCCATAGGGGATTTTGTTTGTTTGTTTTTTCTCCTCCTTTTCAAAAGTTATTTTTGGTAAAGCTCTAGATCCAGAGGTTTTTCTTTGTTCCATATATTCATTTATTCTTTCTTTTATATTGAGAATCACCTAGCTTTTATTCAACCACTCTTTCAGTTTTATCTTTTTGTTGTTGAAAATATGCACAGTGAAATTTAAGTAAGATTTAAGTTTCTGCACAGACAATTCAGTGGCATAGTTTATGTTCTTCAAATTGCAAAACTATTCCCATCCTCCTTTCCTGAGATGTCCCACCCCCCTATTAACATAAACATACTGACACCAAGGTTTCTATCTAATCTTTTGAGTTATAGTTGCTGATCTGATTCTTACCAAAGCAAACTATTAAGGAAGATCTTTATCACTAGTTAAGCTAAACTATTATTCAATTTTAAGATCATGTCAGACAATACTTTTGGCTTGAATTTGGAAGATTACATCAGGACAATGATTTCAGGGGTTCATGTAGATTTCCTGACTCCAACACTTCTCCAGTCTCTGAGAATTTGAAATTCTGGGTTGTATTTTCTCTCTTTTGATCAGGATAGTTCTATAAAATCCTCCACCAAAATAGTCAGTAATGGAACCCTGCACTGGCCAGCTTTTCTCGTTCCGTGGCAAAGGATAAACACTTATTTATGCAAGTCAGGGGGTTTTCAGTGGTTGGCTTTTGGGAAGTAGATTGCCAGATCATTCCATTGAAGGACCTCTGATTAGACTTTAAACTTTATGTCAGTAGCTGAGTCCATTAACTGTTTGTACTGTCCAGGGACTCTGATGGAAGGTCAAAGAAGGAATAGAGCTGTTCTTGAAGCACTAAAAATGTGCACCAGAATCCCCTGGAAGGCTTGCTTGGCCTTAACTTTAGAGTTTCTGATTCAGTCTCCTGGTGGAAAACCCTAAATTTTGTATTTCTGAGAAGTTCTTGATGAGCCCCGGTGACATAATGGGTCATGTGTTGGGCTGCTAACTAAAAAGTCAGCAGCCACTCCGAGGGAGAGAGAGGACGCTCTCCACTCTTGTAAAGAGCTACAATCTTGGAAGCCCACCAATCTGTTCTACCCTGTCCTTTGGGGTCACTTTGAGTCGGCGTCTACTCGATGGCAGTGAGGAGGTATAACGAGTCCCACGAGATAATACTGATGCTGGTCTATGAATCACATTTCGAGAGCCATGGAATATCAGAGTCTGGGGTCTCTAGAGAAGCAAAACCAGTGAAGCTTATGTATATATATACATACAGAAAGCTTTTTATCAACGGATTTGCTCAACCAGTTATGTAGGTGGGTGAGTTTCAAGTACACGGGTCCGATGTCAGCCTGGAGGCTTCTACTGAATAAGTAAGTACTGCAAGGGCTCTTTCATGCAAGACCAGCAGGTCAAATGTCAGGCTTCTGGTTGCAGAGGTGAATGAACCCCAGGTCAATAGGTCAGGCTGCCGATGATTCCCAGTATTGACAGGCACTCTAGTAGCCCACCGACTCAAGTCAAGGGGTGGTGTTACAACCAACAGGAAGAATAACCATGTAATGGTAAATCTAGGCTGATGGAACTCTCTCAGAGAATCTCGATTTTAAAGAGAGATGTGCACTACAGCAGTTATAACACCTTGGCTGAGGCCGAAGGATCATATAAAGTCACTCTTTCTCCCTGCTTCCTATGCTTTGCCACTGGGAACCTGGACTGAACTGAGGTTGAGTTTTCTACTGTCTAACGAGATATGATTTTGATTTGGAAGTGATTCGTACATTGAGCTCTAGGGAAAAAAACCATGAATAACATTTCTTGCATGTATGATCTTTTGTACTGAGTCTTGTTCCCGCTACATTTACCATGGTCATTCTGCCCATATGCTGAGGAAGCAGGACTCGAACTTGGGTTTTTTCAGTGCACCATGTGGTTGGGAGGTATGAGCCTCAGAGCTGCTCACGACACCCACCATCAGTTTCAGCGAGGAGTTATACAAGCTCTGTTCTTCCACCTCTTCATTATTTGAGACGGGTAGAAAACGCTGTCTAAGGGATGCCTAAAATTCTTACTGAGATTACCTAGTCCTCTGATCACACTGGCAGGTAGACTCAGCCAGACCAGAATAAGCTAAATTATGTATTCCTGGCCATTAGTATTTCCCCTGGTTGTCTACATGGGGAAGTTATCAAATCTTGCCTACTACTGAAACCTGATTAAGTGTTCCTACCAGGCCTCATCAGGTGTCAGAGTGCTACAAGTGGATTGCAGTCTATCACTAATCTAAAGGTTGGTGTTTCAGTCCTTCCCAGCAGGGTCAGAATAGAAAGGCCTAGGGAATGGCTCCTCTGAGACGACAGCCAAGAAAATCCATTAGAGCAGTTCCGTTCTGTAACACATGGGGTCGCATGTGCTGGAATCTACTTGAACCAGTTTGCTTTGGAGGTTGGGTAGGATAGGGCCTCCCTTACACTGGAAATCCTGCTGGACACTAGAAAGCTGAAATAAATAGGAATCCTAATCCATCCTGGAATCGACTATTTTGAGAAAGAAAAGCTTTGAAGTTCTCCAAGTTTGCAACTTCACCTGCCTTAAATCCAAGGAAGGAGCTGGCCACAGGCACGCTGGGTGCGGTATTTATGGTTCACTTCAAAGCAATAGGGGCGGGACCGGCCCTTTAAGAGTCTAGGCCATCATTGTAGTTTTCACAGTCATGGAATAAACCTCCTCCAGTGATGACCTTTGCTCTACAATGATGGCTTTGAAAAGCGGCTAATCATGAAACTTTTATTAACTATTGACTTCTTTGAGATAGAATGGCAAGTGTCTACTCAACTCTTTGAGGTTCACTGAGAGGAGGGGACAAAGGAATCAGGGCTTACAGGGGGCCTGTGAATCCTCCAAATCCTCATTTGCCAACTGAAGTATCCCAGTTACCTTAGGGTGAACATTTTGTTTCTAAGGACGCTTGTCTCTTCAACCTCTGCTTCCTGGTTCCTTGGACATCCCCATGTCCAAGGCTAGGCCACCTCTTCTCTGCTCTCTATATTGCTTGTTTAATCTCTTTCATAATCCAAAAGGGATTGATTTAAGGCACACCCTACACTAATACTGTGTCATAACAAAAGCAAATGGGGCTAAAAGCATGGACATAGAGGTTAGGGCTTACAACACTTTTTTTTTTAAGTAGTGGGGTGGGGTTGGGTGGGGGATTCAATTCAGAACACCAGCTTCAGAACACCTTCTTCTGCCTGTGTCTGGGCACCGGCACTAGCATCACCCCCACTGTTTTCTCTTTCCCATCCAGGATGCTCCAGAAGGGACACCTGTCGCTGCTTACAGTTCCTTAGTGCGTTTGCAGGAACGGACAGAGTTCGCAGCTTCTATATGAGAATCCAGAATTCCACTTCTGGCCAATGCACCTCATGCACAATTACCACCTGTCTGTCTGTGAAGGTTTTCACATTGCTATGATGCTAATCAGTTTTCAGCCGAGCTTCTAGACTAAGAAAGACGAGGAAGAAAGGTCTGGTGATCTATTTCTAGAAATCAGCCTGCCTGTGAAAATCTGTGGGTAACAATGATCCATTCTGCCACCGATCAAAGGCACGGCACAGAATCAGAGAGCATGCTTTCACTGGGCACGCGGCTGCCATGAATCAGAGCCAACTTAATAGCGACTAGCAGCCATCTCTATTGCTAGCTCATCAGCCTTGATACACTATGGATGGAGGTATCATTTTACCCCAAAGGGTGTACTGAACATTCATTCTATCAGCATTTGAAACACAATCTTAAATGAGCCACAACTATTTTCTTAGATAATTTTAGCACTTCCCACTTTCACCTTAGAGGCTCTTCTGTGGGTTGTAGATGATTAAATGATTTAGGTAGACTGCTCTATGGTTCTAAAGGGGGAATTAGCCTCTTGGTTAGCATCTACTATTGGTCTAAATCATCTTACTTGTAATCAGCATTGCTCTTCGGATATCTATTAAGATGGCCAAGTCTCTCAAATGGCTTCTGGTCAATAGCCATGATTCTAGCCTCTTAATATGATCATCTTGCAGCATCACGTAGTCTCACATGGGAAACAGAGCAGACACTAGGTAATCATCTCCCCGCCACCAGGTCGACTTTCACTTAGAGTGATTCCATAGTCAGGCAGAGTAGAAATGCCCCTGTAGGTTTTTGAGACTATAATTCTTTATGGAAGTAGAAAGTCTCATCTTTCTCCGATGGCATGGCTGGTGGTTTTGAACTGCTGACCTCTCAGTTAGCAGCCCAACAAGTAACTATGCTCCCAGGGAGGTTAGGTGAGGGCATATGGAAATTGTCCCCTTGACTGTGCCTTTGCCCTCAATTCAACCACTTACCCATGGGTTTCTCCCCTGATCTGAGTGGAGTTCAGATGCCCTAGGGCTTTTTCATATCCTGGTTTTCTCTCCATGGAGCACACAAGGGACTGTAGGGAGGCAGGCTTGTGGGACTGATTCTGGCCATTGGTCAGAGATGAAAGTGGTGTGTAACCTCAGGGCCACAGCACCTACTTGCCGAATGTAAAACACTCCAATACTCTCTTTTCCTGTGGCAGTGGTGGAGAGGGCTGCATATTTCCAGCAGCTACAGGGCTTGTGAGACCTCAGTCAGCCTGGAACGTGAGCAAGAAATAACTTTCTGCAGCGTTATGCCTCAGGAGGGAGTGCTGTTCGTTATTACAGTTGTCAACTTCTCCCTGACTCCAGTGGCAAAGGAAATCCCCCGGGTTCCAGGTTGAAGAGCCCATCCTGTTATATCTACTCTAGCTGCTTGGAGATTTCCTGAAGAAACCTATCTCATTCTTGGGCTTCAACGGAAGGAAATGGCCTAGGTGTTCTATAATCTCGAATCGTTCATTCGTAGAGTTTCTGTGTCCTGACATTTAACTTTGTCTTCTTTCTGGCTATTTCAATGCTAAGGGTAATTGACATTCTCCTATACAAACGGATTAATGTCAGTTCATGTGCTAGTATAAGTAGACGGACGGAGTGAAGTATTGAGCTAAATTCACTACTGGTCACACATTGTGATCAGGTGCTGTTGTGTGTTCCAGCTCATTGCGAGCCTGTCTACAACTGCACAGAACACTGCCCGGGCTGTGCCAACCACACAATCGCTGCTTTGTGTGAGTCTATTGCTGTAGCTGCTGCTATGATCCTTCTTCTTGAAGGTCTTCCTCTTGAAGGGCTGACCCTTTACCCAGCATGATGGCATTTTCCAGGTCCTGGTCTCTCCTGTTAATATGTACACAGTACATAAGACCAAGCTTTGCCATTCTCCCTCCTGAGGACGCTGGCTGTCTTTGAGAGAGACTTGTTTATTCCTCTGGCCGTCCATGGTCCTTTCAGTATTTTTGGTCAGCAGTACAATTCGAGTACATCAGTTCTTCCATGGTTTTCCTTATTCATCGTCCAGTTTATACATGTCTGTGAGGAGACTGAAAAATACATAGCTAAATAAATGTTAACCAATTTTGAGAGTTCTGAAAGAATCTCAGGAGTCATGTACTATCTAAATGGGCAAAAATGTGATGGGAAAAAAATTCAGGCCAAAAGGAGAAAACCCACAATGATTGAGTCAGTGCATTCTCAATGACAGGGGTGCCAAGCCTTTTCATGATGGCAATCTGCCACACGGACAGCAACCCATTAATGCCCCTGTTTCTAAAGAGGAAGGAATCGAGGTTCAGAAAAGCAGAGCAACTGGCCTCCAGCTGCAGTTTATAAGGCAGAATCATGTGCTTTTGAAATATCTCTGAAGGGAATTTTAAAAATGAAACAACAAACAGAGAGCCAACTTGACTTTTTATTAAAAATGATTAGAAATTGGAATTCTATGCCTCCTCCTGAGATTTCTTAGGGGATTGTTTAGTCTAATCAAATTTTTTATTGTGTAATCTCATCAGAATGAAGAAAACTTAATCAACCAAGTTCATTCTAGCTTCAATAAATTCCTATTGATTAAGAGAAAGAGTTCTGATAATGAGAAAATAAAAATCCCACCAAAGTATAAACACGATAGATTTTAAATGTATGCATATATTAGAAAAATCTCAACTTGAATTTAAAATAGCCTAGAAAAGAAGGTTGTTTTTAAAAAATCATTTTATTGGGGACTCATACAACTCTTATCATAATCCAACACACATCAATTGTGTCAATCACATTTCGGATTTGTTGTCCTCATCATTCTCAAAACATTTGCTCTCCACGTAAGCTCCTGGCATCAGTTCCTCATTTCCCACCCCCACCCTCCCCATTCCCCATGCCCTCAAGAACACTTGATAGTTTATAAATTATTATTTTGTCATATCTTACACTGTCCGACGTCTCCCCCTCACCCACTTTTCTGTTGTCCATTCCCCATGGAGGAGGTTCTATGTAGATCCTTGTAATCGATTCCTCCTTTCCACCCCACCCTCCTTCCACCCTCCAGGTATCACCACTCTCACTACTGGTCCTGAAGGAATTGTACGCCCTGGATTCCCTGTGTTTACAGTTCCTATCTGTACCAGTGTACACCCTCGGGTCTAACCAGATTTGTAAGGTAGAATTGGGATCATGATACTAGTGGGGTGGGGCAGGGGGAAGGAAGCATTTAGGAACTAGAGGAAAGTTGTATGTTTCATTGTTGCGTCACTGTACCCTGACTGGCTAGTCTCCTCCCCATGACCCTTCTGGAAGGGGTTGTCCAGTGGACTTTGGATGCCCACTCCACACTCCCCGCCTCATTCACATTGATATGATTTTTTTGTTCTTTGATGCCTGATACCTGATCCCTTTGACACCTCGTGATCACACAGGCTGGTGTGCTTCTTCCATGTGGGCTTTGTTGATTATGAGCTAGATGGCTGCTTGTTTACCTTCAAGCCTTTAAGACCCCAGACGTTATATCTTTTGATAGCCAGGCACCATCAGAGTTCTTCGCCACGTTTGCTTATGCACCCATTTCTCTTCAGTGATCGTGTTGGGAAGGTGAGCATCATGGAATGCCAGCTTAATAGAACAAAGAGTTCTTACATTGAGGGAATACTTGAGGTCCAATGTCCATCTGCTACCTTCATACTAAACCTATAAATATAGGCACATAAAGATATTTCCCCATCCTCATATAAAAATATATTTACATATGTACATGCCTTTATTTTGACCTGTATAAATGGCCGTTGCCTCCCAGCTCTGTCCTCTATTTCCTTTTACTTTCCTCTTCTCCCACTATCATGTTCAGTCTTCATTTGAATTACAGTAATTCCTCTCAGTAACATTACTGTTGATCATGCCCTACCAGGCCTCCTACACCCTCCTCACCATCGATTTGGATCACTTGTTTTTCCCTTGGCCCTGGGTTTGTTAACACCACTTCCTTTTCCCCTACCTCCCCTCTTCCATGTCCCCCCAGAACTGTCAGTCCCATTGTTTTCTCCTCCAGATTGTTCATCCAGCCTATCTTATTTAGACAGACCTGTGGAGATAATAACATGCACAAAAACAAGACAGAGAAAAACCAAGCAACAAAAGAAAACAAAACAACAACAAAAATCCAATGACAAAACAAAAAATAAACACAATAAACAAAAAAGAAAAGCTTGTAGTTAGTTCAAGGACTCTTTGTTGGCCTTTAGGAGTGTTTTCTGGTTGAGTCTGATGGGATGCCAAGACCTGGCCCCAAAATCTATTTTTGGTATTCCCTGGGGATTTTTTGCTCTGTTCCCCTTGCTGTTCTGTTGCACACCCTTAGTGTTTTGTCTCCGTGTGGTGGGACCATATCAGGCACAATTCCCACACTGTGTCTCCAGTATAGTCCCCTGCAGACCTATGGGTCATTGAGGGATGTTGTGTCTTATAATGGGGCCACCCATATGTTCTTCTCTGTGGATTGACTGCCCTGAGCGGGAATATTGTCATCAAGGCTTAGTGGGCCACAATGTGCTCCACTCTCTCTTCCTCCCCCTTCATTTGCTCCCATGTGCTCTGATCAGACATGCCCCTCTCCCTGAGCTGCAGCTTCAGTGTTCTCCTCTGATATAAATTCTTCTGGGGGGAGGACCAACTGTCCATGTAGTGGGGATTGGGGCTGGCCTCTCAGACCTTTCCACTGGTTCCCTAGAAAAAACATTTTATAATTAATCCCAAACATGTATATTTACATTATCTAGAAATTTAAGTGTTTATATGAATGTATATAAATATGAATTTTATGCATATTAAGTTGTTATTTATATTTTATATTTATATATAAAACCAGGTTGACTCTCAATTTCATTTTGAGTCAATAGAGAAGGGGAAGCGAGAGGGTCATGTGCTATGGTTTGAGCAGGGATTTATTTAGTGGATTCTTTATATTAATCAACAAGTCATAATCCAGCAGACTAATCCTGAAAGGATTCTAACCTTTGGCTTTGAATTGTTCTACTGCTCTTTGCAATGAAACAAGTTAAAAAATGAGTGTATTCATAATTCTTAATGCTACTTCAGACTGTGAAATTATTGATACAGAAATCAAGCTGTTTCCATGGAGCCAACTGCCCAGGTCAATGGAAAATGAGATGAGGCTGTTATTTCAATTCGATATTTCTTTGAGATATGTATAAACATAAGAACCTATGACTTATGTCAGAGTAATTGTCTTTTCCCTATGAATTAGTAGCAATTTTATTATTTGGCCAGTTAATATTCAGAGAATAACTTCTGAAAAAGACACACGAATTCATGGCACTCAAATGACTTTCTATCTAGGAGACAATAATTTTTATTGTCTCTGTGAGCATTCAAATCAGTGAAATAATCTCAAGAAATGGAACAAGAGCCTTTTAATCGTACTATCTGAGAAGATCAAGATGTTTGTCACCACAGTTTCAAGATTCAACTTTTTCTTTTTGCCTCCCTGACTCTGTCTTGCCTCATCACCGAAATTTGTAGCAAAAAAAGACTCATTTCAGCTGATAAACAGAGCAACTAAAATAAACAAAACAAAACCCCGTATGGAATAGAATTTATTAGCCACTAGGAATATTATGGTGTGCGGTCTACAGAGACTTTTAAACATGCATACCTTTTGTTCTTGATAAGTCAGAAAAAACTATGAACCTAGAGACAAGGGCAGGACAGGACAGGACAGACAAAAGGACACTTTCCCAAGGGCTTTGGAGTCACAGATATAGCCTCAGCCATCCCCTGCCTAATTAGGTTGCTTTGGGACATTCAGTTTAGCATACTGAGTTTCTATTGTGAACGAAGAGCTGTGTTTGATGTGTGTTAGCAGAAGAGGGTGATTGAGGTCAAGAAAAAAAAAAAGACAGGGAGTTGTAAATACTCCGGGTGTCATCGAGGCGCATATTCTTGATCTGGTGCTGGGAAAAGAAGGTCCTTAGAAGTTAATGGACCTCCCCAAAGTCACACTGCCGCCAGTAAGGGCAAAGCGGGAGCTGGCACACAGCCTCTCATCTGCCTCCCTGATGTCTGCGGCTTGCTTACTTGGTGCAGTGAGCAAACAGATGGCTTCTCCCCATATTTCATGGAACTTGATGGCCATAGCACAGTGGACCATATTGTAGACGCGTAAATAAATTTGACTCTCTCCAACTATTCCTACAAAATGATGTATCATTTTGATTCTCAGCTAAAAAAAAAGCTCATGAGAACATACTGAACCTTCACATTGGTCAGTTACAGACGTTGTTTAGTGCCTCGATGTTCCTTCACACCTGGGGGACGGAGCAAGAATGGCTTTCTAGTCACGAAGGTGATGTGTCCTGGTGATGCTTCCAGGTAAGCTTGGGACTGTTAACTACAGGGTTGGCCTTGCAAGCTCACCTGCTGCTCTGCCAGAGAGAGATGAGGCTCATTGCTTCTTGTAACAATTTATAGTCTCAGAAACACTTTGCAGGCCTGCTATGAATCAGCATAGACTCAATGGCAGTGAGTTTGGTTTAAAATGACACATGAGAACAAAGCAGGCCTTAGCTGAGACCAGGCAGGCATCACAGCAGAAGCTAAAGGAGAGTGAGACCTGTGGATAAAGCCACAAACCTCAAGATACAACAGGATGGCGTGTTAGTCTGAGCGCCCAGGGCTGCATCGGGTAGGTCCACGCGACTTCTTCTTGGGGATGTCTTGCAGGAAGTGAGCCTGGCCAGCTGAAGCAGGGAACTGGCTAAGGCAGCTGCATCCTGGTTCGACCAACACAAAGCAAGAGACCCGAGAACTCAAAAGGTGAGGCTCACAGAGCCATTTATCTCTCCGCCCTTCAATTAACCCCACATGTGTTTATTGGTCAGGTTGGCACAATAAACTAACTAACTCAGATGGTCAGGCTGCCTTTATGGTTTTCCTCATGGCCACCTAACTGAGGTCTTGGGCTTAGAGCAGTCTCTGATTAAACAAACAAACAAACAAACAAACAGACAGACAGACAATAATAACAACAAAATAAACCTGCTGACATGAATCTACTCGTAGTAGCCCTGGTGAATTGCCACTTGGACTTTTGAGGCTACAATTCTTCAGGGCTGAAGAACGCCTCATCTTCCTCCTGAAGGGCTGCCGGAGGATCTGAATGATGGGTGTACACCCTCATTCCAGATCATCTTGCAGAGTTCTCATTAAGGTTAGGTTTCTGTGTAAACTTTGTTGGGGGGAGGGGGGAGGTATCACGTAACAAAAATATTTCCTGAAACCAAAACCAACCAAACACTCAAAACCAAACAGCCAAATGTTTACCATTATTTCCAGTGTTTCCAGCCTCGGAAGTGATCTAACCAGCTGTCACCAAGGACACGCAAGGTCACGGAGATCCTTGCATATCAGAGTAGAGCTTTGCCCCGAAGGGTTCTCGGTGACGATTTTGGGAAGCATATTGCCTGGGTTTTCTTCTGAAACACTTTTAAGTAGGCTTGAATGCCCAACCTTTCCATTAGCAGCCAGGTACGTCAACCTTTTGTGTTACCCAGGAATTTCAAAGAAAGTCTACTGAAGAAAAGAGTGGCAATCCCATAGCATTTGATGCTGAAATTACAATTTGGCTGCATAGTCATTAAATTTGAAGCTCACCTCTGACTGAACCATATCCAAATCTAAGCTTACCAATGATGATTTATTTTATAAATAGGTTTGAATTTTATATATTTTAATTAGGATAGAAATTACCTCTCAGTCTACCCATAATTTTCAAAGTAAGGAAACTAATTTTAAAATTGCAGGAATTGCTCAGAGCAGCCAATGCACAGAGAGGACCAGAGGGCCAACCCCACCATGAGACACAGCATCCCTCACTGACCCATAGTGTTAACAAGGGCTAACACTGGAGGCACAGTTTGGGAATTGTGTTCGATCTGACCCCACCAGTCTGGGTGAAACGCTAAGGGCACGCAATAGAGCATCAAGGAGAGCAAAGCAATGAAATCCCAGAGGAATCCCCAAAATAGACTTTGGGGCCAGGGCATCACACCCCATGAGACTCAACCAGAAAACACGCCTAAAGGTCAGAGAACAGATCTGGAACTAGTTTTAGGCTTTTCTCTTTTTTTTGTCATTGGGTTTTACTGTTGTTTTGTTATCTTTTGTTGTTTGGTTTTGCTCTGTCTTGTGTTGGTGCTTAGTATTGTCTCTGCATGTCTAGCTAGATAAGATAGGCAGGATAAACAATCAAACAATGGGGCCAATGGTTCCAGGGGACATGGGAGAGGGGAGGTGGGAGAAAGGAAGTGGGTGTTAACAAACCCAGGGACAAGGAAGCAACAAGTGATCAAAAATTGATGGCTAGGAGGGTGTAGCAGACCTGGTAGGGATTGATCAAGGGCAATGTAACTGATAGGGATTACTGAAACCCAAATGAAGGCCAAACATGATAGTGGACAAGAGAAAAGTAAAAGGAAATAGAAGAAAGAAATAGGAGGCAAAGGGTATTTATAGAGGTCTCAATACATGAATGTACATATGTAAATATATTTACATATAACAAGAGGGGAATAGATCTATGTACATAAATTTATATGCTAAGTTTTAAGGTAGCTTCTACTCAAGTACTCTCTCAACGCAAGAACACTGTGTTCTAACAACCCAGAATTATGTGATGCTCACCTTGCAGACACAATCACTGATGACAAAGTGGGTGCATAAGCAAATGTGATGAAGCAAGCTGATGGTGCCCAGCTATAAAAAGATAGAATCTGGGGTCTTAATGGCTTGAAGGTAAACAAGTGGACATCTAGCTGGGAAGCAACAAAGCCCACATTGAAAAAGCACACCATCCTGTGTGATCATGAGGTGTTAAGGGTGTTAGGGAATCAGGCATTAAAAACCCAGAGCCAAAAATCATATCAATGCGAATGAGGGGAAGGGCAGAGTGGACAACAAAAGTCCATCTGTAGACAAATGGACATCCTTTATAGAAGGGTCACAAAGAAGAGGTGAGCCAGTTAGGATGCAGTATAACACTGAAAAAACACAACTTTCC
This sequence comes from Tenrec ecaudatus, assembly GCF_050624435.1. Classification (NCBI taxonomy): domain Eukaryota; kingdom Metazoa; phylum Chordata; class Mammalia; order Afrosoricida; family Tenrecidae; genus Tenrec; species Tenrec ecaudatus. The sequence continues at coordinate 153,364,206 of NC_134533.1, read as the reverse complement.
TCCAGTTCTTTAATGCTTCCTGCCCCGCCCCTCCCCACTATCATGTCCTCAATTCTACCTTACCAATCTGGCTATACCAGAGCATGTACACGGGTACAGATAAGAACTGAAAACATAGGGAATCCAGGACAGAAAAATCCCTCAGGACCAATAATGAGAGTAGCGATACCAGGAGGTTAAAGAGAAGGTTGTGAGAGAAAGGGGGAACTGATCACAATGATCTACATATAACCCTCTCCCAGGGGCACGGACAACAGAAAAGTGGGTAAAGGGAGACATGTCAGTGTAAGACATAAAAAAATAATAACAATAGTTTATAACTTATCAAGAGTTTGTGGGGGGAGGGAGGGGGAAAAAGAGGAGCTGATACCAAGGGATGGGTCGAGTAGAAAGAAAATGTTTTGAAAACGATGGCAACAAATTCACAAATGTGCTTGACACAATGGATTGATGTATGGATTGTGATAAGAGCGGTATGAGCCGCCAATACAATGATATAAAAATAAAACAAACATAAAAATTGTAGGAATACAAGGATAAGTAAAAAAATATTGCTACAGAGTCTTAGAAATTTTTACTAAGCAAAAACAGAAAATGGTGAGGCTGTTGTTTCGTGAGACATATCTTTCATCTAGGTCTGTACAGGTCTGAAGGTTAGCCTTTCCCCAAATAATTTTGTACTCTGTCATTTACACCATATCAAAACATCCATTTTTGTATCCTCAAGGAACTCAAATCATGTTACTTTTCAAAGTTTTATTGAGTTTGGGGAACAGAAAAAAGCCCAAAGGAGCCAGATCAAGGATGGAGATTAGTTGGGATATGCTCTCAAGGAAAGTCTCATGGGACAGCCTTTGGTGGTCTCGAAGAATAAAAGGTGCCTTGCAGTAATAAAAAGAAAAATTATCCAGCACAACTTTCCTGACTTTTTCTTACCAATGCAGCTTTCAATTTTCTCAAAACTTTTTCATAATAAGCTCTCATGATCATTCTGGGTCATGTGACAACATTTATTGCGATTATCTCTTTGGAGTCACAAACAATTGCTATAACCTACTGAGCTGCATTCTCTGCTTTGAATTCAACTGGCCCAGCATATTCCCTTGGGCTATTTTGAAGGCACATTGAAAAGACTAGGACAAGTGTCTTACTGACAGAACTTATCCTGCAGCCTCCACTGATCGCAGAGACATGTTTCAGCACATTTTGTTTGGAATAAACCCGTGCACATATGAACTGGAATCCTAGAAGCAGTATTTTTTGATTTACCATTAAAAATCATTTTATTGGGGGCTCTTACAGCTCTTATAACATTCCCTACATCAATTGTACTAAGCATAGTCATACATTTGTTGCTATCATCATTTCCAAAACATTTTCTATTTCTACTTGAGCCCATGGTATAAGCTCCTCTTTTTCCCCTCCTTCACCCATCCTCCCTCCTTCCCTCCCTCCCTCCCTCATGAATCATTGATCAATTATATATTGTTATTAATATTTTGCATATTACATGGTCTGTAGTCACCCTTCACCGACATTGCTGTTATCCGTCCCCTGCGGAGGGGGGCGACTATATATTCAACCTTGTGGTGGGTTCCTCCTTTCTCTCCTTTCCTCTCCTTGACCATACCCCTACCCTCATGATATCACTACTCCCATTACTGTTCCTGAGGGGTTTAGCTGTCCTGAATTCCATGTGTCAAGAGCTCTTATCTGTACCAATGTGTGTTCTCTGGTCTAGCTAGATTTGTAAGGCAGAACTGGGTCGTGGTAATGGGTGGTGGGTGGGGGAATCATTCATTGGTGCTATACTGTGCCTTGGTTGAACTGTCCCTTCCTTATAACCCTTCTCTGGGGGGACATCCCATTGTCTAAAAATGGGCTTTGGGTCTCCACGCCAACACCCCTTGTTCGCATTGATATGTTTGTTAAGGATCTTTTGTTACTAGATACCTGATCCCATTGACATGTCATGATCACACAGGCTGGTGTGCTTCTTCCATGTGGGCTTATTTGTTTCCCTGCTAGATGACTTCTTGTTTAACTTTAATCCTTTAAGTTCCCAGACGCTATATCTTTTGATAGCTGGGCACCATCTGCTCTCTTCACCACATTTGCTTATGCATCCATTTTGTCTTCACCGATCATATTAAGAAGGTGAGTATTTGATTACCCTTTTAAAATACTCATTAACTACTCCATCACTTCTGAAGATCCCCTTCAAAATGTATCCTTAAGACAGTCTTCCAAAAGCTCAGCTAAATGGGAGAAAATATATTTCCAATGTGGTGGTTCAAGAATATTCTTCAGGTGCATGTGTTATGTTACATTTGAAAATGTACAGATTGTGTAGATTCCAAATGTGAAATTTAAAAAATAAAAGATTAACATTAAACATCCAAATGTAACAGATGGCTGAAGTACCGCTATACATGCAAAACACATAGAATCTGAAGATGTAGACATTTAAGTGTATTCTCAGATGTGTGAATATAGAAATATGGTACTTATTCAGAAGCAGCAAAAGCCAGGCATTTTCATCTGCAAAAAGGATTCAGAATAATGTTAGAGGCAGAAATTATGATTCTGACAAGCCATGTATTAAATGCAAAAATCCCTGAGCAACAGCAGAGTGGTTGGTGGTCTGATTGAATTTAGTAAGTAAAAAGATTTGTGTTGGGTTAAGTTCGCTAGAGAAGCAAAATCAGCGAACAAATTTATATCTAGAAAACCACTCACACAGTTGTAGAAGCAGTCAAGTTCAAGTCTGGGCAGGTACCAAAGCTGTGAGTCAGATGTTAGGCAGAGCCTTCTCCAGACTCATGTAGCTGTGCAGGCTGATGAACAAAGGTCAGCAGGAGGACGACGACAGGCTGGTGACTGCAGAAATAAATGAATCCAAGATCAGTGGTCAGATGGCAGCACACTGAAGACTCCCAGGGTAGGCAGGCAATCTAGTAGGCCATTGATGCAATTCCAAAGAACTGGAGGTTGATGAGCCAGATGGAGGATCCAGACCCAGCAGGAATCAAGCAAGCTTTCTACTGCATCTCATTATATAGGAAGTAGGCTCCTCCTCCTGAGGAAACCTCCTTTCAATAGCATCAGGGCTGTGACCTGAGTAAGGGGCTTGCACGCCACCCTAACCTTTGTACAACTGATTGGCCACTCATAGCAGATTTCACCAGAGGGCTGATTACTTTGCTAGGGCGTATCATGGAGTAGTACTAGGCCTCAACTGCCAAACAACTGAGAATATTGATCAAGTCAAGTTGACAAAACCCAGCTATCACAAGATTCAACATCAAAAATAATTCTATATATAAAAGGCATTTACAGTTAAACTATGCATAGGTAAGCGACTTTAAGGACTGACACAAAACTTGGAAGAACAAACTCACTGCCATTGAATTTATTCTGACTCATAGTGACCCTACGGGGCTATAGGACTCATGGAACCCTATAGAACTTCCCCTGTGGGTTTCTGAGACTGTACATCTTTACAGGAGTAGAAAATATCACATTTCTCCTATGCAGTAGCTGATGGTTTCAAACTGTTGACGTTGTAGTTAGCAGTCCAACTCATAACCCACTGCGCCACCAGGGCTCCTTCCAGGACTGACACCAAACCAAAACCAAACCTTTGTTTTACTGTTCTTTTATATGTGAGTTGATAACGAATGTACAATATTCTAGAGAAAAGAAAGGTATTTATTATTATTATTTTAGTCATTTTATTGGGGACTCGTACAACTCTTATCACCATCCATCCATCCATCCATTGTGTCAAGCTCATTTGTACATATGTTGCCATCATTGTTCTCAAAACAGTTGTTCTCCACTTTAGCCCCTGGTATCGGTTCCTCATTTTTTCTCCTCTCTCCCTGCTCCCCTCTCCCACATGAACTCTTGATCCTTTATAAATTATTATTATTTTGTCATATCTTACACCATCCGACGTCTCCCTTCACCCATTTCTCTGCTGTCCGTCCCCAGGGCGGAGGTTATATATAGATCCTTGTAATATTTTCCCCACTCTCCCTCACCTTCCCTCCACCCTCCTGGTATCACCTCTCCCACCACTGGTCCTAAGGGGTTAATCTGTCTTGGATTCTCTGTGTTTCCAGTTCCTATCTGTGCCAGTGTACATTCTCCAGTCAAGCTGAATTTGTAAGGTACAAATGGGATCATGATAGTAGTGGGGAGGAAGCTTTCAAGACATAGAGGGAAATTACGTATTTCATCATTGCTGCACTGTACCCTGACTGGCTTGTCTCCTTCCTGCAGCCCTTCTGCAAGGGGATGTCCATTTCCCCACAGATGGGCCCTGGGTCCCCACTCTGCATTCCCCCTCATTCACAATGCTATGATTATTTTTTTTTTTGGTCTTCGATGCCTGATATCTTATCCCTTGACGCCTTGTGATCTCACAGGCTGGTGTGCTTCTTCCATGTGGTCTTTGTTGTTTTGCAGTTACATGGCCCCTTGTTTATCTTCCAGCCTATGGGACCCCAGATTCTATATCTTTTGACAGCTAGGTACCATCAGCTTTCTTCACCACTGTTGTTTATGCACCCGCTTTGTCTTCAGCGATTGTGTCGGGGTAGGCTGGTGTGCTTCTTCCATGTGGATTTTGTTGTTTCTTAGCTAGATGGTTGCCTGTTTATCTTCAAGCCTTTAAGACTCCAGACACTATATCTTTTGATAGCCGGGCACCATCAGCTTTCTTCATTACTTTTGCTTATGCACCCACTTTGTCCTCAGCGATCGAGTTGGGACAGGCTGGCGTTCTTCTTCCATGTGGGTTTTGTTGTTTCTCAGCTAGATGGCTACTTGTTTATCTTCAGGCCTTTAAGACTTCAGATGCTATATCTTTTGGTAGCCTGGCACCATAAGCTTTCTTCATTACATTTGCTTGTGCACCCATTGTCTTCAGCGATCGTGCCAGGAAGGTGAGCATCTCAGAGGGAGGGTATTTCTAGCTAGACACTGTGCTCTTTTGCTTCACTAGGGTTAATATACTTATAATTGCTCTTTTTAATTCTTTAGTTATTTAAATATTTGATTACACAAATAATGTATTTGTTTAATTAAATAATATATTCTGATTTTATTAAGCTTACCTCTGTTTTCTTTCTTTTAAATAATGTAGACAACATGTAAAGGTTAACGTAAGTATTATAGTTGACTGGGAAAACTCATTTCAAAGCCTATTCTCTCAGGTTTTGTTTATTCCAATTTAAATTCAACATGTATAATATAATATGAGGTAATGTAATATTATATGATTAATAATATAATAATGCATGACCTAAAAATAAAGCATAGAATAAGGTGTGAAATATAGAACATGTGATTTTTGATAGGATAAAAAACAATATAATCTCTTCTTTGAGGGTGATAGCTATGAAGAGGAACAATCCCATATCTCAGAGCATAAAGATTGTGAGAACCACCATAGATATTAAAGGTGATTGAGTCTGCTGTGAAAGTAGCAGGAGACTGGCTGGTAAGAGCAGTGTGGATCTGGAGAAAGTCTGGGTACCATGGGCAGAGGCAGCAGGGTGGGGGGTGGGGATATTCCTGGACTCCATATTTCCCTGAGCAGGACATTGTCTTTCTCATGGCCTCCCTGGAGAAGGTCAGTGGGAGAGCCAGTCCCTTTAGCTAGAGGCTGAAGAATGAGATCTCATGCTGCATGCAGCTCGGCTTTGAGAAGGATGGAGCAGAAGCAGCTACAGACTGGAGCCTGACCTCAAAATGCTCCTCCCTGTGCCCACACCCCACTGTAGGGCCTCAGTGATACTGAAACAGCTCTCAGAAAAGAGCAGCGCCTGGAGAGTCAGCTTCGGGGCCGGTGGTGGAGGTAGGGGTGGAAGGGGAGATAAGGTGGTGATAGAGGCTACATTACCAATGAGGAGAGTAAAATTTAAAACTCGTAGACTAAGTCAAACAATCCAGTAACCCTAGAGAAGAAGGGCATCAATGACAACATGGGCACTTAATTGTGAAGACAAAACAAATAGAAAAAAACCTTAACTTGTTGCCAATTCCAATTCATGGTGACCCATGGATTTCAGTGTGAAACCGTATTCTACAAGGGTTTCTAGATTGTCATTTTTAGGAAATAATCACTAGGCCTTTCTTCCGTGACCTCTGGGTGTGTTTGAAATACCGACCTTTCACACAGTGCTTAAACACTTACCTCTACCACCCAAGGGCATCAACTGAAGGGTAGGTATTAAAAAAGAATCAAATGTGAGTGTGAAATAGTAGTGTTCTCATTCATGCAAGCCCTCAAACTACATACTTTGAAAACATTATAGAAAAGATTACAGATTCTAAGAAGAAAAATAAACCAATATTTATAAAACACAAATATAATTACATAAACTTTGTTGTCTAACAAAGAATTATGTCCACATATTTATTTACCTAGAAGGGGAAAAGAAACACTCACAAAAATTCAGATCTACACCCCAGAAAGAACTCACTATACCTACATCTATGTCATCTGTCAGCTCGCTCTACAGATGGCCCCTCACACCCTTCTGCTGTTTACAACTTAATGCAATCCCCTTCTCTATGGGTCCCGGACTGGCATTTTGTAGCTAAGAGAGTGATGCTTGAGACTCAGTCCTAAGAAGTTGTGAGGCTTTTGCTTTGATCTCTGGGATTGTATGTTGAATGTAGTGAAAATGCAACTTGTCACATGGAGAAGTTACTTGGAAGGCAGTCCCCAGAAATGTCAACCATCTCGGTAGAGACACCAGATATGGGCCTGAAGAAACCATCTTCGATGATTTAGCGGCTTCAGGTGAGTCTCAGATGACTCCAGCTCCCGCATAATTTGACAACTGTATGAGATTTAAAATGACTTCCCAGCTAGACCTGCCTAACATACACAACTACCAGAGAGAATATAAAATTGTTATTTTAAGCCATTCAATGTTGAGATCCTTTATTGCTGCAGTAGAAGGTGGTGGGTGGGGTAGGGTAGGGTTGTGGGATGGGCTTCCCTATTGCCACAAGGCAGAGGTCACACATACCTCCACCCTCCAATTTCTTTCTTTAAAAAAATCATTTTATTGGGGACTCTTACAACTCTTATCACAATCTATACATACGTCCATTGTGTTGAGCACATTTGTACATTTGTTGCCATCATCATTCTCAAAACATTTGCTTTCCACTTGAGGCACTGGTATCAGCTCCTCATTTTCCCCTTCCCTCTCCGTTCCCCCTCCTTCATGACCCCTTGATCATTTATAAATTATTATTATTTTATCATATCTTATACTGCTCGACATCTCCCTTCACCCACTTTTCTGTGGTCCATTCCCCAGGGAGGAAATCATATGTAGATCCTTGTAATAAGTTTCCCCTTTCTACCCCACCTTCCCTCCACCCTCCCGGTATTGCCCCTCTCACTGCTGGTCCTGAGGGGTTCCATTTCTTTACCTACTCTGACACCAACCATTTCTCCAACGGCACTCTACTTCTTTGCTAAGTCAGACCATTCGTTGCAGCGGCCATGCAGAATCCACAAACAATACTCTCAACGAAAGGGTTTTTCCTAGGGGAGTTAACAGGTTACCAGAACCAGGACCAGGAAATGGTAAAATACCTCATGGCTCCACGTCAGGGCTTCTCCTCAGCCACATCTCTCTCTGGTCCTCATCTTCGCAGTCATATGGTCTCTCGGCCTCTGCCTGTGTGGACAGGAAGCCAGCCTGCTGCTCTGCCCACAGCCTCCTGGTCTGGGCACTGCTCCTGTGTTGTGCTTCATGTTCTCCGGGCCTTGGACATACTTCTGGACTGAGAGGCCCACCACTTCAGAGAGCAGACAGAGGTCTTGAACCTGCTACCATTGTGGCTGTTCTTCCAATGGTTCTGGGATCTCTCTGCTCACCCTTATAGGTGATAACCAAAATTGACCGATGGTCTCCGTTAGTATCACACATGCCCGATTTGCAGGGTCCCACCCAACCATTTGGTGAGAGTCACAGAAACACGGATAGAAGAACCACATTCAGAAACCCCACTCTACCACCATTGCAAAGCATTAGGCAACTGAAACGATGGCAAACAATGACCCCGGCCCTCCACCCCTCCCTGTGCCTATACACTCTGCAATGTGACTTTGCTGCTTCTCTAATTGAGAGGTGGAATCTTTCTTCCTCGCCCCTTTAATCTGGTCATCAGAGAAATGCAAAAGAAAGCAATAGGAAGACACTGGTTTACAACCATCAGATTGGCAAAAATTAGGAAGTTGGCCAGAGTGTGGGCAAAGTAGAGTCATCGTTCATGGCTCTTGGGAATGTAATGAAACACTCTCTAAAAAGCACCGTGGTCAGACTTAGCAATAAATGGTGGATACAAACAATGGAAAACCAGGCATCAATCAGAAGCAATTATGAACGTGTATCCCTCCTCCGAATCCTTGCAGAGGTTAACTTGATTGTCCTCTAGTGGGGTTTCCACTTTGGAGGAGCAAACTCAGAAACACCACACGCAGGTGCTGATGTCGGCATCAGCCTTGGCTTTGAACGAGGAAAAAATTCTGCTTTACCTGGGCTTGCTTCCAATCGTAGATTAATCCTTCAGGGGCCACGAGATCATCACAGGTAATTTGTTCTGACAAAAGCTAGACTAAATGTTTCCAGGTCACTTGGTGCTCAGTGTGGCTCGGTTGGGCACACCCCACTCACCGACATCTGGCTTCCATTATTTTTAGCATGCTGACCAGCATGAGAACTAGAAGTCACCAAAGCAATTAACGCCGAGCTCCTCCCTTGTTTGGCTTTGGGGCAAACACCATTTGTTTCATGTGGTATAGTCAGCATGTTCATATTTCTTAGAGGGGCTGATATATTCCAGAAGAACACAAGTTGCTAATTTTCCTTTTTAATGTAGATTTTAAAGTGGCAGGATTAAAAATTTGTCTCTCAAAGATATCAGATCTTATTTTTCTTTTCTTTAAAATTTCATTTTTGTGTTGTCTGTTATTTCTTTCTTTCAGAAATATGTGTATTATATGATTCATCTTGCAATGTTTCTTAGAATGTGATATATTCCAGATAAGTTCTAGATTTGGGTAAGCATTATACCAGGCTTGCTTTAAAAAAAACAGTTTAGTCATTTTAAAATGCAAAATAGTCCTCACTGCACTTTTATCTTTTGAAGTTTTCTTTGCTTTTAAACTAGTGGCTTCCTCACTTCCCTATAAGGATTAATTTAGAGGATAAGGACTCTTTTTTTTTGTTTTGTTTTTTTGAATTTCAAGAGTTTTTATTTATTTATTTTTATTTTTTATTTTAACAATTTATTGGGGCTCATACAATTCTTATCACAGTTCATACATATACATACATCAATTGTATAAAGCACATCCATACATTCCCTGCCCCAATCATTCTCAAGGCATTTGCTCTCCACTTAAGCCCCTTGCATCAGGTCCTCTTTTTTTTTCCCCTCCCTCCCCTTTCCCCCCTCCCTCATGTGCCCTTGGTAATTTATACCTCGTTATTTTGTCATATCTTGCCCTATCCGGAGTCTCCCTTCCCCCCTTCTCTGCTGTCCCTCTCCCAGGGAAGAGGTCACATGTGGATCCTTGTAATCAGTTCCCCCTTTCCAACCCACTCACCCTCCACTCTCCCAGCATCGTCCCTCACACCCTTGGTCCTGGAGGTATCATCCACCCTGGATTCCCTGTGCCTCCAGCCCTCATATGTACCAGTGTACAGCCTCTGTCCTATCCAGCCCTGCAAGGTAGAATTCGGATCATGGTAGTTGGGGGGAGGAAGCATCCAGGATCTGGGGGAAAGCTGTGTTCTTCATCGGTACTACCTCGCACCCTAATTAACCCATCTCCTCTCCTAAACCCCTCTATGAGGGGATCTAGAGGATAAGGACTCTTTTCTGCTCTTACATTAGTTCCAAATTAGCTTTTTGTCCTGAATTATTTTCCTGAAGAATTTCTGGCCGTAGTGAGGATGTCTGGATATAGCTAATGAGCTCGCTAACAGTGCTTTGTACTTATTTGATTTGAACAGCTTTGTGGCTGCTTGGTACTCTATAGCCATACAAACAATGGAAGTATCTTTGGAATTATTTTCAGGTTTGAATTAGCTACCAAATGGACATATTTTTAAAGATTGGTTAAAGGCAAACAACCGTGGAAGCCCTCAAGCATTATGTCAACATTTCTGCTGAGACAATACCCAGTGAAGTAAATGATCTCACTGTCTGACTGTACAGCTAGTAGGAAAGATAAACTTTTCCTTTTTTAAAATGTTAACTCTGGTCTCATGGAATTCTCCTTTTTATACTTTGAGTAGATGAGTAGAAGTTGGGAATATTTTGCCAGGGGCTGTGTACAGCCCTGAGTACAAGTGTAATGTTTTACATGGAATTTTATAATTTTGGAGTTTTAAGGAAAGGTAGCCGTTTAATAAATAATGTGTAATCTTACTATATTAAAAAGCCATAAGGCTTTTCTAACATTAGGCTCTTTCTATGAAACCAAGATTAGAAGTTATTTACAAATATTCTTTTTCTCCCCTTGGAGTTCTTTTTCTTACGGAGATGGATCTTTTTCAGGTTCTAAGTCAAAGGGTTGGGGTTTCCTTATCCAATATAACACTCAGAGATATTTTTATATAATCCACTTGGCTTTCAACCCTATGCCAGAAAGTGTTTTTAGAGTCGATCGGAGTCATCCTGAACTCAAGGAGGCTGCTCTTGCTTGGTGATGAGATGCATTAGAAGGGCCTTGATCAGAGACCGCCTCCAAACCAGCTCTTAGGGAGAAAGGGAACAGGTTATGGGGGAGTGAGGTGACTTTTTTGTACATCTTCCCTCAGAGCAAAAGTTGTGGCTCCATTGTGTCTGCCCACAACCCTTATTAAAAACAAAGGGTCTTTCTCTTCGCTAGAAGCATTCTAGTGAGCAAGTCAGCAGTGTCTTCTCACAGAGATCCTTTGGCAGGTATTTGGCAAGCATTACCCTCTCTTTCATCATTGGTCAGTTTGTGTACTGTGGCGGCTTGCATGCTGCTGGGAGCAGGTTCCAGTAGAGCTTCCCAATGAAGCCAGTGCTTTGTTCTGTCGCACACAGGTCACTGTGAATCAGCCCTGGCTTGAGAGCACCTGATCACATCAAGAGACTTTTCTTCTCACCTATGGCCTTTATTTTTGTTAGTGAAGAGGCACACAGACCTTCATGTAACTTGTTTGCAAGGAATGTCTCTATTAACTCTCTTCTTTTCCCCAACGAAGAGAAAAATAATGACATTGTCATGTTGCATTTTGAAAAGTCTCCCCTCACCTTGATTCTATCAACCGGTAACTAGTGATATTCTGTACTGCGTGAAACATCTTTTTATTTGATTTTTTTAAGGCTGATGGATGACAATGTCTAGCATGATGACAATGTAAACATACTAAAACAGGACTCCCGAGTCCACTAAGTTAAAACTTTCCAGGCAAGAATATTTTCACCCTAGCAGTCTAGAGATTACCATGTGTTGACAAATTCATTCGGTTATTCTTGTTTACTGCTACTTTACTTCATTTCAATTTTAGGAATGTTTATCTTATATTATCTTGCTTATTATAATTGACCAGATTCTCCTAAATGGTTGCTATGGTTGAATCAATTCCAGCTCATGACAATAGAACAAAACATTCCCGGTCCTGCGCCTTCCTCACAGGTGTCCATTGCTGCAGCCTCCGTTATAATCCATCTCGCTGGGGGTCTTCCTCTTTTTCAGTGACCATCTGCTTTCCCAGGCACGATGCCCTTTGCCAGGTACTGGTATCTCCCAATAGCATACCTCCTCCAAAACACATTTCTTGTTTCTTCTGGAAGTCCGTGGTACTTTTAATATTCTTTGTCAACACAATAATCAAATGCATCAACTCTCCTGTGATCTTCTTTATGCACCATTCATTTTTCACATGCACATGAGATGATGGAAAATACCCCGATTTGGGCCGGGTGCACCTGAGTCCTCAAAGTGGCAGCTTGCTCAGTCACACTTTAAAGAGTCCTTGCGCAGCACATGTGCCCAAAGCAGCAAGCTTTCTCTCTTCTCTCTCTGTCATTCTCAATGTCCTAGATTTCTTTACTGCTGCTTCTAGGAGCACCGTGGGTCCAAGCAAAATGAAACTGACAGCATCAATTCATTTCCCCCCTGGTCATCATGATGTTTCTACTGGTCCCGTTGTACACTGAGCTGCAATCCATACTGAAGATTCCAGTCTATGATTTTCATCAGCCAGTGTCTTAAGTCCTCTTTATTTTCAATAAGCAAGGTTCTGTCATCTGCATATTATAGATTATTAATAAACCTTCCTCTAATGGCGTATGCTCTAAATTGAGTCTAAAAGCAAACTCTAATTTACTTCAGTTTACAGGTCTAAAGCTACATGGTTGTCAGGTGCTCTAGAGTTGTCCCAACTCGCAGAGATCCGTTATTGTGATCGTTAAGGTTTATTGTGCCCACCTGGCCAATGAACACAACTGGGATTAATTGAAGGGAGGAGAGAGAAATGGTTCTGTGAGTCTCACCTTTTTGGTCTCTTGTTCTTTGGTGATCGGACCAGTGTGTTGCTGCCTTAGCTAGTTTTCTGCCTCAGGTGGCTCCCTTCCTATGAGACATCCCTGAGGAGAAGCCACATGGACCTACCCTGATGCAGTCCTGGGTGCTGGCGCAGCTGCGTGGAGACCCCTGACAGCGCTGAGATGCTTCAACGCTCACTCACTTGGCTTTTCTCTTGCAGTCAGCATCATTGCGTGTGTTTTGTGAGATTGAGGAGGACTTTGTAGATTGTTATCAGACATATGGACTAATGTTGGACTTATGGGCTTGGACAGCTCTGGGTTGGGATGCTTTCTTAATGTACAATTACCCGTATATAAAACTCTCTTATAAAATATGAGTGTCTATGAATTTTGTTTCTCAAGTCTACCCGGACTAGCACAGTTCTACAACAGAATGAAACACTGCCTAGGCCTGTACCATTCTCGCAACTATTGCTATATTTTACCTCTTATTGCAGATGGATTGTATCAATCGATGTCAATGAGATCTAGCTCTGTTCCTAACGGGATATCATTCTCCATGGCTTGTTCTCTCCTTATATGTTCGAAGTTCATGAGACAAAGTTTCTCTACCCTTGCTTGGTAGGACAGTTCTGGCTGTACCTCTTCTGAGATAGATTTGTAAAAAATTATTGGTGGCCCGTGGTATATTCAAAAGTCTTCAGCAACATCATAATTCAAAGGCATTACTTATTTTGTCTGTTTTCTTTATTCAATGTCCAACTCTCACCTGCATCTTTTGTGATTGATATTTGAGATACTTCCTTTTGAATGCTTTAAAGAGATCTTTGGCAGTAGGATTACCCAATGCTGCTTCATTTGGTTTCTTTTTCTCTCTTTGATTGATTCACTGCTGCTCCCACGAAAGAACACTGATTGTGGATTAAAGTAAAATAGAATCCTTTCAACTTCAAAGCAGACATTAAAGCAAAAACAAAACAAAAGCACTTGCATCATGTTGGTTCTGATTCATAGTGACTCTACAGGGTCCCAAGGCCTTAAATCTTTATGGAAACAAACAACGTCATTGCCCCACAGAGCAGCTGGTAGACTTGAACTGCTGATCTCAAGGTTACCAGGCAACACTCAACCTAACAGCACCACCAGGGCTCTCATGTTTCAGACCCAATAAGGCTTATATAAACAGCACCATTTTGAGCAGCACCATTTTCTTTCCACAAATGAGGAACTGCATTAATTAGTCTCTGTGTCTGTGTACGCCAGACATTTGTAAGGCACCAACTGGACATTAGTCAGCTTCCGTTTGTGACACACAAGGCTTTTGCCCTAATGCTACATGTTTTTTTCTGGTGGCCTAGTGGTTGTGCGGTAGGCTGCTAACTGTAAGGTCAGCAGTTCAAAACCACCAGCCTCTTCATGGGGAAAATCTGAGACTTTCAACTCAAGAAGTACAGCCTTGGAAACCCACAGTAGCAATTCTACTCTGTCGGTCCAGCTGCAAAGTCCTGTCGAGTGATTTGCACAATTGAAGAAGACATAGGAAACAGAAGGGGGGTGGGGGGGGACACAGGGGACTCGACTCCATCCTTGGGAGAAGTGAGAAGAGGAGAGTCTTGAGTTTATTCAACAATGGGTTTTATAGTTCTCGAGGCATCCAGGTTTCCTGTTGTACACGCAAACAAATGGGCACTGCACTCATCTCCCATATTCCAAGCCCTCGAGGGGAATACTTCAAAGGGAGTACTTGCAAATGTGCAGGAGACAGGAGGCACAAAATGCTCCTTAAGATAAGGGACAAAGGGACCAACTGCTCTTGGAGATAAGGATCCTTAACTACCTACTTGAGGAGACAGGCATCTGTTGGAGACAGCTTTATATTAGCCTGTATGCAGGGAGATGTGCTGGGAGAAGCATCCTTTCCCCACATTTTGGACTATGGAGGAGGCCAGTGCCTCATGCTCGGACTGGCGTGTCAGCCCCTGAGGTCACAAGTGCTGGGAGCAGGCCTTGCACTCATCTTCCAGGCACTAAATACTCACAAGATAAAGTAATAATTGTGGAAAAAAGTAACAAAAAATGAAAACAAAAATCTCAGCGCCACCGAGGCAATTCTGACCCATAATGACCCAATCAGACAGATGTGGGAAAGCTCAAGAATGGCATAATTGGGGTTCCTCTAGGTCTCCTTTAGTCTCTGGTGTTCTTTTAGATTTAGCCCATCTGAAGATATTATGGCTATTACAAATCTGCTGAGGAAATTGGATACTTGTGACTGAAATAAAAGTTTTGGTTTGCATATTTAGTTTCAGTTATCAGTGTAATCTTATTACCCTGAAGCAGAATTGACTTTCAGAAGAGTGATAAATTTAATTCTTGAAGAGACTGAAAAGAGATAGAATAGATAATTAAATCAAGGGTACATTTCAAATATAATTTCCTTGTCTATAAAAATGGTCAATCTCTTTGAGCAAAAATTCTAGGATATTAAGCATTCTTACTTATCATCAATTCTACTTCGATTTCTTTATGTATGACAGAATTATTGGTCTCCTGGGATAGAACATTCAGCCTTGTTGTGGGTTATAGTTTATTTTATTATTTTTTAAACAAGTTTTGATTGCAATTTAGGGGTGGGTTTACATTTCAGATGATCAAATTTGCATCCACTACTCCAAAGCACTAATCAATTCCTCAAGTAGTCCACCCACTCCCCTTGCTCCAATCACAAAAGGACAAATATTATATGAGACTACTGATATGAGGGGGGAAAAACTCACTTTCTTTTTGGTAAGGACGCGTTCTTTGTCCTTTCTCCTCCGTGTCTTTGCAACAGCGCCTCCTGCCTTCCTGGGGCCGCACGCCGCTCCTTGCCCTCACGGTGTCTCTCACAGGGACCACACCTGCTCCGTATTCCCTGCGCCCAATGATCTGCATCTGCAATAGTCTTGCGTATTTGTTTCCTATGTGTTTCTCTGAATGATGTAAGCTCCTTGAGAGAAAGTCAATTCCTTGTGTTTGCTGCATCAAGTATCATGATCCCAATTCTACCTTACGAATTCGGCTAGATCAGAGGACGTACACTGGTACAGATAGGAATCAGAAACACAGAGAATCCAGGACAGATGATCCCTTCAGGACCAGTGGTGAGAGTGGTAATACCGGGAGGGTGGAGGGAAGGTGGGGTAGAAAGGGGGGACTGATGATAAGGATCTACATCTCTCTGGCGGAAGGACAACAGAAAAGTGGGTGAAGGGAGAAGTCAGACAGTGCAAGAAGTGGCAAAATAATAATAATTTATAAATGATCAAGGGTTCATGAGGGAGGGGGAAAACGAGGAGCTGACACCAAAGGCTTAAGTGGAGAGCAACTATTGGGGAGAATGATGATGGCAACAAATGTGCTTTACACAATGAATGTATGCATGGATTGTGATAAGAGTTGTATGAACCCCCAATAAAATGATTTTTAAAAAAGAGTGATAGACACATTTTACCCCAAACCCGAACTCAGTCCTATCAAGTCAATCCTGACTCAAGGTGGCCCTACTGGACAGAGTCGAATTGCTCTTTGGGGTTTCTGAGACTGCCAAATTTGATGGGGGCAAACAGCATCATCTTCCCCTCGGAGCATGTGGGGGTTCCATCTGCCACCCTGTGGTTAGCAATCCATTGTAACAACCACCACGGCGTTTTCCCATGGGTTAGCAGGCGCCCAATATATATTTATTGAGTGAATGAACACATGATAGAATCAGATTACTGGTCCTGGCCCGCTCTTCTCTGATCTCTTTAATGTCATACGTGGAGAAAAAGGAGAAGACCTAAATATGATGCCCTCCTTTTATGCCATGCAAGGATTTGCTTCCTTACTGACAGCAGTGCTAACATTCGTGTCCTTCAAAAGTACGAAAAGCCTCCACTTCCAGTTGGTGATCATGACCACTTTGATGCAAGTCTTGGGTAGCAAATTGGTTTTCTTTTCTTTTAAACTATTTTTTAAAATTCTGCGTCATCAAGGTGGTTTCTAAGTTTGCATTTCAAAGTATCTATATTTAAGAAAGCATGCTGTTGAACAAACATCAGATTTAGGAAAACAAGGGGCATCACTTGTTCATAGATATAGGGCTGTTTACGTAATGGGTGTACTGGAATTTAGCCACAATGATGTCAGCGCCGTGTGCACAGGGTGGAGCTGCTAATTGCTGGTGACATCGTTAATATGAAGCTTGAGGGAAGCTTTCACCCTAACTTTTCAGTTCCTTCTTTCTCTGCAGAGATTTCCCAATTACAGCAATATCCGTTTCTTTGTTGTGTACAGGACAAAGACTAGCAAACACTGTCAAAGATAGTAAAAGAACTGACACTGGAGTGACTGACATAGAATCTAAGAATCAAACTAAAGGGTGCAAATATTGAATCTTTACCACCACCCCCTTTTTAAAAATAATTGTGGTTTAAATACAATTTTGGAGAGCAAATTTAGTTTTCCATTCAACAATTTATACACCTTTGTTTCATAACATCAGTTTCAATTGTCTCAGTAAAACAACACTTACTCTGCTTCTTCCTTCTTGTTGTTAGGTGCCGTTGAGCCAGTCCCAAATAACAGTGAGCTAGTTAAAGTTCATTGTTCCAACCTGGCCGATAAACACATGCGGGGTTAATTGAAGGGCAGAGGGATACATGGCTTGGTGAGCCTTGCCTTTCTAGTTCTCCGGTCTCTTGCTTTGTGATGGTTGGATCAGGGTGCTGTTGCCTTAGTCAGTTCCCTGCTTCAGTCAGCAAGGCTCACTTCCTGCAAGACATCCCTGAGCAGAAGCATGGACCTACCCCGATGCAGCCCTGGGTGCTGGAGCAGCCACGTGGAGACCCTTGTCAGCACCGAGATGTTTACATGTTCACTGATCTGGCTTTCTTCCTGCAGTCGGCATCATAGCGTGTTTTTTGTGAGATTAAGGAGGACTTTGTGGGTTGAGAAGACTTGGGTCTTCTATTTAGAGTTTTTGTAGGGTCTCTAATTTTTCATTTATTTTGCCATATTGCTCTTGTAGTGTCTGTCTGAATTCTCCTATAGCTGTTTCTATTTTATGTTTTCCTTCTGTAGCTCTCAAACTTTTTCTCCATCGGTTGAAAATATATGAACATAATTCTTCTGAATTCTTTTACCGATAGTTCCAGTGCTTTTAAATCCTCAAGACGGTCCTTTACCTCTGTGACTTGGTCACTCATTTGTGCCACTCTTTCTTGATTCTGCCTCTGAGCAGAAATTGACTGTTGTCTCCAAGACATAGTGCTGTTTATGACTCTTATTTACTTTGCTTATGATGGTAATGGAGGGGGATTTGGCTCTTCCTTACTAGTTGCAGCTGTTGAAGGTGCAGAGTCGCTGTATGGTTTCAGGACAGTTGCCTCTATCAGCTGGGGTGAGAAAGGAATAATAATAAATAAAAACAAACACATAAAGACAGATTTATAGCAAGACTGAGGGAACAACCACACCTCCCACCTCCCACAAGCTCCCAGACCGGAACCAATAGCAGCTGTTTTCTCTCTCTCTCTTTTTTCCTCAGTCATCAAAGCAGGCTGTCATATCCCTGGTCACAGTGGAACTGCAGTCTTAGGTGTCCCAGGGTGTGACTTGATTTCCCTGTCCAAAATAAATAAATCCATGAAACACACACACACACGGGAAAAATAAGGTGGGGTGGGGGAAGGCTCAGGGTGAAGCAGGAATTAGAGCCTTTGCTGGCACTGTGTGGGAGGGACATGAGACTGAGTGGTCGAGTGACGTCCCCACCTTCACGAATCTGAACCCTAAACTATGGGCTTTCATCAACCTCGGGTCCCAGACACCTGGGACACCTAGTCTGTCGAGGCTCTCTTGCATTTGCCTCTTGTATTGTACAATGTTCCCACCAAGTCTTCTCACCTATTGAGCACAAATGCTGCACAAATGCTGCACAAATGCTGCCCTGGCCGCGTGGAGGGGGCTGTGGGGCAGGAGAGGGTCTGGGGTGAGGGTGGGGGGCAGAATACAGCTTTCTTCGTGGTGAAATAGAGTGGATTGAATTCTGCTCTCTGTCTTTTCACCCAGCAGAGAGGGAGCATGGGGCGGGGCCATCCCAGGATCTCGTGCACACTGGGGAGCGGGTGCCTGGCTGTGGTTGGCAAGTGTGCGAGGCTGCTGCTTCTCTTGATCTTTCCGCCCCTGTTCCACATTCCATTTTTCCCCTATTGGTGTTTAGCTGCCTCAATTTGAATTCCTCGGAGATTCGGGGCTTCAGATTTTCCCTCTGTATCGACTTTTCTCTATGTCTTTGATGAAGAAGCTCATGTAGTGCCCCGCGGGGTCTAAGATGCCACCTTACACTGGAAGCCCATGTATCATTCCACCACCACCCCCAAATATACGTATGTATTTTTTCCCTACATTCTGGTGATTTAGATTTGGACATTGTCATCTTGTTGGTAATGTTTTCGTTCCCTCTCATAAGTGCTGTCACCACCGGTCTGTCCTTTGGCTGTACTGTGGTGACTTGTGCGTTACTAGGATGCTGGAAGCTGTGCTTCCGATCCTGTATTACCAGCAGGGTCACCCCTACTGCGCGTGTGCCAGCAGAGTCTCCAGACACAAACAGACTCGGAAGAAAGGGCTTGAAACCCGGTTTGAAAATTAGCCAGTGAATACTCTCTCTGTCACCCTGGAGTATTGTCCCATAGGACTCAAATATACCAGCGATCACGAGGATGCTGCAGGAGAGGACGGCAGCTCCTTCCGTAGGACACAGCTCCCCATGAGTCAGCGTCAACTGATGCCAGCTCATCCCAATAACCAACGGCTGATCCTTCCTTTTCTTTTAACAGTGGGCTCTCAAAAGGCCTTAATCATGGGAGCGGATGGTCAATTAGCCCACTATTATCCTTGTTTGGCAGAGTCCCTGAGCAAGGCCACTTCGCAGGTTGCTCATCAGGCATGCTTACTTGCCCCCACAGCAGTAACCAAGGTTACATGGTACCAAATCATCAACCATATGTGCTCGGCTGCAATTCTAAGGTTTCCCAGAGTGGGGCAGTGGGCCTGGCAGACAAGTTGGATGGCTTTTCTGCATATGCACCTGTGCAAACTGTGCAAGGACATGCTCATTGTCACTTGCGGCAGTGTGCTAAGTTCTTTCACTTTGAAATGTGATATACTCAGTGCAGTGCAAACTGAGAGTACCAACTTTTTTTTTCTCCATTCAACAATTTATAATACATTGCTTCAAATGTGATTGATGACAATCCTCACCATGTAGTAATTACTTTTTAAAAATCATTTTATTGGGGGCTCGTACAACTCTTATCACAATCCATATATCCATCCATTGTGTCAAGCACATTTATACATATGTTGTCACCATCATTTTCAAAACATTTTCTTTTTACTTGAGACCTTGGTATCAGCTCATTCCTCCTGCACCCCTCTCTCCCTCATGAACTCTTGATCATTTATAAATTATTATTATTTTGTCATCTCCCTTCACCCACTTTTCTATTGTCCATACTCCTGGGAGGGGGTTATGCATAGATCATTGTGATTGGTTCCCCCTCCCAACCACCCCACCTTCCTCTTACCCTCCTGGTATCACTACTCTCATTATTGGTCCTTAGGAGTTTAACTGTCCTGGATTCTCTGTGTTTCCAGGTCTGATCTGTACCAGTATACATGCTCTGGTATAGTTGGGCTTGTAAGGTAGAATTGGGGTCATGATACTGGGGTGGTGGAGGAAGCATTAAAGAACTGGAGGAAAGTTGTATGTTTTTTCAGTGCTTTGCTGCACCCTTACTGGTCTCTTCCTTGTGATCCTGCTGTAAGTGGATGTTCTATTGTCTATAGATGGACTTTGGGTCTCCACTTCACACTCCCCCTCACTCACATTGATATGATTTTTCATTCTGGGTCTTTGATCCCTGATCCCTTCGTGATCACACAGGTTGGTGTGCTTCTTCCATGTGGGCTTTGTTTTTTTAAAACTAGATGGCTGCTTGTTAACTTCAAGCCTTTAAGATCCTAGATGCTATATCTTTTTATAGCCAGCCACCATCAGCTTTCTTCACCACATTTTCTTATGCACCCATTTTGCCTTAAGTGATCATGTCAGGAAGGTGAGCATCACAGAATGTTAGGTTATTAGAACAAAGTGTTCTTGCATTGAGGGAATACTTGAGTAGAGGCCCAATGTCTATCTGCTACTTTAATAGATAGTACCAACTTGTATAGTGGATATTAGTTTTTCACACACTCAGGCTCCAATGAACTTCAAGGCCCTAGTCCAGCCACATGGGAGTCTGTAGGTTGGTAGGGAAGTAGAAGAAGCCACTCATCTCTCCACTTACAGAAGAAGACCAGTACTGAGTTCTGGCTCAACTCCTATAATATGAGAGGGTGCACAGCTGGATGGTATTGAACTTCTTGTAATTTTATGGAATAATCAATAAATAACTTAAATAACATCCATGTTCTTGACTTAGGTGCATCTATTTTTGCTCCATTCTTAACAGTGTTCTTCAAATTCTGTATATAAAAACAGACATTGAAACACAGGCAGAACTTTGAGAGCTAGGTGCTAGACCCTAGTTCACCCTGATGCTCCCTTCTATTTGTCTGGAGGGTCCGCTCGGTGACCACATTCACACTTCCCTGAAGATTTTTGCTTTAGAGTTAAGACCCTCCCTGCCTCGTTGTCCTCTGCTCAAGACAGCTGCTATTTGTAGCCGGGCAGCTTGTCAAATTGCCCAATTGCAGAGAGCTTGCTTCCAGGGAGGAGGCTGGCCAATGGGGGATGAAAAGCAGGTTGTTTCCATTTTCAGGCCCAGGAGTGATCACAGAGAAAGGCAATGTCCTGGGCATTTCCCTACAGGCAGCAGATGCCACTGCTTACAGGAAACAGTGCAGCCTCCCCTTCCCTCCCCACATCCCTTTTCAGGGTGAAGCCCAAGGAAATACATTTAAATCAAGCATTCTTCTTATGACTCTTTCCTTTTCTGACATTGAAAATGCTCTTGAGTTTGAATAATGAATTCAAATGGCTCTTCAAGGGAGCACCCGTGGAGCGTGTGCTGCCGCCAGACGGCAGGGGAGCTCCTCTCCCCAGGAGGTGCCTCCAAGGGCCCTTCCCGCTGTGATTCAGCAGGAAGCTAGCCACACACATCTTCCACTCCAGGTTTCCCTCACCTTCTTGTGACATGGTTTTGTCTTTGGCAGAGTGCCCTGGCCAGGGTTGAGGCTCAGCTCTCATGAGGCTTGTTGGACAGCTGGATTCCGTTTATGAAAACCTACCAGGCCTGGGATGTTCAGCTCTGTTATTGGGATCTGTGCTGGGGTCTGGGAGATGCCTGGATCTTGGAGATTGGGACTTACAATAAACTGGGGAAGAAGCTATGTGCCTGGAAGTGCCAGTGAGGAGGCAGTGGAGGGAGTGGGATGAGACCTGTAACCCTTTCTGCTCAGACTCACCAAGGCTCTTTGGGACAGGAGGCGGGTTACTGTTCTTCCATCTCTTCCTAGTTCCTGCCAATCATGTAGTGGTTCAGAATGACTTGGTTTCTCCTAGCATCTGTCCATCAATTCAACCACACAGTCACTCACCCAGCAAAGCTCTGTCTTCTGCCGGATGCTGTATACTGTACCACACACTGGATTAAAACAAACAAACAAAAAGCCACCATAACTCCCTGAAACCCAGTCTCCATTCTTTAAGAATGCTCCTGGTGGGGCACAGGGTTTGGCAGCCACACAGGAGTGCTGGTGATCTGCTGCTGAAACCATAACAGCCAGGAAAACTTTATGGAGCACAGGTCTACTCTACTAACATATAGGGTCTTCATGAGCCAGAATGAACTTGATGGTGGCAACAATTCTCTAGGAAGGAGTTCCCACACATGGTTGACCACCAGAATCTCCTAAGCATGTCTTTGGAATGACTGCAGTTCTACTCAGTCTGAATCTTGGTGTGAGAGCTGGGGATCTCTGTGTTTTAAATGCTCCTTGGGGTTTCTAATAGTCACTTGAAGTTGTGAACCCCGTTAGAGGAGAAACTTCTGGTCAGGAGATGACAAAAAAGGTAGTAAATAAATGGTAAGTCTTTTGAGCGTCAGTATAAAGTTTCCTGGAAGTCCAAGTTGACTCGTGGGTGAATGGGCCAAAGAGGTGACGTACGAGTAAGTTCCTGAAAGACAGAGAGTTTCCCAACAAGAATCAGTGGGAGCACATTTTAGTCACGGGAACCAGCATTCACAAAGGCTTCACGTGTTCAGGGAACAGCAAGAAGTTCAATGTTGTTGGAGATTGGAGCGCCCCTGGAGGGAAGAAACAATGCCTGACTGCTCAAGAGGTGGGTGGCATCGGTTTCAGGGGAAAGTCAATGGCTCGAGTTGATAGTTTTATTCCACCTACCTGTTAGTGGGTTGAATTAATACCATGTTTTTATGAAGCTGGAAGCTACGGCACTATTACAAGTGGCATACACACGGACAAACTTCCAGAAACTTGGAAAAATGAAATGGAAAGACAATGGGTGTTTCCACAACATTGTTGAAGGCCCTTGGTGTTTCCAATATCAGCAGGATCACTCATCATGAACAGTTATCAAAAGAGCTTCCAGATTGCCAGGAAGATAGGCCTGATGATCTCCTGAAAGTTAGACCAGAGAAGCCTAGTTGACCTTAGATGGATCATCAGGATAGATTGATTGCTGGAGAAAGATGTCATGTTTGCTAAAGTCATGAGCCATCGAAGGTAAGGAAAACTCCCAATGAGATGAACTGACATAGTAGTTGAAACATACTGATGATCATGAAGATGTTTCAGGCCTGCCTGGAGACGTTTTGTTTCAACATGATACATGAAGTCGCTAGGAATCCGATTAGACTGCACAGAAACTGATAACAAGTAAGATGCCTGGAGTGATTTTCAAAAGACAATGTGAAATGTGCTTGAAATCCAAGAAAGTGGTCGGAGTGTAGACAGAATTTGGGGCACTGGAGTGTAAGGCTGGGTATAAAACTTCCAGATTATGTGCAGCAACCTCTGGGAATGGTGAGTGCCATGGGTCAGCTCAGCCTCCAGTCCAGACCGGAGAGGAAGCTCCAGGCCGGAGTTTGAGGCCCCTGTAACTGTAAAGGATCCTCAGAAAACGTCTGAGGACAGAGCTTTTAGATGAGATCCCTGGGTGGTACCTACAGTGAATGTGCTCAGCTACTAAAGATAGGTTGTCGACTTGAGTTCACCTAGTGGCACCTCAGAAAATAGCTTCTGGAAAAGCAGCACGGAAACCTCTGGTGCTGGAGTTCTCCCGTGGCACACACTGCTACTCCCTGCGCGGAGGTGACTTGGTTTCTGCCCAGGTAGAGTCTGCTTGAGGGTGATTTGGCAAGCCGTGAGGTAAAAGTTATGGCGTAAGGTGCTTTGGGAATATAACTCTCGCCACTGTTTCCACTTCCAGACTAAGTCCCTGGAAAAGGACATCCTGCTGGTGAGTAGAAAGTCAGAGAAAGGAGGAAAATCCTCGGCCAGACGGTTGACACAGTGACTGCAACAAGCTCAATCGTACTAGTAACTGCGAGGATGGCAAAGGACAAGGCAGTGTTTCCTTCTTTTGTACGGAGGATTATTCTGGTTGGAAATGACTTGATGGCATGTAATAGTAACAATAGCAGTTCCAATTGCCCTGGGCAGCCAGTATGGCAAGATTAGTGATGGATGGTTTACATCCAGCCATACTTCTAAGAAACAGTGTGTGTGGCTGGCACAGCCTCCTCTCCTTCATTTATTTATTGGCAAGCACTAGCTGAGTGTCCGCTGTGTTCCAGCCAGTGTGCTTGCCAAAGTGGATACGAAGCTGAGCAAGACACAACTCCCCGATTTTTGTCTACTGCTGCTATTAATCTTTTATCTTAAACCCAGAGTCCCTTTTTTATTTTCCTTTCTCTTTGAGCAAAACTGAGCTGACATCTTGCCACTTTTTAAAAAGCAAAACAAAACAATGGTTTTGCCAAAAAGAAAACTCCATTTTCTTCTAAAATTAAAGCAAAGAGTTTTGTTGAATGAATAGAACTATTTTGGTCAGACTGTTTAGTCAGAATTTACTAAAATTTTCTGGTGAAGAGGATTTTTCTCAGGGTTTCAGTATGAAAAATTCAAGAATTTTAAGCACAATTCTGATTGATTGACATTTACAAAATCAAGCGCTAATAGTCACTAGAGGTGGCAGCTACACAATCTCCTGTTAAGTTGAGCATAGGGGTGGAGTTTAGCCTGTCAACCAGATTGCAGCTTGATGATCTCACTTGGAGGTGCAATAGAGATAAAAAGCTCCGTAGGCCAGACCCACTCTTTCTGTGAGACATTCCTGTAGACAAGCTACATGGAGCTACACTGATGGATCCAGAGCCCTGTACCTGAAGGAGCCACATGAAGACCCATGTCAGAGCTGTGAGGCTTCCATTGCCACTGGATCCACAAAACATCCCACCCACTCGCCTATGATCTTCCTGAATTCTGGGTAATTGTATGTGTTGTGTGAGTTTGAAGAGGAATTTATAGACTGTATCAGACATATGGGCTAATATCAGACTTGTGGACTTGATCTGGACTGGGCTGGGATGTTTTCTTAATATACTATTACTTTTTTATATAAAGCTTTTTCGTATACACATATGAGTATCTATGAATTTGTTTCTCTAGTCAAGCCAGACTAACATACTAGACAATAATGAGATCCCAAGCAAGCATTGTTTTGTTAATGAAAAGTTTGAATCCATCATCTTAGAGATCTATGGATATTTGGGGTGCAGCTGAGTAAGTACTCTTTCAGGGAGCATCCTGTGGGAAGTGCGGGGAGGCTTCCTGAGGCATTCTGCCTACTTACCTTTTGAGAGGGAGTGCAGAATGAACCACACAATGGAGTCCAGCCTATGTCTCCTTAGGCCAAGCACCTAGATTTTTAGGACTCCTTTGCAGCTTAAATATACTGAAACAAACAACCACAAAAGGAAATCAGAAAAATCAATTTATGCCTACTCTATTATTCCAAAAGAAGTTTACTGTTGTATTTAAGGTAGAAGTCAGTCTCAGGGAGCGCTCAACCTGGGAACAATTGGCTGAAGAAAGCCTCTACTTCTAAATGATCTTTTTTGGCAACAAAAGCCTTTGGTGAATAATGATCATAATAACCAAGATGCACTAGTAAAAAGACCAGTTGTGCTAAAAGAGGGGAGAAAAATCACAGACTTTTTTTAATGCAATGTCTGGTCTCTACAAAAACCTGTCAGCATCATGCTGTTCTAAGTCAATTTCACAGTGGGGAAGAGCGACTGGCTGATGGCTTTAGGAGAAACAAGTTTAAAGGAGGTAAAACAATTGCTGAAAGCATTCCACCCCAAAGGCAGCTTTTCACTTAGAGCAAAGCACACAGAAATAAAAAGCCAATAGGAGTGTGTGTGTGCGTGGATGTGGGGTGGCTGTACTGTCCCCACTCTAGACCCCATGGAGGGCTGTGAGGTTGCCCGTTTTAAATAACAGGGAACTTGAAGCCGCCAGTGAGATAAACGTGAGTCTGGCTGCTCTGTGGAGAGGATCATTATGAGTTGGGATTGACTCAATGGCAGTGAGGGGGTCGAGCCAACAGACTGACTACACATTTAGAGAGAAGGAGTCTTGTTCTTCTTGTTGGATGAGAGAGCGCACTGCCCCGCGTCCCTGCTCACACAGGTGTCTGGAGGGAAAGGCAGGATCTGTTGAGGAGGGAGATCAGTATTCCAACCTTGTCCTGTCACTTCTTGGTACCCAGGGGGGCCTCGATGAATATGTATTGAATAATTTGCATTCATTTTTATTAATTTTTATCTTAGCAAGTGCTCTCAGGTCCTGGCGGGCCCGGTGGTTCTCCCAGAGTTCATATTACAGTATTACCATACAACCTAGGAGGGTTTTAATAGAATTATTTGTCTTCATTTCCATGTCAAGAGATTTTAAAGATGGAGAGAAGCCTATTTACACTAATAACAACCAACACTTGACCTTCATTGCTACAGGAGTTGCAGCAAAGGTGCTCCGTAGGCCCTCCAAGGGCTCCTTTTTCAGAAACAAATGACCAAGTTTTTCTTCTGAAGCATCTCTGGATGGACTTGAACCTCCAAACTTTGAGTTAGTAGCCTGGAGTGTTAACCAGCTGCACCATCCAGGAACCCCAATGGAAAAAGAATTTAGTTTCTTTCTTTCTTTTTTTGTTTTACAAGATAAGATCTTACATGGTACATGCCCATAGCTTGGTGGAAGGGACAAATCTTCAAGGTGGGTGTAAATGAAAATACTTCAATTTGGCGAGGGAGCGGGCTGCTTTATCTATGTTCATGGTCACGTTCATGGACCCTCTTCTTGAGTTGTTTTTTATTATTACTATTGGGAGTCTGTGACCACAGAAGAAGCATGGCGAATGGCATTGACTAGAAAAGTAAGACATCTGTGATGGTTTTCCAGGAGCCCTGGTGGCATGGTAGGGCACACGTTGGCTTGCTGACCACAAGCTCAACAATTCCATGGAAGAAAGATGAACTTTCTACAACTGCAAAGAGTTACAGGCTCAGAAGCACACCGGGACAGATCTACTCTGAACCATGAACCAGGATCACAATGAACCAGTGATTGATTTGGACTTGATGGCTGTGAGTGAGTGATTTTTCCCCAATTTGAGTCTTGATGTGTCCTATTTCCTGAAGTCTCTGTGGCGTGGTTGACTGGACCACCCACTCCCTGTTGCTGTTGTTTATTTGCAATTGTTGGGGGAAATCCCTCCAGATAGTTAGCCCCGAGTGAAGTCTTCATTGTGGCATTGCTCTAACTGTCATGACCGACGAGCCTGAGCTGAGCAAAGCCTGCATAGAGAGAGCTCTTGTCGACTCGCTGGGTGGTGCACTCTCCAACTCATCTCCAACGCTGGGTGCCAAGTGGGAGGTCAGGATGGTGGTGGCATTGCCCAACTGAGAACAGTTGTGTGGAACTCACAACTCCCTAGAAAGCCCAGGGGGAGGAGGGTGTTGGTAAACCCGAACGTTATTGCCCAGGAAGCTAGACACCTCTGTAACAAGAGCCACGTTCTAACTGGAATGACAAAATGGCCAGAGAATCAGACACTTCGCTTCACCTGTCAGGGAGACACTGGTAACACAGAAACACACATCACCAGAAAGCCCTAAGCTAAGGGTATCCTCGTTTCCAGAAAACTCCTGGCACCTAGCGTGCTCGCCTCTCCTCTCACTCTCCTTCCCTAAATTCAAGCAGGCACAGGGAAAGCAAAAGCTAATTCTACCCACACAGCTCAATCACATTTACGATAAGAATTCGAATCAATTTTACAAGAAGGTAAAATTGCCCAAATCTTAAATGTCTGCATTTGAATTCAAGAGAATTCTCTTTGCACAAAGAAGAAAAAAAAACAAGACAAACAAACGAGTCTTTAAATCTGTCAGATTTATCTTGTTAATCACACATAGCATGCCTTGTTGCTTATAAGTAGCATCTCTCATTTCTTATCCATAGAATTCGTGGTAAGGAACTCACAGTGCTTTTCTTCGCAGGAACTCTCAGACAGACACCCAACAAAAGAAAGTGCAATCAATTATAAATCGAGGCCATTCACAAAGGAGAGTCGAATGCATGCTGCAGCGAAGCTGGAAGGAATTGTTTGTAAACGTTGACTAGTAAGGCCCTATGCTGCTAACTAAAACCCCGAAGGTTTGAGTTCACCCAGGGGTGCCTCAGCCACCAGCTTGGGGAGCTCTTTTGTAAGCAGTACGATGGAAAACCTAAGGCGCACAGCTCTGCTCCGGCACACGGGGGGTTGCCATGTGTTGGAATCAACTAGTATGGACACTGGCTTTACTCTGAGGCAGCTAGCGTTTTATTGGAAGATACTCAAGCATCTTAATATCAGATGATGTTGAAAGTGCTAGAGATGTATACAAAGTGATGTGAAATCCCCAAAGAGAAAGTAACTAATCCTGCAGAGTTAAGAAGTCTTCACAGAGTGGACCACTCGTGAGCTGTGACTTGAAGATAAGCCAGAGTCCTCCAGGCAGAGGACAAAGAAGACGGCATGACAGGCAGGCTGCAACATACGTGCCACCAGAGAAGCATCAAGACATGCATGTGCTCATAATCACTGAGTTAATGGAAAGTGAAAGCCACTTAAATGCTCTACACCTTGGGAGTATTTATAAATAAGTGACTGAATATTCATAACTTGTTTTATCAATGTAAGCCTTGTTAAGTGATGCTGACAAAGATTTCAGTGGCATGGGAAAGTGCTTTTACTATAATATAGAGGAACAAATAAGAAATACAACTGTTTATGTACTCGTCTAGATAAACAAAAAATACGTAAAATCTAGAGGGGAAACGGCATGTAAGAGCTGTGTTTTTCCTGCTTTGTATATTTTAAACTTGGGTTCTTATGTGTTTGCATGGTTTGAACAGAAAAAAGTGTAAAGTCCAAATGTAAAGAAAGGCTATGGCAGGTTCCAGATCGTAGACTACTGGGCTGGAGCTGAGATTTGGGAGAAGGAGACGAATCTGGTAAGAGGCATATCAACCCTGAGGCCAAACCACGCCTGTTGCTGTGGAGTTGACTTCCACGCAAGGCAATCCGTGCTCTGATTTTTTCAATGGCTGCGATCTTTTAGAAGTAGATTGCCAGCAAATTGTCAAAGACCTTGACCTATCCTGTCGGCAGTGGGGAAGGACATTAAGCCCAGTGTTTTACTATGCATTGTGGTGGCTGTTAGGCGTCATAATGTTGGTTCTGACACAGAGCAGCCCTGTTTCTAACAGAACAAAACACTGGCTGATCTTACGGGAGCCTCACAATTGTTGTGTTTGAGTCTATCGTTGCGGCCACTGTGTTAATCCATTTCCTTGACAGCTGTTGTGACTCTCTACTTCACCAAACAGGAGGTGCTTTCTCAGGAACTCGTCTCTCCTGAGAATATGTCCAAAGTATGTGAGACAGTTTTACCGCACTTGCACAAACTTACCTAAGAGAAAAGCCTTTTAGTTCAGTGGGAGAGAGGCCTGAATTTGGGCCACTGGTTCAGGGAGCAAAGCAGAAGCACCCAACACTCCAGCAAGGGGTCCTCCACTGATTACTGTGGAGGCATAGAGCATGTGATCGTCAGGAACTGGTTAGAAGTGAGATTCTACAAAGGAAAATCAACGGGCCCACTTATAACTGAAACTAAACTCACTGCCACCAAGTGGATTCTCACTCAAATCTCACTCAAAGCGATCCTACAGGAGAGAGTAGAACTGATCCAGGGAGTTTCTGAGGGTGGAAACCGCTATCGAAAGCACCGTCTTTCTTGCATGAAGTGACGGCTGGCTTCAAACTGTGAATCTTGTGGGTAGCAGCCCAGTGCATCACCCACCACGCCAGGCATGGCTCCTATAGCCCAGCTTAATTTGCTAGCGTTTGCATCTGGAAATAACTTCAATTGCTTTTGAATGAAACAAAGGAAATTAAAAAGTTTAAGTACTTAACCTTTAATGTCTCTTGGCTATCGAGTGGCAAAAACGGGCTAAAAATCAAGTTCTCTCACCAAGATGCCCTAGATCATATGTGCAATGCCACCACATTTTACTTCACCCATCATTCAATTTTTTTAAATTAGGGACATGATAGCATCCTTCTTTTTCTCTTTTAATATAATGACGTCAATGGCGTTTAAACTTTTCTCTCCAGTGTGGATTTCAAGAAAGCTGGTGGTGCCTCTTTTTTCAAAGACAGCAGCAAATGCAAATGAACAAAGCTGGCTGGAGCTGAAATGTGAGAATTGCCTTCACCAGACAGAATACGTAATGAAGATGGAAATTCACAAGACCTGTGCCTCAGAGCCCTTTCTCCTTGAAATAAAAATGTAAGCAAGATATTTAAAATGGACTGGGAATAAATATTCATCATGTTCCTTCTTTCATTTAGGGCACAACAGATTAATAAGAGGTGTTCTTTGTAACAAGCCTGGCATATTAAAATACTCTGACATGTATGTAGGAAAGACTCCATGTTAGCGAATGTGTGGAAGTGTATTTGTGAGTGTGTGTACATAAGAATGAGCCTCATGGGGAGTGGATGTAGCGGAGACCCCAAACCCACCTATGAGATAATTGGACGGTCCTTCTCAGAAAGGTCACATGGAAGGGATGATAGATCCAGGGTGCGGTTTGGCACTGAGGAACCACATAACTATCCTCTAGTTTTTAAATATTTCCTCCCCTTACTATTAAGGTTTTTATTCGTTTTACCTCATTAATCAAGTTAGATTTATATATATTTATTTGTATATTTAAGATCGTTTGGTACATGAAAGTGAAGCTAGAAAACCCTTCAGAAACAGTAATAGGAGTAATTATTCCCGGAGGGTAGGGGACGTGAGAGGGGGAGGGGGTCAGGGGGGAGAATGGGGAATTGATAGCGTTGATGACTGTAGAACCCCGCTCGATGGGATCGAACAACAGATTTGCATGTGAATGGATATATTGGATTGTGTAAGAAATGGCAAAAAAGAAAAACTCTTATAGAAAAAAGAAGAGTTCCTTGGAGGGGGCGCATGGCAGGGGAGGGAGGGGACAAAGGGGAGCTGATATCCAGGAGTTCAAGGAGAAAGAAAATGTTTTGAAACTGGTTGTGGTAGCAATGGTACCATGCTACTTGATGGGATTGAACTATGGAATGTTATGTTATCTTCAAGAGCTCCCAATAAAGTGATTTAAAACAAAGAATGAGTTTCATGTAAGTGTGATCATGTATGTGTGTATGTGTGGGAATGGGCGTATGTATGGGAATGTGTGCGTGAATTCATATACACTAGAGGACAAATAGGAGTTAAATGTCTCTTTCATTTGAAAACAAGTTAAACTTCGGCAGGTCTGGTTTTGACCTATTCTCAGAGCTGTTCAGATGGGAAATTGTATTCATGTTGACAGTATAGCTTCAGAACAGCTATTTTAATAGGTGTTGAAATATAAACTATGTTTAGAAATGTTTGATAGTGTCAGGAAAATGTTTACCCCCTTCCTTGAGTGTTTTGACTGCTTCAAATTTTTATATGTGTAGCTTATAAATACCAAAGTAAACATTAAAGACTAACGCAGAGGCATTGGTATAGAAAAAAAAAAAAAGATCACTTCCAGGATTGCCTATCTCCATTTCAAACTGCACAATGCATCCCAAGGGACTTCTCGAAAACACAAATCTAATCCTTTTTTTGGTTATTGTTATTTTAAACAAAATCCTTTTATTGGGGGCTTGTACAGCTCTCATCACAATCCATCCATCCATCCATTGTGTCAAGCACATTTGTAAATTTGTTGCCATCATCATTCTCAAAACATTTCTGTCTATTTGACCTCTTGGTATCAGCTCCTCATTTTCCCCCTCCCTCTCCCTTCTCTCCCTTTTATAATTTATAAATTATTATTATTTTGACATCTTATACTGTCCAATGTCTCCCTTCACCCACTTTTCTGTTATCCATTCTCCAGGGAGGATACTTGTGATCAGTTCCCCCTTCTACCTCACCTTCTCCTTCCCCTCCTGGTCTCACTACTTGCATTGTTGGTCCTGAGGGGTTTATCTGTCCTGGATTCCCTGTGTTTCTAGTTCTTATCTGTACCAGTGTACATCCTCTGGTCTAGCCGGATTAACACAAGTTGAATCTTGCCATCCTCTACTTAAACAACCATAGACAACAAATATTGATTGCTCATCCATTTTACTCCTCCTTTCTAGCTGCTTTTAATTTCTTTGTACATTCTTAACTGGACACCTCAATTAACTTCAGCACCCGAGGTTGTTCTCCAGGCGTAAGCAATGGACATTGGTTAGCTGAAGCTAATCACAACCTTCCGTCCTCTTGTCTGCATTCACTGGTTCTTAGTTGACCTCAATAATTTTTCTTATGTTGTTAGATCAGAGGTATTTTTTCAATATGTAGTTGAGTCAGAAGTTGGCATTTTTCCTGTGTAAAAGACCTCTTAGTCTCTTACAGTGGGGGCTTCCTTATGCTAAAGAAGCTTCCAGGTTGACAGTGGTTGATAGTGCAATGTGCAGGTGCTAGCATACTTGGGAGAGTGTAGGCAGCCTTGTGATGCTCTCTGTCTTGAGCCTGACACCGTCTCCTGGCCAAGAAAGGGTGCAGACAAATAGACACGCTGGTTTTGGTGTTCATCTCTAGCTCAACTCCAGACAAGTTCTCCTCAGTGTTTCTTCCCTTTGCTCATTTTCTAGGGCTTAGTCTGTGAGAAGGTAGCCCGCCCGCACTACACGGGTCATCCCTTCAGCCACTCCTACGTTCTTTAAGAGATGTTCTTCCAGCTTCCCTCGTCTCTCTTCAAGCATGCGAGGAGCCTTTGAAAGGCTTTCTCTAGGGCCCCTTCCTTCTGGAATGCTGTTCTTTCCCCATATAGCGAACAAGGCGATAAGTGAACGCTTAAGGAAGGCCTTGTATACTTTTTAGTAATTTTCATGGATGTGTTCAGCAGTTCTTCTTTGGGAGGTGAAAATATCATCACAATTTGTTCTCAGAATTGGGACTCCGCAAAAAAAATTCTGGAGCAAGAAGAAAAGTCCCTTTCAGTGCCCTATTTATGTTTCAATTGCTGCAAACTGTCCCCTGAGCACGGCTTTTACTCTGGCCCAAAGATTTTGATTGTTGTGCTTTGTTCTCAGTTGATTAAAGGAATTTTTACAGTTCATTTTTAACTTATTCTATTACCTACTCTTAAAGCAGGGTGCTATCCTGTTTCTGAGTATATGATATTACTCTGATGTGAGAAGAGGCTTTGTAGCATTTTCATGGTTTTTAATTACCTAAGGCTTGCTTGTGGCTCAGCATAAGTTCTATTCTGGAGAATGTTCCAGGTGTGTTGGAAAGGAATATATATCATGCTGTGGGTAAGGGAACAAAGTGGGAAGCAAACATCCCAATAACAAATAAAGTCCAGCTGAATGCATGAATGGGGTAGAATCATCATGTTGTTGACAGGTGCCATTGAGTTGGTCCTGATTTATGGCAACCCAATATAAAATATACACAAGTTTGCCCTATCCTATGCCATCCTCACGATGGATATATTTGAGCTATTGTTATAGCCATTGTGCCAGTCCATCTTGAGGTTGTTAGTTTATTGTGCCAACCTGGCCAATAAACACATGTGGGTTTAATTGAAGGGTGGAGGGATAAATGGCTCTTTGAGCCTCGCCTTTCTAGTTCTCGGGTCTATTGCTTTCTGATGGTTGGACCAGGGTGCAGCTACCTTAGCCATGTCCCTGCTTCAGCTGGCAAGGCTCACTGCCTGCAAGACATCCTCAAGGAGAAGCCACATGGACCTGCCCCAATGCAGCCCTGGGTGCTGGAGCGCCTGTGTGGAGACCCCTGCCAGCGCTGAGATGCTTACATATTCACTGACTTGGCTTTCCTCCTGCAGTCGGCATCATTGCGTGTGTTTGTGAGATGGAGGAGGTCTTTGCAGATTGGTGTTGGACATATGGGTTAATGGGTTCATGTTGGACTTGTGGGCTTGGGAAGCACTGGGTTGGGATGTTTTCTTGATGTGCACTTAACCTTTATATAAAAGTCTCTCTTATGCATGAGTGTCTGTGGATGTGTTTCTCTGAAGTGCCCAGACTCACACACATATCTTTGAGGGTGTTCTTCTTTTCCACTAATACTTTTCCTTGCCAAGCATGCGGTCCTTGCCCAGGGACTGGTCCCTCCAGATACCATGTGCAAAATATGCCAGATGAAGTCGTGTCATCCTTGCTTTTCAGGAACATTTTGGCTGTACTTCTGACAAGACAGATTTGCTTGCTGTTTTGGCACTTCACAGCAATATCAACATTCTTGGCAAAGACCATATACCATGCACCAATTCTATGGTTTGTCTTCTTATTTGTGAAGCATATGAAGCAATTGAAAACATATGAAGCAATTGAAAATACTTTGTTTTGGGTTAGGTGTACTTTAGTCTTCAAAGTGACATCTTGGCTCCTTGACACCTTACAGAGGCCTATTGTATTAGATTTGTCTAATGGAATTTGTTATTTCATTTCTTGACTACTGCTTCCCTGTGTCAGTTGTCTATCCTGGTAAAATAATGTCCTTTACAACTTCAATCTTTTTTCCTGTCTAGCATGACACTGATTACCAGTCCAGTTGTAAAAATGTTTGTTTTCTTTACATTGAGATGTAATTCATGCTTAAGACTGTAGCCTTTGATCTCAATCAGTAATTGCTTCAACTCCTCTTTCTTTCAGCAAGTCAGTCTGTGTCATCTCCATCATGCAGGTGGTTAATGAATCTTCCTTCAGTCCCAATGCCTTGTCCTTCTTTGTACAGTCCAGCTTCTCAGATTGTTTGCTCAGACATTAGTTTGGTGAATTATTTAAGTGAAATGATATGTGCCACACATTTCCTAATTTTGAACCATTCAACATTCCCTTGTTCTGTTTGAACAACTCCTTCTTGGTATATAAACAGGTTCCATATGAGCACAATTAAGTGGTCTTAATTCTTATTCTTCACAATGTTTCATAGTTTGTTATGATCTGCATAGTGGAATGCCTTTGCATAGGAAATATCTTTCTGGGAGTCTCTGCTTTCACCCAAGATCCATCTGACATAAGGAATGATATATATATCCCAGGTTCCAAGTCCTCTTCTGAACCTGGCTTGAATTTTTGGCAGCTCCCTGTGTAAGTAGCACTGCAATTATTTTAAAATTATCTTCAGTAAAATTTTACTGGTATGTGATAGCATTAGATAATTTCCACATTCTGCACAGTCGTATTTCTTTGGAATGGACATAGATATGAATCTTTTTCAGTCAGTTGACCAAATTTCCTGTCATAGACTAATGAATGTTGCCAATACTGCACCAGTTTGTTGAAACATGTCAATTGGTATTCCATTAATTTCTTGATTCTTGCTTGGTTTTGTTTTTTAACTAATGCCTCCATTAGTTTACAAAGTATGCCAGATGAAGCCCAAGAATCTTGGACTTCTTCCTTCAGTGCAATCAGTTCTTTCTCATACACCGCTCTTTGAAATGGTTGAATATTGACCAGTTCTTTTTGAAACCTCCTGTATTATTCAATATTTTGTCCATAGAATTCTTCACTATTGGAACTCAAAGCTTGACTTTTTCTTTCTTTCTTTCAGCTTTGAAATCGTAAGCAGGCTGATCCTCTTTTGGCTTTCCTATGCATGAGTTTTCTCCTTGCATGCCATTCGCATTGTGTTGTCATGCCTTCCTTTGCTTTCTTGAGCCGTCCTCTGAAATCTCCGGGTCCACTTTTTTACATCAGCACTCCTTCCAGGCACTTTAGCTTCTTCATTCAAGACAAAATTGTGGAGACTCTTCTGACATCCATTTTGGTCTTTTCTTCTTTTCATTCCACAAGTACTCTTGTCTTTGATAATTAATATCCAACGTGGCAAATCTATTCTTGAGATCATATCTAAATGCATGTGGGATATACTCAAAGTTGTCTTTTGGTACTTATGACCTTGTTTTAATTTTTTCATTAGACTGAACTTTCAGATGAGCAACTGATGGCTTTTTCCCCACTGGTGGTCACTGGCCTTGTTTTGGCTGATGATATCGAGCTTTCCCATCATCTCTTTCCATATTTATCGTTCATTTTATTCCTGTGTATTTCATCTGGGAAGGTCCATGTGTATGGACACCATTTGTGTTGCTGAAAAAAATACTTACAATGAATATGTCATTGCCCTTGAAAAATTATATCATGACATCTCCTGCATAATTTTTATCACCAAGGCCATGTTTTTTAAACTACTGGTTCTTCCTCTTTGTTTCTAGGTTTTGCATTTGAATCCTCAATAATTATTGATGAATGTTTGATAAATTCTAAGCTACAGAAGTTGTAGAAATCCTCAACTTCTTCATGTTTTTCTTTAGCCATTAACCTCCCTGGCAGTAATCCTGTGTGTGGTTCGGGGTAAATGGTAACTGTCAGCAGTGGTAACCCTGAGCCACACTAGGGATTACATTGCAGAGAAATTCCTTAACAAAATTACTGACATAATTAGACCACCAGGGAGGTTAATGTGTAAATCTGGGTAATAGTTATAGTAATTGGTCTTTTGTTTAGGTGTATGTATATTAACCTATCACATACATTTATCATTCCTACCATAGTAAACCAGCACTATCTGATTCAAAAGGGCCAGTAGCATCCCATTTCAGATCACTATTGCCAAGTGTATTGAACTTGTGCATTCTACTTTATGTCTGATAAATTTCAATTTTCCTAGATTCACAATTGATAATTACATGTTCAACTTATTAAGGACATTTTGAAGCTGTTTCTGTTCATTTTCAGTTGTGCCACACCAGCTAATAAAAGTCTTGAAATTTTGTTCTGTCCATGTCATTAAGATCAACTCTTTGTTGTATGAGTCCCTAATAAAATGATTAAAAATAATAATAGAGTCTCAGCAAAAAAAAAAAAAAAAAAGAAAAAAAGAGAGATTCTCCAAGGGCTCTTCAAAGTATGATGTTAGACTGCCCTGTGGATTATGTGGCATCAGAGTGGCTGGGTTTGTACCCCAGTTCTGCCATTAACTAGCTGTCTGGAAAGGTGCTTATGTTCTTTAAGCCTCCCCTTCCTCTTCTGTAAGATGGGGATAATACTACGCTTAACTCAGGATGCTCATGAGGACAAAGTAAGTGCATCAAGTGCACGTACAGGTCCCTGGCCCATAATAAATGTTCAATAAGTGGGGAAAAAGATCCACTCTTAGAAGGCAGCTCTTTCTTAGCCATATTTTGAATGTCTTCTAACCTAAGGGTCTGATCTCTTGGCGTTGCATTAGACAGGGCTTCATTGGAACTCATGGCATTTTAAGGTATGTTCTAATGTTTGTATAAGTGGACCACTTCTTCTGTGTTAGGCTGGGTTTTCTAGAGAGCAGAGACTTATATCAAGAAATGGCTCATGCACGGGTAGATGTGGATAAGCCCAGTTTGGCTCAAGTCCATGGGCCAGATGTAAGCATGAGGGTTCTCCTGACTTGTGTAGCTGCAGGGACTGATGAACAGAAGACAGAAAGATGCAGCAGGAAGACCACAGGCTGGTGGATGCAGAGCTGCATGCATCTGAGTTTGGCAGTTCACTGGTGACTCCTAGGATCGGTCAGCAGGTGAGAGATCAGGAAGTCAATGAGCGCGATGCAAGATCTAGATCCACTAGAAGTGAGCTAGCTCCCACAGAGTGCCAATCGGTAATAAGAGTAGGCCGCATTCTGAGCATAACTCGTGTCAAGATATGACCACAACTGCTTCTCAGCTCCACAGACTATCCCCTTGTGGAGTTGACCACACAATGTTAGATCATATCGTGGGAGAATCTTGGCCCAGAAAAATTGATACAAAACCTAACTATCGCATATTCTTTCTTCCTAGTCTATCTTAGTCTGGAAGTTCCAAGGGACCCTATCCACTATGGTTGACTGACCTTGCTGGTATTGAAAATACCAGTGGTCTAGCTCCCAACATCACAGTGACATGCAAGCCACCCCAGTATGGCTAACCAGCAGTCTAGTGGTGGGGAACTATTGAGATTATATTCAGACACATTAAAAAATAATTTTAAAGTTCAGTATTATTCATTCATTTTCAGTCCAGTGAATCCCATTTGGTTGAAATAATTTTTATAATCATCTCTTAGGCCAAGAGGCTTTTGTTCTGAGTCCATGAACCAGCCTTGTGATGCTGAGACGTTTTGCCTGCTGACTATATTTATGTGACTAAGTTAGAATAATTACTTGTGTGACATGCAGAGAAAGACACTTGAGACAGTGGTTCCTGATGAGAGCTTTGTATAAAAGGCAAACAATCAAACCATTGACCAAATTGCTTCTGGCAGTTATGCTTTATGAGAATCTTCCAAGTCATCTTGGACTCCGTCTCACTAGCAGAAAAGGCAAACTTTCCTGAATGCATTTGGTTTGATATCAACTTAATTAGATGAAGAGCTGGGAGGCTAAGTTTTCGCTTCTCACTTTTGCTTGTCTGTCACCCTCCCCCCTTTCTCCATAATATGTGCATGCATGCAGAAACGCACACTTAACCATGCACCAATTCCCATATCCTCATTGCACCTCCAGGCTAGGATTGTGGGAGAAGAGCTCCTCTTTGGCAATTCTAGTACATTGGTATGGAGAAGATGAAAGAGGAAGAAGAAAGAAGACAAGATTAACATCTTCACAGCAAAAAATTAGAATTCCACCTTAGGCTTAAAGTTCATACATTGTAATCACTTTATTTTACCTTAAAATAACTTTTTACACGGAGAGATGCCTTCTCAGCTATGTTTCTCACCCTGAAAGAGTCTGCTCTGGCTTTTAGTATTGGCCAATTAGTTGATATACTCAATTAATATTTGTTCAACCTCTTCTCAGTGTCACATCCTAATTGAAGCCGTGGGAACATACCAGCCTCCCCCAGCCCCCAAAAAGGGACAAAGCACTCCCCAGTGCCAGTAGATATAAGTTAATTAGAACAAGATCAATAAGGGTGAAATTGTAGCACAAGTCATCATTAGATTGCTGCTAAGATCAAGCACACATGGTCAACATGGTTTGTATTTTAAGTGGACTGTCACTGCTGCAAAGGAGTATAGTTTCTTTTTTTTTTTGATAGTCATATAAAATGTGGAAGAACAAAGACCATGTCCACTTTTTTTGTCTAACAAGTCTCGTAAGAGGTCTTGTGAGAATCCATTTCTCCCTTTCAGTACGTTTGTTTGTGGGGAAATGGTGGCGGCTTCTTGCCTTCCCTGTGAGAGACCTGAGCACAGCCTCTGTCCAAGTCTCCTCAGGTGCAATTAATTACTGCCCCTCTGTCAGTGGTAGCTGGTGTGTGGCTATGATGCTGAGCAGACTTTGTCAAAGCTTTCAGATTAGGAGTTACTAGGAAGAAAGGCCTGGCTATCTATTTCTGAAAATCAGCCAGCGAAAGCCAGGTGGATCACATGGATAAATCCTGTCCTGCGGAGGAGGGCTTGTTGCGCGTGCAGTCACCATGAGATGAAACGGATTCTGTCTCAGCCAGCAGCACTAACACCCTTGACTGTGAGATGGGTTAGTACAGTTGATCCTAGCTCTATGACAGAATTCTGGAGAAATTAAATCCT
Source organism: Tenrec ecaudatus (assembly GCF_050624435.1). Classification (NCBI taxonomy): domain Eukaryota; kingdom Metazoa; phylum Chordata; class Mammalia; order Afrosoricida; family Tenrecidae; genus Tenrec; species Tenrec ecaudatus. The sequence continues at coordinate 153,324,389 of NC_134533.1, read as the reverse complement.
CTTAGGCAAAAAGGGATCCCCGATGATATAGTAGTTATGTGTTGGGCTGCTAATTGAGAGTTCAGCCGTTCAAAATCACCAGGGAGAAAGATGAGGCTTTCTACTGCTGTAAAGAGTCATAGTGTCGGAACCCACAGGGACAGTTCTACCCTGACCTATAGGGTCATAATGAATTGGAATTGACTCAATGGCAGTGAGTTTGAGCTTTGTTTGTTTGCTTTAAGAAACACAGAATATCAACTCTAAATTGTTATAGAGATTGGAAATCATTAAATGCTTGGGAGGCATTGAGGAGAGCTGCAGAAAGAGGAGAAGCAGCGATATAGAGAAACCAGGAGGGCAGCGTTGGAAAATATGAAAAATGAAACAGCGCAGAGAGTTCAGTGACCACGGAAAGCCCAAGGCTCTGTCTCCCAGCCAGTGCACAAGATTACTGTGGAATGTGGGTGTCTGGGAACTTGGTGTCCTGAGTCAACCCGATTATGCTGCCTCACTGGACAGGGGCTCAGGAGACCCAGCAGGCTGTCTGCATTCACTAATGAATCGTGTGGCACAGGCAGGTCCCTCCATTTTTCCAGGTTCCACATTCAAGGAGCTTAAGTACATTTTTGGAGCTGGGGTCACTGGCGAGGTGGAGACAGCAGGGAAGAGTGTGCTGATTTGTCTAGTCTAGAGCAATCAGACATCTTACACAGAGTAGTTCATTTGACTTCTTTTAGGAGTTGAAAGTGTCTATGTGGTGCAATCTTTTACACCCTTTTTTAAAAGATATAAAAAAGTAGAAGAAGATTTAAGTAGCAGATTTTAAAAGCAGAGGGCCACAGGGGACCTCAGAAACCACGTAATCCAAGCCCCACCTTTGTGGATAAGAAAGCAAGGCAGCAGGGAGGACCTCCGGTCGGCGGACATCCCTGAACACTCCCTCACTCTACTGCTTTTCTCCACACCCACTGCCTCCACTCTCCAAACTCAGACTTACTGTCTTCTAGTTGGTTCCAACTCATTGTGACCATGTATGACAGGGCAGAACCGCCCCGGTGGGATTCCGAGGCTGTATCTCTTGATGGGAGTAACTGGTGGTTTCCAACTACTGAGCCTGCTCTTAGCAGCCCAACACATGGCCCGCTGTGCCACGAGGGCTCCTCGGTCTCTAATCAACGTGTGTCTTTTCTTCAGAAGGGTGGACCTAGAGGATAAGGACTGGAGTCTGCTCATAACACGGAAGGCGGCTGTGTGTCTGTATCGACCCACCAATGTGGGGCGATTTGGTTCTCTGCCTGCCCAGCTTAGGGGAAAGGAGGTGGGCTCACTTCAAAAATGACCAGCAAAGACTAGTCACTTTTGGTTTACTGAAATATCATTTATATTTGACCTGGTTTCATAGATTTTACAATTTCAGTTTCAAGCTCATTTTTAAACCTCCTTTCTCCCCAATGTCCGTCATGTCTGTCGACAGCTATCATGGTTGTACTAGGGCTGGGGTAGGCGATCTTCCCTTTATATGCCTCTGCCCCTTATCTTCTAAGCTAAGCCCTTCCAGGGGCTTAGGGACAGAGGGCAAAGGCCTTGTTCCTTCCAGGGTCATGGCTATAGTCCTATCCTTGTTACTCTCCTGGCCACCCCAATTAGAGTCCTCCCCATGGCATTTGGTGCCCAGTGCTGTGTCTCCAGCATGACCACCCACCATTCTAGAGGCCCCAGTGGGAGGAGAGGCCACTCCAGGGGGGATTTCCTACATTACACATCAGCCTCTTTAGCCCCCCTCCACTCCAGAGCCCCACATGCTGGGCTCCCTACCTTCTGCTGGACACTTGGTTTAGAAATGACTACATTCCCTCTGTTTTGACAGGCAGGCCTGAAACTCTTGACGTTCTCCTCATTATTGGGGCTCCTCCACCACTGACCCCCCCCCCCCCGTCCTGAAGCTGCTCTCACTTCTGCTCAGGGGCAGATCTGCAAGTCTGGGATCAAGTCGACAACCAGCCGGAGAACCGCATGTTCTCCTCCTTCCTGCCCCCCACTTCCAGCTCCATCGCAATCAGAGGTTTCTCTTGCTGCCCCTTCGTTTGCCAGTGATGCCCCTTAGAATTTTGAATGCCAACAGGGTCCCATATGATTGACAGGTTTGAGCAGACCTTCCAGACTGATGGTATAGTGATCACACATTGAGCCGCTGACCACAGGGCAGCAGTTTGAATCCAACGGCAGCTCTGGGGGAGAAAGGTGAGGCTTTCTTGTCCCACCAAGAATGATGGTCTCAGAAACTCACAGGGTCTCTGTCCTGTCCTGCAGGGTTGAATCAGAATCAACTCCATCACAGTGACGGATGGTGTGTGTGTGTATATATAAGTTCCATATTAAAACGAGGGGCAAAGGTCTAGCAATCTACTTGCAAAAATGATCAATGCAAAACTGATTTGCCTTTAGGGAGAGAAGGACTTCCTGCCTTTCCCATGGGACAATGCAGTCTCTCGTCAAGGTGGCTGAATTACCTCAGGGATGCAGACATCCCTCCCTCTCGTGGTCCTGTTTGAGGGGAGGATAGAATGCCTTCAGGAGTTAGGAAGGCTCTGGAGTTCTTCAGCAGTCTGCTGACCCAGCTGCGCTTCCAGCTGCAGTCAGGTGTTGTCAACTCTCTGTGCTAAGAAAGGATTCTTTATGCCTTTGTCCTTTGGAGCTTTTTTTTTTTTTTTTTAACAATTCTGTGCTGCTAGGGAAAAAAAGAATCCCACTTGGCATTGTGTATTAGAGCCAGTTCTCTGTTCTCTGCCAAATAACTTGAGTAACAACCCCTGGTGATGGGAAGCAAGTGCACAGTCCCAAATCCCCGTGATATCAGTTGTCCCTGTTTCAGGGATGTGTATTGAAGAAGCATATCTTTTCTATTGTTTGCTTAGATGTCCTATTGTCATCTGACCAATGAGTGTTTTTATGTCTTTAATTACTGAAGAAACATTCCCAGAAAATAAGATTTCAATGTGTTCAGTGTTAACTTGGACTACGTCTACTCCTCATTTAGCTACTATCTCATTATCTTACATTTTCAGTTATAAAAAGTTTTAAACTCTACAATCTGAGAATTTTGTGCATTAACAATGTATGCTGGCAGTATGAAATGCCAAGGTCATAGGTGACAGTCACCCTGGCTCTGATGATTAAGGTCAGGGCCAGGTTAAGGTATGTGAAGGTCCTAAACAGTGTTAATCTATAGTGCCCCCTCCCCTGCTTACTAATGCCTCTGAGGAGGGATCGCATTACCAGCAGGAGTCAGGAGTGGAGCGCATCTCTTGGGCCCAAGATCCTTGTGCAGTGAGCCTCCTGGATCCAGAAGAAGGCTACATTGTCAGGGAATCAGTAGCAGAGCCAGCAGCCAGAGCATGGAACAGAGTGATGGACTCCCTAACTCACAGAGCAAGTAAAGATGAGTGCTTTTGTGCAGGAGGCTCTCTTGCAGAGTGGGCTGCCTATGGACACTTAATTGGGGGAGTTGGATTTGCTGAAGCTGAGGCTTACTGAATTGTACTTAATCCAGGGAGCTAGGCTTGCTGACCCATAGAACTTGAGCTGAATGCCTGCTGGTTGAGCCTCATGGCTTGAGCCTGTGGGCATTTTATTAGCACTTGATAGAACCCTGTAATGTGTCGAGGTAGTTTATTGTGCCAACCTGGCTGATAAACACATGCGGGGTTAATTGAAAGGCGGAGGGATAAATGGCTGAGCGAGCCTCGATTTCTAGTACTCAGGTCTCTTGCTTTGTGATGGTGGGACCAGGGTGCAGCTGCCTTAGCCAGTTCCCTGCTTCTGCTGACAAGGCCCACTTCCTGCAAGACATCCCCAAGGAGAAGCTGCATGGACCTACTCCGATGTAGCCCTGGGTGCTGGAGCAGCCATGTGGAGACCCCTGCCAGCGCTGAGATGCTTACATGTTCAGTGACTTGGCTTTCCTCCTGGAGTCGGCATCATGGTGTTTGTTATGTGAGATGGAGGAGGACTTTGTGGATTGGTGTCGGACATATGGGTTAATAGGTTAATGTTGGACTTGTGGGGTTGGGCAGCACTGGGTTGGGATGTTTTCTTGATGTGCACTCACCCTTTATATAAATCTCTCTTGTACATGTGAGTTTCTATGGATCTGTTTCTCTAAAGTGCCCAGACTAGCACACATGTCTTGATAAAAACCCAACCCTGAGCTTTTCTCACTGGAATTACGGTTTGTAAGGCTTTGTGCAGCTGCTTACTTCCTTCATAAACCTTTCATCACTACCTTTGTCTGTGAGTCTGGGTGGCCATTATAATGGATATTCTAACCTACAGATTAATTACAGAACATTAATTAAGTCTGTATAGTCATTATGAGTTGGAATAATGACAGCAGCAACATTTTAGATAGCCCTTTCATGTCTAATATGCTACAATAAACATTTCTTTATATTTTTCTCTTACAAATTCTTCCATGGTTTTTCAAAAGTAAATGTCAGGGTGCTTTTTCTCAACTGTTTTCATCACTAAATCCATTTGCAGCAATAGAAGGATTAAATTATTCCTGACTAGGTGTTTTGCAAACTGCCAGAGATTCAATCTGGATTCAGGAGAAGAAACAGAATGAGGGATATGCCCATGTCAGAAGGATTTTGGTCCTTTTGTGAATGTGGAGTGTGTGGGGTGGGGAGATTTGACTTTAACAAGCTCTCCAGGTCGTCTGAAGCCCAATGAATTGGAAACATTCTGCTCCACCCCAGTGGTACTTTCTTTGTGATGCTCTGCCCTCTGGTGCTGTCTATCAGTGGTTTCTGGTGGGTGAGGATGTAGCTAAGGACAGAATGTGCGATGGAGTGTTGGCTGAGAGACACTAAAAACAATTCAGATGATCCCCCCCACCGGTTGACTCTAATATTTAAAACATGGGTTTGTAAACAAACTAAAAATATACCTGGTAGACTGCAGTGAAAACACTTGAATTATGGTGACTTGAATCACAGACTGCCGAAAGAATAAACAGGCACATCTTTGAAGAAGTGTCGTCAGAATGCTCCTGAGAATGGAGGAGGGTAGGACTCCCTCTCCTGTCCTCTGAATGTGTTCTCAGCAGGTACCAGTGCTTGGGAAAGGATGTCAGGCTTGGTAAAGCAGAGGGCCAGTGAAAAAAGAAACTGTCAAGGAGATGCAGTGACACAGGGGCTGCAGCCACGGGCTCACACAGAGCAGCCATTGTGAGGACGGTGCAGGACTGGACAGTGTTTTGTTATGTCTAGGGTCACTCCGGGTCTGAATGGACCAGGTGGCACTGAACTGCAACAATCAGTTTGCAAACAAAACAAAATATAGAACTGACTGATGGAGAAGGGGGTACCCATTCTCGTTTAAAAATTCCACCATTAGTTTTGCATCCTGGAAATATATTCTGGCTAAAGAACCTGTTTGCTTGGCATCCAGAACTCTTCAATATGAATTTCCAAATGGTCCATTGTGATGTGGATAATAACATGGCCCTCTTTTGATCCTATCATTAACACCATTAAGAGAAAATGTATCAATCTGGTTAGACCAGAGGTACAGATAGGAACTGGAAACACGGAATCCAGGGTGGATGATCTCTTCAGGGCTAGTGCCATGAGTGGTGATACTGGGAGGGTGGAGGGAGGGTGAGGTGGAAAGGGGGAACCGATTACAAGGATCTACATGTGACCTCCTCCCTGGGGGACGGACAACAGAAAAGTGGATGAAGGGAGACATCAGATAGCATAAGATATAACAAAATAATAATTTATAAATTATCAAGGGTTCATGAGGGAGGGGGGAACGGGGAGGGAGGGGGAAAATGGGGAGCTGAAGCCAGGGACTTAAGTGGAGAGCAAATGTTTTGAGAATGATGAAAGCAACACATGTACAAATGTGCTTTACACAATTGATGTATGTATGGATTGTGATAAGAGTTGTATGAGCCCTAATAAAATGATTTAAAAAAGAAAAGAAATGTATCCTACAAAGATGCATCCACAAATGTTTCATGTTTGGGGTGTACAGGTATGACCATTCAGATTCTGTGATACAAGGGAACTTCAAAAAGTTTGCAGAGAAATTCCATAGTATTTGAATCCCATTTTCCATGAATGTTTTTGATTTACCCTCATAGTTTCACTTTCTACACCATTACTTTTTTTTTTTTAACTTCAGCAAGGAATGGATGCAGAATTTTGAACAAAACATTTTGCTATTGGTAATTTCAGCACAAGCACTGCTAGGACAAGTATACTGTGTTTAAAAAATGAAATTAAAAACTCAAAATTCACAGCCATCGAGTCAATGCTGACTCAAAACAACCCCTCTGGGTTTCTGAGAGTGTAACTATTTGCGGGAATAGACAGCCCAGTCTTTCGTTCTTGGAGCTGTTGCTGGTTTTGAACTGCTGACCGTGTGGATCACAGCCCAGCTCATCACCACTACACCACCAGGGCTCCATAAAAAGAAATGTAGGGATTCACAAGTTCTGTTCTTATAATCTATGAGCTTTCCTTTGGGGGCTCCTTCTAGGTGTTGCCCTTTCATGCAACCTGGAGATAAAATCACATCACTTTAAATTTGGTTCTGCTCTAGCAAATAAATTTGAATCATTGAAAGTAAATAAAATTTAAAGAATAAAATTTATATGTGATTTTGGATGTTAACACAAAAACCTATATTTGGAAATTAGTAGGTAAAAAAAGCATGATTTCTGCTCCGCAGGTCTGAAATAGTTCAAATAAATGGTAACTACAGTGAAGGCAGAAATAACTTCATTTGTTTGTGCATTGCTGTCCTCATACTTGGTTGCAACGTGGGCCCTTGTGATTCATATATATTTTTAAACGTTTTGCTGTGTTTGGGGTAATATTCTTACAGAACAAATTTGTTGCCCATTGAACAATGTGTACATATTTGTTTCATGCAATTAGTTGCAATCACCTCACTGTATGGCACCCTTGCTACTTCCTCCAGCGCTCAGTGTTTCTATCACTGCTTTGTTCCCGCCCCGTCCTGCCTTCTCAACTTTGCTTTGGGGACAAATGTTGACTTTTTGATCTACAGTGATTTCATTGGCTATTTTCAGAAGATCCCCGAGCATTTCTTTCCAGTCCATCTTAGTTTTGATAAATAATCCACCGAGACCTTTTGAGCTTCACAGAGGCACATGTCTCTACTGACAAACATGTCAACTATGCCTGGAGTGACAAAGTCAAGAGGAATGGTGTTGCAGTCATCACCCAAAAAGACAGTTCAAGCTCTATCTTGAAGTACAGGGCTATCTGTGATAGGGTGATATAGATTGACATGGTAATATATATCTACATACAAGGAAATCCAGTAAATACAATTATTGGTCAAATTTATGCACCAATCACTAAAGCTAGTGGTAAAGCAAATGATGACTTTTACCGATGTCTTCAGTTGGAAGTTGATCAAATATGCAATCAAGATGGATTGGTAATGACTGGCGGTTGAAATGCACAAGTTGGGGACAAGTAGAGGGAAGGAGTAGTGGAAAACAAGGTCTTGGTGATTAAAATGAAGCTGGAGATCGCTTGGTGGACGTTTGCAAGACCAATGACTTCTTCATCGCAAATACCTGTTTTTCAACAACCTAAACAGCAACTGTACACATGGACTCCTTCAGATGGAATATACTGAAATCAAATCGACTACATCTGTGGGAAGAGATGAAGGAGAAGGTCAATATCAGCAGCTGGACAAGGTCAGTGGCTGACCTTGGAACAGCCATCATTGCTCATTTGTAAGTTCATATTGAAGCTAAAGAAAATGAAAGCAAGTTAACGAGAACCAAAAAAACCACTGTGAGAATTCCCGCCTGAATTCTGAGACCATCTCAAGAACAGATTGGATACGTTGAACATTTGATGCACAAGATAAAACACCTGATGAGCTGCGGGATGATATCAAGAACATCATGTAAAAGAAGTGTGGACTGTCAAAAAAACAAACAAATCTGACCTGGAAGAAATACAGCCAGAATCTTCCTTAGAAGCACATGCTTTGAATATTTTATCAGGAGAGACCAGTCCTTTCTCGCTTGGTAAAGTGGCAGTGGAGAAGAGAAAGGTTCTCGAGACGATGGATTGACACAGTGCGTGCAGTGGGCTGGTGCATGGTGCAATGACTGGCAGGGTTTCATTCTGTTGTACATCGAGTCCCTATGCGTTAGGAAGACATTGAGATAAACAGTATTGCTTTTGGTGTTGGTTGAAAAGCGCCCCCTACCATATAAAGGGGGCAGTGTTTTCAATCTTTTCCGAGGGATGAGCCTCCTCTGTAGCATCACTTTATAAATACACATTGTTGGGGTGCTTGCTCACTTAGGCAGTGGCTTGCATAGATAATGAAAAGCAGATTTATCTAAAAATGGTTTGCTTTCAAGCTTCATTAACTTTTAGAGGGAACTTATGTAAATGGATCTTTAGTTGTGAGGAGAAAGTAGTCAAAGATTGACTGATGAGTATTATGTCTATAAAGGAACACACATACTAAATTAGTTAAAGGATATTTGCTTCACAGAGAAAAATGACGTTTTCCAACTTGGACAAATTTATACACCTGCCAGAGATCAGAGAGGTCTGATTCAATTGTTGCCTGAGTCCCCCATTTGTGAAACACACATGGCATTAGGAAGCCACATGTTCATGGAGCTAAGACAGTCTATCATGAATTAGAAGCACTCAGTACAGGTGAGATAGCATATTGGTAAAGAAGAAGGAGGAGGAGGAGGAGGAGGAGGAGGAGGAGGAGGAGGAGGAGGAGGAGGAGGAGGAGGAGAAGGAGAAGAAGAAGAAGAAGAAGAAGAAGAAGAAGAAGAAGAAGAAGAAGAAGAAGAAGAAGAAGAAGAAGAAGAAAGAAGAAAGAACTCAAGGGATACTTAGTATTGAATTTTTTGGGGCACGGTGAACTCTTCCTGGTGCTCTGAGTCCCAAAGCTCTGCGAGTTACTTCTTTACTTTCTGCTTTGTAAGGTCCTGAAAGAATTTTTTTCACTGAGCTATCTGGCCGTACACCTTGCTGTTGTTAGGTGCCATCAAGTCAATTCTGACGCATAACCACCCAGTGCCCAACAGATGCAAACACTGCCTGGTCCTGCACCAGCCTCACATTGTTCCTGTGCCTGAGCCCATTGCTGCAGCCTCTGTGTCAGTCCATCTCCTGGAGGGTCTGCCTCTTTCTCACTGCCTTCCACTTTACTAAGCATGATGGGGCAATACTCGTGGCTCATAGAAATGAATGGTAGCTTCTTTTGATTTGGACTCTAGGGGGTGCAGACAGTTAACATGCTTGGCTGCTTCCCGAAAGATTGGAAGTTTAAGTCCCCTGAGAAACACTTGCTAGAAAGGTCTGATGATCTGCTTGGGAAATATTAGGTATTGAAAACTCTGGGGAACGCAGTTCTAAGATGCCACACTAGGCTTCACCATGAATCCTATCCCCTTGATAGGGGTGCATCTCTTGGTTCGCTGACTGGATGCTCAAGAATGGATTTGTTCTTTTGTTTGTTTTATGGTGTGTTTGTTTATGGTGCTGTCTTTGGACGTTCTCACACGGTACCTCTTCCATAGGAAGTCAGGAGAGCTACTTATCACATGGGACCCTGTGCTGAGCCAACCCTTTAAGAGAGACACATGTGGCATGACCACGTGAATTGATATCGATGCCTGGTCTTTTGATTTCAGCACTTTAATTCCATTCTGACGCCTGAATGTTTCGCCTCACTTCATCCATCTTGGGGTTTGCCCTGTGGACTTTTAAAGAGGCTCCCCCCCACCCCACCATGACCGCAGTTCGGCGTCTCCCCTGTCTCCTTTCTCCACAGGTTCTTTCCCCTGTGGGTTCCATGCTCTCTCCTAGGTCCTGCTCCTGTGTCAGCATTGCCTGACAAAGAAGCAGAGCACATTATTCAGCTTCAAGGACTTCGGCTTCTGCCAGACACCATGCACACAGATTGTCAGAGTCCCTGCCAAGGACCCAACCTCAGAATAAAGCTCAAACTTGAAGTCACCAGGGATAGGGAATTTAGATCGTAGCTTTCAATAAGTAGTATGTGCAAAGACTGAAAAAGATTCAGCTCTTACACTCTTCATAGAGTGGGTCTCATTAAAACTACAATCTAAGAAGAAAATTCCCAGAGCGTTTTATAAAATGGTAGAATTTGACAGCAAAATATTTGTGAATAAACCTCATGCCTTGGGAAATCCCAATCCTCTGCATGTTTATTAAGATGCAACGGTTAATTCATGTATTCCTTCTACACTCACTTACAGAGAGCTCGTCTGGGTGTTTAAGATGGTGAAGGTTCCCGTGGAAGAATGAGACGGGATTGCAAAGGTAGACGGGGTCCAGCATAGGGAACCTTGTATTAGCAATCTGAAGACAGAGGCAGCATGGTTGGATTTGAGAAGCTGTAGAGCCCCTGGGATGTGTAAAGGGTGAGGACAGGAGGAATACAGGATGACTCCAGGCTTGTCATTGGTGAGCATGAGGGGATGGTGGGACCTTCCCTGAGAAAGGGGTGTGCAGAACAAGAGGAAGCCTGGGACCAGGAGTATGACAGAGGCAGAGAATGCATCTGGGTGGGGATTCTAATTTATGTGTCCCCTGAGCCTGGGAGCTCTGGAAAGAGACTTTTTCCCCTCACTCTCTGCCTCTCTGATACCAATACCCACCAGAAAGCCATGCCCCTTCTGATGGGTTCACACTCAAACAACAGCCGCAGCACCCAAAACAAAATCAAGCCATTGCCCTCAAGCCAATTCTAGCTGGCAGATTGCAGAGAAGAATTGCTTCAGAGCTTTTTCTTGGCTGCAATCGATCGGGAAGTATATTACCAGGTCTTTCTTTCACAGTGCTGGAGCCCTGCTGGCATAGTGGGTACACTTTGATCTGCTAACCACAAGGTCAGCAGTTTAAAGCACCAGCTGCTTCCCTGAAGAAAGATGGGACTTTCCATGCTTCTAAAGCATTCCAGTTTCAGGAACGCACAGTGGCAGTTCTACCCCGCCCCATAGTGTCGCTAGGAATGGGTATCCGCTCAATCTCAGTGAGTTGGGTCTGGGCTGATTCCTTCCCCAGTGCTTGCTTCTGGGTGGGTTCAAACACCAACCTGAGGGTTAGTAAATGAGCACCAATCATTTGCACCACCCAGGCACCGGGTATTCAGGCCTTTCCTCTTAAGCTCCTTTGGCTGCAGCATCAGACAGATCCATTCCTGGCTTAGAGTTCCACAGAGAATTTGCATATTACTTTGTCACAATCTGGTTTCGCAGTTACACATGGGCTGCTAACCACAAGGTCAGCAGTCTGAAAGCACCAGCCTATCTGCAGGAGAAAGCTGAAGCTTTCTCTTCCAGTAAAGAGAATCCCGCAGAGACAGTGCTACCTATCTGTCCTAAGGGTCTCCCTGAGTTGAAACAGACTCTGTGGCAGTGAGGTGGGTTTGGGGTTTTGGTTTCCCCTTGCTGTTCTGCATAGACCCCAGCCCAGAGCTCTCTGTGTGTGGGCTCAGGCAGGGCTCAAGGTGGCTCTGCTTCTTTTGAGCAACTTGACTGTTATTTGCCTGCTACCCCTGATCATCCCGTTACTAAAAGGCTGGGGATTCCTCAGCTCTCTCAGGCCTTTCCTGGGGGCACACGGGGCTGGAGGAGGCCAGGAGAGATGCCAGGTCATCCCAACTGTGAATCCATTGAGAAAGTAGATTCAGGAAAATTAATCGAGATATGACCGAGAGAAGGAAGATGAGGGCTCCAGGACCCTTTCGTGGAAGAGAGGCAGAAACAGAGGGCTGGGTCATCAAGAAGATGTGTTTTGCCTTTTTCCGTATCATTTAAAAACAATTGGCACTTCAATCATTCATATTGATGAAACCCAGGACACTGTCAGAGAACTCCTTAGCTAAGGTTCTGGTGTGAAATATAATGTAGAAGACCTTTATTTTGAATAACAAGAGCCATAATGACGTCTGTCTATACAAACTAGGCAGGATAAACAATCCCAAGGAGAAAACAAAAGGATCAACAGTTCCAGGGGGACCTGGGAGAGGAGGAGGCTAAGAAAAGGGACTGGGAAGCCAATAAACGCAGGAACAAGGGAACAACAGATCTAAAAGTTGATGGCAAGTAGACAGTGGAATGCCTGGAATGGTTGGATCAAGTGCAATGTAGCCAAGAGATATTACTGAGAGCTGAATGAAGGTCAAGCAAGGATAGTGAGACAGGAGTAAAGTAAAGGGAAATAGAGGAAAGGATTAGGAGGCAGAAGAAATGTATAGAGGTATAAATATAGGTGTGTACATGTGTAAATATATTAATATATAACAATATGGATATAGATCTATGTATGTATATTTGTATGTTAAGTATTAAGGCAGACGAATATTGCACCTCTATTCAAGCCCTCCCTCAATGCAAGAACACTTTGATCTAGTAACCTGGCATTCTGTGATGCCCACCCTCCTGACACGATCACTGAAGTCAAAATAGGTGCATAAGGAAATGTGTTGAAGAAAGCTGATGGTACCTGGCTATTAGAAGATATAGCATCTGGGGTCTTAAAGGCCCCCTAGCAGGGAAGCAACAAAGCCCACAAGGAAGAAGCACACCAGTCTGTGTGATCACAAGGGATCAGGTATCAGGCATCGGAAGATCCCAAATAAACCAAACAGTCATATCGATGTGAATGAGGAGGGTCAGAGTGGAGACCCAAAGCCCACCCGTATACAATTGGACATCCCCTCACAGAAGAGTCACAAGGAAGGGACCAGACAACCAGGGTGCATAATTGCACCAATGAAACACACCACATTCCTTTAGTTCTTTAATGCTTCCCACCCCACCCCCACCCCCACCATCATGGCCCCAGTTCCACCTTACAAACTCAGCTAGACCGGAGCATGTACACTGATAAGAGCTCTCAACACACAGAATTCAGGACAGATAAACCTCTCAGGACCAGTAATGGGAGTAAAGGAAAAGTAGGAGGAGAAGGGGGACAAAGGGGGAACTGATCACAATGATCAACATATAACAACCCCCTGGGGGGATGGACAACAAAAACGTGGGTGAAGGGAGAAAGTGGATGGTGTAAGATATGGAAAGAATAATAATTTATAATTTATCAGGGGTTCACGAGGGTGGGAGGGTGGGGAGGGAGGGTGAAAAAAGGAGCTGATATCAAGGGCTCAAGTATAAAGAAAATGTTTTGAAAATGTGCCGGATACAATTGATGTATGCATTGTTGTAAGAGCTGTAAAAGGCCCCAATAAGATGATTAAAAACAAACAAAACAAACACAATAATGTTCTTTTGTGTTGTGGAGGTGATTCGAACGCAGTGTGTAACAGATGGCGGGTAACTGGCTCACAGGTCTGCAGTGTTCATGGGTCTCTTCGCCTACGGAGCAGCTGGGGGCTCCAACCTGCATTTCTGGGTGAGCAGCCCAGCGCTTAACTACTGCGCCCCAAGGCCCCCTAACAATAATCATAGGTAATATTTAGTGAATGCTTTTAATGCCTGAAGCATCCCTGGCATCGCTTCATTAAATCCTCAGAACAATGGTACACGGCACATACTGTGATCTTCTTGGTTCACAGATGAAGATGGGGCGCTTAATGAGGCACAAATAACTTGCCCAGAGGCTGGGGAGTCTCACAAGCTGGAGGGCGGGGCCAGGCTCCGAGCCTAACTGCGGAGTGTGGAAGCTGCAGTGTTAGAGCTGACATGGCCTTTCTGAGTGGTTTCCAAATCGTTTAATAGATTTACATATATTGGCTGTCCAGGGACTCCGTTTTTCTCCACTTCAAACGCCACTGGTGTGTTGATTTGATGAGGCTTGGCGCTGTGAGTGAGGGAGGGGACTGCTCTGCAGACAAAAGGGGAGGCTGCTCCCCCCCACATGATCACTTCAGAAACCTATGTAAGGTTGGAACCAACTGACGCAGCGGGTTTGGGTTTTTATTTTAACCTGCTCTATTTCTTGGTGGCCTATTGGTTACCTGTTAGCTGCTAAGCTAGGTCAGCAGTTCGAAATCACCAGCAGCTCCGTAGGACAAAGATGAAGGCTTCTTTTGTTTTGTTTTGTTGGAACCACAAGTATTATCAACGGATTAGAGAAGACCATTTTAATGGAACAGTAAGGCACAACCGTGGGTTAAAGTAGTTTGCTATACCGGCACTGCGGTGGAGGAGAGAGGTGATGTTAGGAATTATAAAATATGCAAGTCAAGGCGTCTCTGAAGGACTTCCCTAACAGATCAGCATCAGGTCTTGTTTCCATTGAAACAGCTCCTATATGACACCACTTCGGCACAGATTGGTATTTCATCATTCAATGAAGAATTCGTCATCCCAGATGGGGCCGGCTACTCCTGGTAAGGAGTTCCAGTCTCAGAAACCAGCAAGGCAGTTCAACCCTGCCTTACAGCATCTTTTTGAGTCGGAAAGGACTAATGGCAGGTTTTTTCCCCCCTTCCCATTTTGCCTCTATTATTGTAATGTGTAGGTGTGTCATCTAGTGGCAAAATAAGGGAAACACAGGTTATTTTTGCAAGAGGCCAAATGTAGAAATTTCGACCTGCATTCTGAAGTGTATCAGACAGAAAAATCCAGCAGTCAAGTCACCATCTCTAGATACCTGGAAGAGTGACCTGGAAGCATTTAAGTAATTTCTCAAAATTATTTTGATAAGTTTATTTTGAGATATTATATCAAGAGTTAGATCTCTGAAAAATTAAAATGTTACTTCTAAGTCAGATTTGTGGCAGACTCTTTGTAAGATTATTTGTATAATTCAGAGTATTTGGAGCAGCTTGTCCTAGAAATATATGAGGAGAGATTCTTATAGCTATTACTGTAGGCTAAGGACTATCCAGGGATTTTCTTTTCATTATTTCTTTGATTTTTCTCTCTCAAAAAATTATCAGAAGACTGGTCTAATATGAACTTTTTACCCTATATGTAGAAATGTACATATTGAGTCATATCATATCACCTAGCTAAAGCGTGGCATCAGCGAATTCAATCTCAAGCCTGTCTAACACTTTTTTCAGACACGAAGCTGCTCTTCGGTGCTCTTGTCACCTAAGGTTCTAAACGTAAACAAGCACAGAGTGAGCTATCATGGTAGCACCACTTAGGTCTCAATGCCAAGTTCTGATAAACAGGATCTATTCCTACCAAAAGATTGTTCCCATGGGGAAAATAATCTAATTCCAAACTTTTTAAAACACTTAGAAGCAGAAAAAATAAGATCATTTGCATTTGTGTTTTGATTGAATGGGTGGCATTAGACATAAGCCATTTTGGTGTCACTGGTTCACATAGAGGTTGCATGTCACACCCTTTGGGGGATTACTGTTTGAGTATATGTTTTAGAATGAGTAGGGCTATATTTTCATGATTCCATTGAGTGAAATATGCCACTGAGACACTTTGTAACTGTGTTCCTAGTCACTTGGGAGTATAAATAAGTTGGAAGAACTTCAGTTTTAGTATTCTTCTTGCCAGATAATTTAACATTTTACCTAATGATGATACGTAATGTAGTCCCCAGATGGTGCAAACAGTTAAGCACTCAGCTACTAACCCAAAAGTTAATGGTTCTAGTCCACTCATGGGGTGTTCAGGAGAAAGGGCAGGCAATGTAATTCTTGTAAGACCACTTTCACGGAAAAGCCTAGGGAACGCAGTTCTCCTCTGAAACAAATAGGGCTGCCATGAGCTGGAATTGAATCACCAGTGACACAGGGAGGTGGAGGGTTGGGGAGGTGGGGAGATACATATGCATATTTCTACAAAATTGGCACAAATCAGCCCAGTCAGAAGCCAAGAGAACAGTCATTTTCTAAAGCTAGTCAACTCCCTCAACACTCAATTCTCTTACTGGAATGCAAATCCACTCCAATTTATATATAAAACACTGGATGGAACTCCCCCCCCCCATTTTTTTAAGATCCTCTTCCATGCAGCAGGAAGGGAGTGAGTTGTTTGAAATGATGTGTCTGCTCCACCTGCACCAGCAAGCGGGGGAGGCGGAAATTAGGACATCAGAGGAGGTGATGGGTATCTGCTCATTAAAGCGGTGGAAATGAATCCCATTGACCTTTTGCCTCAGGGTGAATGTGTGTCTTTGATCATTAAAAGTTGATTTCCTCTCCAGGAAGACGGCTATGAGTTTTCTGATAGTGCTGAACCTGCCTGACTGCACCTGTTCAGAAACTATTAAGCTTGCCTCCTCACGTACTCATGTGCTGTGGCCAGCAAGGCAAGATACCTGCTTTGCCCAATTTGCATAACTGGTTTAAAAAATCTTTAAAGTGTTAAGGGGAAAGTGATTTTATTGGCTATTTTTTTCAAGCAAGATAAATTGAATATTAATAAATCCTATCTTTCGATCAGTAAATATTTATCCCCACTCAATATAATTACCTTGATATGTATGAGAGTAGTTTCAAAAAGGTTTGTGGACAAATTACATTTATCTTTTAATTCCATTTTTCCTTGAACTTTTTGAAGTCCCAGAGGTACCTTGGAAAACAGGCCTGGAGATTTGCTTCCAAAATCTCCCAGTCTTGAAAACTCTATGGAGCAATTCTGTTGCACACCCCCGAGTCACCATGAATTGAGACTGACTCCACAGCAACTAGCTACAGCATCGACTACCTGTACACACATGTGTGCATGTGCATGAGCACACACACACACACACACACACACTGTGGTAATTAAATATCTGGTGCCAATTTGAGACTACTAAGAGTGAAGGGGTGGAGTTTAGCCTGTCAATCAAGTCACTGCTTGATGATCTCATTTGGAGGTTCTACAGAGATGAATAGCTCACTGGAAGTGGGGCGCATACACTCTGCATAGTCTTCCTGTGACAAGCCACGTGGAGCTAAGCTAGAGCCTCGGCGCTGGAGGAGCCACGTGGAGACCCCTGCCAGCACTGAGAAGCTTCCACCACCACTGGATCCACAAGATTTTTCACCCACCAGCCTGTGATCTTTCTACATGCTTCGGCATCATTGCATGTGTTGCGTGAGTCTGAAGAAGAATTTGTAGACAGATAATGTACATATGGACCAATATTGGATTTGTGGACTTGACCTGCACTGGGCTGGGATGTTTTCTCAATATACAACTACTCTTTCTATAAAGCTCTTTCTTATACACATGAGTGTCTATGAATTTGTTTCTCTATTCAACCCAGACTAGCTCTCTCTCTCTCTCTCTCTCTCTCTCACTCTCTCTCTCCCTCTCTCCCTCTCTCTCTCTCTCTCTCACACACACACACACACACACACACACACATACACACACAGATAAGTCAAAAGGTAGTGTTATGAGGGAACAATGTATACATGTATGGGTTTATTCCAAACAAAACATGTTTACCGATGTCTTTGCTACCAGTGGATAGATAGAAAGGAGCAGTGGTGGCCTAGTGGTGATGAGGTGGGCTGTTAATCAAACGGTTAGCAGTGTGAAACCACCTGCCACTCCATGGCAGAAAGACAGGGTTTTCTACTTCGGTAAAAAGTTACAGTCTCGAAAACGCACAGAGGTAGTTCTACCTTGTCCTACAGTGAGTTATTTACTTATTTGTATCAGTGGATGGTTGTAGACAAGTTCACTCAAAAATTCAAAGATAAGTCAAAAACTATTGCTACAAAAGCACAACCCCCCCTTCATTGGGCAACATTTCAAAATGGGAAGCTGTTGTTTCTTGACACATCTACCTAAGCTTTCACACTTCTGAAGGTTCTATCCCCTCCTGGAAGAATCCTTTGCTCCCTGAGCTATGTCATGTCAAAACTGAAGTGATGGCCTTCTCAAGGAATTAAAATTCTGTTTGTTCTCAATGTTCTTGAGTTTGGGGAACAAAAAGAAGTCCCAAGGGCAAGATCAGGATTTGAGGGTGAATGGGGTAAAGTTCTGTTAGACAGTTTTCATAGGTCAGCCCCTTGCTACTCTCAAAGACTGAGCAGGTACATTGTCATGGTAGAAAATGATTACTTGGCACGACTTTCCTGGTTTTTTCCTCACCAGTGCAGTTTTCCAATTCCTTACAACTTTTTTTTTTCATAGCAAACCCAGTGGAGTCAACCATGGTGGTGTGAGTTCAGTAAACCTGTAGGATTGGAGCTTTCAGAATCTTCATTCATTGATGGAGCATGAGTCAAGGTAAGGAGAAACAGCTGCAAAAATCTGCTAATGCTTGGAACTTGGAATGTGCAAAGTGTGAATCTAGGAAAATTGGAAGTCGTTAAAAATGAAGTGGAATGCATAAAGATCAATATCCTAGGCATTCATGGTATTGGCCATTTTGTATTAGAACATGATATGATCTACTATGCCAGGAATAACACAATCAAGAGGAATGGTCTGACAGTCATTCTCTAAAAGAATATTGCAAACTCCATCATGAAGTACAATGTTGTCTGTGATAGAATTATATCTCTGTCTTCAAAGAAATCCAATCAATACAACTATTACTCAAATTTGTAAACCAACCACAAAAGATACTGAAGAATTCTACCAAGCACTTCAGTTGCAAATTGATCAAATAAGCAATCAAGGTGCATTGATAATTATTGGCAATTGGAATAATAAAGTTGGAAACAAAGAGAAAGGAACAGTAGTTGGAAAATATGGGCTAAGTGATAGAAATAAAGCTGGAGATTTCATGAAAAAAATTTGCAAAACCAGACTTGTTTCTAGCAAATAGCTTTTCTCAACAACACAAGACTTCCTCAGATGGGATGCACAGAAATCACACTGACTACATCTGTAGGAAGACATGATGGAGAAACTTAATATCAGCAGGTCAAGCCAGACCAGGGGTGGACTCTGGAACAGGCCATAAATTGATCCTTTGTAAGTTCAGGATAAAGCTGAAGAAAATGGAAACAAGTCCATGAGAACCAAAACAAGACCATGAGTCTATTCCATCTGAATTTCCAGAACATCTCAAGAGCAAATATCATGCACTGAATACTAATAACAGAAGACCTGATGAGCTATAGGATAACATTAAGACTTCATTCATGAAGAAAGTAAAAGATCATTAAAAAGATAGGAAAGAAAGAAAAGATCAAAGAGGATGTCAGAATTCTTAGCATCTTTTAAACTGGAAAAAAAACTCTAGAAAAAAATTCAAGCCTTGAGTTGCAATATTGAAAGATACTACCAGCAAAATATTGAATGATGTAGGAAGCATCAAGAGAAGGCATTGGTGGGAACAGGGCACTAATCCTCCACCGGGAGGGTACTGTTTATGTCTTCCCAGGAAAGGGAGAGAGGGTCTGAGCTCAACCTGGTGTGTCAATCCTTGAGGGCAACATACAGGCATGAAGCAGTGAACTCACAGAGAGGTCTGCGTGGCCAGCTCCTATCCCAGCTATGTCGACCCCCACTCCCCAGAAGAATGCACTATGGAGGACAGCACTGAAAATTCAGCCAGAGGAGAGTGGCAGAACATGGGAGCAAACTAACAGGGAGATAGATAGATAGATAGATAGATAGATAGATAGATAGATAGATAGATAGATAGATAGATAACAGCATCCTGGCCCACCAAGTTTCAAGGATGACATTCCCACTCAGAGCAGCCAATGCAGAGAGAGTACCATAGGGTTGACCTCACCACAGGACACGAAGTCCCCTTACTGACCCACAGGGGGGCAGCACCAGAGACACAGTGTAGGAATTGTGCCTGGTCTTACACTCCCCCACCCCACCCCCCCAAACATACACACACCAGGGCTTAACACTAAGGGAGCGCAACAGAGCAGTAAGGGGAGCAAAGCAACAAAGTCCCTGAGGAATTCTGAAAATAGACTTCAGACTCATGGGACAGGGCTTGGGACTGTATCAGACCTGATTGGAAAACATTTATAAGGGTCAGCAGACAGACTTAGAACTATTCATAGACTATTTTTGTTTGTTTGTTTCCTTTTTTCTTTTCATGTCTATCTATATAAGATAGGCAGGATAAACAATCCTAGGAGACAATAATGGGACCTATATCTTCAGGGGGACAAGGGAGAGGAGGAGGTGGGGGAAGAAAAGGGATGCCACAAACCCAGAGAGGAGGGGACAGTAAGAGATTTAAAATCGATGGCAAAGAGGGCATAGAATGCCTAGTGGGGTTCGATCAAGTGCAACATAGCTGAGAAGAAGTACAGAGAGCTGAATGAAGGTCAAATATGATAGTGGGACAAGAGGAAAGTATAAGGAAATATAGGAAAGAACTAGGAGGCAAAGACATTTAAAGAGGTCTAAACATAGGCATGTACATATGTGAATATATTAATATATAATGATAGAAATATAGGTCTATGTGTATATATTTGTAGGTTAAGTATTAAGGTAGCAGACAGACATTGGGCTTCTACTCAAGTCCTCCCTCAATGCAAGACCATTTTGTCCTAATAACCTGGCATTCAATAGCGCTCACCTTCCCGAAATCCATCTGCTTCCTTGCTGTGTGTGTTGTATGTATATATGTAATATATATACATATACCTAATTTATATATATTTACACATATACATATCTATATTTATACTTATATATACAAATTTTACTTACTTATTTTTTCTTTCCTTCTGCCCCACCATCATGGTTACCTATCTTTCACCTCCAGTAATTATTATCCTTCAGACCAATCCTCTTTTCTTTCTGTGATCCATATCCCAGGGTCCCCTTACCTAATAGCACTTATGCCCTTTTAGTCCTTAGAATTCGTGTCTGAGAGGCACCTTCTACAAGACCCCATTGCTATTGCTGCCATCAAGGATGGAGTGGTCTAGTGTCCCCACCCTCGACCCTGTTACACTGGTAGACTTTCAGTGTGGCCCCCTTATGAATATCCCCAAACCAGTTCAGATGAGGTGCCAAGCGCTACCCCCTAAGCCAGAAGACAACACTCAAGATTCCTTGGGGACTTCGTGGCTTTGCTCCCATTGTTGCTCTGTCGCACTCTCCTTTTGATTTGCCCCTATGTGGACGAGTGAGACTGGCTGCTCTCCCAGAACTATAGCTTCAGTTCTGTCATCTATGGAGGGGACATTATGTCTCAGGCTGAGGCCTGCCCTGCAGCCCTCTCTGTGAATGAGATGCTCTGAGCAGGAACGTCAGCCTCAAGGCTTGGCACACTGAAATGGGGTCTGCTCTCCCCATTTCCTGTAGAGATATAATCGATACCTCACCTCTGTCCCCCCTTGGTGAATTAGTGCCCTGTTCCCCCATTGCCATCTTTATCTTTCTTCCCCCACCCCTCTGTGGGCCATAAAGGCATAGGAGAGAGGGTATGTGTGTGGCACGAGTGAGGAGGGGAGGAGTAGGGGTTGGGGATGTCTTTCGGCACAGGTGCTATTTGCATCTTTTTAATTTTGGTTGACCATATCCATCATTGTGCTTGGTCTGGCTCTTGCCAGAGTGTCTGGGTCTCAGCCCAGGAACTGTGTGATATGTACCCATCCCCCCACGCCTATTCTGCTGTTTGAACTTATCTCAGGGCACTCATGTTCTCCTTGTCCTTTGGGCTTGCCTAACTTTGATCTGCATACTGCCCTCCAGTTCTTTCCATGAGACAAGGTGCATCACTGGTTTTTAGGGCCTTGTAGAATTTCATTGTGTGTATATACCAGAGTTTTTAAAATCCATTTTTCTTTTGGTGGAAATTTAGGTTGTTTCCAATTTTTTTGCAATTGTGAACTGTGCAGCGATGAGCATTGGAGTGCAGATGTCTGGTCGTGGCCTGTTTCTTATTTCATCTGGGTATATGCCCAGTATTGAAATTGCTGGCCTGTAATGTAAGGTAGCTCGATTTCCATCTGTTTTAGGTATTGCCAAATCACTTTCCACAGTGGCTGTACGTATCTACAAGACCACCAGCAATGAATGAGAGTTCCTCTCTCACCACACCTCCTCCAACATTTTGTGATTTGTTTTTTTGAATTGGGCTGTCCTTGTGGGTGTTAGGTAGTATTTCATGGTTATTTAGATTTGCATTTCCCAGATGGTTAATGATCAGGGAGCATTTTCTCATATGTTTATTGGCCATTCAGGTTTCCTCCTTTGTGAATCTTCTGTTCAAGTCTTTTGCCTACCTCACCACTGGGCAATGCATTTTTTCCTATTATAGGGTTGCAGGGTTCTATAATTTTACTAATAAGATCTTTGTCTGGTATGTCATTACAAAAATATGCTTTCCCCGTCTGTGGGCTCCCTCACTGCTCTCTTGAGGAAGTCTTTCGATGCACACAAGTGTTTTATCTTTAGTAATCCCACCCATCTATGTTCTCTTCCTCTGGGCATGTATCCTTCATTATTACTGATAGCCATTTATTCCCTACGTTAAGGTTTTTAGCTTTGCCCCAATATTTTCATCAATGATCCTGATAGTTTGGGGTTTTACCTGGGGTCTGTGATCCACCATGAATTTGTCCTTGTGTATGGGGTGAGGAAAGGATTTGGGTTCATTCACCTGCAGGTTGATATACAGCTTTTCCAGCACCATTTGATAAAAAAGTCATCTGCTTCCCATTTGATTTTTTGGGGGGGCCCTTATCAAAGATCAGTTGTCTGTATTCTGCTGTTTTTATGTCTGGATTTTCTTTCTTATCCATTGGTCCACATATCTATCATTACGCTAGTACCATGCTGTTTTGACAACTGTGTCTGTGTAATAAATTTTAAAGGCAGGTAATGCAAGCTCACCCATTTTATTCTTCTTCTGGATTTGTTCTTTGTCAATTCCGGGCTTCTTCCCTTTCCATATGAATTTGGTAGTCAGTTTTTCCGTTTCTTTGAAATATACTGCTGGTATTTGTATCAGGGTTGTGTTGAACCTATATAGTGCTTTGGTAGGATTGGCATCTTTACAATATTGCTACTTATCCATGAGCATGGGATATTTTTCCATTTGTGAAGGCCCCTTTTAATTTCTTGTAATAATGTTCTGTAGTTTTCCTTGTACAGATCTTTTGGTTAGATATATCCCTAAATATTTTAGTTTATGCTTGACTATTCTGAAGGACACTACCTTATTTCTCTCTTTTTCTGTAATCCCATCATTTGTGTATAGTAATCCAATTGACTTAGGCTTGCTGATCTTGTATCCTGCCATGCTACCATATTCCTTCAAGAACTCTTAGTGTGGAGCCTTTGGGGTTCTCAATATATAATATCATATAATCTGAAAATAATGATAATTTTACTTCTTTCCCCATGTATATAGTTTCCTATCCTTCTGTTGCTTTATATTATTAGCTAGGACAATGTTGAATAAAAGTGGGGACCAGGGACATCCTTATTTGGTTCCCCTTTTCAGTGGGAATGTTTTAGTCTTTTCTCCATCGATTGTAATGCTGCCTGTTGGATTTTTCATATATAGCTTTAATTATTTTGAGGTACTTTCCTTCCAGTCCTATCTTCTGGAGGATCTTCATTAGGAATGGGTGTTGAATATGGTCATGCGTTTTTTCTGCTTCTGTTGATATTATTATGTAGTTTTGTCCTTTTTCTTCTCAAAATGGTGGATAATGTTGATGGATTTTCGAATGTTGAACCATCCCTGAATCCCTGGTATGAGTCCCATTTGGTCATGATGAATTATTCTTTTAATATACTTCTGTATATACAAGCCAAAATTTTCTTCAGGACTTTTGCATCTATATTCATTAGAGATATTGGCCTGTAGTTCTATATTCTTGTTGGATCTTTGCCCGGTTTGGGCATCAGTGTTATACTAGCTTCATAGACTGTGTTTGGGAGTTTACGGTCCTTTTCCATGTTCTGGAAGAGCTTGTGTAGAATCTATGTCAGTTCTTCTCTGAATGCTTGGTAGAATTCTCCAGGGAAGCCATCTGGGTCAGGACTTTTTAGTTCATAGTTATTTGATAACCTTATCTATAGCTTCTTTTGTTATGGTCTGTTCAAATTCTTGACATCTATATGAGATAATAGTGGGATCATTTGTTTTTCTAGGATTTGTCCATATCTTTGAAGTTGTTATATTCTTTGGAGTATAGCCCTTCCCAGTACCATGTAATTAGTCTTTTAATTTTGTTGGAGCTTGTTGTAATTTCCCATTTCATCCCTCAAGCTGGATATTGATGTCAGTTCCTCCCTAGCTTTTGTTAGGTTGGCCAATGGTTTCTCGATTCTGTTAAGCCTTTAGAAGAACCAACTTCTTACTAACCTGATTTTCTCTATAATTTTTTTGTTTCCCCACTCATTTGTCTCCACCCCAACTTTAATCATTTCTTTTCTTTTGCTATTGGACTCTGTTCCAACTGCTGAAGGTTTTGTGTGAGGGTGTCCACCATAAGTCTCTCTTCCATCTTCATATCCTCTGATGACTGCCTTTGCTGTATCCCATAGATTTTGGTATGTTATGCTATCATTCTCATTGGTTTCTAGAAACTTCTTAATTTCATTTCTAATTTGGGAAAATACCAACTCATTTTGAATAGGTAAGTTATTCATCCTCCAAGTATTTGCCCCCCACACCTTGTTTTTATTTTGTTGCTTTTTAACTTTATGGCATAGTGGTCAAAGAAGGAAGTCTGAGTGACCTCTGTGTGTTTGAATTTGCTCAAACATGTGGTCTAATTTCAAATACTTGCCACATGAACTTGAAAAGAATGTGAAAATTTTTTTTGCAGCAGGATGGATAGCTCTGAATATGTCCATCAGGTAAAGTTGTTTAATTGGAGTTTAGTTCTGCAGTCTCCTTGTTGAGCTCATTAGGATATTGAAATCTCCTACTATGATCGTCAATCTGGTGATTTCTTTTTTTGTTTTAAGGATTTGATTGACATATTTCACAGGTCTCTCATTGGGCATGTATATGCTTATTATACTCACTGGCTCTTGGTCTACTGATACGTTAAGCCAGTGGTTCTTAATCTGTGGGTCACAACCCCTTTGGGGGTCAAATGACCCTTTAACCCTTTAAATGACCCTAATCACCTGATACATAACAGTAGCAAAATACAGTTATGAAGTAGCAACAAAAATAATTTTATGGTTGGGGGGTCACCAAAAAATGAGGAATTGTATTAAAGAGTTGCAGCTAGGAAGGTTGAGAACCACTGCCTTAAGCATCATATAATGCCCATACTTATCTCTTGTTATGTCCTGCACCTTGAATTTGATTTTGTCAGAGATTAGAATTTCATTTCAATTCCTGCTATTTTAGATTGCCATTAGCTTGATATATCTTCTGCTGACATTTGGTTCTCACCTGTTTTTGTCTGTGAGCTTGAGATGCATCTCTTGCAGAAAACAGATTGCTGAGTTTTGTTCCCTAATCCAGTGTACTAGCCTTTGTCTTTTTTATGGGGAATTCAGACCATTGTCATTCAGAGTTATTGCAGCCATTTGTAGATTCTGTGCTGTCATTTTGTACTTCTTGTGATGGACACATTCCTCCTCCCTCCTTAGCAGTGAGTTTCTTTGTGTGTGTAGGGATTCATCCTTGCCTTATTTTCACCATTGGATCAAAGATGTCTTGGGTATTGCTTTCAGTGCTCTGATTTCTGCATAGTGTTACTCTATACAGTGGTCTCATGTTTGTGCTCTGTGGAATGTTTGTCTTATGCCCAAAGTGTGTTGGAAAGTAATTTTTGTAGTGCTGGGGTCTTTGTTTTGTTTCGTTGACCTATTTTCTAAATTTTTCCTGAACTAGGAAAACCTTTACCTCTCCATCTGTTTTGATGGACAGTTTGGTGAGATAGAGGATTCTTGGGTTACCAATATTCTCCTTCAACTTTTGGAAGGTGTTATTCCAGGAATTCCCTTGCTATCTTGACTGTTGATTTTTCATTATGTTTTGCTCTGGTAACCCAGTTATTCAAATATTATTTCTCTTCATAGGATCGCTTATTGTTCTCATGTTTTCTTCAACTTTTTTGATTATCTTGCTTGCTTGTCTTTCACATTTGGTGTGTTATTCTTGGCTATCTTTGAAGTTGCTAAGCGATTCTCTGACTCTTCTTGCCTGTTGGTAAGGCCTTTTGTCATTTTCTTTGCACCTGTTGTGTTTTCCCTTAACTCTTGGATTTTCCTTCAGTATGTGGACTCTGTTTTCTCTCTTATTCATTCTTTTTGTGTATCGTTACCTTCATATCCTGTATTACTTTATGCAGCATTCTGGAGATTCTTTCTGTGTTGTTTCAACGTCTGCTTCTTCTATGAATGTCATTAGGTTCAGGTCCTTCTCGAACATTGCATTTTGTTTCTCTTGCTTTCGTGTAGAGCTTGCTGACATGGATTCTTGTCTGTGTGACATTTGGGTGGAGCTTGGCACCATTTTCCCAGAAGCCCAAGAGCCCTGCGTGATCTCTCTGGGAGGTTAGTAAGAATGGTTCTAATGACTACCGGTAGTCAATTGCACTGTGGCTGTGTCTCTATCTCATTGGACTTACTTATTTGGAGGGAAGCTGACTAGTCTTTCTCTAGTTAGCTGGACTTACCTATTTGAAGGGGCAGCTTGGGTGGCCCTGTCATGCAGTGTGGGTGATGGTCAGCGGTAGTGGTAAGAAGCTGTGGGCGGGTGGGGTGGCAGGCCAGCAGCATCTGCAGTGGGAGAAAGCCCCAGGCCACGGGAGCAGCAGTGGAAGAGAAACTGTTGGCTGATGGCTGTGCCTGCAGGGAAACCACTGCAGGGGGAAAGCCCTGGGCTGATGACAGGAACAGCAAGCAGAAAGCCTACAGGTCCTTTAATCCTAGTGAACCTTTGTATACTTAATTTTATGCCACGAGTCCTGTGACCTCAAAGAGTAGAATATCCCTCTCAGTGGCTCTCCTGTGTTGATTTCTGGAGTCTCTCCAGTGGGTTTTACTCAGTCACCATCGTGTCTCTCCACACCTTTCCTAATGTTAAACTGTGCAGTATTCCCTGTTTCTGTTCACACAACTGTCAAGTTGTTGAAGTCGAAGTTTCAGGATTTTGCTTTGCTTGGATCAAAAATCAGTGCTCATGGAAGCAGCAGTCAGATAAAAAGACATGCTGCATTAGGTAAATCTGCATCACACGTCTTCTTTAGAGTATGGAAGAGCAAGGATGTTAAATTGAGGACTAAGGTGCACCTGATTCAAGTCATGGTATTTTCAATGGCCTCATCTGCATGTGAAAGTTGGACATTCTATAAAGAAGACAGAAGGATAGATGAATTTGCGTTAATGTGCTGTCTAAGAATATTGTATGTGCAGTGGAATGCTAAAAGGTCACAGCAATCTGTCTTGGCATAAGCACAACCACAGTACTCCTTATAAGCAAGAATGGCAAGGCTTCATTTTAACGTGCTTTGAACGTGTTGTCAGAAGAGACCAGTCACTGGAGAAGGACATCATGCTTGGTAAAGTGGAGGGGCGGTTAAAAAAGGAAAAGTCTCAATGAGATGGATTGACACAATGGCTGCAACAATGGGCTCAGGCATGGAAACAATTATGAGGATGTTGCAGGACCATGCCGCCTTTCCTTCTGTTGTGCTTGGGGTTTCTATGGGTCAGAACCCACTCAATGGCACCTAACAATGACAACCCCAACATTGATGGCACACCTAGAGAGGCCTGTCAATCTATGCTTATAAAGATTCCTGCTCAGAAAACCATACTGGGTAGTTCTCATCTGTCACATGGGGTCACTGTGAATTGGAATCTACTCTACAGTGATGGGTTTATTTTAGTTTTTTTTTCTCTCCAAATACTAAACTTTCTCTTGAGTCTAGCCAAAATCATTCTTCTTTTAAAGATTGAAACTTAAAAAAAAAAATCTCATACTGACCGGAGACACAGAGTGGGAATTGCACCTGACCTGATCCCACCACACCGAGGCAAATCACTGGGGGAGTGCAGCGGAACAGCAAGGGAATGGAGTGGCAAGGTCCCCAGGGAATGCTGAAAGTGGACTTTGGGGCCAGGGCGTGGTGCCCCAACAGACTGGACTGGAAAACGCTCCTAAGGGCCAGCAAACGATCCCTGAACTAACTACAAGCTTTTCTCTTGTGAACTGTTTTATTCTGTTCTTTGTCAGTGGTTTGTTTCTGTTGTTTTGTTGTCTGGTTGTATACTGTTGCTTTGTTTTCCTCTGTCTAGTTTTCGTGCATGTTAGTGACTCCACAGGTCTGTCTGAATAGGACAGGCTGGATGAACTATCTGGAGGAAAAACAACGGGACCGACAGTTCTGGGGGGACTTGGGGTGGGGGGGTAGGGGGGGTAAGGAAGTGGTGTTAACAAACCCAGGGACAAAGGAAAAACATGGGACCCCAAATGGTAGAGAAGGGGGAGTGGCAGGCCTGGTGGGAAACGATCAAGGGTAAGGTTGCTTAGAGAAGAGGTATACTCTAGCCCAGGTGGCAATGAAGCATGGTAGTAGGGCAGGAGGAAGGTCAAGGGAGATGGAGGAAAGAGCTAGGAGTCAAAGGGCATTCATGGAGGTCTAGACAAAGACATGTACATGCAAATATATATAGGAGGATGGGGAAATAGATCTATGTGTCTATATTTATAGGTTAAGTATTAAGGTGGCGGAAGGACCTTGGGCCTCTACTCAAACACTCCCTCAATGCATGAATACCTTCTTTTATTAAATTGGAACTCTATGATGCTCACTCTCCCGACACAACAGCTGGAGCCAAAGTGGGTGAACAAGTAAATGTGGTGAAGAAAGCTGATGGTGCCCGGCTATCAAAAGAGATAGTGACTGGGGTCTTAAAGGCTTGAAGATAAACAAGCGGCCATCTAGCTCAGAAGCAACAAAGTCCACATGGAAGAACACACCAGCCTGTGTGATCGAGTGGTCCCAAAGGGATCAGTTACCAGGCATCAAAGAACAAAAAATCATATCATTGACTGCACACCTCCATGATAGGATCGCTGAAGACAAATGGGTGCATAAGCAAATGTGGTGAAGAAAGCTGATGGTGCCTGGCTATCAAAAGAGATAGTGTCTGGGGTCTTAAAGGCTTGAAGGTGAACAAGCGGCCATCTAGCTCAGAAGCAAATAAGCCCACATGGAAGAAGCACACCGGCCAGTGCGATCACGAGGTGCCCAAGGGACCAGGTATAAGGCATCATGCAAAAAAAAAAAAGATATAAGTGTGTGTATGCATGTGTATATATGTGTATATGTATATATGTATGTATATATATATGTATATATATATATCATATTAAATGAAGGGGGAAGTGCAGAGTGGAGACCCAGGGCCCAGGTGTCGACCAGTGGAGATCCCCTCATAGAGGGGTTTAGGAGAGGAGATGGGTTAATTAGGGTGTGAGGTAGTATCGATGAAGAACACAGCTTTCCCCCGGATCCTGGATGCTTCCTCCCCCCAACTACCATGACCTGAATTCTACCTTGCAGGGCTGGATATGACAGAGGCTGTACACTGGTGCATATGAGGGTTGGAGGTACAGGGAATCCAGGGTGGATGATACCTTCAGGACCAAGGGTGTGAGGGACGATGCTGGGAGAGTGGAGGGTGAGTGGGTTGGAAAGGGGGAACTGATTGCAGGGATCCGCGTGTGACCTCTTCCCTGGGGGAGGGACAGCAGAGGGGGGGGGGAAGGGAGACTCTGGATAGGGCAAGATATGACAAAACAACGATGTATAAATTACCAAGGGCATATGAGGGGGGGGGAATGGGGAGGGAGGGGGGCGGAAAAAAAAGAGGACCTGATGCAGGGGGCTTGGGAGGAGAGCAAATGCCTTGAGAATGATTGGGGCAGGGAATGTGCGGATGTGCTTTATACAATTGATGTATGTATATGTATGGATTGTGGTAGGAGTTGTATGAGTCCCTAATAAAATGTAAAAGAAGAAAAGAGAAAAAAATGATTAGGGCAAAGACTGTACAGATGTGCTTTATACAATTGATGTATGTATATGTATGAACTGTGAGGAGAATTGTATGAGCCCCAATAAATTGTTAAAATTAAAAAAAAAAAGAAAAAAAAAAGAAAAAAAATCTCATACTGGTCCTCCCGGATCTATAGGTCTTTTGTTTCTCTTTATCAATATCTGAAAATGTGGAGAAATCAGCTAATATTCCTGTAGCACAATTCAGGAAACTTTTTAGAATAGTTCATTTTAAGATCTTACAATTTGATGAAGATAAACATTGAAAATATTGCTTGGAAAATTCAATTTATGAAAACCAACAAAGATTTGTTTGTTTTCACGACTCTCCTTAGATGAAGCATGAAGTTATAGAGCAATATTTTCTAGATTGATAGTGCTCAGCAAACTCTTTCTTGGGGAATATTGTTGATTTATGTATAACAAATAGTTTTTATATTTATATTAATGCCTTTCTTATCTGATGTTTTTATTTGTTCAGGAACTTTGTTGTTAATGGTGTCGTGTCAGCTCCGACCCATAGCAACCTAGAAACTTTAGTGGCTTTAATAATAATAATTATAAAAAATTGGCATAAACAACAACAAAAAAGCTCAATCCAGTATTTTTATTGAAATACATTATTGTTTTACAACAGAAAAGTCAATTACTTTATATTCATAGCAGAATTATTCAAACTATAATGCACAACCCCACCCTAAGGGGGGAAAAAGCAGCATGACCAAAGCATTTAAAAGGAGGACATATATGATTGGGTAAGCATGATGAAGGGTGACACACGTCTCCTGAACTAACGCCGAGCAGTATTCCCTAATTCTGTTTGAATGACCGCCTCTTGATCCATGTACAAGTTCTGAATGAGCTCAATGAGTCATCCTGGAATTCCCTTCCTCTCAAAGTTACCTGCAGTTTGTGACCTACACCGTCCATTGCTTTTGTATAACCAATAAAACACGGATAAACACCTTTCAGGTATTAGCTGCTTTAAGCTATGCTCCATCTGACATCATCAATGATTAACCCTTGTGTCATGGCCTCTTCTGAATCTGGCTTGAATTTCAGGCAGCTTGCTGTTGATATACTGCTCCAACCATTTTAAAATGGTATTCAACCAAAATTTAATTGCGCGTGTGATATTAACATTACTGGTTCATTTCCACACTCTTTCAGGTAACCTTTCTTTGGAATGGGTACAATTACAGATTTCTTTCACCACTTGTCTGTCACTTTGCTGTACTGCGGTGGATTTTGTTTGGCTGTGATACTGGAAGATAGGACACAGGCATTTAAATACCAGCAGGGTTGCCCAAGGTAGATGCATTTAAGCTGAGCTTCAATACTGAGAACAGACTACAAGGAGGAATAAGCTGCCCTTCTGAGGGATTGGACACTGAACACCTTGTAATTCGTGGTGGAACACTGTCAGAGATAGTGCTGGAGGATGATCCCCTCAGCTTGGAAGACACTCAAAACGGACTAAAGAAGACCTGCCTTCTTAAAGTGGAGTCTACAATAATCACGTGGATGGGGTTAAATTCAGGGAACTTTCACTTAGTGGTGGGGCACAACTCAACTCAGAATGAGGAGGAACAGCCCCACACAGTCAAATGTCTCTGCATAGTCAATAAAGTGCAGGTAAACATCTTTGTGGCAACGTTTTCTTTTCGCTAAGGTCCATTAGACATCAGCAAAAAATACCCTATTCCTCAGCCTCTTCTGAATCTGGGTTGAATTTTTGTCAGTTCCCTGTCAATGTGCCGCTGCAACTGTGTTTTAGCCATCTTCAGCAGGTTCTTGTTTGGGTGTGCTGTTAGTGATCCTCAAATCCACTGCCATTCAGTCTATTCTGACTCAACGACCCTACACAGACGTTCTGAAGCCGTACACCTTTATGGGAGCCTAAATCACATGTAGTAGTCTTGCATCCATGTTTTGAAACATCTCAGTTGGTGTTCCATCATTCCAAGAGCCTCGATCTTCACCAATGACTTCAGTGCAGCTTAGAGTTCTTTTAGTTTCATCTGTTTTTATCACATGCTACCACATGAAATGGTTCAATGTTAGCCAGGTTCTTTTGATGCCCCTGCATCATTTAATTTTTGCCCATGGAATCATTCAATACTGAATTTGAGGTTTGTATTTTTCTTCAGTTCTTTCAGCTTGATAAATGTCTAGTGTGCTCTTCCATTTCAGTTTTCAAACATAAGGTCTTGCCACATTTCTTTATTGAACTTGTTTTCTTTGTCAATCCTTTGAAATGTTCTGCTTGACACAATCGCTGAAGACAAATGAGTGCATAAGCAAATGTGGTGAAGAAAGCTGATGGTGCCCACTATCAAAAGATATAGCATCTGGATATTAAAGGCTTGAAATTAAACAAGCAGCCATCTAGCTCAGAAGCAACAAAGCCCACATGGAAGAAGCACACCAGCCTGTGCGATCACAAGGTGTCGAAGGGATGAGGTATCAGGCATCATCAGAACAAAAATTCATATAATTGTGAATGGTAGGGGGGTGAGAAGTGGAGATCCAAAGACCATTTGTAGGCCACTGGACATGCCCTTACAGAAGGGTTTCGGGGAGGAGATGAGCCAGTCAGAGTACAATGTAGCAACGATCAAACATACAACTTTCCTCTAGTTTCTAAATGTTTCTTCCTTCCCAACTATCATGATTCCAATTCTACCTTAGAAGTATGGCTAGACCAGAGGATATACACTGATACAGATAGGAACTGGAAATACAGGGAATCCAGGGTAGATGATCCCTTCAGGACCAGTGGAGTGAATGGTGATACTGGGAGGGTAGAAGGGTGGGTTGAAAGGGAGAACCGATTACAAAGATCTACATGTGACCTCCTCCCTGGGGGATGGACAACAGAAAAGTGGGTGAAGCGAGATGTTGGACAGGGCAAGATATGACAAAATAATAATTTATAAATTATCAAGGGTTCATGAGGGAGGAGGGAGTGGGGAGGGAGGGGAAAAATGAGGAGCTGATTCCAGGAACCCAAGCGGAAAGCGGGTGTTTTGAGAATGATGAGGGCAACGAATGTATGAGTGTGCTTTACGCAATGGATGTATATATGGATTGTGATAAAAGTTGCATGAGCCCCTAATAAAATGATAAAAAAGAAAAGTTCTGCTTAGTCTTTTACTTCTTTCTTTTATTTATTTTAACTACTCAAGAATAAGTTTCGAAAACTATATTGCTGGGAATGAGGCGGGTCGGAGCAGAGACTGCAAACCCATCTGCAGACAATGGGACATCCCCGCACAGAAGGGTCACAAGGAAGGGGTGAGTCACTGATGAAATACATAATATTCCTCTGGTTCCTTGAGGCTTCCTTAACCCCCACTCTCATGACTCCCAGTTCTGTCTTTGTTTCCAGGCTATCAGAGAGCATGTGCATAGGTATGGATAAGAGATAAGAACTCCTGTCACTCAGAATCCAGGAGCAGGAATGGGAGTAAGGATACCAGGAGGGTAGCGGGAAAGTGGGGAGCAGAGGGGAGGAAGTGACAACTGATATCAGTGATTGACACATATGCACCCACCCCCTGCGGGGGTGGGGAGTACGAACAGCAGAAACTGTGGGGTGGTTTAAGATATGAAAAGTGGACAGTGGTCGGTGTAAGATATGAAAATAATAATAATTTATAATTTCTCAAAGGAATATGAGGGAGTGGGTGAGAAGAGGAACTGATAATAAGGGTTCAAATAGAGAGTAACTGTTTAGAAAATGATGGTAACATATGTGCAAACATGCTTGATACAATTGATGTATGGATTGTTATGAGAGTTGTAAGAGCCCCTAATAAATTGATCTTTTAATTTAAAAAAAGTACATTTCAGAGTCCCTCTTGGCATCCAGTTTGGTCTTTCTTTATGCCTTCTTAATGGCCTGTTGCTTTCTTCAGGTATTGGTTCTTGGTATTATCACATAACTTTGGTCTTCAGTAATTAGTGCTCAGTGCATCAAGTATAAATTTTGGCAGGATATACTCAAAGTTGCTCTATGGCTCTTGAGGACTCGATTTAATTTTCTTCAACTTGAACTTGCATATGAACATTTGATGGCTTGTTCTGAAGTTGGCCCCTGGCCTTCTTCTGCCTAATGATATGAGTTTGTCTATATTCTCTTTCCATATGTACAGTAGATTTTATCCTTATGTCTTCTACCTGGTGCTGTCTATGTGCACAGTCACCTAATTTTTGTTGTTGAAAAGATATATGCATGGTCCTGTCAAATTCTATTACACAATCTCTGGTGCCATTCTTATCTCAGATGACATTCCCCCCGTTTTTGAGTTTATTCTTTGTTCTTAATTCCTGCATTCCAATCACTCGTGGAATTGGGAGTTGTGAAAAATGAAGTGGAACGCTGGAAGATGACTGCTGAGGCATTAGTGAGATGGGGTGCAGCGGACTGGTTTTTGTGATCGGGCAATCATACGGGCCATGTGCTGGGAATGACAAACTGGAGGGGACTGATGTCCCGGTGATCATCGGAAAGAACATTTCAAGATCGGTTCTGAAGGATGATGCTGCCAGTGATGGACTAATCGCCATGCAATTCAAGGAAGGTCAGTGATATAGCTATCATGCAAATGGTCTGTGTACATGCCAATCACTAGTGTCAAAAGCTGAAGAAACTGAAGCTTTTAACAATTTTTGCAGTCTGAAATCGATCATTTATGTGATTAAGATGCAGTGATAGTTACTGGTGATTGAAATGTGAAAGGAAGTTTTAAATTTTTGTTAAATGGCGGTTTTCCTGTCAACATTTCTTCCTGCAGATAAAAGCAATTTTTGATCTCCCAATTCTTCCATTGTGGCTTGATTTTCAGGGTTTAGTATAGGTATGTCAGTACTAGTTTCCCATGCAATGGTTCTTTCTTTGATTTTAGCCATAGAGTAATTTCTCAACAGTTAGAAAGAACTGCCACGTTGGTGCAAGATTTCCCAAACCAGCTACAACTTGGGAGTCCACAGGACCACCCTTGTTTCTGAACTGTTGGCTACAATTGGAGGTGCCCCATCCCTAGTTATAATTGGCTGTCAGTTGGTTGTACTGTGGTGGTTTATGTCTTGCTGTGATGCTGGAAGCTGATGTCAGTGTATGTCAAATACCAACAGGGTCATCATGGTGCACAGGCTTCCAGACTAAGATAGACTAGACATGTAATAAGGATGACTAGTCTCTGGTCTTTATTTGGCAGAGGGTCAATGAAAAATGTGAAGATATTCAGTGAGATTGATTGACACTGTGATTGTCAATGTGCTACAATGGGTTCACACATAGCAATCATTGTGAGGATGGTGCAGATCAGGGAAGTGTTCTGTTTTATTGTACATAAAATCACTATGTTTTATTGTACATAAAGTTTATTGGAACTGATTGGATGACAATTTCAATAATAATAGCTACCCAAGAAGGACACCAGCCATAAGTGCAAGTGTTCCTTGAGCCCTCCTCCTCTCTGACCTACTGGCTCCCACTGCTGCCTGGTTCTGATAACTTGCTAGCACCATTCCCAGAATTTATGGAAAATAATTTATTTATGAAAAAAATATTATAGAGGACACACACTAAGATCATCATAAGGAAGGTATGCATAGGGTGAGACCTGAGCGTGTTCTGTCCTGAGGGGTTTGCAACCCTGCCATGTTCGCCAGTGTCCTTTACAACAAGGAAGCCCACGGAATTGCTGTGTTCCAAGCGTTTGTTGGCTTCATCACGTAGTGACCATCGGGCCTCATCGCATAGGCACAGGTCCTAGGTGTGGTAATTGGGCAAACTCACCAAGAAACTTTACAGAGGAAAGGTCTGTCGATCATTTTCCATAAAGATTTCAGACAAGAAAATCCTATTAAGTCTTTGGGTTCCTCATGAGTTGAAATCAATTTAATGGCAACGATTATTTTTCTCCTATCCTTGGAAAGTTGCTATGTTGTTGCTCTTGTTCTAGTTGTTGGAAGTTAAGGTTTTGACCTTGGATTTATCTTTTTGTTCACATGTGTATTGATTGCTAGAAATTGCCATAGGACAACTGCTTTCGCTGTATCCCCAAGTTTTCGATATGTTGTATTATTAGTCTTGGTTGTTTCTTTTCTTCTTCTTCTTTTTAAAATCATTTTATTAGGGGCTCATACAACTCATCCCAATCCATACATACATCAATTGTGTAAGACACATTTGTACATTCATTGCCCTCATCATTCTGAAAACATTTGCTCTCCACTTGAGCCCCTGGCATCAGCTCCTCATTTCCCCTCCCTCCCCACTCCCCTTGGTTATTTCTAATTCCATTCCTTATGTCATCTATTGCCAGTTGTTTTTGCGTAGTAGGTTGTTCAATCTCCAGGTACTTGGCTTTATGTTCTTGTTCTTTGTATTATTGATTTCCAGTTTTATTGTGTTGTGGTCTGACAAAATAGATCGTAAGATGTCAATCTTTTAAACATTTAATTAGGATTTGCTTTGTAGCCTAACATGTAATCAATTCTAGATTATGCACAGTTTACTCGGGAGAAGAATATATATTGTGTTGCTGTCAGGTGGAGTGTTCTGTATGTCTAGGAGATCAAGTTAGTTGATTATGTTGTTTAGCTTTTTTCTTTCTTCCTTCCTTCCTTCCTTTTTTTCTGGCTCTTAGAAAACTTATAGGGTTTCCAAAGTTGTAAAATTTTAAAACAGTTTTATTGATACTTAATCCACACATCCCACAATTCAGTGGTTCAATCACATGAAGAAGAATTGTA
Organism: Tenrec ecaudatus; assembly: GCF_050624435.1. Lineage (NCBI taxonomy): Eukaryota > Metazoa > Chordata > Mammalia > Afrosoricida > Tenrecidae > Tenrec > Tenrec ecaudatus. Next base: position 153,287,723 of record NC_134533.1, on the reverse strand, counting down.
CAATCACTACCACAATCAATTTTAGAACATTTTCTTTTCCCCTATGATTAAATCACCTTTAAATGAGTTGTGTAATCACCTTCAGTTCTAGTGCACACGCCCCCTCTTGCCTCCATTGTTTATACTAGAAATCCCATCACCGTCCACATCATCACTCCCCCTCCCCCACAGCCCCTACAAACCCTGTGCCAGTTATTATCTCTATGCAGTCACCCCTCCTGTGCTTCACAATCTGGCAAACACAATGGAAACAATAATGAACAAAAATGAAATGAGTGGTAAGGATAAAACAATACTAATATAAAGATAAAAATACAAACAAGGAGTAAGAAAAAAGGACCGCCATCAATATTTTAAAAGCCAGGGAAGAAAGCTTTGTCATGCAACAAGCAAGCGATCCTTACACCTAGAACAAATTCAGCTTGGGTCTAGAGGGAGGTCAGCTGAACAAGGATCAAGTTTGTCCAGCACAATCAGGATTACAATGATCTGTTTGACAGTAAGGCTGTTCCAGCCCTTTGCCTGAGGCTTGAGGGAGTCTGCCAGCAGCTTCATCTGACCAGCTACTCTGCACTTAGGTTTTGGGCTTCCACTGTTCTCCACAGCCTCCCACAAATCGGGTATTTAAAATGTAAACCCTGATACTTTTTTATCTGCCATATTTGAATTTTATTATTGTTGTCTTTGGATCATACAAGTTGGTGTGCTTCTTCCATGTAGGCTCAGTTGCCTCCATGTAGGCTCAGATGGCTGCTTGTTTGAATATAAGTCTTTAAGACCCCAACTATTATTTTGATTGACAGCCGGGAACCATCTATTTTCTTTACCACACTTTACTGAGGACCCTTATCTTCAATGATCATTTCATACAGGTGGCTATTGAGGAGTACCATGTTATCAAAACTAACTGCTCTTGGATTAGGAGCTCCTCTTTGTATTGATTTTCTTTCTTGATGATCTATCATCCTTTGTGAATGGTGTATTGAAGTCTCATACTATTATTGTCAGGCTATTTCTCCCTTCAGCTCTGTGAGGGTTTGAGTGATGTATTTGAGGGTCTTTCAATATGGGCATATATGTTTTATGGTTATGTTTTCTTATAATATTATTATTTTAATTATTAAATAGTGTCCACTCTTTTTGTTTTTAACAGTTTTATTGGTGCTTCATTCACATATACCATTCAATAGTTCAACCATATCAAGAATTGTACACTCATCACCACAATCAATTTTAGAACATTTCTTGTTCCTTTTATTCATTGTTATTAGTGTAATTATCATCATTGTTTTCAATTTTAGCAAAAACATACACGACAAAACATTATCCAATTCAACAGCTTCTACATGTATAATTAAGTGCCATTAATTATACTCCTCATGTTTTGTGACCATTATTGATATCCTTTTCCATATTAATCCACCACCATTGACATACACTAAATGCCCCCTAAGCAAAAGCTCTCTTTCACCATTGGTAACAACTGGGCAACTTTGGTTTCTATTTTTTTTGGTAATTTTCTTGACATAAAATTCATATATCATACACTTCCATAGTTAAGTCACTTTAAAAAAGAGTGTATACTTCATCACAACCAGTTCTAAAACACCCTCCCCTCTCCTGCATTCATTGTTTGTGCCCCAATTCTCCTTATCCTCCCCACCACTACCCATGACAAACCATTGCATCAGTTATTGTTTCTGTGTTCCATCCTTCTGTGCTTCATAAACTGTGACACCTAATAGAAACAATGAAGAGAAAAGGAAAGAAGAAAAAGATGAAAAGAAAAGGAAAGCTAAAGAAAGACATGACCATCAGCACAATTTAAAAAGCCAGAGAACAAATTTCTGTCTTTGAACAAATGAGAAATATTTAAGCCTAGAACAAATTCAGGTTGCGTCCAGAGGGAGGTCAATTGACCAAGTGTCATATTATATTGTAGTGTTCATTCTTGTCTCTTGTTACATTATTTGCTGTGAAGTCTATTTTATTAGAGTTAAAATTGCTGCTAATGTTTCTTTTTATGGTTTCCATTGGCTTGGTAAATTTCTCATCATCCTTCGATTCTTAGTCTATTTTTGTCTTTGAGTTTCAGGTGTGTCTCTTTGGGACAGCATATAGACGAGTCTTGTTATCTAATCCAGTCTGCTACTCTCTGTCTCCTGACTGGTGAATTCAATCCATTGATCTTCAGTGTCATTAATGGTACATGCAGGTTTAAGTTAACAGCTGTCATTTTGCTGTTTGTATGTATGTTTTTAATTTTTCTTTCTTGTGATTTTATTGATGTCTTTGTTCCTTCTCTAATTTTGTGCCATTTTGAGTGTTGCTTTCTGGGTGGTGTTATCCTGTATGTTGCTTTCAGGTTTATCTGCTGTTGATTCTCTGTACATAGAGATCCTATTAATATTTGTGCAATGCTGGTCTTGTTTTGACAAATTCTGATACTTTTGCCTTATCTGTAAATACTTTTGTTCCTCCTTGTTACTTGAGGGATAATTTGGCTGGATATAGAATTCTTGGTTTGCAGTATTTTTCTTTCAGAATTTTATATATGTCACTCCATTTTTGTCTTGCCTGGATAGTTTCTGCTGAGAAGAGCTGATACTTATTGGTTTTCCTTTGTAGGCAAGTGTTTTTTTTCTCTCCCTGGATTTCCTCAGGATTTTCTCATTTTCCTTGAAATTAGAGAGTTTGACTAGGCTATGCCACACTGTTTTTCTTTTGAGATCTATCATGTTTGGAATTCTCAAAGCTTCTTGAAAAAGTATTTTTTTCTTTGTGATAGGGAAATTTCTTACTTAATTTCTCTTGCTATTTTATCTGTGGTTTTTGTTGTTTCTTCTTGCTTTTGGATTCTGATGAGATGCAGATAGTTTTTCCTGATAACTCCCCACATCATTCTCAGGCTATTTTGGGATTCCTTTGTGTTGTTGATAGCGTCTCTCTTAAATTGTAGTTAGAGTAATTTTATTGCTTATGTGTTTTACCATATTGTCTAGTTCTGTTACCTTCGGGTTTATATTCTGGTATTCCTTTTGGTGTGAGGTTTATAGTTTTTCCAACTCATTTAATTGCTCTCAAGAGCATTCCCCACACCTCTCTAAGGCATCTAAGCAACATTCTTTTGAATCCTATTTCTGTTAATTCTGGAAGTATTCTGTTGGGTTTCCATGGCATTATGGTGCAGTTATTAGTAATGTATTCATTTCTGGGTTGTGTAGGGATAGTTGCTCTTTCAAGTGATGCAGAAGATGTTTAATTGGAGTTGGAAAACACACAGTGGGTAAGTGGAGAACAAGAGAGAAGGAGGGGTAAGTGGAGAATGTAGGGTGGGGGGAAAAGGGAGAAGAGAAAATATAAGTAACCGTAATAATGCATCATTTGAGTAGGCCCAAAAGTTTCTAAAAATAATGGGGAAATGTATTTTAAGAGGAATAGTAAGAATTAATAAATATCCTAGAAATATATTTCATGAGGAAAAGGAAAGAGAGCAGAAAGCTATAGTGGGCGAGGCAGAAGAAAATTGTAATAAAATAATCAAGCCAGGCGAAGAGGAGTTTCATATGTGTATATATGAATTAAAGATGAAAAGGGTAAGGAACTAGACGGAAGAAAACGGAGATAAAGGGAAGAAGACAAATTTAGAAAGACAAATATGTGAAGAAAGAGAAGGAAAGAGTGTAAAGAGACAGAGAAAGAAGGGGAAAAAGAGAGACTTGAATGTGAATAAGGAGTTCTATTCTTTGGCAGTGTGACTGTGAGGTGGTCTGTGACCTCAGAGGAAAAACAAACAAAAAAACAAATAAACAAAGCCTAGTTTAAAAACAAACAAAAGGAAACCTCGTTAAGGTGGTTGTGCCAGGCTCTCTGGTGACTTTGTAAGAGGGTATCTGTGCCACCTGGGCTGGGAGGCGCGCGCATGCCTGTAGTGGGATGGGGTCACCTGGGAAAAGGAAGTAAGAGGGAAAAAGAAAAAAGAAAACCAATGGCAGTTAGTGTGGAGATTCCTGATCCTTTGGCAGTATTGGTGTGTGCATGTGTCTGATGTGTGTGCGCGCGAGGAGGAACACCAGAGGAGGAAGAACGAAGGAAGGAACAGCCATCAGCAGGTAGTGGGGACGTCTGCATCACACTCAGGGGCAGTTATCCACACCATACCCTCGGACGCTGGAGGAGTAAGAGAGTTGGGCTGGAACGGGGGCAGGCAGGTTTGATTTGTGCAGGGGAGGGTGCTCAGAATCCCTCCACTGGTCAATGGTGACGGGGACCCATTCACAGTCAGCAGGCATTGCTGATCTCCAACTTTAAGACACGTTGGCGTGCTCAGTCTTGAAGTTGTTTGTCTGGCTTCCAGGGAGTTCAGAACTTCCCTCTTGGTGTCCTTTTCCGGGTCGTTGTTGAGGGCCTCTGGAGGGCTTGCTGGTTACCTAGTGGCCACATTCCCTGAGTCTGTTCAATGACCCCTTTGTTTGCTTCACGTGACTCTCCCGGAGGTTGGCGGAGAGCAGGTGCTTTTCCTGCCTCGGCTGGCCTCTACTTGATTAGCACAAACCTTCCGGTGTGCATGGGAGGCCCGGATAACAAGGGCTCCCCACTCACGCAGAAAATCCCAAGGGTTTAACATCATTCAGGGGAAAATAAGCAAAGTCAAAATTACTTTGGGTAAATTAAATTGTTTATCCCACACCTGCAAGTGGTGTAGTCCTCACTGTAAATTCAGGTTATAACCAGTTACATTTTAGAGTTTCATGGAATAGAGACTCCATGAAGATCGCATGATGCCCAGAAAAGCAATGCATTTTGCTAAACTACAGGAAGCTGATATCTTTGGAGGACTAAATGAATGGTTATTGGAAATTTTATTTGATTCAAATCACACTTACAGAAAGTATTCTCAAACTCTTTGTATCATTTTTTTAAATTAAAATATTTTATTGGGGGCTCTTACAGCTCTTTTAACAATCCACCCTCCAATTGTATCAAGCATATTTGGAATTGTATAATTTTTAACAAGCCACAAGTCACTCAAACATCCCGAGCTGTGGTAGTTACATAGTCTGGTGTCAATTTGAGACTAATGAGTGAATGGGTGGAGTCTAACCTGTGAATCAGGTCATAGCTAGTGAGGCCTCTGTGTGGGCCTGGCCTTCTCCCGAGAATTCTGGGAACTCCTGAATTCCTCCCTGGAGGTGGGAGACACACAAACACACACTCTCTATCTGTTGACTCCCTGGGAGACATTGCAGTTGACAAGCCACATGGAGACAGGCTGATGGCAGTCAGAACCTCAGAGCTGGAGAAGCCACGTGGAGACCCCTGTCAGTACTGAGGTGCTTACACTGCCACTGTATCCATAAAACTCCCCACCCACTGGCCTGTGATCTTCCTGAATTTGGCATCATTTCATGTGTCTCATGAATCTGAAGAGGAATTTATAGATTGGGATGGGCTAATATTATACATATGGACTTGATCTGGACTGGGCTGAGGTGTTTTCTCAATATTCAATTGCTCTTGTATATAAAGCTCTTTCCTATACACATATGAGTGTATATGAATTTGTTTCTCTAGTCTACCCAGACTAACACACAAGCTTTGTTCTATTGTCTGTAAAGAGATTAGATTTATCTGATCTTTATTGTGAGGTCAAAGTCAAAGCACAAGAATTTAGTCTACTTCTGAACAAGATGAATTACCGCTTAATGCCATTGGGTCCATTCTAACCCATTGCACTCCTAGAGGACAGAGTAGAATAACCTCTTTTGGGTTTATGAGGTTGCCAATCTTTATGGGAGCAGAAAGCTTCATTTCTCCTCTGGAATGCATGGTGGGCTCAAACTGCTGACCTTGAGGTGAGCAACCTAACTCGTAACATACTATGTTACCAGGGCTCCAGTTAGATTAAATAACAAAGTTCAAATTTACCTTCTTGCCTGAAATGAAAAAATAAAAAATATACAGCAAGAGTTTTTGAAGACAGTGGACATCAGGCAGGACCTCAGTGATTCAGTGGCCAATGTGCTCATCTCTTAACTCAAAGATTAGCATATAGAATCCCCCAGCAATTTAGTAGAATAAGCATGTGGCAAACTGATTCTGTACAGGCTACACTCTTGGAAACCTTATGGTGGCAATTCTTTTCTGTCCAGGAGGCTTGCTATGAGTTGGAATCCATTCAACAGCAGTGAGTTTAGTCTAATTTTCACTAGACATCAGGTTAGACACCTTGATGTCTGAAATAATTGGGAGCAAATGAAGTAAGCTCTTTTAAGTGTCCAGCTTACTTCCTGAAAAGAGTTTTATGATTGGGGTACAAGGTGGGGCACCCAGAGAGAGCCTGGAATCTTCTTGAGTGAAAGAGGCATAGTTGGGAGCTTAGGGGGGTCATGATAAAGGCCACAGGGTTGGGAAGTAGAGAAGGTTATACATAGAAAGGGAGAAACAGAGAGGAAATGTGTCCTTAGTATCTGAAGAGGTTCCCCATAAGTGTTCACCTGGTTATTGGCCAGTGTCTACATGTTAAGAACATAGCCACCCCAAAGATTAGCAAGAACAATGCCCAGGGATCAGAAAGTCAGGGAGAGTTCTTGTTCTCAGTAGAGTGGAAGTACTCTAGGCTCATCAAACAATTATTTTAAATCATGGCCCCATTGGAGAAAACATACCAGAGCACCTAATAAGCTAAAATTCACAGTGTCTGAAATCCATACAAAAATTACCAGTATGCAAAGGAACAGAACATTTCTTGTCTCCAGATAAGGAGGAAAATAAATCAAAACCAAGCTAGAAATGAAAGACTACAGAGTTAGTAGACAGGATTATAGAATTAGTAGACGGTGATATTAAAATAGTTATTATAATTATATCTCAAATGGTCATGAAACGAAAAGAAAGCTGGTGCATTTTGAGTAGAGATTTCAAAGATATAAAAAAATCCAAATAAAAACTTTAGAAATAAAATCTACAATATTAGAGATGAAGGAAGAATGCATACTGGTGAACTTAAATGCCAAGTAGCCATTGCAAAGGAAATGGTGAATTTAAAGATAAAGCAGGAGAAAGTATTCAACATTTCAGAACAAAGCCCAATATTCCTCAAAGGAATACAACAAAATCCAGCAACAAAAGTGTAGACTGCACAGTGTCCAATTAGTGGGTATGCAAAGAAGCAGAAAGCTATGATCTAAAACCAGCACTGACATGTGCACGCGTGTGCGCGCGCGCACACACACACACAATAGCAACAGATACAGAAACTTCTGAGGTTGGATGTTTCAATAGCAGACTTACCATCATTGTTGTATTTTGCTGTATTGTCCTTCACAGTAGAAAGTCTAAGAGAAAAGAATGGAGGTTGAATTGGGGAATCGATTTCTTGGGCTATCTAAGTAATGGAGTGGACGGTTCTCTTTGCCCAGGTGCATTGTCATACGCACATCCAGTTGGGACTTCATGCTCCTTATTGAGCAGAAGTGCCATCCACTATTTAGCATTTGGGACTTAAATTAGAAAATGTAAGGATTACTCTAGATGAATTCTATGATCCCATTTAACACTAAGCTGTGGCGGCAATTTTCAATCTGGCTGAGACATTTTGTTCAAGGCCAGTTCAGAAGTGAAGACAGGATGGAGAACACGGGAATGCTTTGGCTGTGTGGTGCACACTGTCTCCTGAACAGAAGCAGACATGTTCAGCTGGGGAAGCAGATCACGGCAGATTCGGTGCAAAGCCCTGTTATACAGCAATGCCATATTGCACAATGCCATGCTCCATGTCAGTGTGGCTCGTCTCTGAGGAAGTGGTCATTCCAAAATCAAGTCATCATCGGGTTGCTAATTAAGTTGCCGGGATGGTTAAAAAAAAGGGTGCTGAGAAGATTTTTGAATGTGGTATAATTAAACTGATTGTACATTTGTCTTTTGGTATGTAGAATTTAAGGCCTTTTCCTATTATGTTTTAAAAACAAAGAAGAAAAATCTGTTTGCTTGTTCACTACTTTTCAAACTTTTTGAGTTTGCTGTTTTTTTTAGAAATTTATTTTTTCCCCAACAGTTTTTTCCCCAAAAGTTTTATTGGCATATAATTTACATGTCATACAGTTCAATAGTTCAGTCACATCAAGAAGCATTGTACAATCACCACCACAATCAGTTTTCGAACATTTTCTTCATTCTTTTTTTTTCCATTTTCTTCATTCTTGTACTCATTGTTATTAGCTCCCATGTCCCCCCAAGTTCCTCTGCCAGACCCCCAATGAACCACAAATCCAGTTACTGTCTCTATAGATTTACTTATCCTGGATTGTATATACAGAAAAACATTTAAAAAATACCCAACAACAATAACAAAGTAAAACAGATGAAAACCTCAATAAAAAGAAAGCATAGATATTAAAAACTAGAACAAATTTAAATGGATCATAAAGGAGATCAAATGATAAGGTTTTAGAGTTTAACCTAACTGTATCAGCAATAATCTACTTTCCAATGCATTCTTCTTGTTAGCAAGACTATTCATATCCCTGGTCTGTGATCAGACAGGATTGACCAGTGGCTTAATCAATGGGTGTACCCCTTGCCTTAAAAAAATCATTTTATTAAGGGATCATACAACTCATCACAATCCATATGTACATCAATTGTGTTAGACACATTTGTATATTCATTGCCCTCATCATTCTCAAAATATTTTCTCTCTACTTAAGCCCCTGCATCAACTCCTCATTTCCCCCCTCCCTCCTGCTCCCTTCTCCCTTCTCACTCATGAACCCTTGATAATTATAAATTATTATTTTGTCATATATTACAGTGTCCAACGTCTCCCTTCACCCACTTTTCTGTTGTCCATCCCCCAGGAAGGAGGTTATATGTAGATCCTTGTAATCAGTCTCCCCCTTTCCACCCCACCCTCCCTCTACCCTCCCAGTATCACCACTCTCACCACTGGTCCTGAAGGGATCATCCACCCTGGATTCCCTGTGTTTTCAGTTCCTATCTGTACCAGTATACATCCTCTGGTCTAACCAGATTTGTAAGGTATAATTGGGATTATGTTAGTGGACTGGGGAGGAAGCATTTAGGAACTAGAGGAAAGCTGTACACTGCACCCTGACTGCTACACTGCACCCTGACTCATCCCCTCCCTGCAACACTTCTGTAAGGGGATGTCCAGTTGCCTACAGATGGGCTTTGGATACCCACCCCAAGCCCCCCCCCATTCACAATGATATGATTTTTTGTTCAGATGATGCCTGATCCTTTCGACACCTCGTGATCACACAGGCTGGTGTGCTTCTTCCATGTGGGCTTTGTTTCTTCTGAGCTAGATGGCTGCTTGTTTACCTTCAATCCTTTAAGACCCCAGATGCTATATCTTTTGATAGCCGGACATCAGCAGTTTTCTTCACCACATTTGCTTATGCACCGCTTGTCTTCAGCGATCGTGTCAGGAAGGTGAGCATCATGAAATAATAGTTTAATAGAACAAAGTATTCTTGCATTGAGGGAATACTGGAGTGGAGGTCCAATGTCTATCTGCTACTTTAATACTAAACCTATAAATATATGCACATAGATCTATTTCCCCATTCTCATATATAAATGTACTTACATATGTACATGTATATGCCTTTATTTAGACCTCTATAAATGCCCTTTGCCTCCTAGCTCATTCTTCCTCAAGTTTGTTGTTTTAGGTGGCAGCTATGTCTCCTTGATCTTAAAGTAATTAATATGGGAAAATTAATATGCATTTATTCATGTGATGTGCAGAGTGTTTGTGTGTGTGCATCCTAGGCTGCCCTGAGTCTTGTGGAAAATCTGTTTTGTATTGAGGTGTGAGGTAAATAAACATCAAAGCCTTAGACCCTTAGCAAATAAGGATGATAGTATTAGAAGCTGAAGAGATCTGGACCGTGAAACACATCATTTGCAATTAGCTTGTGGGTAACTCAGTTGCTGCAGCTCAGGTTGTCAGGGAAACACGAACAAGCATCTGCTGTATTATGGACACCTGTGGCAGTGATCGTATCTTGGGTATCGGTAAAACGAAAAAGAAATAGTTTTAGTGTGTGTCAGCTACTGCACTCATGTAAATTCCACAGACCATGTTACTTTGTGGTCTTCATATGAGGACTTGCAACTACTTTCAGGGACATGTGCAAGTGAGGATACAACAAAACTGCCGTCCAGTTTTGCTTTGCAACGTCTACTGAGCAGGTTCATTCATAATCCACAGTTGATCTTTTTCCTTCCCCAGCAGTTGCTCTTAAGTACTTGCCCATAGGTCTAAGCTGAGAGAATGGCATGGGTTGACAAGGGAGTCTGGGCTGCATGTTCAAGCCGCTGATTTATGCCCTCTGAGCTTGTGTTTGATCCCAGCTCTCTCATTTTCATGGGATGTTGAATTGCAGCTGGGCTAATTTGGCACTATGACTTGGTGACTGTGATAGAGCCAAGTTGACCATGAGCAGTTGCAAGATTGCTTCAGGTCCATAGCCAGGCATTCCAGTTCCACCAGAGTTTAATAGCATACCAGGAATTGTTTCTCAAAAGGTGTGATTTTTCCCTGCAAATGACCTCACTCCAGATCCCTAGGGTCTATGTTGTCATTCTCCTTTGGGGCTTGCTATATATTCCATGCTTCATTTTCCCTCACTGCCAATATCTCTAACATCGTAGGGCCTGATGGTTCCCAAGACAAGGCCCAAGTGGCAGGGCACAAGTTTGCCCACGGCCAGTAGAGTATGCGCTGTATGCTAAGTGAATTAAACAAACCCACCCTACTACCACTGAGTTGATTCTCACTCACAGCAACCCACTATGGGCTTTTAGAGCTATGAATCTTGGTGAGAGCAGACAGCCTCATCTTTATCTCTTAGAGTAGATGGTGTGTTTAAACTTGCTACCTTGCCACAGCAGTGCAAAATTTACCTGACAATGCCACTAGGGTTCCCAAAGTGAAATCAGGAAGAAAGAGCAAGAATAATTTGGACTTAGGATATGTATTACTTCTTAGACATGAAAGCTCTGTATGGTCACTGTCAGGTTCGAATAAGATGTGGCACAAAGCACTAGGTGGATAGAAGTGGCCACGTTGCAGTGCACCATCCCGCATGTCAGTTTGATTTATCTTTCTAACAGCGTGACAGCAAACAAAGCTAACCAAGTTGCTGAGATCATATTAAAGTAATTGTTAGCTTGTACTTGTATCACCACAGCCTGGGCAGGAAGCCGAGCCCTTTCCTATCCTGTATCCCACTCAAGGCTCAGAGCCTTTTATTCCCCCTGATATGTGGGTTGGTACACATTTCCAGGCTGTGCAACCTGCTACCTTCAAAAATTGAATGCATTGAGTTTCTACTTCAAGTTGGAGGACATAAGTTACAATACTTTATACTTTACTTTAGAGAGAATTTACTCTCAGGTCATTAGACCCTAATGAGTTTTTTTTTAATGATTGGGATTTTTTTTAATTGCAATATGGCTCTTGTAAGAACATGTGGGCTGAACTTAGCCTGACAATCAAGTCACAGATTGATTGGAGGGTGACAAAGATAAATGGCATTTTGAGGCCAGCCTCTTCATCTTTTTCTCCCTGGTGATTGGACTAGCATGCTGCCTGAGTTAGCTGCTCTGCACTACCTGTTGCCTGAGCCAACCTGTGGATTGTGGTGGATCATGTTTCCATGCATCCCTATGCCTTGAGGCTCCATCTTGGCCTGCTTTGTTAGGTTGTTGAATTATTGACCTCTGGCCCTAAGGGATTTATATATCTTGGTTTCCCTATGTGGTGGGGTCTTATCTGTAGCAGTGTACATATTCTAGCCTAGTCCAATTTGTAAGGTAGAATGGAGGTCATGATGTTTTGGGAGGGTTGGGGGGCGGGGAAGGAAGCATTAAAGAACTAGAGGAAAGTTGTAAGTTTCATTGGTGCTATATTACTGCACCCTGACTGACTCATCTCTTCCTTGTGACCCTTCTGTAAGGGTTGTCCAGTTGTCTACAGATGGGCTTTGGCTATCCACTCCATGCCCCTGCCCCCCATCCAATTCACATTGGTATGATTTTGTTCTGGGTTTTAAATGCCTGCTACCTGATACCATCAACACTTCATGATCAAACAGGCTAGTGTGTTTCTTCCATGTGGGCTTCCATGTGCTTCTCAGCTAGATGGCCACTTGTTTATTTTCAAGCTTTTAAGATCCCAGATGCTATAACTTTTGATAGGCAGGCACCATCAGTTTTCTTCACCACATTTGCTTATGCACCCATTTTGTCTTCAGTGATCGTGTCAGTAAGGTGAGCATCCTGGAATGCCAGTTTAATAGAACAAAGTGCTCTTGCACTGAGGGAGTACTTCAGTTGAAGCCCAGTGTGCATCTACTACTTTAATTCTCTCTCTCTCTCTCTCTCTCTCTCTCTCTCTCTCTCTCTATATATATATATATATATATATATATATATATATATATATATATTTCCCTATCATTATATAAAATATATTTACATATATACATGCCTTTATTTAGACCTCTATAAATACTGTTTGTGTTCTAGTTCTTTCTTCGATTCCTTTCACTTCCCTCTTGTCCCACTATCATGTGGGCCTTCATTCAGGTTTAGTGATTCCTCGCTGTTACATGGCCCTTGATTGAGTCCCACTAGGAATCCTACGCCCTTCTTTCCATTGACTTTAGTTCACTTGTTGTTCCTTTGTCCCTGGGTTGGTTGATACTGTGTTCCTCCAGAACCATCAGTCCATTGTTTTCATCTTCTAATTGCTTATCCCACCTACCTTATTTAGAAAGACATGCAGAGACATTAATAAGCGCAAAAACCAGGCAAAGCCAAACAAAACAACAAAGGAAGACCAAACCAACAACAAAAATTCAAACACAAAATAACAACAAAAAGAAAGCTAATGACAAAAAAGGAAAAGCCTATAAATAGTTCCAGGTCTGTTTTTACCTTTAAGAGTGTTTCCCAGTTGAGTCTGATGGGCTGCCACACTGTGTCTCCAAAGTTTATTTTTGGTATTCTCTGGGGATTTCATCACTTTGCTCCCCTTGCTGCTCTGTTGTATACCCTTAGTGTTTCACCCTAGTGTGATGGGGTCAGATAGGGCACAATTCCCTCACTGACCCCATTGTCTCTAGTGTTGTTCCCCATAGCGTTATGGGTCAGTGAGGGATGCCATGTCTCTTGGTGGGGCTGGCCCTATGGTCCTCTCTGCGCATTGCCTGCTCTGAGCAGAAATATTTTCCTCGGGGCTTGGTGGGCCAGGATGTGTTCTGCTCACTCTCCCCCCCTCTTCATTTCTCCCGTGTGCTCTAATCAGACACACCCCTCTCCCCAGGCTGTAGCTTCCGTGCTGTCCTCTGAAGGGCATTGAATGGCCTTTTTTTACAATGAATGCAACACTGTTCCTCGTGAGTTTGTCATCCTGGCTTAGTAAACCATCAGATTTTCTGATCCAAAACAGCCAGTATCAACCAATTTCAGCTCACTCATGCCTTGTATATCATCTTTATGCATTCCATTTTTGATAAATTCTAATTTTCCCAGATTTATATCCATAGATTCCGAGGTCCAAATATTAATAGAGGTTTGCAGCTGTTTCTGCTCATTTTGAGTTGTGCCCCATCAGTGAATGAAGGTCCTGACGGCTTTCCTCTATCCACATCAGTGTGACTGACTCTGCTTTAACCAGGCTGCTCTTTCTCAGTCATATCTCGAGGTCCTTCTAACCCGAGGGGCTCGCCTTCCGTCACTGTATCTGGCAATATTCAGCTCCTACTTATAAGGTTTCAGTGGCTGATTCCTCTGTAGTGCTCAGCACATTCTTTCTTCGTAGTTTGTTCTTATTCAAGAAGCTCTGCTGAAACAAGTTCACCTTGGGTGACCATACTGGTATTTTAGATACTGCATCACAGAAACACATAAGCACCCAAACTGACAGATAAGTGATGGGATCCTTCATGGTGACATTAATTGTTACAACTCCCTTACTCCTGAATTTTGATGGTGCTAAAATTTTTTTTATTCACTCTCTTGTCCAGGGGATGTGTGGTGCTGAATCTAGTTGACCTTTCCCACCATCATTTTCCTTATTCCATGGCAATCCCAATTATACATGCAGTAAATAGATAAATGATCCTTAGACCCAGTGAACTCCATATATTATCAGGTCTTCATCTCTCCTCCTCCAAAAAGGTGGTGAGGATGATACTTCAGGTCAGGGCATGGCTCTTAACTCAGATCTTATGTCGAGTATCATTTTCCATCTAATCTGGAGAAAGGGGACCATCCGTTAGTGGACTTGAAACTTCAACTTTTGGATTACATCTACATGCATTTGCCATTTATACCACCCAGGGTATTAAAAATCTACAGCAACCTAGCATAATCCTGTAGTGGAGCCTAAGGTGACATACATCTAAAAGGATCTGCTAATAATCAGTAGGAGTGCATTGCTATCTTTATCTCTGATATAAATTGCCCTGCTTCCCCCAAATAATCTAAGGTATTATCATTGAAGCAAAATAAGACAGCCATTAGCACTTAATAATGTAGAATTGACAAGTACAGATCCAAGAGGTGTATGGATATGAGCAAATGACAAGGGACCAACAGCAACTTTCATTCTCAAACATGTTACTCTCCACAGTTCAAACAAATCTTTCTAAGGTATAGACCATGGCAACTTTAATCTGGCTTTTAGTTAAATTGATCCCCAGAAAATGGGATATATGCTAATTCTCACTGTTCTAATGTGTCAAGTTCATTTCTGTTCCATTATAAATATTGACATGTTTCTTCAAAATGTATCCATCACATGTGCTCCTTTCGTGACATCTGAAGTAGTTGATCACTTTTAGAAATGGCACAGCTATACTTTTCTAACACTTATAGTGACTATTGTTATGGGGTGTTGTCTAGTCAGGCCTGATTCATCGTGACCCTCTGCGTGAATACACTATCATGAAGCACTACCCAGTCCTCAGCCAACTCACAATTCTTCTTGTGGGTGCGCTCCTTGTTCCAGCCACTGTATTGATCCGGCATATGAACTTTTCTTCTTCGTAACTGACCTTAGGCTTTCCCTTCTCCAGGGACTGGTCCCTCCAGATGATATGTCCAAAGCACATGAGATGAAGTCACGCCATCCTCAATTCTAAGGCACATTTTGGTGGCACTTCTGAGACAGATGTATTTGTTCTTCAAGCAACCTGCAGTCTATATAATTTTTTTTGCTAATACCACAGTTCAAAGGAAACATGTCTTCTATGAACTTCTTTCTTCCTTGTCCGGCTTGTCCATGTAGATAGGTGATTGAAAATGCTATGGCATGGGTCAGGTACACCTTAGTCTTCAAAGTGACATCTTTGTTTTTTAACACATTAAAAATCTTTTGCAGCAGGTTTGCCTATAGCACTGTTAAATGTAAATGAAATAAAATTCCTGACAACTTTAATTTTTCTATTTTTATTGTTATATTATTTATTGGTCATGGTACGAGGATTTTTGTTCTCTTTTTAATTGATCAATATTGGTAGTGTCTGTCAACATATGTGTAAACAATACATATTTTCAGATCCATATGCTTGATGAAAGACCCATGTGTACTTGAAAATATGCTGCTTTTCAGGACTTTAATCTCTAATGTTGGGAAACAGACAAGTAGTTCAGCAAGAGCTGGCTCCTGTGCCTTTGTCTTTTCAGAGAACTTTTCTATTGGAAAAAACATCAAACTATTCCTTAGTTGCCATCAGATTTATCTGGGAAGTGTAAAAGTCCATTTAGCTCAAGCTTTATTTCAGTCAAGTATGTCAGAATGTAAGGAAAGGGGTTTGAAATATATTATCCACCAGATTTGCTAATTCCCGACTTAGCCCAAACACCTCCATGGATTGGTTAAGTCATCTTTAGAATTAGAAATGACCAGGGCTTGGTAAAAGCTATACTCTTCATACCTGGATGTTGAGTTTTTTATGAATGTATTTATGAGGCAGAACTGACTCATGGGTTTTATGGAACGTAGCGTTGTTTCATCTCAGTATCCTCCCATCCCAGTCTACTTTGTCTCCTCCCATGCTTAGAGGCACATTTGAAGTCAAAATGAACAAAAAAATGTGCATGTTAGATTTCTGTTTTTAGAAGGAAAAAATTAAATGTTATTCAAAAGAAAAGAGTAGGAACCTTATTTTACTTGTTACCTCTAAATGTTGATACTTAAAAATTTTTATGTTATATTAGATCAAGAGCTGTTGCAATTATTTAACAGCATCAACTGGATTACCCACCCATCTGGAGGAACTAGAAGTTCTTCATTGCCATCTGCTGGAGTCAGTGCCACACTAAATCCAAACAGGTATACTTTACTAAAGTAAGTTTACAAAGTTGACTGAAGTTTAATTTTTGCGTTCAAATAGTTGTAGGTGACAAAATGAACTGAAACATGCATTCACTCCAGACCCCAGACAGATGCCAGATGCCCCCACAACGTAGTGTGGTAGGTGGGGCAGCCTGCATAAGGAAGCATTTCAACTGGGTCTGTTGCCTTTGGCCATGTGTGTTAGTCCAGAGACACTCATATATGTATAAGAAAGAGCTTTAGATCAAAGAGTGATTGCATATTAAGAACACATCCCAACTCAGTCCACATCAAGTCTATAAGTCTGATATTAGCCCATCTGTCCAATAGTAGTCTATAAATTCCTCTTCAGACTCACATAGCCCATGCAATTATGCCAAATGCAGGCTGGTGGGTGAAAAGTCGTGGATCCATGGTGGTTGAAGTATCTCAACACTGGGGCAGGTCTTCACATGGCTCTTCCAGCTCTCTAAGAGTGGCTCTTCAACAAGAAGTTTGAAGGCAGAAAGAGAGAGAGAGAGAGAGAGAGAGAGAGAGAGAGAGAGAGAGAGAGAGGAAGTTTCTAGAATCCTCATGGGAAGGCCATGCCTACAAGGAGGCATCATCAGGCTTTGGCCTGATTGACAGGCTAGACTCCACCTCTTTTCTCTTAATATCCTCAGGTTGACATGGTATTATATAACTATCACATCATGTAATTAATGTTCAGTTAGGGTTTTATGTCCGCATGTACAACATGAGGTCTTCACTAGTGAAAGATTTGAATCCTTAATTTGGAGAGAATCATCCTTCCCCAATCATTGGGTGGCAGGACAGAGCTGGGAGAGAGGTGGCACCAGCAACCAAAGGTATACACAGTTGTGTTTGTACACGTACCTGTGCCTCTTAGGTATTCTTATGTGATAGGGCAGATCTGAGTGGGTCCTGAGAGGCCAGAGGATGAATTCATCATGTTTTTATGGTCCGTTGCATGGCACCGTGTGTCTTTTTGTTTAGCTTTTGTGCTGTTTCACAAACGAATTGTCTGCAGAGTTGTCTATGTGTAGTGAGGACATAAAGTTGGTTTGTTCTTTTTAACACCCATATTATTTTGGACACTGAGGAGATAGTATATCTTTCCCACATTCTCTTCAGAAATCAATTCACGGATGTCTCCAAACATGTTTTGTTTCCAAATGCATGAGTAGCACCTGAAAGTAAGTAAATAATTAGCAATATTAGATAAGTCTTTATTCTTTTATAAGGAATGTTCACACATATGTATCCTGTGATCATAAATTGCAGCAACCCCAAAGTGATAGAAGAGATGGGTATTCTATGTCACACACATTTACTAAACGTATACAGAGAAACTCGCCTAAACTCACTAAGATAAAACCAAACCAAAACAAAATTCACTGCTATGGAGTCTATTTTGATTCATAGTGATCCTATAGGACAGAGATGACCTGGCCCTGTGGGTTTCCAAGACTGTAACTCATAGTAGCCTCATTTTCTCCCATGGAGCAGCTAGTGGTTTCAAACTGCTGACCTTGCAGTTAGCAGCCCAACATGTTACCCACTATACCACCAGGTTTTTTTTTAATTTCTAAAAATCATCTCATGTGATCCTTCCAACATTTTGGAAAGGTTCTGGTTACTATTTCCATGCTCCTGATAAAGCAGCTGAGAAACTGGGATTGAAGACACTTGAATAGTCAGCAGAGGACTGAAGTTCTAGCCTTTCTAGAGGGCAGAGTTTGGCAACTTGAACAGTGGAGGGAACACAGGTCTAGGTGGTCTTCCAGAGTTATCTGGGGGGAAGGGGGTACCAACATGGAATCAGAAAGGGCCGCTGGCTTGCACCCTAAATGTCTTGGTTCTCTCAGGGTCCTGTTGTTTATGAGAGAGGCGAGGTAGGGAAGTGTCCGTAAAGGAAGCTTGTTTTTCGTTTGCTCTTTCAGATCTGCCTCACCCTACCTTTTACTTAACGTAACAACCAGAGCTTATTAAAAACATATGAAGGAATGGTGCATCCTATTCCCTATTTTTAAAAAGGTGACTCTTCTGCTCTCAATATGAAAGATGAAATACTGTGCATTTGCTGGGACAATCCTGTCAGAGTATCCTCATTCTTTGACTAAGAGACTCTTGGTCTCATGGGACAAGAGGAAGCTCTTCTCTCTGGATCATGACCTATGGCTTGGCATAAAGAAGGACCATACTTACCTTGAGCCCTAAGTTTAAAGTGTCTCGCTGCCTACACCCAGCCACACATCAAATTGGGGAACTGCCGCCAGTTTTGCCTGCTCCTGGTCTGAGCTTCTGCTCTGCCTGTTCTTTTTCCCCTCTCAGGGACCCCTCACCAACGGCACCTGAAAATTCCCAGCTGTGGCTAAGCTTTGTGGGTGAGAAGAAGAAAAGGAAGCCCTTGGAAGGGTCGAGGAAACAGGAGTGGGGCTGGGCAAAGGAGTTGTGCTGCTGGCTAAGACCTGCTGAAGTGTCTTCTCCTCCCTCAGTCACTGCAGCTTGGCAGCCTTTCCTTCACCTGGTCACAAGGGACACCTCTCACATGGTTCTTTGCTTTGTAGTTACTCACGTCCAAAAATGATCTTAATTTTTAGATTACCAACTATCATGGGGCGATGTTCCCATTTTTGAAAAAAATTTGTATCCAGCTTTGAATCCCATACAGCACAGAGCAGTGACTGATTTCTAAAACCAGTAAATAAACAGGTGCCCTGGAGTTAACTGGGATTCACAGTGCCCCATATATGGCAGGAGCTCTGAAAAACAAAACCAGTGAAGCTTATACATGAATATATAGAAAGAAAATCATGTCGGGAAATGGCTGTCAAAGTTGTAGAAGCAGGTAAACCGAGGCTGGTGTAAAGCCCATGGGTCAGATGTTAAGTTGGAGACTTTTCTTAACTTGCATAGTTTGGGGGGATTAGGACCAGTGGCAGAAGTGGATGGATCCAAGACCAACAGGTCAGACTGTGACTAAAGAGGTGAATGAATCCAAAGTTGGATGGCAGGATGTGAGGGTGAGCTGGCTGTGACATCTGTCACCCCATTGATCGCCAGGGTTGATTTGGCTGATCTGGCTGGCTAAGTGGGTGTCTCCTTCCTCCCTCACCGCTCCACGTGCGTCCCTCCTGAAGCTGCGCGCTCTGTTGAAGAGGACGACCTTCCCCAATAGAAGAAGGACCGTCCTTCAGTCAAGGGTATATGAGTAGCTGCGCTTCCTTGCTAGAACCTCCAAACAAGTCTCAAGGTCCAAAGTTGGATGACAGCCACTGATGGCTCCTGGAACTGGTAGCCAATATGGCAGTCCTTCAGCTCAAGTCCAAAGAACCAAGGTCAATGTACCAGATGAAGGATCCAGAGCCAGCAAAAAGTGAGATAGTTTCTCTACAGCATTGCTTTACATGGGAAGTAGACCACATCCCCAAGGAAACTGCCTTCTAACTATACAATTATATTAAGGCTGTGATGTAAGGAGATTTTCTTCCAGTTGCATCAAGACTGTGACCTAAGTAAGGAAGCTACACTACACCCCAATCTTCTCCCTGCTCCTTGGCTGCTCACAGCAGATTCCATCATGGGGTTGACAATGGGATGTTAGATTCCCATCATGGGGCTGACTGCCAAATTACTGAGGGTCCTGGCCCAGCCACATTGAATAAAACGTTGAATCACACCTAGGCCAGAACAGCACTGTGCTCCAGGGGCTTTAAGGGCTTATTTTCGAGAAGCTGATAGCCAAGTCTTTTGTCCCCATTAACCTTTATCCTCTAACCCAGCTGTTGGTTCTCAATCTGTGGGTCAAGACCACTTTTGGGGTTGAACGACCCATTTCACAGGGGTCGCTCAATTTATAACAGTAGCAAAATTGCAGTTATGGAGTAGCAACAGAAATCATGTTATGGTTGGGGAGGGGGGTCACCACCACATGAGGAACTGTATTAAAGGGTCACAGCATTAGGAAGGTTGAGAACTGCTGCTCTAACCTTTTGGTTAAGAGTCAAGTTCAAAATATTCATTGAACCAACCACTGTAGGAAATGTGAGATGACTCTGAGTCTCACCAAGAACCCTCCCAGGGCAAAAGAAAGTGCGGTAGTTTTATCATCTGTTGCCAATTTGAGAGGATTAAGATTGAAAGGGTGGAGTTTAGCTTGTCAATCAAGTCGTAGCTTGATGACCTCATTTGGAGGTGCTAAGGGGAGAAATAACTCGATGGAGGCAGGACAGAGCCTCACTCCCTGGGAGACCTTGCAACTGACAAGACACATGGAGCTATGCTAGTGCTCTGAGCTGGAGGAGTCAGTAGAGACCCCTGCCAGTGCTGAGATGCTAAGATGTGTATACCACCACTGTATCCACAAGAATGTCCACCCACTGACCTGTGATCTTCCTGTATTTGGCGTCATTGCATGTGTTTCGTGAGTCTTAAGTGGAATTTATAGATTGGTATGGGGCATATGGGCTAATATGGACTTGATCTAGACTGGGCTGGGATGCTTTCTCAATATTCAAGTGCTCTTGCATATAAAGCTCTTTCTTATACACATATGAGTGTCTATGAATTTGTTTCTCGTGTCTCCCCGGACTAACACAGAAAGGAAGAGAAGTGTGTGGATCTGCTGCTGGGTATATTTCTGGGGAGAGAGTAAAGTTATCTTGAATGTATACCAAAGATATCTCCACTAGAAGTATTTAAACCACAGAATGTAACTGACTAGGAAGCGAGCAAGATAAAATTATACCTAAATTAAGGTGACCAGATTTTAATATTGGTAAAGCAGGAGACCATTGACCTGGGGTGGTGGTGGTCCTTGATTAAAATATTGGTCTATCAATATAGCTGGCCCCACTATGAGAAATGATGCCACTCAGTGACTAAGGGCGATACAGGGGACAGCACCGGAGACACAGTGTGTGAATTGCACCTGACCTGATCCCACCACACCGAGGCAAAGCACTGGGGGAGTGCAGCGGAACAGCAAGGGAATGGAGTGGCAAGGTCCCCAGGGAATGCTGAAAGTGGACTTTGGGGCCAGGGCGTGGTGCCCCAACAGAATGGACTGGGAAATACTCCTAAAGGCCAACAAACTATCCTTGAACTAACTACAAGCTTGTCTTTCTTGATGTGTTTTGTTTTGTTCTTTGTCAGTGGTTTGTTGTTGTTATTGTTGTTTGGTTGGCTGGTTGTATATTGTTGCTTTGTTTTCCTCTGTCTTGTTTTCGTGCATGTTATTATCTCCACAGGTCTGTCTAAATAAGATAGGCTGGATGAACTATCTGGAGGAAAAACAACAGGACCGACAGTTCCGGGGGGACTTGGGATAGGGGGAGGTGTGTGGGGGGGTAAGGAAGTGGTGTTAACTAACACAGGGACAAGGGAACAACATGGGATCCAAATTGGTGGTGAGGGGGTAGTGGCAGGCCTGGTAGGGAATGATCAAGGGTAAGGTGACATAAAGAAAAGGTATAGCTGTAACCCAGGTGGGGACGGAGCTTGATAGTGGGGCAGGAGGAAAGTCAAGGGAAATAGAGGAAAGAGCTAGGAGGCAAAGGGCTTTTATAGAGGTCTAGACAAAGATATGTCCATGCAAATATATATATATGAGGATGGGGAAATATATCTATGTGTCTATATTTATAGGTTTAGTATTAAGGTGGAAGAAGGACCTTGGGCCTCCACTCAAGCACTCCCTCAATGCAAGAATACTTTCTTTTATTAAATTTGCATTCTATGATGCTCACCCTCCCGACACAACCGCTGAAGCCAAAGTGGGCGAGCAAGTAAATTTGGTGAAGAAAGCTGATGGTGCCCGGCTATCAAAAGAGATAGCGTCTGGGGTCTTAAAGGCTTGAAGATAAACAAGTGGCCATCTAGCTCAGAAGCAACAAAGCCCACATGGAAGAACACACCAGCCTGTGCGATCATGTGGTTCCGAAGGGATCAGTTATCAGGCATCAAAGAATAAAAAAATCATATCATTGGCTGCACATCTCCATGATACAATCTCTGAGGACAACGGGTGCATAAGCAAATGTGGCGAAGAAAGCTGATGGTGCCCGGCTATCAAAAGAGATAGTGTCTGGGGTCTTAAAGGCTTGAAGGTGAACCAGCGGCCATCTAGCTCAGAAGCAAAAAAGCCCACATGGAAGAAGCACACCAGCCTGTGCGATCACGAGGTGTCAAAGGGATCAGGTATAAAGCATCATCATCAAAAAAGAAAAAATCTTACCATAGTGAATGAAGGAGGAAGGGCAGAGTGGAGACCCAAAGCCCATTTGTCAGCCACTGGAGATCCCATCACAGAGGGGTCAGGAGGAGGACATGAGTCAGTCAGGGTGGGACGTAGCACCAATAAAGAATACAGCTTTCCTCCAGTTCCTAAATGCTTCCTCCTTCCTCCCCCCCCCACCTCGCCCCACTACCATGATCTGAATTCTACCTTGCAAGTCTGGATAGAGGAGAGGTTGTACACTGGTACAGATAGGAGCTGGAGGCAGAGGGAATCCAGGGTGGATGATACCTTCAGGATCAGGGGTGTGAGGGGCGATACTGGGAGGGTAGAGGGTGAGTGGGTTTGAAAGGGGGAACCAATTACAAAGATCTACGTGTGACCTCCTCCCTGGGGGATGGACAACAGAAAAGGGGGTGAAGGGAGACGCCGGATAGGGCAAGATATGACAAAATAATAATTTATAAATTATTAAGGGCTCATGAGGGAGGGGGGAGCGAGGAGGGAGGGGAGGGGAGGACTTGATGCAAAGGGCTTAAGTGGAGAGCAAATGCTTTGAAAATGATTAGGGCAAAGAATGTACAGCTGTGCTTTATACAATTGATGTATGCATATGTATGGATTGTGATAAGAGTTGTATGAATCCCTAATAAAATGTTAAAAAAAAAAGAATGCAAATCAGAAAAAAAATTTGGTCTATATGGAGCAACAAAACTTTCCATAGAATGCAAAAATAGTATTGTAATATCCTTTTTAATTTCAACATAAGTACAATTTACAAATATAATACATTTAAAATATGTATAGTATTATTTTGTTCTTTGGCATATTTCTCATTTGAGTGAATTTTTTTAGTAGATTGCTGTCGTTGTTTAAAATGTCATGAAAATTTTTACAAGAATTTGTTAAATTATATTTCACACATAAAATGGCTTTCGAAGTCTCAATACTTAATTGTGATTTTTCTGATGTCCACACTTTTTTTTACCATAGAAAAAACACGTTCAATCGCAGCATTGTTCCTGGTAAGGACAGAGCATATTCCACAATTTTTAATGTATTATTGTATGGAACAAGGTTTGTTTCAAAATGATGAAATATTTCTAACTATTTGTTCTCTATTGTGATTTTTGCTGATGCCTAAGATTTAGTCTTTTCCTTATCAATATGTATATTTTAATAATTATACCTCATTAAAATATCATTTTATGAAATATTACTGTATGGGAAATTTAGAGTAATATGATCAAATGATTTTTGCACATCATTCCAATTAAGTTCTTGTTTTAATATAACCAAATGAAAATGTTCAATATCATTATAATGTACTGTCCACTCTTCTTAATAATCTATGCAGTTACTGTAGAACTTTTTAACATGATTCATGATATCTGCACGATTTATTGCACCTTGTTCTTCTAGCTGGCTTATACTATTACGGATAGTTAATGGAGGAAAATTATTTTCTAACCGTTCTTGACACTGAAATTTTAAATTCTTAACTTCATTTGCTACTTCGATTATTGAAATTTTGTCACCTTCAATAAGTTTTATAGCATTTTGAAAAGAGCTGCTTGATTGTGTACAAACTCTAGCCAAATTTTTGAAGATTCTTTTTCGAAAAACTCTTCTAAAATTCTAGGACATTTTATCTTGTGATAGAAAGTAGGATTTCAAAGGATCTTATGTTTTCAAAATTTTCTCGACAGCTGGCAAAGAGCTAAGCAGCGCGTTTTACTGTATCCAAGTAATTTCTGATATTCGACTTCTACAGTTGCACAAAATTCTTTAAGCATTTCAATGCGCACAGTGTATATATAGAAATAAGAATATATTTTAATAACAATATTTTCCACATCTACGGGCAACAAATCAGCAGCTGTTTGAATGGCATTATGTATTATGTGCGCTGCACAACCAACACCAATAATGCTTTGATTGAGGTTTATGTTTAATTTATAAAAAAATATTATTTGTATCTCTTCTCACTTTTCCTCCAAAATTTGCGTTCGTGTTGTCTGCACAATATGCAATCATTTTATGTTTTAAATTGATTTTTTCCCCTAAAATATTAATAATGGAACTAAAAATTATTTCAGAAGTTTTGCCGGGCACAGAAATGAAATCTAAAATTCTAATTTTTATTCCAGTTTCCGAATCAAAAAATCTAATAATAGTTGCAAATAACTTTATATCCTTATGATTAGATGCGCCAGAATATATGAATATAAAATGAAGTTTTTCTAGATTTTTGTTTAAATCTGAAAATGCATATGGGGAAAGCACATTACACACAATTGCCTCAGATTTTGTTCTAGCACAGGCAAATGTTTGGTTGAATAACTTTTTGACAACTTATGATTAATAGTGTGAAAAGACATAAGTCCTTCTGCTAATGCTAATTTCTTTTCTTCGTCTCCATAAGTTGTTTTCTGAAAATATTCCTGTATTTTGGAGGAAGATGCAGCAGTATTTAAATATCTTTAATGTTTCTGTGTCTCCAAGTGCTTTGAAATATCACCGTGCGAAATAGAAAATTCACCATTACATTTCTCACATTTTACCATGGAATCACTTTTGGTGTTTTTAATAAAAGGAAATTCACTTCTTAGATCATCGTTGAATTTGCATCCTCTTTCCTTATTCATTATGTTAAAAATCTGAAAAAATTAAAATATTATAAATTATTATATACATATTGCTTAAAAACACAGCAAGTAGGTACATAATTACATGAACATATTTTATTGTTGGTTTACAAATTAAATTAATTTGATTGTTATAAAGTAACTATATTTAAAAATTATCTTAATTTTAATCCTCTATTTCTTTCTAAATAATAACAATACTAACTTGTATTGTTTATTTTCTCTGAATTTGCCGTAACGTAAGTCGTGTCACTTTCATGGCCTGCGCTAGACTTTTTGCCACCACTATAAAATATAAATAATACGAGTACTGTCTGCTAAATTCAAGAAAATTTATGTATTTATGAAATAAATAAATAACGTGCTTAACGTATCTGAATAGCTGATTTGTTGACATCACTGGTGTAACTCGCACACAGATGTGTATCGTCTGAGAGGAAGTTACAAAATGTTTTCTTCGCTGCCAATGCCAAAAATGCCATTGTTCATTGAGTCCAAACAATGGTGGTCGAATTCTAACAACTGATCAACAATGTGAACTTTGATTAGCAGTTCTCGTTAATCAGTCCTCAACAATTATTTGTTATTATTAAAGTTTAACATTATAAAAATAACAAAATTAAAATAAAACTCATATCCTGGTGAAATAGCCACATGGCAGTCAAAACCCGTATGTATATTCCCCACCGTTCTCCCTAGCTTGTTGTGCATTCTTTCCAAAAATTGGGATTTTTTTTTAACACGCCTCGGGACGTGGGACAAATTGTTAAATATCCGTCTGGTCACCTTAAAAATACATATACTTAAATGCTCATTTATTTATTTGGTTCATCCAATTGAAATTGCAAAATAAATCTAAGCCCTTGGCATAAGTTCAATAGAAGGGTTACCAGAACAAACTGGTCAGATTGAAACCCTGTAATTTACTGACAATTATCCAATCTCAATAAATACCATTGTTGAAAGCCCTCTTTGGCATGGGCTCCCAGCTCCACCAGGCAGTGTTTAATACTCCTTCCAATGCCCTGTTTGACTCTTCCTGCAAGCTACCTAGGCGTTTGCCCTTGGCCGTGTGCACTAGGCAATGCAAAGGGTTGCGCGGAAGTTACACAGGTGGCAGATGACCCAGTTCACCCAGGTGACCCTCAGGTTTTGGCCTCCTACTACTTCCCGGGCTTGCAATTGGGATGGAATTGGAGGAAAGGGTACCTATACCTATTAGTAACAGGACTCATTAGACCCAGAAAAAATACAAACTGAGCTCATTCAGGAAGTCAGACTTGCGATTTTCTGTAACATTGAGGTCCTCTGTTTTCGGTTAACTACCGGAGTTTTTCACCTGGGGTTTGCATTCTGCTCGCTAGAGGGCGGTAGACGCTAACGAGAGGCCGTTACAAGCACCGTTGCTCAGTGAAAGCAGGAAATCGGACCAAGCTTTTACGCCGCTAGATGCCAGAATGCTTGCAGCAGAGCCAAGCTACGTAGATTTAAATGAGAGAATTCCCTCTTACTAGAGTCAGTAACTCCGAATTACTTTTAAATCGTTTTCTAACTTTAAAAGAAAAAAACCATTTACGGTAGAAAACTTAGAAAGTCCCCCCAAATAGGAACACATATAAAGTCTGCATCTAGGGCCACCCTCGTGGATATTAGGTTTAACCAGATAGAATTGCTGTGAGTTGAATTTTCCTGAGCAATTTAAACCACAAGCCCACATGGTGTCATTTGATATTTTTGGTCTCTATCCTTCCATTTTTATGTGTACGTAGTAATAATAATTTGATCCCCACTCCCTCAACGATATTATGTAACCAAATGAGTCCTGGTAGTGGGTGGCTTCAAACGGAAAGGTCGCAGTTGCTCTCAGGGAGAAAGGGGAGGTTGCCGGCTACCATAACCATGGGCAGCCTTGGAACCCCCTGGAGCAATTCTTTGTTTTACTGGGTCACGATGAGCCATAAAGGATTTCACAGCAATTGGTTTGGTTTAGTTATAAAATAAAGCCAATCAACTCAATGGCATCTGGTTTTGATTCTATAATAAAACCCAAACTGGTTGCCACTGACTTGGTTCAAAGTCCGATCATCCGAACTCCGGACGTGTCTGAGTGGTGTTGTGCTTCATCCGGGTTTCAATGGCTGTTTTTTCCAGAGTAAATCACCAGGCCTTTCTTCCGAGGTGCTATGTGTGAACCATTTTTCCAACCTTTTGGTTAGCCGCTGAGTTTAACGGTTTGCCTGTCTTAGGGACTTCTGATATATAGAAATTGTGAATTAAACATTTGTATATGACCGCATTATTTGTTGATTTATTATAGGTTTTGCATACTGTGTGCTTCATAACGATGATTCTTGTCAATGTTTTGAAAGACAGCTTTCAAGGAAATTAATTCTGACAGCATTTTGTTTGAACTGGCCAATCAATCATCCTTATCTTTTTTTTCTTTTGTCCATGTTGGAGTATTAAAGAATGCAATAGTCAATTGGTATTGGCAGGGTGACTGTGGAGATAGAGAAGAGGGACTAATGTGTCCTGAGCACACAAGTTTGTCATCCATTTGAAGTGATAAGTCACAACACTCTGGGAATGAATGGAGACAGAGTAAGAATTATGGTGCAAAATGGCCTCACTTTGAACTCTAGCCCCTAAACTCCGTGTGCTCAGAGCATCAGCATTGTCAAAATACTCTAGCAGACTTCCTGGGAAAAGCGAAGCATGGAATGGGTTGAACTTGGTCGTCAAGACTGCACCCCAGGGACCGAGGCTGTGATGTAGCTGGTTTTTAAGTTAGCTTCTCCGCTCTGTGGATGTAAACATGGTGTGCTTCTGGTCCCAGAGTGAAGGCCATGTCGTTTTTTAAGGAGTGGGCAGGCCCATCAACTCTATGGAGTCCCCATACTACCTTTGATTAGAGGCAAAGTAAGTTAGGTCTTGGAATGTTGTCAGAGGCCACAGATCAGATCAGAGGGACGGACTTGAAACGCAGTTGAACTTTTTCACCTTGGCTGAGTGAACCTGGAAGGAGCTAATTTACCACAGGTGATCTTTACAACATTCTTAGAGCCACTGCCGTGTCTGAAAATGAGGATGGCATTGTGTAAAATAATGTAAGATCCTGAATAAAAGCAAATAAGTAAGGGAGCCCTTTAAAGGCTCCATCTCCCCTCCCCATACCCTGTATTTTTCTTTTACAAATGTAACACCCAATCCTGTATGAACGAAGGGGGGAAAAGTTAGAATGAAAATCACAATGCTGGCCTCAGCCACATATTTAAAATGTCTTATAGGCTCTGAAACTACATTCTGGTTTTCAATTTTCAGGCTGTATGATCGCTACTGGCTTTACGCCATGCATCCACTTAGTGTGAATACCTCCTGCCAGCAGTACCCCTCTGGAGGTGATTAGAGCCCCGGGTTCACTCCGCACATGCTCTCGTGGACTTGGTTTGTTTGCCGGAGCAGGAGGCCTAGGTAAAGAACTGACATTTAATGCATTTAAATTTTGTGAGCAGGTAACCGCATTTCATACAAAGCTCCCCGCTGGGTTAATCCAAGATTCAAAATCTGTCCACAGGTTCTTGTATTGTCATACAAAACTTGAAAGCTGTTTCAACATTTAAACATCTGTGTTGACCATGAACTCACAACCCCTACTGGATGAAACGTGAACTAACTGCAGTGGGGTTTGAAAGGAAGGATGTACTAAAACTTCCTGAAGAGGTCATGGGCTTTGTTTGGAGGTGGAGATTTTGTTTGGTTCTTTTTCCCTGAGGGGTTGGGGAATGGAGTGGGGGTGGAAGGCAGGAGTTTGCCTTTCATTTTCTTTTTAAAAAAACATTTTATTATTAATTGGGTGGAGGTTTACAGAGCAGATCACCAGTTTTGCTTTAACAATCCATACACATTTTCATCTTGGCAATCCCATGAATGCAGCGCGTTCACTCACCTCCTTCCTGCACCTTCTGTCTTCTCTCTTCTTTCTCTTCAACCATCCGGAACTTTGACCTTGGGCAAGCTCCATCTCCTTGTTCTGAAACTGTTGATTATTCTAAGGTGCTTTTACCTTACTAATGTTATTGTTCCCCTTATGGACCTATTTATTGTGTGGCTGATGAAATAGTTAAAGTTTATTGTGCTAACCTGGCCGATAAATACATGTGGGGTTAATTGAAGGGTGGAGGGATAAATGGCTAGGTGAGCTTCGCCTTTCTAGTTCTCAGGTCTCTTGCTTTGTGATGGTCGGACCAGGGTGCAGCTGCCTTAGCAGTTCCCTGCATCAGCTGGAAAGGCTCACTTCCTGTGAGGCATCCCTGAGGAGAAGCCACATGGACCTACCCCAATGCAGCCCTGGGTGCTGGAGCAACTGTGCAGAGACCCCTGCCAGCACTGAGATGCTGACACATTCACTGATTTGGATTTCCTCCTGCAATCGGCATCACTGCGTGTGTTTTGTGAGATGGAAGAGGATTTTGTGGATTGGTGTTGGACATATGGGTTAATGTTGGACTTGTGGGCTTGGGCAGCACTGGGTTGGGATGTTTTCTTGATGTGCACTTACCCTTTCTATAAAACG
Source organism: Tenrec ecaudatus (assembly GCF_050624435.1). NCBI lineage: Eukaryota > Metazoa > Chordata > Mammalia > Afrosoricida > Tenrecidae > Tenrec > Tenrec ecaudatus. The sequence goes on along the minus strand of NC_134533.1, from coordinate 153,257,886 downwards.
TTCTCTTATACATATGAGTTTCTATGGATTTGTTTCTCAATTGTACCCAGACTAACACAGCTGAAAATTTAGCCACAGGGAGAATTTGGTTCCAGAGCAGATAGGGGACTTAAAGCCAGAATCTCGGGGGTTCCAACAGCCTCTATCTAACCAGTAAGCTAGGTCTCTTTAATTATTTTGAACTTGATTCCACATTTTCTCTCACTCTGTTCTAGATCTTTTAATATGATCTCTTTCATAGCAGTTGATAGTGAGACCAGAAGGTCTCAGGATCATCAAAATGGATGTTCTCATGCTCCGTTAGCCAATTAGATTATGTAATTGTCTTTATATATTTTTAGTTTTCATCATTCTTCTTTCCTCCAGAGAGGCGGAGACCAGTAGTTGCACCTTACATGACAGCTTGGGGGCACTCAAAGGCCCCACAACCTGTGCTACTCAGTGGAGAAGAAGATCCTTGTCTGTGTGAGTCAGGTTATGCTAATTGACCTTTGTGTCCCCTGAGACCATGACCCTGATTCCCCAGGCTCTTTAACTCATTCATGAAAGAGGTTTGCTTATGCCTACAAAGTTTCCATTACTTTGCTCTCTGTCTGCCCTACTATACGCATGAATATATTTACCTCAAAAGTAAATATACATATACAAGCATCCTCTGTTAAATCTCTCTATCTCTCTGTGGGCATCCTCCCCTTCTCCCTCTCTCTCCTTCAGCCTGCACGTCTGTCTAAGCAACTACTCCTGGATCGTTGTTACTGCTGGATTGTGTGAATGGAGTGTTTGCTTCTGGTGCCTTTAACTCTTGTACATTTCTCAGGATCTTCGCCTGCCTCCATACCTATGCCAGCCTCTCTCCTCTTGTTTATTGTTTCCCCTTCGCCCAAGTTAGCCTGTGTCTACCTGCTAACCAGTGCCTTCTCCCTTCCTTGCCCACCCCTGGTAACTATCAAAGAATGGTTCTTTGCTGAATTCAGTGTGAGAATTTCTCATGACCTTTTACAATAGCGGTTTCACAGAACATGTGTCCATGTGTGATGGATTCCCTTCAGCACTATGACCCCCTGGTTCATCCATGTTGCAAAGTGTTTGCAGAGTTATCATGATGCTTTAGCGCTGTATAGTAAGTATTTCACTGTGGGGGGGGGGCATGGTTTACCCATGTTTCCAGCGATGGGCATTGCCATCTTTGTGCTAGTGTGGCTGGTGCTGTAATGAACACGGGCATCCATGTATTTCTCCAGGCGGTGGCTTTTCTCTCTCCAGGATCTATACCAAGTTGAGGCATTGCTGGATTATATGATATTTCTATGTCCAACTTTTGATACAGCACCGGGTCATTTCTACAGTGGTTGTCTCACCATTGCTGGCTTTTTCTTTTTTTAACTTTGTCATTCATAAAGGGTGAAATGATGTCACATGTTGATTTGCATGAGATTTGGGTTCTTGTGTGGGTGGCAGCAGCTACTGATTAGCACAAAGTCACTCAGAGACGTGACGTCGTCACCTTTTCCCTGCCAAATGGGTAAGGTGAGCAACCATCCTGTCTCGCTGTGGAACTGTGTGTGTCCCATGAAACAGGGTGTTCAATATGTTTGGGGAATATAAAAGGAACTGTATCTTCTCATTGGAAAAAAATAGGTGTCTGTTGGAAGAAAGATTCAAAATTTATGTTCATTTTCATCTACTGAGGTAAGCGGAAGTGGATAACTAAAGAAACACAGAAGCCTGTTTTTAAACAAAAATATCAAAATGTGAAGCTGGCGTTTCTTGGCGTATCCTCCTTGTCTTATGGAGATGACTTCCCCAGCTCTCTAACCCTTCTGCACTTTCTGGTTTGAACCGCACCAGAACCCGAGGTAGGGCATCGTCAAGGGATCCAGATTATGTTCCATTTCACTGTCCGTTGTGTTTTGGGAACCCAGAGAGGTCCCCAATGATTTCATGGTGGACAAGGTAAGGTTTCCAAATAAATTCTCATAGGACATCCCTTGGAAAATGAGCGGGCACATTGTCATGATGGGAAAATGTCCTCAACACGGCTTTCCTGATCTTTTTCTCACCAACAAACCTTTCCATTTTCTTAAAACTTCTTCCAATAACTGCTGTGCGTGTCTTGTTTCCTTTGAGAAAAATCTACCAAGATTACCCCGTGTGACTCTTCAAAACAATAGCCACAACTTTTTGCTTTCACGTTTTAGTCATTGATCCGACTGACTATGGTAGTCATCTAATCTGGTGTCAGTTTAAGGATTAAGAGTGTAGGGGTGGAGTCAAGGCTCTCAATCTGGAGTTAGCCCATGAGACTTCTATGTGGGCATGGCCTTCTCCTGAGAATTCTGGGAAATCTGGTAATTCTTTCTTGGAGGCAGGAGACTCTTTCTCTGTGACTCCCTGGGAGACATTGCAGAAGACAAGCCACATGGACGTAACCAGGCCTCAGAAGCGGAGAAGCCACAGAGAGACTCCTGCCAGCACTGAGATGCTTACAATGCCCCTGGACCCAAAGACTTTCTACCCACTGGCTTGTTATAATTCTTCATTTGGCTTCATTGCATGTGTTTCATGAGTCTGAGGAGGACTTTATGGATTGGTATCAGACATATGGGCTAATATTGAACTTATGGCCTTAGACTGGACACGGTTGGGATGTTTTCTCAATGTTCAATTCCTCTTGTATATAAATCTCTTTCTTATACACCTATGTGTTTCTCTATGAATTTGTTTCTCTAGTCGACCCAGACTGACACACTGACTCAGCAGCTATCCTTGGAAGCCACCGTTTTGATTGGTCCTTGTCTTCTGTATCATATTGGTAAATCCAGAACTAGTCCCTGGCTACAATTCACTCCATAAAATCATCTTCATTAGCTTCAATCTTGCTTAAAAAGGCTAATGGAAAGATTAGCTTTCTGAGCTAGCTGATCTTCATACAGCACTTTTGGCACCCACCTGGACAAATGCTTGCTGAGATCTAAATGTTCACCCGAAATGTAACATGTTGAAGCATGTAGGATTCCACCTTCATTAGTTATAGGGTCAGTGGTAATTCTTCTGTCTCTTCCCCTACTTTCAAAAATTCAACCACAGTTTCTTTATGCTTCAAGGTTGATGTCTTCCTTCTCTTACTCATCCTTGATGTGAGTGTTCCTGACTTTCCTTAAAATGTTCATTCCATCTAAAACCATTGTTTTATGGGGGCAGAGTTCCTGTAAACTTATCACAAGGCTTCGATGATTTGGGAAGATGTCCACTTGAGTTTTATCAAATTTGATGTCAGTCCTTAACTCAAAATAATTCCTCCCTCCCCCTGGCATAAGACATAACCTTTTTTTCAAGGCACCTCAATGAGCCTAAGATTTTCGCAGTCTTTCTCTTTGTCTTGAGTCATGCCCATCAGCAAATGAAGATCCTGAAGGCTCCCCCTCCCCGCAGGCTTTACCCCACTCACATCGCTACCTCCTCTTCAGTCATCTTTTGAGAGCCCTCGGACCTGAGGGGCCCATCTCCTGGCAGTACCTCTGACATATTCGGCTTCCTTTGTTTAGCGTTTCAGTATTTGAGGATGATTTGAAGCCATGCATAAGGTTTTCCAGGGATTTTTCCTCCAAACTGGGGAGTCGAATCCTTAATTGGCTGTTCTTAGTCTGGAATGTCCGAGGAATCCTGTTCATGTAGGGTGACCCAGCTGGCTTTCAAAATACCAGTGACATAAGTTCCAATATCACAAGAACACACAAACCACCACAGTAGGACACACTGACACAGTGAACCATTTCAGGAGCTAGTATATGAGCAAGAACCAAGGGTGCTGAAGGAAGAAGTACAAATTGCACTGAATGCAGTAGCCAAAAACAGGACTCTGGGAATTGACAGAAAACCCATAGTAATGTTTCAGAAAGCCGAAGCAGCACTGGAAACACTCACATGTCTATGGCAGAAAATTTGTGCAGCAGCCTCTTGGCCAACTGACTGGAAGAGATCCATATTTGTGCTCATTCCAGAGAAAGGTGATACAAGAGGACGCTCTAACTATATGACATCACTGACATCACACACAAGTAAAATTTTGTTTAAGATCATCCAAAAAATGTTCAACAGTACATTGACAGTAACTGCCAGAAGTTCAGGTTGGACTCAGAAGCGGCCATGGAACAAGGGGCATCTTTGCTGAGGTCAGATGGATCTTAGCTCAAAGCAGAGAATAACGGAAAGATGTTTCGTGTGTTTCATTGACTATGCAAAGGCATTTGAGTACATGGACCATAGTAAACTGTGGGTAACCTTGAGTAAAATGGGAATCCCAGAGCACTCCCTTTGCACGTTTGGAACTTGTACACGATCAAGAGGCAGTTGTGTGAACAGAACGGGGAAACTGCATGGTTTAAAAATCAGCAAAGGTATGTGCCAGGGTTGCATCTTCTCACCATACTTGTTCAATCTATATGCTGAGCAAACGGTCACAGAGGCTGGATTATATAAAGAAGAATGCGGTATCAGGATTGCAGGAAGGTTTATTAACAACCTGAGATATGCAGATGACGCCACCTTGCTTTCTGAAAGTGCTGAGGAATTGAAGAACTTGCTGATGTACATCAAGTATTGCAGCCTTGAGAATGGAATATGACTCAATGTAAGGAAGACCCAAATCCCCACAACTGGACCAGTAGGTAATATGTGATAAATGAAAGTTCAAGTTGTCGAGGATTTTGTCTTATTTAGATCCATAATCAGTGCTCATGTAAGCAACAACACATCAAAAAGTATCATGAATTAGGTAAATTTGCTGCAGAAGATCTCTTTAGAGTACTGAAGAGCGAGAATGCTCCTATAAAGTGTGCCTGCCTCAAGCCACACTATTCCCCATGGCCCCATATGCACGTGAGCTGGACATGGAATAAGGAAGACCAGGAAGAATCAATGCATCGGAATGGCGGAGCTGGAGAAGATTATTGAAAGTGCCACGGACTGCTAAAAAGATAAACCAACCTGTGTCGAGAGAAATAAGGTCATTGAGCTCCTTAGAGGCAAGAATGGCAAGACTTTATCTTACATACTTTGGCCATGTTGTCAGGAGAGACCAGTCCCTGGAGAAGGACGTCATGTCATGTTTGGTAAAGGGGAGGGCGGGGAAAGAGGAGGGGCCTGGATGAGACAGACTGACACAGGGGCTGCAACAATGGGCTCAGGCAGAGGGACAATGGTGAGGATGGCGCAGGGCCAGGCAGTGTTTCATTCTGTTGTGCACAGGGTCACTATGGGCTGGAGCCAACTCAGTGGTGTTTACCAACAACAAAGAGATTAAGAGCAAGTGCGTAGTTCAGAAACCGTGTCTGCAGCCAGCTACTGATTGCTGAGCCATGCTTCAGTATGTTTTGTGGGGAATACGTTCATGTGTGCTTAAGGTGGATCTTTAGCAGCAATAATCTTTGACTTGTATACTCTATAGGGCTTCGATGAGACAGAAACAACTTCATGGGCATTTAATGAAAACCAAGTATTTATAAAATTGTACCATTTAAAAACCGACCAAACTCATAACATTTGGTAACTTTGACTTAAAATAATGAATAATTTCCTGCTTGTCAGATTGGTTTTAACAGATGTATCTGAGAAAATCATGCAGGAATCCGTCTTGTTCATATTATAGCATGTTAATGGGTGTGGGGGGGGGTGAATCCCTGAATGAGTTCCACGGGGAGCCTGGTATGAGCCATTTGAAGTTTGAGATGGTTTCAGAGTATTCCCGTTAGAGTGCAAAGTCAGCCATGATACATAGGAAACAGGGAGGTTATGTTTTATATTTTATTTGGAAAAAGGGTTTGAAAACAAGCCAATTCCAACAGCCCATATACTGTAATAGGGAGAGATCAAATGGTATTGCTCAATGGATGGGCTACATAGTAATCACGGTAAGCAGATGCATATTGTGTAGTGCACACTGCTATGGGCTTAATGTGATGGACAAAGACAGGTAAAACGGTTTACTACAGGGCAGTAACTAAACACAAGTAAGCCTGTACTTATTTTGCTTACTGAGCACTCTGCCCCTGTCAGGGGCTGTGTATTGAAAAGCGGTTTTGATTGTGTAGGAAGAAGCTGTGGGACTGGAAAGAGACAGGTACCAGCCAGACCGAAAAGCAGAATCTTTGTTGTGACGGAAAAAGGTTAAACTTCACTTCAGATTAGTAAGTAAGCAAAAGGAAGCCTGGACTCACCTAGTTCATTGGGTAACCCGATACAGTCCATGCTAAGCCAAAGTCATGCCTTCGCATGTTTTAGCCCAAGTTAGAGGTGCATGCAGATTGCTTCATTTAATGTCTGCTAATCTGAGTCATGCCACATTGATTTCTCTGACCAACGAGCCTCAACTAGACTACAATTTCTTGATGTGAGGATCACGGTGTGTATGGTATGTGGGGTCACTATAAAGATACACCAGACTTCTGCAGAGGCCAGTTATCTAAAAATTGTATTATATCTATTTCTGCTTTGGCCAAGCTTATATTACGGTTTTAATTTTTGTGCTGTTGGTTTTTCATCTTTGGATTTTACCTGAGTAGACAAGCATGAAATGAATTTCTCTTTGTGCTTTAAAATGCCAAGCATTCTGGCGGCTCCCTCTCTCTCTGATTAGTAACCGTGCCCCCTCTGAGGACTGGGAGTGGATGTTGTATGCAGGGCCCCTTCATTCCCGAGCTGTCCCCAGTGCTGCCTGGTGATTGATCACAGCTGAGGCCTTCCCCGGTAACGGCTCCTGGCCAGAAGGTGTATAATCTGATGCCCACTTCCAATCCCACAGCAGGAACCGTCCACATCAATGCCTGGACAATTTGAAGGCACAAAAGCTGGGCATCCTTGTTTCAAACGTAGACAACTTTGAAAGGTCTTGCTAGCTCTAGAGATTCTCCTAAAATCTACCGAGCCCTTGGTTCCAGCTACAGCTGACTTCAGCTGCTCCCCCTGTTCAATCTGGCTGCCTTGAGCCCTTCCCAATATACCTCCTGCATGCGAATCTTAGCATCAGAGTCGGTTTTTGTGAAAGCCTTCCCAAACCCCTGAACCACTGACACCTCGTGAATTCTGACTCTTATCAACCCTATAGGACAGACTAGAATGACTCCTTATGGTCTCCAAGATGGTCAGTCTTCCTGAGAGCAGGCAGCCTCATTTTTCTCTTGCGGATTGGCTGGCGGGTTTAAATTGCTGCCCTTGTGGTTAGCAGCCAAATGTTCAACTCAGTGCACCACTAAGGTTCTTCCGGAGTTAAACAAAGATGGGCCAATTTCCCTTTAATGGTGTGGATTTCTCCAGAGGACATACATATTGGGTCTCTAGTAACATGAGTTCTTCTGGAAAAGTGACTATCGACCGCCTCTAATCTCGCCTCAGGAGCTCTAGTTAAGCACCTACCTATCAACCAGAAAGTTAGTGGGTTCCGCCTATTGAGACTTGCTCACATGAAGATTGCACCCAAGAAAGCCCTGTGGAGGTGGTTCACTTTGCCACGTTAGGGTGTTTTGGGTCAAAAATGGACTGCACAGCACCTAACAGCTATCTCAGTCCGTTAAATTCAGGGTTTGTCTTTCATGCTGAGGTCTGGTAGCTTTTATTTTTTTATTGTAAATTAAGTGGGGCTTTACATTTCAGAATATCAACTTGGCTTTCAGCAATTCAAATCCCTCATCAACCTCTTCAATAGTTTATCCCAAATCCCTCAATAGATTGCTCCTCACCCCCTCCTTGATTTCTCTTCTCCCTTTTCTGGATTTCTCCCATCGTACGCACATGAACACCCATGAACAGTCTGGCATGCTGTTGTGTATTCTACCCTTTTCTTTGATCCCTATCCACTGGATACTCCAAAGTCTGTTCCTTTCGTATGAAAGCCTTTAACTTGTTTTTTTTTTAATCCAACAGTACTCTCCTTTAATATTGGCCCTTTTGCGATTGGCTAGTTTCAGCCAGCACAATGTTCTCCTTGAAGTGCGTGGTGGTTTCCTCGTGGTTTCACCCAGCAATGCACTGTGTTCCATTATGTGCATGCACCAACCTGTCTTTATCCATTTTCCGACTAATGGGAAGTTAGGTTATTTCTAGCTTCTTGCTATCTTGAAGAGTGCTGCGATGGACATGGATGTACATGCCTGTCTGTGTTCTGAGTCCGTTGGGATCCATAGCCTGCAGAGGGGGTTACTGAGTTGTTTGGAATTTCGATTCCAAGTTGTTTGAGGTAGCGCCGTGCCGCTTTTCACAGTGGTTGCGCATAACCATATTCCTACCAGCAGTGAAGGAGGGTTTCAGTCTCTCCGATAACAGATGCTCCAGCGTTTGGTAGTCTCTGTGTATTTTTTTTTAAACTTCGCTGTCACGGTTGTTGTAAGGTGGTATGCCATCATGCTTTTAATTTACATCTTCCAGATGGCTAGCATTTTTTCACGGCTGTTGGACATTGGGATATCATCTTTGATGAATTCTCTGTTTATGTCCTTTCCCCACTTTTTAATTGGATTATTCATCTTTTCCTTATTGAAATATTGCAGCTTTCTATAGAGTTTAGAGATAAGATCCTTGCCTATAGTGTCATTGTCAAATTCCCCCCCATTTTGTGAGTTACCATTTTACTCTTTTGATGCACATAGTGTCTTCTTTTTAGTAGGTTTCAATGGGTTCAGACATGAGAATGATTTTGCAGATGGTGCCGTACTGGGCAGCATCTCCTTCTGTTATACCTAGGCTTGCTATGAGTCAGAACTGAGTCCACAACACCTGACAACAGTTGTCCATTTTGTCATCTACTGTGTGTTTCCTTCATTGCATCTGATAGTGTGTTCATGCCCTACCATAGGACCTATTCTTCCCCCACCCCCAAATCTCTCATTGATGATCTCAATACTTTGTCCTTATTTCTTATTGATGATCTTTAAAATTCTAGGATTTATTTCCATTTAGATATTTGTTCCATCTTGAATTTATTTTTGTACACAGGGTATTGTTTTAAAGATATCTTTAAAATTATTCTAGAGTAAAAACGACTCATTTATTATAAGTATATGCATTTCCTCTTTTGGCATATTGAATAAATCTAAAAAATGTCGAGTCTGCTCAGTATAACTATTGTCATTTTTATCAGTATCTATATATTCCTTCCAAGAAATTAGGAGGATGGTAACTTGACAAACTGAATGGAAGAGATCTATATTTGTACCCAATCCAAAGGAAGGTGACACGACAGAATGCTCAAATTATAGAATAATGTTATTGATATCATATGCAAGTAAATTTTGCTGAAGATCATCCAACAATGGTTGCAGTGGTTCAAGTTGGACTCAGAAGAAGACATGGAACAAGGGATATCATTGCTGATGTCAGGTAGATCTTGGCTCAAAACAGAGAATATCCAAAAGATGTTTACTTGTGTTTTATTGACTATGCAAAAGCATTTGACTATGTACCATAACAAACTGTGGATAAATTTGAGAAGAACGAGAATTCCAGAACATTTCATTGTGCTCATGTGGATCCTGTACATTTTCCAGAGGCCATTATACAAAAGTAATAATGGAATATTTTAAAGTCAGCAAAGGTGTGCACCGGGTTGTATGTTCTCATCATAATTAATCGATCTGTAAAGAAACCAAAATACTCATAAGTGGACCAATAGGCAACATCATGATAAATGGATAAAAGGTTGAAATTGTAAAAGATTTCATCTTTCTTGGGTCCACAATCAATTCTCATGGAAGCATCAGTCAAGAGATCAAGTGACATTGCATTGGGTAAATCTGCCACACAGGTCCTCTTTAAACTGTTGAAAAGCAAGGATGTCACTGTGAAGACTAAGGTGTGCCTGACCCAAGACATGGTATTTTCATTTGCCTCATACACATGTGATAGTCAGACATTGAATAAGGAAGACTGAAGAAGAATCCATGCCTTTGAATTATGGTGCTGGTCAAAACATTGAACATGTCATTCACTGCCAAAATTACAAACCAACCTGTCTTGGAATAAGAACTGTCAGAATGTTCCTTTGTAGCAAGGATGGGCTTAAACATAAGAACAATTGCGAGAATGGCACCGGACCAGCCTGTACTTTGTTCTGTTGTAGACAGGGTCACTATGGGTCAGAACCAATTCAATGACACCTAACAACAACAATGGCAGCATATTGTCCTGGTGCTGTTGTCTGGTAAACATTTGGCTGCAGACTGCAAGGTTGGTGGCTCAAACCCAACAGCAGATGGATAGGAGAAGGATGAAGTTGTTTGCTCTCAGAAAGATATACAGCCTCAGAGACCAATATGATTTGGAAATGATTCCATGGCAATACGTTTGATTCGGGTAGATATATGATTTAGGACTCTTGTATTTAAAAAAAATTAAATCATTTCATTGGCAGCTTGTACAACTCATCACAATCCATATATACATCCATTGTGTCAAGCACATTTGTACATTTGTTTCCCTCACCAGTCTCAAAACATTTGCTTTCTGCTTGAGCCCCTGGTATTAGCTCCTTATTTTTTCCCTCCCTCCCCACTCTTACTCCCCCATGAATCCCTAATAATTTAAAAATTATTATTTTGTCATATCTTACACTGTCTGACATCTCCCTTCACCCACTTCTCAGCTGTCTATCCCCCAGGGAGGAGGTTATATGTAGATCCTTATAATCAGTTCCCCCTTTCTACTCCACCCTCCCTCCACTCTCCAGGTATCACCACTCTCACCACTGGTCCTGAAGGGATGATCTATCTTAGATTTCCTGTGTTTCCAGTTGATTTAGGACCCTTTTGGTGGTACAGTCAATGAACTGTTTGAATACTCACTAAAATGTTGATACTTCCACCATACAAAGAATTTCCTCGGGGGGAGTGGGGAGGTCTGATGATTTGCTTTGAGAAAATCACATTCCTGCAAATCTTATGGAATGTGCAGTTCTATTCTGAAACCTATAGGGTTGCTGTGCAGTGACATCAGCTTGAGGTTAAAACAATTGATGTTATTTGTTATTCTTGTGATGCATTATTTATGCTGCTAGATTTTTTTATATTAAAGTGCATAAAAACAAAATGCTTGAAAATGGCTTCATAAGAAGTAGTTCCTAGAGGTAAACATGTCTGTTGGTAGGGCAGTGCTGAAGCACTCACTAGTCACTGGAAGATCAGTAGTTCCAATGCACCGGCCACTCTGCATGAGACACTTGTTTCAGTTTCCTTTGAGAAAGGGGTGCCCCTAAGGAGGCAGTTCTACTCTGCCCTCAAGTTTGCTTTAATTTGGAGTCTACTCAATGGCAGTCATGGGATTTGATAAACACCTATGGAAATGGATTTTTTTCTCTCTTGAAATCGTTGGTATTGTTATTTTCAGATGCCCTCAAGTCAGTTCCGATTCCCGGTGACCCACGCACAGCAGCATGCAGCGCCACCTCCTCCTACACCTTTCTTGCAATTGTGAAGATTCAGCCGTCACTGTGTCAATCCATCTTTTTAAAGATCTTTTTCTTTTTATGACCCCTCTACTTTCCCAAGCATGATGTCATTTTTCAGGGGAGAGTTTCTCCTGATACCATGTCCAAAGTATGTGAGACAAAGTCTCCCCGTCCTAGCTTGCAGGGAGTACTCTAGTTATACTTCTCGCAAGACAGATGTGTGTGCTCTTCTTCAGCTGAAGGGACTCAATTCACAAATATGTGTGTGTGCACACACCCACATAACTTTTAAAGAGATACATACCACATCATATGCCCAGTTCCTGCATAAGCAACTTTTATAAAAAGTTAACGTTACTAAATATTTAGAATTGTATTTGATCATATTTAACATAGTGAAATGTGACCATTTAAAAAATCATTTTATTGGGGGCTCGTGCAATTCTTATCACAATCCATGCATTCATCTATTGTGTCAAGAACATATGTACATTTGTTACCATCATCATTCTCAAAACATTTGCCTTCTACTCGAGCCCTTAATATCTGCTGCTCATTTTCCCCCTCCCCATGCCCCCTACCTCATGAACCCTTCATCATTCATAAATTATTTTGTCATATGTTACACTGTCCAACGTCTCCCCCACCTTCTTCTCTGCTGTCCATCCTCAGGGAGGAGGCTATAAGTAGATTCTTGTAATCAGTTCCCTATTTCTAGCCCACATTCTCTCCACCCTCCAGGCATCACTGCTCTCATCACTGGTTCTGGAGGAGTCATCTGTCCTGGATTCCCTGTGTTTCCAGTTGCTATCTGTACCAATGTACATCCTCTGGTCTAGCCAGATTTGCAAGGTAGTATTGGGATCATGATAGTAGGAGGGGGGTGGGGGGAGAGGAGGTGAGGAAGCATTTAAGAACTAGAGGAAAGTTATATGTTTCATCGTTGCTACCCTGCACCCTGACTGGCTCATCTCCCCATAACCCTTCAATAAGTGGGGTGTCCAGTTGGCTACTGATGGGCTTTGAGTGTCCACTCTGCACTCACCACATTTACAATGATATTTTGTTCCTTGATGCTTGATACCTGAACCATTCAACAGCTCGTGGTCACACAGGCTGGTGTGTTTCTTCCATGTGGGTTTTGTTGCTTCTGAACTAGATGGCCACTTGTTTATCTTCGAGCCTTTAAGACCCGAGACACTATATCTCTGGCTATCTGGGCACCATCAGCTTTCTTCACCATATTTGCTTATGCACATGTTTGTCTTTATTGATCGTATTAGGGAGGTGGGCACCCATTGATATGCTTTTTAGTTCTTTGTTGTCTGATAACTGGTCCCTTCTACACCTTGTGGTCAGACAGGCTGGTGTGATTTGCCCATGTGGGCTTTGATGCTTCTCAGCTAGATGGCTGCTTGTTTATCTTCAAGCCTTTAAGACCCCAGACGCTTTATCTTTTGATAGCCAGGCACCATCAGCTTTCTTCACCATATTTTCTCATGCACACATTTTTCTTCAGCAATTGTGAAATTTGACCATTTTTAAACAAACCAAAATAAATATTCAACTGAGATTATTGATATACTGTCTCTTTAAAACTATGTTGGAAGTGCTAACAAATGGAAGTATTTGAATAAGAGTGTGATCCTTATGTATTAAAAAATGCATTAAGTGACTTTACAAAGATGTTGGGCTCTGAGTATTATGATCTTTGGCAACATGTAGAAATTAACAAAAAAAACCAAATTAGACTATATAAAAATGAAAACTAGATATATACATATCTCAACTATATAGGATATGTGGGTATTCTATGTCTCCAGTACATAAGGCAATTCATAATTTTGTAATATCTTTATGCAACCAAATTGTGATTCTGCAATGATAAAATCAAGATGGATTTAAAATTTTATTTTAGGTGAGTGCTCTTACAATTCTGGAGCATGGAATGTAATATTTGATGTCTTTTCAATTTGGCTTTCTGCAAATTATTTGTAGCCTAATACAGTTCACTTAGCAGAAGTTTTCATTTATCAAATGCTAGGCATCTACACTGATTGACAAGGATGGAGTCACAGTGTTGTTTACTCAGGGATAAAGAATATTGTCTCATTAGCATTGGGGAGATTGCCTACATGAAACATTTCAAGTTAAAACCTGCCCCTGACACTCTGGAGAAAGCAAAGAGGTACTAGGGCTGTGATCTGGTGAGGAATAGCCAGGTATTCAGACAAGCATGTGAGACATACATGCCCTGTGTAGAGTTCAGAGACTGGCCTTGAAGGGGGAAAAATTACAATACATTCCTATAACCTGGAAGTCATTCTATTCCATATGTCTCCACCTGGGTATCAAGCAATACGTGGTTTCTGAATAGAAGTTTCAGAAAATAAATTTTGTCTCCTATTCTCCCTGGATTGGTCTATTCTTTTCTTTGGGACTAATTGAAGTTCTTCTGAATTTTACTTGTTTATCTCAATGCCAAGCAAGAAAAACCAAATATAAATACTCAAGACCTTAATATTTAAGAGAATAATGTGCCATTTGAAAGCTCTAAGTAATAATGCAATATTCAAATATATGAATGGTGAATCATGCCAAGTGTTTGTGTCAGAATCACGTGATAGGAACAATTATTTATTAAATCTGGAGCAGGTGCTTGCTTTCAACCCCCAACAAAAGCTCTAAAAGTGCAAGAAAAAAGTGTAAGAACAAGCAGAAACTGGCAGAACAAACTTGGTCAGAACTCTGGACATCAGTCAGAGGGTTGTTACCATGAAGCAAACTCCACACCTAGAAAAAGATAACATCTAAAAAGGTAGGAAAGCTTGGGATTTCTACTCACCTGTGTCCCATGCCTCATGGGCCCATTGGTGTCACACTAAAGCAGCAGTAAGCACTGCTGGAAAAGGCTCCTGAGCTCCAGCTCCAGACAGGACAAAGCTAGTTGTATTTGGAAATTATTGTATCTGTGCTAACCTGACTGAAGACTACCGGAAGACTGGAAACAAGCTGTTCACCTCCCTGTAGTGGGTCCTGGAACTCACAGGGCTCAGGAGCAAGGAGCAATGGTCCAGAGCTGTAACCTCTTTTAACCACCTGGTACTAAAGTGTGTGGTTAAGGCATACAGGGTCTTCAAAATACTCATGGACAAAATAAATGAAAAGACAATAAACATTTCCAATGTCTTTTGTACAATGGGCAACTAAAGAATGAAAGGTGAAATGCCAGGGGGAATTGTCTTTGGATTGTAAGATATCATAAGCAGCTTGTATATAGCAAACAAAGAACAAAACTCACTGCCACGGAGTCAACTCTGATGCTGACTTATAGTGACCCACTAGGACAGAGGAGAACTGTTCCACTGGGGTCCCAACGTTGTAAATTTTCCATGGGGTAGAAAGCCTCATCTTTCTCCCATGGAACAGTTGATGGATTCGAACTGCTGACCTGTGGTTAGCAACCCAATATGTTTTATTGCACTTTGCTTTATTGGACCTCACAGATAATTGTGTTTTATTTTTCCCTACAAATTGGACGTCTGGGGAAACTCCGCTCTAAGAAAATTCACCAGCATCGCTTTTCTCATAGCATGTTCTCACTTTGTGTCTCTGTCATATGTTGGTAATTCTCATACTATTTTAAACTTTTAATTTTTACACAGACAAAGTCTGAATTCTGATCTCTTACTCCAGAGAACGTGAAGAACACACTCAGATTTCTCAAGCTCAAAGACCTTAAGACAAAATTCAAACCTCCTGCTGAAATACTGAAAGATTTTATGGGAAAAATATTGAATGATGCAGGAATCATCAAAAGAAGATGGAAAAAATACAAAGAGACACAATACCAAAAAGATTGGTCCACACACAGGAAGAGAAGGATCTGACTTGGAACTCCCAAGCACCTGAGACTGAAATGCCCCACAGCGAGAAGCAGCAGACAACTCCTAGAGCAAGGGTATGGGTATGGATGTCATTGGATTTGGGTTTAAAATTCTTGCCTTGAGGTGCCCAGTAAGTGGAAACTCAAGACTACCGTATATGCAGTATTTACGTACCCCCTTTGTTGTTTCATGATATGTACAGCTTTGTGAATGAGCGTTATTGCAAATTTCATTCTATCTCCAACCTTCATGGTTAGTGTAAATAAATAGTGTAGTCACCTAAATCTGTACAAATCAACAGTCCATGTACATTGGTCAAAAAACTGCCCTATACAGCTATACTTCCTTCTCTCAATAGTTTCACACTCTATATCAGTAGCTACAGTAATGGTAATAGCAATAGAATGACCATATACGGAATGGGGGCTTATTTATAATATCCTTCAACAAAATAATAATGACTGTAAAGTGAACCAGGGTCATATATAGACCATAGATATATTAATGGTTTTTGACCTCATACTTGATCATAGCAAAAAATCTAAGAGCAATTATGGCACGGCCCTGCTCAATACCTATCCTCGTGATGTCTTCGTGGAAGATACGTGGACTATAGCAAAGTCCAGATGGTGCCTAGCCATCAAACAGAATAGGATCTGGGGTCTTAAAACTTGTCATCAAGCAGTCAACTAGGTCCATATGGAAGAAACATACCAGTACATATGATCTAAGGAATGTAAATAATAAAATCCAAATTGGGAGGAGGGAATGGTAAGAGAGCCATAGTATTTTTAATCACTTCCTATGTGTGCAAAAGCCAAGCAATAATTAAGGAAGACTCAAGAATGGGTGCACTTGAACTACAGTGTTGACGAAGAATATCCTAAGTACGCTGGACTGCCAGATGAACAAACAAACTTATCTTGGAGGAAGTACAATCAGAATGTTCCTTAGAGGTGAGTATTGTGAAGTCTCTCCTACTTTGGACATGTTATCAGAGAGACCAAGTCCTGGAAAAAGAACTAACCTTTAGTAGAGTTACCCCCAAAGAGGAAGACCTTCCATGAGATGAATTGGCACAGTGGCTTCCCAGTGGGCACAAACATAACTACAATTGGGGTGCAGAACAGGGCAGTTTTTTGTTCTGTTGTGTACAGTGTCACCAGGAGCCAGAGCCTACTTCTGAGTACATAACAGCAATAACTCAGAGGGAAGGTTTAGCTCCCTGTCAGTTCTCATGGGGAAGTCCTTGCCTCTTTTTAGCTTCTGTTTGTTGGCCCTTTGGTGACCTTCATGTGGCATGGTATCTGTTTTTCCATCTCTGCTTTCTTACCGCTTACTCAATCTGCTATTTAAAATCTCAACAGATTGACTTAAAACACACCCTACACTAGAACCGATTTGTCACAATAAGAAACAAATCCTATTCCCAAATAGGATTATAACCACAAGCATAATAGGATTTAAAACACATCTTTGGGGGGACACAGTTCAATCCATAATTAATATGACTCACTCTGATAATAGATACAAAAAACTTGAAACCAGGAATCCTGACACATACTGATATCACAATGTTCTCTAAAGCACTTTTGATAGTAGCTAAAAGGTGATGACAACCCAAGCATCCATCAACAGATGAATAATAAGCAAGATGTCTCACACACGCACACACACACTTACATTGCAATATTTATCAAGAGAAATGTAGTTTTAAAAAACATTGTGTTAAGTGAACGTCACAGAAAAGCACAAATGTTGTAGGACCCTCACTTAGAAATACGGAAACATTTAGGTAAATGTATACAAACAAAAATTTCTTGATAGTCACCAGGGGTTGTAGGAGGGGCCAATGGGGACATTTTACCTAATACATATGGAGTTTCTGTTTAATTTGATGAAAAAATTCTAGAAATAGTTGTGATGGGTACAGCATTGCAATTAATGTTGCTCATTGTATACTTAAACAATGAAAATAGTTCAAATGACAATCATTTAGCCATTTTTGTTTAATATAGTAAGCATTTAAAAAAAATTCTCGATTGACATTTAATGTTAGGGATCTGGTTTTTGTGTATTGTTGATAAAATATGTTATTTTAAAGTTGGTTGGTCTTCATTGTCCTAGCTTCTTTAACCTACTTAGTTTAGAAAAAAAATGTGGGTTGCAAAAAGACGAGAGTTTACAATCAAAGATGTTTGAAATATTCTTTATTCTTGTTAAATTTATTTCTTAGCTGCAGGACTTCTCAGAGTCTTTAATATAAAAATGTGGTAAAAAATGTGGTAAAGTCTTCAAGAAAGGGATATATATATATATATATATATATATGACATCTCTTGAAGTAATTTCATTACACAAATTGCTTTGTAATTGACATCTATTATAATGATAGTTTTTTGTGGACCACAATTTTGAAAATGCTGACTTAGGGTGTCCTTTTCTGCTATTAGAATTTTCTAAGCTTTTCTAAGTTTTATAAAGGGAATTTTACAATATTTAGAATTTTTTTCAGTAGCTTGAAAGTTTAATTTGCAAATCATTTCTACTTCTCTCAGTTTCTTATATGGCAAGCTGGATTAGTCCATAAAACTGTCTAATTCAGGCGAATGAGTTCTTGAGTAGCATCGCTGTCTGTGTGTTTTCCTTCCCAACCAGCAAGCGAACAATGCAGAGACTACACAGAAGAGCACAGTTTGGGGCTGCGATGGTGTGAATGAATTGGTTTTCTGGTGCCTTCCTCTTCCTCATGAAGGCCTCCATGTGGGATGAAGGATCTGCTAGATTGGCTCTCACAAAAGAGTAACACCAGCAAATCTAATATCTATAGCTAATGAGCTAAAGTCCTGATTTTTGTGCTAGTTCTTGCACCAACTTTTGGAATATTATGGCTTTGCAGACAATTGTTTTATCATTTTGGTCTAATCCTACTTCTCAATAGGCTATTGAAAAACCAGAAGTCCTGTCTTTGACATATTTCCGTCCACATAACTAGCACTATGGTTGCATAGAGTAGACACTAAAAAAATGTCCAGTAGGGAGTGATGTCTGTAGATCAGTATTATCATCCATCTTATGGTCATCCTGTACGTTAGGGACACCCAACAACCAGAACAAAAGCACTGCCATCAGGTTGATTCTGACTCACAGCGACACTATAGGGCAGCATAGAACTTCTCCCATAGAGTTTCCAAGTAAGCAGACTGTCACATCTTTCAAGCAACTGGTGAGTTCCAACTGTGGACCTTTTCATTATCAGCAGATTGCTTAACCGGTCAATTGCTTAATCGGGTCAATTCTGATTTATACTTAGAACATAGTACAAGTGTCCATGTGAGTTTCTATCTTTACAGGAAGAGAGAAATTCGGGAAGAAAGCCTCGACTTTCTCCATGGAGTCGCTGGGAGACTTGAACTCGTGGCTTTGCAGGGAGTAGCCTAACGTGTAACTTGTGAGCACAGCCATCATTCCTTGAGTGCCAGGTATTTTTCACAATGCTCAACACACATTGTTTCTATTTCTTGCAATAATTTCTTTTTGTTTTTAAGTAGTTTTTTTTTGGCACATACTCCACACAGTGAACAATGTAATGGTTCAAAGATATGAAGAAGGGTGGTGTTCCCATCCCCCCCAGCTTCGCCTACCGTGCTCCTTGGTAACTATGAATCCACTTGCTGTACACAGAGATTTACCCATCCTGGGTATAACAAAGAGAAAATCATACAAAATACAAACAGGGAGCCAGCAAGAAAACAAAAAACCAACAGCAACGACTAGGCAAAACAGGCAACCTCAATGGAAAAGAAAGCAGAAAGTATTAAAAAATGAAACAACTTTAAAATGGGCCAAAGAGAGAGCAAACCATGAGGCATTACATTTTAACCTAACAACATCTGCCACCATCGACTTTGCAATGCTCTCTGATAGCAAGGTCATTCACATGTCTGGTGTACTGTCAAAGGGATTCAGCTGACGCTTACTCCATATGGGGCCGCTGCAAATGGATTATGGGCTTCCATAGCCTTCTGCAAGCCAGGTGTTCAGAACTTAAGTTCTGATACTGTTCTCTCCTTTGTACTTTACTATTTCCAATACTTGGATCATGCCGACGATCCATAGGGTTTCCAAGTGAGGCTGGTGTGCTTCTTCCATGCAGACCTAGTTGACTCCTCCCTTGATAGCTTCTTCTATGACGACAAGCTCTTAAGACTTCAGATGCTATTATTTTCTGATGGCTGGGCACCCTCTGGTTTCTTCATCACACTCTGCTTTAGATCTCATCTCTTCAGTGTCTCTTCATGAGGCCAAGCATGGATCAGAGCCCCACCATAGGAACGTTGCTCTTAGACTGGGGCTAGAATGAAATGTGAGCTTAATTCTACTCAAACTATTCAAACCCCAAATCTATTCAAATCCCACTGGAGCATAAGGTAATTCTGTAGTCTCATGAATTATCCAATGGTATAGAATTTAAAAACACTGTTTAGAAAAGGAAATTATAAATTATAAGCTGACTTCAGACACCGTGCATGAATTGTTGACTTTTTATTTCATTTGGATCTGTTTGATGTCACTCTTTTTCTCTCTAGGTCTAGATATTGCCATCTTCTCCTTCTTTTCCTTGGTTCAGTTTTCCAGTGGTTTGTCTATCTTGTTAATCCTTTTAAAGCACCCCCCACTCCCCAGCTTGTCCCCCTCTTTTCGTTTATTTTATTTCTGCTCCGATGATCAGGATTTCTTTTCTTCTGTTGTTGGAGGGCAGTGTAGTTGCCCTTGTTCTAGTGGTTGGAGGTGTTGTGTTAAGGTGTTGATGGGGGAAGTTGGGGGTGAGAAAGAGAAGAGAGAGAATGAAATAAAAGCAACGATAGTAAAAATGATCAGTTGTCTGGAAAGGCCAACAGATTTGTAAAAATGATGGGAAACTATTTTTAGAGGGATAATCAGAATGAATGGGCTTCATGGAAATATATTTCACCAGGAAAAAGAGAGAGCAGTAAGAGCTAATGAGTCAATGCGGAGGGAAGAGGAGAAACAAGAGATGGAAAGGCTTGGTGGTCCGGCGGGGTTTAGGGCTTTTCCGTACCGCCTTTCTGCTTCCCTGTGCCCCGCGGGAGGGACATGAGTGTCCCCGAGCCACCACCCCCAGACGGGGTCCCAACCGGGCTGCCCGACACCCTGGAGGCCGGGGAGTCGACTCCCGGGACAGATGTAAGCGACACTTCTCCAGATGAAGGGCTCTTTGAGGGCTTGGCTCTGGAGGACAAAGCTGTGGAGCAGCTGGCAGAAGGACTGCTCTCTCACTACTTGCCGGATCTGCAGAGATCAAAGCAGGCGCTCCAGGAACTCGCACAGAACCAAGTTGTATTATTAGACACACTGGAGCAAGAGATTTCAAAATTTAAGGAATGTCATTCTGTGTTGGATATTAATGCTTTGTTCACCGAAGCTAAACACTGTCGTACCAAGTTGGTGAATATAAGAAATGAAATGCCGATGCTTCATGAACAGACATGCAAGTTAAAAAAAAGAGCACTAAAGCTTCAGCAGAAAAGACAGAAGGGAGAGTTGGAAAAGGAGTAGCAGCGGGAGAAGGAATTTGAAAGAGAAAAGCAGCTAACTGCCAAGCCAGCTAAAAGGACATGAAAAGTCAAGTGTCACTTGATGCGCTTCCCGTGCTTGTCCCATTTTGTCTGTGGGTTGAAGACGACCTGGGTGTGATTGGAGATAAGGGAGTGCCTTAGACCCTTGTTATATTTCTAAATCTTTTCCAGGATTACTGTGTCCTTAGCTTCATTTCTGCAATTGCTCTGAGTAGTAAGCCTATAATATTACTTGGTTTTGATATGTCTGTATAATATTTAAAAAACATAATTTAAAATTTTATTATTTTGGCCTGGAATCATTTATATGCTGGGATTGTTACAATCATCTAGACTGTGAGTGGTTGAAAATTAAAGTTTCAGTTTCTTATGAAGTGATTTGCCTTTCTGGCGGTATAACGCTGGGTTGTGGCAATCGCCTCGTCATTGCTTGGTCAGGAAGTTCTGACTACGTTTTAGCAAAGAGGCGGCATAAGCTTTTGTGAAAAATAGCATAGAAAAGTGTGGCGAGGTGGGAAAAAAGGCATCTCAGACAGGGAGCTGACCGCCGACATGCTCCCCCCCCGTGAGCGCCCTCTTGCTGCTGGGCAATTCTTCCGTAGCTTCTGGGTTCGGGGTTGGTTGTGTATGTAGCAGAGGTTTAGGAGGCTATGGCGCTATCACACACACTTAATAGGTTAAAATATTTCTCATACTCAGTAATAGGCATCACACCCTGAGGTAGAGTTGTCAAGCTTTCCACCTGGAAGGTCTAGGCCAGTGGTTCTCAACCTGTGGGTCGCGACCCCCTTGAGGGTTGTCTGTAGCAAAATTACAGATATTTTATTTAAAAGTGCCAGTGTTGCTCTCAAGCACTTGCTTAACCAGTGAAGGGCTGGACAATGCCATTTAAATCACTGAATGTATTCATACATGACTTGATAAAGGACATGCATTATTTGCCTGAAAAGTTTATAGAAATGATTCTTTTAAAAGGGCTGCTTCCTGGACACCACACTGAATCATCTCAATCAAATCAGGAAATTAGTTATTTTCAAAAATGTTTTTCCAAAGTGAATCTGGTGCACCCGGAAGGTACAATGGTCTAGGCTTCCACACCAGGCTCCATACCATTATTCTTTGGAAGCATCTAAAATTATAGATACTCTCACATCTCAATCTAGTTCTGAGTAGGGAATCATTGGTTGAGTCAGGGCAGCTTGTGAGCCATATGCTGCTCTTTGGGTACGTTACATGTGACTCTGAGGTAAAATTGAAAAAAAATTGAAGGACATTCAGATACTGTGATTTCATTTGTTTATAAAAGTATGTGTATGGCTCTCAATTTTTAAGCTGTTGTAAGGGACAGGATTGGCTTTTCTTCTGCAAAAGTGTATCGAGTGAATGGCAGACCATACACTTTCAGAATTAATATTATGTAAAATTTCAAGTATTTTAAAATGTGAAAAGAATAGGTATATTTGCATTTACTATTTTAAGGCAAATTATAAATCAGTAGTACTGTTACCTTGGTAGTTAACACTTTATATTTCAACAACATAAGTACACATCTGTACTGAATAAGCCTGAATGGAAATGCTTATATTTAGACTTGTATTTTTTGCATAAAATAGTAAATTTGTGCTTGAGAGACATATTTTGTTGTTGTTATTGAAAAATAATGCCTTTGTTTCAAACCATTTTGAAAATATACTGAAATTGTATCACAAATGTACTGAAGTAAAATGTTGATATTTTGTATTTATTTTGCAGAAGACACCTTGTAAATATTCAGATGTGAATGTACTATAGATTGTGTTCACTGTGAATTTAATGGATACACAGTTTATAAATATACCAATTATATACTTTCATACAAGAAAAAAAAAGGCTTGGTTATGGCTTGGGTTTGGGTGCTAAAGCTCTGTTACTATGGGAAGGTGAATGTGTTTGGGTCTGTTTGGGGAAGTCCTTGTTTGGGTGGGTGTGCTGTAATCTACAGACCTGCTTGTTTTTTTCCCTGGGGCCAATGCATATTCTTAGGAAGAGGAATACACTGGAGGAAGTGGGAAAATTATAAAAAATAATAAAAGTATTATAATAGAACAAAAGTATAACAATCAAAGAATAGAAATTAAAGTGAAAAAATAAAAACCTATTGGTATGGATTCTTGCTCCCTTGATAGTTTTATTGTGTATGTTTGTGTTATATGGGGGAGGCAGGGCACATGATGGGGTGGAGGTGGGGCAAGACACCAGAGAGCAAAGCAGGAAAGAAGGAAGAAGGGAAAAGTGATGGAAAATGTAGTTTAGATACATCGAATGTCTACTTCAAGATGTTCACGTGGTCTACCATCCCCCCAGAGGCTGGGCTGGTTCAGGGACCAGGAAATGGGCATGCTGTGCTGGGGATAAGCCGTGCTCCCAGACGTGGCTCATCACACTGGTCAGTGTTAAAGAGGAGTGTGCTCCCTGCCATTGCTTCTCATGCACTTCAATGAACTGGGGTCTACTTAGCTTTTAGGTTGCTTCTCCTGCTCCTCGGAAGCGCAGGCTCTTCTAGGGGAAGCACACTGGCAGTTGCTGAGCAGTTCTGCCCAGGCTTGTTATTTGGGGGCCATAGTCCCCCATCTCTACTTTCTCTTTAATTTTGGCAAACATTTACAAGCCAGAAAATTTGCCATTAGTGACCCAGTACATTTACAATATGGTTCAACTATCAGTACAACCTAGCAAATTTAGATCCCTTAAAAGGAAATCCCATACCCATTCATCAGTGATACCTCACTCCTTCCTGTCCAGAAACCAGTAACTACTAATCTCATTTTTGTCTCTAGGGATTTGCCTATTATGCATATCTCATATCATTATAATCATACAATATGTTCCCTTTTGTGCCTGTTTTTATTTACCATAATGTTTCATCTTACTCATGCTGTAGAATGTACCAGAACTTCATTGTTTTTGTGACTACATGATATTTCCCTATATAAAAGGGATCCTGGTACCACTTTGGGGTAAACTTTGGACTACTGTTCAAACCCACCAGCCGCTCTGCTGGGAAAAGATGAATCTGCCTGCTCCTATAAAGAGTTACAGCCTTGGAGACCCGATGTCGGGGAGATGTGAGTCAGAATCGCCTCGGTGGCAGCGGGGTTGATTTTGACACATGAATGCACAGCATTTTATTGATCTATGAGGCACCATGATCAGTGGTGACTCAATTCTGACTCATTTCACCCTATAGGACGGACCCTCTATGCCTGGTGGCACAGCAGGTAACATGTTGGACTACTATTGACCACCAGCCAGTGATTGAAACCACTAATTGCAGCACAGGAGAAGAGCAGGTCTTTTATTCCCATCAAGCACTACGGTCTTGGAAATCCACAAGGGTTTCCAACCCACAAGGGAAGTTATAACTTATCCTAACGGTGGTATAGTGAGAGTTGACCGGAAGGCAATGCGTTGGGATTTTTTAGGCAACAGGTGACAATATATTGTAATCGTTTTGATATTTTTCAATAAGAAAGTTAAATGTTACTCAGTAAAGGTTTACTTTCTTATAAAGTGAAATTTCAGTTTCCTCTGACTGTCCTACCTCAAAACTAGGTTATCTGACTACATAGACATTTGGCTTTATAAAATCTACAGTGAGCAATTTATTCGAAAGACATTTTCTTTTAAAAATCATTTTATTGGGGGCTCTTACAGCTCTTGTTCCATGTGTCAATTGTACCAAGCATGTTTGTACATATATTGCCATCATCATTTTCTAAACATTTACTTTTTATTTGAGCCTTTAGCTTCAGGTCCTCTTTTTTCCTCCCTTTTTTCTTCCCACCTCCCACCCTAATGACCCTTTGATAAATTACTGTTGTTTTCATATCTTTTTAAATTTAATAAATCATTTTATTGGGGCTCATACAACTCTTATCATAATCCATGCATACATCAATTGAGTAAAGCACCCTCATACATTCGTTGCCTTCGTCATTCTCAAAATTCGCCTTCCACTTGGGTTCCTGGAATCAGCTCATTTTTCCTTTTTTCCCTCCCCCTCCCTCTTCCTCCCCGCTCTCCCTCCCCCATGAACCCTTAATAGTTTATAAATTATTATTTTATTTTATCTTACACTGCCCGGCATTTCCCCTCACCCATCTTCCCGCTGCCCATCCCCCAGAGAGGAGGCTACGCTTAGATCCCCGAGATCGGTTCTCCCTTTCTACACCCCCTTCCCCGCACCCCCCCAACCCAGTGTCACCACTCTCACAGTTGGTCCTGAGGGGTTCGTCCGTCCTAGATTCCCTGTGTTTCCAGATCCCTACTGCACCGCTGTGCATCCTCTGGTCTAACCAGGTCCGCAAGGTAGAATTGGGGTCATGATAATTAGGGGGGGGGTGTTTTCATATCTTATACCAACCGCTGTCTCCCTTCATCCATGTTTCTGTTGTATCCCCCCACTCTCCGAGGTGGGGGTGATAGGTTGAGTTCGCTTCTCCCTTCTTCCTCTCCTCCCTCCACCTTTCCCCTACTCTCCTGATATCACTACTCCCATTTCTGTTCCTGAGGGATTTATGTGACCTGAATTCCATGTGTACCAGCTCTTATCTGCACCAGTATACATGCTCCGGTCTAGCCAGAACCTGGGGTCATGATGGTGGGGGTCAGGAAGCCTCCGATAACCAGAGGAATATTATGTGTTTCATCAGTGCTGTGCTATTCCCTGATTGAATCATACCTTCCTTCAGAGGTTTGGGGGTCTCTGCTCTGACCCCCCTCATTCTCAACAATATGGTTTTTTGTTTGTTTGGAGTCTTCTGGTACCTGTGACCTAATTCTGTCAACATCTCATGATGGCACAGGCTGGTGTGCTTCTTACACGTGAACTTGTTGCTTCTCTGCTAGATTGCCACTTGTTTAACTTCAAGCTTTTAAGACCCCAGATGCTATATCTTTTGATAGCTAGGTGCCATCTGCTTTCTTCACCACATCTGCTTGTGCACCCATTTTGTCTTCAGTGATAGTGCAGGGAGGGTGAGCATCACAGAATTCCAGGTTGTTAGAACAAAGTGTTCTTGCATTGAGCAGAGGCCCAAAGGCTGTCCACTTTCTCAATGTATTGCCATATAAATATTTGTACATAGGCCAATATCTCTATTTCTATGAATTAATATATTTACATAAGTACACAGCTATGCTTATACCTCTATCCATAGCTTTACTTCCTAGATCTTTCCTGTTTCCTCTTACCTTCCTCTTGTCCCATCATCACACTTGCCCTTCTTCTACCTCTTAGTTATTCCTAGCAGCTAGACTGCTGCTGCTCCAGTACCACCAGGATTTCTTCATTCTGTGCTCATTCGTTGTTGCTATTAATTCCCTAGTTGTTACCTTGTCTAGGGCATTGCTTGTTCATTACTCCTACCACAGCCCCCACACCCCCAAGTCCCTCTGGAACCATTGGTCCGGTTGCTTTCTCCATGCTTCCCATGCCTATCTTATAGAGGTAGGCAAAACAACAATAACAGAGCCCAAACAAAAACAAAACAAAAGATTGAATAAAAAGAAAGAAAAAAAACTAGCGAAAACAAATTAAGCAGCATAGATAATTCTAGGTCTGTCCATTGGCCTTTCTGACTGTCTCTCCACTGGTAAGGGTGAGGGTGGGGGTGGTGGGGGTTCCTGCCTGAAATCTATTCTGGAGGCTCCTGGGAGTTTTGTGGCTTTGCTTTGCTCTGTTGCTGATCTGCTATGGTCCCTTCTTGGTTTGCCCCACTGTGGGGGGTCAGAGTGGACTCACTCCCTGTGGTGTGTCCCCAGTATTGTCCGCTGTCAGGGTTTACTCTGGTGAGAGGCACATCACGTCTAGAGCGGCTGCCGGCCCTGCCGTTCTCTCTGTACCTGAGCAGCTCCCGCAGGGCTGGGTGTGCCAGCACGGTGCTTAGTGCCGCAGGCTCTCTTTTTCCTGGTTGGTTTGCTCCTGAATGAGCTTGGCAGGTCAACGCCTCTCCCCAACCTGTAAGTTTATTTAGGGTTGTCCTCTGTAGCGCATACTTTGTGTGTGTGTGTGTGTGTGTGTGTGTGTGTGTGTGTGTGTGTGTGTGTGTGTGTGTGTGGTCAGTTTGGCTCTGAATGGGGCCGGCCCTATGGACCTCTCTGTTCATGAGTTGCTCCATGTGGTTCTGTTGCCCTCAAGGTTTGGCGTGCTCTGTGAGGTCTGCACCCTCACTCCCGTGTCTGTGGAGACATAAACAATACCCTCCCCCTGGAGGATTAGTGCTCACCCAGTGCCATTGTTTCCACCCCCCCCCCCTCTTTCTTGGCCCCTCCCTTTCCCATTCTTGGTGTTGGAATGGCACACACATCCTTGGGTTTGTTTGTCCCAGCCTGCTTGCCTGTATCTCAACTTATAAAATGAGATAAGTGACTTTTTCAGAAGACCTCTCCCGTGTTGCCTACGTCCCATTGTATGCTGTGTGAGCTACTTCCTCAGTGTTTACGATGCAGTAGACACGTTGACACTTGACCTTAGCTAAAAGGCCAAGAAGCAATTAGACAGTGTTGAGAACTCTTATTTGCTGTTACTCATTTAATCCTCTAAAATAGATATAGTTCTTTTTTTCCTTCAAGTTAAATATATGTGTCTATAATTTCAACATTTTTTATTGACATAATTCACCTACTATATAAATTCCATTTAAAATAGTTTTTCTATCATCACCACAATCAATTTTAGGGAATTTTCTTCATTCTTCTATTCACTATCATTAGTTCCTCATTTTTCTCCAACTTCCTCCACCATAACCCTAAGAAACTCTTAATCCTGTTACTTTTTCTATAGCTTTATCTTGAATTTCATACCAAGAAAAACAAACACCTCCCACACCTGGCAGCAATAACGAAAGAAAACACAGAAAAATCTAAATCCAAAGAGCGCAAAAAATAAACTTGGAAAGAATTTAAAATGGTTCAAACAGCAGAACAAATGATACGGTGTTAACTTTTAACCTAACAACATCTGCATTAGTCCACTTTCAATGCACTCACTCTATCTGATGGCTGGGCTTAAAATAGGTATACTTCTTATTGCCTTGCTTTTTCTGAGGAGTAGTGAGGCACAGGATGCTATGTAACTTGCTCACGGTCACAGAGCTGAGAAGTGGCTGTTCCGGTATTGAAACTCAGTACATGTAGCTCCAGAGCTGGTTTTCTGTGAACTGTCTCTTGTGAAAACGCAATTCCTCTATCAACGAGTTCTCAGTCTGACTTGAGAACCAAGCAGGCACACGTGATGTAGCTATAAAACTATCATTACATAGTGCATATACGGTTTTGATTGAGTATATTACAAACTTTAACCAAAGTGATTCAAGATAGGAAAAGCTTTCCATGAATCCCATGTGTCATGTTTGTGAGCTGAATACAATCCTATCGTTAATTAATATCAGTTCAGTGAACGGATTTAACTGGCAATTTTATTTGGTGCATTTTGATGCAATTTTATATGGAAATTCTAAAAGAATTTTTCATGACTATTTCTGCCACACCTACTCTCACTAAGACATGGGCCCAGATCATATATGGACCTCGAATAGAATATAATGTCTTTAGTGACATACAATTGTCTTGTTTACACATAGTTCTTCCCAAAAATAAACTAAATGGGTTGGATGGAATTTATTGCCATACTAATGTTCTAAAGACATATTCCTCAGCAATAACTTGCTCATAAAACTCAAACAAAGGGCTTCTTGATAGCATTGAATAAACTGATCCTTCTCTGGCAGCAAGAGGTTCCCAACCCATAAATTCTTCCATCCCTTCAAGCAAGTAGGTGAGAAATATTTATGAGGTACCCTGCATTTTACTATGTCTGCAGTGGAATGGAGAGTTTTCATCATGATCACAGTCTACCTCCACTTTCACTCCCTGGGCGACTTACCACCTCACAAGGAACCCATGGACAAGAATGGCTGACATTCAGGAGGGAATGAAGGGAAAAATAGTCTAGAAGTTGTGGAAGCTGGTGGTTTTAGAACAAAATGTAATCCACTCCTAAACTCGGGTAAATTAAGCTGCTATCAGAACAATGCTAACTTGGGGAAAAGGAATTTATTTTGAAATAAGTTGAATTTATTTTGCTCAATATATTAAAGGTGTATTCTTTTATAGAAGAAAACGTTTAATTGGTTTGGGGGAAATTCTACATTGCTGACATTATGGATTTAATACCTGCCTCATTATTTTTAATTAGTCTTTTCTTGCCTCTCCTCCCCATCCCAGTCTTTTGTTCTTCCCTCCACCCCTGATTACACAGAGTGTTTGAGGTCAAGATTGACTTGATGGTCTACAGGAATAACATATATCAAGTGGAAGTAATTTGTAGAAAAAAATTCAATATATGGGAAATCAAACTCCCCCAACAGACACAGAAACACACAATCATGTTCACTAAAATCTTCACAAAAGCTTCACAAAAAGACTTCTTTAAGAAGCAAAATCCCACCAGTCAATCTAAAGACTCTTTCAAGTAACCTTAGTCTAAAAGAAATTAAAATCAAAAGGCTAGAATATCTGGAAAACTGTTTATGAAAACATTACTCAGCAAATTCTATGACATACAACTAAAGCAGACCTTAGAGGAAAAACACATCATCTAAAATGTTTCACAAATAACTTTATAAACAAGAAGCTAAACGCAACAAAGAAGTTGACTAGTGAGAGTAAAACATTAATAAAATGCAGAACAGAAAAACTGTAGAACTCAAAAGTTTCAGAATTAATTTTAAAAATGAGTTAAAGATATATTAGCTCATCTAAACAAGAAGAAACAAACACAGGAGAAGCGCACACTCGCATTGCATAGGAAGTGGGAATGGGGGATAATCACAGGCACAGCAAAGGTGAGAATAATTCTAGGAAAGTCTTGTTCAACTCAAATTGAGGTGAAATGGAATAATTTTTAGAAAAATATAAATTGCTAAAACCATCCCCCAAATGACCATGTACAATATCCCATTTACTACGGGAGAAATAGGTAAGAGCTGTGGAAGCACTGGTGTCTCTCCAAGTGCAGCGCTGGTCTTGGGGTGCTGGAGAATGCAATTACAAGCACATGTGCTACCTACTTCTAACTGAATCAGAAAAGCAGCTGGGTTCACGATGGTCACAGGTTTGGATATATAAAAAGCAAGCATTGTAAATGTGAATGGCAGGTTGTCAAGGGAGGAATGTGATTTTGTTTACCTCCTTACAGACTTAATCTGTTTACAAGCTTCTTACAGTGCTTATATAAACTTGCTGGCGTGTGAAGAGTTAGCTCACTCATATTTTGAAGTCTCCTTATATTTTAGTCACAGAAGGGGCTTCAACATTTCGTGGGAAAAAAATGGAATTCAGAGATACTGGTATTTCTCCACGAATTTTGAACTTTTTGACGCCCCTGGTGAAAACTGGAACTCAGTAGGATGTTCGGTTCTTCAGACTCCCAAGTTTTCTGACTTTGACAGGGTGACATCTTATCACTTATCCATCACTTTTTATAGTCAAAAATGTCTATTGAGTTTTCCTTCCCTGGCAGGTTTCTGCCTTTATATGTGTTTTGACTTTCACAGATATTACTGTGCAAAAATGCAGCTAGATGAGGATTCTTTGGTTTTGAGGACACACAAGAAGAACACACACACACACACACACAGTTTACAGTATATATTTGCAGGGGACGCATGTCCTTTAGTGAAATATCATCTTTGATGTCATGCTTTTGCATTCTCCCAAATTACTATTTCAAATTTGGAAAGGCTAATGCATAGTTTCTGAGAAAATCCTCCCTTGTCTTTTGGTTTTAATTATTTAATGACAGCATTGTGGGCTTTTTAAAACACTGCTTGCTGGTTTGAAACCAGCCTTGGGAGGCATCCAGCGTTGAAGGTCACCTCGCTCTGTCACTTAGCCATAGTTCCCACTTGACATTATTTCCATGAGGTCTGAGATATATAATTAGTAGAGGGTCAGCAAATCAGATTTTAAAGAATGTAATTATAGAAGCAGGAGTCAATTCAGGCGAGTTTGAAAAATCTGGTGTCTGTGGGTGTTTAGAATAGTGCAGAGACAGATCACTGCTGAAGGGAACTGCAGCCTGAATTTCTTCTATCATAATTACCAGTTCAAAACCAGTCGCTGTTGATGCAAGCGGAGACTCCACATGTGGAAAGTCAATCGGGCTCCACAGAGGTTTCAATGACTGATCATATATATTAGAGCTAGATCAGCAGGTCTTCTTTAAGGAACTGCTGGGTGGCTTTGAACCTCGAAACTTTTGGTTAGCAGTGATGTGGGTCAACCTTTGAGAAAATCAGATTTCTCAGTACCCTCTTTAGAAACTCATGTTCAACCCTCCTAGGTGTTTGTTTAAAACCAAAAGAAGAACACTTACATGACCCCAACTCATCACCACGTAGTTGATTCAAACTCACAGTGACACTGAAGGCCAGGGGAAGATGCTCCTGTGTGTTTCCAGTGCTGACAATCTGCACGGGAGCAGGAAGCCTCATCATTCTCCCACAGAGGGATGTGTGGGTCACACTGCTGACCTTGTCGATAGCAACCCAGTGTATAACCCACTGTGCCGTCAAGGCTTTGATTAACTCCACTTTATAGATACATTAACTGAAGTCAAGAGAATTATGTTAAATGTAATTTTTTAAATGATGTCATAATAACTATATAAGAAGAGCATGGAGTTTTATTTAACTCATTAGTTAACAAGGACATAAAAAGGATGGTGTGATTGCTTCATAGAAACTAGCGTGTTTATAGGCAATTTGACAATTTAGAAGGGATCCTTTGTTGAAATTACACTGGCAAGACTTCTGAAGAGCCTTGGAGTGTGTTCAAACTTCCAACATTTCTGCTTGTTGTTGAATGCTTAATTTTTTTGTGTGTGTGCCACCCAAGTACTCCTAGGCTAATAACAGGGAGTTCAAATTAGATTCCAAAGAAGTCTGGTGTTACTCCTGGTGTGAGTGAAGGTGTAGTCCAGACCCTTCTAACTCTCAGCAACAATACGTACAGTAGAAGTGAACTCTGTCTGACTCTGCCCTTTGCTCACACTGGGTGTTAAGGATGATCTAGCTGTTACAGAAACTGTCGATCCATCTTGTGAAAGGTCTCCTTTTCTAGGCATGATGCATTTCCCTAGGGGCTAGTTGTCCAGGGACTATTTCCTAGAATATTTGCTGGGGACTGGTTCCTACAAATCCAAAGTACAAGAGAACTCACTTCATCAAAGGAGCATCCTGTCTGTACCTCTTCTCAGACAGATTTGTTTGTTTTTCTGGCAGTCCGTGGTATTTTGAATATTCTTGGCTACCACCATAATTCAAATGCATCCAGCCTTCTGCTGTCTTTATTTTTAATTGTCCAAATTTGCATACATATGAGGTGATTAAAAGCACACCGTGGTTTGGGTCAGGTGTACCTTTCCTTAGTCCTTTCTTTTCTTTTAAACATTTTATTGGAGGCTCGTATAACTCTTATCACATTCCATCCATCCATTGTGTCGAGTACATTTGTACATTTGTTGTCATCATCATTCTCAAAACATTTGCTTTCTACTTGAGCCCTTGGTACCAGCTCCTCATTTTTCCTCTCCCTCCCCACTTCCCCCTCCTTTATGAACCCTTGATAATTTATAAATTAATGTTATTTTGTCACCTCTTACACTGTCTGACGTCTCCCTTCACCCATTTTTACTGTTGTCCATTCTCCAGGGAGGAGGTTTTATGTTGATCCTTGTAATCGTTTCCCCCTTTCTACCCCACCTTCCCTCGACCCTCCTGGTATCATCACTCTCACCACCGGTCCTAAAGGGTTCATCTGTCCTGGATTCCCTATGTTTCCAGTTCCTATCTGTACCAGTGTACATCCTCTGGTCTAGATGGATTTGTAAGGCAGAATTGGGATCATGATAGTGGAGGGGGGAGGAAGCATTTAAAAACAAGAAGAAAGTTGTATGTTTCATCATTGCTACACTGTACCCTGACTGGCTTGGCTCCTCCCTGTGGCCCTTCTTGTAAGGGGATGTCCAGTTGTCTACAGATGGACTTTGGTTCCCCACTCCACACTGCTCCTCATTTTTAATGATATGATTTTCTGTTCTTTGATGCCTGATACCTCATCCCTTTGACACCTCATGATCACAAGGCTGGTGTGCTTCTTCCATGTGGGCTTTGTTGCTTCTGAGCTAGATAGCTGTTTGTTTACCTTCAAGCCTTTAAGACCCCAGATGCTTTATCTTTTGATGTCCAGGCACCATCCGCTTTCTTCACCACATTTGCTTATGCACACATTTGTCTTCAGCAATCATGTCGGGAAGGTGAGCATCATGGAATGACAGTTGAATAGAACAATGTGTTCTTGCATTGAAGGAATACTTGAGTGGAGGCCCAATGTCCATCTGCTACCTTAATACTAAACCTATAAATATATGCACATATATCTATTTCCCCATAATCATATATAAATCTATTTACATATGTACATGCCTGTAATTAGACCTCAATAGGTGCCTTGATCTTTAACACCTTAATGAGGTTTTTTGTAGCAAAGCTTCCCAATGCAATATGTCATTTGACTTCTTTTCTGCTGCTTCCATGAGCATGGATTGTGTATGTAAATAAAATGAAATACTTATCAGCTTCAATCTTTTGTCCACTTACCATGATGTTATTGGTCCAGTTGTATTTCAAGAAAAACCATAAAATATTCATTTTTACTTCCCATGTAATTACTGAATACATCTTATGGAGCAAATAGGGATAATGTCTCAGCAACAAAAGGAAGCATTGACTTGTGGATGGAGGTGAGTGCAGAGTCAGACATTGTATTCTAGCCTCTGAAGTTGGCCTAGTCACTTCACCATTCTGTGCTCAAGTTAGCTCATTCCTAGTAGCTGTGCATTGTATGAGGTAGGAGGTCCAAATATTTTCAGCATCAAGATTCCAACTGACGATGTCTAGACAAAGTGAAATGGCGTGGATAGGGGATGAAAAGGGAAGACAATGCAGAAAAGCTGCCTTCTTACCACCCAACCAATTCTTTCTCTTATAATTTGGTTCCTCACAAATGCACATTTCAAGTTTGAAATAAAATGCAGTCCTTTTGTCCCCAAGTATACCCCAAACATATAGCTTTATCCATTAAAATATTCATTTATAAACGTTATAGGTGTAGTTTAAAATAGAAGTAACAATACAAATTTAAAAATTGAACATATATTTTTGTGCCACAATTTTTATACATAGTATAATGTAAAAATATGATAATTAGACAAATCATAAAATTTTCCTGGACCACTTTTCTGCAAGTTCATTTATTAGATCTTTAAATTTTCTATATTTAGCTATTCGATTTTCTGTAATTCAAAACAATGTTAGTTTCTTTGTATAGATGTAAGATAGCCAATAATATTTTATAACTTTTAATTTTGAGAAGGCCTTTTTTCTGCAGATGCAACTATTGCTGGAGCTTTTCAAAATATTTTAAAGACTTGATAACATTGGAATATGCTCTTGAGAAATGATTTCAAAGTGAAACTTTTAATACATCAAGTACAATTGTACACCTGGCCTGATTTTTCTAAAAAAAGAGTTAACTCTTCATACAAATCAGTTTTATGTAAGTCTGAATTTAATTCTAGATGTAAATTTATACAATGGTATTTCAATATTTCCTCTGACATTTTCTGTAACATGTGGAGCTTGTACAAGGAACCAAAAGTAGCTTCATAATTTGTATGTAATTAAAAAATGCCTACTTTGAATTCTCATTATCTGTCATTGAAAAATTAATTTAAAGTCTTCTTTATGAATACTCGGTATATCCAAAACTTCATGTGAAAATATTTTTAGTGTACTGTAGCAGTATTTCTGTTTAAATTCTAAGTCTATGAATATTTGCTTTGCAACATTGGTACAATTTATAAAATCTGAGATTCCGCAGTTTACTGATAAAATTTACTGCCTGTGTATGAGCAGTTTCCTGCCATCTCTTCTGTTACCACTGTTGCTGTCACAGCCGCTGTACCACATCCCGACTGCAGACTCGCTCCACTTACGCACAGTGTGGCCCCAGGTTGTCTCAGGAACTTGCATTCATGAAGGTCAACTGCTCTGGAGACAATAAGCTCTCTGCTGTGCCTGGAGCCTCAGAAGGCTGTATGTGAGGGCTGCCGGACCACACCCAGTGGAGTATAATGCATGCTGCCTTCTGGGATATCTCCTCTGTTCATGCCCAGCCGCAATTGTCCCATCAGGGATCACCTGCAAAACATAGGTAATAGATAGGCTGATTAAGAATTTCAAGGTGGTGAAAAGAGAGTATTAAATCAAATGCAAAATCCATCCCCAAACAGGACACGGATGACTGACAGGTTGTGTACATAGGAAGTGGTCTGTCAGGGGCTCTGTGAATCCGCAAAGACATCATCAGTCTTTCTCCTCTTCATCTTCCTTTATCCTTACAGTTCTCTTCAGGGGGATTTGTTGATAGAGATAGACAGCTGCTGCCTACTCCGCTCCGACTCATGGCTACCCTGTATTCGACAGAGCAAAACCATGCTCTGTTCTGCATCATTCTTACAATTGCCAGAATGTCTGGTTCATCGTTGCAAATATTGAATCAATCCATATCTCCGAGACTCTTCTTTCCCCTCACTCTCTCTCTACTCTACCAAGCAAGTGATTCCTTTGTTAACGTCTCAGGTTTTCATGGACTAATTTTTGGAATCACTTACCAGGGATTTCTTCTTAGCCTCACTTCTTCTGGAAGCTCCACTTAGAGTAGATAGCTCTTATCTGCTCTAAGTGATTCTGCTAGTAGTTGAAATATTGACAACATAGCTTCCAGTGCTATATCAATATGAAAGTCCCACCTTACAAAAACTGACAGGGAGACGGTGGTTTTTTGTTAAGGAACTTTAATATTTAATGCTCACATGGATGAGATAAACCTATTAAGAACAATAAAAGTGAACAGCCAACGATGGAAAAAAGTTCAGAGTTTGATGACAAATAAACCAAGAGAAGAGATAATTTCAAGATGAAGAATATAGTCAGGATTCAAATGACACCACGAGGTCATGTAGGATCAGAACGGAGAGATCTTCATCGACTTTAGCACCATGGATGCCACCTGTGATCTTAAAGACAGAGAAGCGAAGTCTGACACCAGACCAGAAGTGAGGTGAGGAACGAATGCGAGCTGAAAACTGAACTGCTACAACCCCTTTCATGCGATGGTCCTGGGACCAGTAACTGTATTCCTCTAAGGAAACCTTCCAGAGTTCCTCTGGGTATGTGGATCCTTTTAACTAGGGGACCTGTGGCTCTTGATAAATGTTGCTCCTTCCTCTTTATTCTTGCTCCTGACTTAGTGGTCGTAACTGCTATGGTACTCTGGGGTAGGTGTTAGGCTGAAAGGGCTTCAAGAGATAAAGACGAGGCTGTCTGCCCTTGCCAAGATTTACAGTATTAGAACCGTGTACAGGGTCGCCCCGTTTCAAAATCAATTTGATGTCAGGGGGCTTGTTCTATTTTTGGTTTGATACCACGCATCAAACATTAGCTATGGGGTTAGAACCATATTTACATATTTGTACCCCAAATTCTCTCCGCAACAATACATGGTGAGGTTATTTTTCTTATTTTCCAAACTAAAAGCTTAACATGAAGAGGATATGTGATTAGTTCAAGTTCACACAGCTATTATTGGAGCTAGTGTTCAACTTGACCTCAAGCCCTTGCTTTTTCTAATTTTAAAGGCTCTGTCCAGCCTTTCTGTGACATGCAAAGAGAAATCCCTAAAGGAGTAGACCAAGAAATCTTTGATATTTGTTTCCTCTTCTTTATTAAATGCATGTCACATATTTAACATCTCTGATTAGATAAGCATTTCTCAATACATTCTATTGAACATTTGCTAAACTTTTTGGACTCCGGCCAAATCAATCTCTTTGCACAACCACCTTGGCAGCAAAAGGAGATAATCTGGGAAATTCCACCCAATTCATCAATTCTATCATAATCAGGTCCATCATCAATGTAGCCTCTGGCTTCATTGATGGTCACCATCCTATAAAGTTATCAAACACACCCTCGTTTGAGTTCCTATCATTCCTTGATTATTGCAATCACCTTCTAGTAGATCTCTGCTTGACACTGGGAATCCACAGCAGCTAGAAGGAAACTTTAAGAATTACATTCTGTTCATGTTATTTCTCTTCCTAAAATCTTCTATTGGCTTCTTATTTGACTCGGAGAAAAACCCAACATGTTGACAATGTCTGACAAAGCAGTCCTCACTCATATTATTCTTTTACCCCCTCTTCTGCTGACATTATCGCTGCTCTGCTCTCCCCCACTCTGCTGGACCCACACCAAACTCCTTGCTGTTCTCCAACCCTGCCAAGAAAAGGCGACATTAAGATCAACATAGTTACCCATGAACTTTAGCCTGCCCAATCTCCCTTATCATGGCAGTCATCCCTCACTAGAATATAATGCTGGGAAGTCAGGGATGTATGCTCATTAATGTACTGCTGTTACCAAGTTGGCTCTGACCCATAGCAACCCTATGATCCTGTGCACAGCAGAACAAAATTGTCCCATCCTCACAATTGCTCCGATACCTGAGCCCAGTGATGCAGCCATGGTAACAAGTCATCTCCTTGAGGGCTTTCCTCTTTCTCACACCTCGTCCACTTTACTGAACATGATGTCATTCTCCATGATGTCTCTTGATATCATAGCCAAAGGACATAAGACAAAGTCCTACCATCCTTGCCTCTAAGGAGCACTCTGGCCTTACGTCTTCCAACACAGAGCAACTTGTCCTTTTAAGAGTCCATGGTCCTTTCAATATCCTTCTGTAGCACCACAGTTCAAATGCATCCGTTCCTCTGTGGTATCCCTTATTCAATGTCCAACTTCAACTTGCATATGAGTCCACGCACAATACTCTGGTCTGAATCATTATTATACCAAAAGGAGCATCTTTGCGCTTGTAAAACAGATTTACCTAATGCAATAATACATCTTTTGATGTCTTGACTGCTACTTCCATGAGCACTGATTATGGATCCAAGCAAGACAAAATTCTTGACAACATCAACTGTTTTCCATTTAGCATGGTGTTACTGATTGGTACAGGCATGAGGATTTTGGTTTTCCTTACAATGAATTATAATTCATACTAAAGGCTTCAATCCTTGATATTCATCATCAAGTGCACCAATTCCTCATTTTCAGCAAGAAGGTTGTGTCACCTGCACATCTCAGGTGGTTAATAAGCCTTCCTCCAATCCTGATGTCACATTCTTCTTTTAGCTAGCTTCTCTGATGGCTTGCTCAGCGCACAGATGGAACAAGCATGTTGAGAGGGCACAACCCTGATGCACACCTTTCTTGATTTTAAGCTGTGCAGGATTCCGTTGTTCTGTTCACACAACTGTGTCTGGATCCACATACAAGTTCTGAATGAGCACACAATGAGCGTTCTGGCATTTCCATTCTTCTCAAGGTTATCCACAGTTGATTATGGTCCACGCAGTCCTATGCCTTTGATAGTCAATGAAATACAAATAGACGTCTTTTTCTGTGTTGTCAAGATTCATCTGACATCAGCAACGATGCCCCTTGTTCCATGCCCTCTCCTGAATCCAGCCTGAAGTCAGTATATGGGTGCTACTACCGTTGGATGATCTTCAGCAGAAATGCACTTGTGTGTGATATCAGTGATCTCGTTCGATAGTTTGAACATTCTGTTGAGTCGTCTTTCTTTGGGATGGGCCCAGATACCGATCTCTTCCAGTCAGTTGGTCAAGTAGCTATGCCAGACTTCCTGGCATAAACAAATGGGTGGCTCCAGTGCTTCTTCAGCTGTTGAAGTAATTAATGTACTAGGGCACTTCAAAAGCATAATGGACATGGAAACTATTTTACAGAACGTGTTAG
Source organism: Tenrec ecaudatus (assembly GCF_050624435.1). Lineage (NCBI taxonomy): Eukaryota > Metazoa > Chordata > Mammalia > Afrosoricida > Tenrecidae > Tenrec > Tenrec ecaudatus. Next base: position 153,218,975 of record NC_134533.1, on the reverse strand, counting down.
CAATCCCTCATTTATCCAGTGACAAGAATTGTGTTTCTTTTCTTTTTTTAATAAATCATTTTATTGAGAGCTCTTACAGCTCTTATAACAATCCAAACATCAATTGTATGAAGCACATTTATGAATCTGTTGCCATCTTCATTTTCAAAACATTTTCTTTCTACTTGAGCTCTTGGTATCAGCTCCTCTTTTTTCCTTCCTTCCCCACCATTCGTGAACCATTGATACATTATAAATTATTTTCATATCTTACACTGTCTGCTGTCTCCCTTCACCCACGTTTCTGCTGTTCGTCCCCCTCAAGTGTAGGTGGTGGGTGGGGGTGGGTTGGTTTCCCCTTGAATTCTGGTTCATAGATAGTAGGTGCTCAATAAATATTTTTAAAAACGTATTCCTCTTTGTTATTATTTTTTTTTCTGGTATTTCTTTCCCCAAGTTTCCTCCCATCTCCCCACTCCCCTGTCCTTTTTTTGTCTTGTGAGTCTGAGGATTCTGCTTGAGAACTTCTTTCAAGAACTGTGTAAATAATCAAAATTGATCTCTCAAAAGTTGAAATAGCATTTATTTACCCGAGTACATGTCATTTTAAATACAATAGTTCAGCTAGTTTCAGTATATCCACCAATTGATGCGCACATCACCAATATATAAATTCAAACCATTGCATTGGCCCTAAAAGAAACTTCATAGCTTTAGCATGCCTTCTAGTTCCAGGCAACCGCGAGCCTATTGTCTGCTCGGGACAGCTACTGTACATGCATACAAATATAATAACACAGTTTGTTGGTTGGTTTGTCATACTGTGGTGCCTTATAGCTTACTGTGCTGCTGCAAACTATGTTACCAGTATTTGAGATACCAGCAGGGTCGCCCAAAGTGAACAGGTTTCTGTCTGTCAATCAATGTTATAGACAGTTCTGCCCCATCACCAATCTCCCTTATTTGAGTAGATAAAGTCTAGTCCCTGAAGAGTTTAATCTGCACAGGTCAATAATTTATGCATTGCTGTTTGTAGCTGGCCTATACTTATATATTTTCTTTGCTCAGTGGTGTTTTAAATTTTATACTATTGGGTAAATTCTATCAATCGAATTATCTTCTGCCCCAGGGGAATGATTCATAATGTTCCCTAACACAAAATGACATGAAATGACAACGATGTCTCTAAGGGGAACCCATAGATATATGAATGGATTTTGGTCTTGAACTTAATTTTAGCTACAATATAAGAAAAGTTAGTTCTTATGAAATGACCCTGCTCAATCCTCACACTCATGAAGACATCACTGAAGATGTGTGTGGGGAAGAATTCAGATAGTGCCCACCTATTATAAAGAATAGTGTCTGGGTTTAAAGGCCAGTTTTCAAACAAGCAGCCATCTAAGTGAAGTATCAGCCAAGTCCATATGGAAGAAACCAGCCTATCTGGTCCAAGGAGTGTGAATAATATCATCCAAATCGGAAGGAGGGAACAGAGACAGGGATTAAATTGTAAACACCCAGTTTGCAGAAGGTTATGGACAATAGTGGAAGCCTAAAATCCATGTGCAGGGTCCACAGATAGATAAAGCCTCAGGTGAATTCTCTGATCATAATTGAGGGATGTGAAAAACCTTGCTATCAGAGACCATTGTAACAATGATTGTGGTAGATATAGTTAGGTTAAAATATAGTATCTCATTTAATTGCCTTTTTGATAAATTTATGAGTTCTTTCTTTCTTCTTCTTCCACAGACCAGGGTTGTGAATAGTTTTACTGTAAAGTGGATTATGGAAGATGTAGTTAGGTTAAAGTTTAAAACATCATTTCATCTTCCTCTTGATGCATTTTAAAGTTATTGTTTTTAATATTTTCTATGTTTCTTTCAGTGAAAGTTTTTCTTGACTTTATTTTGTTATCATTGTTAGTTTTGTTTTTATGCATTTCCCAGTATATGAGACACAGGCAAGGTACATTTATAGAGATAGTAACTGGGTTCATGGTTGCTTGAGGGTATGGCAACAGAGGTTTTGGGGGAAAGGGGATCTAACAGTAATGAGTCTAAAAAAGAAAAAAGTTCTAAAATTGATTGTGGTCATGCTTGTACAACTCTTCTTGATAAGATTGCACGATTGAATTGTATGATATATGGGTGTATACCAATTTACTGTTTAAAAAGAATCAAAGACAGATTATGGAGAAGGAATAGGCTGTCAATTTATGAGGAATTAGCCTCAGAAAATCTTATGGATACCATTGAGACACTCTCAGACACTAAAACCCTTATGAATTGAAGCAGAACCGTATCAGAGATCGTGGCTGAATATGACCCCGTCAGGTTCGAAGGTACTCAAACTGTGACTGAAGGAGAGCGTCAACCATAATGACATGGACAGAGCGAAGTCTTGGGGACCTCCACTTGCTGATGGAGCACCACTTAAGATGAGAATAGCAGCTGCAACATCCATTAATAATCAGAACTTGGAATGTAAGAAGTATGAATGTAGGAAAATTATAACTTGTAAAAAATAAAATGGAACACATAAAGAGCAACCTTCTAGGCATTAGTGAACTGAAAATAAACTAATACTGGCCATTTTGAATTAGAAAATCACATGATTTAATGTGCTAGGATTTACAGATTCAAGAGAAATGGCACTGCATTCATCATCAGCAGAAAACTTTCAAGATATATCTCGAATACAATGCTGTCTGTAATAGAGTAATAACTGCCCACATACAAGTAAACCCAGCTAATACAACTTTTATTGAAATTTATGAACCAATCACTAGAGTTAGTGATGCAAAAATTGAGTCATTCTGCCAAGGTCTTCAGTCTGAAACTGATCAAACACGCAATCAGGATGCATTGATAATTATGGGCGATTTGAAGGCAAAAATTAGAAACAAATGGAAAGAACAGGAACTGGAAATCTGGCCTTGATGATAGAAATGAAGCTGGGTATTATATGATAAGGTTTTTCAAGACCAATAACTTCTTCACCTCATATATCATTTTTCAACAACCCAAACAGTGACTGTACACATGGACTCCTCCACATGAAATACATAGAAACCAAATGGACTACATCTGTGGAAAGAGACGATGGAGAAGCTCAATATCAGATGCTAAAATAAGGCAAGGGGGAAAGTGAAACAGATTACCTATTGTTCATATATAAATTCAGGATGAAGCTGAAGAATATTAAAATGTGTCCATGAGAGCCAAAATATGAACTTAAGTATATCCCACCTGTATTTCAATAACCTCTCAAGAACAGATTTGACACATGGAATGTGAGTGACAGAGACCTGATGAGCTGGGAGAGGACATCAAAAACATCATTCATGAAGAAAGCAAAAGGTCATTAAAAAGAAAAGTAAGAAAGAAAAGATTAAAGGAGTGTCAGATGAGACCCCGAAGCTTGCTCTTGATCACAGAGTGACTAAAAACACATGGAAGAAATGAAGAAGCCACGAGCTGAACAGAAAACTTCAAAGAACAGCTGCAGGAGTCAAATATTATAATGAAATGTGCAAAGATCTAGAGTTAGAAAACCAAGAAGGAAGAGCATGCGCAGCATATTTTAAACTGAAAGAATTGCAGGGGAAAAAACTTCCGCTTACAATGTTGAAAGATTCTATGAGAAAAATATTGAATGATGAATGATGCAGGAAACATCAGAAGGAGCTGGAAAGACTCCACAGTCACTGCACCAAACAAAACTCAACGACACCAAACAAAACTCCACTCCAGGAGGGAGTACATGAGCAAGGACCCAGGGTTCTGAACGAAGAACTTCCAGCGGAACTGAAAGCATCAGCCAAAATCAGTGTTCCAGGAATTGATAAAATGCCAATTAAAATATTTCAACAAGCTGATGAAGAACTAGAAGCACTTGATTATTGATGCTGGGGAGTCTGGAAGACAGCTACTTGGCCAACTGACTGAAAGAGATCAATATTTGTACCAATTACAAAGACAGGTGACCCAACAGAATGCTCAATTTATAAAATAATATCATTGATATCACATGCAAATGAAGTTTTGCTGAAAATCATCCAACAATAGTTGTTGCTGTACATTGACAGGGAGCTTCCAGAGATTCAAGTCAGATTCAGGAGCGCACGTAGAACGAGGGATCTCATTGCTCATGTCAGGTGGAGATTGGCTCAAAGCAAAGAATCCTAGAAAGATGCATACTTGTGCTTTATTTTCCACAAAAAAGCATTTGACTGTAGGGCCCACAACAAACTCTCGATAACCTTGAGCAGGATAGGAAATTCGGAACACTTCATTGTGCTCATGTGAAAATTGTATATGTATCAAGAGAAATCATGGGGACAGAATGCATGGTTCAAAATCAGGAATGGTGTGCATCAGCATGGTATCCTGGCATCATTTTTATTTAGCTTGTATGCTGAGCAAATCATCAGGGAAGTTGGATTATAGGAAGAAGAATGTGTTGTCAGGATTGGAAGAAAAGATGAACAACCTCCCACACGCAGAGGACACCACCTTGTTTTCTGACAGTGAGCAGGGATTGGACCACTTGCTGAGTTATGGATTGCAGCCCTCTGTGTGGATGATAACTCAATATAAAGATCACAGCAAGCCTCCCAACTGACGCACAGGTAACATCATGGTAAAAAGAGGAAGGTTTGAAGTTATCAAGAATCTCATATTGTTTAGAGTCACAATCAGTGCTCATGGATGCAGCCGTCAGGAGATCACAAGATGCATTGCATTGGGTACATCTGCTGCACAAGACATCTTCAAAGTGTTGAAAAACAAAGACGTCACTTTAAGTTCTAAGATGCTCCTGACCCAAGCCATGGTCTTTCCAATCACCCCGTATTCATGTAACAGTGTGGCATGGTATAAAGACCAGATAATCGATGCATTTGGATTATGGTGCTGGTGAAGAATATTGAAAGTACCAGTGACTACCTAAAAGACAAATCTGTCTTGGAAGAAGTCTGGCTAGAGGGCTCCTCAGAGGCAAGGACAGCGCGAGTACGTCTTACTATGGACGTGTTGTCAGGAGAGACCCATTCATGGAGAGGTACGTCATGCTTGATAAAGTAGAGGGGCAGCAAGAAAAGAGGAAGGCCCGCCACAAGCAGGATTGACACTGTGGCCTCAACACGGGGCTCAGTTACAAGAACAATTTTGAGAATGGTGCACAGCCAGGCAGAGTTTCATTCTGTATGAATTCGGTTGTTAGGAGTCAAAACCCACATGTTGGGTATATGATTTCTTTCATATGCCATAATTTTGTCAATGTTTATGTTGTAATGTGTGTTGGTATTTTATTCTTTCTTATCAGTGAATTATATTCTATTTTATGCAGATGACACATTTTGTTTATTTATTCACCAATTGATTAACATTTATTCACCAATTGATCAACTATTCTATGTTAATGTACTAGCAGACTTAGGTACACATTTTAGTTTCACTGCTTGTTTCAAATTCATTTTGCTATAACCCTAGGCCTGGTATTGTTGGGTCATATGATAATTCTATATTTAATTTTGGAGGCAACATAAAACAATTTTTCAAAGTTTTATATTCCTAGCAGCAATGAGTGCGGATTCTGTATTTTTGCCAGTATTTGTTACTGTCCATCTTTTCTATTATCACCATCCCACTGGATGTGAAGTGGATCTCGTGTGGTTTTTGTTTTTTCTGTTAATATGGTGATTAGTGATGTCAATGATTTTCCAGTGCTACATTCCTAGGATTAAAACCTGGTGATAGTGTTGAGTTCTGTAAATATTGTTGGATTTTATTTGTTAGTATTCTGTTGAGGATTTTTACATTGCTATTCATAAAAGATATTGGTGTGCAGTTTGATGTTTTTCTTATGTTGTCTTTCATTATAATATCAGGGTATTACTGGTATCATGGAGTGAGGTTGAAAGTGCCATCTTTTAAATTTTATTTATTTGTTGGAAACATTTGTAAAATGCTGCTATCAATATTTCTTTACATGTTTTTCAAAATTCACCAGTGATGTCATCTATTCCTGGGCTTTTCTTTATGGGACTATTTATTATTATTTCTTCAATCTCATTATTTGTTATAATCTAGTAAGGTTTTTTATTTCATCTTGACTCATTTTGATAGTTTTTGTTATTACAGAAATATGTTCATTTCATATCTATAATTAGTTGGCATTCATTTGTTCATAGGCTTTCTTTAAAATTCTTTTTATTCCTGCAAGATTAGTCCCTTTTTCATTTCTGTTTTTAATAATTTGCATTTTTCTTTCTTGATGAGTTTAGATCAAGATTTTTCTATTTGTTGATCTTTTTAAAGACCCAATCTTTTATTTCTAGGTTTTATCAGTTGCTTTTCTGTTCTATATTCCATTGATTTATATTCTAGCTTCTGCCCCAACCACCATCTTCTGATGCTTCACTAGAGAAACATGAGACTTTCTACTCCCGCAGATTTACAGTCTCCTGAATACACAAGGGCAGTGCTATTCTGCTCTGTAAGATTGCTAACAACTCACAAGCAGTGAGTTTGGCTTAGAGTCTGCTTGCTTTCCGTTTACTTTTCTAATGTCTTAAGTTAAAAGTTGGGGTTCTTGATTTGAGATTTGTCTTCTTTTTTAAAAAAGGAATTTACAGTAATAATTTTTTCTCTAAGCATTGTTTTCACCATAAGTTTAGATATGTTATGTTTTTGTTTTCATTCATTCATTCATTTCATTCTAATTCCCTTTGAGGTTTCTTTCTTTCTTGCTTTAAAAAAAATCATTTTATTGGGAGTTCTTACAGATATACTATTCCAAAGTTCAATTGCATCAAGCAGAATTGTATGATTTCTACCACAGTCTCAAAACATTTTCTTTCTTCTTGAGCTCCTTGGTATCAGCTCCTCCCTAGCCCCTTCTCCCCTACCATTATCCCCCCTCCAACCCATATTTATTTATTTATTTGCTTGTTTTGCTGCATCTTACACCATCCAACATATCCATGCACATACAGTTCTGTTGGTCACTTTCTCAAGTGGGGTTATACAGTCATCAATCCTATCAGCTCTCCCTGCTCCCCTCCCCCTTTCTCTTCCCACAACCTCAGGTAACCATTACTCCTGTTACTGATTTTGAAGGGTTATCGATCTTGACTTTTATGTACCAAACGATCTTAAATACACAAATGAACTTATGCAAATCTAACATCATCAATGAGGTGAAACAAATAAATTTATATTAGTAAGGCGAAGAAATATTAAAGAACTAGAGGATAGTTATGTGCTTCATCAGGGCTACACTGTAGCCTGGATTTATCACCCCTTCAGTGTGGCCCGTCTCAGAGGGACAATCCAATTATCTTTCAAGTGCCTTCACATCTATTTGACTGCTTGTTTTTGAACTTCTGAAACCTTTTTTGTCAACATCTCATGATCACACAAGCTTGTGTGCTGTCGTTCCTTTTTTGATGTATTAGTTATGTGGGAGTAAATTGTTTACATACATATGTGAACTTTCCAAATTTCCTTCTGTTATTGATTTTTAATTTCTTTTTATTGTGTTTGGAGAGCATGCTTGATAATTTCAACAATTTTAACTTTGAGGTTAATTTTATGGCTTAACATATGGTCTGTCCTGAAAAATGCTTTCTGTATACTTCAGAAAAATGTGTTTGTTGCTGTTGTTGAGTATACAGCTTAATAGTCATAAGTTTAGTCAAGTTAGTTTACATTGTGTTCAAGTTTTCCACCTGTGAGTCTCATAAAGTTCTAGTCAATTCCTATTTGTGGTTTGTCATACAAATGTGACTTAGCAGAGCTGGCAAAACTCAGTTCTTAAACTGTGAGGTCGGCAGTTTGAACCCACCAGAGATTTTCTGCTCCCAGAAGCATTTACAGTCTTAAAAACCCAAGAGGGGTAGTTTTATGGTGTCCTACGGGGTTGCTATGAGTTAGTTTAGATTTTGGTTATCTGGCGAGGCCTGTGAAGTGTTCTCTGCTGTATTTACGCTGGCAGGCTAGGCGGACAGGCATCTCTAACATAGGACCACAACGACTGACCCTAGACTCAATTCCAGAAGATCTGTTTTGCCTTTTTTCTTTCTGTATCATCTTTTTTCTCGCTGGTAAGATTATTTTCATCCTAACTTTAGATTCTGGAGCATATTTCGAATAGATGATTTAAACTCATAATTTAATAAGTTAGATATAATAAATTAACTCTAATAACTTAGACACCCAGCCCTATTTTTGCTCTGTTTGTTTTTGCCTTTTATTCTTGGATATTCTAAGTAATAAAGTGACTCTTGAAGTCAGATTCTTAACCCTCCCCCACATTTGTTGGTATTACTTGGGCTTGTTTGCTTGTTTTCTGAATTAATGTGGACTTTTCTGAATTAATCTTTTAAAAATTTCATATGGCCACTGAAATTTCTGCTGGGTTAACCCAGAGGCCTGCTAACAGTTGGGTAGAATTTACATTAAGTTTTTGGAACTAGTACATCTCCACTCCTTGCCACAGCTCTGGGTGCATGTTGCAGGGGTTACTCCAACACTTAGTCAGCCTGTTGACAACTCTGTCTTAGTCTTCGCTCAACCTCTCCAGGTCTAATAGAGATGCAAGTTTAGGGCCTTGTAAAGTCTTTCCTGAGCATGTTCACAGCCCTAGGCAGGCACATAGTCCACTCCATGGGTGTGACCTTTGTAGTTTATCTGGATTATGGAAAGCCTGTCATAGTCCCTATGGGAATTTAATTTCTTATCTGTCCTGTTAAGTTTTTTCATTAGTCTATCGTTCACTCTGTTACTCACTGCCTCAGGTAGCTATGAGGTAAACAGGTGCCTCTATTTTAACCAAATGCCTCCAGAGGAAACTTCTCACACTCCAAATCCAAGGTCACCGCCCTTGAGTCAATGCTGACTCATGGGGACCTTATTCGACAGGGTAGAACTGCCTCTGTGAGTTTCCCAGAGTGTAACTCTAGGGGGGGTAGAAAGCCTTGTCTTTCTCCAGTGGAACCGCTGGTGGGTTTGAATGTATCACCGCTGCTACTCCACCAGGGCTCCCTGGGTGAGCTCGAAGTCAGGTCAAATGATGACAGTTCTGTAAGTGTGTCTTCCAGGGAACCACTAACCAGGTCAAGTCAGGAGAATTTTCTGGGAATGAGGCTTGGTAAGAGTCCCAAGCCAATTATGGTCCCCTAGTTGCAGCGAGGCAGCTGGATTCCACTATAATAAGTTTTCAAGGAAACCATGAAGCTGGGCGGGGAATGGCAGTCAAGCAAACCTACTGCCATCAAGTTGATTCCATACTAAGAAGACAAGTTAAAACATTTCCAAAGCACACTATTCTTACTGAATTCCAACCATCTTGAATAAACATTCTTCAGATTTCGGTAAGCATTGGGTTAATTTCCCATGTTCCAGGAACAGAAAAAAAAATTATTTCAAATTATTTCCAGTTCTCCGGTTGCATTTATAGAAGTGGAAAATGTTGGAGGCCCTTCACCTTCATTTGTTCATGATGTCATGCTCTGTCATTTGATCTGTGAGTTATGAAAATGCTACTGGTAAGTAGAGCAAGGCTGCATAATGAAATTTATTGGTGCTTCACCATATCATATTTCCTGTATAAGCATAAACTGTGAGCCTAGCATTTAGCTAAGATCATTTTATAATTGCATATATTTTTCGATCAAACAGTGCCAATATTGTACAGTTTGTGCATATAATACACCCCCACAGGTTATTTTCGTAAACGTATTTTACCAATATTTTTTACATGTTGTTGACATCCATTTCACTCTTTTCCCTCCCTGTCTTGGTGCCTGTTGCCCCGGAGGTCTGGTCCGCAGCAGCAGACCTTCACAGGCCTGCCCTCTACTTCTTGAAGCTACCAACTTTCTCCTGGCAAAACTCTTTCCCTGCTCTGCAAACAGCTTTCTCCAATGCGGAAAGATACATATTATGTTTTCTGCCCTGGAAACTGCCCAGATCAGGCTGACCGGCCAAATCCTGGAAGATGTGCAGGTGTGTCCACCCGAGGCTGGGGAGCAAGGCCAGGGTGCTGCAGCCGCATCTGCTCCGCTCAGGCTATTTGAATTTCTGACCAGCCCCAACACCAAAAGGTGAGCCTAAGAGACACAGGTGCAAGCGGCTTGCAGGGTCCTCGGGCTGCCAGTGGGACCCATCTCTGAGTGAAAACTTATTGGACATGTACCATGTTCAATTCCCTAGAAAAAAATTGCCCCTCGCGAGTGGGGATGGGAGTAGCGAAGGCCGGAGGGGAGGAAGGGGAACCGATTCGCAATGATGGATGCTTAATGCCCCCACCCCACCCCACCCCAGGGGGGCTAACAACAGAAGCGTGGTGCGGGGAGAGAGCGGTCGTAGCAAGATTTGAAAATAACAATAGTTTGTAATTTATCACCATTTCCAGTCTCCGAAACCCTAAGGAGAGCTCTACCCTGCCATCCGTAGGGTCAACAAGACGTAGTGTCACTGAGAACACGCCGCGCTGCTGTTGGAAACGTGTGCCGCCCTGGGACAAAGATGAAGTTGTCTGTTCTCCTAAAGACTGGAAGCCTTTGGAATTCAGAGACGGTTGCCCCTTTCCTCCAGGGTCACTGTGAACCGAGCTACAGTGGAGCTTGGTTTTGAGTGTTAATGAGCTGGAATAGACTTGCTGGCTATGGGTAAGAGGCTGACGAGAGAAGGTCAGTAATGGTCTTCAGGGTTAAAGCCTAATTTATTCACGAACGCCTTTCTTTCCCGAGTCAATCATATAAGGAAATCAAAACAAAACAAAAAAACCAACTTACTGGTTGGATCCCAAAGAAATGAAATTCTAGATGGAAATCTTTTCTGAGTGCTGGGCAATTCATGTTCATGGAATCAGATCTTTTAAAATTCTCTCTCTATATAGAATAGTAAGAAAAAGAAATGATGGGCTATACAGTAGTCTATTCCTGAACTGTTAGCTGTTAATGTTACTAACCAATTTTTTAATCAAAGAAGAAAATTTTAAGTCATAGAAATGGGTGTTTAAAATCCAGAAAGAGTTTGTACATATTCGGGGGAGGGGGGGTTGTTCCAAAAGTTCAAGGACAAATGGAATGAAAAGATAATAGACTCTTCCTACCAACTTGATGAAGTTCCTTGTGTTCTCACCTGTTCTAGGCAAATTATTTGGAATTGATTGAGAGGCAGTGAATTGCGTATACTTGTTTCTTCTTTGGAATTTAGTTTTTGAATGACTCTAAAAAATCTTTAGATGGATTGTTTATTTTAACCTCTTTTGTTAAAAAATTTTAGTATTTCCAAAGTGGGATTATATTTATAGTTCTTCTCTCCATTGCTCTTCATGAGCTGGTGTTCAATGTATAATTCTTTAGTTATTTTAAGTGGCAGGCTCTACCAGGTTAGAAGAGAATCGTTGTGTTACACAGAGGCCGTGCGTTCTCTCTCTTTCTTTCCCTTGCCCTCTGCTTTCCTCAAACAACAAGGCCCTTCTCTCAATGCCCAACAAGAGACGGAGCACGATGGCAGCTTAAGCGAGGTAAGCATATGATATGCATGCCCGATTGTTGGATGAAACTCTAATCTACAGAGCCATTACCGGAGGAAGAATAGGAAATCCTCTTCTAGTCTAGTGTTTGGAAGCATTCTTAATTCATGTCGCAGGGGTGTTTCGTGCAGTTGAGGCAAACATTGGAATAGGAGAACATAGAGATGTAACTTTAACAGATGCCTAACAAGGGGGTTAGATGTTTGTTCTGTGAGGGATGCAGGCCGTGGATGGATTATATGTAGTGAGGTGGCGTGATAATTTGGGTGAAGAGCACTCTTGGAGCTCTGTGGAGATGCATTTGATCTGACAAGACTTGACTTGTAGAGGAGGACCTTCATGTAGGGACATCTTAAATAGGCCTTTGCTTTGGTCTCAAGGTCACCCTCCAAAAGGTTCTCATCCAGAACCAGAGTTCAAAATTAGCCCAGTGAAAACCTAGAGCACTAACGAGACCATGTTACATAAACCGGGATTTTGAAAAATGAAATGTACTATTTTTATACATTCTAATAAAACCAACAAGCTTATAACTGCTTGCTGAAAATCCTAGGCAATACCACAGCCTCTATATTGGCTTCAGATTCTAGTACATTTCAATGAGCATTTTCCAATGTTGGGATGTCTCGAATGAAAGGATACTATTTAATTTTTATTTTGTCTTTTGCCATAGTGGAATAAAATAAGGAACTGTCTATATTTGATACAGCTATTCTATTTCATTTCTGGGGCACGGCCATTAGCAGGTGTTCTTATTTTCATTCTCAGCGAATACCAAACTGATGCCCAGGCTAAGCAACGTGGCTTACATTATAGAATTAGCAGAGTTGGAATTCGAGCGCCAGATCTCCATCATATAACCCTGTCTTCTTGATAGAACTTGCGTAATTGCAATGCCGCAATGCCACTCCCCCCACCTCCATCAATCTTTCTACCTTCACTTGGCCATTTCTTTTGTGTGATCTCAAGACATCGCGACAAATAACAACCCAATCTGCTGCCATCGAGTTCATTCCAACTCATAATGACCTAATGTAGGCTTTTTGAGACTTTCAATCTTTATAGAAGCAGACAACTTCATCTCCTGATGAGCCACTGGTGGGTTTGAACCGCTGACCTTGCAGTTAGCAGTTTCATACTTCCCAAACAGTGCATTTCCAGACATGGAACAAATTAAAAATCTACCTAACTCATTTTCTTTATTTTTCAGGCCATATGTTCCTTATTTTCTTTGCAACAATAAGATGAATTAGAGCCAGAGTTCTGCTTTCCAATGGCTTACATCACTCTGCAGACAATTGGCAGTCAGGAGAGAGGCAGCTGCCACCTCTCCAGCTATCTCTCTATTTAAAGTTCAAAGAGGCGCTTCCTAACAGTGACAAAGAGGTAAGCTGTGCCCAACCAACTCACACAATAGGAGGAATGGCTGAAAAAGGTAAGATCAAAAGCATCTCGCTCCCTGAGAGAGGGTGTGTGTGTGTGTGTGTGTGTGTGTGTGTATGTGTGTGTGTGTGTGCGCGCGTGCGTGTCTTACTATGTCCGGGAAACTGTTCAAGATCGACACCAGTCATTGCTTTTAATCTTGATAATAATCTCCTGAGATATGCAGTATTATAACTCATTTACTAGGAAGTGAGGCACAGACGTTGAGTAGCATTGACTATCAGACACTTGAGAGTTGTGGTACCAGATGTTGAACCTGTTCTGTCTTATACCAGTGTATTGAACCCTTATGAATTCTTTCAGGTGTAACTATTTGGGCACACTCAGAACTGGACAGAAAGAGAAGCATTTTGAAGTTTCTCTTCATGTTTAAAGAGAGGTTCTGTCCTTGTAGGTGGTATTCATGGAAGTGGCGTATGCAAACTATTCTGTGTCACTCTATTTGCAAACAATGCTACCAGTTGTGATAAAACTCTTATTTAGGTGCTTGTGTTAAGAAAGCTAACACGGGTCATATTAGAGCTTGGATCCCGAGGGTTAGCTTTGTGGAAGACTACAGGTTGCAGGATGAGCCCTAAATCCAATTTAGAGTTTCCACGGAGATTCAGTCTCCAACGAGTTCTTTCTGACCAATGACCAGCACTGGGAAAAGCTTTAACCTCAGGCAAAGTGTTTCTGAATGTGGACTCCTACTTTCCCCCTAGACAGCCCAAGGGGGTGGGGGGACCTAGTTTTAAGGGGCTTGCTTAGGTATACCCTTGATGGGGATTGGGGTAGCAGGGTGATGCAGCCATGACTCCGACTCTGAGTGCCTTGGTTAGGGAGCCCTGAAACAATCTTGCTAACCTTTCTAATCTGCAATAGAGTAGCTTATGGTACCTTTGCCACTTCTGTAGCCCTGCCTGCAATTGTGATGTATTGATCTGGCACCAATCATAATTTTGTGACAGTTCTTTGGATTCTCCGTTTCCTAGTTAAGTGGCCACATTTCTGTGACTCCTTAGAGATTATTATGGCCTGTGCTGATGGTCTCCCTCATCCAGATAGTTTATCTTTGTCCTGTTTTAAGGTTTAATGAATGTGCCTCCATTAATTAGATTTGAATTTGGGTCTCTTTTCTCCTCTGGAGGTAGTGTAGTGGGTACTTATTGGGCTGCCAATCACAAGGTCTGTAGTTCAAAATCACCAGCTGCTTCACAGAAGAAAGACGAAGCTTTTACTTCTGGATATAGTGAGAGTCGTGAAACCCACAAAGGCCATTCTACAGGATCTTATAGAGTCACTTGGGAGCAGTGAGTTTTTCTTCCCCTAGGACAAGGTGTATTACAGTGTTAAATGCGCAGTTAATTATATTTCTTTTCAAGGAATAGTAAATAATAAAGTCTTTTCCTCTTGCCTTTATTATACATAGGTTATAGAACTGAATTAAATATGCTCCTGTATAAAATATTTTCAATTAAAATATAAGTATTAATTCTAAAGTTCTTTAAAACTGAGAAAATGCTTAGTCACATGAATAGCACATACATTATGTTTGGTTTCTTCAACTGTAATGATGTCCAAATCCACAAAAAGGTTTGTTTTGTGATTTTTTTTTTACCTAAATGACAGTGAAGGACAGAGCATAATGCCTTCTTTATCTGTAAAGCAACACCATGTGGCAGGAAAGGAGAAGGGTTTTCATTCAGTGCATAATGTCTTTTCCAAGGTCACAGTGATATGGAGAAGCAAGGAAAGTCCCTGAAAGTTTCGAGTTGAGAGGAATGCCATCATTTTTGAAAGAAAGAAAAATAGACTTAAGTTCTTAACATTCATTCTCACTTCAGAAATCTTGCTTTTCTAACCGTGTCTTCTAATTTTAGAAATGTCTCCTCTACTGATTTTATTCTAATAGCATTAGAATAAAATTTAAAATGCCATATTTTTAAAGTGATAGAAATTGTAACAGAAGTTCAATTAAGAGTATGCATTCTCTTTGAGAGCTAATAGCATATGATCTAATGGTATTATTCAATGAGGACTATATTGGAGGTCTTACCATGGGGACATTAATTCTATAGAATGTCTTTCTGTGCAGTTATTGAATCTGTGTGTGTGTGTGTGTGTGTGTGTGTGTGTGAGTGCCTAAAAGACCAAACCTGAGATGAAGTGAGAATCAAGAAAGGATACTTTGATAAATTACCCTTTACAGATAAGGGTACAAACAGGAGGCACTGGGCCGAGTATCTGCATGTATGTACTTCTGCATCACTATTGCCCATGGAATCATGGTTCTGTCATCAGCTGGTATAATAAATATGTTTTTTAAAATCTTCTTTCTATATTCTAGATGAATTTTATAAGGTATGATGCTTTTCTCTTTCTTATGCTAGATAGTATTTAGAGTTAGCAATAGAGACCAAGAATAATTCCAACACTTTTCCATGTGTTATGATTGTTTACTTCAGTGGGAATTACCTGAGTCAATCTAGATGGTTTCTATGTAAGCAACAGCTCCATGTATGATTGCACACATGCACAAATGTGTTCTGTATGCACTAAGCCCTCCCACGTGAGGTGGTCTGACGTAGTAAAGCCTTGCCCATCTGTTGTATCAGTTGAGCCTCACAACAACTCAGGTTGGCATCTGTCACAAGTTTCACGAGCCCCACTTTACCCGTAGGGAAACTTAAGTTCAGACTTGTCCAAGGTCAGAGAGCTGTATGACACATGTGTGGCTTGAATACAGACCTCCCTATTCCAAATACCAGGGGCTTACACTGAGTCACGTTGCCCTTTATGGAAAACAAAATTGTAATCAGGTCTGATGTGATTAGAGATGTATCTTGATATATCAGATTACTCTTATTCTCATGATTCAGAAGAGCTAATACCACAGTGACCTGCCTAATCGGGTATCCCTTCCTTATTTTTTAAAGCAGAGTTGCTATCCTCACGCCTGCTGGTTCCCATTCTCCTCTTCATTGGCTGGATTGTGGGCTGCGTCATCATGATTTATGTTGTCTTCTCCTAGAAAGGCAAGATTTTTGAAACATTAAATCTTTATTTATAAGGAACATATATTATTTCAAAAATATTTTCTGTTTTACTAATGAGGCATTCTGTCACACAGGCAAGAAGATTTCAAACCGACATCCTTTCGAAGAGTTAAAAATAACCCAGACAATGAAACGGACTAATTATTAAAAATTCCTCTCATGGATCACTGAAATGTTTGATATCACTTTGTAAATATCACTCTGGTTTGTAAGCTGGTGCTGATTTATAAGCTCCATAGGGCTCTTTTCAGGAGTTTGCTTTAAATTCTAAATACAAATAAGAACGCTAAGGAAATGTGGATGAAGTTCTCTATAACTTGGACAAAGAAAATAATCTTCCTAACTAAGACTCAAAATACATAAGCAGAAGATGGATGTACTGAAAAAACTCACTGATATACACACATATTATAGAACAAAAGACTAACATATGAACAGCTAGTTCACTGAAAAAGAACTGGAGGAACCATGAGGACGTTTGACCACATGCCTGGTGGAAAGCCCATGGAGAAATAAGCACTCTCATATACTGTCTGGGAACACGGAATGGCACATCTTAGCATTGGTGGTTTGACATCTTTGGGTTGGTGGTTGACAGTCACTATCAAATCACATATGAATTTAATTATTGACTCAGATATGCCTCTTCTCAGAATATAGCAAATTCCACAGACATAGTGGCAAAAATACAAAATGCCATATGTTATTGTTATGTGTCACCCAGTTGGTTTCAACCCATGGGGACCCTACCCATGACATTTTCTAGCATTTGAAATACTAGTGACGCAGTTTCCAACATACCAGCAACATACAAGCCACCACAGTATGACAAACTGACAGACACGTAGTGGAAAATACATAAAGATGTTACTTTTGGCATTGCTTCCAGCACAAACCTAGAGAGAATTCAGGAGTCCATTAATCAGAAACTGATTGAATAACCTGTTTTTTGTCTACCTAACATGGTAGCTATGAAGCTGACAGAGGAAAGAAGTGTCTTTGTATACTAATACGATATAATGTCCAGGATAGAGTGTTAAGTGGAAAGAGCCAGGGCCTAATAATGAATGCTACCTTATGTGTAAGAAAAGGAAATGGCATATGTACACTGTGTTAGTCTGGGTTTACTAGAGAAACAGGTTCATAGACACTCATGTGTATAAGAAAGAGCTTTATATACAAGAGCAATTGAATGTTGAGAAAACAACTCAGCCTGGTCCAGATTAAGTCCATAAGTCTGATATTAACCCATATGTTTGATATATCTTTAAATTCCTCTTCAGACTCACGACTCACATGCAATGATGCTGAATGCAGGAAGATCACAGGCCAATGGATGGAAAGTTTTGTGGACCCAGTGGTGGTGGAAGCATCTCAGCATTGTCAGGGGTCTCCACATGGCTTCTCTAGCTCCATGGCTCTGCCCCATCAGTGTAGCTCCATCAGGCTCATCATCAGTAATTTCTCACAGGGAGTGAGTCTGTTCCTGCCATGAGCGAAACGAACTATTTATCTCCATGACATCTCCAAATGAGGTCACCAGCTGCGACCTGATTGACAGGCTAAACTCCACCCCTTCACTTTGAAATCTCAAATTGACAACATCTTATGCAATTACCACATATACATATTTGTTTATGTTGAAACACTGAATCATAAGAGACACTAGTAAGAGCTAGGCTTCTCTGGGCATACTTTTTTTCATAGTTTTGATTGTTGGAATTGTAAATATTCTAGAAATTAGAAATAAGGGCGGAAAAGCCATACAAATGGAGACGAATAACCACCATAGTATATCAACTTGGTGGCATGACCACTGAGGGAGAATAAGTTTTTCAAATAATTGTGTCTCTTTTCTTTTCCCTCCATGGTTTAAATACATTAAAAGGCATTTTGCAATCATCACCACATTCATTTTAGGACATGTTCTGCATTCTTGTATGCATTATTACTTGCTCCCTATTTCCCCCCAGCCTCCCCAACCATATCCCTAAGGAACTATTAAACTAGCTACTTTCTCTATGTGTTTACTTATCCTAAATTTCATATAAAGAAAATCATACAAACCCCTATAATTACAATAAAATAAAACAGAAAAATCCCAATCCAAGAGAAAACAGAAGATCCTAGAAATTAGAACAAATTAAAAGTGGGTCAAAAAGGAAAACAAATGAAATATATTCAATTTTAACTTAATTATATCTATAGTACTCCACTTTCAAATGCACTCTGCCCGAGGGTCAGACAGTGCACTGTGCCCAGGTAAATGACTTGAGGGAGTACAATGAGGCTTAATCTGCTTGGTGACTTTGCAAACGGATTTGGGCTTTCACTATCGTCCATAGCCTTCTGCAAACCAGGTGTTCAGAATTTAAGTAAATAATAAAGTTCTCTCTTTTGACCTTGGAGTTCATAATTCCCAATTCTTGGATCACGTGGACTGGTGTGTTCTTTTAGCGCCTCTAGCTGACCCTCACGTGAATGGCTGCTTGTTTTAAGACAAGTCTTTATGACCCTAGAATCTAGAACCTAGATGCTATTCTTTTTGATAGCCAGGCACCATCTGAATTCTTTGCCACATTTCCTATAGCAACCAGATCATCAGTGATCGCTTCATTAGGGCAACTAATGAGCAGGGCCACATTGTAAGAAGTAATTGTCTTTGGATTAAGGTTTCTGATAACGTGTGGCTCAACATCCATTTCTTTATCTAAAGTTTACATATCAGAAGCAGTATTTTCAACTTGTTGAGAAATAATTTAAGTACTTCCATGAGACAGTTAATCATTCTGAAAGTAGTATCATTAATCTAGCCAATGGTATAGATTTTAAAGCACTATTGAACAAAGGAAAATATACATATATATCAAAGATTTTTTTAACTACATGGGATGTTCAGTTATGTACATTAAAAATTTAGGTAACTGACCACTTTAAGAAAGCAGTGAGGATTAGACATACGGCAAAAAGTTCAATCCCACTCATTCACTAAGGCAAATCTGTGTCTGCAGGCCTAAGACATGTCACAAAAAGCGAGAGTAAGAAAATAGTAAGTATATGGCCATCTACAATTATTGGACAACCTCAAAAGCAGGAGACTTGAACGAAAGTCCACTGACTTCCAAATCCATCACCTTGGGATACCAGGCCCCTGCTTCGTCTCACATCCAGTGTGTCTACTTCAAGTCCACAGTGTTTTATTTCCTTCAATCTGCAAGAGGTATGTATAAGGTAAAATGGAGTTTCCAAATCACATGATTCTAATGTGTTCTATGAAGAGCTGTACACCTCAAGATGACTAAATCCCAAATCCAAGTACCCTATAGCACACAGCCAGGGTCATCAAGGGCTGAAATAAACTTCCTGAAAAAGACATCATTTGCAAGATGCTACTGGGAAGATTATCCCATTGGGAGTCTATATAAGCAATGTAAAGCATTTTATTTCAAGAGTAAACTGCCCCTCCTTATTTTATCTACCAACCAAAAAGAAATAACCTTTTCAGAGACAGACATAGTTCTCCTCTTCTGACCATGAATTCCCATTGGAATCAACAGATCACCATTATAGAAGTAGCTATGAACTTGGGGTGACTGTGGAACAATACCATATGAAAGGCAATATTTGCTCGTGTCCCTACCCACTGACATCTGGAGTGAGGTCTCTTCTGAAAAAGTGATTTTTAAGATTCACAAGTAAGGGAGTAATAAATGGCTTATAAGCATAAAACAGATGCACAACCATTTTGTTCGGGAGACCAGATGAGGTAGTTAGTTTATTGTGCCAGCCTGGCCAATAAACACAAGTGGGATTAATGAAGGGCAGAGAGATAAATGGCTCGGCGAACCTCACCTTTCTTGTCTCTCGCTCTTTGATCATAAGACCAGTGCAGCTGCCTTGCTTGTTCTGTGCCTCAATTTCAAGTTACACTACCTGTGAACTGTATCGCTGTAATTTGAGGTCCCTTTAAGATATCTTTCACCATACAATTGGAAGTTACATCTCTTGAGCTGGGGACTGACTGTTGGTGACCTGGCTGACAGTTGGTGACCTGCCTTGTTGTTTGCTGCCTGTGCTGGGATAGCCTGGATCTCTCTACAGAGGACTACCTGGTGGCCCTCAAGACTTGAAGGACTGCCAGTGTCTCACAACTCTCTTATGGGAGAAAGTTGCACTGAGCCATTTGTACTGCTTTATAATTTAAATGTTCATTTCTTGTATCATATATCTATCTGTATATAATTTAACTGTTCTCTTCTTGTATTATATTTCTATCTGTATATAATTTAACACTTCATTTCTTGTGTCATCTATCTATCTATCTATCTATCTATCTATCTATCTATCTATCTATAATTATTAGCAATCTGGTTTTGTCTCTCTAGAGAACCCTGCCTAACACACCAGATTAAATAATTACACGACCTGGTGTTTGTCTTTATAGTAGTGGACTCACACAACACGTGTGCTTTGGTTATTGACTAACTTGGTTCAGCATAATGTTCTCCAGGTCCATCTATGTTGTGAGGTGCTTCATAGTTTTATCAATGATTTTATATGATGCATAGTCTTCCATTACGTTTCTGTACCATTTTTCTACTGAAAGGTTTTTGTGTTATTTCCAATTTCTTGCTTTTGTGGACAGTGCTTCTGTTTGTGTTCTCTCTCTTCCTTCTTTCGGGGATATGCCATCAGAGTATTGCTCGACTGTAGGGAATTCCCATTCCCCATTTGATTTTATGTAGCACCATATTGCTTTCCACAATGATTGTACTTGTTTACAGGTCCCATTGTAGTGTATGAAAATTCCAATCTTTCCATACCCTGTCCAACATTTGTTTCCTGGTTTGAATTTTACATTGGAATGTCATTGTTGTATAAGGTAATATCTCACCACTGTTTTGATTGAAATCTCCTGGATTGCTAGTGACCATGAGCATTTTTTCAAGTGCTTGTTAACCATTTGAATGCCATTTCCAGTGAGCTGTTATGTCTTTAGCCCACTTTTTAAAAGTGAAATACTTTTATTGAGAGCTCGTACATCTCTTATCACAATCCATGCATTCATCCATTGTGTCAAGCACATTTGACTTTTGTACATATGTTTCCATCATAATTTTCAAAGCATTTTCTTTCTACTTGAGCCCTTGATGTCAGCTCCTCATTTTCCCCCTCCATCCCCCACCTTCCCTCCCTCATGAACCCTTGACAAGTTATAGATTATTGTTGTCATATCTTACATTATCCTCTGTCACCCTTCACCCACTTTTCTGGTGTTCATCCCCTTGGGAGGAGGTTATATGTTGATTCTTGTGATCTATTACCCCTCCCCCCGCCACCTTCTCTTTATCCTCCTGGTATCTCTATTCTCATTGTTGACCCTGAGGGATTTATCTATCCTGGGTTCTCTGTGTTTCGGGCTCTTATCTGTAGCAGCGTGCACGCTCTGGTCCTATCTGATTTGTAAGGTAGAATTGAGGTCATGGTAGTGGGGGAAAGGAAGCATTAAAGAACTAGAGGAAAGTTGTGTGTTTCATCAGTGCTATGCTGCACCATGACTGGCTTGTCTCTTTCTTTTGACCCTTCTGTAAGGGGATGTCCAATTGTCTACAGATAGACTTTGGGTCTCCACTCCACACATACGCACCCCATTCACATTGGTATGATTTTTTCGGGGGGGTCTTAGAAGCCTGATACCTGATCCCATCAACACCTCGTGATCACACAGGCTGGTGTGCTTCTTCCATGTTGGATTTGTCGCTTCTCAGATAGATGGCTACTTGTTTATCTTCAAGCCGTTAAGACCCCAGATGCTATATCTTTTGATAGCCGGGCACCATCAGCTTCCTTCACCACATTTGCTTATGCACCCATTTGTCTTCAGTGATCGTGTTGGGAAGGTGAGCACCACAGAATGCCAGATTATTAGAACAAAGTGTATTTGTGTTGAGGGAGTACTTGAGTTGAGGCTCAGTGTCCATCTGCAACCTTAATCCTTAAGATACAGATATAAGTACATAGATCTATTTCCCTGTCTTACAAATAAATATATTTACATATGTATATGCCTGTATTTAGACCTCTATTAATGTCCTTTGCCTCCTAGTTCTTTCCTCTATTTCCATTTACTTTCCTCTTGTCTCACCATCATATTTGGCTTTCATTCAGGTTTAGTAATTCCTCACAGTTACATTGCCCTTGATTAAGCCCCACTAGGCATCCTATGCCCTTCTCTCCATTGATTTTAGTTCACTTATTGTTCCCTTGTTTCTTGGTTAGTTAAACTCCCCTTCCTTTCTCCCACCTTCCCTCCTCCTATTTTCCCTGGCACCATTGGTCCCATTGTTTTCATCTCCAAATTGTTTATCCCGCCTATCTTATCTAGATAGACATATAGAGACATTCATAAATGCAAAAACCAGGTGAAGCCAAACGAAACAACAAAGGAAGACAAACCCAACAAAACAATGACAACAAAAAGAAATCCAACGACGACACAAAAAAGAAAAGCCTATAAATAGTGCAAGGTCTATTTTTTGACCTTTAGAAGTGTTTCCAGTAGAATCTGATAGAGTACCACACTCTGTCCCCAAAGTCTATTTCTGATATTCTCCGGAGATTTCATTACTTTGTTCCCCTTGCTGCTCTCTTGCATGCCCTTGGTGTTTTGCCCCAGTGTGATGGCGTCAGATTGGGCACAATTCCCTCACTGTGTCTCCAGTGTCGTCCCCTGCAGTGCTATGGTTCAGTGAGGGACATCGTGTCTCGTGGTGGGGTCGGTTCTATGGTCCTCTCTGTGCATTGTCTGCTCTGAGCAGGAATATCGTCCTCCAGGCGTGGTGGACCAGAATGTGTTCCCCTCACTCTCCATCTCTCTTCTTTTCTCCTGTGTGCTCTATCAGGCATGCCCTTCTCCCTAAGCTGTAGCTTCAGTGCTGTCCTCTGAAGTGCATTCTTCTGGGGTGGGGTGGGTGGCTCACATAGTTGGGATTTGGGCTGGCCCCACAGACCTCTCTATGGGTTCCCTGGTACATACCAGTATGTTGTGTTCACATCTTGGAACACCGCGTTGAAGCCTGGTCTCTCTCCCTCTCCAGTGGAGATATAAACAATACCTTCCCCTTGGATGGGTTAGTGCCCTGTTCCCCCCATACACATGTCTTCTTTTTCCTCTTTCTTTCCCCATCCCATTTAGTTGGCTGACATTTGTATCCTTTGATTGGGTTTCCCCTCTCAATACCTGGACCTCACCCCAGGAAGGTATGTATTTAGTAGCTTTCCCCTACGGCCCATTTTTTAAGCCTACCTCAGTGGAATCATGTTGTGCTTGTCCTTTTGTGCTTGGCTTCCTTCGTTCAGCATGATTACCCTAGTTCTCCCCATGCTTTAGCCCACTTTTGAATTGTATTATTATGTTTTTTTTCTTATTGAGGTCTTGAGATAATCTATAGGTTTTAGAGTAACTTGTCCATTGTATCATTGCTAAATTCCCAGCCCACGGGCGCTCTTTTTCATTTTTTTGATGAAGTCTCTAGATGTCCGTGTCATATTTTTTGTATATGTAACTTATCTATTTTATGTGTTTCCTTCATTATATGTCCACGCCCTGCTGAAAGCCCTTCCGTCTGTCCCCATGTTCTCACAGGTCATTGGAGAAAATATAGAGCTCTGAGGTTTACATTTAGGTCATGGGTCTATCTTGAGTTCACTTTGTTCAGGAGGGTTGAGTTTTGTTTCTCTCTTGTGCACATGGAAATCAAAGTTTGCTAGCACCCTTTATTGAAGAGACTATCTCTTTCCCTTTAATATTTTTTGGTCTTTTGTAGATCAGTTACCTGTAGTTGGTTGCATTTATTTCTAGTTTGTTTTTCAGTTTGTGAGGTTGGGTGGGTGGTGGTTCCATGGATCTATTGACCTGTCACTGTGGCAGCGCCAGGCTGTCCTGACTACTGTGACTGTTATAGATTTTGAGGTTGGGTTGTGTGACACCTCCTGTTTAGTTCCTCGTAAGGAGTTCGGTCATGTCCCTCTCCACATAAAGTTAGTAATCTATTTCTCCATTTCTTTAAAGAATGAAATTGGGAATTAGATTGAAAATGTGCTGTATTTATAGACCACTTTGGGTTGTCTTGACATTTTCACAATATTAAGCACTTTGATCCACAAATGTGGATAATCTTGCATTTGTGTAGGTCTCTCAGTTTCTGTAACATGTGCATAATGCTCTGTAGTTTTCTTTGTACGGGCCCTTTGTTTCTTCTGGTGCGATTTATGCAAAGTACTTCATCTCTTAAGGGCTATTGTAATTGGTCTTGTTTCCTTGATGCCCTTTTCAGTGCTCTCTTCATTAGGATGCAGGAATCCAACTTATTTCTTCTTGTTCATCTTGTAGCCTACCACATTGCTAAGTCTCTAGACTGTTTCCATCCATCTTTTTGTCAAGTCTTTGGGATTTTCTACACATCTCACTTCCAAATAGTGAGCGTTTCACTCCTGTGTGCCTTTGGGATCCTTTGATTTTGTTTTGTTGGCTGGTGGTTCTGGCTAAGACTTCCAGCACCGTGTTGATTAAACGTGCTGAAGGGAGCGCCTTTGTCTGGTACATGTTTGCAGGGAAAATGCTTTCAGCTTTTCTCCATTGAGCAAGATGTTGGCTGCTGGATTTTCATATATAGCCTTTATTATGTTGAGTAAAGTCCATTCTATCTCTGTTTTGTGGAGTGTTTTTGTAAGGAATGGGTGCTGGATATTGTCTGGTGGATTGCAGCCCAGTGTGTAACCACTGCACCACCAGGGCTCCTCTGCTGGATATTGTCAAAAACCTTTTCTGCATCAGTAGATATGATCAAGTGATAATTATTTTTTGTTTTGTTTATGAAATAGACTATATGTTTTTGCTTTTCTAATGTTGAATCATCCTTATGTCCCTGGTATGAATCCCAGTTGATAATGATGCGTTTTTGTTGATATGTTTCTGTAGTCTATTGGCTAGGATTTTGTTGAGAATTTTTGCATTTATGTCCATAAGGGATATTGGTTAGTATTTTCTATTGGTATCAGGGTTATGTTTACTTTATAAAATGAATTTGGGAGTTTTCTGGATTTTTCTGTATTCTGGAAGAGTGTGTGTAGAATTGATGACAGTTCTCTGAATACTTGTAGAATTCTTCTGTGAAAACACCTTGCCCTGTTCTTTTCTTAGTTGGAAGTTTTTAATGACTATTTTCCTATTTCTTTTTTATTATGGGTCTGTTGAGGTGTTCTACATCAGTCTGCGATAATTTGGGTAGATGATGTGTGTTTAGAAATTTATCCATTTCATCTAATTTTCAAACTTGGCAGAGTACAGTTATTTTTTCACAGTAATGTGTTATTTATTCTTTTTATTTCATTTGGAGTTTGTTATGTTATCATTTTCATCTCTAATTCTAGATATTTGAATTTTTCTTTCTTTTAAGTTTGCCAATTTTGTTAATCCCTTCAATGAACTAATTTGTTGATTTTATCTGTTGTTTACCTATTTCCAGTTCTTTTATTTCTGCCCTTCATGGTTTCTCTTCTTCTTTTGGTTATAGTTGTATTTTGTTACTCATGTTCTAGTTGTTGAAGATGTTGTGTTAAAGCATTGATTTTGATTGTCTCCTCTTTTTACACATGTGCAAACATTGCTATAAATTGCTTTCTGATAACTGCATTTGCTGTGTCCCAAAGGTTTTGGCATGCTGTTTGCGTGTTCTCATTGTTTCAACGGTTTTTAATTTCATATCTTATTTGGTCTATTACCCAGTCTTTTTTTTTCTCCTGGAATTTCCATTCTTAAAAAAAATCATATTATTGGGGGTTCGTACAACTCTTATCACAATCCATACATACGTCCATTGTGTCAAGCACATTTGTCCATTTGTTGCCATAATCATTCTAAAAACATTTGCTTTCCACTTGAGCCCTTGGCATCAGCTCTTCATTTTTCCCCTTCCCTCCCTGGTACCCCTCCTTCATGAATCCTTGATTATTTATAAATTGTTGTTATTTTGTCATGACATCTCCCTTCACCCACTTTTCTGTTGTCATTTTTAAGTACTATGTTATTGTTTCCATGCCCTTGTTCTTTATAGTTTTCATTTCTCATTTTATAACATTGTGGTCTGAGAAAATGGGTTGTAGAATCTCAATGATTTTAGAATTTATTAAAAATTTGTGGCCTGACATGGTCTATTTGTAGAATGTTCCATGTGCCCTGGAGAATAATGTATATTGTGCTGTCATTGAAGCTTTGGTTCTTCCATGTCTTTATTGAGTGCCTTTTCTGATGGTCTGGCTTTCTTTGAGAGCAGTGTATTGAAGTCTCCTACTATTATTCCAAGCTGTCTATTTCTCTCCAGCTCTGTGATTGTTTGATGAATGCATTTTGAGGGTCTTTTTGGTGCTGTTTACTGTGGTTATGTCTTCTGGTTCTATTATTCCTTTAATCATGATTAATTTTTTTTGCCTCTCATTCTTTTTGCTTTGAAGTCTTTCTTATCACAGGTTAATATTGCCACTCATACCCCTTGTTTGGCTGCGATGAGACTGGTGAACTTTTCTCCATGCTTTGATTTTTAATATATTTTTGTCTTTGTGCTTCCAGCATGTGTCTTGTAGGCAATATATTGATGGGTCTTATTTTCTAATCCATTCTTCTATTTTCTGTCTCTTGACTGTTGCATTTAACCCATTATCATTCAGCATCGGTATTGATATGTATGGATTTATTGCTGTCATTTTGCTATATGTTTTGTGTATGTATGTGGTTTTATTAGTTTCTTTGTTTCTTCCTCTGTGTGTATTATTTTAAAATGAACAATGCCTCAAGATTTTCATGTCATTCTTGAACAGGGGCCATATTAATTTCCCATGTATCATTCCAATTTTAATTTATATGCTGCCAAAGCACGCACAGACTATCTATTATGGGATAGAAAACTACTAAGTTTTTGTAGTCTTTTTGTTAGATGCTTAGTTATTAATTGGAAAGTTAGGAGCTTCAATCTATCTAGAAGTAGCTTAAGAAATTCTTGGAAATCTACTTCTGAAAAATTAGCCATTGAAAACCCCACGGAACACAGCTCTCCTCTAAAGTAGATGGAGCTGCTGTGAGTCAAAATCCACTCAATGGCAATTGGTTAGGCTTTATTTGTTAGTTAGTAGTAATATTGATATTGTTGATTTAAAATTAAAATCATTTAAATGATAGGAAAACATTTTCTAATATTAAATGTGAGTCACAAGTAGGAATGGGAACTTATGTTTTATTTCCAGTCTTCTAAAATACATTATTCTAGCTCTGCCTCCCAAAAAAAAAACTTAGTAAGAATGAGCCCCTAAATATTTTTGTTGTGTCTTTAAATACCTGTCTCTACTAAAAAAGTCAGGGATCCTTAAAGAAATGCCCAAGCCTGGTCTAGGGTAGGATATATACAAGATCACCTTGGAGCATCTTCTTGTTCTAAAAGGTGAGGCAGCTATTCTAAACTACTGGAACCAAAGATGTGATCATTTGTGCACCCAAACCAATATCGATTCCAATGTATTGATGTAAATCAACTGTGTAAATTTCCATGGTTTCATAATGATAATAAAAATAAACGAAGCAAATAAAAGCCTTCATGGTCACATTTGAAGTTAAGGCAATAACTTATTCTAAAACTTGTAACTTGAATCAACTATTGCTCTTCTTGACTAAACTGTTCCCAGATAACCAAGTAAACTTTAAGAGAAAGACCTTTTACTCATTAATTGAAATTCCAGCAGAAATATGGAAAAGGTTTTAAAACGAGATAACTTATTTTTTAAACCCTAATAAAGCAATCGATCTTGTCAATAGTCAGTGATGGTGGTCAACCCCTTAGGTGAAATGTGATGGTAAGTTTTATACTGAATGAACCATTCTGATAACTTTTAATCTATCGAGCAAGTTAGGATCTCTTGGAAGTACCTCTCTGTCTGATCAAGCTCCCAGGTTAGAAAAAGATGGGCATTCTCAACAACATTATGGCAATAGTCAGCCAAATCCAGTGTGCAGAAAATTATAGTCACATGACCAGTGTCTTCAGCAAATGCCTAGACTTACAATTTGAGGTGGAAAAGGAAGACCTCCTCTAGAATCCTCTAGAATAAAAGAGCCTTCACAGAGAGAGAAAGAAAAAAAATACAGTGTATCCAATTAAAAAACAACAATATATATGTGTGTATATGTATGTATATGTATATATGTATATATATATATCATATTAAATGAAGGGGGAAGTGCAGAGTGGAGACCCAAGGCCCAAGTGTCGACCAATGGAGATCCCCTCATAGAGGGGTTTAGGAGAGGAGATGGGTTAATTAGGGTGTGAGGTAGTATCGATGAACACAGCTTTCCCCCGGATCCTGGATGCTTCCTCCCCCCAACTACCATGATCCGAATTCTACCTTGCAGGGCTGGATAGGACAGAGGCTGTACACTGGTGCATATGAGGGTTGGAGGTACAGGGAATCCAGGGTGGATGATACCTTCAGGACCAAGGGTGTGAGGGACGATGCTGGGAGAGTGGAGGGTGAGTGGGTTGGAAAGGGGGAACTGATTACAAGGATCCACATGTGACCTCTTCCCTGGGAGAGGGACAGCAGAGAAGGGGGGAAGGGAGACTCCGGATAGGGCAAGATATGACAAAACAACGATATATAAATTACCAAGGGCATATGAGGGAGGGGGGAATGGGGAGGGAGGGAGAAAAAAAAAAGAGGACCTGATGCAAGGGGCTTAAGTGGAGAGCAAATGCCTTGAGAATGATTGGGGCAGGGAATGTATGGATGTGCTTTATACAATTGATGTATGTATATGTATGGATTGTGGTAAGAGTTGTTGGAGTCCCTAATAAAATGTAAAAGAAGAAAAGAGAAAAAAATGATTAGGGCAAAGACTGTACAGATGTGCTTTATACAATTGATGTATGTATATGTATGAACTGTGAAAAGAATTGTATGAGCCCCAATAAATTGTTAAAATAAAAAAAAATTTTTTTAAAAAAAGAGAAAAAAAAACAACAAAGACAGGAGGAAAATGATTATTATATTACATTATAATAATGAAATTCAAATGAAAAGGTTCCTGTCTACTAGAGATACATAGAGCTAGTGAGATGATACATGTCTAGAAATGGTCCTAAAATTCTTGAGGCACAAACAAGCTGAAAAATAAAGTGGGTGATGACTCTGAGACCCGGAGAATTAGATGATGCCCAGATGCCTCGGCTGATCCTTCTGAAAGGGATCACAACAGCAGGTCTTGTGTAGAATGGAAAAGATGTAAACAAGACTCCATGTCTTTTTTTTTTTTAAAGACCAGGCTCATGGGCTTGATAGACTGATGGACCCTTGTCAGTGACCCTGAGTCCCCTTTTCCTTGGAACTGAATTCACCTCGGTGGCTCAACTTTCAGGGCAATGATTGGCCTGTGAATTGAGCAAACACACCTTGAAGAGATGCACACTCTGTGGAATAACCAACCACAGGAGATCAGCGAGGGAGCATTTGCCCAAGGATAAAATTCAGAAGACCGGAAGTGGTAGGGAAGAGTCATGAACGGAAACAGTAAACACTGGGCAGAGTGGGGAGAGTGCCGTTACATTGTGGGGCTTGCAAACAGCGCTGCAACAAAATGTGCATAAATTGTTGAATGCCACACCATTTTCCCTTTCCACGGTCACCCAAATCATAGTAAATAAACTCGACCAAAGTAGCAACAAAGTTCACTAAGTTGGGACAGGAAGGATCCCAAACCCTATAAACCCAAAAGCAGAGATGTAACGAGTTCTCATCATTCCTTGGCAGATTTAAAGAACAAGCAATTAGCCTTCTGAATTTTGAGTTGGTTTCTTGCTTGCATAAAACACCTTTAAGTGGTATATTCTGTGTATCAGAATCGTTCTAGTTCTGACACATCCTAATTTTCCAGAATAAATGCTCCTCTTAGAAAATAAAGGAAGGAAGGAAGAAAAAGAGGGAAAGAAGGCCCCTCCTTTAATGGCTGGTCAGTGAATACAAACAAATAAAAGTTTTGTTTTGTTTTTGCTGTTCCTAAACCCTATCTATCTCCAGAGACTCTAATTGAGTTGGTGTGGGCTGCAGCCCAGACTCGGCATTTTAACAAGCCCCTCTAGGGATTCCTGTGCCCCGTGCAAGGTGAGAACCATTGCTGCCAACGTTCCCCGGAGATCCTGTGGGTCACAGAAGAGTCTGATTCTGGAGATCTGGGAGGGGGCAAGACAACTCACTGCTACCCGGTTGATCTCGACTCACAGGGACCCCCCTGTAGGACAAGATAGAACTTCCTCTGTGGGTTTCGGAGACGATCGACCCTTATGGAAGTAGAGAGCCTCATCCTTCCTCAGCTGAGGGCATGGTGGTTTCAAACTGCTGACCTTGCATTTCGCAGGCCACCGTTCTATTTTTTACAAACTCTTCAGGTGATGCTGATCAAGCAGAGACATAGTTCCATATTTTGAGATTCGCTGTTCTGGGAGAGACCTCTTGTCTTTGAACTCTAACACCCTTTCAAGTGCAATTAATTTTCTTACACAGTTGATCTCCCTATCACTTTTAAGGAAAGCTGTAACTTTACTTGATTATTTTAAATTTGGTTTAAACTATCCCCAAAAGCTTAAAAAACAAAACCAAGCAATCTACTTATAACAATATTTATACAATTTAAACAGAAAAATCATTCAAAATTAGGTTTAATGACTTTTGTGGACCACTTTCCTTAATTTTAATCTTCTCTTCAACTTGATGCTGATTCCTACAAGTTTGCCAGAGCTGATAGTTAAATTTTCAGGAATTTTATGAGTTAGTCAACATCTCCTTGGTAGACTGAACTTGGCCATGGTAGAGTTTTCCAACCACAAAGCCCAGCAAGGGCATCAAGCAAGCCCTGCTCCTCCTGGACAGCTGTTTTAAAACTTTTTAAGCACACCACTTCCTTGAATTCTCTTGATTTGCCTGATTCTTAATTTGCTGTTTTAGGACATCAATACTCTCTCTCTCTCTTTTTATATATAAATCATTTTATTGGGGGCTTGTATAACTCTTATCACAATCCACACATATATCCATTGTGTCAAGCACATTTGTACATTGGTTTCCCTCATCATTCTCAAAACATTTACTTTCCACTTGAGCCCTTGATATCAGCTCCTCATTTTCTCCCCTCCTTCCCTGCTCTCCTTCCCTCTTGAATCCTTGATAATTTATAAATTATTATTATTTTGTCATGTCTTACACTGTCTGACATCTCCCCTCACCGACTTCTCTGTCATCCGTCCCCCAGAAAGGACACCATAATGTAGATCCCTGTAACCTGTTCCCCTTTTCTTCCCCACCTTCCCTCCACCCTCCCAGCGTCACCATTCTAACCACTGGTCCTGAGGGGTTCATCTGTCCTGGAGTCCCTGTGTTTCCAGTTCCTTTCTATACCAATGTACATCCTCTGGTCTAGCTGGATTTGTGACGTAGAACTGGGATCATGATAGCGGGGAGAGGAAGCATTTAGGAACTAGAGGAAAGTTGTATGTTTCATCATTGCTACCTTGCACCTTTATGGGCTTGTCTCCTCCCAGAGACCCTTCTGCAAGGGGATGTCCAGTAGCCGACAGATGGGCTATGGATCCCTAATCTGCACTCCCCCTCATTCACAATGATATGATTTTTTGTTCTTTGATGCCTGATACCTGATGACTTTGACATCTCATGATCACACAGGCTGGTGTGCTTCTTCCATGTGGGCTTTGCTGTTTCTCAGCTACATGGCTCCTTGTTTATCTTCAAGCCTTTGAGACCCCAGACGCTATATCTTTTGATAGCCGGGCACCATTAGCTTTCTTCACCACATTTGCTTATGCATTAGCAAGCATGTAGGGAAGGTGCTATCTCTTTTTAATGTATCTATTTGGTCAGTCAAAACGATGATCTCATCATTTTCCTGAATTAAAAAAAATGTTGTATGTCTTAATGAGTCATGCAGAAAAGCTACAAAATCTTCCTAAACCTAAATTAAATGAGTATCTTTGAGTTAGCAATTCCAACTGGTGGTCACTCCATGTCTTTCCAAGGAGAACTACGCTAGAGAACTCTGTCATGGCTGTGACATTTGGAAGCTGAGTAGTAAGACTTTCTTCGGAGATGCCTCTGAGTGGCTTTAAACTCCCAGCCTTTGGGTTTGTAACTAGTGCTTAACCATTTACACCATTGCAGCACTCCTAGATTTCCCCAGACAGTCTACAAATTGTATCCACACCATGCAATATGCTGTCTCATGCGGTGGTACATGGTGACCCCCTAAAACATTTTCAGGATTTGTGCCATTTTGTATGCTCAAGTGCATGTGGTGGCCCCTGTCTTATTCTGAGAGCCATCTTATCACAGGCGATAGAGATCCTGATGTGCTTCACAGAGTTCCATTGTCAGATCTTGGAAATTTTATTGCCAGATCTTTCTTCCTAGTCTGCGTGTTCGGTGCCTCTCTGACATGCGTTATAACTTCCTGTATCCCTGCACCACACCATAGGACAAACTGATAGGTGGGTGTGGCATCCCAAAGCACCCCTAAGTAACATGTACTTTTCTTTCATTTTGTTGCCCAAACCATTTTATTGGGAGCGAATACAGATATCAGGTCATTGCATAGTTCAGTGACATCAGGCAGTGTCGTACAATTGCTACCATGCCTGAAGCCTCTAAGTTTCTTTACAACTTGACTCTGGTTTCACTTGTGGCTAATGTCTTGTGACTTATATCTTAGTTAGCTTCACAGCCAGAGTCGGGTCTCCCTCACACTTCTCTCCACTGACACCATTCCGGCATCACTGGTGAGCCTTCTTCCACCTCAGGGGCCTGGCACTTGGTTCCGTACAGTCAGAGCTAGAAAGCAACAGGTGACAGCAACCTATGTTTGTCAGAAGGACTTTCCTTTCTTTAGTCCACAGTGGTTTTGCCCCAGGTGCACTGGCCTTCTCCCTCAGCTCCTTGAGAAGGTGGGGCAGCTCATTTCCCCCCGGCTTCAGGTTCTGTATGGAACACAAAGAATTTTAGCTTCCCTATAAACCTTCACATTCCACCTCTGACAACGACTTCTGATTTCAAAGGCTCAGTATTCTTTGCTCCAGCACTTTAAAAAGCGATTGTAACATCGCTTTGAACAGCAATAGAAATGATTTTTCTATAATAAGTATTTTAATTCCATGTTTCCACATCCAACCTGATCATTTTCTTGGAGAACAAAGGCAGCTTAGTGCTGTGAAAAGAACAAAAGTTCTGGAAGTCAGATTATTGTACCCTAACTTGGGAGTCTTCTGAGTAGGCAATTAATCTCTCTGAAGCTTACTTCCCTTGACTATAATATAGGAATAATAATATTTTCATGGGTTTGCTGTGTGATGCTTTCCAAACCTGCCTGGTCTGAATCAACTGTAGAATTGGTTAAAAATACAGATTCTCTAGCTTCATCCCCTGGAAATTTCAAGCCTCTAGAGATGGCTTATTTAAAAAGCAGTTACCCAGGTGAGTTTTATGATCACATGCATTTGGGAAACACTCTTATAAGGTGTCTGTGCATACATAAAGACGTTGCCACCTGAAAGCTTCTCTGGTTAAGTCCGACCCACTTTTCCCTTTGTTGCTGGAACAAGGAGCGAACAGCTCTATTATATTATGTTCTATAAACATCACCTCACATTTTATACTTATCTGAAGCTTAATGATGACATGAGATATTTTGTCAGGAATATTTTCATAGATGTGAATCTTATTATCCCCATGACATTGTTAAGCCCTCACGGGTTAGTCCATAATGCCCTAGTCATTCAAGGGCAGCATTTTCATCTTCTATGTGAGCTCCAGGCTCAGTTCTGAGCAAAGACCTTCAGACACAGCCACCGCTTGTCTGGCAGTGGAGGCTGCCTGTGGCTGTGGTGCGAGGAAGAAAGGCCTGGTGCTCCCCTAGTAAACAGCAGTCAGTGGTAGGATTATGGGTCCTAGCATCTAACCCACAACATTTCGCTCCATTGTGATGCGGTCCATGTGTCAAGGGTGACAGGAAGGCAGCTCAGAACAACAATGACTGGGGGATGGATTTCTGGCTTCTAAAATTCATAGACAAGAGTTCAGAATAGGCAGTAATTAAATATATATCAAATGAATGACTTATTCATTGATCCTTACACTTTCTCAGATAAACAATGCTAAAGTTCTAAAGCTGACATTTAAGGATGTCCTGGGGCACTTGATGCTGGAGTGGAATTCAAAAGCAACCTATGCTCTGTGAACAGTGGACTCAGGGAAGTGATTCCATTCAAGTGAGATATCACAAATCATAGACTCTCTTATGTTTTAAAATTTCTGAAATCATGTGCTTACATGGCATCGATAGACAGATACAATTGCTTGAAAACAAATTTTTAATGAGGTACCTCTTGCTTTAAAAGGTTTGGGGTACACAAGGCCTAGTCTTACATCAGCTCACCGCCTTCTGCATCACTTCTCCACAGGGGCATTTGCTGCTCTTTAGACCTGAGAACTGACGCTCCTTTCTACCCAGTACTGGCATGGAAAATGCATACAAGTACCACTTACTGTCCACCCAGGCAGCGTCCCTCTGCATATGTGTCTGTGGTCCCCTGAAGCTTATTTTTGGTTTTAAAGAAATGTGGCTCTCCTTTTGTTTATTATTTTCCCACTAGTGGTTTTCAAGACCTAAGCCCAGGTCCTTGCATCCCAGGCGGGAGGCAGGGTGAGCTCTTGGACTTCATCGGGTCCTGAGCTCCTGGCGTTGTCCCACAGAGGGCAGCCACAGCAGAGGCGGTGGGGCCTGGCTGCTCCTGCCACTCAGGTTGGGTGGAACAGCCAGCAGGGCTCCAGGCTCCTTCTGGATTGGCTTCCTCTTGCTCTGTTCCTCCTTGCCCTTTCGGCCACCACCATGGCTGCCTGTATTCACCCCCCACGCCCCCAGCCCCACTGCCAGCAGCTCCAGCAGGGCCCTTGGCAGCAGGGGTGCAGGGGTAATGAGGACAACTAGAAATAGATCCCATAAGGCTTTGTTTTATAAAGTTTATTCGTATCTGTTTAGAAACCTCTTGAAGAAAGCTTTTTCATTTCTCTCTGTACCTGGAGAAAGAAATAGCTTCCAGTGAGTTCTGAAATAGCTATGGAAACTCCTCAGGGGCTTCAAGCGTGGCAGAGCTAAGAAAACTCTCTAGAGGATAGAATCCTGGAGAGGGAATTCTTGTCCACAACCCTAAGTGTACTTTCAAGGAAGATCTGTCTGTGGATTTTGTAATAAAGTAAATAATAATTTCTATTTTATTTTGTGAGGTGTTATTTCTTCTATTTCTATGTACTCAAACCCATATTCTTGCTTCTTATGGTTTCTCAAACATCTCACCTTTCTTTCTTTCTTTCTTTCTTTCTTTCTTTCTTTCTTTCTTTCTTTCTTTCTTTCTTTCTTTCTTTTCCTGTTTGACAGGCAGAGCAGTTCCACTTAAAGCATAAATATACATTAGCCTACGATTCCTTTAGGGAGGGAAGAAAGGCACACCGAAGCAGGAGAGTAATATTTTGAGTTGGTAATTTCCCAGAAAATGAGATAGATGAAAGTTTTATTTTTTTATTCAACTCTTTTTGGAAAGTGATTTCTTGGTTTGGAAAGTGAGGTGGGTCTGCAATTTCTTGAAAATTATCTGAACAAAGTATAAGTGGTTATCGGCCAATGGTCCCTGGAAGGGCAGATATACCCCAGGGTGTAGGACTTAGCCCTTACCCTAGATTTAAGCCCATTTTCAGTCATCTTCTTGGGCCTTGCAGGCATAACCTTAACAGTTCCAAATGCCCAGTGACACACGTATGCATATGACAAAGTTATTTTTTTGGAGTTGATATCTAAAAAGATGAGAGGAAATAGACTATTGATTAGAATTGCGATGCTGAATGAAACAGGGTCATGGGGAAACTATTTTTCAGTTGTTGTAGGTTACCTGCCCCAAAAAGATGTTTTAAAAAAGAGTGGGGTGTAAATGGAAATGACCTTTTAAGTGGTTTGCGTATCGATGTGTTCAAAGTCCTCAAGCCTGCACCACGTGCACTGCCTCTCTCATTACTGATCATGTGCAGGTGTGCTCAGTGTGGTGTGCATTCAGAGAACTATGTCCATCCAGGTAGATCCATTTTGTTTTGTTTTTTCTATTTGCTGTGTGCTCTTCTCTTTTCCTTTATTTAAGACTCCCTTTCATTTCTCCTTTTCTTTTTAAAAAATGTTAACAGTTTTCATGGCAAATGATAATATACCGTACAATTCAATGGCTTAAATATATTAAAAAGAATTGTGCAATCATCACCAAAGCCAATTTGGAACATTTTCATTTTCTTGTACTCATTATTATTAGCACCTCATTTGCCCCCAACCTCCTCTACCCCAAACCTCTATTTTTACACTTTAACTGTCTTGTTGACAGACGAGTCACAGTTCATACAATTCAATAGTTTAAGCATTTTTAAAAACTGTTGTGCAATCCACCCTAAGGAGTTATTAGTCCAGTTTCTGTCTCTATAGCTTCACCAATTCTGGATTTCATTTAAAGGAAAACATGCAAAATAAAATGCAGAAAAACCTCAATCCAAAAGAGCACAGAAAATATTAAAACTAGAACAAATTGTAAATGGTTTACATGGAGAACAAATGCTAAAATGTTACATTTTAAGCTAACTACATCTGCATTAAACCACTTCCCAATGCTTTCTGTCTGTTGTCTTTGTCAGGTGTTGTTCTGATCCAAAGCGGCCTTTCACCCAGCAGAACAGAACACTGTCTGGTCCGGCACCGCCCTCACAGTTGCTCCTTTGCTTGAGCCCCTCATTGCAGCCACCGTGTCCACCCATCTCCTTGAGGGCCTTCCACTTATTTTGCTGCCCAGCTAACACACATGATGTCCTTCTACAGGGACTGGTCTCTCCTGACAACATGTCCAAAATACATAAGATGAAGTCTCACCATCCTTACCAATAAGAAACCTTGTGGTTGCGCCTCTTCCAAGAGAGATTGGTTGGTCCTTTCACAGTTCACAGTATGTTCAAGTGTGTTCGCCAGCAACATCATGCAAACGCATGCACTCTTCTTCCACCTTCTTTAACTGGTGTCTAACTCACACATGAGTATGAAACCATTGAAAATACCACGGTTGGGGCCAGACAGACCTGAGTCCTCAAAGGAAAGTCCTTGTTTTTCAACACAAGACCTTCAAAAAGAGGTCCTTTGCATTAAAGAGGTCTTTTGCAGCAGATTTACCCAATGCAACATGTCATTTGATTTCTTGACTACTGCTTCCATGCGAATTGATTGTGGATCTAAGCAAGATGAAATCCTTCAAAATGCCATTGTTTTCTCCATTGATGTTACCCATTGGTTGAGCATGAGGATTTTTATCTTATTTGCCTTGGGTTGTTATCCACGCTGAAGGCCACCATTGTTGACCTTCATCAGCAAGTGCTTCAAGTGCTCCTCACTTTCAGCAAGTAAGATTATGTCACCTGCATATTGCAGGTTGTTAATAAGCCTTCATCAATCCTGATGCCATATTCTTCTTCATATAATCCAGCTTCTCTGATGATTTGCTCAGCGTGCATATTGAATAAGTTTGGTGAGAAGATACAACAAGAAAGGTGCACACCTTTCTTGATTTTGAATGCAGTTTTCCTTTGTTCTGTTCCCACAACTGCCTCTGGATCCAGGTACAAATTTTAGACTTTACTATCATGTGAGGCCTTCTTTGACTACCCACCCTCCCAAACACACACACACACACACACACACACACACACACACACACACCATACAAGTAAGGTTCTTTGTTTACCCCAAGTGAGAGCCTTCCCTTTTGTATGCCCCAGTAGATTGTAAGTTCTTGTAATGTGCGGTGTGACAAGGTAGGGATTCATCATGAATAGATGAATTAATGTCTGAATATAACTTCCAATAAGAGAGCTTCATGAGTGCTATCAAGTGATGTGTGTCAGTGTGTAAATCAAGCAATTTGCACAGTGTGTCAACCCAAATATCCCACTGCCATTGAGCCAGTTCCGACACATAGCGACTCTATCCATGCTTCCCTAAATCTTGTGATCAGATAGTCTCATCTTTCTCCCATGGAGCAGTTGGTAGATTTGAACTGCTGACTATGTGGTTAGCAGCCCAACACTTACCCGACAGTGCCTAGCACTTATAAAATGCTCAACTAACGTAAGAGATGATTTTCATCATTATAAATATCAACTTTTTTACACTTCCTTATATACATTCTCCTTTAATTTCACCCAACAAATCTGTGATAATTCAATGAAGATATTATCATTTCTGTGGTGTGGAAATGGAAATTGGAGCGCAAGGCTGATGAGAATTATTCATAAACACATCACTAGTGAGAGGTACAATTGCACTAAGCATTGTCACCATTGAAGAATCTCAACTTCATCGCTAACTGCCCAGTAAGGATAGGCACGAACCTAATTCTGAAGGTTGTGGAAATGTGTCCAGCGCCCGCCTGTGCACTTTTCCATCTCTCATCACCAGCCATCCCTGAGGTAGACGCGCTCTCTCACCCTTACTGACTCAAAGCCGAGCGAAAGCCCACTCCTGAGAAGGACACATACTGCCAAAGAGGCAGATGACAGCCCCTCTGACTCCCGGTGCTGCTGTGGACTCCATGGTTCTCTGACCCATGGCATCTCGTGGAGAGTATACCTTACTGATGGTTACGATTTTATGTGATTGGAAAGGTTACAAATAAAGAGACTTGTTGAGGGCGTTCTGGTAAGGGTCACAGTGCATGGCTTTCATGTCCCATCTCTTTAATGAACACCCACCAACCAGAAAACTCCCCTGGACCTCAAGCTCCCCTGGACCTCATTACATGGCCATAGGAGATTACATTATGCCTCCTGAGACTTAGTGAACCTGGAACCCCCATTGAGCCTTCTTGTTCTGACCAGCCCCTACTCAGCCTCAGGTTTGGGTCTGACTCAGAAGACCCATATCATTTTCTGAAAGGCAATTCTACATCTCACAACAACCTGAACTTGAGCTCACATTTTTCTGAGTCTAAATTCTAAGTTGTTCTTCAACTATACGGTAAGATAACTAATTGCAAGGTCTGTTTGTTTCTCAACTGAACAATAAGACACACCAAATATCACAGGAAGATAATCTTCAATTTATATTCCAAGGATTGCCAACTCCATTTGTCTCTTCCAGGCAACATCTTATTTTTATGCTTCTTGGTCTTCACAGTTAAACTCTATAGCAAGATCATCCTGTCCTTTGTCTAACTTTCTTCTGTGTGTGTGTGTGTGTGTGTGTGTGTGTGACACAAAGGTCTCGAGGCACCAGTAAAAGCACAACTTAAACACAGGCAGTGGCTAGAACAACACTTTACAGAGAAGAGATAGAGCAGGGCCAGCTGCAGTGGTGACACCAGTGTCCCTGTGGTCAGAGAGCCAAGCTCCTGCCCCCAGTTGACATACTGCTCCTATTCTGCACACACCCTATCATGTCACAAGTGAGGGACACCACTCCCTCTTTGCCCAGGACAGACAGAAACATTTTTACACAAATAACGTGAGCCTACCTTTAGAACTTGTTTGCAAACAGTGACCTCCCCTTGGGATGTATTTTTGTGAGTTCTAGGCTATTTTTTTAAAAAACTTGTTCCTTACAAAAATACCTGGTGGGGAGGGGGAGAGGAAGCAGTTGGCAAAACTAACATAGAAAGCTCTTGTTATGTGTGTGAAAATATAATGTTAGTGGGGTTAGCCGGCACCAAATGTCACCATGGGCACAAGAGGTACTTGTTAGGCCGGACACAGGGCAGGGGTCTTTCTGATCAGGGAGGAAAGAAGCCAGAGCAGAGGAAGGCTGAGTCCTTCAGTCCATTCCCAGGGAAGATTGGGGCCCAAGATGTTTGATGAGGGAGGCTGGGCGAGAGGGCCCAGGCTGTGCAACAGACTTTTCTCCCAAAGGGGTCAACTGT
Organism: Tenrec ecaudatus; assembly: GCF_050624435.1. Lineage (NCBI taxonomy): Eukaryota > Metazoa > Chordata > Mammalia > Afrosoricida > Tenrecidae > Tenrec > Tenrec ecaudatus. The sequence continues at coordinate 153,178,873 of NC_134533.1, read as the reverse complement.
TTCCATTTCAATCGAGGCCAATTTTTCAAGCCCTTGCATTTCCATCAGTCCCTTGGGTCTAAAGACTTCTTTGTGTTGTGGATTCCTTATCAGGGGTATCCGGGGCTCTTCGCTTTCATCTGTAACTCTACACCCACTTGCTCATTCTACTTCAGATAAGAGTCCCTGTTCGTTCTAACAAATGTCATCCTATTTTCCCAACACCTAAATTCACTTAATGACCACATTTAAAAATTTTGGATCAGTGTGAGTTTTCTCCAAGAATCAAAAGGACCTGGAACTTTTAACCTTTCAGATCTGGAAAGTAAGTTGAGAATTTTCATCTTGTAAATACTGTATAGAGATACTCACATGGGTATCATGGACTTTTTAAAACTAGTAATAAAAGAATCTAAAATAGACTGTATCATTTAAAGATAGATATAATTAAAAAAGTATTTTCCCCTAAAATTTCTCCCAAATTCAGAAAGAAGTACAAAATTCTGATTCCCTTCACCTATAAGGGGCCTGTACCTAGAGTGTGGAACTATCAGTAGGTGGGCAATCATTGACTTACTACATCAATGCCCTAAATGCTGTATTAAAATAGATATTATTCCAGCAAACCTGTGACTGACATTCACAGTGAATATTATTGTAAAATTTCCCTGAAAACCAACTTTGACTACTTGTGTAAATAACATCCAGGCATTAAAAGATTTGTTCTATACAGAATAATTCTTGCATTGAGGGAGTACTTGAGTGGAGGCCCAGTGTCCTTCTGCTACCTTAATACTAAGCCTATAAATATAGGCACATAGTTCTATTTCCCCATCCTCATATATTTTCATATGTTCATGTCTTTTTTTAGCCCTCCATAAATGCCCTTTGCATCCCAGCTCTTTCCTCTATTTCCCTTGACTTTCCTCCTGTCCCACTATCATGCTCTGTCCCCACCTGGGTTTCAGCTAGACCTCTTCATTACCTTACCCTTGATAATTCCCTGCCAGGCCTGCCACACCCGCCTCACCACCAATTTGGATATACTTGTTATTCTCTTGTCCCTGGGTTTGTTAACACCACTTCCTTTCTCCCCAGCTCCCCCTTTCCCATGTCCCACCGGAACTGTTGGTCGCATTGTTTTCGCCTCCAGATTGTTCATCCAGCCTATCTTATTTAGACAGACCTGTGGAGATAATAACACACACAAAAACAAGACAGAGCAAAACCAAGCAACAATATACAACAAAACAACAACAACAAACCACTGACAAAGGAGAAAACAAAACACAACAAAAAAGAAAAGCTTGTAGTTAGTTCAAGGATCGTTTTTTGGCCTTTAGGAGTGTTTTCCAGTCTAGTTTGTTGGGGCATCATGCCCTGACCCCAAAGTCCACCTTCAGCAGTCCCTGGGACCTTGCCGCTCCATTCCCTTGCTGTTCCGCTGCACTGCCCCAGTGCTTTGCCTCGGTGTGGCGGGATCAGGTAGGGTGAAATTCCCACACTGTGTCTCTGGTGCTGTCCTTCGCAGGGTCTATGATGCTCACCCTCCCAACACAACCGCTGAAGACAAAGTGGGTGAATAAGCAAATGTGGTGAAGAAAGGTGATGGTACCCGGCTATCAAAAGGTATAGAATCTGGGGTCTTAAAGGCTTGAAGGTAAACAAGCAGCCAGCTAGCTCAGAAGCAATAAAGCCCACATGGAAGAAGCACGCCAGCCTGTGCGATCACGAGGTGCCAAAGGGATCAGGTATAAGGCATCATCAGAACAAAAAAATCTTACCATAGTGAATGAAGGGGGAAGTGCAGAGTGGAGACCCAAAGCCCATTTGTCGGCCACTGGAGATCCCCTTGCAGAGGGGACTCTGGGAGGAGACGAGCCAGTCAAGGTGCAATGTAGCAACAATGAAAAATACAACTTTCCTCTAGTTCCTAAATGCTTCCTCTTCCTCGCCCACCCCATCCCACTATCGTGATCTGAATTCTACCTTGCAAGTCTGGCTAGACCAGAGGATGTACACTGGTACAGATAGGAACTGGAAACACAGGGAATGCAGAGCAGATGATACCTTCAGGACCAGGGGTGTGAGTGGAGATACTGGGAGAGTAGAAGGAGAGTGCGTTGGAAAGAAGGCACTAATTACGAGGATCTACATGTGATCTCCTCCCTGGGGGGTGGACAACAGAAAAGTGGGTGAAAGGATATGTCGGACAGGGCAAGATAATAATTTATAAATTGTCAAGTGTTCATGAGGGAGGGGAGAACAGGGAGAGAGGGAAAAAATGAGGAGCTGATGCCAGGGGCTTAAGTGGAGAGCAAATGTTTTCAGAATGATGAGGGCAATGAATGTACAGATGTGCTTTACATAATTGATGTATGTATGGATTGTGATATGGGTTGTATGAGCCCCTAATAAAATGATTTTAAAAAAGAATAATTCAGGTATTGTGATATGTAGTTAGTCTACATTAGCCCAATATTCCTCTCTCAATAGTATTTTAAAAATTAGTCCCAGGGGCTAATCAATGACAATATTAATGGAAGATCCTTATGCTCCAGGGAGATGATCAATAAGACTCTCTACCGTAAATTAACAAGGAGGTCTCCAAAAGGAGCCAAAAGCAGATTAATAAACCATAGATCAAGAGGCAGGTTTGGGGCTCACACTAAATCCTTGTTCCCATTTAAGAACAGTTAGTTCATACATCATGTCCCTGCTCAATACTTGCCCTCCGAAGGGATCACAGAAGATATGAACAATATAGCAAAGTGTGGTGAAGAAATTAGATGGTACCCAGCTATCAGATAAAATAGTGTCTGGTGTCTGAAAGCCTTATTCCCGAACAAGCAGGCATCTAAGTGAGATGTCAACTAAGTCCACCTGGAAGAAGCACACCAACATCAGTGACTGAAGGAGTGTAAATCATATCATCTGAAGCTAAGGAAGGGAGTAGTATCAGAGCCCAGATTATGAGATTCTGGTTTGCAGAAGGCTATGGCTGACAGTGGAAACCCAAAATACATTTGTGAGATCTACGCAGGAATAAGGCCCCAGTGATTTTACTCTATCCATAATGGGGAGAATGGGATGAACTGGGGACCAGACAGAGTGTCGGAGAAATGACAATAGGAGATAAAAATTGTAACCCTGACTTGCACCGTTGAAATTTTGGCTGATTCCCCTCTGATACATGTTGGACCTGATCTGTTTTTCAATATTTTCTGGTGTTTTTGTTTTCATATTGGGATTTATCTCTGTGTAGTTTGTCATTGTGGATGGTCCCCTTGGACTGTTGTTATATGTTTTTCTGGTTTTCAGTATATGAAACCCCGATTGATAAATCTATAGAAATAGCACGCAGGACAAGGATTACCACTGGGGGCGCAGTAAAGGAGGGCAGTCAAGGGGAGCTGATATCAAGGAGTCCAAGAAGGAAGAGGACGTTTGGAAACTGATTGTGGGAACAATTGTACAATACTGCTTTATGTGATAAAATGATTGAATGATATAATATCTGTATTTGTTCCCAATAAAATGGTTTTGAAAAAAATAAGATACGACCCTAGGATAAATATGCAAAAAAGTTTGTGAAACTTTTTAATTATCTTTCAATTTCATTTGTCCATGGACTTTTTGAAAGCCTCTCCTATTTCAATTTTCCTTTGCTCAGAGGTAATGTACCACTATTAGTGATTGAGTAGTCATGGTTTCAAAATAATGTCTATGCTTTTGCTGACAGTGTCCATGTTAGAGTTGTAACAGATGTTTTCTGAGACATTGCTTCCATCAAGTCTCATGAAAGATGTTGTTACCGTGTGCCAACAAGTTGGCTTTAGACTCATGGCGACCCTGTGTCACACCAGCACCACCCTGCAGGGCTTCCTTGGCTTGCTCTTTATGGAACCAAACACCCCATCTTTCTTCCGCAAAGCCTCTGGATGGGTTCAAACCTTCCAACCACCAACCTTTCCACTAATAGCCAATCACTTCTTGTTGTGGCACCTTTGCTGCCTTTTAATAGACGTGTGGACTGAGACTTGTAGAGGCCTGCGTGTCCACACTCACATGATGGACGCCATCTCGGCGGAACCTGCATTCTGGATCCAGGGTTTTAGAGCATAAATCAGTTAACACTGTAAGTACTTCCTGAGACTTTCGTATGTGCTTGACACGGTTCTAAGCATTGTGTGAGCATTACACCACTTCATTTTGATGTCAACCCTCTGTATTTGGTATGACTTTAATCTTCATTTAAAGATGATGACATTGAGATTCAAGTTCCTGTTGCACAGCTTAGAAGTGCCAGAGCCAGAAGTTGAGCCTTAGTGTTTTCCTTTTGAGCCTGTGGCTTAATGACTATGCTATATTGTATAATTCTTCTCTTCTAGCCGGTGCTGTCTCAGTGGTGTGCATTTAAACCCAATCAACAGGAGGAGAGCATATATTCAACAGAATATAATTTAGCTTTGACTTCTGTGGTTGTATATACCTATTTATTGCTTTGACTTTTAGGTCTCATTAGATTATATATTCATATAGATAAAGCATTCGGAACACCACTAGCCTGAGGAGAGGGGCTCAAATTTCTTCCTCTCTTTTTCAAAGTGAAGTCTGGCATGATTGACATTCCTTTCCCTCTTGATTGTGTACTGAAGGTAGACAGTTAAGACGAGGTAAGAACTCTGAAAGCCTGATTGAAGCTGCCGGGTGTATATTCTGGGGTGCCCTAGTGGCATCCAGAGGATGCTTCAGATGGCTCAGATCAGTAATCCAAACCACCAGCTACTCCACGGGAGGAAAGCAGGGCTTGCCATGCCCGTAAGGTGTCACAGTCTTGGAAACCCAAAGGGGCGGTTCTACCCTGTTGGAATCGACTGGATGGTAGTGAGTTTGTTTGTTTGTTTGGTGGTATACATTGTTGTGGTGCAGTGCATTATAAGTTGGGCTACTAACTGAAATTTGATGGGTCAAGCCCACCAGCTGCTCTGCTGGAAAAGATGAGGCGTCTGCTCCGGTAAAGATTTGCAGCCTCAGAAACTCTGGGAAGCAAGTCTACTCTGCCTGTTAAGGTTGCCCCAAGTTGGCACCTACTAACTGGAGGTGGTTTTGTTAGTTTGTTTTTGGTATACATTTCTAGAAAGCTATGGTTTTTAAAACTGATTTACCTTTGGAGACATATTTCTGGGATTTGGGTAGGATACAAGAGTGCCCACAAAAGTAATCTTCTAGACTAGATTTGTCAGCATTGTTGCTTTGAATTCACATCTAAATAAAATCTACTTGATAGGAAAAAGGAAAGATGAATCAGGGGGTATTTTGGTGGTGACTCTCATCCAAGAATCCAAAGAATTTAACAGCAGCAGCAGCGGCTCATTAATCTTAGTAACTTTATTGCCACAGAGAGTAACAAGAAAAACTTTGAGAAAGCCAAGTGTGCGGTATGTAAACACATCAGGTAATAGGAGGGAAGCCATGTCCAGGTAGAAAGCAAAGACTGTGTTGAGTGATCGCGAGGAAAGCACCCATTGCTTGAGCGTGGGGCAGAGCTCAGTGGTAACAGTTTCACGCCCTCTCTGTGTTTGCTTCCACGTCACATCAGGAAATGCCGCTAATGAGCAGCATGTGGAACACATTGCCGGCAATCGTTTTACTTTAACTATTATCAACCAGAATTTCTATGTTTTAGGAGAAGGCTAAACCTGGTCTGGCCGCCTTAGTCTACGGAAACAGTAGAAGAAAAGTTTGATTCAGCAATAGCTTCTGGGAGAACTGACAGGATTCCTCTGTTGTGGGGACACTTGGTTTAAGGATTGGTGACCACCTGGAGATCATGGAGCAAGCAAAGGCAGAAAAGTAAAGCCCCGTCACCACGCACCACACTGTGGTTTATTACGTTGGTTTCGGACAAATTGATGTGTCACACTTTTGTTTTTAAAGGTCTGACTCACAATCGGCAAAAGAGAATAACACGTTTTCTGCTGAATAAGTAAAAATGTTCTGGGTTTGTTTTTATTTCCCCCTCTCCCAAACCAGATCTAAGCGATATAGGTGTATATCTGAATCTACATCTAGATTCAAAAATGATCTGACTCAGTTTTGGAAATAAATGTCCAAAACCAAATTGGCCTTCGGTGTTCACTAGGTCAAGTTTGGGTTTTCGTAAGCCAGTGTTCTCTCTGTTTCTGAAAGTGATCCCCACGAGTTACATTTCTAGCCCATGTCCTCTTGTTCTTCTAAGTCTTTCGTTCTCAATACCCAGAAATTCCTTACTATGACTTTTGTTTGCACCCAGATCTGTGTAAAGGAACTTTAATTATTTAGGGAAGAGAATAAAATCTGTCTGTGTATATGTGTACGTATCCTGACAAACAGATTTGACAAATTAGTTTCCTTTTCCTAAAAACAATGTCAAGTTTCTGGATCTTTCCCCCTCCCGTGGTCCTGGAAGCTGGATAAGGACCATCAGCTTCACCTGGAAACTTGTTACAAATGCAAAACCTTGGGCACCAGGTCTATGAATCCGCACCACACTCCCCAGGTGATTCCCATTCTAAATGGGACGTCCTGGTTATGCAAATGGTTAAGCCCTTGACGACTAATGTGAGGTTGGCTTCTCTAATCCCCCCCAGTGGCACTTGCAAAGACAGCCAGTCTCTTGGCTCCTGAAGAGCCACAACCTAATGAGCTCAGCCCAGCACTTGAACTCTATTCACACACGGTCTCTGAGTCAGAATCAACTTGACCAATTGGGTGTGTCTCCAAATAATTTCCTTAGCTTTTCCTTTTAGAGGATCATCTCAGCTTAGTCACATCTCAACGAAAAACAAACAAACAAGAAACTCAAACCAACCAAAAAAAAAGGGGGGGGGGGAATACCCTGACACCATCTATTTTCTAAAATCCATGAATTCCTCTTTAAAGATTGCAGAATATTTTTAACACCAACCCCCTCCCCCCCCCCACACACACACTCTGGCTCAGATTTCATCGCTGGGAACATTACATCAGAACATTCATTGTTAATTCAGAGGTCACAAACTTACATGGCTTGGGTGGCCAGGAAGGGTGCCCAACTAGGAGATGTGGAACCCACCAGAGACCGTGAGGAATAGTGATAACCTAATGAGCACATGGAGGCACCTTCCTGCTCAGATTCACCGGAGGTCACATTTCAAACAGATGCTGTCTGGCAAAGCGGAGCAAGTCAGTCTGTGGTCCATGTTATAGCCAATGAGGCTCATGTGTCCATTCTCAAGAAAGTCATGTAAATAGTGATGTCACTTCATATGCGATTTGCATAGTTCTAGGGCAAAAGAAAAGAAAATTAAAATGTAGAGTCCAATGCAATTGCTGGCTTGGACTCCAACTTCAGAAAAGGAAAGTGGGGTCTCTAACAAGGTTTAAAGACTTATGCAGGGTTTGAGTGGATTTTATTTTCTCATCTGATTTCACTTAGCATCGGGTTAAGAAATGTATGCAAGAGCAAATCCAAGACAGATGCCTCTTGAAAAGAAATCAAAACCTGGAGAAGCGGGGGAACTAACACACGAAGGGGTTTTGATCTGGGCTCACCACTACCCAGGACTTTTGAGTTTGGGGATAAAAAGTTACGGGAAGTAAAGCAAGTGTTCACTGATTTCCTTTCATCTGATGAAGGTTTAGAAAAAAGCATGGGATTTCTGAGTCTCTTCTCCCTTCCCAAAGAAGATAATGACTTTATGGTTGGTATATATTTCCCCTCAGTAATCCTCACAATTTGAAAGAAGACATGTCTTTCTTATTCACTTAGTGAACACATTTGTTTTGGTTCTCCTAAAAAGGATATAAAATTCAAGGAAAATGTACAAGAGGGTCTCTTTTATTGTTTGCCTTCAAACAAGATCTGAATTGTATTCAGTGAAGTCCTCAAGGAGTTGACAAAATTCCAAAAGTTTCTCCGAGAAATTGCCCAATTGTAGACCTAAAATAGGAGTCCCTTGTGTCTGTAGCATTTCTTCTTTCTTTAGATTCCCTTTTCAGCTCCAGCATGGGTCATGCATTCAAATACCTGCAAGGCCAGGTAAGGGGAAGACTGAAACTGGCTAGACGGCATCTTTAACGATTTAGAAAGCGAATCTCCCTCCTGAAACTATAAACTACCGCTCGGTGGCAGCAGATTTGGGGGAACAGAAACTTAAGAACAGAGGCACTAATCTTTCATGTTTCCCAACACAAGCTGCAAAACATTTAAACTGTGAAATTTACACTAAATTTCTGTCTATTAATTAAGACCACACCAATGAGGTTAGGTTTGCATGATTCTTGGCTGTTATAGCTTCGGAGCTAGCACATAATTGCCCCATCCTCCGTGGTGAAAACGGGACAGATACAGGGTGGGGTATCCCTTAGGCATTGCACCATGCAGGTGAAGGTCCAGAGTTAGCCTTTGCTCGGGCTATTTTGTGGATGCACCCTGCTCGAGGGGCTTACACTAACGGCATGGCTGGCATAGACTCTCCAGTCACTGCATGGACACTGCACTCAGTTAATGTGATGTCTGCAGCAAACTTAACTACTGATCAAGGCAGGTGGCCCTCTCCTCTGGTTTGCCCAATGTTGTCTTGGTTTTAGTGTGGAAAGTCCTAGTCGCCCGATACCTCTCAATATTGGGCAATCAGGGCTGTGGTTACCCCATCTAGGGCTGAGGTGCCAGGTGTGTTGAAATACACATGGACTTGGACAGAAAGAATTTATAGATAAGCTTCTAAAATGATGACATAATTCAAAAATAATTCCATACTCTAGGGACCCGAATGTGTCAGGTGAAACTCAGTTTATCAACAATTCAGTGCACACCACTTTGCATGCAATGCTGATCTAGGCACTTGGAATTACATCAGCAAATTAAAAACACAACGATTCCAGCTCTCACAGAGAGCAATTTCCATTCTAATGGGGAGAAACATGTAATAGCTAAAATGAACAAAAGAAATAAATCCAAATTATATAGGCTATCCAAGGGAGATGAATTTGTAGGGGAAAAAAGAGAAGGTAGCAAAGAATAAGAGGACTGCCGTGTGTGGTGGTCTAGCACTGCATGCAGTGTTCAGTTCTGTGGTTAGGGGAGAGGTCCCAGGCCGAAAGGAGATTAGGGAAGGTCAAGCAGAAACCCAGGGAATTCAGTCCAGATAGTGAGAGCAAGTCGATCCAAGGCCATCAGTCATTAGTCACGGTCTTTTCCAAGAGTAGTAGGAGGTTAGAGTGCTGTTCTGAGGGGAGAGGGAGCCATTCAGGAGTTTGAGAATGGCATGACTCTGATTTGCGTTTTCAAAGAAACACTTGAGTTGGGTTAAGAGTTGATTGAAGGTGGTGGAGAGAAACAGAGACCTGAGAGGAAGCTATTGGAAGAATCCAGGAGAGAGGTCATTACTGCTTATTTCAAGATCATCCTGGAAGAGCTGCCAAGATGGTACAGAGAATTCCCAAATACCATCCACTCAGCTTCCTCTAATATTAACATCTTGCATAATGACACTGCATTTGTCCAAATGAAGACATAAAAACTGGTGCAATGCTATTAACTAAATGACACATGTTATTCTAAGTCCATCAGACTAGTGCTCTTTTTTCTGATCTGGAAGCCAATCCAAAACACCATAATGAACTTAATTATTGTGTCTCCATCGGGTCTCCGTCGGCTCCTCCAGTCTGTGCAAGCTTTTTGGTCTTATCTTTCATGACCCTGTCACTTTTGAAGTGGACTGGTCAGGTATTTTGTAGACTTTCTCCAAATTTCGGTTAATCTGATGTTGTCTCATACTTACAGCTCTGGGTTTGAGGGAATAAGGCCACAGAGATGATGGGTCAGGACAACCCATTATGATGGAGAAGCTAAAAAGTATTTTAAAAAAAAAGAAGAGAGACTTTTTTACTTCATTCTCTTCTATTCCTGGGAGGGAAGTCACTGAGTCCAATTCACCTACAAGGCGAGGGAAATCCACCCGCATTTCCCGAAGGGAGGCGTATCAAAGAATCGGTGGGCACACGATAACATCACTGATCATAATGAACACATATTTGAGGGGAGATGCTTGCAGGATATGCAAATGTCTTCTTCCAAAGTCTAGCAACCATCAATGGATCTTGTCTGCTGTGTTATGTATTACTCTTTTGGTGATAATTTTAAAATTTTCTGATTCCTTCTACATTTATTAATTGGAATTGCTCTGTAAGGAAGTCTGTCCCCTTCCTGCAATGTACTTATGTATTCATTATAAGTGGTTTTCCCCCTTTGGGTTATATTCATTTAAAAAATTTATTTTATTGCTCTAATTATTCCAGTCTTAATCATTGGGAATACTTTCAGTTTGACTCCTGTGTCTGTTTGATGGGCCTCCTCTTTGGAGTACTTCCTTGGGCTGGAGTACCACAAAATGCTCTAGGCTCCATTACAGGTTCCTAGATGTTAGTGACCTGGAATGGGTCGGTGTTGGCAATTTGAATGGAATTGTATGATTATGTGGTCCACACTAATGGGAATGACAAATTGCATAGAGATGGCATCATGTCCATCATCCAAAATCATTTCCAGACTGATCCTGAAGTGCAACACTATCAGTGATAACAAGATATCCACGTGCCTCTAAGAAAGACCTGGAGCATGATCATATTTTGAATTTGCACACCAACTACCAATGCTAAAGAAGAAATTGAAGATTTCTACCAACTTCTTCAGTCTGAAACTGGTCTAACACAGAGTCAAGATACATTGATAATGACTGGTGATTAGCGTGGGAATATTGGAAACAAAGAAAACAAGTAGAAAATATGACTTTATGATAGAAATGATGCCAGAGATCAGATAACAGAATTTTACGAGGTCAATGACTCATTCATAGGAGACATCACTTCAGCAACATAAACAGCAACCACGTGGGAGCTTTAAAAAAATCATGGAAAATTTTTCATTATTTTATCATTCAATATTTCCATTAAATTGTCAAAGCTCAGTCATATACACAGGTGAAATATTTGGAGTAAGATAGATTTTATCTGTATAAAGACATGCTGGAGAAGCTCAATATCATGAGTCTGAACAATTCAAGGGCAGATTGTGGAAGGCGTAACCTCAAGTTGAAACAAAGAAAACCTTTAGTTCAATATTGAAGGCAAAATACTGAATGACAAAGGATCCATGAAAAGCAGATACAATTCACAGAGCCACTTTGCCAAAATGGATTGGTAGACACTCAACAGCTTCTGGTGGGGTGACCCAAACCTTCGTGCCGGAAGAGTCTAGGCAATTTACCGATCTGGTAAATTGCTGTAGTTGACCTTTTACTTTAATCACACGACAGGTTAGTACTAAAAGGCATTTTAAGAAATCGCATGGATTCCACACATATTATTTTTTACCATCATTGTGTAATATCAATCCAAGTTCCCCTTGGAAACCAGGAAAAAGCACACCACTCAATACAATCACATCCTTTTCTACCTGTTGATCCAGAGATATGAGGAAGCCAGAATAGCCAGGAGGCAGTGGAATTAGGGTTGTGTACTCTGCAGATCTGCGTGTGCTGGTTCCGAAGGGAAGAGTAGATGGAGGTATTCTTCTCTTCAGAACTAGGACATGCAGATCTGAAGAGCACAGGTTGCCAAGGCAGGAATCAAGAATGCTACAACTGTGTCACTAGGAGTTAGCGTAAGTGGTGCCCCTCCCAGTCCACCCTGTGATTCCTGGACCTGTGAATCCTGCCTTTGGGAGGCATCACTGGTTCAGAGTATATCCAGCTTCCTTGAGAACATGGTCCCAACGCTGCAAAGTGTTGCTGTCTAGCCGGCACCATAATGATACCTTGAGAAAGCCATTGCCATTGTTTTATCAAGTCAACTGCATCAGGATAGAGGGGGACATGATCAGTGGATTCCATGAGGAGGGGCGCATTGCCACATTTCATTTGCCGTGAAGTGAGTCCCTTGAGCCTGTGAAGGATACCATGCGAGTGAATGTGACATTCTGTGAGTCTGCAAATGGTATTTTGGGAAGCAACGTCGCATGCATGGAAGGCAGATGTTGGCAGATGTTGGCAGTTACATTCCTTTGGGAGGATCTAAGGAAGAATCTGACCCCTTGTCCTTTTAACATTCTACAGACCTCCTGTGTTCTTTGGTTCATGGTCACCTTCTTCTAAGTCCCACCACACTCCTACTCTGAGTTTGTTTTTACAGCTCCTTCTTTGATTCTTTCAAGGACCTTTGTGATTTCATTAGTCTCGCCCTGGGTTGGCGCAAGTGAATCCTGATGGTGTAGTGGTTAAGCATTGGGCTATGATCCACAGTTCAAAACCAACAGCTGCTTCTAAGAAGAAAGTTGGGGCTTTCAACTCCCATAAAGAGTCAGTCTCAGGAACTCACAGGGGCAAATTTCGCTTGTCCTACAGTGTCACTATGAGTCAGCATCAACTCGATGGTAGTGAGTTTGTTTTGTGTTTGCTTGTTTTTTTTTTTTTTGGCACAAATCATTTTTACTGGACTACTAATGTCAGGTAAGAAGATGAATTCAGCCGCAGTTTGCATAAGAGAGGTCTGGTGATATGCTTCCACAAAGATTAGAGTCGAGAACACCCAGCGGACCGGTTCTCCATTGTAACACATGGGATAACCATGAGTGGGAACAGACAACTTGGCTTTTCTTTTTGCTGGCTACACTGCACCACTTGGATAATCTTCCATCCATGTGAAGTCTCCTTTACCACGCACAGGTTGACGTGTGCCATGAGGCTGCTGTGTGCTGTATTAGGATGTAGCCATCTCGGCAGGCGGTGGTGGACAAGAGGATTGTTCCACCTGGTAGTCCTGGGGCGCAATGACTAACTTAACAATGAGAGATTAAAATGAACTCCAAGGAGATTTTAAAAACTGTCTATTTACTCCCATAAAGATTGCAATGAAAAGAAGACCCATGCATTTGTTGCAGCAATGGGCTCAAACAAACCACCAGCGTGAGGATGGCGCAGGACGGGGGCGGGGCGGGGGGTTGTTACGTTGCACATTGAGCTGCTGTGAGTTGAATGGAACCAACTGGAAGGCACCTAACAATGATAACACATCACAAACTAAGAAATCCTCTAGGTGAAGTTCTGCTTGGTGACACAGGGCCCCTGTGGGTCAGAATCAACTTAATGGCACACAACAACATCCTTCTGCCGATGACTCCATGTATAAAAGGCCTGGTAAAGCAAATATGACTCTGTTCGGATACTGAACCTATTTTAGAGGTAGCACAAAACTGATTTTCCTTTAGATTATGTATTAGATGTGAGGAAGAGAAGAGTACAGCAGATTGAAATTAAGATTTTGATTTGAACAATTGGAAAATCAAAGCTCTGGGAAGGGGAAGATGGTGGGCAGGGCAATTTTTGCAGGGAAGATCAGGAATTCGAGTTTCATCATTTGAGTTTTAGGTGTTTATTAGAATGCTAAGTGAAGCTATTGGCTGGGAATTTGAATACAAGGTTTTGGAATTGCAGAATGAGGTCTGAGCTGAAGACATAAATTTGGGGGATACCAACTTAGAGGTAATATTTCATTTTAGAATGAGCTCCACTAGAGAATGGATGTCGATAGAGCAGAGGCCCTGGACTGCACCATGGCCCTCGTCACCATTAGGAGAGCTTAGAGAAGAAGAGAATGAAGCCCACAGTAAAACTTCAGGGTTTTGTTTAATTTAATAATAGGGTTGGGGGGATAAAAAGCTCTGATTTGAAAACAGTGTTCTATAAAAATGTGAATACCAATAGGAATAAATCAAACTTTTTGCCACCAAGTCAGTAATGATTCACTTTGACCTCCTATGTGACAGAGTAGAATTGCTCCAGAGCATTTTCTTGGCTGTAATCTTGGCTGACGCAGCTCTCTGAGCTTTCCTCCCCAAGCACGCCTGGATGAACTCAAACCACCCAGCTTTGGGTTAGCAGCTCATCCATCACAACTGCCTGTGCCTCTCGAGGACCGAGCAGACAGAGGACTGGGTATTAAAACATTCAGGATTGCCAACTCAAATAATATATTTCAGTTTCACTCAACATTTAGCACTTGCATCATTGTCTCTCATAAAAGAAAACCAAGTAAAATTCCCCAAACTTGTGTTCATTTTTATCCAGATAGCTAAAGTAAAAATTTACTGACATTTATTCTAATCTATTAGCTCTCAAAGAATAAGTTGTTGTAGCAGAACTTGACTTTGCTGTGGACTGTGTATTACTCACTTCCTTGAAGTTCTGATTAAGTTTTTTGAAGTCCAAGTAGTCTCAGAAGAACTAAGATTCAGGGCAGCCTGTCTCCAAATTTATCAGACCTAAAAGACCATCCAGGTTGATTTCTACTGTCCAATGAGTGGTTGGAAGACTGAAATTACTTCTCAACAGGGACTGCTTTAAGTTCTATAAATTCTCCGAAGCCCAGATAATTTCCTATGGACCTGATCAGTCCTTATTAAGAGTCCCATTATCTTCCACTTCTCACAGATCCAATTATGTGTATGGGAACATACACAAAAGCAGTATTCATGGCAAGATTCCACAAATAATCCTTTCTAACATAGGCTAAAAATATTCATTCAAAGAAGGAGATAGGCAAAGGCCCCAGTGTGGCTGATGACAAAATGAGCCATCACTCCAGTCCATTGACGGGAGAGGGAAAGTAATTTTTTCCTTAAGTTTTCCTGTGGGTAGCAAGTTAGTCTGATAACCACAAGAGTTTATCTGGGTCCTTACCTATTTAATTAGAGCTATCCCCAAAGGAGTGGACTATAGGGAGTCAACACGAATAGTGATTGCTGACAGATGAAGCTTGGTGAGAATCTTGCTGAGACTAGTATGTAAAGCTCTAAAAATGACTCATTCAGGGAGTTGGTGCCAGGCACATTCAAATCCCAGGGTCTTTGTGAGTTTGGTGCCTGTGTATGTGTGTGTGACAGAGAGAGTGTGCGTGTGAGAAAGAGCAGAAAGAATACATTTCCTTTAGCGAACCTCTGTGATTCCTTAATGATGACCAACATAGGCACAATTCTAGTAAAGTTTCTTTGGTAATGAGCCGTAAGATGAGTACTTTTAGTTTGCCTACCAGAGGGTTATTCTCGTTTCTTTCCTTTTAAATTGATTCTTGCCACATTTGATAAAATGTGAATGATGTCTCGGTAGGTCTCTAAATCCAGAAGGCTATACAAACAGTTAGGAGTAAAGATTTCCATTCCAGTCTGTCATCCTAACATTCCCATAGCGCAAAGGTGAAATGGTACTGCCACAGGAATTGAAGAGTAAATTCCAAAATGGGACAAAGCTTTGCTAAACTGATGCAAGTCATTTCCCTGCATTGGGCTGCATCTCCTTTGGCTAATTTAGGAGATTCATGGCTAGCCTTTTCTGCTAGACCTGCCATTTTGCTGTCATCCATGAAAATGAGGAACAAAGAGGAAATGAGAAGAGGTACTTTCTATCTATTCATTAGGTATTTAAAAAAAACATGAGCTGTTTTTGGGGCCATATACTTGAATCTACAAGAAAGGTGATGTTGTAGACATCAAGGGAATGGGCTCTGTTGCCTTGGAAAACTGCAAGTCTATATTGTTGCCCCAAATTCTGTGGACATTGTAATAACAACCAAATCAAAAGCATTGTCAACACTCTAAGAACAAGACAGCTTTCTAAAACCCAGGAAGGAAAAGGACTGAAAAAGGAAGAAGTCAAAGACCAAGGTACTTGAGTGTAACTGAAGCTCAAGCATGCTCCATCTAGGGAAGCACATTCTATGAAAACCAGAGGAAAGGAAACCGAGCTGCTGGGATTTATTCCAAGTACTTCAGATCATGCAGAAATAGCAGTGTTCCACAGGCCTCTCAGGAGGCTCACACATCTCAGTCAACTTACAAAGTTCTCACTGGAAAGTCCAGGCTGAGCAAGATTTCTGTTCCACGGGTGCTAAACCCATTGCCCCCAGAGCAGGTGAAGAGATGCTTGCAGAGATGCCATGGGATGTAAACGAGTGGGATGGAGAGAACCGTTAACTGCGCTGCACAGAATAACTTTCGCAGGACATTATCTGAAGACAAGACACACTTTAAAATATGCTGAGTGTGTTCTTTGTCTTTTGTTCGATAACTTTAGGCCTTTGTACATTTTATTGTAATACTTTAGTTTCTCTTCGCAAGCTGCCCTACTTTGTCTTCTCAGGTTTCCTTTGAAGTTTACTGTTTAACTCTTTCACTTCATCCTTTCTTCCACTTGCCTTAGCTACTCCAATATTAAGAGCGTTTCAGTCTCACCTGGCATCCACTTTGTTTTCTTTATTTCTTGACTTTTTAAGGAGCTTTTGCTTTCTTCATTTATGAAACTGCGGATACCATCCATAGCTCATCAGGCCATCTGTCATTAGTATTAAATGTCTCAAATCTGTTCTTTAGATGTTCTTGAAATTCAAGTGGGATCTACTCAAAGTGGTATTTTGGCTCTCGTGGACGTATTTTAATTTTCTTCAACTTGAACTTGAACTTACATATAAACAATTGATGGCCTCTGCCAGAGTCAGCCCCTGACCTCACGGTAGCTGCTGAGATTGAGCTTCTCCATTAGCTCTTCCCACAGATATAGTCTGTTTGATTTCTGTATATTCCACCTCGAGAAGTCCATGTATATAATCATCCTTTTGACATTGGAAAAGATGTTTGCAATGAGGCCATTGGAATTGGAAAATTCTATCATGAGATCTCCAGATTCACAACTATCACTAAGACCATGTTTTCCAACTACCATTCCTTTTTCTTTGCTTCCTATGCTTGCATTCTGGTCATCAACAATTATCAATGCACCTTGCCTGCACATTTTGATCAGTTTCAGACTGAGGACATTGGTATAATTCTTCAATCTACAAGCCATGAATTTACCTACATCATTCTTTAAACCATGAGTTAGCATTTTTAAGTAACAAATGCTATGGCATTTACTTCTACCATTTGATCTAAAGCAAACCACACACTGGGATTGATGTTTTCTTATTAACATCTCCATAATGTGGGGCAAGCCCAGGGCAAGAAGCACTTTACTTTACGCTTCCACCATGAAGCAGCTCTCTTTTGAATTGAAATGCTTGAGTTCCCTTGGACCTTACCTCAGTAATTTTATTTGAACGCTATCTGATCAGAGTTTATTTGATTCTAGTGATCCAGAATCAGTTCTTTGATCACTCAATATCAAGCCAAGTGGCATCAGCCAAAGTAGATTAAGATACTTGGCAGATATCTCCTAATAATTGTCCTTCCCGTGGATGTTTGGCTGTAGGGCACACATTGAGTCATAGCACATCACTAGGATTCAGAGACAAGACAGTATCTGGATTTGTGAAGGCGTAGACTGTGCCTTAGCATGGACCAATATCTCACGAGCTCAAATGTGGTGAATCGTTTGTGGACAGCATAGCATTTCTTTCTGGGAGTATTAAATGTTTTATTACCATTCTAACAATGCAGCTACAAGATATGCCTGCCCCCATTTTGCTTACCCAGCTCCCATGAGGGGTGTGAGCCACTCTTCATTCTGTACACTTGATGGGATTGAACAGGCAGAAAGGCACAGGTACATATTTGATTGCAATTGTCAGCCAAAGCAAATGAGATTTTTCAGTTTAGAGAAAAATTTCTGACAAAACATAATGGGTTTAACTTATTTACCGAAATTATAGCACAAAGAAAGTCTAGAAGAATCCCACGTCAGAAACCTGCACATTTTTTCAGAAGAAAAGTAAGGGTAAGAAGAAAAAAACACCTCTATAATATTCTCTGTCTTGGATGTGAGGGCGATCTGGCTGCGACATCTGTGACCCCATTGATCGCCAGGGTTGATTTGGCTGATCTGGCTGGCTGGGCGGGTGTCCCCTCCCTCCCTCACTGCTCCATGTGCGTCCCTCCTGAAGCTGCGTGCTGGGTTGAAGAGGACGACCTTCCCCCAGTAGAAGGAAGACCGTCCTTCGGTCAAGGGTATACGAGTAGCTGCGCTCCCCTGCTAGAACCTCCAAACAAGTCTCAAGGTCCATTGGTAGGAGAACGTAGGGTAGTCCAGCTTCCAAGACTCCAGACACATCCAAATGAGGCGCTGCACGTGTCAGTCTGCCTTTAATATATATATATATATATGTCTGTCTTGTTATTTAAAGGAAAATTCTTTAAATAAAATCACACTATGGTTCATTTTCTTCATTTATTTGGAAAACATATGTGTGTATATCTATATTTATGGGTATGTGTGTATATATGCATATAAATCACATATATGTGTATATCTATATTTGGAACTATGTGTGTACATATATAGATTACATATATGTGTGTATCTATATTTTGGGGTATGTGTGACATATGTATATAAACCACATATATGTGTATCTATATATGTGTATGTATATAGATCACATATATGTGTGTATCTATATTTGTGGGTATGTGTGTATATGTGTATATAGATCAGATATATGTGTTTATCTATATTTGTGGGTATGTGTGTACACACGTATATAGATCACATATATGCATGTGTATCTATATTTGTGGGAATATGTGTACATATGTATATAGATCACATATATGTGTGTATCTATATTTGTGGGTGTGGGTGTATATATGTATTTAGATCACATATATGCGTGTGTGTATCTATATTAGTGGATATGGGTACGTATGTATAGAGATCACATACATGTGTGTGCATGGTTGAGAGGGAGTGGTTTGTGGCACACCAAAGAACATGGGTGTTCAACAGATGTTTGCGCTATTACTTCAAACATTCTGTTTCCTCTAAGTAGGAGCCAAGAATATGGTCTGATTTATGAGTTCTGGGTGAATAATCACCCCCCACCCTTCCCCTTTTCTAAGGAAAACAACACTGCACATGATCAAAAGCAAAATTTTCTTCTTCTGCTTTTTGTTTGGTCAACTCAAAGTGATTAGAGAAGAATTACCAGTTTTGTTTTTTAAAAAGGAAATGAAAATCATACTAATAAGATGCTCATCTGCATTCCCCACACCCTTAAGAAGTTATCAGAACCAATTTGTTGAGTAATCATGACTCTCTAGTCATCTCAGAATAGCCCACGTATGTTCTGTGTTCTCCTTTGTCCAAGAACAATGCCCTAATCTACTGGCATGCTGTTTCATCAGGAAGGTATGCCTGGCCTCTCATAAGGTGGAATGCAATGATTCCCTTCCTGGGAGTGATAACCCCCCACGAGTGTCCTGAAAACAGGCGCTGGTAGCCTGATCTCAATCGTGTGGAGTCTCTTGGCAGCAATCCATTATTCTCTGTGCCCATATACTACTCAGACACTCTATTTTCCTTTAGTACACTTCTCTATAATCTTTTCCTGATTGATGGTGAAGTAGGCAGTTAACTTGGCCTTTAAGCAGAATAGGAAGTAATACAGGTGGAAGTTTTTCAAATCTTCCAAGATAGGGCTAACTTTGGGTAAAACTCTGAAGTGGCTGAACTGGGGGAAAAGAGGAGATGGATTTTTTTTAAATTCCTTTCTATAATCGCTTCCTCTCACATCCACCAATTTTTCTCTCTCCTTCCCTTACCCTCTCTTCCTCTCACTGACCTATTATAAATCCTATTTCTATTCTTTACTGACAACCCATCCATCCATCCTAAGGGTTTCTCTTCACCACTGTGCTATCCATGGAAATTGGTAAAAGGTATGTTCGCACTTAATTGCATTCAGTAGCTCAATAGAGCAACTGCTTTAATAATAGCTCCATGCAAACAGAAATATTATATTTGAAAAATTAGAAATGTTGAAATATATGCTTTAATATACTCAAACCCAACCCCCTGGCATTGGGTTGGCTCTCCCCCATAGTAACCCCTCGTAGTTTCTGAGATGGTCAATCTTTAGCAGAGAAGACGGCCTCCCCTTTTTCCCTGGAGTGGCTGGTGGGTTTGGACCCCCAAACATGGGGTTAGCAATCCATTATCTAATCCATAGCACCAACAGGGATCCTTGTGCTTTGACACAATCATCACAGAATCGACGAGGTCAAGAAGTACTATTGCATATCAAAATGGGAAGTAAAGAAACCTACTGCTATAAATGTTACCTAGGATTTTCTGTCAACATGCTTTAGGGATCTGAAAAGAGCAGATAATTTTATTGGATAAAAACCTAAACACACACTCCCACTTCACTCTTCCACAATAGTACATACCCACACATTTCCTTTGCCTTGAAACCCCCCTTTGTGAACATGATTCTGCCTTCAAAGGAAACATGTTACTCTGAAGGTATGTAGGTGAGAGGGCTCACAGGAGTCCTCAATTAATGGTACTGCTAGACCTGTTAGGGATGTTCAGATCCTGGCCTATCTTGAAGGACTTAATGATGGCTCAGCTCTGTGATCTGTTTGCTAAGTGTGTTTCGTTCATTTTTACATGGCATCTGCTGGCCAAATGAATTCCTTCGTGATCCCACATGTGTTAGTGCAGGTTCCCACAGCAGGAGAACAATCCATCTCTTGTGGCAGCCCGGGTGGCTGCTGTGTGCTCTTTGTAAGGAACAGGCTGTGCCCCTGGCAACCCCAACATCAGGGTTTCAGCCGTGGCCACTCTCCAAAGGACACTGTGCCCCTCTCTTCAGAGAAGCTGGAAAGGCTCCAAGGAAAAGCAGAAGAGCAAGGGGTTGGGAAAACTCGTCTAGTAGACGAAGGGGTAAAAATGAGGCGACAAAAGATCAGGGCCAGAAGGTGATATGAAAGAGTCGGCCACATGGAATGCCAATTTAATAGAACAAAGTGTTCTTGCATTGAGTAAGTACTTGAGTGGAGGTCCAATAGCCATCTGCTGCCTTAATACTAAACCTCTAAATATATGCATGTAGACCTATTTCCCCACCATCCTATATAAATATATTTACATATGTACATGCCTGTATTTAGGCCTCTATAAATGCCCTTTGCCTCCTAGTCCTTTCCTCTATTTCCTTTTACTTTCCTCTTGTCCCACTATCATGCTCAGCCTTCTTTTGGGTTTCAGTACAACTTTCCTCTAGTTCTTAAATGCTTCCTCCACCCCACTATCATGATCCCAATTCTACCTTACAAGCCTGGCTAGACCAGAGGATGTACACTGGTACAGATAGGAACTGGAAACACAGGGTATCCAGGACAGATGATCCCTTCAGGACCAGCGGTGAGAGTGGCGATACCAGGAGGGTGGAGGGAAGGTGGGGGAACCGATTACAAGGATCTACATATAACCTCCTTCCTGGGGGATGGACAACAGAAAAGTGGGTGAAAGGAGATTTTGGACAGTGTAAGAGATGACAAAATAATATCAATGTATAAATCATCAAGGGTTCATGAGGGAGGGGGAGCAGTGAGGGAGGGAGAAAAATGAGTAGCGGATACCAGGGGCTCAAATAGAAAGCAAATTTTTGAGAATGATGATGGCAACAAATGTACAAAAGTGCTTGACACAATGGATGGAAGGATGGATGGATGGATGGATGGATGGATGGATGGATGGATGGATGGATTGTGATAAGAGTTGTACGAGCCCCCAGTAAAATGATTAAAAAACAAAACAAAAAAGAGTCAGCCACAGTTTCTGAAGGAAGAGAAGTTCGTGCACTAAACCCCTGATTGAAGGGCAGGCAGCTATTCCCTGAAAGCAGAAATGGGGAAAAAAGCATTTCATGATAAATGAAAGCAATAAAATGAGACTTCATCATTGCTTTCTTGGCTGATAATTCCACTGCCACCTCCTGTCCCTCCCAAGTTATGGTTTCTGAATAGATGCCCAAGCTACGCCCTTTTGGAGTCAATATGCTTTAAATAGAAATTAGAGATGATGCAAGCAATTTAATACCATGTGGCGCAAGATAAGAATTTAGACCCCGGCATTTACAACACCACCCTGGATCTAGATAGGAATTTTTTTTTCCTTCTAACTGAGAAACATGGCCTTTGGGCAGGCAAATTTTGTGCTCATGATCTGATCACAGTGACCCCGTGCATCCTCAGCAGCCTTCCCAGGAGATGTGAGCAGCTGTTGCGACATCCCCAACCTCACTCAATCCCTGCCAGACCACAGGACACTGAGCCCCAGAAACAAAACCATGACTCATGGTGAGCACTCTCTGGGTCCAATTTGGATACGGGGACAAGTGCACACATAAGCCTGCAAGATCGTGTGTCCAGTGACCTTGGCCACCTGGGTCCTCCCCCGGACACCACCCCCTGCTGGTCTGGACCGCCTCTAGAGACCTTGAGGAACTCCGTCCCTTTTTCCCAGTGTGGCAGGAATGAGTCTGTGCTGAATACTGTGCATGCTTGAGAGCAGCCTGGTTTAGCTTATTCCTATTCCTTCTTTGCCTGGTTTTCCTAGGACGAACTTTAGGGAAAATCAAAGTTTTGAGCTCGATTCTTTCTTTGAAAGCGAGTCGAGCAAACTCAGGTGTATGGTGATACCTGTGTTTTGATGTATTGAACGCATGACTTGTGGCTACAGTCTTAGAAAGCACCATGGTGGCTCTCCCCTGTGTTCTGAGGCACCGAGGGGTTGGAATCGATGGCAGTGAGTGTGTTTTATTTTTATTTCTTTTTTAGAACCCTACTCTGATGAGCAGAAAAACGAGCCTATTCGAAATCTATGTTTCATTCCTTTGAGATTTAGATAGGCAAGGTCACTTTCTGGATCTGATTGATAAGGCTCTTTTGTGTTTTAGGTGCTGTCAAGTCAGTGCCAACAATTAGCAACCCCGTGTCCCGCAGAATAAAGCAGCGTCCAGTCCTGCTCCAGCCGCAGAATTGTTATGACACATGTCGCAGCCACTGTGTGGACAAATCCATCTCATTGAGGGCCTTCCTCTTTTGTGTTGGCCCTGCTTTACCAGGCACGGTGTCCTTTTCCAGTGGCTGGTCTCTCCTGATCGCATGGCCAAAGTACACGAGACGAAGTCTCACCAGCCACGCTTCTAAGGAGCATCTGGTAGCTCTGCTCCTTCTGGGTTTCCAAGCCTGTAAATGCTTACGTGTGCAAGCCTCCTCTTTCTCCCACAGACGTGCTGACGCTTTGAGATTGCATGATGACACCAGGGCTCTGACTGAAAAGACTAATGCCCTGAAAAAGGAAGACTGACGGTGCAATGATTATGCACTGAGCTGTGATCCACAAGGTCGGCAGTTCGAAACCATAAACAACTCGGTGGGAGAAAGACTGGGCTTTTTATTCCTATGAACAGTTACAGCCTTGGAAACTCACAGGGTTCTCTGTGAGTCAGCAGCACTGACTTGATGGCAGCTAATTGAATGCCCTAAAAAAGTTAGAAAAGTTGAAGTTGGACCAAACCCCAACCAAACCACTACTAGGCTTGATTCTAATTCAAATCAATCATATAGAGTAGAACCGCTCCCTAGGTTTCTTGAGATGGAGGGGCTGGTAGGTTTGAACAGCCCAATACTAAAGTTTCCTGGTGGAAACTCAGTATTCCACCAGGGCTCCTTGAAGTTGGACCTCTCCAAAAAAAAAAAAAAATCACTGCCATTGAGTTGATTCTGACACATAGTGTGACCCTATAGGACAGGGCAGAACTGCCCCCCGTGGGTTTCTTCCATGACAGTAACTCTTTACAGGAGTAGAAAGTCTCATCTTTCTCCCTCAGAGTGGCAGGTGGTTTACAACTCCTGACCTTGTAGTTAGCAGCCCCGTGAGAAACCACTGTACCACCAGGTAGTGGACCAGACCATGTTAAATAAAGGAAAATGACGCAAATGAGTCTATATCAGTCCAGAACAAGGCATGTAAAAGCTTTCCAGAGCCAGATAGGTACCTTAAAGGGAAAGAACCCATGTGGCAGGTTGGTGGTGCTAATTGGGAGTGCTGAGGACAGTGGTGAGGTATAAAAATGGGTCTTGTTTAAAAAGAGGGGTCTAGGCAAGAAAACGGAATCTCTCCACCACTTGAGTGTTTCCACCTGTGGCAAGGCTTGCCAGCTCTTCCAATTTATTTCAGGGGAAGGCAGAAATCCAAATTTAATAGGAAATTCCGTGATTTAAAAAAACTGTCCACTAATGCAAGATGGCAAAAGCAAGTAGACTTTGTGTCAAACAGAACATGTCTGCAGCTGAGGCAGGTGAAGCTGTGGATAACCACATTCTGACCTCTGGACTACGGGAAGAGATCAAGTCTAAATGTTTTCATTGATCTTTTAATATGAGGATTTCTAAATTGTGCATCTTTAACACCCAAGAAGAGTGAACATCCACTTCTGAGGTGCTGGAGTATGGCATAATGCCTTTTCAAGGATAAATGTTCCTGGAAGTTTCTGGGTTTTTCCCTTTTAAAAAATGTGATAATTTTTCATTCTTCTCCATCATCCATTTGTGTTAAATACATCATTTTGTTTCAACTTTCTTGCATGGCACACAACGGTACTTCTAAAAAGTATTTTTAAATGAATGATTATAGCACAATGGAAAATTATGGAAGATTCGCCCTACTAATAGTATTGATTAATGTATCTGTGTGAAAAACAGGCCCTAAAATCTGAAGTAAAAGCCATTCCATTGGGAGGAGACAGCAGAGGTGGAATCACCAGCACTGTACATAGGTGACCGCAGTGCACTGCTTAACGCCATCCACCCGAATCACCTTACACGCAGCTCAGTGACGCCTGGAGATCACTGCTCTCTTCCTCTGGTTCAGGCCCAGCCCCATCACATCACTTCTTCCCTCTGCTGTCTTCCAGACCAGGAGGTGGGGCAGTGAACAGACACATAATCCAACATGGGAAATGGAAGCAGAGAAGCTGTGGTAGAAGCTGGGGCTTTCCGTAACTGAAGGCTGTGCTCTCTCCCAGAGCGAAATACTCCACCTTCTCTCTCTCCTTGCTTTGCTGAACTAGCGCGGAACAAACTTAGAATTATAATCACCTACCATGACTTCCACCCACTCCTCACTTATGGACCTAGTTAGGTTCCAATGGCATGATAAGAAATCTGGCACGATATGAAAATGGAAGATGACCACATTAAATCAAAAAGTAAAAAAGAATTAGGCAAAATGAATATCATTACATAACTGCCAACAGAAGTATGTTGTTGATGCACAAATAGTCAGTAGATTTTTTAACACTGCCATGCGTGTGATGTGTTGCTAGCTGATGAGGGAATTCTTTCCCATCTAGACTCTGTGGGTTTTCGGGAGGAAGCTAAGCAGTGCTGCTCACGGTCCGTCTTCCGTTACAATCAGACAGTGATGAGCTGAGGGCCCTCACAGGCTTTTTTACTGACGTGTCTGCCAACTGATGCTGGCTCTTGGCTTAATCTTAGGAGGTGCCGGTCCGAACACTTGCATGTGACCTTCCGTGTGTTCGGGGTTCCTCGCGACACGGGACTCGAGTGTCAGGGGGACGTCCCGAGACCGAGTGAGCGAGGTGAAAGCTGCACTACCTTTCCTAACAGAGCCCAGAGGTTCTGCAGCTGCATACTCTGTGAGGTCTTTCAGTCAAGGGAGTCACAACAGTTTGCTCTGCTTTGGGGAAGAGGACATAGACACACCTCACCTGGGAAGAGTGTCGAATAATTTGCAGATATTTTTAAGTGATTACAACTTCAACATTCTCTTTATCTAGCTCTGAGGTGTTTTCTGAAGGGAAGTTGGTAGCTACTCTTTCTTACTCCAATGTAATGCTCATAGCTCACTGGTCAGCTTTTTGTACAGTTGTGGCTTGTGTGTTGTCATGCCACTGGAAGCCATGCCACCTGTACTTCACATGCCAGCAACGTTGCCCATGGTGGACAAGTCACCCATGGTGGTCAGGAACTCCCAGAGTGAGATAGTTTAAGAAGAAAGGCCTGGTGATCTACTTGTGATAATCAGGCAGTGAACATTCTAGAAATCACAAATGAACATGGTCCAATTTGCTTGCTTTGGATACTTCCTCAGAAGGAATCGATCCCTAGAGGTGCACTTTATGTTTGATTAAGAAGATTGGCAAAGGCAAGGGAGAGCCTCAGTAAGATGGAGTGGCGTAGAAGCAACAGTGATGGACTTGAACATGTCAGCCATCATGACGGTGATGCAGAACGGGACAATGTATTTATCACCGTATGTACAATTTGACCACGAGTCTACAAAGCAAGCAGCTAACACACGTACACACACTCTCTCTTTGAAAATGTTGTACTCCAAGCTCGTCTCAGGTGGAGGACAGTGGGAGCGCAGAGCTTTGATGAATGTGTTTGGCTTGGAAATAGTGAACTGTTTAGAATGGATAGATCCTAGTCCTAACCGAGGTACACACGTGATGCAAATTGTAGCATATTAGAAATCACAGTGTAAAGATGGAAAACCATCCTGGCCCATCAATTAACTCAACTGGTTGAGAGGAGAAAAATAATTTCATTGGCAAATACTTAAAATGGCATTTTATACAAATGCAAATGACCTGAATTTTAAATATTAAAATATATATCTTCAAGGGAATTTTCACTTGTAGAGGGTCCCCTGTGGAGCTCTCAGATCTCCAGTGTGGGCACTCTGCATCCTCTCCTCCAACATCAGGGATTCTTTGTGGCAAAGTTTGTGAGCACCGGCATGCACACTTCACTGTTGAGAACCGAGGTCAGAGGTTCAGCTCTCAGTGGGAGATTCGTGCTTAGCTTTTACTGTTCTAGGGCATTTTTATTTCTTCTTCACCATGAGATCTTGTTTGAGAACCTTAGCCCAGGATGTAATGCGACTCTTGTATTAGTGACAGGCCCTCGCTTCACTTCATTCTTTCTTTCGATCTGACTCCATTTTCAAGTTGCAAATCAATTTGTGTGAATTTATTCAAACACGACATTGATTCATGAATCAGAGCATCAACCATAAATGGCTGAGGGCTATGAACGGGGGCCGGTGGGGGGGGGGGTGGAAAGAAGGAGGAGGGGGCTTTTATATGACTATAGAAAATGTGAAAGTGAAACAAAGTTTAAGCCTGATTATAGTTGATTTGGAAACTCTTGATTGGGCATTGACATTGTTTATATAAGTCAGGCTCCAAAGTCCTTCCAGTCTCAGGGGGCTCTTTGGATTTATCAGCAGTCACCTGTTTTACCCATTGACACCTCATAGCAACCCAGTAGGACTGATGAGAACTGCTCCATAAATTTCTCAAGGCTGAAAATCTTTATGGGACTAGAGCAGTATGTCTTTCTCCAGTGGAGTCCAAGTGGTGGGTCCAAACCACCAACCTTGTGGTTGCTTAACTCCCATGCTGCCCAGACTTCTTTTTACTAGTATTTTATGGTGGTGGTTTTGTTTGTGCTATTGCTATTTGGTTGTTAAATTTGTTTATTGAGCTTACCTATCTACTTCTTATAACAAAGACATTTCTTTGGGAAAATTGTCTCTGATTTATGTCATGTGGCGCCAGCACCTGCCATGCGTCCCACCTCCAATCCCACCCCTTTCTTGACATCAGATCAAAGAAGGTAACCTAACCTGAGTCAAATTGGGAAACCCAGCTTCATTAGCTTCCCGTTAAAAATAAAACAAAATAAAAATAGTCGCCATTGAATCAGTTCTGACTCAAGGCAACTGTGTGTGTCTGAGTTACCCCAAACTTGGTGGCTTAGAAAGCACAGTCATTTTCTTGCAGTTGAACTGTGCTTAATAGAGTTTTACAATGATAATTTTTCACAAGGCCTTCCTTCCTTCTGAGGTCCCTCTGGGGGCTTCAGCTTTGACTTTAGCAGCTGAACCCTCTGACTCACCCCAGAGACTCAGCTTCCTCTTTCTGCTGTAAAAATCACCACCGACCTAGTGCCTGATAACGGCACACATTTATGATCTTTTCATTGTGGAGGTTGCAAGTCCAAAATCTGTCTCACTGGGTGAGATAGTTTATTGTGCCAGCCTGGCCGATAAACACAAGTGGGATTAATTGAAGGGCAGAGAGATAAGTGGCTCGGTGAGCCTCACCTTTCTTGTCTCTCACTCTTTAATCATCGGACCAGTGTGCGGCTGCCTTGCTTGTTCTGTGCCTCAATTTAAAGGGCACACTACCTGTGAGGCACCTAGCCTGTGGACATGTCGCTGTAAGTTGAGGTCCCTTTAAGACCAGTCGAACGAAATTTACATCTCTGGAACTGGGGACTGACAGTTGGTGACCTGGCTGACAGTTGGTGACCTGCCTTGTGGTTTGCTGCCTGTGCTGGGATAGCCTAGCTCTCTCTCTATCGAGGACTGTCTGGCGGTCCTCAAGACTTGAAGGACTGCTAGTGTCTCACAACTCTCACGGGAGTGAGTTGCACTGAGTCATTGTACTGCTTTATAATTTAACTGTTCACTTCTTGTGTTATCTATCTGTATACAATTTAACAGTTCATTTCTTGTGTTATATATATATATTTATAAATATATATCTATATATATATATCTATATATAATTATCAGAAATCTGGTTTTATTTCTCTAGAGAACCCTGTCTAATACACTGGGTGTCAGCAGGAGTAGTTCAGCCTGGAAGCTCTAGGGGGAGACAATTTTCATGCTGATTTCAACTTCCAGAGGCCACTTGTATTCTTGCCTCGCGGGTTCTTCTTCCATCTTCAAAGAATATCACTTTAATCATTGATTCTGTTATTACACCACCTTCTCACGGACTCTGACTCTTTGGGTAACCTCTGTGACTGTGTTGGACCCTTCCAGATCATCCAGGATGATCTGTTTAACTCAACGTGCCTAATTTAATCACATCAGCAAAAATCTTTTTGTCATATTTCCTCAAATACTGACAGACTGTATTAGTCTGGGAAGACTTAGAGAAACAAATTCATAGACACACTTGTATGTATAAGAAAGAGAATTATATAAAAGAGCAATTGAATATTGAGAATATATCCCAGCCCAGTCCAGATCAAGTCCACAAGTCCAATATTGCCCATATGTCCGATACCAAACTATAAAGTCCTCTTCAGACTCACAAAACACATGCAATGATGCCAAATGCAAGAAGATCTCAGGCTAGTGGGTTGGAAGCATTTTGGATCCAGTGGCATTGTGAGCATCTCAGCACCGGCAGGGGTCTTAATGTGGCTTCTCTGGCTCCAGAGGTCTGGTGCATCAGGGTAGGTCCATGTGGCTTCTCCAGCTCCCAGGGCATAGCGCCATGTGTCTATCAGTACAGCAGCTCTCAGGGAGAGAGCAGAGAGCAAGAAGTGTCTCCTGCCTCCAAGGAGAAAAAAACAGGAGTTCCCAGAATTCTCAAAGGTCATGCCCACACAGAAGCTTCATTGGCTATGATCTGATTGACAGACTAGACTCCACCCCTTACTCTTAATCCTCTCGAGTCCAAAATTGACACCAGAATATGTAACTACCACACAGGCCCTGGGCATTAGGACACGGCCATTTTTGGGAGGCCATTCTGTCTCTCACTCTATTCTTCTGCAAGAGCAATTCATGCAAAGGTGAGCATGTGTCCTGAACAGAGCAATCACAAGCCTGCCTGAGGATAGGAGAGACAGCATTTTTCCACGAGAGTTGTAAAACTTTAAGAACATTTTGCTGAGGCTGTGGGCAACTATCTTTCCAGTCATTTGGAAGAAGCTAATCTGCAACAGGAGGGATTGTAGCCAACAGAGGACCAGTTTCTCCCCAGAGAATGAAGGAAGGCTGTGATGACAGTATGGGAGCGCCTGTATCCTCCTGGAGCAGGAAGCCTGCTGGCACAGTGGTGGAAGCGCTGGCAGGTGGGAGCTACCAGCACTCATAAGAGAAAGATGAAGCAGTCTGCTTCTGTAAAGATTTGCAGCCATGAACCCCCAGGAGGATGGTTTACTCTGTCCTGCAGGTACCTCTGGATTGGAATCTATGCAATAGAATTGGCTGTAGTGTGGTCTGGATTTATCCTCAAATCTCAAATCGCACTTTATCCTGATTCCATTTGGCATGAGCTACTCTGAGCTGAATTTCTGTATTAATGATTTCCAGTATAAATTTCTAAACCTGTGAGAAAGCAAAGGGATGGGTCAGTGAGTGTCCAAGTTAGCTACTTGATGGCTACTTTTAAGGGGTATCATAAACTATATTTAAATAAAATGGAAGTGAAATGCTTTCAAAATACCATGTTATAAACTTCAGTGGGTTTTGTTTTTCTGTCTATATTATATTACAACAGAGAATTTGAAGCTAATTATATTAAAAATAAGCAACCTTTGTGGCACAGTGGGTTAGGTTTGAACTGGTCCTAACCTCACAGCTAGAAGGGTCATATCAATTGCCTACATGTCAAGTGGGAATTCCAAAACATGCTCATGTGGAATCTGTACAAGGATCCAGAAACAATCGTATGAACAGAAGAAGGGACTGTTGCATTGTTTAAAATCAGGACATACCCCCAGAACCATGGGTTCCATTGTTTTCATCTCCTGATTGTCCCACCTATCTTATCTATATAGATAGGCAGAGGCATTAATAAGCGCAAAAACCAGACAAAACAACAAAGGACATCAAAACCAACAAAACAATAACAACAGAAACAAAATAACAACAGCAAAAAGAAAGTCACTGACAAAAATGGAAAGGCCTATAAATAGTTCAAGGTCCAAGGATTGACATATAACCCCCTCCCACGGGGACGAACAACAGAAAAGTGGGTGAAGGGCAACAGAGGATGATGTAAGAAATAAAAATAATAATCTATAACTTATCAAGGGTTTATGAAGGAAGAAGGGAAGGTGGGGGAGGGAGGAAAATGAGGATCTGATATCAAAGGCCCAAGTAGAAAGAAGATGCTTTGAAAATGATGATGGCATGTGTACAAATGTGCTTAACACAATGGATGATGGTGTGGATTACGATAAGAGATGTAAGAGCCCCTAATAAAAGTATTTAATTTAAAAAATCAGGACATGTGTTCATTGAGGTTGCATCCTTTCCCCATTCTTACACAATCTTTACGTTGAGTAGATACTGTCAGAAGCTCGACTGCATGAAGGAAAGCAAGTCGTCAGGATTGGAAGCAGACTTATTAACAACCCGGGTAGGTAGATGACATGGTCTTGCTAGCTGGAGTCGTGAATGACTTGACTAATTTGATCAAAGACCACAGCTCTTTGTCTTAAATTTGTACAAATAAGAACTTAAAAGTTCATGGCAATGTTCCCCTAATCATTTGACTGACATATCTTCCTATACCCATTCTATTTATTATTTACTGAAAGTAAACTTGCTCAAGTCAAGTTTTTCACTGCTATTGTCTAGTGAACTGTGTACAATCTAGTAAGTCTTTCCTAGCCCACTTTCCTTTTTGGAGTTGTAGCTTAGAAAAGGATGAAGCTCTGTTACATTGAGCCAAATATTTAAAACTCATATTTGTTGCTGTTAAGTGCCCTTAAGTCAATTCTGATCAAAACAACCCATGTGACCGAGTAGCAGTGCCCTGGAAAGCTTCCGACATGTCATCTTTACAGGAGCTGTGACCCTCAGGTCTTTTGTCCCAAGAAGGCTTGGATGGATTTGAATCGCTGACATTTCCTTTAGCTGAAACAAGCTTAACTGCCACTGCACAGGGGCTTTAAATGTATGAACCTTTCAGTAATCTTTATTGGGACAATCAGTAAATAATAATAAATTCTTAAAATAAATAAAGTTGGCTCTCTGTCTCATGTTATACTTTGGTATAAACTTAATATGGATTAAATATTTAAACATGTGCAACTGCTAGAAGAGCAGTTGGGTAAATCCCTTATGAGCATTGACAAGGGAAAGTCTATGACTCAGATCTATGATGCCATAGAAGAAAAGATAAACTGAATAAAAGCTGAAAACTTCTATGTGGTAAAATAATAAAAATGAGCAAAGGAGCACCAGTGATATACTAAAAGACATCATCAAAGTGGGGGAAAGTATTTTAACTGATATTAACCAGTAAGAATGAATACCCTTAATATATACAGACTGTCTTTAAGATAAAAATCTGATGTTTAAAAATTGGCAAGGATTAGGGATATACAAAAGAGTTACAAGTGCCTCCTGAAATTTATTAAGAGATACTCAAATTTTCTCATAACAAAGTAACTGCAAGTTAAAACCATATTAAGATACCATTTCCTCTTAGTGGTTTGGCAAAATCGAGAAGTTTGCCTGCAGGTACATTTTTACATTAACAGTGAGAATATAAAGTGGTGCATTCCTGTGGAGGACAATTTGACATTAATAGTCAAAATGATAACTGCATTTACTCTGATTTAGCAATCCTAATTCCTAGATTTATCTTGCAGATAATACTTCCCATGTGCAAAATGATATATTTATAGGGTGTGTTTGTCTGGTTTACAAGAGAAACAAATTCATTGACGCACATATAAAAGTAAGAGAGAGCTTTATATCAAAGAGTAATTGTATATTAAGAAAATATCCCAGCCCAGTCCAGATAAATTCTATAAGTTCAATATTAGCCCATATGTCTGATACCATTCCATAAACTCTTCAGACTCATGCAGCCTATGCAACGGAAGATCACATATCAGTGATCTTGTGGATCTTGTGGAAAGTCTTGTGGATCCAGTGGCAGTGGGTGGAAAGTCTTGTGGATCCAGTGGTGGTGTAAACATCTCAGCGCTGATGTGGGTCTCCACGTGGGTCCTCTAGCTCCAGGGCTCTGGCCCCATCAGCATGGCTACATGTGGCCTGTCAGCAGGAAGATGAAGCAGAGAGAGAAGGTGTGTCTTGCCTCCAGGGAAGAAGATAGGAGTTCCCAGAATCCTCAGGAGTTGGCCATGCCCACAAAGAGACCTCATTGGCTCTGGCCTGATTGACAAGTTAGACTCCACCCCTTCACTCAAGTTGACAGTAGATTATGTAATGGCCACATGTGGTATTTCATTGGTCCAATGTTTGCTAGAGACAGTTCAAATGTCCATCAAAGGAAGACTGGTTTAATAATTCATATAATTCCAAATAATGGACTAATTGGCCGCTGTGAAAAAGTGGAAGCAGTGTGAACAGAATAGTCTAACCTTTGTGTGGGAAAAGAAGGAGAAAGAGTACGCTTTCATAATTTCTTATGGTTCTTTGTTTTGTTTTTAATTTTAGGGATAAATAACCAACTAATAGGAGTGTTTAAGAATGGGGTGAGCATATCAGATTCAGAGACAAAAGAGAATGACATTTTTGAATATTAACCCTTTTTGAAAATGTATTTTGTTGTTGTCGTTTGGAATGTCCGCAGCAAACACACCAACTCGCCATTTCTCCAGGTTCCCTGCAGTGGCCTCGATGCCAGTCTTTCGGTCATGCAGCCGTTCTCACCACGCTTTTCTGAATTCCTTATGAGCCACGAGGACGTACTTCCTAATTTGGGGAAACAACATTTGCAAAAATAAAAGAAGAAGAAAACAACCAAGAAATGATCAAATGATGAGAGTTAACGTGGACACTCCAATTAGTGTTTTAAATCAAAATAACATTTTGGGCAGGAGGGAACAGCTTGGAGGTCAGGTCTCCACACAAGGGAAAAGAGAACTCACACCAGCCTAAGGCTAATTTCTATGAGGCAGAAGTCAGACATGACTTTTCCCACCAATTTTTACCTGTTTTGACACCAACTCTTTCTCTGATGGCAGTCTGTTTCTCTGCTGGGTTCAATAGTCCGTTGTCATTGCTACACAGAACTCCAAGACAATACTAAAAATGTTGAGGTATATTAGGATGGTTAACAGGTTACACATCAAAATAAGAAATATTAAAGATGTGGTACTTTTGTCCACTTTGCCACTTGTCTCTCATATCATCAGGCTCAAGTCTGTCTGGTTCTTGGCCTCTACAAAAATCCCCACAACTGGACCAACAGGTACCATCTTGATAAATGGAGAAAAGGTTAACGCTGTCAAGGATTTCATCATGCTTGGATCCACAATCAATGCTATTGGAAAGAGCAGTGAAGAGATCAAAATATGAGTTGCATGAGGTAAATCTGCTGTACAAGGCCTTTTTAGAGTCTTGAAAAGCAATGATGTTACATTGAAGACTAAGGTTTGCCTTGCCCAAGCCATGATATTTTCTATTGCCTCATGTGCATGTAAAAGTTAGATATTGTACATGGGTACAGATAAAGAGCTGGAAATACAGGGAATATAGGACAGATAAACTCCTCAGGACCAATATTGAGAGTAGCCATACCGGGAGGATAAGGGGAAGGTGGGGGTGGGGAAGGAGGAACCGATCACAGTAACCTATCTATAACCCCTTCCCAGAAGGATGGACAACAGATAAGGGGGTGGGGAGAGACATCAGACAGTGCAAGATGTGGAAAAATTTGTAAATTATCAAGGGTTCATGATGGATTGGGGAGGGGGAGGGAGGGGGAAAATGAGGAGCTGATACCAAGGGCTCAAGTTGAAAGACAATGCTTTGAAAACGATGATGGCAACATATGTGCAAATGTACTTGAGACAATGGATGGATGAATGGATGGATGGATGGATGGATGGATGGATGGATGGATGGGTGGATGGGTGGATGGGTGGGTGGACGGACTGTGATAAGAGTTGTAAGAGCCCCCAATTAAATGATAAAAAAGAAAGTTGGACATTGAATAAGAAAGACAGAAGAACAGCTGATGCATTTGAATTGTGGTGCTGGAGAAGAAGATTGAAAGTACTATGAACTGTTAAAAGGACAAACCAATCTGTTGGAAAAGCATGGCAAGAGCACTCTTGGAGGCAATGATAGCAAGACTTCATCGTACATCCTGTGGCCATGTTGGAGAGAGCAGTCCCTGGAGAGGGACATGGTGCATGAGGAAGTGGCGGGGCAGTGACAAAGAGGAGGGCCCTCAACGAGATGGATGGACACCTTCACTGCCACGATGGGCTTGGGAACAGGAAGCCTCGCGAGGACGGCGCAGGTGTGCCGGGTTCCTTCTGTTGGGCTTGAGGTCGCTAGGTGTCAGAGCCTGCTCAATGGCACCTGGCAACAGTAACAGCAGAGGGAGTTAGAACGAGGATGCTTTCAAAAGCAAAAATAAACAAGAAGAAGCAAAAAGCATACCTTTGCACCATGGGAAATTTTTTGAGATCAGGACTAATTTCAAATATCTAACAAAACTCAGGTGAACATCTTTTCAAATCATTGACGCTTTACAGCAAGTGAATGGAAATGCTGCTCGCCTCCCACCCGTCTCCGACTGAAATGGCAGCTTCGGATGGGGCATACGTCGGCACAAAGGTAGGGAAGGCAGCAAAGTGGAATTCAAGGTCCACGCAGAAAGTTAAGGGGACAGATTTTTCAGACTCTTAAAGGGATACTCTTGATAGATCTTCCTCAAAGGCAAAGAAAAACCACAGGGGCTTATTATGAACAAAATTTAAGAAAATTGAAAACTGCATTGGTGAGAAAAGGACCAGTACATTTGCACCAAGGAAACTTTTTCTATCATGACAATGTACCTGCACATTATTGAGGGTGACAAGGGCCATCTTAGGAGAAAATCATTGGAAAATGTTATCCGGTCCACCCTACAACCCCAATCTTGTCATTTCATACTTCTTTCTCTTCCCCAGACTCATAGGACCATCATTTGGGTCCCTTGAGGATGGCCACCATTGCCGCTTGGACACATTATTAGTCAAAGAGCACAGAATTATTTGGAAAAGGTTGAGAGAGATTGAAACCTTGTCTTCCAAAGTATATTGATCTAGGTGGTGGGTGTATGCAGAAACAATAGCTTCACACTTTGATTCTTTTGTTTAATCAGGGCTTCTGTTATTTTGCCCCTTTTTTACTTAGCCTCAGATATACTGCACCAGTGGCCCCTTCAGGTGCCAGTGCTTAGTACAGCCCCAGGTTAGGTTAATGAGATCCTCAGCTGGACGCTTATTTGAGGCTCCTTCCCCCGCAGGAAAGGAGGTTGAAATAAGAGATTCTCTTTGAATTTCCTGAGGCCTTACCCTTGAAGAGCTGCCCAGCTGTTTTCTAAAGATGGCAAAGTATAGTGCACTTTAAAATTACACCATTTGGAGATAATTTAAAATTACCCATGCTGGGGATAATTATTGTTATAATATTTCCAACCTTAAAAATAGCTACCCACAAGCCCTCTGGTGACCTTCTGAGAAAATGTGTTCCCTGAAAATGGAATGGTCAACGGCCCATTCTTTACGAAATCCCCTGATGGTAAGTCAGCCTGGTGTGAGTCACTTCCAGGACTGCAGTACTTCTAGCCACGTGGGATGCAGTTTTGATCACTTGACTATTAATGATTTGCTTATGACCTTTCAGCTCAATCAGGTCATTAGTGTAAGCCAAGCCTTGTAAAGTGGAAGGGAAAACCCTTAATCAGGAAATGCAACTGTTAAAAATGTTTGCCATATGCCACTCTCAAGAAGGTTTATGCTACACAAAAGATGAAGGTAAACATTTCCTGTATTGTCACTGAATTGCACACAGGGACCCAGGTCAATTCATAAATGCTGGTCTGTTTATATTTTCACACGATTAGAAAATGCCTAATGCTGAGTTGGCAAAATACTTGTTGCCCGTCTATTTAGTACAATCAAGTAAAAGTAAAACGGCTTGATTCTGATAACCTCCTATAACCCACCCTTTTGCAGACACACACAATCCCAAACGTGCACAGTCAAGGAGTAAACTAGAGGAGTAGCAGTCAGGCGAGGTGCCATTTCCACTGCCTAAGTCCCATGACAGGCTGGTGTGTTTGCTGGATTCTTGCTGAAGCTCTTCACAGTTGCAAGGAACATTCTGTGACTCCAGAGTCGCTAGGGTGGAAGGAAAAGCCACTGACAATCGCTTCTATAGATCTGGAGTTTAGCTCCGTCAGAACTGATTGTATGGTGCGAAAACACCTCTACATATTGACTTCACTTAATTTCTGGTGCCTGAGATCCCCGCAAGAGGGAACAGAGATTTCATGGCACATTTGCAGAATCTAACTAAACAATGAGAAAGGAACCCTGGTGGCACAGTGGTTAAGTGCTTGGCTGCCAAGTGAAAGGTCAGCAGTTTGAGCCCATTAGCCACTTCGGGGAAGAAAGAGGTGGCAGTATTCTTCCATAAAGATTCACAGCCTTGGCAACTCTATGGCGCAGTTCTGTGTCCTATAGGGTCTCTCTGAGTCCAGATTGACTTGAAGGAAATGGGTTGGGCTTTTTATTAACCTGCACAGGGAATGTAGTTCAGAAATGGAGTTGAAGAGAGGCTGTAGACAGTGTATTATTATATCCAAGGTCTGCCATAGCAAAGCACCACAACTGGGTGACTTCAAAGAGGACTTCGCTGTCTCACAGTACTTGAGGTCTAGAGTTATAGGTACTAAATAAGTTCCTTTGTTTTATCTTCCAACTTCCGGTCACTGCATACGCCGCGTATGTTTGGCTCATGGCAGTGTAACACCAGTCTCTGCCTTCATCCTTACCTGGTGGCCGTCCTCTGAATGGGTCTTCCTGCACACATGCTCTTCTTTCATAAAGACACCACTGTTTTATTAGTGAACACCTGACTTCAGTGTGACCTCATTTTCAGGTAATTAACTACATCTCCAAAAAGATTCCAGTTCCAATATAGAGGGTCAGAATTTTCATGTATTTTGGGGGAAGAAACAATAAAACCCCAAAGGCAGAACTATTAGAACTAGCTTTCTGGTGTTGGTGGAGAATCTGGAAAGTATCGTGGACTGACAAAAGAACAAACAAACCTGTCTTAGCAGCAGGACGCCCAGAATGCTCCTTAGAAGCAAAGATGGCGAGACTTCATCTCACGTACCTTGGTTATCAGGAGAGGCCGGTTCCTGGAGCAAGGCATCATGGTTTGAAAGAGGACTTTCGGAAAAGCGGAAGAACTCTGCCAAGATGGATTGACCCGGTGGCTACGACAATGGGCTCAAGCGCAGGAACAACTGTGAAGCTGCTGCTTTGTTCTGACGTATGTAGATTCATCTTGTTCCAATACCAACACGAAAGCACCCGAGAACAGCAAAATATTAATTTCATTCATTAAATGCATATTTCTTAAAGAAGGATTATCATTCACTCTGAAAAATCATGCATCATATAATCTATTCATTTGACAGGTATAATAGTTAAGATTTAAGTCAACTTGAGTGGGCCATGGTTCCACCGTAAGAACACCTAAATTCATGATGGAATCTTCCATGAAGAGGCCAAACAGGTCAGTTTTGTGAAGAGTAGACCACCTTAATCTGATCATAGCCTTGATCCGATTGGGGAAGGTTGCATCAGGGTGTGGCCTATTCTAGGAATGAATTGACAGTGATTGGAAGCTTACTGAACTCTACCACTGGATTTGGATCCTGAATCTAGTGCATTGACATCCAGCTATATCTCCTGCTGATCCCAGGAGCCTTCATTGGATTGCAACTTTGGATTCATTTGGCCGATCTTAGATTCATTCAGCTCAACATCCACCAGGTTGTGGTCTTCCAGATTCATTGTCTTGCTTCCAGTTTGTCAGCCCCTGCAGCTACAGGAGTCAGGAGAAGCTCCCAGCTTGCATTTGACCCACAGACTTGAACTGGCTGGACTTACCCACTTCTACAACAGTTCGAACCATTTCTTGATATAAATCTCTTTCTAGACACATACACATACAAGCATCAGTGATTTTGCTTCTCCAAAGAACCCATCCTAACACAGCAGGTTTTTACTAACTACTACCTACAAGGTTGCTCTTGGCTATTAGCCAAAGGTTGGGGGCCTGGGTCCATCTGAAGATGCCTCCGTAGAAAGTCTTGGTAATTTTCTTTAGAAAAATTGAAGATCTTAAGGTACGCATGTAGTTCTACTCTGACACACATGGAATAACCATGAGTCATAATTGGCTCAATGGCAGCTGAGTGAGCGAGAGAGAGAGAGAGAGAGATAAAAAGAAAGGTCAATGAAAAAATTAAACAATTTAAAAAAGAAAAGTCAGTGTTGGAATGAGAATACAGAAAGCTGGGTAGCAACAGGTTCACAAGTTTTATAAACCAAGAGCCATCATCTTATAACGTTTACACAGAAGCCCCACATGTGAATGGAAAACAGCCGAGCTGCTGGGTAGATGTAAAAGTGGTGGTCAGAGAGTCCCACTGATCCAGTTCCACCCCTCAGCCTGAGCCTGCTCTTCAGGGCGCAACCTGAGCATTTCCATTTGAGGATTGAGATAAGTATCTGATCTGAATGGCTTGCGTCTGAAGAGCGGCTTCTCCCAGCTTGGCCGTTTCACATGCAGAGGCCTGGTAACAGCTGTTGGCATCCGGCCTCCAGGATTTTTGCTGTGGCTGTGATGTTCCAGCAGGGAAAATCAGGGACTCTCTGAGCTGACCCCAGGGTTGCCAAGTGAAATGTTTACAGGAGGCTGTTCAGGCAAAGTGCTTAAATAAAGGGACATGGTGGGAGAGGAAGTAATGGGGGTGTACATCCCGCCTCCAAAGGGGTAGCACCTCTCAGCTCCAGCTCACTACTTCCAGATCTACAAGTCCCCCCACCCCTACCCCCAAGAAACCTGGAAATTATATTTTCATGCTTCGTAAAACAGGATCATGAAAAAAGAGTAAGGTTCTCACTAAGATGCATTGATACAGGGGCTATACCAAATGGTCTCAAGTGTAACAGGGACTGTGTGGACACATGGCATCCCTATAGGCTGGACTCGTTCTAAGTGTATGTGACAGCCATAATGATTTCAAATTTTGAACACACCGAGAGACAAATCAAGCATGTTTGTTCTTTTATATAAAGCTCTTTCATATACACATACGAGTGTCTATGAATTTGTTTCTGTAGTCAACTAGGACTAACATGCAACATTACAAAATCTTCTTCGCCATAATCAAACATCTTGAAAGAAAGAGCTACTGGCCTGGGGCGACGAGGAAGTGGGGACTCCAAGGTCCACTAGCATAACAGGGTGCACAAAGATAGTGTCCTACAATCGAGGGATTAAAACTCTTAGACAGCCGTCTGAAGTGCAACTATTGGTGTCTCCCTGTCCAGAGGACAGACAAGTACCGACAATCAAAGACATATGGACCATACAAACATTGCCCTGCACAACTCTGAGACCAGAAGAACTACATGGTGCCTGTTTGCCACGACCAACTGCTCTGCTGGGAATCCTATTGGAAGGTCTCAGAAAGAAACAGAGAAACAGATGGAATGAAAGTCAAAGTCATAACAAGAACACAATCACTCATGGGACAGAGATTGGTGGAGCTACCAGGATAACATCCTTACTCATCCTGTAGGTCTGGCCCGG
Organism: Tenrec ecaudatus; assembly: GCF_050624435.1. NCBI lineage: Eukaryota > Metazoa > Chordata > Mammalia > Afrosoricida > Tenrecidae > Tenrec > Tenrec ecaudatus. The sequence continues at coordinate 153,138,605 of NC_134533.1, read as the reverse complement.
AACCCACCTAAGTGACTCCATTTTCAGCCAACATTGACACGTCCATAGGAGAAGGATCACATTAATAAAGGAAGCGCACCTTCGAGTGAGCAACCATTTGAGGTCAGTGGGGAACACTTGGCCCAAATTAGCTTCCAAGGGTTTGGAGAGAAGGACTGGAGTTCGGGACCCGAGCGGACGTGAGATGCGCGTGACTGCAAGGATGGGGTTGCAATGGACGAGAGAATGTAAAATGAATTGTCGAGTGACAGACTGGTGATTTTCTCTGTAAACTTTCACTCAATTCAGAATTTAAAAATTAACAATTTGAAAGGGTCCAAATGCCAGCGTCCTCCTCTAAGACACGCTCATGTACAGAACGATTGTTGTGAGCTGCCACTGAGTTCATCTCAATGCAAGGCAACCCAGGTGCGTGGAGCAGACCTGCTGCCTGGGATTCTCCAGAAAACTTGTCCTGAGTAGATCCCCAAGCCCGTCCTCCACAGCCCCAACCATTGGCTTGTACCCCAACCATTGAACCCCAACCATTGGCTTGTAATTCTTTACAAACTGGTTCACTGCTGCTTGCTCTGCCCTAATAATACAGTTAAATAATTTGCATGATGATACATTCTTGAATGGTAAGAGCAGTCACTTACACTAACACCTCTGGTAAGTAAGTTATTTAACCTCTCTTCTGTTTCATCTAGGAGCTTTATTGGGTACACATTGGGTTGCTCACCAAGAGGAAGCAGTTCAAAACCACCAGCCTCTCCTCAGGGGAAAGATGGGGCTTTCTACTCTTGTAGAGAGTTACAGTCTCAGAAACCCACGGGGGCCATTCTATCCCATCCTTAGGATTTTTATGAGCTGGCATCGACTCGACTTGATGACAGTGATTAGGCGTCATTTATGTCTTCTGAAAAATAAGAATATGTTAGTGTCTGCCTTAAAAGGTGGAGAGGTAATGAATATGAAATGCCATGCAAAATGAATGATCCATACTGCTCAAATTTTAAGGCAATGGCAGAGTAATCCTTCCTCTTTGCTGAAGAGGGGCCCTCGCAGCAGTGGGCCGCTAAGGTCGGCAGCTTGACACTCACTATCAGCTGCTCCTGGGGAGGAAGATGAGACTTACCCCCCCCCAAAGAGTGACACACTCACCAACCCACAGGAGCAGTTCCACTCTGGCCTGTGTGTCACATCAACCTGATTGCATTGAGTTTTTCTCTTTCTTTTCTTACCAATCATTTTACTGGGGGCTCTTGCAACACTTGTTACAAAGCATACATCAATTGTATCCCATGTATTCCTGCATATATTCCATTGCTCTTTCTAGACATTTACTTTCCACTGAGCCTTGGGCTCAGCTCCTCCTTGTTTTCCTCCCTCTTCCCTTCACCCCCAACCCTCGTGGCCTCCCAATAGATTGTAGATTGTTAATTATTTTCAAATCTCACTCCGACCGCTGTCTCCCTTCCCCTCTGATTTCTGTTGTTCTTCCACCTGATTGCGGGTGTGTGGTTATGGGCTATTCATTGGGATCAGTGACCCCTTCCTTCCCTACCTCTCCCCACCTTCCCCCTACCCTTTTGTTATCTCTATTCCCATTCCTGTTCCTGGTTCCATGCGTTGTGAGCTTTCTCTTGTGCCTATACCTATGTGCATGTCCCCGTCTAGTCCAGGTTGGGAAGTGGCACTGATGTCGTGATAGTGGGGGTGAGGAGGCCTCCAGGAAACAGAGGTATATTGCGTGACCCATTAGCACTCTACTATACCCGGTTTGACTTACGTCTCTGTGGGGGAATACTCCATTGTCCATAGATGGGCTTTGGGTCTCTGCTCCAACCCCTCTCCATTCTCACCAGTGCATTTTTGTTTGTTTGCTAACCGTTTGTTGGGAATCTTCTGGTGCCCATTGCCTAGTCTTGACACCTCACGATCACACTTGCTAGTGTGCTTCTTCCATGTGGGCTTGTTGTTTCACAGTTGGATGTCCACTTGTTTAACTTCAAGCCTTTAAGACCCCAGTCACTATATCTTTTAATAGCTGGGCACCATCCTCTGTCTTCACCACATCTGCTTATGCACCCATTTTGTCTTCAGCGATTGTGTAGGGGTTGTGTGTGTGAGCATCACAGAATGCCAATTTGTTAAAACAAAGTGCTCTTGTATTGAGGGGAGGTATGAGTCGAGGCCTAAGGTCTATCTACCGCTTATAAATATATGTACATAGGCCAGTACCACTATTGTTATGGATTAATGTGTTTGCATAAGTGCACATCTCTGTTCATCTCCCTATCTATGCCTTTGCTTCCTAGAGGTTGCCTCTGTTTCTTTTTGCCTCCTCTGCCCCACCATCATTTCCCCATTCTTCCACCTTTTAGTGCCTCCTCTCCACTAGCTTGGTGTTGCTCTAACACTCACAGGATCTCTGCCCTCTCCTAGATGCTGGTTCCGCTTCCCTAGTTGTTGCCTGTGTCCATGACACAGTCTGCTCACCACACCCTTCACCCCACCTGCTTCTTCTCGTTTACCTTCCAGGGCCATTGGCCCCATTGCCTTCTCCCCAGACTTCCCTCCCATGGTACAACCCATATAATTAGGGAACCCATCCATGTCCTAGTCTGAACAATAAGAAAACATACAGTTGACAAAAGAAAAGGGAAGAGAAAAAGATGAGAGAAAAGGAAAAAAGACACTAGATAGGTCCAGGTCTGTTTGCTAGTCGCCATGGAACCCTCCCCCCTGGTCTGGGGGCTGCCCCTCACCCAAAGTCCATTGGTGGGGCTCCTCAGAGGCTCTTTGGCTTGGTTTTACTCTAATTGCTGATATGTTTTGTTCAATTCCCACACCGTCTCCCTGCCGTGTGTCCCCTACAGACTGGAGAGGTTTTTAGTAATAACACATCAGACAAAGGGCTCATTACTAAAATCTACAACAACCTCATAGCCGGCAAAAAGAGGAAATCGGTTAACCCCCTAAGGAAGTGGGCAAAAGAACTGAAAAGAACTTTCACTAAGGATGGGACCCATATGGCCAACAAACACATGAGAAAGTGTTCCCGTTCATTAGTCATAAGAGAAATGCAAATTATAACAACCATGAGATACAGATACCATCTAACACCCCTGAGGTTAGGCAAATCAGCAAATCGGAGAGCAACAAATGTTGGAGAGGATGTGGTGAAATAGGAAAACCCCTCCACTGCTGGTAGTCGTGTAGATTTGTACAGACACTGTGAAAAGCAATCTGGCGCTACTTAAAGAAAATGGAAATTGATCTACCTTATGACCCAGGCATCCCTCTACTGGGCATATACCCAGAGGAGGGAAGAAATAAAACATGACCAGTCATGTGAGCTCCAATGTTAATTGAGTGCAATTCACAATCACAAAGACTTGGAAACAGCCTATGTTTCCATTGATAGACAAGGGATTAGTAAACTCTGGCATACACACATAATTGAGCACTATGCAGCACTGAAAAGCATGGATGATCACATGAAACACATGATTTAATGGGAAAAGTTGGAAGTTTGGAATTATGTTAGTAATTAAGTGAGGTAAGTCAATCTCAAAAGGACAGGTATAACATGAGTCCCCTGAGGTAAGTACAACCAGCTCGGCAGGAATAGAAGAACAGACACTTATCTCTCAATACATAGGTGGAAGCACAGGTAGTCAGGGGAGGTGAGATCAAACCCAGGGAGGTACATGTGAGTCCTACCTAAAGAAGGGAAAAGGGGGAAGGAGGAAGGCGAAAGGGAGTAGGGAGAAACTGAGATGATGACATGGTGGGAACAGGGCACTAAGCCACCCAGGGGGAGAGTACTGATTGTGTCTCCTCAGAACTGGAACGTGCATACAGACCCCACCATGGCACGCCAGACCAGGAGGGCAATGTAACATGTGGAGGAATCCATGAAAACACTGGACTACAGGGCCGCCCCCAACCAGAACCAGCTTGATCCCCACCCTGGAAGTTTGTGCCGCAGAGAATGACACTAGACCTCCTGGTGGGGGAAAGGAACCAACCTACCATACCCAGAAGAAAGCAAACCAAGAAGGAAAAGGAGAAAGGGGCAGTCAGTCGGCCTAGGCTCCCTATGGGCACACCAAACCCAGAAGATGAGGTCCCTGCATCAAGCTGCTGGGGCACAGAGAGGACTGTGGGACTGCCGAAAGCTGAAGACATGTTGCCTCCTAACTGGAGCATACAGAGATGGGAAAATAATGGAATTTTTCTTTACTTAAGTCCTAAAAAAACGAATTTAAGCAATAAAAGACACAATCCAGAGATCTAAACTATTATCATCCATGATAAGGGCAAAGTTGTAAGACACAACTTAGTTTTCCCAACAAAACTCCTTTACCCCTATTTTTAGCTCTGGAACAAGCATTGAACGAATATTTTGGGGGGTGGGGGCCCATTAGAACAGACTCACATACCCAGGTTATGATCTCAGGAGGATTAACGGGACAGCCACCAGCAACATAGTCATCCACTCCCACCAGTATTCTCCCTCCCCAACACCCCACTCGCTCACCCCCTTCAGCCAAGATGCAGAAGTGAAAACGTGCTTTTGTGTCTGGGAGCCCTCTGCTTCCTGACATATTCGATCTACCTGACTGAGAAAAGTTGATGAATGGCTGTTGGCCAAAAAAGTACTCCAAACCCATGAGAAGTGACAGGCATAACAAGAGGCCCAAGGAATTTAGGAGAAGTCTCTCTTGGGCCAGGGCAGGGGTGGGGGGGCGGATAAGGAAGCTAGTAGAGAGGGAACATATTGCCCCTCTGATTTCTTTAGTCACTCACCACCTTTGAACTGATTCTAATTCAGAGTAGAAGAGGGCTTGCGTGGACTCCACAGGGTTTCTGAGACTGTAATCTTTAACGGAACAGAAAGCCTGGTCTTTTCCCCACACAGCAACTGGGAAGTGAGATGGCCAACTTTTCAATTAGCTGCTAAAAGCTTCATCACCTGGTTCTGGGTGGGGCACTAGGTTTCCCACTGGGCAGGTGAAGGGTTTCCAGTTAAACCTTCTACAAGTCGGTCTTGAAAACCTGACTTGGGTTGTTAGCTGCCTGATGCTTGGCTGCCGAACCACTGGGGACTCTGATATTTACTAAATGTTCCCTATAATGGTTTACTGGTTGGACCTATGACAATTTCTGGTTGGCAGCCTTTAAACGACCTGCACAGTGGGCCCTGCCCACATACACACCAGGTATTGAAAGCTGGAGTCTCCAGCTCTGCACGATCCTGAGACTGGAGCAGTGCACTCCAGGCTCAAGGAATTTTGAAAAATCTGCATTAGAGAAGGAAATTTTCATTTCTGCACCACAGGCTAGGCTAGAATCGTTTCTATGCTAATGGATTTTGACTAATAAATACATATAATGAATATCACTCTTTCAAACTCATTGGGCCGGCACACTTATTTTTCTGGCATTTTATTGATATTCCGGGAAGAATCTTCTATAGCATATAAGTTAAGGAAAGACTAACTTAGATTAACTTTGAGTGGACCAATTTATCCAAATACTTTGAAAGATAATGCTATTCTGTGTTTCATATATCAATTTACTTCTAAATTAGGCCAACAAAATAAGCACATGAAAAGCAAGAGAAAATAGACATTATGAAAGTACTCCTGTCTTTAAAATGTTACTTATTTTTGCTTTTTGACTCCAGAACACCAATAAAATATGATTGACTGAATCTTCTACTAGACAAATTTTTTTGTTTTGCTCAATTTACATTGCCAGTAGGCTTTGTCATTCTCAGCTAGGCCCTCCTTACAATGACTGGACTGGTTTCTCCATAGAAGCCATGACAATACACTCTTAGAAAGGAGAGAGAATTTGCATTTTGGGATTCACCACATTTAAAAAATAATTTTATTGGGGGCTCATACAGCTCTTATCATAATCCATGCATCCATCCATTGTGTCAAGCACATTTGTACATTTGTTGCCATCATTTTAAAAACATTTTCTTTCTACTTTGGATTCCTTTAATATAGGTTTTTAAAAAGCAAAATAATCCTGAAACATGGATTCTGACCTGGCACTTTGCTTTAATAATGTTAATACACATTGGCAATAGTTATTTCAATTTATAATTCTTGATCTTAAATTGAAAAATATTTGTTCAAGCATAAAGTTCCGAATATTTCTGGTTTAAGTAAACTAGTTTATTTTAGATCTGAACTTGGCAAGTATAGAGGTCTCACTGGTTTCTATAACTACAGACAATGGTTCTTTAGGTGACTTGTATGACACAACAAATCAACGTTGTTCATCTTGTTAATACCTAATGATGAAACCATATGTGTGGAGTGTATTCCACATGCACTATTTCATTTGAGCTATTTTAACAGTTCTCTGAAGTAGATGTTACTATTTTTCTCCCTTCCATGAATAGATCCTGCACCTTATGAAGAGGTTAAATAATTTTCAAGGGCACTCAGTCTGAATCAGCAGTGGCTCCTTGGGAATTCAGGCCATCCCCGTTGTAGTGTGTCTGGACATCTCCCCTATGTTCAGTTGGGAGGATGTGGAGATGCAGTTGTGAAAACCCATCTGGTCCTTCAAGGTCTTCACAGAGTCATAAATTTGTGTGAATCCAAACAAACTTTATTTACTGTTCACATGAATGAGTCTATATTTGGTAACTCCCATGGCTATCTCAATAATTTAAAAACCACAATGTTCAAACCATCCTGGGAGGGAAGATTAAAAGGAACAAAGAGTTAGCTAATCTTGTTTAATTAGGAAAGCATGAGTGGCTGAATAAAAAAAGAGAGAAAGACTATTCAGTCACGGAAGGGATGCTGAGTGGAGGAGAATGCAGATGTGCTCCCGTCACTTGAAATAGAAATGGACTCATTAGAAAAATCCAGGCCATTTAATGGCTTTGAGAATACCACCAAGGACACGGTGCATTAAAAGTCACGAATGCTAAGGCCTTAGATACTTTGAAACTGCTTTCAAAACATTTGTCACAAACGATGTGTGTGTGAGTACCTTGGCAGATGTGCCAAGGATTACGCTTTAAGTCCTCTGAATTCTGAAAAGTAAAATGCTCACAAATGGGGATCAATTACCCCCTAAAGTGCTTAAATAAGCTCTCTTTCTCAGAGATATGCTTGTTCCCCACTCCCATTCCTTCCTTTCTGTTGTCCCAGCTGAAGAGATGTTCTGATCATGAGAAACAGATGATGTGTCATGGAGTCATCTGAAACTCCTCTATTAAAGCCACACTGGGACCTGGCATGTCATGATATTAATAATCAAATACTCCAGATGAGCATCAAATTTGAGTCACAAAGATCAAATCATTCTGTCTCTCTTCCTCCCTTCGACCCCTGCCCCACTGAGCATAAAAGTTTTCAAGAAATCTTTTCTCGAACATTTCCCAGAGATCCTAGATGCCTGAAATAGCTTCCCTGCCTCCACAGAACATAAGCCGTCGTGCACATCACTTCTCTAGCATTATGCAGAGGACCATGCAAAGACGCTAATGGAGACAGGACACACTGGAGGACCTCCAGTCCTAAGGCTTTCAGTCAGTTTGAGGCTATCTGAAAAGGTGACACAGAGAAGGGTACATCTGCACTTGCCTTAAAAGATCAAGGTGATTTTGATTGGTGGAGAAACATAGGTATTTCCAGCTTAAAAGTAGCCTCAATCAAAAACCAGTGGTGGGTTCCTACAATGAGTATTTCCCTTCTGTGATTGCCTTTGTCCTCTTAGCAGAATGTCTTCAAGCTGTATCCATATTGTCACAGGTATGAAGCATTGATTGGTCTGTTGAAGGACATTTAGGCTGTTTTCTCCTTCTGATTATTGTGCAATAAACACGGCTACACACGTCTTTATTGGAGTTGCTGCTTTCAAATCTTTGGGAAATGCACCTAGAAGTGGAATAACTGTGGCATTCTGATTTTCAGAATTTTGAAGAAATACCACAAAGTTTGCGCCATTTTGAATTCCCATATGCAGTAGCTAAAGGTTCTAATTTCCCCACATTCTGCTGACATGCGTTTTTTTCTTTCTTTGTTCGGACTGGTTGTCAGATCAGACTGGTCCCTGGAGAAGGGCATCATGCTTGGTAAAGTAGAGAGAAAGCAACAAAGAGGCAAGTACTTAACTAGATGGATTGACACAGTGGCAGCAACAATGGGCTCGCACTTAAGAACAATTGGGAGGATGGTTCCGGATTGAGGAGTATCTTGTTCTTTGGTACATGCAGTTGCTATGGGTTGGAACCAACTCTACAACACTCAACTATAATAAGCCATTCTAGTGGGAGAGAAACAGCAGGTCATTGGGAGAGAAACAGCAGGTCGATTTCTATCCTTCTGATAGCTATTGGTATTGACTATCTTTCCATGTAGCCATTTGAATGTCCTCATTTATAAAATGGCTATTTGAGTCTTTTGCCCACATGGGTTATTTGTCTTTTTTGTGTGTTAAGCTATTGCAGTTTTGTATTTTATTAGATTTTTTTCAAATATAAGGTTTTTGAAGATATTTTCTAGCTAACTTGTCTTTTGGTATTTTGATAAAGTATTTTGATGAATGAAAGGCTAATTTTTATAAGGCCCATTTATTTATTTATTTTGTCTTTTACGGTTTGTGTTTTTGTTAGTATATTAGATAACCCATTGTAAAACAAAACAAAACAAAACCCAAACCAGGCCTGAAATAATTTAACCTGCATTTTCTTCTAAGAATTTCATGGTTGAATTTTCACATTTAGGTCTGTGTTTGGTCAGGTTCACTAGAGAAACCAGTGATGCTTATATATGTGCATGCAGAGAGAAATTTATATCAAGAAAATCACTCTCCGAGTTGTAGAAGCAGGAAGGGTTCAAGTCCAAAATCAGTTGGTAATCTGGATGCTTCTTCTGACTCAGGGAGCTGTGCAGCTGACATAGCCAAGATCAGCAGGAAAACATAGGCTGGTGGTGGCAGAGGCAGATGAATGCAAGGCTGGCGGGTTAGGATGGGTGACAGATCTCTGATGACTTCCAGGACCGGCAGACAATATGGCAGGCTCTTGGCTCAAGTGCAAAGAAATGAGCAAAGATCAAACAAAATGCCCCACAGTCTTCACTTAAATAGCAAGTAGGTCACGCCCTCAAGGAAACTTCCTTTCAATTGCATCAGGGCTGTCATATGAGAAAGGGGGTTATAATCCCCCCTGCAGTCTTCTTACAGCTAATTGACCACTGGCAGTAGGTCCCGTTATGGGATTGATTACATTGTGTTAGGTCCCACGATGGAGGATTACTAGACCTTAACCGCCAAACCACTGAGGATCCTGGCCACACAAAATGTATCACAACATCCTTAGTATGTTTCGAATATGTTCTTATGTTTCCGGTGAGAAATGGATCCTATATAATTTTCTGTATGTGGAAATCCAGTTTTCCTAAGACCACTTATTGAAAAGACACTTCTTTCCTTGTTGAGTGCTCTTAGCATCCTTGCTAAAAAAATCAATTTACCATAAACATATGGGTTTATTTCTGGACTCTTAATTCTGTAATACTGATCTAAGTGCCTAATGATACACAAGTATGAGGGTATTTTTTATGTATTTGCATAACATGTTTTCAAATCAGGAAATGTGAGTTTCCCTACTGCCAACATTGCTCTAGCTATGTGGCTTCTCTTGCCTTTTCCTTATCAGTCTGAGTATTGGTTTTTCTGCTTCTGTAGAGAAGATGGTTGACAGTTTCATTGAGTTGTTCTGAATTTGTAGATCATTTTGTGTCTTAGTCACATCTTAACCCTAACAAATCTCCCAACCCATGGACATCGACTATCTTTCCATTTACTTAAGTCTTCTTTAATCTCTTTCAGCAATGATTTTTAATTTATTAATATAAAAAGACAAGAAAAGGTGAATGTCTACAGACCACAGTTTATTAGTTGTTCTCCGAGGCAGGAGGAAGGGGAAAGCAAGGGCAGAGAACATTTTAACAGTGGTTGAAAATTTGCATCATAAAAGAGTAAACTGCATAGTTAATTATTGTAATCTCTGTCAATGGGTGTATATCTTCTAAAAAGTTGAATGTGTTCAACTGGTAGGCATAATTATGCTTTTGTGAATGAGTGTTATTGAAAGTTCCGCCCTATCACAACTCCCATTTTTTGTTTAAATAGTGTCCAGTCACTGAAGTGTTTAATCTGTGTAAGTCAACAATTCATATATTACAGTTTGAAAAGTCCACCTATACATATATAATTTCCTTCCTTCAACAGTTTTTTGAAATTTGAAATTAAAATTCTATAATATTGGTTAAGTTAATGACACTACCAATAGCATTACCTTATGCCCCAGGGCGTGATTTATAATGGTCTCTGTCATAAAATAACAATGATGTGTCTAAAGTGAACCAGAGAGGATATAAACCTCAGATATGCAAATGGATTGGGGGCTCACTAAATTCTTGCCCCAATCTAAGAACAATTAAGTATTATGATGTGGCCCTGCTTGATGCTCGCTCTCATGAAGAGATCACTGAGATGTGCGTGCTCTAGCAAAGAGTGGTGGTGAAACACAAGGTGCCCGGCTATCAGAAAGCATCATATCTGGGATCTTAAAGACTCGTCTTCAAACAAGCAGCCATCTAAGAGGCATCAACTAGTTCCCGTAGAAGGAGCACACCTGTGTCATTCAAGCAAGTCTGTGTCATCCACAGACTGTAAATGAATGAAATCCAAATCCAAAGGAGGGAACTGAATTCGAGTTTAAATTGTGCGCACCTGGATTGCACAAGGCTCTGGATAACAGTGGAAGCCCAAGTTCCCTTTTCAGGGAGCCCACGTAAATTAAGTTGAATCCTCTCTGTCCAGTCCATGGAGGCGGGTTATCTTGCTAGCAGAGAGAACGCATCGTGAAGGTATTTATGCCAGATGGTGTTAAATTAAAATGTAGCACCTTATCATTTGACCAATTCTAAAGTTTCAGTTTTGAATATTGTCTGCCTGCTCTCTGAATGAGGTGCTTCTCTATTTTGTTTTGTTATTGTTGTGCTTTTTTGCTTCCTCTTTGTGTTTTGAATGATTTTTTTCATATCTCTCCACAGAGATAGTAACTGGATTAATAATTACCTAGGGACAAGGTAGAGGAGGGTGGGGGGAAATAGGGAACTAACAACAATGAGCACAAGAAGGAAGAAAATGTTCTGAAATTTAATGAGGTGATGTTTATAAAACTCTTCTTAATATGATTGAATGGTTAAACTGTACGTGTTAATTATATCTTAATGGAATAATTTTAAAAATTGACTTAGCAAAAGTTGTGTTAAAAGATTTATATAATGACTCCCCCAAAAGAAATAACCATTAAGCCTGCTTATATACAACCAAATACCAGAAAAAACCTCAAATCAAAATCGAAGGCTTGCACAAGAAAATCTGTCACAGACTCTTTACAATATTGTGCAAGAATGTCCACTTGACTCAGAAAATGCCATTGACCCAGAACCTTCGGAAAGCTGTTTAACTTCTTGGCAGCCCCGTTTGCTCAGAAGCAAATTGTAAAAATGTTACCATGCGTTGTCATTCGGGTATGTCCTAGCAGACAGAATCCCTGCCTCCCAGAGATGTACCCACAGCACGTTAGGTTGCACAGGACAGGGGAATTAAGATTGGAGGTGGACTTTGAGTTGCTAAAAAGTGGGAGAGGGAAGCAGAAAAGAGGAGGCTGGTGAGCTAGGAGAAAATCTAGACCAGTTACTGTTGACTCAGAAGATGGAGAAAGAAGAGGAAGAGCCAAGGAACACTGGCAGCCTCCAGGAGCTAGAAAGGGCAGGAACATGGCCTCTCCCCTAGAGCCAACACACTGGACTGCAGCCCTGCCGATATCTTTATTTTGGCTCTGAGAGATCTGGGTCAAATTGCTCACCTACAGAACTGTGAAATGCGTGTTGTTTTAAGCAGCCAAATAGGCGATCGTTTGTTAAGGCAGTTGCAGAAAACACTCAAGATGAATAAATAGAATATGAACTAGGTATTTCAACATTATTTAAACCATTTGAAAGCTTGTTCTAAACTCAGGAGTTATCTTCTACTGGTAAAAGCGAACGTAACTGTAATGAGTCAGTCAAAATATTTATTGTTCTCCACTTATGGGTTTTTAAAGTGTGGATATATGGCTCTGACATAAATATAGAATAGCTAGATACGAGCTGCCTTTTTTTCTGAACTAAAATGAGTCATCATAATTGATTCCCTCTTGCAAAAACTAAACCACTGGCCTTTATGAAATAAACATAATTCATCTTGCAGAGGTTATTTATTTGACAGATAACAAGCCTTGCCTATCACCCACCTCTCCTCTCAGCATGCAAGCTCAGTAGCCATGAAGAGGATCTTCCTTGCATCAACAGTAATATGCCAGGACAATATGGGTGTCAGGCACCACTAAAGTAACTACAATATAAATTGTTTAGGTAAAGGTTTAAGAAGATAGAAATCCATGACCGTGAAAATACTAATCGCAAAGCAGCCCTGAGATTTCACTGTAGTGGGCACACTGCATTCTCCTGAACAGATATTTATAGGTACTATTTTTACCTTAGGCAAGCTAGTAATGAATTGCTCTGTGCTCAGAAACGTCTGCACTGCAGCCTTAAGGACTGAGCTATAAGAAAGACAGAGCGCCCAAATGCTTGAGCAGTAAAGACAAAAAGGAGACAGTCACTCCGGCAAGCGCCTGCTGTCCTTGCTTGCAGTATCTAGGATGCTGCTGGTGTTTAATGTGCCGCCTATGGGCCCTCGGCATTTCTCACGTTCTACGGGGAGCAAAGGAGCCGTGTTGGCTCAGTGGGTTGAGCAGCAGACTGCTGACTACAAAGTCAGCAGGTCAGACTCACCAACCACTCAAAGAGAGCAACATGAGGCTGTCTGCTCCTGTAAAGATGTACACACAGCTTTGGAAGGTCAGGGATGAGTTCTCCTTTGTCCTATAGGTGGCTATGAGCCAGCATTGATTTGATGGCAGTGGGTTTAGATTTTTAAAAAATTATTTATAGTAAGGATCCCTGGTAGTGCAGTGGTAAAAGCAGCTCAGCTGCTGACTTAAAGGTTGGTGGTTCAAACCAAGTCACTGTGATTCTGGATTGACTCAATAGCAGGTGGGTTACAGATAACAAGATACATCAGCAAAGCCTGCTCATAAGAGTATTGGAACAGGTCCTACAAGCTGATTGTTAAATTTTGAGGCATTTTCTGAGCTAGCTGGTGGCAGGAACTAGTTAATGATGTCACATCCGTAGCTTGAGAGGAGCCAACACTACAGAACAGAATGTTCTTGTTTCCCCCAAAGAACCAGTTGTTCGGCATTTACCAGTATGTCACTGACCCTGGGCAAACACAACTCCCGAACTAGCCAACGAACCAGCATTGGTCTCTGCAATCTGCGGGGTTTGTACATGCTTGGGCTGTGTCTGTTAGGTGCTATCTAGTCAATCCTCAACACATGAACGCCCATACAGAATGAGATGGCATCATGGGGCCCACGGCGTTTTCACAGGCTGATTGGAAGAAGTAGGTCACCAGGCCTTTCTTCGCAGTCTGTTTCAGCCTGAAAGTTCTCAAACCTGTGTAGCATTTATCAGTGCACAGATCTCCAATGACGGACAAATGGGAGGCACGCTCCTAAGGTACAAGCATGGGTCTCACAAATGGACAGCAAGAATTGTATCACTGTGCCCCAATGCCCTCCCTTGTCTATCCTACCCACCCTGTGACTTACGGCCAGAGTTCATTCTGACTCCTAGTGTCTCCAGAGGGAAGAGTGGAAATGATCCTTAGGGTTTTTGAAGTTGTACATCTTCATATGAACAGAAAACCTCAGCTTTCTCACATGGAGCAATTGGGGAATGCAAGCTGCTGACGATGCTTAACCAACTATCCAGCCAGGGCTTCTTTATCTATTGCACAAAACCAAGTGTCAAGCTGATCCTGACTCACAGCTCCCCTGCACCAAAGTGGATCTATGATCTATAGCATTTTCAATGGCTGGTTTGGGGGTTGGGGTGGAACAGATTGCCAGACCTTTCTTCCAAGGTGCCTCTGGGTGGATGCCAAGCATCAAATATTTGATTATCAGAATATGTTAACTGTTTGCACTACCTAGAGACCCCTCAAGGGGTCACCATGGGTCAGAGCCAACACAGCAGCAATATGTTTTTAGATTCCATAGATTTATATAGAGAGAATTCTTCTTAGACATGACTTGAATATTTTTATCCCAGCAAAATAACCATGGTATAATAATTTGCCAATAATGGAAATTATGTATCCTGAGGAAGAAGAGGTGGTCTTTCAATCATACAATGGTGACAGTGGGGAGTGAACTGAAATCAGAACAATGACAGTAGATATCGTTTAGAACGGATATGTAGAATAGATCTAGCAGGTGTATCATGATGGAAGGGATGAAGGAATTCCACGGGGGGAAGGTTGCTCTGTTTGTGAATATTTGTAAAGGTTGTTAGGAAAATGAATCATTGGGCTGCATTGAAAGACAAGCAGCATTTTCCAAAGGGAAATGGCAAGATGGGAATTTGGAAGGAAGACTACAGCTTTAATGGAGATTGGTAGTTGGAGCAGTTCTTTAAAGAGCAAATTGAGTTGGTTCAAAATAGCCAGAGGAACAGATTACGGGGTCTAGAATTTCAAACCTGCAAAGTTCATTTGAGATTTTAAAGCCTGAATTTTTAAAAAATGAAAAAGGGGATTGAATTAACAACAAACAAAAGAGCTAGTGAGCACCCTGAGAACAGTGTTCTTGTCCATTTTTCACCCTTGTACTTCCGGGCTTGGTTAAAACACATAGGACATTGTAGCTCTTAATAGCCTTTGGTTTGTTGTCTTTTATTTCTATTTGAGGATTAAGAGCGAAGGGTATGCCACTGTTCTTAATCCTTCTATCACAAAACACACCTGCTAACAAGAGTTTCAGTGTATCTCAATGAGGCAAACCACAACTATTTACCAAGTCATATGGAAGTAAAAGACTTTAAAATCTTTTTTCCTTGTAAAATATTTTAACAGATTAAAACCAGGACTAATAATAGGTAGGGCATAATTATATTAGAAAATTCTGAAGAACAAATGAGATTTGCTTAATAGCATGGTTTTTATTGCAATAATTACAACACCTTGAATCAGAAATAGCAGATAGCATTCAAAGTGGGGCCAACACAACAGCAAAAGAAACGTGGGGTTGAATAAAATGGTATCTTTTAATGAAGAGGACCACTATCTTTTAGGACCTTTTCTTTTAGACTCAGGATTGCCAGATCCCTGAAAGAAAGAATACTACACTGATTGTGTTAAGCTTGGTTGGCTAGAGGCACAAATCCAGTGACACTAATGTATGTGTAAGAAATAGCTTTATATCAAGAAGTAATTATATTACATCCCAGCCCAGTCCAACTCAAATCCCTAAGTCTGATCCTGGTCCAGAAGGCCCTCTTAATACTCATTAATAAGCAATAATGAGGAATGCAGGACTATCACTGGCTGGTGGGTGCAAAGTCTTGTGGATCCAATGGCAGTGCACACATCTCCAGGGCTTTGGCAGATCTCAGAGTAGCTTGCTGGCATGAAAGTGAGGGGTTCCTAGGGCACCTCCTTATGATAAGGCTACACCCACAAGGAGGTACCATCACCCTGTGACCTGAGCAACAAGTTCTACTCCATCCCTACACTTCTGTACATCAAGTTGACATAAAATTATGTAACTATCACAGTGATAAAGAAGGCTCTGAACTGACTACCAAAGGATTCTCTGTTTTATAATTCCAGTTTCCAACATAGACTTTTTCTTCATTTTGTACTTATTGCTATTAGCTCCCTGTTCCCCATGCCTCAACTTTCTCTGCCATACCCCAAAGGAACTATTAATCTAGGTATTGTCTCTATAGATTTACCTATCCTGGATTATAGGGAGAAAAACATTTTAAAAACATTCTAACAAAGTAAATCAGATAAGAGCCTCAAACAAAAAGAACCCAGTTTAAATTTAAAAACCAGAACAAATTTAACTGGATCATAAGTGGGATTATAGGGTGTTAAATTTTGACCTATTTTGTCTGTGATAATACACTTCCATTGCATTGGAAGGTTAGCCACATCCTGTGTTCGGAGGGGATTCACCAAGGGCTTCATCCACATGTAATTCCCCTTCCCTTTTATTTATTTATTTTTAAACCAAAGCAACTTTAAAATGGGTCTAAAGTGAGATCAAATGATCAGATATTACATTTTGATCGAACTTTATCTACCATAATGGACCTTACGATGCTCTCTGTCTGCTAACAGGGCTGTTCACATCCCCCCACTATACTCAGAGGTGATTTCCTGGAGGCTCACTCTCAGTGTGGACCCTGAAAATTGATTTGGGGCTTCCCAAACGTTTGGGAAGGCTGTCATCTACAGCGTTCTGAAAACCAGGTGTTCACAATGTAAACCCTGATTGTATCCCCTCCTTTAGATTTGGATTGCAGTATTCACAGTCCTTGAGTCACACAGGCTGATGTGCTCCTTCCATGTGGATTTACATGATGACTCACTTAGATGACTGCTTGTTTGAAAACAAGTCTGTAAGACCTCAGATGTTATGCTTTTTGATAGCTATGTTTCTCCACCACACTTTGTTTTAGAACCCATATCTTCAACCATCTCTTCATGCGATTGAGCATCAAGAAGGGCCATATCATAAAAATGAACTTTCTTTGATTGAGGCTAGAATGAAGTGGCAACTCAAAATCCATTCATACACCTATGGTTTATGCATGTCTCTGGTTCACCTTAGAGGCATCATTGTCATTTTATGTTATCAATAATTCCCCTGGGGCATCACGGCCACTGCCATGAAGTCATTACTGACTCATAGTGACTCTGCAGGACAGGATAGAACTACCTTTGTTAGTCTCTCAGCCTGAAAATATTCACATGAGAAGAAAGTCTGATCCTTCCTCTGCAGAGCTGTCTGGTGATTTTGAACGGCTGACCTTGCAGTTAATGACTAGGACTTGATAGTGTCATTATTTTAGCCAATTGTGTAGCATTTAAAACTGTTGGGGAAAAGAATTATACATAGATAAGCAAGCTATGAACTGAAATGCATGAATTCTTGATTTGTATAGATTAAACCCTTAAGTCCATAGACACTATTTACACAAACAATGGGATTAGTGATAGGGTAATTCTTACAATATTATTCATTCACAACAGCAGAGCCATGCTTACCAAATGAATACATATCCTAATAAAGCAAGGATGCATTTGAATAGTAAGTATATATGGTAGTCCGGGCCACCATGCATTGGACACTTCAGATTGAAGCATATAATTTCTGATGACAGGTACATTTTGGTCGAAGGCAGTGAATGCCACACAGATGTTTACCTGGGTTTTATCAACTGTGGAAAAGCATTCACTTGTGAAGATCATAACAAGTTATGGATAACATTGTGAAGGAGGACACTTAATTGTGCTCATGTACACTATACATAGACCAAGAGGCAATCACATGAAGCGCATAAGGAAATTCTGTGTGGCTTAAAATCAGAAGAGGTGTGCATCAGGATTTTATACTTTCTCCGTATTTACTCAATCCATGTTCTGAGCAAATACTCCAAGAAACTGGATTATATGAAAAAGGATGCTAATGAATTGGAGAAAGCTTCATTAACAACATTAAACATACAGTTGATATAACCTTAATATCAGACTATAGTCATCAATATGGAACACACAGAGAAACAAACACACAGAAAATAAAAATACTCAAAAATGGACCAACAAACAATATCAGGATAAACAGAGAAAATGAAGTTGTGAACTATTTCATTTTACTTGTATCCACAATGAATTCTCATGTAAGCAGCAATATTGCATTGAGCAAATGTGCTGCAAAAGATTTCCTCAAAGTGTACTAAAAGTCTTGAACACTTCAAAAAGCGTTCAAAAGTCTTGGAAGAAGTACCACCAAAATGTTCCTTAGAAGGGAGGATGGCTGTGTGGTCTTGAGGAGTTGATGGGATCAGGTATCAGGCATCAAAGCCCATCTGTAGACAATTGGACATCCCCTTAAAGAAGGGTCACAAGAAAGAGACGAGCCAGTCAGGGTGCAGTATAGCACCGATGAAACACACAACTTTCCTCTAGTCCATTTATGCCTTCACTATCATGACCCCAATTCTACTTTACAAATCTGGCTAGACCACAGGATGTGCACTGGGACAGATAAGGGTTGGAAACACAAAGAATCCAGGACAGATAAACTCCTTGGGACCAATATTGAAAGTAGCCAGACGAGGAGGGAAAGGGGAATGTGGGGAGAAAAGGGTGGAACTGATCACAATGATACACATAACCCCCTCCCAGGGGGCCGGACAACAGAAAAGTGGGTGAAGGGAGACATCAGTCGGTGTAAGACATGACAAAATAATAATAATTTTCAAATTATCCATGGTTCAGGAGGGAGGGAGGCTGGGGAAATATGAGGAGCTGATATCAGGGGCTTAAGTAGAAAGAAAATGTTTTGAAAATGATGATGGCAAAAATGTTCTTGACACCATGAATGGATGGATGGATTGTGGTAAGAGTTGTATGAGTCCTCAATAAAATGATTTTTTTAAAAAGAAGGGGGGATGGCAAACCCGTGTGTCATGAACTTGGGACATGCCATTAGAAGAAACATTTCTCTGAAGAACATCCTTTGGTAAGTCAGAGGGTCAGCAAAAAAAAAAAAGAAATCTCAACAGGATGGGTTGACATGTGGCTGTGACAATGAGCCGAACCTAGGAATGGTTGTGGGGATGGTACAGAAATGGGCAATGCTTTGTTTTGTTCTGTTGTATAAGAGGGTCTCTATGTGCTGGAACTGACTTAATGGCACTTAACAATAGTCATGGAAGTGTAGGGAGCCTGTGGATATTTGTGAATATTTATTTACTGTCTATCTCACAGCAACCACTTTTGCTGCTCTGGAATGCTACCACCTTAAAAATTGTGGCAGTTACATCATCTCCCATCAACTTGCAAAGGGGTGGAGTATAGCCTGTCAATCAGGTTGCAGATTGATAAATAACTCGTTGGAGGCCAGATACACACAGAATTTCTGCTTTGTTTTCCTGCTGACAAGACACAGGGAGCTACCCCAGAGCCCCGGAACTGAAGGAGCCACCTGGAAACCCCTGCCAGCACTAAGATACTTCCACCACCCCTGGATCTACAAGACTTTCCACTCACTGGCTGTGATCATCCAGCACTCGGCATCGTTGTGTGACTCTGAAGAGGAACTTATAGACTGCTATTGAACATATGGGATAACATCAGACTTATGGACTTGATCTGGACAGGGCTGGGATGCTTTCTTAATATACAATTGCTCTTGGATATAAAGTTCTCTCTTACACACATAAAAGTGTTTCTGGATTTGGTTCTCTAGTCTACCCTAACTAACAAAAATATTGGTTATGATTTGTTGTTCCCTAAAACTCCTGACTCTCTCTAATTATATGAAGCATCCTTTCAAGTGTTTTCTGTAACATACATAAAAGTTTGGAAGAATATAATAAAATTTTAAATCATTTTATTAGGGGCTCATAAAACTCCTATCACAATGTACACATACCTCAATTGTGTCAAGCACATTTGTACATTTGTTGCCCTCATCATTCTCAAGACATTTGCTCTCCACATAAGCCCCTGGTTTCAGCTCCTTATTTCTCCTCTCCCTCCACCTCCCCCTCCCTCATGAACCCTTGATAATTTATAAATTGTTATTTTGTCATATCTTACACTGTCTGATGTCTCCATTCACCCACTTTTCTGCTGTCCATCCCCCAGGGAAAAGCTTATATGTAGATCCTTGTAATCTGTTCCCCCTTTCTACCCTAACCTCCCTCCACCCTCCCAGTATCACCACTCTCACCACTGGTCCTGAAGGGATCATCCACTCTGGATTCCCTGTGTTTCCAGTTCCTATCTGTACCAGTGTACATCCTGTGGTCTAGCCAGATTTGTAAGGAAGAATTGGGATCATGATAGTGGGGGTGTGGGAGCGGGGGGAGTAAGCATTTAGGAACTAGAGAAAAGTTGTATGTTTCATCGTTGCTACATTGCACCCTGACTGGCTCGTCTCCTCCCCGAGCCCCTTCTGTAAGGGGATGTCCAATTGCCTACAGATGGGCTTTGGGTCTCCACTCTGCACTCCCCCTCATTCACAATGATATGATTTTTTGTTCTTTGATGCCAGATACCTGATCCCTTTGAAACCTCGTGATCGCACAGGTTGGTGTGCTTCTTCCATGTGGGCTTTGTTGCTTCTGAGCTAGATGTCCTCTTGTTTAACTTCAAGCCTTTAAAACTGTAGGGCCTAGATGCTATATCTTTTGACAGCCTGGCACCATCAGCTTTCTTCACCCCATTTGCTTATGCACCCATTTGTCTTCAGCGATTGTGTCGGGAAGGTGAGCACTGTGGAATATTATAATTTTTATTCTGCAACATTGTCCCAATTTTATAGAGATGGGGCAATTGAAATTTATTACCTCATTCATTCACTTAAAACTCTTGGTAACATGGCGTCATTACATTGGAAATTTAATTCAAACCCAAGTTTAGTCGTCCCTTTCAAGGTATGCCTATAAACTACTGTGTACACTGAAGAACCATCTTTAAAAGGAATTAGGCCAGGAAGCATAAGACGTGGGCTTTCAGTTAGGCTGTGTCCCTAATTGACTGCGTGAGTCCCTAACTGGCCTAACAGGTTGAAAGAACCCCTGTGGGCAAAAGTAATAAGGCAGAAGAGTAGACGAGATGAACTAGATGACTAGTGGTCTCTCCACCCCCTATGTGCTATGGAGCTCTCGTTTTAAGTGTAATGTGTCATGTCTTTGATGACATCGCCGTTCCTAGGAACAAAGACATTGAAGAGCTTCCTACATCTAGTCCCATCTTACTTTTAGAAGCTCCATCCTGCTTCGCCTCAAACACTTTAAAAGGCACTCAGATTCGACTTGAACTATAATTCATGAGTCACTCTGCAAGAGCTCTCATTTGTTGGATCCAATCATTGTTTTTCAACACCGGGCAGATAGGGCTCAACAATATATTGATCCTCCCAGAACACATTCCTCAGATCGTCACAAAGCATATTTCATTAAGGAACAATGGCTTTCTCCAATAAGAATGGAAAGACATGGAATATCATTAAAACATTGTATTCTTAAAAAAAAACTAGTGGCTGTACAAATCACTATACTCACCATTTACTTGGAAATCCAAAGGAGTTGGAGCAAAAGTTGGCAGAAATGAGAACATAACTAGACTTGGTGAAGCAACGCACGTCATCAGACTTCTCAGAACACGATTGTGGCGCAAGTTGGGTTTATTTTTAAGGGTTCGGGTATTTGCAAAGTCATTAGACTTTATGTAGAAACTCATTATTTACTGTAGTCAAGCTACAAGAAAAAGAGAAGTAGAGATCTCAAAAATCACACAGATGCTATCTCTCATCCTGAGAAATTAAGAAAGTGGAGCACTTTCTATGACATTGTCTGAAGTTAGGCAGATTTGCTCAGTGAATGTTTCATACTATTTCCCACAAGTTCCTCCGAGTCGATAGCTGCCCTGTTGTCCAGAAGGACATTCAGCTGGAGAAGCAACATGAGGAACTCAGGAGAAAGTTAACATTTTTTTAAAAGGCTTTCCTTTGTAGGGATCTTCTTACTATAAACATACCCAAAAGACCAAAATGTACTGGGATAGAGTGAATTCCAACTCACAGAGGTCCCATACAGGGTATACGAGGCTGCAAATATTTAAAGAACAGAGTCTCAACTTTCTCTGGAGGAGAAATTGGTGGGTTTGGACCTCCCACCTTACAACTAGCAGTTTGACGCTTATGCCCGTAAAGTCACCAGGGACCTATAAATTGGGGAAATAAGCAGCCTTTAGACCTGGCCCCACCCCAGTTAGGCAAGTGTCTGCTTCCATAGCTAACTTCTCCAGTGTCCACTTCTTCCTGAATTAGCTATCTTGGTGTCCGTGTAGATATATTGAGCAGGTGAACACGTGGAAAGCCAAGAAATTCTTGTTAACAGGCTTGCCCATGTGCTATTCAATGGCCAAAATAAAAGAGCATTTAGTACCGTATAGATTTCCAAAATATGAACTTGATAGTTAAGAAGGTCATTTATCCTTTGGTTCTACTGAGATAAGATAGAGGCTTCTTTCCTGACAGTAATAAAACTGGGTGTTTGTGCAACAAATACCTGAAAGATACCAGTTTTATGAAGAAATCTAAAGCTAGTAGAATAATCCTTTTGTTTGAGCACCTGTGGCTTATGAACCATGAAGAACAAACTTTGAATTACTTGACAGTCCCAGCTTTGATCATTTTTTTAAAGTTGTCTTGTAAAGCCAGCACTAAAAATCAGTAAAAAAAAAAAATCATTTAAAACCATGGCTCATTCTGAAATCAACTGGATTTGGCAAACATCTAACTAATTACAAACCTAATTCCCAATTTGGAATTAGGCCAAGCCATTAAGACATCTATACAAAACAGTCCAGGCTAACAAAGTAGGAAACCCCAAATTAGAATGAACCCAAAATGAGCAGCACAGCTGCTTACCACCTGGTAGCTAATAAAGATCAAAACCAAGGGGTCAGAATAACTAGAGGAGTGACGGACATCTCTGCGAAGGAAGATGTCAAGAGGAAGTTCGAAGGAAAGGAAAGAAGGAGCCCTGGAAGGAGAAGAAAGGAATTCAAGTTTTCCAGGCTCATCAATGACTTTGATTTCAAACGAGCCCAGTTTCAATCACAAAGGATCTCAGCACCAATATTTCACTTAAATTTGGCAAAAGTGGGGGACAGAGAACTGAAAACTCAAGCTCCACCGAACAGCTCTCTAGAGAGAAATTGGCAATGAAATCATTGCAATAATCATATTGCTATGTCTTAATAATTACTCTAAGAGGAAAGAGAATAGAGCTAGAATGGGAGGAGATCTGCCGTGAAGGAGGTTGTGACCTTGAAGAAGTTTGCTTGATCTCTACGTGTTGCGTTTTCTACTCTTACATTGATGGAGTTGAACTAGATGCTGTCTAAAATCTCTTCTGGTTCCAACATTGTATTTCAGTGAAACACTCGCCGAGTCTCAGCATGACTAAATAAGGGGAATGGTGCGTTACTGTGCATAATGTGGGAAAGAGCCTGAAGGGAGCCTGAGCTTGCTTTATTTCTTATCATGTATTAGGTCCATGATGCTTGAAAGCAAAGTTCTCTCCTAATATCCTTAATAGGGCATTGTTCCTTGTGCTTAATAGAAAAAAAAATGGTTGCCTTCATGAGCCTGTGCAAACGTCCCCAGTAATTCTTCAAATGTGCTGTTTGGGCGTGGATTTTTATCAGCACAGCTGGCACGAAGATATTTACCTTTACTTTGTCATGATAAGTGCTATTGCGGGAGTGTGTGTGTGTGTGTGTGTGTGTGGTTTTGTTTGCTTGTTTTCCCCTCCCTGTCCATCAGAACCAAGCTGGAAGACATGTGTGGGTCCTTGGAGCCAGTGTAAGTTTTGTAGAGTTGTCATCAAGTGTCACAATACTCAAAACAGAAAATATATTGTATCCTAGTTCTGAAAGCGAGACATTAGAAACCACGGTGGCGGTACAGCCATGCTCTCTCTAGAATTGCATCCTTGGTTGCTTTTCCAAGTTCTGGTTATTGTTGCTATTACTTTGAGCTGGTTCTTACTTATAGCCATTCCACATACAACAGACGGAAACACTTGTCAGTGCTGAGCCAGCCTCACAATTGGTCATATGGTTGAGCCCATCGATGCAGCCACTGGGACAATCCATCTTGTCAGAGGTCTTCCTCCTTTCCGCTGCCCCTTCACTTTACCATGCATGATCTCCTTCTAGGAACTGGTCTCTCTGACAATTGTCCCTGACAATTCTCAGTATTCCTTCTTTTGTAGAAGCTTCGATCTAATGTAATCCAGTATCTTCAGATGGCCTTCTTTCTGCTGTGTCTGTCTCTTCTCTTTGATAAGAACACCAGCTTATTTGATTAGCACCGGAGTTTCACAGAATCTATGACACTCATACGGCTAAACACAGCTGCAAACCTTATTTTCAAACCAAGTCACATTCACTGTTGGCAAGGATTAGGACTTTGGGATATCTCTTTTAGGGTGATGGAGCGAGCGGCCATAGTTGAAAGCATAAAACCACCTTACTCTCCCCACATACGGCATCCTCTTATTATTACACATAGCCTCCTTTCCTACCACCTTCCCCTCGGCCTCACCCAGATCAAACAAATGGCCTTATGTTTGTGTAGTCCATCCATACACAGAAACTCATGGTCCGTGGAGGAAAAGCCAACCTTTCCAAAAGCAGGTTTGCACCACCAACCCAGTTCTTGGCAAAGAAAAGGAACTTACTGGATACCAGGCAGATGGCTCCCAAGCATTTTATTGTTACTGGTTACTGAGTAGCTGGCACCAAATCACGGGGGCTGTGTTAGTCAAGGTAGACTAGAGAAACAAATCCAGGGAAACACTCATATGTTTGTAAGACAGAGTTTTATATCAAAGAGCAATTGTACCTTAAGAAAGCATCCCAGCCCAGTTCAGTCCAAGTCCATAAGACCAGTATTAGCCCATATGTCTGATACCAATCTATGAAGTCCTCTTCAGACTCATGTAACTCATTCAATGATGTTGAATGCAGGAAAATCACAGGCCAGTGGGTGGAAAGTCTTGTGGATCCAGTGGCAGTGGAAGTATCTCAGTGCTGGCAGGGGTCTCCACGTGGCTCCTTCAGCTCCAGGGCTCTAGGGTAGCTCCATGTGATTTCTCAATCAGAATGTCTTGGAAGGAGTGTCTCTGTGTCCTGCCTCCAGTGAGTTATTTATCTCCGTGGTGCCTCCAAATGAAGCTGTGACCTGATTGACAGGCTAAAACTCCACCCCATTCACTCTTAAGTCTCAAATTGACAACAGACTACATAACTACCACAGTGACCCCAGGCACAAACGGCCCATTGTGATTCAAAGGCTGGGTTTTTCAGAAGTAGAATCCCAGGTCTTTCTTCCTATGCTGCCTTAGTCTGAAGGTGGAGCTGAAACCCATTCAGAACCAGTGTGACATGCAAATCTCCACTAAAAGACAGGGCTGGCCATGTAGGAGGTCCACTGGCCAGGATTGACTCAGATGTCCCTCATGGATGCCAAGTACTCTACCACTGAAATACCACTAGCCTCTGCTCAAGAAGCTTAGGCCTAACATATATTCCTTCCAGATCCTGCTGGTATATGTAATAAATACACCAAGTTCCTGCTCCCCATAAAAGGCAGCTACCCTAGAAGAGACCACAGCTCTTGGTAACCTATGTTTGTCCAAGCAGAACTGGGCCCATGGCATTTTCCATGACTGACACTTTAGTAGGAACTCGCTAACATTTGCTCACAAGGTCCTTTGGGATAAACCCAAATCTCAAAAAAATCCCTTCACAACCAAATGTTTTTTTTTTTTTTTTTTTGGCCAACCCAGGGCTCTGATATTCTCCAATGCAAGAAGAAATCATTTTTTAAAAAAATCATTTTATTGGGGGCTTGTATAACTCTTATCACAATCCATACATACATCCATTGTGTCAAGCACATTTGTACATTTGTTTCCCACATCAGTCTCAAAACATTTGCTTTCTACTCTAGCCCTTGGTATAAACTCCTCATTTCCCCTCCTTCCCTGCTTCCCCTCCCCCATAAACCCTTGATAATTTATAAATTATTATTATTTTGTCATATCTTATACCATCCAACATCTCCCTTCACCACGTCACTGCTGTCCATCCCCTATGGAGGAGGTTATATGAAGATCCTTGTAATCTGTTCCCCCTTACCTTCCCTCCACCCTCCCGGTATTGCCACTCTCACTACTGCTCCTGAGGGTTTCATCTGCCCTGGAGTCCCTGTGTTTCCAGTTCCTATCTGTACCAGTGTACATCATCCGGTCCAGCTGGATTTGTTGGGGGAGGAAGCTTTCAAGACCTAGAGGAAGATTGTATGTTTCATCATTGCTACACTGCACTCTGACTGGTTGTCTCCTCTCCACAGCCTTTCTGCAAGGGGATGTCCAATTTCCCACAGATGGGCTCTGGGTCCCCACTCCACACTCCCCCTCATTCACAATGCTATGTTTGGTTTTTTTTTTTTTTGGTCTTTGATGTCTGATACCTGATACCTTCAATGCCTTGTCATCTCACAGGCTGGTGTGCTTCTTCGATGTGGGCTATGTTGTTCCTCAGTTAGATGGCCCCTTGTTTATCTTCCAGCCTATAGGACCCTAGATTCTATATCTTTTGACAGCTGGGCACCATCAGCTTTCTTCACTGCATTTGCTTATGCACCTGCTTTGTCTTCAGTGATCATGTCCAGGTAGGTTGGTGTGCTGAAGAAATCATTTTTAAAGAGAACTTTTGAGACCAAAAGCCTTGACTCCCCAAAAAAATCCACAATTGCAGGACTCATGATGAGAGACTGAAGAGTAATTCAGAATCCTGCAAATTTTACATCTGGATAGGTTCCTTCAGTCACTTATCTTAAAAAAAAAAGATCCAATGCTATAAAATGTTCCTTTACTTAAAGTCATCAGTCTGGGAAGTTTTAAGACTTAAGAAATAGAAATAGGGGAAGAGAAAATAGAGCAGTGGAGAAGAAAAGTTTTATTTTTGATCTCTGCCCATTTACAGGTATTGTTTTGGGTACTTGACATCAAGGGTCCTATTAAGCCTCACACTATTAGATTCTCATTTTACAAATGAGAAAAAACAAGCCTTGTAGAAATTCGCTTGCTCATACAGGGCTACTTAACTGGAAAATGGCAGAACGGGGACTGAAAGCTAGCTTTTTTTTTTTTTTTATATATAACCATTTCTCTCTTTCAAAAAAAAAAGCCTTTCCATTTGTGTTTGGCACAGATATTATACAGCAATCAAAGGAACCACAGAGAACCTGCATTCCCACCACTTTGAAGTACTGCTTCTCTCTCAGTGGGTCTTGCACTTTGGCTTCTTAAGGCCCAGCTCAACTCTCCTAGGAAAGTTCTCTGTTCATCACCTTGCCTCACCTCATTCCCTGACTATGATACACCTCTTCAGTAAACAATGATAATACACAGGGCACCAAGGAAACAGAAGCAGTTTATGTAACAGAAAATTATTCAGAAGAAGAAAATACAAATTTAGGAGGTAGAAGCTGTCAAGTAGTGGATCAATATGTACTACAGTGTTGAAAATAACTGAGGCCAACAGATGTATACCTATTTTTATTACATTCATGGTTCACTAAATAGAAGCTCTTAGCCTGGCAGCCTTCCTAGATTTCTATTCTTCAAGACGCAAACACGAATGACCAATGTGTTTTCAGTTCATTGAGGAAATTGGCATTGCCAGGAGACTAGCAGATATTCTGCTAGTGAAACTCTGTCATAAATTTCAACCTGGCACAAGTGAGCTACGAGTCTGAAGACCTGGGGCAGGAGCAGGCGCAGGCACAGGCAGGCCTCATAGGTTTTCCCAGAACCTTTTAAGTAAAACAAAACAAAATAACACTCCAATGAACTGTTCTCAAGTTGATTCCGATTCTTGGCGCCCTACAGGACAAGAGTAGAACTTCTCCCAATGTTTACAAGACTATACCTTGTTATGTTATCTCTCTCCTGAGGAATGGCTGGTGCCTTTGAACTGCTGACCTGGTGTGACCCTCTATGCAACCAGGGATCCTTGCTGTTGTCGGTAAGTGCTGTTCAGTTGGTTCTGACTCACAGCAACCTTATTTCCAACAGAATGAAAGGGTGACCCATCTTGTGCCATCCTCACAATTGCTCTTAGGCTTGAGCCCTTTGTCGCCGTCACCGTGGGACCCAATCGGGTCAAGTACTTTCTTCTCTTCTGCTGTTTCCCCTCAGCTTCAACAAGCACACTGTTCTTCTCCAAGGACTAGTCTCTCCTGATAACATGTTCAAAGTACACGAGACACCTCACCATCTTTGCTTCTAATGAGCATTCTGGCGGTCCTTCCTCCAAGACCTCTGTTTGTCCTTTTAGCAGGCCACGGTACTTGAAATATTCTTCACCGGAACCATAATTGAAGTGCAGTCATTCCTCTCTGGTCTTCCTTAGTCAACATCCGATTTTCACATGCATATGAAACCATGGAAAATTCCATGGTTTGGGTCAGACGCACTTCAACACTCAAATTAACATATTTGATTTTTCAACACTTTGAAGAGGTCCCAGGGCTCCTGAGCCTATAATAATTCAACCCATGCCATATTTTCAAATGCACGTCTGGTTTTCTGAAAAGCACAAAGGGAAAAGAATTTTAAATAATTTAGAAAGTAAGCTTGTCTGTTCATGGAGCCAATTCCGTTTGTTGCTGACTACTAAACTTCATTCGAAAATTGTCTGAAAATTATTAGACACACAGAATATAAGACAGCCACTCCCCTTCCACTGTATATTGAGTAATGTGAGTTGGCACCATGGGAAGCAAAAGAGACTGTGGACAATGGTGCACAGATCAACACATTCTGTTTTTCTATGCCTGTGTCTCATCAGCCACTAACCACCACCTGGTGGACTTCAGCTCATTGGGATGCATTATTCATGAGATGATTTACCTAAAATAATGGAACAACTGTCCTGTCTTCATTCATCCAGCAATATTTATTTGCTCCTATTGTGGACCAGGTCGTACCTTAAAATATAGAAGTAAATAGAACTCACATTATTTCTATCCTCATAAAGCTTACTCTTGAGGTCATTGGTAAACTTATATTGTGTATAAATAAAATGTTTAGAAACGTGACACTCCTACAGTTGACGATGCATTGTAATGGCCGTGTTTCTAAGAAAGGAAACGAACTATGTCTTAAGTGGCCGTACAGGCGATGGGATGCAGGGTGATGGTAATCACAGTTACCGCTGTGTTGAGTGAAAGCAAGAGAGGTTTGGCACAAATAAACATAGCTTGTCTGCCTAGAAGCACTTTCTTCTGTGCATTCCCCAATCCCATTTTACACCCAGGAGTATCGCAGCAACAGTCATATTTCAATGTTATTTGCCTGGGAGATGGTATATGCCACCTGTAACCGTACAGTTTGATACGAGGTATGACTGAGAAGTAACGAGATAGCAGCTAACGTTTTTGCTGCCTCTAAAGATCTAGAAAATTTGGTCTATTTTTATTTTAATAAATAATTTTATTGGGGACTCTTACAGCTCTTATAACAATTCATGCTTCAATTATATCAAGCACGTTTGTACATATGTTGCCATCATCATTTTCAAAACATTGTCTTTTTACTTGAGCCCTTGGTATCAGCTCCTCTTTTTTTTCACTACCTCCCTCTTCCACCCTTGTGAACCCTTGATAACTTATAAATTATTATTGTTTTCATATCTTACACCATCTTCTGTCTCCTTGTACCCATGTTTCGGTTGTTTGCCCCCCTTGGTGTGTGTGTGGAGGGATTATATGTCAATCCTTGCGATCTGTTCCCCCATTCTCCCCTTCTCGCCCACCGCCCCCCTCCCCTCATGCTGCCACTGTTACCATTATTGTTTCTGAGGGTTTATCCGTCCTAGATGCCGTGTGTTGAGAGCTCTTATTTGTACTAGTGTATATGCCCCGGTCTAGCCAAGTTTGTAAGGGAGAACTGGGGTCATGATAGTGTGGGGAGGAAGCATTAAAGAACTAGAGGAATGTCGTGTGTTTCGTCGGTGCTACACTGCACTCTGGCCGACTTACCCCTTCCTTGTGAGCCTTCTGTGAGGGGATGTCCAATTGTCTACAGATGGGCTTTGGGTCCCACTCATTCACCTATGTATGATTGCTTTGGGTCTTCTGATGCCTAAGACCCGATCCTGTGGAAATCTTGTGATAACACAGGCTGATGTGCTTCTGCCATGTTTTCTTTGTTGCTTCCCTGCTAGATAGCTGTGTGTTTAACTTCAAGTCCTTAAGACCTCAGATGCTATTTCTTGTAATAGCTGGGCACTATCAGCTCTCTTCACCACATTTTCTTATGCATCCATTTTGCCTTCAGCAATCGTGTCAGGAAGTTATGTATCACAGAATGCAGGGTTAATAGAACAAAGTGGTCTTGCATTGAGGGGTTACTGAAGTAGAGGCCCAATGTTTGTCTGCCTCCTTAATACTTGATATATAAATATATGTACACATGCCTATATCACTATGGTTATATACTAATATATTTATATATTGCATGCCTATATTTATACCTTTATAAATGTAATTTGCCTCCTAGTTCTTTCCGCTATTTTCTTTTACTTTCCTCCTGTCCCACTATCATGTTCAACCTTCAATGGGTTTTCAGTAATTCCTCTTGGCTACATTGCCCTTGATGGGACAAGCATTCTATGCCCTAATCACCATCAATTTTAGATCTCTTGTTCCCTTATCCCTGGGTTTGTTGGCTCCCCCCTCCCTTTCCTCTACCTCCTCCTCTCCCCTATCACCCCAGAACTGTCAGTCTGTTGTTTTCTTCTTGGGATTATTTATCTTGATATATATATATATATATACATACATACATACATACATACA
Organism: Tenrec ecaudatus; assembly: GCF_050624435.1. Lineage (NCBI taxonomy): Eukaryota > Metazoa > Chordata > Mammalia > Afrosoricida > Tenrecidae > Tenrec > Tenrec ecaudatus. Next base: position 153,107,932 of record NC_134533.1, on the reverse strand, counting down.
TACATATATATATATATATATATATATATATATATATATATATATATATATATCTGTTTTGGGGATTCCTCGAGGAGTTAGTTGCTTTTCTTCGCTAGCTGCTTCATTGTGTTCTTCATATTTTGACCCAGTATGGGCGGGGTGTGGGGGGGTCAGACTGGGCACAATTCCTGCACTGTCTCTCCAGTGCTGTCCCTTGCATCGCTGTGGGTCCATGAGGGGATCTAGGGTCTGGTGGTGGGGCTGGCCCCACAGTCCTCCCTGTGCCCCAACTGCTCCAAGCAGGAGAGTCTTCCCAGGGCTCGGTGGGCCATCATGAGATCATATCTCTGTCTCTGCCTCTCTCTGTGTCTGTCTCTTTTTCTCTTAGTTTGCTCCCCTGTGGTCTGGGCAGACCTCCTGCGCTCCTGCGGGAGGTATTTTCAGTGTTGTCCCCTGTAGTGAATTCTGGGTAGGTGGAGGACTTGGTTGGGATTGGAGCCTCTCCCGTAGATCTTTCTGTTAGTTTGTTGCTTCATTCTGGTATGTTACCCTCAAGGCTTGGCACACCAGGTTGAGGTCTGGGGTCTCTCTCTCCCTTTCCTGTGGAAACATAAACAATACCCTCCCCTTGGGTGGGATACTGTTCCCTCACTAGCACATCCTTTCCCACTCTCCTCCCTTTTAGTTGGCTGCCATATGCATCCCTGGGTGGGTCTGACCCCTGCCAGAGTGCCTGGGCCTCACCAGGAATTCATGCATTTCGTGGCTTTTCCCCTATGCACCTTGTGTTTTTTAAGCTTGCCTCCGTGGGCTCATGTTGTACTTGTCCTTTTGTGCTTAGCATCATTTCCTCTATCTCTTCCCCTGTGACAATGTGCATCATGACTTCATCACTGTTTCTCAGAGATGCATAGTACTCCATTGTATGTATGTATCAGGGCTTTTTTAAACCATTTGTCTGTTGATGGAAATGTAGGTTGTTCCAATGCCTTGCAATTGTGAACAGTGCTGTGATGGACACTGGAGCACAGATGTCTGCCCGTGGTCTGTTTCTTACCTCTTCTGGGTCTATGTCTAGTAGGGGGATTGCTGGGTCACATGGTAGCTCGATTTCCATTTGTTTAAGATATCCCCAAATCAATTTCCATAACAATTGCACATACCTACAGGACCACTAGAAGTGGATGGAAGTTCCTACTTCACCACACTCCCTCCAACACTGGTTACTTTCTGATTTTTTTTAATTGGACTACCTTTGAGGGTATTAGGTAGTATCACATAGTTGTTTTAATTTGCATTTCCCTTCTGGCTAATGATTGGGAGCATATTCTCATATGCTTATTGGCCATTTGGATTTCCACACTTGTGAAACTTCTATTCAGGTCCTTTGCCCATCTCTTCAATGGGTTATTTGGTGGGGTTTTTTTTTTTTTTGTATTGTAGACATGCAGAGCGTTGAAGATTTTAGTAATGAGGTCTTTGTCTGATGTGACATTGCTGAAAATGTTTTCCCCACCTGTGGGCTGTCATTACTCTCTTGGCAATTTTTTTCTATGTACACAGGTGTTTATCTTCAGTGTATCCCACTGCTCAATTGGTGTTTCCTCTGTGTTCGTGTCTTTCCCTATATCTGATAGCCTATATAGTCCCTACACCAAAGTCTTTAGGTCTGTCCCAATTCCCTCATTAATGGTCCAAGAGTTTGGGGAGTTTACCTCGAGGTCTGTGATCCACTTGGCGTTTATTCTTGTGCATGGAATAAGGTAAGGGCCTTGCTTCATTTTTCTTCAGGTAAATATCCATTTTTTTCTAGAAACACTTGTTGAAGAGGGCATCCACTTCCCATTTGATATTTTGGGGGCCCTTATCAAAGATCAGTTGTCTGTATGCTGATGATTTCATTTCTGGGTGTTCAGTTCTTTTCCATTGGTCTGAATATCTGTCATTATACCAGTACCACGCTGTTTGACCACTATGGCTGTATAATAGGTGCTAAAGTCAGGTAAAGCAAGCCCTCTAAGTTTCTTCTTCTTCTTAAGAAGTTCTCTGCTAATTCTGGCCTTCCCTCTCCATACGAAGTTGGCAGTCAGTTTTCCAGTTCTTTGAAGAAAGATGCCTATATTTGAATCTGGATAACATTACACTTCTATAGTACTATATTGAGTCTTCTGAAACTTGAGCACGCGACAGTCTTCCATTTGTGGAGGTCACTCTTGGTTTCTCGTAATAGTGCTCTATAGGTTTCCTTGTACAAATCTTTTGGGGGGGTTTGGTTAGGTATATTCCTAGACGTTTCCATTTGCACGTGGCTATTGTGAAAGGTACTACCTTTTTGATCTCTTATTTCGTGGTCTTGTCTGATGTACATAGTAGTCCGATAGATTTTGGTTTGTTGATCTTGTATCCTGACACTCTGCCATACTCCTTTATCGCTTCCTGCACTCCTCTTGCGAAGTTTTGGGGTTGTTCATATATAAAATCATATCATCTGTGTATAATGAGAGTTTCACCTCTTTTTCCAGATGAATACCTTCGATGTCTTTCATTTGCCTTATGTTGCTAGCTAGCACGTCCAGTATGATGTTAAATAAAAATGGGGACAAGGAACACCCTTGTCTGATCTGTTTTATCAGTGGGCTTGTTTTTGTCTTTTCTCCATTGACTACCATATAGCCTGTTGTTTTTCATTTGTAGCTTGTATTATATTGAGGAATTTTCCTTCCATTCCTATCTTTTTGAATGTCTTAAACCGGAATGGGTGTTGGGTGTTGTTGAATGCTTTTTCTGTGTCTATCAATATCATCATGTGGTTCTTACCCTTTTTCTCATTAATGTGGTGAATAATGCTGCTGAACTTTCAGATGTTGAACCATCCCTGCATCCCTGGAATGAATCACACTTGGTCCTGGTGAATTATTTGTTTTATATTCTGGTGTATTCTATTAGCCAGTATTTTGTTAAGGATTTTTCGCATCGATGTTCATTAAAGATATTTTTCAGTAGTTCTCAATTCTTGTGGGATCCTTGTTCACTTTAGGTATCAGTGTAGCTTCACAGAAAGAGTTCAGGAATTTGCTGTCTTTTTCTGTGCTCTGGAAGAGTTTGTGAAGGTTTGGCGCAGGTTCTTCCCTGAATGCTTGGTAGAATTCTCCTGTGAAGTTGTCTGGCCCAGGGGATTTTTTTGTTGGTAATCACTTGATAACCTTGTATGAATATGTTAAGGTTCTTGATGTCCACCTTGGCTAATCAAAGAAGGGATTGTCTTTCCAAGTATTTGTCTATGTCCTCCAAGTTGCTGAATTCACTGGAGTACAGGCCTTCATCGCCCTGTGTAGTTACAATTCCCTGGAGTACAGACCTTCATAGTCCTGTTAAGCAGCATTTTCATTTCATTAGAGTCTGCTGTAATGTCCCCTGTTTCATCCCTCATTCTGTTATTGAAATTTGTTCTTTCCTTTCTTTGGTTGGGTTTGCCAATGGTCAATTGATTCTGCTAATCCTTTCAAAGAACCAGCTTTTAGCTGCCTTGATTTTGTGAATTGTTTCCTTGTTTTCTCTCTCCTGTATCTCAGCACTGATTTTTATTTCTTTTCATTTCTATTAGAACTGTCCTGTTAGTTTCTGGAGGTTTTGTGCCAGCATATCTATCACAAATCTTTCTTCCTTTTTCATGTATGTATTTATTGCCATCAAATTTCTTCTGATAGCTGCTTTTGCTGTGCCCCAAAGGTTTGGTACATTGTATTCTCATTTTTATTGTGTGATAGCTAGGTTTACTATGGCAACTTGGTCAATAGCAACATGTGGGAATAATCAGGTCACAGTTTGCTTGGAGGGAAAATAGATAAAGACTCTGCAAGGTTTTCCCACCTCTCTCTTGCTCTCTGGTGATTGGACCAGCATGCTGCTGTGTTAGCTGGTTTTCTGCCTAAACCTGTGAGGTACTATAGCAGGCCAAGTCAATCCATGGGTCATGTTGCTTCAGCTTGAGGCTCCTTCACGACCTGCTTCACCCTGCTGCTGGTGCATACATTGCTTGAGCTTGATGTTTGTGGATCCTGTTGTCTTTCATTGCTTGAGTTTGATATCCAATTTGAGCCTGCATGGATAAGCTTCTGAGCTACTGATTATTGCTTACCCACCCTGCTCTTTGCTGCTGCGTTTGGGCAGACTCTGCCTGCCTTGCCCCAGGGAGGACTCTGCTGTCTTTTTCCTTGACCTTGAACCCAGCAGCCCACATGAGTTGAAGTACTTCCAGTATAATTAACATCCACAGAAGTGAGTTGAACTGAGACCTCTGTACTGCTATGTGGACTAATTAGTTGTTATTTTCCTTCTTGCTGTATAAATCTATTTTCTATCTATCTATCTATCTATCTATCTATCTATCTATCTATCTATCTATCTATCTTTTAATCATAAGTGTCCTGGTTTTGTTTTCCTCTAGAGAACCCTGTATAACATACATTGGTTTCTATAAACTTCCTAATTTTGTCTCTGATCCGGGGTACTACCCACTCATTTTGCAGTAAGAGTTATTCATCCTCCAATTGTTTGTCCTTGTTTTCTTAATTGACCTTTTGTTTATTTCCAGCCTTAAGGCATAGTGGTCTGGCAAGAAACTCTGAGTGACCTCTATGCCCTTGAGTTTACACAGGCTCAACTTGTGCCCCAGCATGTAGTCTCTCTTTGAGTATGTGCTATGTGGGATTAAGGAGAATTTAGTTTGCATTTGGATGGACAGTTCTTAAACAACAAAGGCAGGGGGAAAAAAATCACATCACCGTGAATGAGGGGAGTGGTGATGGGGACCCAATGCCCATCCGTAGACAGCTGGACATGCCTTGCAGAGGGGTAGTGGGGAGGAGATGAGTCACTCAGGGTTCAGTGTAGCAATGATGAAACTCAAAACCTTCCTCTAGTTCTTGAACGCTTCCTCTCCCCCACCCCATTGTCATGATCCCAATTCTGCCTTACAGACCTGGTTAGACCAGAGGATGCAGAGTGGTGCAGTAGGGATCTGGAAACACAGGGAATCTAGGACGAATGGACCCCTCAGGATCAGCAGTGAGAGTGGCGACACCGGGAGGGAAGGAGGTGTAGAAAGGGAGATCCGATTTTGGGGATCTATGTGTAGCCTCCTCTCTGGGGGATGAGCAAAGGAAGGTGGGTGAGGGGAGACGCCGGACAGTGTAAGGTAAGATAAAATAATCATTTATAAACTATTAAGGGTTCATTTATAAACTATTAATAATTTATAAATTATTACTAGCAATAATTTATAAACTATTAGGGGAGGGAAAGCGGAGAGGGAGGGGTGAGGAAAAAAAGGAAAATGAGCTGATTCCAGGAACCCAAGTGGAAGGCGAATTTTGAGAATGACGAGGGCAATGAATGTATAAGGGTGCTTTACTCAATTGATGTATGTATAGATTGTGATAAGAGTTGTATGAACCCCAATAAAATGATATATTAAATTTTAAAAAAAGAAAGTGTCTATCAGATAAAGTTGACTAATTTAGAGTTTCATTCTGTAGCTTCCTTGTTAAGCTTCATTCACGTGATTTATCTTTCTCAGAGAGCAGTCATCTACTATGATTGCTGACCCATGTGATTTCTTTTTTCATTATCTGGAGTGTTTGCTTGATGAATTTCACGGGTCTCCAATTGGCACATATATATTTACTATGCTCATTGGTTCTTAGTCTACTGTTCTCTTGAGCATTATGCAGTGCCCCTCCTTATCTCTTATTACGGCTTGAACCTTGAGATCAATTTTGTCAAAGATTAGAACTGCAACCTGTTTTTATTGAATTGCTATTTGCTTGACATATTTTTTCCCAGCCTTTGATTCTCAACCTATTTTTGTCTTCAAGCTTGATTTGTGTCTATTGTAGGCAGCAGATCTATGGGTTGTGTTTTCTAAGCCAGCCTGCTGGTCTCTGTCTTTTAATATGCCAGCTCAGTCCATTGATATTCAGAGTTATTACACCCATCTGTAGCTCTGTGATGTCATCTGACACCATTGTGTTAGCTATTGCTACATCCCTTCTTATCAGTGCTTTGTGTGGGGTGGTGGTAGTGATGTTATTCTTGCCTTCTTTTCAATTGGGCCTGTTTTTCAATGTGTTGACCTCTGTGTGGAGTTGCTTTATGTGATGGTCTCTTATTTGTTCTCAGTAAATGTTGTTTATCTGCCCATCTGGGTTGGTAAGAAATTTTTGTAGAGCTGGGCTCCTTTTAATGCTTTCTTTGAGTTTTCCTTTGTCCGGGAAGACTCTTACTTCTCCATCTATCTTGATAGAAAATTTGTCTGGGTAGAATATTCTTGTGTTTGCGTTATTTTCTTTCAAGTTTTGGAATATGTTACTCTACCTTCTCCTCTACTTCATGGTGTCTGATATAAGGCTGAGCATATTCTTATTTGGGTACCTTTATAGGTGAGTGCCTATTTTCCCCCTACCTGCTCATGATTTTCTCCTTTTCCTCAAAGTTGCATAGTTTAACTATTATATGCCTTGGTGAATTTCAGTCTAGCTGGTGTCCTTTCAGCCTCCTGAATTGTTGTCTGATATTTATTAAGCTGGGGAAGTTTTCCTTTAAGAATTCCCCCGCTATTTTTGTCATGGACTCCTTCATTGTAACTAGTTCTGATAGTTTAATTAGTCTAATATTGTTCTTCATAACATTACACATTGTTCTCAGGTTTTCTGCAGCTTCTCTGATTATCTTGTTTGAGTATCTTTTCCATTTGTTGGAATCTGCCTAGTTATCCTCAAGGTCCCTGGTATAATTCTCTGCTTCTTTTAGTCTGTTGGTGAAGTCTGTTATTTGATTCTGTTACCTTGTCCCCTTAACTCAGGTATTTCGCTTCCATTATCTACTCTATCATTCCATCCTATTTCTGTTTTGTTCCCCTCCTAACCCGTGTGACTCCAAAGAGCATTCTGAAAATTTCTTTCTGTGGTAGTTAAATGTCTGTTTTTTCAATGAATGTTGTTAGGTTCAGGACTTCATCTGAAATTGCCTTTTCTTTCTCCTGATTTTTTATTGGAGGTTGTTGAGGCAGTTTGCTGTGTCTCATTTTGGAGAAGCTCAGCACTATTTTTCCCATGAGTCAAAGAGCCCTGAACTCTCTTTTGGAAATAAGAGGATTGCTTTTTCCGGCTACCTGTAGCCAACTGCCCTGGGGGTTCAGGGTACCATTTTGTCCCTCTGAGGTTTCCCTTTCACCCTAGCCTAGGCTGTTGTTTGGAGGATGGGTTAGATTGCCCTCTCAAGGGACACTGGCCAGAAGGTTACAGGCTACAACGGTGGCTCTGTATAGACTAGTCAGGCAAAAAGCTGTGGCAGTTTTGTGGAGAGCTTTGGAGGGAGGTTTTGGGGGTTGGGCTTTGGGTGTGTATTGAGGCTTATAGCAGTTGGCTGATGGGATTCTGTACCAGGGAGTGCTGACAGTGTAGCTAAGGGTCCAGGTAAGTTTGGGCTTTCAGCTCCTATTGACTTTTCCTGTTGTTACGTTAAAACTCTGTAGGCTGTGCTCAGGGGACCTGCTATCTGCACTTTTTAATGTTAAAACTATGTTAATGGACCAGGTTTCTGGTGGCTTACATTAAAAATGACACAAAAGAACAGAGCCTCAGATTGAAAGCATTTTTTAAAGGGTTTATCTTGTTTGTTTGTTTTTATAATGGGCTTGTGGGGTATCCTGGTTTGAGGTCTGTGTCCACTGTCCCCCAAGGAAGGAGGACCAGATTAGCTAAGTAGTTTTGGTGCCCATTGGGTCTGAATTGCTCCGGCTCCCTCCTGCACAGCTCTGCAGGCTGTGCTCTGGGGATCTACACTCGACCACAGGTAAATATCCTAGAGGATCTCCAATTGCATCAAATTAGTGTCTAATTATTTATTGTTACCCACACTGCAGGCCAGGAGCTGAGCAGAGGTGGAAAGAGCATGGCCAATGCAGTGGCTCTGTTGCTGCCTGGGGAGAGGAGACACAAAGCCCGTGAATGCGCGAGCGGGGAGGGTTGCAGAGGGGTGACCTCTATTGTGAGTCCTTGTGGTTAATTCTAAGAGCTTCTCTGTCAGCCTGAGATTAGGACTACCTTTAGATCGCAGTCTGGGGAAACTATTGCATGCTATGAGTCTCAGATCTTGGGCATAGTAAGAGGTGGCAGACATCACCTCACTGGACCTGGCGAAGGACTAGTAGAACTGCCAGAAGATGCAGTGAACTTAGAGCATTTCAGCGAGCCCTCAAATCACTCTATGGGCTTAAATCTCAGGGGAGGTCTGAACCACAGACCCTAGTACACTTGAACTCTATTTCTGGAACCCTGCCACCCAGTATTGGCTTCCTTACCTCTCACCTTTCCAATCTAACAGAAGGAGCACCAGGTTGGTGAGCCTACACAGACACCATCTTGGAACCTCAAGCAAGAAAATTGTACTTATTTTTGGTCGATGACTTTACAAGTTTTTTCATATTCATAGACACCTTCTACCTCCATGTTCTGCTCTGCTTATTTCCTAATTTCCACTTTTTGTATTGTGGTTATACCTCTATTCCCACTATTTTCAAGTCACATATGAAACTTAACTTTCCACTTGAATTTTGTCTCCTAAAATGAAATAAAGGGAGATAGTGTAGTGGTTATACAATCAGTTGCTAATTTCAAGGTCAATAGTTTGAAAGCACCTGCCATTCTGGAGAAAACAGACAAGCCTTGTACTCCCATAATTACCGAAGCCTTGTTTTAAGCTAATGCCTTCAATACAGCTTGGACTTTTTCCTTTCAAATGGTGAGTGTTAGATCATATGCTACCTCTTGAAATGGTTGAAAATTGTCCAGTTCTTTCAGATACAATATTAATTTATTTTCTTTCATGCTTTCTATATTGTTCAATATTTTTCCCATGGAATTTTTCAATATTACAACCCAAGGTTAGAATTTTTTCTTTAGTTCTTTCAGGTTAAGATATAAAAGGCATGCTCTTCCATTTTGCTTTTCTAACACCAGGTCTTTGAACATTTAATTATAATAATTTACTCTAACTTATCGAGATGCCCTTTGGAATTTTCCTATGCAGCTCTTTACTACCTCATTTTCCCCATTTGCTTTAGCTTCTCTATGATCAAGAGCAAGTTTAAGGGCCTCTTCTGAGACCCACTTTGATTTTTTATTTCTTTCCTGTCTTTTTAAATGACCTCTTTGTTTTCTTCATGGATGATGTGTTTGATATTATCTGACAACCCATCGGGTCTTCTGTCATTGTGTTCAGTGAGTCAAATATATTCTTGAGATGTTCTAGATTTTCAGATGGCCTATGATCATGGTCACATTTTGGCTGAGTGTGGATTTGTTTTAGTTTTCTTATATTTAACTTGGATTTGCATATGAGAAATTAGTCTATTCCACAGTCATCCCCTGATCTCTTTTTGGCTGCAGATATTGAGCTTCTTCATAGTCTCTTATCACAGATATAATCAATTTCATTTCTGTGAATTTCATCTGAAGAAGTCCATGTGCATAGTGGTTGTGTAAGTGTACTTTAGAGAAACGAATTCACAGAAACTCATGTATAAGAGAGAGTTTTATATAAAGGTTAAGTGCACATCAAGAAAACATCCCAACCCAGTGCTGCCCAAGCCCACAAGTCCACCATTAACCCATTAACCCATATGTCCAACACCAATTCACAAAGTCCTCCTCCATCTCACAAAACACACACAATAATGCCGACTGCAGGGGGAAAGCTGAGTCAGTGAATGTGTAAACAACTCAGCGCTGGCAGGGGTCTCCACATGGCTGCTCCAGCACCCAGAAGTGCATCAGGGTAGGTTCATGGGGTTTCTCCTTGGGGATGTATTACAGGAAGTGAGCCTTGCCAGCTGAAGCAGGGAACTGGCTAAGGCAGCTGCACCCTGGTCTGACCATCACAAAGCAAGAGATCCATGAACTAGAAAGGCGAGGCTCACTGAGCTATTTATTAACCCCACCTGTGTTTATTGGCCAGGTGGCACAATAAACTAACTCTCTCAGTGGTTATATGTGTTGTTTAAATATACATTTTTTTGTGAAGAAGTCGCCTTTCAAAATTTAATCATGAGATCTTCAGTTTTGTTTCTACCACAAAAGCCATATTCCCCAAATATTATCACTCCATATTTTTCCACCTTTTGCATTCTAAATGCCAATAATTATCAATGTGTCTTGATTATGTGTGGTCAATTTCAGATGGAAAATTTTGATAGAATTCTTCATTTTCTGCATCACTAGCTTTTGTGGTTGGTGCATAAATCTCAATAATAGTTATACTGATTGGAATTCCTGACAAGTGGATAGATATAACCCAGTGTGACACAGCATTGTACCCTAAGATAGATCTTGAAATATCCTTTTGACAATGAATGAGATAATGTCTTTTTGACAATAAATTCAAGAGGAATGCGAGTACTAGCGCAGATTACCAGGTGAGTTGGATGAAAGCCTGGTTGTAGTGGTGATAGGCTCACATTCTTAGTTAATTATGCAGCAGAATCAAAATACCTTGGTAACTGAATTTTGCAGCAGGTGAGAATGAACAAGTAGAAAATGGACTCAGTGGAATAAAGATTTAGCGAGAAGGATCCTCTAAAATGAACTCTCCTTCATAGAGAAGTAAGGTAGATTTTGAAGAATTTAAAAAGTTTTGACTTGGTTCCTGGAGAAGTGATTTTAGATCCCAGGATTTCTATGAAGTCCTGGATTTTCTTGATACATTTTCTGCTCTAGCCAACCTATCATACTTGACAGAGACTGAAGAGTGTCTCAGAAGGGGATATCAGAAGTGGGATCTTTATGGAGCCCTGGAATCTGTATTCATTTGGTTGAGCCAGGACCTTCCAGATGAGGAATTGGTTATTACTGTTCAACATTTCTGTCATACTGTACGGACAAAATCAAAACACAATTCTGGTCCTTTATCCAAGTCCTCGTGTTCTTAATAACCCACAGAAGTTAATTAATGTCAGAGTCAAAAGTGACCATGAAGGCATTGACTTCCAATTGTACTTCAACCAGAAGTACAATTTGCTAGCAATTGGTACACTCTCCATTCCAGAGAGGTGCATATGAGTATAACTGTTTTGAAGAGGAAGAAATGGGGTCTTCGAGACAGCAATGGCTTGCTGTGCAGTCATTTGGCTGGCCTTGGCTTTAAACCTGGGTATTCCTGGGATTATAAGGCTCTCTTGGATTCCATTTTCAAGAACACTGAGACACAGTTCCTCTTCTCTCTGATAACTGCCACCATTCTCTAAGGAGTTTGGGTTGCAAACATTCCATCTTCTGGGCTTGATAAGGCCCTACTCCAGATTTTTTTTAAATTTGAGAGAATGAAAGAGCAGAGAAATCATCTAGCTAGACAGCAAATTAGCAATAGCTTTGGAATAAGAGCAGAGTTCTAAACTCCCCCAAATAGGACAAGGCCTATCTTTGTCAAACAGTTTTTTGTAAATGCACAGGATAGTTGTTCAAAGTGGAATGATAACGAGTAAATTTTGATAATAGAGTAAGATGCTTAAATAAATAGGAAAAGCTTTTCTTGGTAGGTCAAGATATGTCAAAAAGCCAACAATGGATAATGAACTGTGTTAACACACTCAGATTGGTTACTCTCACAATTACTGGATGGAAATATGCAATTTTTTCTCTATTGCCTTATTGTCCAGATTCCATCATGTATACTGTCAAATGCAATTTAAATGTTAATTCCTCCTAATTCTTTGGCATGCTAAGAAAGTCATCAGAATTCTCAAATTTTGCTCTCTCTCCCTTGTATCACTTGGTACACCACACATTTGCCTGCATAATGTGTTTCTGTATATGCTTTACGTCTTTCCTAAAGACAAACTGCATTGATGTTTATCTTCTAGTGAGCCCAGTTAGACAAACCACATAAACATGGGTCTAAGGTTTGATTAATGAGCAAGTGAATGGATGTAGTATATAAGTGTAGCACCAGCCAGAGAATCTGTTTCGTAATTTTACTTTGGTTTTTAATATATAGTATCTTACCATAGCAGATAGTCTGTAAATGTTTGCTAATTGTTGACAATACCTAATTTGTTTTTTAAAACAAAGATTCATATACATGAATAAAAGAAATTGGAGAATACATCACTCTTCATTATTTTTCTTAAATAGTATATGCTAATTTGAGAACTAGTAGTCACAGATGATGAGTTGGTTTGGGTAGGCTAAGGTGCGTTGTGGATTTTATAGTAATGACGAGAGCTTTGTTAGTGTTTATTGTTTTTGAACTTCCACACAACTTGGTTTCATCCTCAGCTTTGTCATTTATAATCCGTGTGAATTTGGGGAAATCAGTTAATCTCTCTGAAATTCAAGTCCAATATCTGTAAAATGTGTATAATAATGTTGACCTTTGAGGTTAGATATCTTAAATGAAACACTTATGCAAACAGCCTAAATCATGTGCCTGGCTTTCAATAAATAGCCCATATTATAGCTCTTCTTTCCCACCGTTCATGACTTTGTATTCTGAAATATAACTTATTAGTGTGGTGGACGTATCTTCTCTTTTCTTTCAGGAATAGTGCTTTCCTCCTTTGGGAAAATAGGTCTTGTGTAACTCTACTGGGATCAGTGATCATAGTCCCCTCCCGCCCCCCTTTTCCCCAAGCCAGGGGTCTTATCTGTACAGATGTTTCCAGGCAAGTTTGTCTCAGGGATTTCTCAAATTTGGATGGTAGTTAGAATCCTGACTTCTGGGAGGGGAAGCTGAGAATTTGAGAGTGATTGATCATTGAGTTAGTTTATTGTGCCAACTTGGCCAATAAACACATGTGGGGTTAATTGAAGGGCAGAGAGATAAATGGCTGTGAGCCTTGCCTTTCTAGTTCTCTGGTCTCTTGCTTGCTGATGGTGGGACCAGGATTCAGCTGCCTTAGCAGTTCCCTGCTTCAGCTGGCAAGGCTCACTTCCTGCAAGACATCCCCCAGGAGAAGCCACATAGACCTACCCTGATGCAGTCCTCGGTGCTGGAGAAGCTGTGTGGAGACCCCTGCCAGCACTGAGATGCTTACCATTCACTGACTCAGCTTTTCTCCTGCAGCCAGCATCATTGCTTGTGTTTTGTGAGATGGAGGAGGACTTTGTGGATTGGTGTTGGACATATGGGTTAATGTTGGACTTGTGGGCTTGGGCAGCACTGGGTTGGGATGTTTTCTTGATGTGCACTTAACTTTTATATAAAACTCTCTCTTATACATATGAGATTCTGGGGATTTGTTTCTCTAAAATACCCAGACGAACACACATACAATTCAGGAATTCCACTTATAGTTTAACCTTTATATAAAACTCTCTCTTATACATGAGTTTCTGTGGATTCATTTCTTTAAAGGACCCAGACTAACACCACCATCATAGCTTTCTAGTGGAAACAGTCAGTCTGTGACAATATGGACACATGCAAAGAAGGCTCCTTGCTCATGCCCATCCTAGATTTTGTAATGTGACCAAGAAAATCTCTAGTTTGGGCTAAGTTAGTGTGAGTTTGAGTTTTGCACTTCCAAACTAAAGTCTTGGCAGAAACAAGGAGAGGGTGGCTATACGTCATACTTGACGGCATCTGACACCACACCTGGGATGGCCTGCATCTGCTGCCCCTTCTCTGGTTAACCTCTGCATTTTAGAATCTTACCAGCAGGAAACATGGTGCCTAGCTGATAAAGGGATTCCTTCAGATGATCGCATGTTTGATTACCGTCTGTTTTATATTCATAGGCTGATGAGCTGGTCAGGGGTTGCCAAGCGACGAGGTTCTATTGGGTCAGTGGCCAACCCTCAGCACCATCAGAAGAAACAAACCTCTAGAGCACATTTCATTCTCACAGAGCCACTCTGAGCAGTTAGAGAAAGGTCCATCTGATTCTACTGCTGTGCTAGACACTGTGACAAAGCCACTTCGTAACCCCGGAGAGAGGGTCTGCTTCTGCCAGTTTCCTGACCACCATCCACTCACGGGGGCTGCCAGCTCTAAATTGCCTGAACCTTCAAACTGGGAGCTTCTTAATTAAGTGTAAAGACCATAAAGTCAACTCCCGCCCTCATTCCTTTTCCTCCCAGCCTCTTTCCTGTCATATAACAATTTTAAAATGCCTATTTTAATTAGAAAAATATTTATTTCTGCTCCTTCCATATATCATATTGTTCAGGATTAGTCTTTTACACACGTCGGATTAACGTGCCTTTCCACCTGCTGTTTAAAGGCAAAGCGCTGCAGGGAATGCTGGCCCGTTGTCTAGAAGTCTGTGAGTAAAACATTCCTTTGCGATTTTAACATTAGTGTTTGATAAACAGAAACATCATCTCTTATAAACATTAAAGGGCTATAAAAGTCAATTCAGTATTGTAATTGTAGAAATGAAGTATATTTTCTTTGTGAAATGATGTCCCAGGAAGAAAATATCAGTTAGCAGAGTTGGTATGTCAGTCTAAGTCAATGGGGAAGGTTGAGTGGAGGCGGGAGGAGGCGCCTGTCTCTTTGATAGTACCAAGTAGAAATTCCAGTCCAAACTTTAACGAGATTCTTATGTTGTCACTAGATTCTTCTTTCTCCACTGCTTTCCATCCTTCCTGGTCCAGGATTGGCACACACACCCTTTAAAACTTGGTCAGCATCCACTGAATACTTGGCAGAGAGTACTCTGACCCATCAGGTAGCCTCACAGTTGCTTTCTCGTTAAAACCCTCACCATAAAAATCACAAGAGGACACAGGCAAATCCAATGACTGGAACAACTATTGAATCTTGAAATACTGAAGACGTTGGATCAGTGCAGAATTGTGAACCCTCAACCCCCCACTGTAAACAGGATGCTGGATGTGAGTCCCCCCATAAGATGTGGGCCATTTACTCTGTACGTCAAGGTAGCACTGGCTCCTGATGCCCATGTTCATCAGTCATAGAGTCAACACGTGGAAGTTCCACAATTGCATCCTAAGTGATTCTTCCAGTAACGAGGAAGTAGGGTACCACCACCAGAGTGTGCCCCTTCATAACTCACGACACACGCATGCAGAGCTGTGTCTTCAACTTCAGGTTGGGGCTTTTGAATGCCAAGAACAAGACTCAAGGACAAGGTCTCCATGTTGGTGGCAGCAGGAAAAAAAAATATCAAAGTGTCCCTACTGGGCAAAGTAGGACTAACCCTTTGGGTTTCTGAAATTGTAAATTTTTGTAGAACCAGACAGCCTTGGCTTTCCCCCTCAGAGCAGCTGGAGGCTTTCATCTGCCAACCAAATGCACCAGGGCTCCAATATTTTTCTGGTTTCAAAAACTTTGAAATTTAGAGAACAACCAAAGGAAGCGAGGGTTGCCTATAAAGGGCAGGTCAGATTTCGATGCACTAATACTGTAACATAGCTGAAATCACAGTGCGCATGCAACATTGTGTCCTTTCCCTATCACCATTCACCAGATCTAAAGTTTCTGCTCTCCGGGCTTTCCTCCCCATTTCGTTTGGACTTTAAAGCTCCAGGAACATCGCAAGAGCGGAATCTTTGATGTGCTGTTTCAGGGAACATAGAGTGTTCACAGCATGTGTATTGGGGGATTTGCTTCCATATAATCAATAACCCTATTTATGTCTTCTTGGATAAAGATTAGCTTTGTGAACTTATTGTAATTTGAGATGATCAGATGAGAGTTGATAGCAAGTACATTTGTATGAGTGCTGTAAAATGCTAATATGCCTATCTCTGCAAAAATCATGTTTATATTCTAAGTAGAAAGGAAATCAGCATGTATATATTAGTCCAGTCTTTCTACTCTGCCCACATGGTGCCTTATTGTTTTGGCAAGGGCCGATACTCATTTTTCTGCCAGGCTTCTTTTTGCACAAAATAAAATAGCTGTTTTGCCAAACCAAATAGAAGCAGAGCATTTGGGCCATGAAAACAACACCGTCTTAAAGAAACTCCAAAGGACTTGGAACCAGGAATGCACAGGACAAGTAGAATTGCTCCCTCGGGTTTTCTAGAATGTAAATCTTGATGGGGGCAGACAGGCTCCTCATTCTTCCATGGGGCAGGTGGCATGTTTGAATCGCCCACTTTGTGGTTAGCAGACCAACACTGAACCCACTCTGCCACCGGGTTCCTTTGTTTAAGGTTAGCAAGCATGCCATCTTGACACCAGTCACAAGTGCCTCTTCTTTTCATCTGATCCACCCAAAGCCACATCCCTCAGCTCAGAGACAGTGCACTGGACACAGCGAGCTACTGCCTGTCATCTGATTATGCCTGTCGTTTCTGGTAACATCTGGCAACCTGCTCATTTAAATTTTGAAAACAAATCAAATTGAAAACAAAATAAAAACAATTATGATATCTTTGGAAGAATATGGTGATGAAAAAAAGAAAGCATTGGTAACATGGCTTATGCTGTTCAACTTAGAAAGCTTTGATTTTAAGCTATCAGGAAGTGCAATTTTACATACACAACAGTTCCATTTGACTTTATCCTTTTTCCTCAAACTATAAATGGGATGCAGCTTAAATATGGTCGACTGTAAAAGAGCTAACGAGGAGGAAAAGCAATAGTATCACAGATTTTCCTGGTTTTTTTTTTTTTTTTTTGAGAAACATTTCTGATGACCTGTCTTTCTTAGGTGGGACATATTTTCTTTCCAAACTAATAGATGACTTCTACTTTGAGAGCTCCATTTATGAATCCAGAAATGAGAAAGACTTGAAAAACAAGTAATCTTTTCTCCCACCCAAACCAAAAAAATGAAACTCAAGGTAGACGCATAGCAATCCTGCAGGGCAAGGCAGAACTACCCATGAGAATTTCCAAGACCGTAACTCTGTGGGAGGAGAAAGCCCCGTCTGTCTCCAGCAGAGGGGTTGGCGCTTTTCAACTGCTGACCTAGCAGATTGTAGCCCAAGGAGTAACCACTAAGCCGCCGGG
Source organism: Tenrec ecaudatus (assembly GCF_050624435.1). Lineage (NCBI taxonomy): Eukaryota > Metazoa > Chordata > Mammalia > Afrosoricida > Tenrecidae > Tenrec > Tenrec ecaudatus. The sequence continues at coordinate 153,090,967 of NC_134533.1, read as the reverse complement.
CTCCTTCAACTCATAGTAACAGTACAGACACATTTGATAGAGCCTAGGACCTCAGACTTGGAACTAAAATGTGGTCTCTATGGGCTCAGGACTGAGGCACTTTTGAGATGATCTTGTCAAATGTCTGTTAAGTAAGGGGCAGATTCATGGCATGGCAGAATTGAACATATATCATTTTACTCTAGCTGAGAACCACTGATAAGACCTAGTTCTTTTTTTCTTTCTGATGGGAAAACCAGAGGGATAGATCACCTTGTCAACTGAAACAGAAGATCAGAACAAGATTGCTCTCTAAGAATCCCATCCATTGCACCTTGGGCCCCTGTAGACAATTTCATCACGGAAGTTGCCTCCTTTACCAATGGGTGCGGCCAAGAATTTTTTGTTATCTTCATCCCTGAGACATATCAGCTCCTGAGTGAAGACAAAATACTTTAAATCCTTGGTGTTGCTGATCCTAACATCTCTTTTCTTGACCACAACTTGACCCTGGTCAATGAATTTACAAGACAGGCTATATGCAGGTAGGTTTTATCTGACGTGACAACTCCAAATGAGTGAGAATGGCTTCTTAATATCTTAAATGGAAAGAAATCGTGATATAGATATTTCATAATAAAATGCTTTAAATGTTCAAAAACATCTCTAGTTAAAGAAGATGCAAGCATGTTCTGGGCTGCACTATTTGTTACTTTTCACAGTAGAATATTATCCAGTAATGAGAAGGAAGGGTCCACAGCAGAATGCAGCCATAGAGATGCATCTCATATGTGAAATGCTGAGGGAAAGAAGGCACAAAAAATATATATTGATTGGTTCTATTTATATAAAGGACAACACCAGGCAAAACTTATGCATGGTCTGAAGTAAACCGTTCTTAGGTTGCCCTGGCAGGGGGAGTGAGTAGACAGAGGAGCTGGAAGGGCTGTGACGGTGGCTGTGACGGTGCCCGGGTTGCTCCGGCTCTTGTGGTTGCTACACAGGAGGTTGTGCTCAGCTAGAGAAAACTGAGCGGGACACTTATGCTGTAGGCAATTTTTGTATATATGTTTATATTACAGTAAGTTGTTTTTGCTAAAAAAAAAAAAAAAGCCAAACAGACACATTTCAAGAAGCAAGAAACTAATATTCTTATTTTGGATAAAAAATACCCTCATTTTTATGCTAGGCTTGGAAACAGTTAAATTTGGGGAGGTTCGGCTCTTTAGTAAGTAGCGCAAGAGCTAGCCTGGCCCGTAGATCTGGCAAGGAAGGGCCCGCAACTCTCCAGAGGGGAGCTCCCACCGCAGACTAGGCACTCCCCTTCCAGAAGGCTCTGTGAGCTCAAGGTCAGGAGCAGGTCCATCTGGAGGTGCCCAACCCTCCCATTTCTATTCAGAGATGCGCTTCCCCAAGCTGCCACAATACGCTTAGTGAGTAATCGTCTCGCAGTTTCATTTATTATCAAAATATTTGGATCAGAGGACAAACCTGAAAAGAGAAGGAGATGTGGAGCTGCACGGATGCAGCTTTGCCCCTTTGTCACAGTCGCCCTCCATGATAGATGGGATTTTAAAGCCCCGCTTGTAAAGATATATAAAGAATTACATATCTCTAGACAACTGTCCAATGGCATTTTTTAACCCCAAGGTTTGAGCTTAAAGCTTTTCATCAATATGATTTATAAGTTTAAAAAGACTCCAATCTTCATCTGTACATCACTTTACAGATCTTGGTTCATAATTATGTATCTTGTAGTCAAGAACTCTACCTGAAGTGTCAATCTTCAATGATTACCTATAATAGCAGTTACTTAGTCATACAGGTACTGAGTAATTAAATATAAAAATTATTATTTATACATTACTACAAATCTCTTAAAAAGACCAAGTTTTGAGAGAAAATGAGGAATAAATTCTTAGAAAATCACGGGGAGGAAGGAATCTTCAGATCAGCCAAAGCAGGTACAAGACAACCTGTTTAGACATTCATTTTTGTCCTAAGAATGTTTCAAACAAAATGATATCAGAATGAGTAAGTAATCATTTGGGGGGGGGTTAAAAGTACTTAAGCCCCAAGGCCCCAATATGGTTAAGACTTCATTGGAAGGGTTTTGAAGGAGCATAAACATTGTAAAGGAAAAGGACTCAGGTGATGCCTTTTTCGCTATTGTGTCTCCACACCTTCCTTTGATCAGCGGTGCCAGCCTACATCAACAAGCAGGGACACGCTTTCTAAAGGAGAACAGCAAATTGGTCAACCACATGAAAACCAGAAATAAATGGTAATGCCGTCTTTCGAAATTAAGCATTATTTACACAGCGAACGTGATTGATTCGATAGACGATAGTCTGCCCCCGCTCTCCACACCCTTGTCAAAATAGCCTATCTTGACTTTTATTATGACTCGAAAGTAGTTATCATCGCTGAGGGTCTGTCTCGTGAACGTCCCCCAGGTCTCGGCAGTGTTCTCCAGGGTTCATCTTCTGGCAGACAGAGCACACCTCATTCAGTGCTGGGCTGCTGGCCAGTCTAGGCAAGGGCTGCATGGCTGCTCTTGAGGATCACCACACCCGGCATTTGTTTTCTGGGTTCATATATGACTTCTTAGGGCACTGAAAGGCTTCCGAAAACTCTGGGGAGTTCTGCAAAGTCCCAATAATCCTTCAAAACAAACAAAAATGGCACCGTCAGTGTTTGCAATTCATGCCACTTGTGGAATTTCTTTATGCAGACCAAGGGTACAGATAGGGAATTGACAGCTTAAAAATGAAAACTAAATTTAAATAGTTGAAATGATTATGTTCCTTTTCATCCGATAAGATTTACAGAAGGTAAAGTAGCAAAATGTAGGGGTTCAGAGCACAAGTGCTGGAAGACAAGCTACAAGGCTTAAATAACGGTTTTCCGTTGTGTTCCATCTTTATGACGCGGCTCAGTTTCCTTATCTGCAAAACGCATGCCATCATCGTAATAACATATTTCCAGGGGGGTTATTGTGCTTCGATCCCTCTCTTGCTGCCTTTGGGTGCTGTGGAGTTAATTCCACTCAGGGTGAATGAGTGAGAACAGAACTGCTCCATCCAGTTTTCAAGAAAAGTGATCTTTCAGAAGCAGACACTTGGTGTCCTGTGAGTGGCTCCGAGTGGGCTCACCCTTTTAGCCAGTTGTTGAATACTAACCGTTTGAGCCACTCAGAAACTCCACCGTATCATCGCTTTAAAAATAAGCAATATATATTTGAAGTTGCAGTTATGACGAGCTTGGTCAAAGAATACCGTGATATGTCACTATACAGCTTGAAAGGGACTTGCGCAATAACAAATATAGTAGGCTATAAATAAGTAATTGTTGACATGATATTGAAAGGAAGATAGTGAATTTTTTTGCCCCAAATGAACTTTTTAAGAGATTTCAGACTAGATTCAGTTTGAATAACTGGAAAGGACTGGCACAATAACAATTTCTTATCTCTGACCTCAGTGGGCAAAAATAACACTGTCCAACACACTGTCGGCAGCAAACAGCTCTGCCAGGGAGAGGCTGGTCAGCACAATGTGCTTTCTTTCTTCTCAGTGACCCTCCTTCCACGCCCACTTAGGCTGAGAGGAAGAGGTCTGAGTAAGAAAGACCTAAGGCGAATTCACTTATTAACCCCTTTCTACTCGTATTTGGTGCATATGAGGCCGGTGGACTGGAGTTGTGGGAAGATTAAGTAAGACAAAAGTCAATTCTGATGTACTGAACACTGTAAAAAATGGCATAAGTACTAATGTGTGTAAATCATTAGTATTCACGTTGCCAGAGTGGTTTTTAAAATTTAAAATCAACCCCAAACCAAACTCACTGCCATCAAGTCAATACTGACTCATAGTGACTCTCCTGTGCGTTTCCAAGACTGTCATGTTTACAGGTGTGGAGAGCCCGTCTTTCTCCTGCAGAGCAACTAGTGGTAGTGAACTGCTGACCATGTACATCAGTGTGCAATGTGTGACTTGCTTTCTGCGGTTCCCGCAATGCCTTGCATGGTGCTTTGTGCTCTGCAAGACTCCGCAGAGCACATGAGACCTGGTCCTCATGATTACGTGCCGACGAGAATTAGGGCATTACAGAGAAAGGCGTTGCTTCGGGTTTGGGTTGTTAGGTGTTACTGTAAACCAACTAGGAGAGAAATAAAGCATTTCCGTTCTTTAACCCCGTATGTCATTCTCAAAAGTTGGACTCCCTAATGCATCACCTGTCCCCACAACTCATCTGCCAGCACCCCCACACCACCCTTCCCTTTCTTTCAGGGATGATGCCAAGTTTTTTGTTTTTGGGGATTCTTAGGTTATTAAAAGGAATCTTCTATATGTGTATGTAGGTATTGTTAGTCTCCTCAATAAAAATAAAATTGGTCTCCCCAAGACTGGGGAGGCTTCTATTAATGGCAAGGTGTGTGAATTACAAGGACTTTCCTTCCGGGTCTGGGCAGGACTCTGAGAAGATCTCTGATAGGCTGGTTCCTGGGGCACCTGAACATGAAGAGGTGCAGTGGGACTCGGAGCCCCTGACTGTAGAGGAAAGTGGATCGCTCACACTGCACGTATCTGCCCAGCGACCAATGAATGCAGTGTTGAAAAAACTACTGAAATGACATTTCTCACCTCTTGGCTTGAAGAGTGTGAGCTCAGAGCGCCAATTAAGTTGATGAAAAAATAATGTGTCAATTCTTCCACCGAAATGTTGAAGAACAAATTCGCTTCTTCCTTCATACATGTAAGAATTACCAACCAGGGATTTACATCTGTCCTTCAGGGTCTAAATTGGGGAAGATTTCTGACTTCGTTTAATCCAGTCCCCTACCCATTAGCTGTCGGACAGGCGCCACACTGGCTGACTGTCCCTGCTTCTGGATGGCACGCTCCGGAAAGGACGGGGAGGCATTGCAGACTTACTGATGGACATCGCTGCCATTTTGTTTTTAATTTTTTTCAAATGAAAGCATTTTATATAGTTATATGGAGACAAATATATCGATAAATGTATAAACCCCTTACTTAACTTTATATGTCTCTTGAAAACATTAAACCAAATGAAATAAAGTAAAAGGAACATCTGAAGTCTGTCTAAAGTGGTACTGAGACCTCTTGCTGTGCAGACACTCCCGCTGATGCACCAGCTTTGCCGGCACCTCTCCATCTAGGGGCTGCCTTAGATCGTGTGCTCCTGAGCACTCCGCTCAGAAACACCTCGGGGTTTCATATATTTTCCTAGGATTTAATTAGCGTTTGGGTGTTTCAAACATCAAATCTTTGGATGGAGTATATTTGTGCTAAATAATCTACCTTGGAAACGTGAAGAGGCTTCAAAAAGTGTGTGGAAAATTTCACGATCTTTTAACTCTTTTCCTAAACACCGTTTGAAGCCTCCCTTGTACATTAACAAGACAATGAATACTTTCTTTAAGAGAGGGATTGCATCTCATTAATATTGCAAGTAGTATTTACACTTACATGAATTTCATGCTATATGAAAACTGTGAAGTTCTCACGCTTGTGTGTTTAACAGCAAAAAGTAATAACAGCTTTTATTTCATTGGCAAATCCCTTGTGTTCAAAATACGAGAGAGATATAGCATTTACCATCATGTGACCAAGAATGGCCTTTATATCACACAATATTCCCGACTACACTTGCCTTTAATTAACTGTATTTTCAACTTACTAGATGAGAACTCAACAATTCATGGGACGTAAACACCCACTTCTTGCTTCTCTTAAACTGGACTGACTTGGTTAAAATGGTAGCTGCCATTCATGAGTTAACTATCCAGTCTACCGTTAATTAGTTTTCAGAATTCTTTACAAGAAAAGTTCAAATGTTTCCCTCTTTCTGCTTGGAGGGTAATACTGAGTAATCACAGCAGGTAAATGAGCAGGCTACAATTTGGACAGCAGTGGTATCATTTCATCTATTTATTTGCTGCCAAAATGGTCAAATCCTCACATTATATAAAAATAATATCTATGTAAATTTAAAAATGAATTTATAGATTACCATGTAAATATTTTTATAACAAACTACTCTTCCCTACAGTGGCTGTAGATGTCTGATAAAAAACTGGATTAAAAAAGATTGACTTTTTAAGCTGTAAACTCAATTCCTAGAATAGTAATATAAAAGATTATTTTGATATTAAAGATTTTAGATGGTTATTTTAAAATGCATATAGCTTTATTAGGGATGGATAAAAGAATCATAGGTTAGAGCTAACAACTATTTTTCAGATCAGGTTTTCTATCAAGTATATTTTGATTTTTGTTTTTAAACTGCCTGTTTAAGCATAAGTTTATAAAACCTCCTTCCATTTCAGAAGCTTTTCTACATGACGCACCAAGCACAATTTCTAAACAGTAATTCAGTATCTATTAATTTTTGAGATTCTTTAATAAATATGCTTCACTTTGTAAAGTCAGGGAGTGGCTGTTTCCAAAACTAAATGGAACCTCAACTCTCCCTAAGGAAAGCCCTTTACCTCCAGGGAAAGTAATAATGTCCTTGACAAAAGGTTGGCATTCGATTTACCCGTTAGAAGAAAATACCACAGACTTCTCTTCCTACGAATGAAAAATAATCACAAAGAGGCAGCTTCAGGGCCAGAACAAAGACAACTTAAGGTACAAATTTTATCACAGATTTATAATCATATACTGTTTTCATTTTAAAACAAAGGTAGAAACTAGTTATCTACCTAACAACATATCACTGAACCAGTGACCAGTTCCTGGCAAAATAGAAGACATGACAAAAAGCCTCTGATAGTATCCAATGGAGAAAGTTGAGAAATGTATAGCATTGCTACACTCGTGATACTTCATTTTTCTCAAATTTACATACTACGTAATAACCCATTGCCTTCAAGTTGCTCCTGACTCATAGCAACCCTCTGCCAATACTACAGAATAGGCATTTCATGTACATGAAAATTCTCCCGATTCTCACAATCCGACAGATGGAGAAACTGAGGCACAGTGATCAAGTAACACCTTGCAAATGAGAAAGGTATGGCTGGAATGCAAGGTCATTCCAAAGCTTGCACTCATCTTTACTCAGGAGTTTAATGATTGGTTTTCTGGCCAATCAGAATGGGGAGCCCACCAACTGCCGCTGGGAGGATTCCAATAACAGTCACCCTAGAAGTCAGAGTAAAACTGCTTCCCCCCAAAATATTCATTCTCCTGTGGAGCTGCTGAAGGGTTTGAACCACTGCCCTTTTAGGTTAGAAGCCAAATGGCTAATCCACTATGGTACCAGGGCTCAGGGAACGGGAGAGGTGGGTGGCTAAAGGCAGGCACTGGGGTAATATGAAAGAGAATTAAGAAAGCAACAAGAGAAAATTCCCCATCAAGGGCCCATATCAGGAGTCAGGAAAGCCTATCATCTGTGGCTCTTTGGTGCAGGAATGAATATCTCGCTTTGAAAGTCTTCATTAAATAAGCAGTGGAACTCTAACTAGCGGTCAACAATAATCTTTGTCATCGAGAAACAAGACTAGCACTGGCAAGAGAGAAGACGTGTTGTGGTAGTTATACAATTGTTAATAGAAGGTTTAAGCGTGTAGGGGTAGAATCTAGCCTGTCCATCAGGTCATTGTCAATGAGGCTTCTGTGGGGGCATAGCCTTCCCCTAAGGATTCTGGGAATTCCAGTATTTCCTCCTTGGGGTGCGAGACTCTTGGCTCACACCCTGGGAGACATAGCAGCTGACAAGACACATGGACCCACCCTGATGCAGCCTTGGGTACTGGAGCAGCCATGCAGAGACCCCTGCCAACCCTCAGAGGTTTCCAATGTCATTGGATCCAAAGACTTTCTACCCACTGGCCTGTGATCTTCTACATTTGGTATCATTGCATGTGTTTCATGAGTCTAAGGAGGACCTAATGGATTGGTATCAGGCATATGGGCTAATATCAGACTTATGAACTTGATCAGGACTGGGTTGGGATGCGTTCTCAATGTTCAATTGCTCTTGTATATAAATCTCTTTCTTATACACGTATGCATGTCCATGGATTTGTTTCTCTAGTCTACCCAGACTAACACACACCTTAATATGGATGAAAGGGAAAGCTAAATAGAGAAGAAGGAAGTTGGCCAAAAATGTTGGAATCAGGGGGAGACCCTGGAAGGAGTGTGCAAATACAACCCTGCTATAATGATGATTTACAAAGAGCCCTATTGGTATAGTGGGTTATGTGTTGGGGCTGCTAACCACAGGGTCAGCAGTTCAAAAGCACTAGTCACTCTGAGAGAAAGATGAATATTTCTACTCCCATAAAAGATGTACAGTCATGGAAACACATAGGGGGCATTTCTACCCTGTCCTATAGGGTTACTCTGAGTGAAAGAGTGAATGTGTCTGAGGGAGGGAGAGATTAAAATTGGTAGATGTGCAGACAGACACACAGGGGAAGTAGGAGCATATTCATGAATATATATAGGCTTGGCAAAGAATAGATGTATAGGTGTGTTTACTCTTGCTACAAATATGTCCATGAATGGGATGGAGCATACAGGGGACAAAGTTCTGGAAACTTCATAGATTTAATAAAACACCCTGAAAGGATGAATCACTGGGCCTGGTGGAGCAGGACCATCATCTCAGAAGGCACCAAGGTCAACTGGAAAAAACAAAGTCGATAGTCTCTAGGTAGGATATAGTTCTCTACATCCTAGTTTGGGGAGTAGGGACTTGGCTCTAAGGTGCAACTACTGGCCTCTCCCTGTCTGGAGGAAAGAAGAGCGATGAAAATCGAAGACAGATGAAACCGTCCATCTTGTGGACCACTAGAGCACGTGACCATCAGTCCCCAGGACTCTGAGGCTAGAAGATCCAGACGGTGCTTAGCTACCTCTACAGACTACTCTGAAGGAATCACATGAGAAGGTCCTGGATAGACTGGGAGGAAAATGTGGAACAAAACTCAAATCATAAAAGAGATCCAACTTATTGGTGAGAAAGATTAGTAGAACTTCTGAGACTATGGTTCTTAGTCACCCTTCAGGTCTGAAACAGAATTCACCCCATGGCTCAGTTACCAGCCATCAATAGACAGTCTATAAGGGAATTCTAACGCCAGTGAGGTACCCATATCTGAGAATCATTAACCATTTGAAAGCAAAAGAAAAGCATTGACCCAAGGAAAAATTGCAGAAAGAGGAATGGAGACAGGCAATACAGAGAGGAAGTGGGATTGGTGATGTTACCTAGCATGGTTTAGTTCAGGTGATTTGCATAAATTTGTAAATACCGACATACTCAGAATTAGATTCTCACAACTTAACTACTGGAGTTTTCAGTAAAGAAAAATGACAGCTTGTTAAAGTTAAAACTAAAAAGTCAGCTGGGTAAACCAAAATGAGAAGTCACCAGGGATTTTTGCCGCTCATTACCTAGAAGAACTCTTTTGGGGATTTTAGCAGCGCTAATTTAGCTTGGGCTGTCCATGAAATCGGTCTAAAATAAGCATTTAACACGTCAATAAATTTGGAAAGGACTATAAAGGTAAACACTGGATGGTGGTGAAGATGATGATAGCGGCGAGACTAAAGCAAGCTAAACAAAGCCATCTAGCATTTGACTGTGCTGCTTATTGTAACATAATAAAATGTGCTTTTTCCTCTAAGGCCAGGTCTTTTTCCATGTCTGGGAGAAAGACAGGGGGGTTTGTACTCAGCGAACAGCTGACGTCTCGGGAACTCCCAGGGGAGTTCTACTCTGTCCTGTAGGGTCTGTATGAGTTGGTATTGACTGGGTAGCGGTGAGTGGGTGATTGCAGGTCAATTTTAGTTAGGGTTTTAAAATTTAGCTCCTTAGTCCTCTTTGTTCTCAGATTCTATTTTTAAACCACAAAATATTTTGTTTTATTTCTGACATTTTTCCTTTTACCTGAGAAATATACCTTTGATTAAGAGTTATAAGACTTGGGCAATATGTGGTACTAGGAATTCCGTTCTAAAGTGGCTGTACGGAGATTTAGAATTTAATATTCACATGTTGGTCAGAGTGATTCTCATTCAACTGCTTATTCTCTAGCTTTTCCAACTTGAAAAGGACTTTATCATCTACTTATATATTTTTTCTTTTAAAAATCATTTTATTGGGAGCCCTTTCAGCCCTTCTAACAACCCATATATCCATGTGTCAAGCACATTTGTACATATGTTGCCATCATCATTTCCAAACATTTTCTTTGTACTTGAGTCCTTGGTATCAGCTCCTCATTTCTCCCCCCTCTCCCATAAACCCTTGATAATTTATAAATTATTATTATTTTACTATCTTATACTGATCACTGTCTCCCTTCACCCATGTTTCTGTTATTTGTGCAGAATTTGGGAATTTGGGGGTTGGAGTGTTTATATATCGATTGTTATGATTGGTTCCCTCTTTTTTCCCCCCACCGTCCCCTTCCCCTCATGGTATTGCTACTCCCATTACTGTTCTTGAGAGGTTTATCTGTGCTGGGTTCCGTGTGAAGAGAGCTCTTATCTCTACCAGTGTACATGCTCCAGTCTAGCCAGATTTCTATGGAACATTTTCCTCTAGGAATTTTTGTGAGCTCCTTCTCTGCTTTAAGGTGCTCTCCTGAAGCTTTGGGGAACATTTGATCGCATGTTGAACACTCTGTAGTAGCCAGGTTCTCCATATTTTAATCAGAAATATTTCCTTGGGATGGCTACACGTTGGTTCTTGGTTTAAACCATTGATAGCCTCAGACAGTACATCTTTGTGCTACTGTTTTGAGGTAACATCTTCATTGGAATCAACCAAGCACCACACCTGGCTCCCACACATTCTGAGGATATGAAGAGTTATGGTAATCAGCTATTCTTGTACAAAGAAGAGTTACTACCCTGACATAATCTGTTGTTCCTCTATTTGAATAAACACTCCCCCCCCCCATGTTATCCAATATTAGAAGGAACTAAATTCAGATCTGGCAGCTTGGAGGGAATACAGGAGCGTTATGACGGTTGCCCATACTCACACACCTAAAACTGCCTGGACTGTGCACATCTGTTTTAATGGAGTTCACAGCATACTCTTGCCGGTAGGTTCCACACCACACCTAGGGATAACCATAGACACAGTCACATTATGAAAACAGACTAGATCAAGATTCATGTACATCTTCCTTGGTCAGGTTAGGGGGGAGGGGAGCAAACTCCCCAGTGCAAAAATGAAACTAAAATCCTGCCTTCCTTTACTATGCACTCTTTAAAGAGAGCTCGATGATACACAATTAGGGACACAATTACTGATCACAATGTGATATGACAGCCTGCAATACACAATGAAAGTTGGTCAGGTCAAAGGCTTTGTCACAATTGATTAAACTGAGGAAATTTCACACGCAAAATCTAACTTACCGTGAAAATATAACTCAAATATTTATTTCTTTTCTATCAATCAAGAAAGACAAAGTACCTGGGCAAAGTTCAAGAAGAACAATTGTTTATGGTTTAGTTCAAGTCCAGGAAGTAATTTTTCTTCACCGTTCTTTTTGACGTAATTTTGATAAGCCTAGGCAGTTAATGAAATAGAAACAAGATGTTTACAATGTATAAACTTTATACCTTATATGATTTAGAAATATAGTGCAAGACCATTGAACCAAATATATAATCTTTTATAGCTCAAAAATTCAAGCTCCCTGCCATGAAGTTGATTCCAACTTATAGAGACCCAGGGGGGCAGGACCGAGCAGCCGCTGTGAGCTTCTGAGGCTAACTCTTTACAGGAGTGGACAGCTTCCTCTCATTCCCATGGGGCAGCTGACCATGTGGTGAGCAGCCCAGCATGTGACCACTGCGCCACCAGAGCTCCTTTACACCAGAATCCCCATCATCAGACATTCAGATTTGCCCACCTACTGCTATCTCACAGATCGGAACGAATCACTAGAATTTATTTACAAATGGTCTGAAAGGGACCAGATTAACGGAGGACATGATTTTGGTACCTACCACATGATCAGTGAATGTCTCCTGAATGACTAGATAACATTAAGCAAAGACGGACAAACTACTTTAAATATTGTTCTATAAATAGATGGGTAAGTCCTGTCAGTCAGAGAAATAGATTACCAGTGGGATTTGCTTAATTACCACCCTTAGCAAAATAGACTCACTATTTTCAAGGCATGCTTGGGTCATCCCTTCGAGGTCTAGTATTTAAGGAATCTAACAATAAGACTAGGGAGTAACTCTGATCCCTCCCAAATAACACAAAAGCAATGGAGCCTCATTTACATTAGGAGGCAAGAATTTAGCTTACTGGAGTATCCGAAAACATTCTTGATTCTACAGGGTTTATGCACAGTATTTGAAAATGTAGTTCTCCTCTATTAAACATATTGAAGAAAGGAATTGACAATAAACTTTCTGAGATATGTATTTATAACTTAACAAAAAAGAAAGTGATCAATTAGATGATAAAAAGACTTCTTTCATGTCTTCCTATTGCCCATTAACATAAATTTAATAAAACCTCTGTTGTTAAATCACTGCCATCGAGTGGATCCTGACTCCTGGCAACCCTATAGAACAGGGCCGAACTGCTCCGTGTGGGTTTCCAAGACTGTAACTCTTTATGGGAATAGACACCCCCCTCTTCCTTCCTTGGAGTAGCTGCTGGTTTCAAACTGCTGACCTTGTGGTTAGTTCTGACATCTATTGAGTCTGTGTACAACAGAATGAAACACAGGCTGGTCCTCTGCCATCTTCACAATAATCGCTATATTTGAGCCGAGTGTTGCAGCCCCTATGTCAGTCCATCTGTGAGCGTCTTCCTAGTAAGGGAAAATGGTCTACACCTATGGAAGCCTTCAGTCCATTCTCCCATAGGGGATAACAATTTAACAATGGGGTAAGTCATTCCAACTTAAGATTTCCATGTATTTTCAAAGCATTCTGAACTTTTAACACCACAATAAATTGCTAGTGTTCGTTCCGAATGCTCTTTAAATGAGGATCACCAAGGAAGCGCCAACCAGATGTCGCCTGGCTCTTTCCAGCAGTGATTCTCGAGCTGGCTGCACCTATCAGAAACACCACGGAGTACTGTGAGTGCCAGGCCTTCTGTTGCAGCCAGGGTACAGTGACAGAGATGAAATGTATCCTCCTGTCTGCAACAGTCAAATGCCGGAGGGACTCGGTGAAGCAACAGCAGTTTGCATGACACTGTACAGCAGGGAGACGGGGGAATGATGTCAGAAAGACGTAAATAAGCAATGCGAATCCTCCAATTGCCCCACTTCTTGTCTTGAGAGGGTTTCCAGGCCATGATGTAGAGAGCGGAGTTCAACTGGGACCTGGGGGCTCCTTGAATTATGAGGAGGGGACCACACAGGATAGGTTGGGATGGGCTGGAAAGGGTTAGGATAGGACGGGGCAGCGTAGGATAGGGGAGGAGAGCAGAGAATGTGAGTGAAATGAAGGAGAGGAAAGGAGGGAAGAAGAGAAATCTGCACAGAAAGAGAACAACCCCTGAGACCATAGATGGTCTTTCATGTTCGGGTGAGCCCTAACCTAGATATCCTTGTGAAGAAACTAGGAAAGGCTGGGGAGGAAATACCCCCAAAAGATTACACATAGCAAGGTGTGCTGACCACACAAGACTTAAGATAGTGTCTACTCCCATCAGCAAGAATGGAAAAAAATTTCACCCAAAGATTTTGTCCCAGCAGCTGAGGAATAAGCTACACCTTGTTCTGATCCTCCCAATCAAGTCTTAAAAATAGGAATCAAAAGAACCGAACCATGTCTCAGTAATTTAACTGTGGCCCCAAAGAGAGTTAATATGAATATTTATTTACCCATGAATATTTATTTACCCACTCGAAACCAAACTCACTGCCGTGGAGTTGATTTCGACTCAGACTCAGCACCTAACGAGGCAAAATGCACATTGGCTGGTGTCCAAGCTCAGTAGAGAAATAGCATCACACCCCCGCTCAGTGATTAGCCGAGACTCATTCTTTCAGAAACTTTGCAACCAGTTTAATTTCCTAAGTTCACACTCTGATCAGCCTGGGAGACCTGCCCAAAATGCAGGTTTCCACACTGGTCTGATGTCTCCACTTTATTGACCGCACCGCCAGTCTTCTCCTTTCTCCTCACCCAAACCTTATCCCAGGAGCCTTCCCACCCTGCTGGGACCGTCCCTACATTTTCTTGTGCACATGGCACTCATTAGACCACGCCCTACCACTTGCTCATAGCATCATGACATTGTTTCTTTGAGAACATATTCCTGTATCTACAGCCCCTTGAAGAGTATCTAAACTACAAACAAGTAAAAGGAAACAAAATAACGCACCCGATGATGTTGAGCTGACTTTGACTCAGGCAGCCCTGTCCATGTCAGGATGGACCTATGTTCCTTAGGGTTTTCTGCAGCTATTTTTTTTAAGTGGATCATCAGGCCTTTTTGGAGGCAGCTCTGGTAGACAGAAACCACCAATCTTTTGATTCGTTGCTTTCATCACCTGGGCACTCTGCCAGTCACACAGCACAACCTTTAACCAGACTTTGTTGAATGCAAGAATGAAGGGAAACCCACTCCCATGGTCCTGGGATTGACTACCAGACAGAGCACAGTCACTTCGGGCCTTTACTGGATCCTGGCAACTGAGCTATGGCTGAATCCTCGTGCGCCTGCGTGTGCTGATTAGTGCTCCAAAGAATTCTGTGAAGTTGAGCATCCTGTTCACTACATTATTCAATAATCCCCCAACCAACCTCCTGAAGGGGAAACTTTTCCAGTGATTATTTCTTTGAAAACAGATGCCTCGATGAGAAATTGAAATATTTCCTCATCTCTGTTGACATAACTTTCTGAGTTTTTTCAAGGCTGAGAAACAGACTCTTGGCCCATTCAAAATAATTGTATTAGTATGTTTTCCAGTCCCTCTCTCGTCATTTTCTGACCATCGTTTGTTGCTTATAGCGTATGCTCCTTTTGCAAAAAGCCTTACACGAATGAATATAATAAATAAACATTCCAGTCACTAAAGTGGGAAGAAAATGTGACTACTCACTCTGTATGCTTGTCCAATGCCTCCATTATCGGCAATATTTTCCCCTAATGTATTGATTCCATTGAGCTGTTTAAAAAAGGGAGAGGGACTCTTAAGTATTTTAGGATTAATTGTTCAAGTATCATAAAATGAGAAAAGCATCAACAATTCACTTTACACATGCAAAACTTTCTGAGAGAAAGAAGGTGACATACGTGCTGTCCACCTGCCAGGTCCCAGGTGAAGTTCCCATACTGGTAAACCATGCACTTGGATTGCTCTTTAAAATTATCTGCAGATTGTTGACTCCACCAGTCAACAAGGTCTCCATCTTTATTAAAATTTCTACCTGTAAAACATTTAATTGAAACGGCAACGTCTTACAGCAAAAGCTACAATGGTCTTAATTCAGAGTTCAAAGACTCAAATAGCATTGTGTAAGTCAACAGTACTCAGGGCACATAATGGGGGCGGGGGAGGACACTGATGTCCTTCCTCATCCTCAAATCTGATGATGCCCGTGCTGCCGGAATGCTGACAGACTTGTTTCACACACTTGACTCTTCGTTGTCCATCGTGATGAGTATATATGGTCCAACATTTGCCAGCTCAAATGTCCACTCGCATGATGGCCTGTTTAGTGCAGTGCTGTGGATTACGCTGTATGCTGTGCAAACATCACTCACATTCCCAGACCCACTTGGCCCTGGCTGTCACATGGAGGCCACCAAACAAAAGGGAAGTGTGCCCTGCTTCTGTTGTGGGGTTTCTCCCTGAGCCATGTCCATTGAACTTGGTATTTGAAGGCTTTTAAGAAGGTAACTGTGCTGTGTTGGCATCCACTTGGTATTCTCATAGCCTTCATGAGACATCGTCGGCCCACAGGTTCCTTCTACTTCAAAAAGTCTCCTTCTGCCCCATCTCCTGCTGGTCCTAAACTGTATCCTTTACGATCCCCAATGACCCTTTACGATCCTTTATGACGCTTACATATGTTATGCATTCGGCACTTAAGTGGATCATTGTTGTATTTTTCAAAGAATCATTTTATATTTATTATATAGCACAGTCATGAAGTCAATTACAACTCATATTGACCCCATAGGACAGCTACAGAGCATGTGGTTGGCAGCTTAACGTTTAACCCACTGCTCCTAGACCAGGCTCTTTTTCATCTCTGGGGCAGTGCATTATTTATAAAGGTTATCAGGTCACCCGGCCTGCGTTCATATGGCGGGGCTCCTCTGACTTAGCTCTGTCACTTTGAACAGTTCTTTCAGTGACTTTTATTTCTATTTGAACAATGGGAACAGTAATAGCACGTACATTTCAGATCATTATATCGTTGGATAGCACTGATAATGTGTGTCGTGAGCTGTCGGCACTCAGTAGACATTCAGTCAACACCGGCTGTTATTTTTAATTCTCGTGTACGGGCATTATTTTCCTCTCAAGTGTGTAATCTCACTGATGACACAACACAGAGCAGTGTTTCCCTAGAATACCCAGCACCTTGCTTGGCACCAAACAAATGTTTAAGTATTTTTATCTTCTTTCTATTTTCTTTTTACATGTGAACGTATCTTTCCCATTGCTCCAGCGGTCAGTTCTTTATATATGTCTCATGTCCTCACATACATCAAAACTTCCAGTGAAATTCTAACTTTGCTTTTCTGTTCGGGACAACAGATAAACATTCAAATGCCTACTACAGGCAGGGTCCTGAACTAAATTCTAGGGGTGAGAACAATAACAAAAGCAAACACAACACAACAGAAAAACAGAACAGAGCAAATCACTTGATGGCAACCAACTGGAAGAGTCCACAGGCATTTCAATTGTATAGACAATATTTTTTGAATTTTCATCTAATTTTAAGACAGGAACTTTGTGTTCTAAGAGCTTGGAGAGATGAGACATAGGCAAACAAGAAATAAGCCTAGGCACTGCCAATGTGGTGATAAACATCACAGTATTCCCCCAGGGTATTTGTTTTATTCTGTCACACACCAAAGCTCATATGACTTACCGTATATATCCGTGTATACTTGTGTATAAGCCAAGTTTTTCAGCACATTTTTTAATGAAGTTTTTGTGGTAAAATTAGGTGCCTCGGCTGATATTTGTGTTGGCTTATACTTGAGTATATACGGTACTATGCTATTAGAATATATATACTTATGCACATACATATATACCTATACAATATATTCGTGTGTGTTTTCATAAGCAACAACTTGAAAGGGCTTTGAATGTGTGGTGATATTACAGGCGAGATAACACTGATGAAAGAATTTCTGGACTGATAAATCATAATAACTCTTAAGCCTGTTTCTTAGGCTCCATGTCAGCCAAAGGAAAATGTAAACTGTCCTTTACCACTGTCATCGAAGCCGTGGGTGATTTCATGTCCGATGACCATGCCGATGCCTCCAAAGTTCAGCGAATTGGGCTGCTGAGCACTGAAGAAGGGGGGCTGCAGGATGCCGGCCGGGAAGACTGCAGAGAAAGAGACGCAAGATGACTTGTGCATCATCTATGATGGCAGGCCCGTGGGTCGCTTCTTGCTTGCTAAACTGTGGCTCAGTTAGTCAGTTTCTCTTAGCAGAATATAAAAACCTTCTGTGATAGAGATGAATGCAGGTCTTTCAACATTAATGGCACAAAGAGTTCATCCGAAAAGAGCACCGTATTTTATGATTTATAACCCCAATTCCCATTATAGCCTCTTTTAAGATTGTTTTCTACTATAAGGAGCTAGGAAAAGGAATAATTAAAATCGTCATTCAGAAGGGTCTTGTCCTATACAAATTTGGGTGTGGGGGGAAATAGTTACTTGGTAACACATGGATCAGCCTTTAATATTGTTGCGAGCATTTTGTATATCTAAATCGTTTCTTAAACAGAGTCAGCCAATCTAAGTTCTTACTTGATCACATATCCTATTATATTTTCATCAATCTATCTATGCTTAGAGTCAGTATATTTCTTTGTTTGCGGTTCATGACCCTTCCTTTTTCTGTCTTCCCCAATGTCACCCCAGTATCAGTTAGCTCACTAAGAGCAAAAAAGTGTGTGTGTGTGTGTGTGTGTGTGTGTGTGTGCGTGCGTGTGTGTGTCCATTTATATTTTTGTTTGGGTTCATTTTTCCTCCTAGCTCATGATCCCTAGTCTCTGAAGTCAGAACAGTATCTGGAAATCATAGGTATTGAGAACATATATAAATGAACAATTGATGATGAATGAATGAATGAACACTCAATTTGCAATGCTATCTCAAATATTTAGTCATTAAATAGCTCGTGAACTTTGTATTCTACTCTGAGACATAAAATAACTTGGCAACATTCTCCACTTAGATACCTAGCAGACTCATTGGATTAAAAGATTACTTTCCCGCCGAAGCCATCGCTTTCGTAACTGAAGTATGGCTCCTGGTGCAATGGAAGTTTCCTCGTCATCCAAAGTGGGAACTGGGGGGTTCTTTGTATCCTCCTATCTTTTTGCACAACCTTCGTCACTACTTCAGTGAATGCCAAGTCCAATGCCTTCCTTCCTATCAGAGCTCATGTTTATTTTCCCCCTTTCATTCTTATTGCTGCTATTTTAACTCACAATCTCATTCCTTGTTTCAAGAAGTATTTACACTAATCTCCAAATTGCTACCCCCCCCCCATCCTATCTCATCCAACTCTAATCTCTCCTAATCTACCCCCTTATAATCTATCTTCCAGCTAAATTAACCTTCCTGGTCACAATCTCCCCATTCCAAAAACACAACAAAGACCCTTCAGTAGCGTCTCATTGCTCAGGAGAAACAAAGTCTTCCGCCTGGCCTGTGACTCGATGGCCATGCTAACTTCTCCTCTCTCCCCAAGCCCTTTCTTTTCGACCCGGGCCCATCATTCTCTGAGAATGCAGATTCCTGCCAAGCCGCACTTACAACTTGCCTCTCTGTAGTCACTATACATGTGTGTGTGTTTTAAAGAGGAAACACACACTTTCTGCAAGAAACATCACTGGATCTGTTTTCTCTGCTCTTGGAATACATTTCCCAATTTATTTGTACAAGATTATGGTTTTTGGACCAGGATGTGTACAGGTAGTTAATCATTAACTCTAAAAAGAAATTAAAATTAATGTTCATCCTTTAGTAATATTTATCTTTTATATCTTAAAACTCTAGCAGCCACCAACAGAAACATTATGTTCTGTAGTCCGAAACTAAAACAAACTTTCGTATCAAGATTTATTACATGCAAAGCGCTGAGTGTTTCTATTGGGATACAAAGAACATTTAAGAGAGAAGGTCCCTGATCTTATGAAATTTAATATCTAATTGGCACAGAGTAGCAAATGGTGCTTCTCTGCCCTTCAGGTAGGGAGAATATGACATTAACTGCATGGGTTTGAGATCCATATTAGGTGTTTGTAGGAGATTAAAAAAAAAACCTCTCTAGCTCTTCAAAAGAAGTTCTGGAAATGTGGTCTAGCTTTCAAGTGACCACAAGAAAAGTACTTTTGCCCTTAGAGAATTTTCATGCAAGTTACATTTCACAAGTATCTCCCTGAGCTATCAACGGTGCCCAGAAATTATTTTTAGCTTAAAGTATAAAAATTAAGTGCAGCACTTTATTAACTTAAAGTGAACACTATCTCCCACACTATGTACTTTGATTAAAATCCACCCATTATATAAAATGCTCTTATGAAACGTGCTATCAAGACGAAGCATTAACTGTAAAGATCCTGCTGCTTTAATTATACCCTGATGTGCCATTCTTCAGGCAAGTGATACAACTTTTACAGCTCACATTTAACACTAGTCTTCAAGTTCAGCATCACAAATGATGATTTTCCCCCTTTACTCTGTCAGCTGAATCTCTGAGAGACGGATCTGTTACTGGTAGCTTCCACAATCACTGTTTCCAACTACCCGCTAGTTGTACAGGCTTATTGAAACAGAAGATTGCGTCCTTCTCTGCTTTACTTATTTATATACAGCCACATTTTTAGAAATCATGCTTGAGCCTGTATTCATGTAAAAATCAAATTTTGTGGTATAAATGGTAGAAAATAAACATTCATATATAAACATATATTAATATATCTGTATATATTAATTCATGTATATATATTGAGTCAGAAATATGTTCAGAAATGTTTCCTCTTAATTTGCAGCTCTGAAAATAATACTCTAAGACATAAGTAAGATATTTAAGAAACTTTAATTATCTCAAGGCATTCACAGACCACCCATATAGTAAATACTAAATAATCCATAGATTTCCTGAAGTTGAATCAAGTTGATTGTAGAAAGATCCCTAGTGTATTTTTAATGAAACGGGAGAATGTAGCAAGGATGAAACCTCCCATCTGAACTGATTATTCCCTTGAACAATACTTTAAGGTTTAATGAGGTGCCTGAATAGTCTCTAAAACTTATATGTGGTGGAGCATTCCCATGCAGCTTTATTAAAAGGAACGACAGCTCCTAGACTGTGAAGGGAAGTGGCACCCGTGAACGAACCGCTTTGGGCAGTAAGAGAAAGCCACTGAAAATATCGTCTTGTCCTGGAAGTTGCCCTTCTTTATTGCTAACGTGAGGTAGAAGAGGTGCGTCAACTTTGCAATTTAGCCTACCCGTGTCAGTTCTGACAAAAAAGTGATTGGGGGTGAATTAAGAAGCAGAACTTCTTCCCATAAACAGCAACTTCATTTGTAAATTAGCAACATGAAACAACCAATCCATTCATGTAATTTGGGGTTCTTTGAGGCATGGCATCATGAGACACCTGCTATTCGACACCACCTCAATTTTGGAATGCACATCCTACCAAAACCTAGTCAATGTTGCAGAAGCATGTGTGCCTATGAGAACACACACACACACACACACACACACACACACACACCATGAAGATGGGGATACGACTCTTCATTTTTAGCTGTGAAAATCCCCACCTTAACGATTCAAATGAACTGTCAGAGAGAAGAGTGCACTTGTCAAAGATGTCTCTTCTTGCGTGACACGTTCCCCTCTCTGAACTACTGTTTTTAGCCAAAAAGCTTATGCAAAGAGGTTAACCATTTTATTTCATATTTCCATTGGGTAAGTTTATCTTCACCCAGTTTAAAAGACCTTTCTTAAGTATTTAGGATGCTATTACAGATAATTCTTGATTATCCACAGAATAACTGTCACTGTGTGAATGTTAGATCACATTTATATTCTTTTTCTTTCTGCCGGGAGCTCATCTGGTTTGAGGACATGAAAGTGAAAATGAGCACCCATAAGTGAAGCTTTATCAGGCCATCTCTGAGGTGGGCCAGTTCTGAGTCACCTACAGGGATTGGGGCTGAGAACCAGGCATGGCCCCAGCTTGACGTAAAATGCCTGGGCTTGCTATGAAAAAGTGAAGGGGTACACGTGACCGAGTCGCCCTAATGATAACTTGCCGAGTTCTCGTCTGGGGATAAGACAGTGCCCGAGGCTGGCAGCACGCCGAGGCCTTTCTGTACTGGCTGGAAGCGCGGTGTAGTACATGGTCATGCAGAACTGACCGCCGAGTTGTTTCCCTTCATCTGAGGATCCTACTGCAAAGTCATCATTCTGCTTGAGCCTCAATTTTGAGTGAACTAGATTCTACACTGACATGAATCCTAAATATTAAAAATAGGTCTTCAAAGTGGAGACCCTCCAGAGATAGAGACATGGTCAAAGAAAATGACAACTGGTTTCTATAACTACACTCCAAGGGTAAATTCCACGGATTTGGAGTTGATCATTAGGCAGGTTCTGAGCTGATCATTAAGCAGAGATAGATGTCTCTTTCTCTGGAGGGTCTCCCCTTGGAGGACCTACTTTGAATTTTCCTGACTAGGACACATCTTAGCCTAGAATTTGAGCTATTTCATCTTAACCCAGGTGTGAGTGCCTTCGTTATTGTCTACATGACGTATACAGTATTGCCTTGATTTTGTTTTATAATTAATGTTCATATCATGCAGTAAAATAAAGTTCCAGATGGGTTAAAGTTTTACTCTAAAATGAGAACTACGGATATGCTAGAAGAAAACACAGACAACTTCTTACTTTAGCTCTTCCTAGGCTCTCTGGAAGCAGCAGGCGAGAGATCAAAAGATGAGCTGCAGTAGGGGAATCTGCTACACAAGACTTCTTTAGAGTTTTGAAGAGCAAGGATGTTGACTCTGAGCACCAAACCCAAGCCATGGTATTTTCAATCTCCTGATACGCATGTGAACGTCAGACACTGAATAAAGAAGCCTGAAGAAGAATCAATGCATTTGAATTGTGGTGCCGGAGGAGAATATTGAAAGTATTGTGGACATTTAAAAGGACGCCTCAATCTGCTTTGGAAGAAATAGGGCCAGAAAGCTCCTTAGAGGCAAGAACAGTGAGGCTTTGTCTTGCATACTTTAGACATGTGAAGAGAGATCGGTTCCTGGAGAAGGACATCATGTTGGTAAAGTAGAGGGTCTGCATACAGAGGAAGACCCTGAGGGACACAGACTGACACCATGACTGCAACAATGTGCTCAAGCACACGGACAATTGTGAAGGTGTTTCAGGACCTGCAAGTGTTTTGTTCTTCTGTCCATAAGGTCACTATGGGTCTGACTTGACTTGAAGGCACCTAACAACAACAAGGACCTCTTGTGGAATAGTGGTTATTTATTGGGCTACTAACCTCAAGGTTAGTAGTTCAAGACCACCAGATGCTCTGAGGGAGAAAGATGAGGCTTCCACCCCCTTATAGACTTACAGTCTCAGAAATCAAAAGGGGGCAGTTCCATTCTGTTCTATAAAGTCACTTGGAGTTGGAAACTTGATGGCAGTAAGTTTGGGTTTTTTTGAGAGGCTTAAAAAGAATGAAGCAAGGTATAGTCAAACTTTAAAATAAAAGAGGATATACTTTCTAAAAAGATGCTCACCTTCCCAACCCAATCACTGAAGACAAAGCAGGCGCATAAGCAACTGTGGTGAAGAAAGCCGATGGTGCCCGACTACCAAAAGATATAGTGTTTGGGGTCTTAAAGCGACCATCTACCTGAGAAATAACAAAGCCCACATGGAAGAAGCACACCAGCCTGTGTGCTCACAAGGTGTTGAAGGGATCAGTTATCAGGCATCAAAGAACAAAAAATCATATGATTGAGAATGAGGAGGAGTGCGGAGTGGAAACCCAAAGCCCATCTGTATGGAATTGGACATCCCCTTACAGGATGGTCCCGGGGAAGATATGAGCCATTCAGGGTGTACTTTAGCATCAATGAAACATACAACTTTCCTCTAGGTCTTTAATGCTTCCTCCCTCCTACTATCATGATCCCAATTGTACCTTACAAATCCAGCTAGACCGGAGGATATACACTGGTACAGATAAGAGCTGGAAACACAGGGAATCCAGGACAGATAAACCCCTCAGGGTCAATAATGAGAGTAGTGCTACCAGGTGGGGTAGTGGAAGGTGGGGGAGAAAGGGGACGCCGATCACAATGATCTACATATACCCCCCTCTCTGGGGGACAGTCAACAGAAAAATGGGTAAACGGAGACATCGGACAGTGTTAAGATATGAAAAATAATAATAATTTATAAATTATCAGGGTTCATGAGGGAGGGAAGGAGGGTGGTAGGGAGGGGGGAAATGAGGAACTGATACTAAGGGGCTCAAATAGAAAGGAAATGTTTTGAGAATTATGAGGATACCAAATTTATAAATGTGCTTGACACATGGATGTATGTATAGATTGTGATAAGTGTGTATGAGCCCCCAATAACATGATTGTTAATAATAAATTTTAGAACAATAAAAAAATGAAATCTAGGATAGGTAAATCTAGAGATTGATAATTCCCTAGGGACCTGGAGGCGATGATGGGGGGAATGGGGAGCTAGCAGCAAGGAACACAAGAAGAAAATGTGCTGAAATTGATTGTGGTGATGAGTGCACAAATCTCAACATGATCAAACCATTAAATTGTATGGTATGTGAACATAATAAAATCAAACTATTAAATTTAAAAATATTTTTAAAAAAAGATAAGTCTTTTAATCAAGGGAAAAAATGAGGGTTTGATACCATTTCTAAGTAACTGATAGGAAAATTAAATAAAAATAAGGCCTATTGAAGGGTCTGAGATTTTTAAAAGAATAAGTTAAAATAGTGCTGAGAATATCTTTCCACTTGATTTTGGACCATACATGGAAATAAAGGGCTGGACAGCATACAACCGCAGAAGGTTCTCTATTGTTTGCTCAGAATAGCTCTGTTAATACTAATTAGTCGAGTGATTTTGATATACTAAAATCTATTGAAAAATAACCTATTTTATGTTCATATTTAAAATAAATAGAGTTATAAGATGTGCATATGTTTCCTGGAAGAGAGAAAACATTTAAAAATATATATTGAATCATTTACTATGCCATTCACTCATGTATTAAATTCTCAGGCTTCAAACCATAATATAATACCAGGGAACCACTAATATTTTTAACTTTTTTACTAAAAATGTTAAGTCAATACAAATCCATATGATTTTGAATTTTCAACCTCCTGAAATGAAGATGATATAAATAGGATCATTTCTATTGGAGCTAGTATACAGAATGCCAAGAAAATGATATCTCTGAGAAGCTGGCTCTTGAAGATGCTTATGCTTAGAAAGACTTAAAGTCAATACGATTCCATATTTTTAAAGGAACTTTAAATCTCAAAAAGTCCTTAAGATAAACCATTTTAATAGTAAATGGGAATATTACAAAAGAAACAAACTATCAAGACTCCTATTAATTTAATTTGCCATTAGAGTGAAGTTGGATCCACTTACATTCAAGAAGTATATTTACTAAATCAATAATACAGTCTTGAATGTTTTATTTTTGAGATATTATAAATTGGTTGCATAATACACTATAGGTTGGGGAAATTAGAGACACAGTAAAGAATTACTTATAAATATACCTTACCTATCTGATTTGTGCCCGAAGAATAAAATGCATTGACTACAGCTGGTCCACTTATCCACCTATAGAAAATATAATAGGTTACAAATGATACTGCATTATCTGCTTCAGACTACTCATGACAATAAGCACATTATCACTATTTCTTATAGAATCTTGTCTTTAGCTCCCTAGATGAGAGAACTCATTTAAAAAGTATTGTAATTCTTAAAGAGTCAGTATATATCCAGGTCTGCAACCTACTTCACCGGAGTGAACTTTTATGGAGGCACCCTGGTCGTGCCAAGCCCACTAAAATTATGACCCTTCAGAAAGCAAGATGATACTGAATTACCTTTAGCTTTATGTTCTTGATTCTGGGTAACGGTGCCTCCAATTTTGAAATAATTGACACAATATTAAAATACAGGTCTTAAACCTTCAGATTCAAATATAGTTTCTCAGAATTAAACATATTATAACTGCAGTTTATAAAAAAAAATCCTTGTGGCAAAAGGTTATCCCCTTGTCAAAGAGCGTAGTTTGGATTAACATACCTTCAATTATGGCCTGTTAAAATTGTTTTTTAAATCGCAACATTTAGCTAATTAAACAAAGGTGTATTTTTGCATGACCACTATAAAATGAAGTCCAGGTAATTCTTAAGGAAGCTGGTCTGTCAATGCCGTGATTTGGACTTGTTGTTGTGTGCTGTGAAGTTAGTTTTGACTCATGGAGACGCTACAGGATGGAGTGCAGTTGCCCCACAGGGGTTCCTCGCTGTCATCTTTATGGGAGCCACTCACCAGCTCTTCGTCCCTAGAAGTGCTGATGGGTTTGCATGACAGACCTCTCCCTAGCCAAGAGCTCTGTACCTTTGTCCCCAGGACTTCTTCTGTATAGTTGCTATCCGTCTCCCTATTTAAATCTCCCTGTAGCTATATGATAGAGACATGGATGCATTCGATATGTATATGTAATCTATACATACACATCTAGAGCTACATGTAATCTATATATATACACACATACATGTAATCTGTCTATTTAGTTTCTGTGTATATATAGATTTACGTACATATCTATACACACACATCTATATATACTAGTTTCTGACTTTGGGAGACTCTTGTTTGAAGGAATGAGAAAGATACATAACTAAAGCTGAATGAGAAAAAAAACACACTCACAAAAATGCCCGTGACTGATCATTGAAGATCAACGTTCAGCCAAAGGAGAGCTGCCAAGTACCCATGTCTTTGTGTTAAGATGCTCTGAAATCTGCACGTCAACAATCACATATTGAGATGTTTTTTCCCCAAAGAAGCTCCACCTCAATAGAACACGACTGTGGAATCAAGGAAAAGGTGCACTGCTTAATGATCATACAGCCTCTCCATTGTCCTCACACCACACGTAATGAAGACAGTCCTATCGCCGCCTAACGGCACGTTCACTTCCTCAGCTTCCATGACGACATTTAGTGTGTGATTGTTCGCCTGCTCACAGAAGTTTGCAGACACACTGCAATGAGGTCAAGTCACACCTGCTTCAAGACCCTGCCTTGCAAGTGGAGCACTACAAAGGCAATGGCCCCAATCAGCCTTTCTCCTCCACTTCCAGTAAGCATGGAAGGTCAGATGTGACCTCTAAACGGATTTGAGGAAAAGGACCTAGATATCAATTATCTGATACATTCTGATGGGTAGAGTTGTTATCTCCAATATTATGTTCAAGATTTTCATATTAAAGACTTTTATTTTTAGTGCAATCACCATTTTTGTAATTTTTTTTTTCCTTAGGAAGAAAATTAGCTTGACAGGAGGGAGCATGTTGAGCATTTCTTCTTTACATATGTTGTTGTTGTTGTTAAAAAGATAATTATTTTAAAAAATGATGATGAGACTGTTCTCTCAGTCCTCCCTCACCTCATCACAGCTGAGTCATCAATACTTCGCTATTTCCTGCAGGTTGATGATGGCAAGTATACAATTTTATTTATTTTAATTAAATTCCGCATGCTTCCCACATGATTTATGGTGACTCATAACAGAGACGGTGTATTTGTAACCTCCGGGAAGTTATAATAATACTCAGAGGTCAGAGACTAGGTAGAGTAGCTAGATCCACAACTCTGAAATACACATACGCCAATATAACAAAACAAATAATTATAAAAACCAAAAATTATGACCAGAAAGAATAAAGAATATGTTTATGCATATTCACAGGGTTACCATGATTCAGGTTCATAGATGATTCCAAGTTACTTGGAAAAAAGGACAGAATGGAAAATGTTTTCATACAGCTCCCAGGCGGGGACACTGACTTACTGTGATTGGATAAACCATCTCCCCACAGAGTTTTCCAGAGTGCTGTCAGACTCTGGTAGGATGTGTAACAGCAGGTTCTATGGGGTAACAGTCATAGTGATTAACATTTGAATTGTAAGAGAGGCGATTTTAACATGTTCCAGATCTCAGTGTTTCTACAATCTTAATTATGAGCTTCAGATTTAATGATCAGAAACTCTGCATCAAATTGTATGGATAATTCAAAATGATATATGCAAATCACTTGATTTTGGAATCCACCAAAAAAGTTAAGAATGTAATAGAAGAGGTGCTAAACTAAAATGTTTCGTTTTCTAACTAAGTGCATCACAAAGAAGAACAAGATGTCTGAAAGTAACGTCTCAGACAGCAACAGATCTCAAAGGAAGCCACTGAAGACGTCGCTACAACATAGCACCCATTTTTCGTTTATGGCTTTGTCTAGTGCCTTTCTGTTATTCTGCTACACTATGCGGAGGGGGTTAGATTGCATTTTGATTAATGCTTGTAACTTTCCAGCAGGAAGAATGTTACATATTAAAATGTCCACTGTGAATTATCCCTCCATGAAAATAGGAAGCTATTTCTGACCACAGAACATTCTGGATAGGCTTAGAGAGCAACAGGGTGTAGCATATTCTTTCCCCCCTTAAAGTCTTTCATGATCCAGCCTCGCCCACCCTTGGGTGCACAGCAAGAAGTATTTTGTGCCTGGAAATGAAAGAACGTGAAGGACTGAGATGAGATCATTGCATCTTAAATAAGGTGATGGGAAGAGTTTCAGGTTCCAAGTCTAAAGAAATCGCTCACTATGTTCATGTGAAAACTAAACTAACAGGAAATAGACTTTTCAAATGAAGGCCGATGTAATGAAACCTCTTAAGTACTCTTGATTTCGTTGCAAACATTCAAGTTTCAGGAGAAACTTCCGTTTCTGGAACACATACAACATTGGCCCTGAACAGCCACAGGGAGAAGAGAAAGTGCACACGCAGGAAAGAAGGCCAAATGGGGGGACATGTACCCCCAAAGAGCGGGTTATTGTGGGCTGCATGCAGTACAAGTGTGGAAGCCAGGCCCTACCCGTCTCTCTCCTGACAGGAAGCACACTCACCCTGCCCTGGATCCCTTTCCCTGCCTCCGGGGTTGTGTGAGGGCACGAGGGCGGGAAGGGAAGAGAGACGGAAAGCAGTTGAGACGGCATTTGGTCAGTAAGTGGATTTCTGTTTGAGGACTTCCAAGAGTGGCACAAAGAAGGGCGTCTGCAAACCACCCATCCCTCGGGGCGGCACTGGTCACGCGGGGCAGAGATCTCACCGACCCCCTTGAGAGAGGGAACAGGTGTGGTTCTTCTTACTCTGGAGACTAAGTGGCGATGGAGCGAAAGCCCAGGGACGTGGCTTTGACCGTGGAGAAGGAACACACGTGCTGACAGCCGGCTCCCATCGCTTCTGGGTTGGAATCAACCCATTAGATGGCAAAAGCGCTTAGCATGTCTCTCTCCCACGGCAAACAACACGCAGTTATGGCCTCCTTCCCCTGCTCAGGGTACAGTTCCTTAGCATTTCATGGTCTCAGAGCAACTCCTTGGAAATCAGTAGTTTGATAAGATGGCTTTCTCAAGTATCCCTCGGTGGAAAGAAGCATCCTCACTTTGTAATTAGCGCCGCATAATCCTTCACATATATTAATATTCTCTCATCACGGCATCAAACATCATTTGTTTCAAACCATTTATATCAGGTCGAGAGTGCCTCTAATCTGTAAGTGCAGACAGAGACGCAGAGTTATCGCTCCTCTTCCTTCTACAGGTATACACTAAGTGAGCTCACGGGAAAAGAATCTACACACGGAGAGCAAAGGCCACCTGGTCACATTTAACAGAGATCCTGAGAGGAAACTGAATATTAATGACCAACACCAACCCACCTCCACCCAATGCCATTTCCTTGCCAGCAGTTTTCAGAACGAAGGCGTTGATTTCTGGTGACTGCTACATGATCAGCGCTCCCCTCGGCCACTAAGAAGCGTTAGGACGACACGACCCTGACGTCATTCTGCCAGATCCAGGCCAGTCGATGAGCAGCCTAGTATGACAGCTCTAGGTTCTGATAATCACCTGTCGTGTCCCAGCCACTTTATACAATGTAACTGTAACCCCACAACCAGCCAGCAGGACAAAATGTAGGTTACTATCCCTGGCTTAGAAGCGAAACACTGAAGCTTGAAGGCATTTTGCAAATCACCTAAGCTCCCACGGTAAGTGGAAGAATGAGCGTCAGAACCCAACCTGCCAGTCGCCCGCCACCCGCATGCCACCTCTATAACAGACTCTCTTTCTACTTGTTCCATACGGGGCCAATTTAATTCACGGCCAAACACAGCAGAACCAAAGGGTCTGTTTATTGCTGTCGCCAAGGAGTTGTTAACGTAACTGAAGGCCTCAGAGTGACTGGTCCAGTTCTGCCTGGGACAAGAGCCAGGACGCCCATTCTGACCTTTAATGTGAAGAGTCCATTTCTATTTCAACGAAACAATGGAAGCGGCTGTTAGTCTGTTTGTCGTGCTGGCAGTGTTCAGTGCATTAGGTGCGCTTCTACCTGTGGCCCCAGTGTAACAGCTCTTTAGTCTTCCAGTACTCTTCATCCATGTGTGTGTGCACGGGCACACGTGACTGGCCAGATCAGAGACATTTCCAATTAGTGAGTCACAACATGTGCACAGGTGGATCATTTCTGCCAGAATTTTATTTCACTGACTTTTTCTGGGTTAATGATAATCTTTGGATCTTTCAGGAAAAAATGATATCTCTTCCATCCCATCCAATCTACCTCCTACCACTTAAAGAACTAGACATGAGAAGTCTACTGTCTGACAAATCCATTCAAAGAAAACTCCAGGAAGGCTGCTCCAGGTTTTGTTCTCAAATGTCTATGCAGGTCTTCCGAGTGTGATACTCGTGGACATCTGTAGATCAAATGACCAAGTTTGGGAGCCATGTCTTCATTTCAATTTTGCCCTCCAATTCCTGTCCTCCCTCCTCTCCTGCCCATGCTATCCCATCTCACTGCAGGACTGTGCCGGGTGAGGCGAAAGGCATTGGTGAGATATAGCTGATCTGCAGGCCGCAGGGAGCTGTAGCAATCACGGGCTAAGTATTGTCTGGGCAGTGTCCTCTTAAGAAGATATGTATGTAAATAAATTCCGGAATTCTATTCCAAAATTCCCCCAGTTTGCATGAAAGGATAAGGGATGTTGATTATTTTGATTAAGGATGAAGTATTGATAAAATCTACCTAACACTTCAACCTGTAAACCAGTCAGCTTTCCTTCCCGCTCCTCACCCTCCCTCTGAAAACAAAACAAGATAAAAATCTTCCGTAAGTATTGACTTAAAAGCAGAATGTTTTTTTTTGACTGATCAAATGTGTTTTGCTCATGATCCCCAAACACAATGGACAGCCATGAAAAAGACTTGGTTGGTTTTATGGGCACATAGAATAAGGAAATCTAAGGTTTTAATCTATCACAATCTGTACAGAACACGAGCAGACCATCGCAGCAGATACTGCCATGGAAAATTAGAGATTGCCCAAGTTGAGTCCAAATACCCTTTACTTAGCCTTACAGTGTGAGCAATACTTGCTGACTCGAATCAGATCACTGTACAACTTTGAGATGATGCCCACATCTACATAAATCCTGTATAACTTGTTTTTCTTGTGGGAATCAACTGATGAACAATATGGATTAATTAGAAAAAACCCTGGTTCTTTAAAACTGTTCTTTGGAAAAACCAAAAGGGTCGTTTTAAAAAGAAGCACAGCATTTCCCAACATATGAAGGACAGCTATATTCTCCCCCGACCCGCGCCCCGCCGGTCCCCATTTGATAGTCACTTGATGCGGAGATGCCAAAGTGGAAAAAGTGCTGACACATGAAACACTTCACGTGGAAGGGTGTACAGTGGGAAGGCTGGGGAGAACCTTAGACACGGTGTAGCCTAGGCCACACAACTGCCTGACTTTCAAATGGTTATCCAGGCAGTCACTGGCACATGAAAGAGCATTAGTGACTCACAGACAGGACAAAACTGCGGGGCTACCTCACGGGGCGCAGCCTCCCTGCCATTTCTCCTGGCACTGGCCTTTCAGGAACAGCTCTGGAGGCTGACAGCCTTAGGGGCCTGCCGTCAGGTAATTAACCAGACAAGGAAAACAGCAGGCTGGAAGCAACAACAGGGAAGACAGAAATGAACCGAATGATCTTTGGTTCTGTTTTGTTTCTGGTAAATCTTCTGTTCCCATAAAAATGGATGGTGATAAGAGTTGCATGAGCCCCCAACAAAATGATTTAAGAAAAAAATAACCCAAATGCTGATATTTTGTTCCCCCAAAGTCATTACATATAAATATAATTTCTGAATCAAAAGAATAGTTTGACTGTGGGGGTGTGTTTTATTTATTTATTTGTTGGTTGTTTTTTATTTTTTAATTTGATTTGTTTTATTTTTAAAGTGCTGTGGCAATCACTGTTTCCTTGGTGTACTGCCAAACACATTCTGCCTTTGGACAGATGTCCTTTTTATTCCTTTGCCTCGGTCACTAGATTGTGAGTTCCCAAGCCTGAGGCCACGTTTCTTCATCTTCTCGTCCCTCTGAGTGCTTAGCATAGTGCTCTGCACGTGCCTACTGATCTGGTGCCCGTCAATGCTTTTATTTTGATGCAGGGCAACAGGAGGAATGTAGGAGGAACATAAGTCTTTGTAGTTCAGGAAAACGCTACCGCTCTGTGTCATGATTTACACCCATTGGCACAACACACCCAATTATATCACACGAAGTTCTGTCCTCAAAACCAAAATAAAAACCTCGAGTCGAAAACAGTTTTTGAAATTCCATTTTCTGTCATCTATATATTTTCATTGGAGGTTGATGTTGGCTATGAGAAAACAAAGTGGCCAATTGTGTTATTTTAAGTAAATAATTCTGGAAATGTTACAAAGTTACTTTGCTAATAAATACTAAATTCCAAATCTAATATGATTCATGTCTAACAATAGGACATGTTTGAAGTTTTTTTTTCAAACTGGACTCAAAACCCCAGATGATATAAAATATTAGAGATACCTTTGGAAACACAGGTAGGTCCTCAGAAACCACAGTGGATTGTTTAATTTTAGGTCTCTCTCCTTGGCAAGTAGGAGACACTCATCTGGGCAGGACACTCTCCTGCCCGAGGACTGGGCTAGAAGATGTATGTCCTAAATTCATCAATTTCCGCATGTGTTGAATGGTGAGGGCAGCAGAGATGGTGGCCATATCTTTACCAGTTGTGGCAACTTTTAATTTAGGGCCTGAGCTAAGCCTTATAAACCTTATCAGCATTATTCACAAACTGCTAGTGTATTATTTCTTCACCCCATAAACATTCAGGAAGGCTCTGTAGTCGTCCTAGTGAGGCAACCACATACAAGTCATGGTGTCAGCTTTCAACAAGGGGGAGCAAGATGACTCTGCTTTCTGTCTTGGTAGCTGTACAATCGGGTGGTTGGAGAATAGGCAAATAAGGGGGAAATCGACAAAATGAATGGTAAAAAATGGCAAATGGGGTGTGTACCATCAAAAGGACATCTACATGGTGACTTCCCACACACAGTTAGACCCTCCGATGTTGAGCCGACACAAACAGATCTGTGAGGATACAGGTGCTCAGCAGGAAACTGATGACAGGTGAAGTCAAAAGCGTGTGTGTATCTGCTCAGTGAGCGCAGGTGCAGCACACGAAGCAGTCCAGAGGCTTACTCCCTGGTTAGATGATTTGAAAAAATCATAATTCACACCTTGAAAATAAAATACAATTCCTTTAATTGTTATTTCTCTCTAAAATGCTGCAAAAGACATTTTCTTACCTCTGTCCCCTCAATTTGAGATATGGACACCTTTCTCTCCTGCAATGACTTATGAACCATCTGGAAAAGTAATTCTCTGACACCTTTCTATGGGCTAGCTACTTGACCGAAGTAACAGCACTCAATAGATGTTAAAATCACAAAGCAAGGGATTTTTTTTGGGGGGGGAAGGGCTGACGATGCATCGTGAGAATTTGAACTTGAGGTTCCATTTGGAAAAAAGGAAAAGAAAGAAAGGAAACAGGGCAGTGCCTTTATTAAGCACGTGCAGAATTAGTCAGAACCTTTCACTGCAAGCCACTTCAGTAAAATATGAGGCACTTTTATTATGTTGTATCCAGCGAGGGCAATTGCTATCAGAAATGCTTTCAAACCTAACTTGCCAAATGAAACACAACATCATCCAACACATTCCATGAAATATGAACACATGTGGTCTGACGCACAAAGGACCCAGCACTAACTCACGGGTTCTCCCTTGGAAGGATCCTTAAAAAGACGGCCAGGGTCTGGGTCCCACCCACAACATAACTGCATAACCACATAGAGGAGTTGAGCTGGACAGCCATTAGTCAGTGCTCCAGATGGTTTCAATGGACAGCAATTCTGAAGCCGTGCGCATTCAGGATCTATCACTCCACACCCACTGCCAGGGAGTGGATGCCAACCCCTAGTGGCCCTGTAGGACAGGGCGGCTAGAACTGCCCCTGTGGGTTTCCAAGACGGAAACTCTTTACAGGAACAGAGAACCTCACCTTTCTAACGAGGGGCTGGTGGGTCTCAAGGCAGGGAAACGGGAGGGGGAAGAAAAGCTAGGCCAGAGATGGCAGAGGAAACGTTACTCATCACATTATACGAGTCACCAACTATCAGTTCTGAACTGTGGAGTGTCTACAAGGCTTGACTTCAGGTGATCTAAAACATAGGTCCCTACACATATTTGGCTTATCCCCTCTTCAAGAAAGAGCAAAAACAAAACCATGACTCAGCGCCCTGCTGGCAATGAAAATACTTTGTACATTATTAGCCCACAGTCCAGGGGAAAGTTACAGGCATGTGCTTTCACAATTCCCCTGGCTCGTTCCAGCACCTCTACCCCAGGGGACATGCGGCACACTTTGGGAAGCAGATCTAAAAGATGAGGATTTATAAAACATCAGCACAGATGATGAAAGAGAATGCATGTGTAGACTATTGGAAAATGATTATGAAACAAGCTGCCTCAATTTCAAAAGAAAACTATCAAGCAGTCATTCAACATCCTGTGTATAAAATTATTGGCTGGGTGTAGTTTTCTTTAGCCATCTTCACAAAGACTATTCGACAGTATTTGTCAGTACACATTCTACACAGTATTAACCATCCATTAAATATAAGTATGTGTTTTTTAAAGAAATGCAACTATTTCCATTTGTAATCATCATTCTCAGATTATATATTTACCTGCAGGATATGTCTTTCGAAGAATTTTTGTTGCGTTTAAAAAGACAGAAGTTGATAAAGGAATGTAACACCAGCCATTCCTACCTAGTCTCTTCCCCTTTTATCCTAGCTGGGAAACTAAGCGTTCTCTGATATTTGCAGCTCCTATCTTAGTCACCAGCAGACAGCATATTTGCTTCAGTGTAAACCCAGACATCAGCCCCACAGCCAGGCTCTCGGGGCACCTTTGTGTTACAAGGCTTCAAAACGCTGTTCACGAACTGAAATGCATTGGCATTTCCATTTGGGGATTTTGTCCAACCTGCTTTTGTTTAATGAGGAAAGAAAAAGCCGTCCATCACACAGTCCCACTGGACGCCAAGCCAGCCCTGGCACACCACTTCCCTCATCTATTCTGTATCATCTACCTTCTGCTACAGAGAGACATTATAATGCAGGTGCGCTTCCCCTTTGGTCCAGGGTCAGAAGGCACCTGGACTTAGTGGTCGAAAACATGAGTTGGATGAATGAATGAAAGAACAAACAAATGGCTACATGGACGCAAAATGAATCCAGAACCTTACTGGTAACCTATTGTGTTAGTAGATATGCAAGGAGTATGCTTATTTCCATTTGCACTGGGTACATTAATTCTTTTTAATTGAGAACCTCCGATATGGTGGGTACTAACCTGTCAGTAGTGCTCCTCCTCTAGCAAAAAAAAAAAGTCCCTGTTCTCTAACAGTTAAGAATCTGCTGAGGAAACACACCCTAAGTGGCTCCCAAATTGAAGCGCACACAATTTTTGTTCCTAAACATGTCATATACACATGCATTTAACTAAAAAAATAAGCAAACTAACAACTAATAAGCACTGATGACATCATCAAGTAAAGAGTAAGCACATTTGAAAGACCGGACTAAGAACAATTCCTGGCGTCTTCTCAGATTTGTCTACAGCAGCTTGGAGACAAGTGGTGTATGAAGAATTGTCTTAAATCCCCGCGAGGGTATGGAATTGTGGGATGCTTGACTGGAAAAGGGAAAACTGTGGACAAAAGGTAAAATGCCAGGTACAGAGGCCTCAGAGAAAGCCTGGAGGAGTCAGAGTTCCTTAGGTAGAGTGTTACATAGTAGAAATCACATGCAATGATGTGAGAGAAACCAAAAAACTGAGTTAGTCTGAGGACACCTAAGTGGGGGGGAAAAATCAAGTTCGGGAGAATTCCTGACCTAGGTGCTTAGCATAAAACTCATAAATGTCCTTGACGGAAGGAGGACATTTGCTTTTTAACAGTTTCTCAGTCAGACACGTCCACCACTGCAACAAAGGGGAGCAGGGAAGCGCGCTCCTGAAGACACAAACACATTAGACATGGGGCCATACATACTCGTCTTTGTCCACCTTTTCTCGGAGCTTCTTTAGTTGTTTACTTTGGCCGAGCTTCAAATTTTGAATTATGTTCTCAAAATATTCCTCTTCCTTGTAGTTCAGCTGTATTATACAGAAGAGTTAGGGAGAAGCATGAAGAGCATATTATTTTCAAAATTTCGCTTCAAAATCACAGAGGATGTTTTCCTTAATGCCAGTAGCAGTCAAGCCTTCCTCTCTCAATATCAATCCTTACATCGGCACATTCGTATCAAGTACCTACTGTGCGCTCGGCAGCTAATGCAATGGTAAAGCACGGATGGGAACAGAAAAGCCAGCATTGTAAACTCAAAAGCTGGTCCATGGAAGGAGAGGCCTGGCGATCATCTCCCACAAAGATTACAGCTTTGGAAACCCAACGGGGCAGTTCTATTGTCTTACAGGCTTGTCACCGTGTGCATGAAGCAACTGGGTGGCAAACAGCATGACAACACTGTTCTAAGCACTTTAAATGTATATTCCAAACCAAACACTGCCAACATGTCTACTCACAGTGACCCTGTAAAGGATTTCCAAGACTGTCAATCTTTACAGGACCAGATAGTTGTCACTTCTCCTGTGGTTTTAGACTACCGACTCTGTGGTTGACCGTGCCATGCTTCCCAACAGCGCCACCACCCACTGCATCGTGCTCACAATCCTGTCCAATGTATCTCAAACACGAGAAAACCGAGACACAGCCTCCTGAAGTCACTTGCCCAAATTAGTGCAGGGTGGAGCTTGGATTTGAACCCATCAAGTGTGGATTACATGTAGGCTTTTTGTCACGACTCTCCTGTCCTAAGGGGCTACAGGATTTGCCCTCTGGAAGCAAGTCCACTTAATAATAGATAAAAGCCAAGTCATTCCACAAGTGGAAAGAGAAGAGAGGGGACTATGGCTTGCCAATTCCATCTATGGGCTCAGAGTCACTGCGGTCCCTAGACCTGATAAGGTCCAGTTCATTGTTGCCTGGGTTTTAGGCAGTGATGGTGGCCCCAGCCTTAGCTGCAGGACCCTCACTGCCTCTCAGTCTGTAACCACTCCTGTGAGTGTGACTTTACCATTTTTCTTCTTTGATAATATTATTATTATTTGTGGCCTTCCCCTTTCTTGGGTATGTGTTCTTTTCATTGTTATGCAAACTAAGTAGAATAGAAGTTTTCAGCTCTAGGACTATAGCTGTTTTGCTTTTTAAGTACAAAAGGCAGGATCTGTTTCATCTCGTGGTGGGATACACAGAAAATGGGAGGAAATGGAAGCGTTCCTTTATGAGGCCTGAGTGAGCTGTGAGGAGAACTTGAGAGTTCTCTGTTGTTCGCAGCATTTTTATAGCATGTCCATCCCTGCATGCCCACCCCTTCAAATGACACTGGCTTTTCCTTAGTATTCTTAAAATGGAACAGAGACATATAACATAAAATTAACTGTGCCCACTGAATATTATACAGGCCAATGAAACAAAAGGCAAAATCAGCATTGTTCTTACTTCATGGGTGAGTTTTGAGACCTACACTTTTATGTTATCTCACATTTATGAAACCCTAGAGCTGAAAATAACAGGGCTACTGACCACAGGTATTATTCTTTACCTTAGAATCTTGATAAGCTTGGAGACTTACCTCAAGATAATCTTTATTCAGTTTATCATCATTTGAAAGAAGATCATCAGGATAGCCAATCCTTTCTTTAATCGCTAAGGCCTACGAAAATTATAATATTGAATGTGAGGATAATTGTGTAACTTTGGAGCACAGACATTATCATTTACCCATCCCTAGCAATTGCATAACTTGATCCATCTTGTTTATGAAAATAAAAATAAAGTATATGGCAACAATTAAACAGAGGCTTTTGTAATGAGCCCTTTCAAGAATTGTAAATAAATTAAAATAGGTATGAAATGTAGCTAGTAGAAGCCTAAGTCTTTCAGTCTACAGCTTTCCCAAGAAAATAATGATTAAGAGCTAACAAGCCACCGTTCCACCTTTGATGAGCTTTGCCGCACGAAGACCATTTTCTTCCTCTGTACTCATCCTCACTGCTGGCGAGTCGATTCAGACTCAGGTCGAAACCACAGGTCAGGGGAGAGCTGCCCCTGTGGGCTTCCAAGTCTGCTTCTGAGCAGAGGCTCCTCTTTGTCCTACAGGGCAGCTGGTGGCTCCAACCACCGACCTTGCAGTTAGCAGCCCCGAGGGGCATGCACTATTGCCACAGGGTTTCTTTCCATTATACAGAAGGGGTGATATTTAGAGAGTCCATTCGAGCATCTTGGAGCTAGCCTTCCACCTCATTGCTTTGGCTGAAAAGCAGGTATGGGCTTACATCAAAATAAGGAAATAAAACACTTGGATTCGGACTCATAGTAATATAATAGGACAGAGTCAAAATGGACCTCCAGGTTTTTAAAACTGTCAACTTTACAGGTGGAGAAGTTTCAACTTTCTCTCTCGGAGTCTCTGACAGTTAAGGATGGCTGACCTTGTGGTAAGCAGACCAATGCAGAACCACACGGCTGCCTGCACTTCCAGACTGAATGCTAACCTTCTTCCTGGCCACTGGTTTCTGGGAGTTTTTGTGTTCTCTTTTGGCCTCTAAAGTGGGCAAAGATAGCTTCTCAAGGTTAAATGAAAATAAACTAGCAAGGCTTCATTGATTATACCAGCGCACACTTACCACTTCTTTGTTTGTTAAGGCATTCACTTTTATTAGTGTTGCTATCTGTGACTTGCTTTTTCTAGGTCTCCTTTTTTTAGTCATTTGATTTTTGATTACAGAATATCACCTTGCTCTTAAATCATTTAATTTTAAATCTTCTTTGGAATTGAGCATGTATCTCTGAGTTATTTGGTTTGTCATCACAGGAAGGTGGTTTTTCGGCGGGCTGGTTGTTTTTCTATAGATCTGTTACATAAACCCAAGGCTTACCCCTTGGAACAGGCGACACATGTGTTACTGAAGAGAGTACATCAAAGTCATTGTCTTCTAGCCTCCCACACAAAGCAGCACGACAGATATAAAACCTGCCTCCTCCAATCGGTACTTGACTTCCCAGAGATTGTTTCCTCAAACAGTAGTCTCAGTGGGACAAACTTGGCAGAAAGTAAGACATACTACATTAAAAGGTTATATTGTCAAGTACCTTGGTAAATATTTTGGCAAACCAATAGAGCAGGTTTTTCAAGTACATAAATTCAAGGAAGCTGAAATTGTGTTGATGTAACTGGCCATTTACTTATTCAACACACGTTTGCCTACCACGAGGCTGAAGACAAAACACAGGCCAACTGCCCATGCTCAGAGAGCTTACCCATAAAGACACTGATAAGTAATGAAACACGTATTCACTGTTAAGTATGATGTAGGAAGCCATAAAATGACAGCTAACGAGCACAGTCTAGTCTAGATTGAAATCTGGTAGCATCGTGGTTTCGCGTTGGGCTGCTGACTGCAAAATCAGCAGTTCAAAACCACCAGCAGCTCCTCAGGAGAAATGCCGAGGTTTTCAACTCCGGTAAAGCGTTGCAGTCATGGAAACTCAGAGGGGCAGTGTGAGCCTGCCCTCATGAGTCACTGTAAGCCAGAATAGGCTGGCACGATGACAGTGAGTTTTTAACAGTGAGATCGGAAATGCTTTCCTGCAGGAGGTATGTTTTCTAAATCCTTCTGAGCATAAGACTCAGTTTTGTAGAACAACTTGCACACCCCCATCCTATAGTTTCACTTTGGGAAATGTTGATCCAGAACAATCCCCCAGAGGTTAGACCGAGGACCATCTTGCGATGAATAACCAACTACACCACCCACTGCCACTGAGACAATTCTAACTCATAGCGTTCCCACGGAGAGTTGTCAAGACTCTCAATCGTTATGGGTACAGCTAGCCTTCTCCTTCTCCCATGGAGCAGCTGGTAGGTTTGAAGCTCTGACCTTATAATTATCAGCCCAATGCCTGACCTAAAATCACAGGGCTCCTTTAAGTACAATCCAGAAGGAGCAAATCTAATGTCAGCTGTGAGACACGATCCAGATTGGTGGAAATACCCCTGAGATACTGAGGCCTCAATTCCCGGCCTAAGCTCTTTGAGAGTCGAAACCAGTCCCTTCGTGTGATTTAATTTTGAAAGAAAATGAGAGTAGGGTCTTATGACAGCATGTCTGTAGACTTCTACTGGATTAGTCCGAGGAATGGACTTGTCTTCCTGAAGTTTTAACTGTGGAGGAACCATCGGGGTGCATGTCAAAGCTACTCATGCAGCACAGTGCCAGGATGCGGGACGTATTCCCCTCTGGCTTTAAAAAAAAAACATCACCAGGGTCATTTTACACAGACGATCATAGGAGACTTACACCCAACAATTCCATAGTGATCAGACCTTAATCTTATGCGATATATTAAAAGTCCCAATAAAAATTGCACAAGGGTAGACAGGACTTGTAAAACATTTTCTTCACTGCCTCTCTAACCACTGAGCACAGCCTCACCCTAAATAATGCACAACCTTCCATTTGCCAGAATAATACATTTCTCCTTAGGTCACTTCAAAAGCTTAAACTGAACATGTTTCAAAAGTTTAACAGGAGCTATGCATTAAAAGCATTTCAGACATTTTTGGACCTTGAAAGAGGTTTTTAAAATCTGATTCACAAAAGA
Source organism: Tenrec ecaudatus (assembly GCF_050624435.1). NCBI lineage: Eukaryota > Metazoa > Chordata > Mammalia > Afrosoricida > Tenrecidae > Tenrec > Tenrec ecaudatus. The sequence goes on along the minus strand of NC_134533.1, from coordinate 153,050,217 downwards.
AGGGACTATATGAACTTTTAATAAAAAGACTCGACCCTAGCTGACTGTCATTGAGTCAGTTCTGACTCAGTGATGCTGTAGGAAAGAGAACTGCCCCAGTGTTTGTTTGAGCTTGTAAGTCTTTATAGCAGTAGGAAGCTCCATCTTTCTCCTGCAGCCAGGCTGGTGGATTCGGGAGCCCAATGTGTAATCTGCTGCACCAGCCGGGCTCCTTGCAACCGCTGCTAACTTGTAAGTCTTTATTTGTTCACACAGGTTTCCCCCTTTGATTGCTGACTTTTTAAACAAAGGCGGATTGTAAATATTACTACTGTACTTTAAAACCACTTTCAAGGTGCAAAAATGTCTGAAACACTTTTAATGCAAAACTCCTGTTAAATGTTTTAAACAGAGCACAGGGAGTAGGTATTGGCTGCAGAGATCATGAAAAAAATTAAAACCCTGGACAAACTATTTATCCATGAAAAACAACCTCAGAAATATTACCACTGTGAAGGAACTTGTATCTTCAGAGTGCATTCATTGTGTGTTCTCCCCTAACTGGGTTTCTGTACGGACACGTCTCTGCACCTCTCTGTCCACTCCTCTGCCCTGGCGGACCTCTTACCTTTTCTGCGGCTTTTTTCTTGGTTTCGGCGTCCATCCAAGTGAGGTCATCTAAAGTCTGAATGAAAACTTCTCGGATCTGTCTGATCAAGTCCTCAACCTCAGATCAAGAGAGCAAACAGCAAACTCAGGTCATGTATTTAGTCTTTGGATAATGAATTATAAAAACATGGAGCTGCCACCTGTCTTTATGCAACTCAATGACACTTGATAAACGTAAATTTATAGACAAACCACGAGCTGAACAAATGGACATACACAGGACCTAGTTGTGAAGCATTATTACCCCTGTTAATACTCTTGATTAAATAGGTCTTAATATATACAGCAATAAAAAATGACATCTTCAGAATGTGATAGCTTCCGGTATCCCATAAGAAGGACTAACCAAAACTAGTAGCCCTTGTTACCATGCGGAGTTTAGTTAAACATGCAGTATCACTTGAGTGGATTCTTTTGCTTTCTCTTTACCTGCAACTGCTTTCATCTCAGTAACAAACAATTGGCTACATTTGTTACACCTCAAATAAATCCTAGCTTACCTTCTAGGTTTTTAAGAAAACACTCATTCTTATGTCAATTGAACTCATCAAATAGTTTATGCCCATAGACATTGTGGCTAAGTACTTTTCATAGGCATTTCTGGAAAGTGGGTTTTGAACTAACACAGGAGGAGCCAGACTCTCGGGAGAAGGAGAGTGAGGTTTACTGAGAAACAATAGCAAATTAGGATCCAGAGGTCTTCTGCCCAGTTTGCAAAATCGTAGCCTAATTATGGACTACCGGATTGCCCAGCAGCACAGACAAACAGCTGGTCATTTATGGTGCGGAAACCATTACCAGGTGTTTACTCTCCCCAGCAAAGGCTGCTTCCACGTAAAGCCGTCCCACCGCCTCGTCCAGATTCCCGTTGACATAGTTTACGCAGCGTCTCCAGGTGGCCGTTTCGGATGTCGTGCCATAAAGTGCCTGTGGAAGGTTGGAGAAAATGGTGCTTGACGGAGACTGGGGGGTCGGTACAGAACCAGAACACATATTTCCTATAATGTTTTATCTTTATGTCTCCTTTACATTCTTGAAGCTAACCACTTCCCACAGTCACACATCCCTGCCCTAGAGTAAAAGACAATCTGGCTGGATTGTTTATTTATATATAAATTAGTATATGCCTTCAGTAATACAGCCCACTGAAATTTGGGGCCATTAAAAGTTAATAGCCTCTTCGATAGCTTTAGGGGGAGAAAACACTGTTATGACTGCATAAACATAAATGAGAAGTAATGTTCAAAAACATGTACCAGAGGGGATAGTTAGTAAAATAAGAAAACACAATTCTGCTCCTTAATGTTTTAGCTAAATTTCAGTAGAACTGTATCTGTGTCAATTTAAGGACCAATAACAGCTTCAGTACAGGTCAGGACAACAGCTCTACATTCCTTAATTAAAAAATATATATGTATATTGCCAACATTTTCTTTGAAGGGACAAAACCTGAAAACTTTCCATCAATCATGCCCGCCAACTACCAGGCTAACTACTCATGAACACCAAACCCACGTGTGGTTTTCTATTCACGAACACCAAACACCGAACATCGTGTCGGCTCGAATCCTTTCTTCCTCAGCCTCTCAATATAAGACTAAAATAGTATTTTTAAATAATGTAGTTACAGTCGAAGGAAAGCCCCTAAGGCTATCTCCAGGTAGGTGGACTCTCATCCACCTGTCGACATGAATGTCATCATCTGTGCATGTCTAGTGCACTAACAGGACCAGAAATCTGCTTCCATTGATAAAAGCAACACTGCAATTGCTTTTCCCGCCGGCACAATCAAGCTGGTATTCTTTCTTGCATGGCTCAAATAATCAAATGCAAACCCTGACATTAAAACACATTCGTGGTGCCACAGGAGATAAACCTAAGACGGCAACAGCCCATGGACATGGATCCCCCCCGCTCACCCCTCCCGCCCCCGCCAAGGTCATCCATCCTAAGTATAGGCCAAAGAAGCAGCATCGAGCTTTTGGCTCTTGACAAAGTTCACTACATGTGAGCGGTGCTCGCGGGTAACCATGTGTCTTATGCTCTAAGTCTTAAGGAGAGAGAGGGTGTTTTGGTTTTTTTCTTCACCTTGCGAAAAGCATTTCGGGACTCCTTGTAGTTTCGGCTGAGGCTGCTTACAAGATCCATTATGAACCGCCAGGACATTAAATTTTGAAGATCTCTGTGTAGAAAAAAGCCCACCACCCGGCAACAGAAAAGATGAGGCTGCAAAGCTTCTCCAGAGGGACATGAATTGTATATTTTGAGGGCACGGGCATTCTAAAATACCTACCTGGCAGAATATTTGGTCAGAATGAGTTTAAGTTTAGTTAGATATTCTGGAGCATAAACAATCACTTCTTCTTCATTGGGAATATTAATATTCACTGTTGACATTATTTCATTTGTGAAATTTGACCAGCTGAATGGCTGGGGAAACAAACAGGCATAAAACATTCAGTAATTATAGATTGCTCTTTTTGGTTCTCAGATTCAATTATGGCTGGAGGGTCAGACCATCAAGGGTGCCAGTTACATCAGTACATAATTATACCATAGACAGCTTGATAGCTATTTGGGATTTTCCCCTCGATTTGGGGGAGGTAAAAAAAGTTCTACCGCATGATTATTTAGATAGCAAAATTTAAAACATAAATAAGATGTTGCAACTAGAAACTGGCCTAATGCCTTGGTCTAACAAAGAAAAAAAATAAACCATTTTAAAAGGGTAGCTTCCTACACGGTGAATGTACCTAACATCACTGAATTACATATGTAAAAATGGATAGAAAATGTTCTGTTGTATATGGTTTTGCCACACACAAAAATAAAGCCTCCTTTAGTATTTAGGCAAAAGTTGAAATATACTTTTGTGCTTAGACCAAAAAATCTGAACTCACTGCCATGGAGTCGATGCAGACTCATCGTGGCCCTGTAGGATAGGGTAGAACTGCCCCTGGGGATTTCCGAGACTGTAACTCTTAATAAGTGCTAATATCTATACATATTTCAATGCAGAGAAAATATACTATGTATCTTTTTAAAAGACAGCTTTTTCTTCTTCTTTTTTATAGACCCCCTAAGAGGCTGCACCATTCCTGAAGGTACTGAGATACCAGGTTGATGCATGGAGTGGATGAAGCAGGCTCCTAGTCCAAGCCCTAGTTGCAAAAATACACTTACTATATGGTCCTCAGATAGAGCACATATCACATATTAAACTGATAGAGCAGATACTGCACTTGATCTTAGCCTAAAGGCCGAGAAGCGATTAACGGCCGCTTTGAATAAACTTGACAAAATAATACATATTAGTGGAGATCCTGTCGTGAATACAACCAGAGGTAGTGATATAATGCAAACAATGAGAATGGTTTGTTTTAGATAATAAACACACATTTTAAACATCAGCATTTGGTCTACAGTGGTTCCTCATGAACCTCTAATCCTCGGAGGCAGATGTGGAGTTGCCAAAAGGTTTCCTGATTTTCTCTCATTTCTCAAGTTTATGTGTGGTTATTTCATTATCAACAGAAACAAGAGAAAACACAAAGATAGAGATCATGCAAAGCTTATTGGTTTTTTTAATGCCACATTTTAGTGTTTCAGAGTATTTAAGATAATATTCTGTTATTTTAAAATTATGAATCTACTGATCACATTCTAACCAAGTATGAAGTACTGTGTCCTTTTCTTGGTTTCTTTTGGTGATTGAGACTATTTCTCAAAACATATGTATTAAGCACTAATAACATTAAAATGTTGTCTGTGAGTAATGCTTAACTCAGCAGGCTATGTATGAACTTCAAGTAGTGTTCACAATAATTGGCACCAAAGATAATTCCTAAATGTGCCACTGAATGCAGTTTTGCCATTTTTTAACCCTTTCTCATGAATGTTGCTTCATTTCCTGATCATGTGCAGCAAGAATGCACAACAATCAATACACAGGCTTCCAAAACCCAGTGCACACTAGCCACGGAATTCCAAGTACGATGTCATCGCTCTTTATAAATGGAATCTAAGAAAGTTTCTTCTGCTCATTTTGAGACAACTCCTCCATTCGTTTGCACCGAACACCTCCCTGGAGAGTCTGCATGAGAACGTGGCAAACGCCAGGAGTAAAGGGTTCTTGTTCGGTGTCAGGAGAAACCGTGTGCCTTTCTATTTGGCTGTTCTAGTGATATAAGTCTATATTGGTCTCTCATTTTTCGGCCCTTTTCTAAAATTTCTAATAGTATTAAATAGTTGGCTTGAAAGGAATTTTACCTTTTGAAATTCAACTCTATTCTATGGCCATACCACTCGGAACGTGCCCGATCTCGTCTGAAATCCAACTCTAGCTTATCATAATCATAATGATCTAATGAGTTTCTGGGTGCTATCATGAAGTCAAATGGTGGGTATTCTAAATTAATCTTGAAGTTCAATAAATCTCAATCAATGCTAACTAATTAATTTCAGGAAACAGCATCACAATGTTCACATTTCAAGAAATGACAAATCAGGGTACAGAGAACCTGCCCCTTACCTTCCCATCAATCTCTAATGAGAAGTTCTTTTGGATCTGCGCCATTGTCATTTTATTATACAGAAGCATCGGGTCATTTCTATCTTCTGGTTTGGCGGTAGCCTACGAATTCAAAATTTGGTTGTTATTAAACACCAAAAATTCTCTTAAAAACTACAGCTCTATAAGAGGCAAAAACAAAACCCCGAGACACAGACATCAAACCTTTATGTGTTATATTTGTCTTATGCCTTACTGTCATATCAAAACACAACAGGAAACGTAAGAGCTTTTCAGAGATGTCATGTTTAAAAAGTTCTTAGGACATCTTTTCTGTTTGAATACCTGCCCCAACATGTAAATAATATGTAGAGCCTTCTTCTATGGCTGATGGTTGGCTCCTTCCTGCTTGAAGACCTTTCCTCGCTTGACAAGTTCCTTAGATATAATAATGTACAATTTATCGCTCAAATACTATCTTTCCCCATTATCCAGTATCTGACTGAAAATCCTGTCTCCACCCGCCAGAAATCAATAGTCTCTGCAAGAATTTCGGCAAAAAATTCCTTTTAAGTTGAAGAGTTCGGTTTCAAGGTATCCGAAGAGAGTAACAACTTCTATTTTTGTGACTCTAACTAGTCTAGTGCCCTACAACCAACAACATCAGTTTTATGATGTATTTTCACAAAGAATCTATAAAGAGAACAGAAAAAAATAGCAGTAACTCCTAGGTTAGTAGGGAAAACAAGAAAAAATAAGAGACTAAAGGTGAAGGCTTAGAAATGAAAATGATTTCTCAGTGACATTGGCCTGAATTTCCATTTGGGGTCACTTATTTATTCATTTGTTTAAAAAGTATCTGTTGACTATCCCTTGCATTCACTACCATGCTGGGCACTGAGAGATACTTAGGGATCTACAATGTCTTAGGGATGCCAGTATAATCTTAGATGCTAGGAGAGGGAAAAAAATAGGTACAAATACTACAGCGCTACACTGAGCTGAGATTGCTCAAGGGAGAACATGGCTTGCAAGGCACAAGGGGTGAAAACCCCAGTCGTGCAGCCTTCTCTGCTAGCAATTGGTACCCACACAGAACCGCCTGGACTGTCGTGCTATTCTCAAAGTGCTACTCATCCAGGTGCAGCCCCGAGGACCAGCTGGTTCCGATTGGAGGCTTCTGTTTTCATGTCATTCTAGAGAACCTACAATCAGCCTTAAAAATCCTCAGTTCCCAAGGCTCTGACGAGGTCAGAATGGCAGTAGCAAGGTATTGTTGCTTGCAATGTCAGAGGGATCTGAGCATGAATCGACTACGGGCTCAATCAACACCTAGTGCTGCTCAGGCTCAGAGGTCACTCACTGAAACGGCAGAAGCCATCAAGGAAATGTCAGAGAAGAAATAGGTCCCAGGCATTACGAGGGTAGAGAAACTTCGGGGTCACACCACTGAGGATTTGCTACCGGTCTCTCATGTGAGCTCCCTCGGGCTCAGGAGCCTGCAGGTCTTAATTTCATGGTATCCCATTGTCACATGGATAACGTCCAGGTGCTCACGTCTCCCCAAAGTGATGTCTCAAAGGGAGGGAGGCAACCTCTGTGATAGCCTTAAACTTAGAAATAAAATAGAGTCAATCTGAGCAAATAAAACCTGCAGCAACTTCTTTGAATAGTGATCAGTCAAGTGTGCCAATTCTCAAGGGTATCTTAACCACAGCTTGACTACAAACACCAGGATTTTGATAAGTTACTTACAACAGGTAACTAAATGTATTTAGTTTAATTTGCCAAATTTAGCGTGCATCTTGGATGATGGAATCCCACTTGCTTAGGTAATGCTGCAGTTTCCAATCTTCTTTTAAAGTCAGTGATCCACTAAGAGGCATGTATTTTTATCATTTGGTTAAGGAGTTGAACAGAATTTCCATTTTAGCCTTAAAATATGATAGGAAGAAGTGGGAGGGATTGGAGATAGCTATAGATTATTCAGTGTATCCAAGAAAGTATGCTTTACATTGGCAATTTCTTTTTCCAGTGCCATCACTGTTTCCATTTCTAAAGAAATCTGGCTGTGGTTGACGGGCAGATTCCTTTCCTGGCGAATCAGTGTGGCCACAGCAATCATGAACTCCAAGTACGCTGTGCAAGCCTGCGAAGGGGAAACAGGAGAAAATTATTGCAGATACTCCTAAGTAGTCTTCATTGTACTTAGGCTTAACATTTTTAATTTTTTTTCTCTATTAGATCTTTCTAACAGATAAAGCCCAGTAAATCAGAAACTCCTAAATTCTAAAATAAGTTATTTGTACAACTTCTTAGAAGGTTCGCTTCGTTGAATCAGAGCACCGCAGTGAAGCAGCACTGTGAAAGAACTCATTTATAACCACTTGGCTAAGAGACTGTCATTTCCTATCACTTTTAAATTTTCTTAATGAGAAATCGCAGTGATATATACTTGGTGAGTAACAGCATATATCTATTTTTTCTTTGATTACAATAAATTGCCTTACCATTTTTCATTTCGGTTTCCTCTGCTCAAACATAGTGCAGTCACTTTGAAAAGTATTCCTTAATGATGGCCTCAAATAACCAAAACCACATCTCCCCAGTCCAGGCAGCGTCATGTTTATGGGACTGCGTTCTCTTGGGTGCCTCCAACACACGTGGGCGGTTTTCAGTTAATTCCCTAACTGGCTCTTGCTACGATGACATTTTACTATTAAGGACCATTTTATATCAATATATAAAGAAACATTTCACTACGAAAACGTTTCTAAGAACCCAAGTTTATCCTTGTGTACATTGAAACACTGTAAACAATCCAAAAGCCAAACCCAAGGCCCTTGGGTTGATTCCAACTCATAGTGACCTTGTGACGGATGTCAGAGACGATGCGTCTCTACTGGGGCAGACAACATCCTACCTTTCTCCCACCCAGTGGCCCCGAGTGGAATGCTGCTTCCAAAGGAAATAGAGGCTCTGCCTTGTAAGTTTAAACCCATTGCTCTTCAATGGCCCCCCTCTTTTCCCATCAGCCATTTAAAAAGATAGGATCCTACTTCAACAATTCCGTATTCCAGTTCCCAGCCAGAGCCTGACTACAAGCAGGTGAAAGTGATTATTACCTAAAGAGACCTAGCAAACTCTGCAGGATGGAACAAATGGGCTCTCCTTGTCTGTAAGACGTGTTCACAGATGAATAAAAAGGGTGGTTACAGTTAACGTCTTCATTTTCAAGGGGGCTTTCTAACTCCACCAACTGATAATCAGTGAAAGGGGCAAACCTATATTTATTGTGACTGCAAAGGAGCAGCTGAATTTATAGAGACAAATTAAGTCAATCAAGACTAAGACTAGTAAGAAAAGGAAAAATGAATTTTATCAAACTAGATCCTAAGCAAAATGTTCAAAGAACTTGTGGATTTAAATGTAAAGAGAACAAACTTAGGTAAGATTAATAATAGCATCTTGTAACCCTCATTCAATTCCAACTCCATAGTTCCCCGGGAAGAGGGGCCCTCTTTTTAGAAATACCTTCTAATGATGAGCTCGCTAGCTTCTCTACCTAAGGACTGCTACTTAGCAAAGCAAACATTTCCCCCAGCTATTAAAACCTAAATATCTAAGGTCACAGGAATAAAAGGAAAATGTTATGCACAGTCTTACTGATTTCCTTTTCCTATTGACAGGTAATTGCAATACATATTCCATATATAGTAAATAAATATTCCAAGTTCACACCTCACGAGATGACCTAGCCACTCCAAAGTGTAAGTAGGCAGTGTTTTGAGTTAACAGCATATAAATTGAAAAAGCTTATACATCTGTCTGCCTTTGTTGGGGAATAGATACCAACTCGGAGGGAGATAATAATTTGACATTTCTATGAGCTATTGAGATTTTTCTGTGCTACATGTATTGGATGTTGTTGGTAGTGAGGAGAGAAAACAACAATCAGAATCCTCTTCTGCACTTGGTTGGTTCTGCTAACCGGATCTAAGCCAGTGCCTGTATCCTTATAAGATGGGAAGACTATAGAAATTGATCCAGACAAGCACAAGGACATTGGATCATGCGTCGACCCTGCTGAGTTACTAAAATTTCCAAGAAACAGCAAGCATATGACATCACTGGCTTCCGGGATGCTTGAATACTTAGTACAGCGTCGTGGAATACACTGCTATTTAAGAGGTCTATTACCCAGTAGCAGAGGTTATTATGAGTTGGGCTGATCACTGCAAGGTGGGCAGTTCAAAACCAGTAGGTGCTCTTTGGGAGAAAGGTGGGGCTTCCTATTCCTATGAAGATTTTGTTTCAGAAACCTACCAAGACAGTTCTACTGTCTTACTGAATCACCATGAATTGGGACAAGTTTGAGGGCAGTGAGTGTGATTTGCTTGTTGATTGAATTTTGAATAGTACCTGGTAACCACAGGAAATCATTGTTTAAAATCCATACATAGATTAGTATATTGCCAATTTACTGGCTTTCAGATTAATCTCACTCACTCACTGCAACTGAGTCAATTCTGAAGCAGAGCAACCATCTACAACACCCTGGAACTGCCCAAGTGACTCTCTGAGGCTGTCACTCTCTTGGGGCGTAGGAAGACTCGTCTTTCTCTGCAGGACCACCGGACTCGATAACCTTTCATTTTGCGTCCAAATGCATAACCCATGACACCCCCAAGTCTCCTTCAAGTTAATCTCGTAGTTGTCAAAAACCCAAACCCAGGTGGACTGCCACTGTTCAATGTTTTTTTAGAAAATATGAATCTTTCTCAAGGCTTTAATTTTCTTCCTTGAGACGCTTCTAGATGTGTCAAATGATTATAGTTGTCATGATTTGAGAAGGAAACAATCAGCAAATATTTTAACATTAAGAAGGACATTATCGAGGATAGGTTGTTTAATCAAATTTTTCTTTCTTCCTTGTTTTGTCATTGAGAGAGCAATTAGTTACTAGGATGGAAGCCAATGACTGCTTTCTCTGGAAGCTTTTTTGAACCCTGGGGTTGTAATTCATGATCCTAAGTGATGAAGATCCCAAACAAGCATCTCACTGGCCTTTTCCTTTTGTTTTATTAATGTTGTAAATTTCAGTACTTGAAATAGCAGGTTCAAAGGCGATAGTTTCTTGTAAATGATTGCGTAGAATTCAAAAAAGAGTAATTTTGTGGGGTTTTAAGCACACACTGCCATTGAGAAAACATTAACAACCAAAAATTGTCATTCTAATTAGAACTACCTTCATTTTGGAAGGCAAGCAATAGAGGATAGAACTTGAACTCCACTTTCCTGGCCAGGCAGTGCCCGTTGGATGGAGGGGGTGGGATGGGGGGAGAGGTTGAGCATAGGACAGGAGATTGATGCTTGATAGACTTGCCATTTGACTACTGTGGTCTTAACTTTTGTTATGAACGAGAGGAAGCAGGATCCAGGGAGCAACGGAAAGCTTTCCAGCCAAAGAGACTGATAATAGGGACCTTGGTATTCCAACTACACATAAACCCAGTGGTCCACATCCAAATACTCTGCTCCGGAACACCCTTACTGATGTCAGCCTTCCCCTGAAGAAAGGCAGAAAGGGGAGAGCCATGAAGACAACAATCAGAGAACTGCGGTATTTTTAGCGCCCTGGTGCTGGGAGATATTTCGTAGTGTTACAGGAAGTTTCCTGGGAAACACATGGGGGACTGATTTGAATGAGATACAATGCAGAAAAGAAAAGATGTTTCCTATCAAAAAGGCGTACAAACGTTTTCTAGTTTGAGCAGCACATAGACGTGCTTCCATAGAAGGACTGCAGACCTAAGAGAACCCCACAGCTGTTCTGGGGGCTCTAAAACACACTTATAATATAAAAGCATAATCATGTTATTTAAAAAAAAATATCCCCAAGAAGGACACTGGAGCAGAAGAAACAGAACGAGGATCTCCCGTGCACTCACAGGGGGGTTAGCTGGAGCTTCCGTGAGGTTATTCAGGAGGACTTGGAGTGTCATCTGGCAGCAGCCTATTACAGAACAGCTAGGGTTTAGTGTATGCTTTTGATAAATCAAATATAGTTTTATGTCTGTGGCTTTTTTTAAACAAACTGAACTCAGTCAGTTTTAAAATAAATTCTAATCATATTCACTAAGTCCCAAGTTTCAAAAAATTGTGGATTGATACAGTAGCTTAAATAGACTTTTAAAAACCTAGCAAGGTCATGACAATGGTACGAGAGCTGGCAGCATTTTGTTTTTGCTGTACATGACGTGCTTATACGTGGAGACCAGCTGGGCAGCTAACAACAATGACGATGTGTTTTGTGAAATACAGATGTTCAGATTAGGCAAACTCTCCTGATTATGAGTCACCTGGTGACCAGGTGATAAAAGGTCAGCCGCTCCCCTTCCAAGATTGATCTTATCAAGAGAGATGTTATGTTACACCCTTTCACCAGTTTACCATCGATCACGCTTGCTAAGTCCACTGAGCAGCTTACAACTGAGTACAAAAACGATTTCCCAATAAGAGGGCCACGTGCTGAAGTGATCCTAGGTCTGCTCACAGTTCTCCACTCCCCTTGCTCTTTTCCTAGTCCACCGCCGTCTTTCACCTGGAGTACCAGGTACCCTCCTCTGATCTTCAGCTTCCATGACTACCTTCTCCACACAGCACTCTTCTAAAAAACCCAACACAATCGCGTCTAAATGACCCCCCTACTTCCAGTCTTATCACCCGTTAGAATCACTTTTATAATGCTTCATCACAACTGAACAAATCCTCTTATTTGCTTGTTTTTTTTATTACCCGTCTCTTTCTAACAGGCTATAGGCTCCATGACAACAAGGATTCTTTCTTCGGGGCTACTCAACTTTTTGTACTTAAAAGATTATCTCAGGGCCTTTCATAACTTTTCAGCATTTACTGTTGTAGCTAGGTGCTGCAGACTCTGCTGTGACTAATAATGGCCCATAGAAAAGAGAACGCAGAGCCCGGGTGGTGCAGTGGGCATGAGTTGGGTTGTGATCCGCATAGTCAGCAGTTTGAAACCACTACCATCTCCATGGTAGGGAGACTGGACTTTCTACTCCTGTTCCAGTCTTGGAAACCAACAGGAGGGTCGCTATGATTCGGCTCTGCCTCGAAGGCAGTGAGAGAGCGAGCGAGACAAGAGAATGACACACTGCCTGGCATGGCCCCCTCCTGGTCATTGTTACTATGCTTGAGCCCATTAGTGCAGCCACCGTGTCAATCCACCTTGGCCAGAGCCTTTGTCTTTTCCGGTGCCCTACTGCTTTAGCAAGCATGATGTCTTTTTCCAGGACTGGTGTCTCCTGGTAACATGACCAAAGTATAAGGGAAAGTTCCGCCATGCTCATTTCTAAGAAGCATTCTCCCAATATAGATTTGTTTGTTCTTCTGGCAGTCCATGCTACTCCCAGCCATGTTTCTCTGTGGTCCTACCTTATTCAATGTCCAACTTTCGTATGCACATGAGGCTACTGAAAATATCACGGCTTGGCTGCCTTGGTCATCAAGGTGACATCTCTGCTCTTTAACACTGTAAATTGAGTGTAGTCTATCTGCCAAGGCAATACATTGAGCTTTTTTTTTATTTTAGTGTTCTTTCCATGGGTGTTGGTTATGGAGTCAAGTTAAATGAAATCTTTGACAACTTCAATCTTTTCTCTGTTCGTCATGATGCTTCCTCTAGATCCAGCTGTGAGGATTTTTGTTTTCTTTACCTTCAGTTGTGATCCATACTGAAAGCAACAGTCTTTAATTTCCATCAGCAAGTGCTTTAAGTCCCTTGCTTTCGGCAAGCAGGGCTTTGTCAGCCTCCTGGCAATCTTGATGCAGAGTTCTATCTCCTACAATCCAGTTTCTCAAATGATTTGCTCAACCTTCACATTAAGTTTGGTAACACATGCATCTCTGAAACATACCCCCCTGAGCTAAAACCACGCAATATTGCCTTGTTCTATTCAAACGAGTGACTTGGGTCCAGGACCCCCACGAACACAACGACATGTGCTGCAATTCCCATTTGTTGCCCACAGTTTGTGACGATTCACATGGTCAAATGCCTTTGCATAGCCAGCACGACAGAATTAAACACCTTTCTGGTATTCTCTGCTTTCAGCCAAGATTCATCTAAGGTGAGCTATGATATCATTTGTTACATATCCTCTTCAAAATCCGGCCTGAATTTCTGGCAGTTCCTGTCAATGTAATGTTGCAGATGTGTTTGAATTATCTTCAGCAAACTTTTATTTCCATTTGAGACAGCACATTCTCTTGGAGTCTTTTTCTTTGGAAAAGGTACAAATATGGAGCTCTTCCAGTTGGTTTGCTAGGTAGCTGGGTTCCAAATTCCTTAGAATAGACTAGTGAATGCTTCCGGTGCTCCATCAGCTTTTTGAAATATTTGGTATTTTGTCATTTCCTGGAGTCTTATTTTCTCCCTAATACCTTCCTTAGAGTTTGGACTCTTCCATTGAATATCACTGAGTCTTGGTCATATGCTAATTATGGTCATGGATAAATACCAGCTAATTCTTTTGGAATAATGACTACGCTTCCATCTTCTTTTGATGCTATCTAAATTGTCCAATATTTTGCCCAGAGACTCCTTCAATATTACAGCTGGAGACTTGAATTTCGTCTTCATTTCTTTCACTACTTTCATTTCATATTTCATTTGATGTCATCTGTTGAGGGTCTTCTTCCTTTTTGACTTTTTAATGCCAGCTCTTTGCATAGTTCCTGATAACATTTTACTTTGTCTTGTGACTTCCCTTTTGAACATTTCTGGTCAGGTCTTTCCACCATTTCTTCCATTTGTTTTAGCAACTGTATTTTCACAATTTGTTTCCAAGTCTCTTCTGACAGTCTTTTCTATCTTTCATCTTTTTGATGACCTTTTGCTTTCTTCGTGTATGATGTTCTTAACTTATCAGGTCGACATGCATTAGTGTTCAGTGAATCAACCAATTCTTGAGGTGTTCTCTAAATTCAGGTGGAATTTATTTGTTCCCTAAGTGGAAGATGAAACCTGAATGTTGAAAACAGCTGTGCCTGATTCATGCATGAAACATGAATTAGGTGAGCTTCTCAAGACCAAACAATAAACAAAAAAGCTTCTATTTTAATAAACGGAGTAGTTTTCTATTGTTTTAATTAATTTTTTCTAACAGACACATGTATCTTCTAATTTATGCCCATAAGCAAGTCACCTAACCTCTTTGTGTCTCTCAGTCGCCTCATTTGTCAGAGGAGCGGTGGGTTAAATTCTCCAGTGTCCCATTTAGCTCTTAAAAATCTGTGAAAGGCTAACTTTAATTATAAAGGAAAACATAGGATGCTGTCATTGAAAAAATACAAGCACATTGATCTTTTGAATGTTGATTGCCTTAGGCACAGCTCCCTCTTTAATTGAGTGGAAAAGGACATCATTGAAAAGGAACTGAGGTATTTAAAGTTAAAAATTATAACCAGGGGAATACAATACACATTTCTCAAAATTTAACATTTAAAAGTACCATGATAATAATAATAATAATAATAATAATAATAATAATAATAATAATAATGGAACTTTAGAAGTAGAAATGCCTGTAACACGAGAAAGAATTGGTTTTGTGCTCAAGAAAAGAAATGAGAAATACTTCTTGAAAACAAAGTGAGTTTTCTACTTTTAGGATGCAGTAGTGTCACAATGCAAGGCACTTTCATATTGCGAATGACATACAAATGACACAACACAAAAATTCCATTTTTGAGGTATTAAGAGCACAAGAAACGTGTTCCTATCGGTAAAAATGATCTCCATAAGTAATTACAGATGTTATTGCCACCATCCATCAAGCCAGAAATATGAGGCTACCTGCCCCTGTACATATTTACAGCCTCAGAAACCTGAAATAGGGTCCCAATGAGTCAGAACCAACTCAGTGGCACTGGGGTATTGTCACCACGTGCCTGAGTTTGGATTGTGGATTATGATTTAGCCAGGGAGATGTACAAGTGCTCAATGGGCTAGTTTCAGGCATTTCTGCTTCGTAAAAGCATTGAGGATGAGCAGTGTAAGGGCCAGAGGGAATGAAGGGTTACAACTAGATGAGGTGCCAGTCTGCTGATGGCAGCTGTGGGAAGCTGAAAAAGTGGGGAATCAAGATTGCTTAGATCCCAGCTTACAGCTGTGGTTTACCCAGTCTTTTTTTGACTACAGGGTCCTGTCACATAAATAACCATAGGGTTATTTTGATTGGAGGGAAGATGTGACCTTCCCCCATCACCAGTTCCCAAAGCATAAAGGCAGAACCTCAGACACAATACTATAGTTTTAAAGTCACAGATTAGAGCTACAGGCAAAGAAGCTAGAATTCCCTGGTCCAAATGAGAACCCTTTTCTTGGCAAAAACTATGGAGTGACCCAATGTCTATTCCTAAAACTTATTTTGGTCATTGTCAACAAAATAATGGGAAATTTGAATGAGGGACAGCAAGTGGTGGAGATTGAGAGGAAATTGGGGAAATAGGAGAAAATTAAGATAAAAAAATAGCAATCTACTGCTCCAGAAAAAAAATGATTAAAAAAAGGGCAAGGAGGATATAGAAATATTCCAGTATTTCTTCATGTCTGGAATGACAGGTAGATTTTTTTTTCTCCTATGCCAATTCCCTTCAACTTGAAGGAACTTGCTTGCAGTCTAGAACATTAATGACAGAGGAGTCTAAAGCTGAGTAAGTGGAAAGAATCCAGGGGTCAAACCAGTGGTGATGGACTGGGAGCAGGGTGGGAGTTTGCTGCATGGTTGTCAGTTATGCTCCCAGGCACTGGAGAGCAACTACCTGTGGCAGGTAACTTCTGGGCAAGAAAGTCCTGTGATGCTGAGTTTTCACTACTGTTTTGCTGATTTAAAGAACTAATGGATGATATAATGGGAAGAAAAAAAGGACAAAAGTTCAACTTCCAGTTTTAGGACTGCACCCTGGATTACTCACCTTTAACTCTACACACACCTGGATTGTAATTCCATAGACAGAGGTGTTCATATTACTGATCCTAGATTTAATCACCACTGTGCTACGTGACTTGAAATGCGATGTTACCTTGATTAGTGGATGCAAACTCTGCCAGACACTGACAAAGACTCGGGGTCCTCCACCCTTCTCATTTTTCTGTTTATTGTAATTGTGATAGGGAGGTTGATTGTGTTAACCTGGCTAATGAGCACATGTGGGATTAATTGAAGGGCAGAGAGATAAATGGCTCAGCGAGCCTCGCCTTTCTTGTCTCTTGCTCTTTGATGATCGGACCAGTATACCTTAGCTTGTTCTCTGCAACAATTTGCAAGCTACACTATCTGTGGGACACCTAACCCATGGACTGTGTCACTGTAGTTTGAGGTTCCTTTAAGACCTGCTTCACCACGGTACTGGAGTATACATCACTTGAGCTGGGGACTGTCGGACTCTGTCATCTGGCTGACTGTTGGTGACCTGCCTTGATGTTTGCTGCCTGTGGCCGGATAGCCTGAATTGCTCTCCAGAGGACTCTCCAGCGGCCCTCAAGATTTGAAGGACTGCAGTGTATTAGCTGTCTCACAAAAGTGGGTTGCACAGAGCCATTTGTACTGCTCTATAGAATAATTAACTGTTTATTTCTTATGTTATATATTTATCTATCTAGATAAATATATGTAAAATCATTAGTGTCCTGGTTTTGTTTCTCTAGAGAACCCTGTATAACATAGTAATTTAAATTTCCAAACTGTCAACTGAGCTTTATCAAGGCACAAGAGTCCAGAGGTAGCACAAGTGGTTAAGCTACTAACCAAAAGGTTGCTGGTTCTAATTCACCCAGAGGTGCATTGGAAGGAAGTCACAGCCATTCTTGTTCTGTAAACAGTTATACTCTGAATTGAATTACGTGGGGCCACCATGAGTTGGAATCAATTGGAAGGCAGCTATACCGGGGGAATATATATATTCAATTTATATTCAATTAATATATATATATTCAATTTATATTAAACCCCAGGAAATTGACTTTTAAAATGGGTCATCTACTTTAAATACCAAGAATCAATACACAAATAAGGAATTTTGTTTCCTTTTGTATCATAAAATAACTTCTTTTACTCTATTAAACTTACTTGTTAAAGGTAGCACTTCAACTATGTGTGATTTTAAGTATCTATCCTGAGAAACAACATAAGCCGGCTAACTGTAAATGCGACGTTAGTCTTTTAAATGATTCATAAACATCTGCCAGATCATACTGTAAGTTACTCGTAGATATTTTTTACCTCTGCATAGATACCAGTGCATTCATAGTAGTCTCGGGAAGGGAGGCCAAGTCGAGGTTGGTCAAACTATTAGGAAAAAAGAGAAAAAAGAATCAACTATCCAAGTGAAATAGAACAGGTGGATGAAATAGAATCATGCCTACCCTCTGAGAAAGATCACAATCTCCTTGATTGTTATAAGAGAAATAACCAGGCACGGAGTGAAGCTACAGGCAGGGAATGATTTCCACACTCTTTGTGTTGTACTGATGGGCGGTAACAGGATCTGGATGATTGTGCTTCAGATCTCTGGAGAAATCAAACAAGGCCTTGACCAAAAATATCTACGGGGACAGAGAGGCTCCATGGGGGTACCACCAAGAATGATGTCGCTCACTGGACCATTCCTTGCTTCTACTTGGCTCTACTCCAGACTCTGAGAAATCTGAGTGTCCCCGTGATTTTTTTTATTTTCATGACCAACAGAAAGTAGAAATGAATGAAGACATGTTAGCATCTAGAATGGGGAAGCTTTTAAACTACACCTTTATAGCACCTCTTCCTGCCCACGATTTGAAGAGATCTGTTTCTCACTTATTGACATGGTTAGAGTCAAGATACCAGCTGATGATGTGTACATTGGCATCATGAAAAGGAGGACTTCCCCATCACATCACCCGTCACCTGGATTGTGTATTTCTCCCTGGACCCCTTCCAAGGCCTCCTGCCACTACTTCTGCCTGAAAGGGAGGGCCACCAGTCTTCCAGAGCCAGGGCGGCTTCAGAATTAACCTCCTCCCTATCCACAGGATCCCTGACTCTTGTTCTCACAGTATTTTCAGGATGGTTAGTATTGATTCATCAGCACCCCCCCACCCCCGGGTGCTACAGGGGATGTGCCTGATGACTGCTGTCCCTTCCCTCCAGACCCCCGCTCTGTGCAGGCCCTTTACTTCAATATCATATAAATCATGGGGATGACTTTGCCCCTTCGGTGTTATTTCCATGTCCTCATGGGAATAAACAATCCAGCACTTCCTAAAGAGGCCATGAAGTTCTAGGCCCAGCTTCTATCCCTGACCTTAAATTGCAGTGGCCAATGGCCATTCACCTGCTGACCCAACCTCCATTCTGCTAGCCTTCTCTCCCCTTACTGTGCCCACTTAGGAGAAGTCCTTGAGAAAACAGAAGTTTCTACATAGGTGATGGGCAGCTAATATGGCCTTCCGGGCATCGAAGTGGGCCATTCCAGGTCTCCTCCTGGACCAGGGGCTGGCCCACCCATGTCACTGCTTGTGGCTGAAAGCTGGGACCAGACCCGAATGTCTCATTGTCCCCCTGCCTGAGAGGGCAGCCTACTTTCAGGACACTGGCTGCCTTTGGCCTGGTCTCAGCCTTTTGTGGGAATCTGGACCCAGCAGGTACTGCTGACAGCTCTCCAGTCTCCTCTCTGGTCTGTCGGTCACCTTGGGGCTCAGGGAGACCACACTTCCTCTCCTCTCTGAGCCAGGCAATACAGTGCAATAGGAGCATCCTTTCCAGTTTCCTTTTCAAGGGCACACACTGTGATCTCCACACTTGTTACTACTAAATGCGGACCACTAGTGTGCAAAACAGTTATATATATATATATTTAATTTAAACACAATAATTTAAATATATACATTTAATTTAAATATATTTATAATTTTAACATAAATGCATATATTTAATTTTCCAGTCATCAAGAGTACCATCCATATAAAATATTTTATTTCTTTGTCCTATTTTTTCTTTGATATTTCTTGTACATGGGAAATGTACAGCTAATGAGAGTCAAAAAGTGAGGAGTCGGAGTATCCACCCGTGGTTGCGGAGGGGGGTCCTGTTCTACTGCCACTGTCAGGGGATCCATTCCAATTGGTGGGAGGAGGTCAGCGCTTTCAAGTTCATTGGGGTGTGAAAAAAGTGAAAATTCCAGCAGGATTTTTTTTGTGGTCGGGTCCACTGTCCTAGGGAAGCAGAGCTCTTTCCTTTGCCTTCCGCACAGTTGCTCTGTTCTGAGGGGACTGGACGCGCACTGAAGAAGAAAGGACGCATTTAGTTTGATGGGAGCGTGTGTGCTCCGCCTATTCACGGCATGGCCTGATGAGGAAGCGAGGCGAGTCAGCCAATTGATGGTCCAAGCAAGGGTCCTCAAACTTTTTAAACAAGGGGTCAGTTCACTGTGTCTCAGACCCGTTGGAGGGCCAGACTATAGTTAAAAAAAAAACTATGAACAAAAATCCTATGCACACTGTACATATCTTATTTTGAAGTAAAAAACAAGATGGGACAAACACACCCGGCGGCCTGGATAAATATGCTCGGAGCGCGGGCCATAGTTTGAGGACCCCTAACAGTAGTGACACTGCTTACAGCCCCGAACACACCCTGAAACTATGGAAAGCCAGAAGGCAGCTCCGCAAGGAAGTCCCTGTTCCTTCCCATTGAGCACTTCACCTGGATCTCGCAACCAACCGGGAGAACTGGTTCAATCGCTTCCTGATTTTAATCAAAATGACACAAGGATCGACGTACCAGCGTTCTGACCCTGTGAACTGTAATTTTTGACTTAGTTATTCTAATAGATGACATTGAAAACTTTGCTCCCCTTTCCCTCCCCTAATACAACTCAGGTACTAATTACTGATTTTTTTCCTGGATGGCACCTAAATAGCATACCTTTTTCAAAAACTCCAATAAAGCCACTCTGAAAGAATGGCCTTTGTTAACTTTATGGAAAAAACAGGGCAGACATTTCCTAGAGAGAACCTAAGCTATGTTCACAATCCCTTTTCTACATTAAAAAAAAATTTTTTTTTAAGTAATTGGGAATTTCTGCTTTCCAGACTACCATAGCTTCTCTGGATCAGAGCTGGTATCATATAAATATACAGAGAAATGGAGTTCTTTCTCTATGTAGGAGGAGTTCAAGGCCCTTCGTTTCTTATAGTGTTTTTTTTTTTAAATGTAGGTAGGGAAATCTAAAGCCAAAGTAGTAGAAGAGATGAATATCTAAAACAGAACATTGAGAAAATACTTGTAGAATTGAGACTTCATGTGAATTTATTGCCACCACACTCATGTGGCTCGAATGAGAATATGTGCTGTTTCTGAGAATCTGTGTGTGGACGTTTTATGGCGATTTAAAGATAGCTCTGGCTGTCTGCTTCACAAACTTACATGAATTATATGGCTCCTGGAGTTCTTATCATCGGTGCCAACAAAGAAATTAATAAGGACTTTTTTCCCATATTTTGAATTCAGTCTTGCAATAGTTTTTTCTGCCATCCAGGAAGCCCCTAAAAAAATGAAAGGCACATCTCTTTAGAGGTTTTAGTACATTCATACACAAACAAAATGCAAAATAATGCATATTTCAATACATAATTTATATTTAGCTAGTCTGGTGTTTTAATAAGAAAGAAGGAAATTGCTTTACCATATGTCTGTGCCCAGTTGTCTGTTGCAACTGGCCACTCATAGATGTCTGGTAACAGGTTAAGTAAAGGACGGCCGCCTCTGTTGTCAACAGCAGCTTTGAAAAGAACAAAGATCACTTCAACATGGAGTTTCGGTATAGCTCGGCTCTCAAAAGGAGGTCGGATGAAGAGTACTTACATTCATTTATGCAAGACCTGTACAGTGTTTTCGCTTTCTGTATTGCTACTATATCTTCAGGTTTCGGCTCCTCAAGGACATCTGAAAATAGGACATTTAATAAAATGCATCAGCGGGATACTTCATTTGCAGCTGTAATTAACATTTTCAATGTGGGTTAAAAAAAATTGGTTTCACTGTATGCAAATACACTCCTTCCCGTCTCTTAGAGGACAGACTCGACCCCCTATCAGATCATTATTTTTTTTAGCAGAATTGGGATTTAGTTTCATTAGGTAAGTTAGATAAAAGTCTTTTTGACTAGTTTCTCAATTGTTTTTGCTGACAACAGTGACATATACTGATCTGTTGAAATCGATATTAAAAAGAAAACAAATAATAGTGCAAAGGAATTTCAATTTTAACGTGGATGGTACATGCGATGGCTAGAAAATAATGCATGTGATTCTACTCTTCATGCTCCCAGTGAATTGTCTTGTTGTTTAGATGTTAGAAACTAGCCAAGATCATTCTACAAAGTTCCTTCTAGAAGAGAGCAGATGATGGAGGGTAGTCAGGGCACTCCTAACCGCCAAGGGAAAGTGCTTTCGCTGAGTAAGTAAGTACCCTAACTCCGCGGAGTCAGCTAGAGTAATGTGTACTCCAGTGACTTCCAGTTAGTCCATGGGAGTGGTGTTTGAGTAGCAAACATTTGCTTTTTTCCCCCTGTAGGAAGAGTGTACTGGCAGTATCGAGAAGGAAGACACAGAACTTCACTGTGTGCGCACCTGCAAATCAAGTCAGGAGGGCCAAGCACTGGCAGGACGCCCAGCTCACTGCCTACTCAACTTGGAGTGACTCGTGGGCCACAAACTCTGGAGGGTTTATTGACTTTCTCTGTGATGGCTAACAGTGGAGTTTTCATGGTGGGAGGCGAGGTTGCAATAGTAAGAGAAACAAACAAACAACTCACCCTTCAAAACAACTTCCAGCTCATCTCTTAAAATTTCAAAGTTACTGTAGCGTGAGCTGGTCTCAGGAATGATGTTGCGCTTCAACCAGCCCCCACAGGCGTACTTGAAAAAGTCCGCACAGGGTTCAACAGTGGTGTCCAAGTTCTCGATCAGTCGAGCAGCTGAAAAAGACCAGAAAAAAGGACCAGCTAGAAATAAGGTTGAAAACTCTCCAGGGATAGTAAAAAGGGAACATCGTTGCATCTTCATTATCAAGTCAGCTGGCCTGACGCTCCTCATTTTAACTTATGTGACTGATTCCCTTGAAACGATGAGGCCCATTTGCTGTAACTCTGTCGAACGGTTTATTCTCGAAGGTTTGGGTTCTCCTTCCTGCTCTGCTCACAGAGCCCAGGTTCTCACTTGTTCCTCTCTCGGAAAATAAACAAGAAGAGGAAGACTGTTTTGCCTCGACTCTCCTGGGTCTAGGGTTAACATAACGTCCCTCTTTGTGTGGGTAACTTTAGATGCTGACCCTGTTCTTCAAGACGCTGGGATGAAAGCGCTGTGAATTTAATGGATAAGGAGCCATTCATGGACAGTAGTACCACTTTAGTGAAGATCTACACCTACAGTTGTTACGTGTAGGACTTGGCTGACAAAATGTGTGCGATTCAAGTCTGACGTCTGGTTTGCACTGGTTTAGGGAGCAGCTGTCATTCCAAAACCGCCTGCTTGCACTTGTTCCTTTGTGTTCCATCAGTCCTTTGTCTTTGAGAACCACAAGGCAAATGTCAATCAACCAATGTTGGGTATTTCCAAACAGCTTGATTAGAGGGGTAAGAAAGATACTCAAAACATGAAGTATTGCCACGGAGGAGAAGAAAATATGCACAGCAAGGTCCGAGGCCCCAATTTTCTCTTTGTGGACTAATTATAGAAAACCCTGTCACTTCCCCCACTGTTTGTTCTCTCACAAGTTCAATTGTTTGGCATAGAAAGCAATAGAGAATCTGAGAATTCATTATATTAAGATAATGTTACTACCCAAGCAAGCTTTCGAAAATATTTTTTCTGATTCAATCAATTAATTGATTGGCAAAAAGAAAAACTTCAAACAATTGCTGTGCTGGGAGGCGTTTCTCTGCTTGGTTTGGTAAACCTGTTTTCCAGCTGAGCTTCAAGCCCTCTCTCCATCCTCCTTCTGGTCTATCCAGGCTGCCTCCCAGGCAGTTCCTTCCTCGGATTTTATTACTTTGTGCACAGCACGATAATTTTCCCAAGTCGTTGCCAGCCTCTCTGGGCCTAAAACCTTGGGTAGATCTGTGTTTCTCCTTACGCTGGGACTTCTCTGGGTCATTAGTTCCTTTTTCCTACAATCTACGTTATATCTCCACTCCCGTTTGACTAGACACCGTGCAAGCACTCACCTTGCTAACTGTTACTGTCGGGAGGTCCCATCAAGTGGGGCTCTGCCTCACAGCTACCCTGCGTACAGTGAAATGGAACACTGCCTGGCCCTGTGTTATTCTCCAAATGGTTGTTGTGTTTAAGTCCATTGTTGCAGCCACTGTGTCAGTCCATCTCACGGAGGGTCTTTCTCTTTTTTGATGACCTTCTACTTTACCAAACATGGTGTACTTTCCCGGGGATTGCTCTCTCCTAAGAACATGTTCAAAGTATCCCTCCTCTAGAGCATTCTGGCTCTCTTTCCTCTAAGACGGAGTCGTTTGTTCTGACAGCCTTTCCATTTTCTTTGTGAACACCATGATTCAAACGCATCAGTCATCTCCTGTCTTCCTGATCCACTTCCCAGCTTTCCCGTGCATACAAGATGATGGGAACACCCGGGCTTGGGTCGGGCACACCTAAGTTCTCAAAGGAACACTTTTGCTTTTCAGCAATTAGAGGTCTAATACAGCAGCCGTGCCCAATGCATTGTGTTGTTTGATCTCTTGACTGTTACTCCATTCGCATCCTTTGGGAATCCACGGAAACGAAATCCTTGACAACTTCAAACTTTTCTCCATTTATCATGATGTTATTTATTGCTCCCAAAGGGCTCTGGTGGCATCGTGGTTACATGTTGCGCTGTAATATGAAAGGTCCACATTTCCAATGGTAAAAAGATGGGGCTTTCTATTCCTGTCGACAATTATACTCTCGGAAGCTTACAGGTCCGCTCTACCCTGCCCCATAGAGTTGCTGTGAGTCGGCATCAAGTCAATGGCCATGAGTTTGGGTTGATCAGTCTGGTGTTCTCGGCTTTCAGCCAAGATCCCTACATAAGCAGTGATAGCCTTTATCCCATGGCTTCTTCTGAATCCAGCTTGGAATTCTGGTAGCTCCCTGTCCATATACCACTGCAACTGTTTTTGAATTATCTTCAGCAAAATTTTGCTTTCATGGGATATTAATGAGCTTGTTAGACAATTTCAGCATCTTTGGGGTCTTCCTTCATTGGAATGGGCACCCATAAGGATCTCTTTCTAGTAGCTGTTTCCAAATTTCTAGGACAAGAATTCTGGCTAGTCCTATCTCCCTCTCTTACACATTGTGCACATCTTTCACAGATTAAACTTGCTGGGACACCTTATTTTTTTTTTTTGCCTGTCAGTACCTGGACATTGCCCAAATTAAACCAAAACGCTTCCATTGGTTCTTTAAAATTGTACCACATTTGACATACTTCTCTACGATCTCATTTTTGAGCCCCTCTCTGGTTTTTTAGACAAACCCTCTGCCCCACCTGGAAGGGCCGTTGGATGTGCCTCAATCCTCTGTGTATTTTTTCTACCCTGGCACCTTTGCTCCCGACCCTTTCTCTAACAGGGACCTTCATCGTGAGTCTACTACTCTGGCTTTCCTTCCCAGTCTTTCTCAGTCCTACCCATTCCCTGCAGCTGCCAGAACTTCAAGCCTCGGGGAATAGTGCTTCCTCTCAGGTGTACCAACTGTCTTCCCACCAAGCCAGCTGATGCCATGCGTTTCTTTGTATTCCCATCACCCAGCTACCACAGACCTAGTAGTTGAGGCATAATTACACTTGAGGCTGAGTGTTAACCAATGCGCTTCACTCCTTCCTCAGACCCAGCCTTCAAGTCGCAGCTGACAATCTCCAGATAGAGGCCCCATTCCTCCCTTCCCATATCCACTATTCCCATTCTATTTTAGGCCCTCTTTTTCTCAGGCTCGACTGGTGCCCTCATGTCTCATGCCCAAGCCATTGCCCCAGAGAACAACCCGGACTCCACACTCTGGTTAACGTTCTCACAATATAAACCATTCCGTTGAACTTTTCACTCTGGCCAACTTTTCAGTGGGGTTCTAATACATAATCTCCCACACTTATTTGACCTATGGCCCCTTTTCAGAAAAACAACAACTCA
Organism: Tenrec ecaudatus; assembly: GCF_050624435.1. Taxonomy (NCBI): domain Eukaryota; kingdom Metazoa; phylum Chordata; class Mammalia; order Afrosoricida; family Tenrecidae; genus Tenrec; species Tenrec ecaudatus. The sequence continues at coordinate 153,024,812 of NC_134533.1, read as the reverse complement.
GCATCCCCTTGGCAATTAAAAACTTTCATAGTCTAACCCATAATCCAAGATAAAGTGTAGGTATCTGCTCTGATAGGACCCCTCGTTCATTGCAGTACACGCCTCACCCCCACCCCCAACCAGGGGCATATATCCAACTTTGGGAAACACTGCATTGCACTCAGAATACAGAATGGATTCCACAACATATCCTAACCCTAGTATTAAGGGACTTCAAAAGCCTTTGGGAAAATTTCATCATCTTTTAATTGCATTTAATTTTTATTCCTCAGATATCTAGTAAAGTTTACCTCTCACAATGTTCACACATGAGACCTATTTACCCCAATTAACCAAGAACAACCAAGTTGATTCTGACTCATAACAAGCCTATCAATGCCAGGGCCAAACTGTGCCCACAGGGTTTTCTACGGCTGGTTTGTCAGAAGCAGATGGTCAGTCCTTCCTCCGGAGGTGCTTCCGGGTGGGTTTGAACTACCAACATCTCAGTTAACAGCCCAGCACTTAATCACCTGTCATGCTGGGGCTCTATTTGCCCCGTTTAAAGAAATGCATTCCATTTCTGCAGTGAAACACTTTCAGCCTTTCCTGATTCTCTAACTGGCAGGTGATGCCAGCTCGGAACCCCTTTTGAAATGTCCTCCATCCATTTGTCCATGTTTTGAAATAGCAAGCATTTTTAAAGCCCCATTTAAATTCACCTATTTCATAAAAGACTGTCCATACAGAGCCGGCCTGATTGTCCATTTCTGCAAGCAAATTCAGTGTCTCCTCCCTCAGACTGTGACTCTTTCAGAGGGGAGAACATCTTTTCCAGTTATCTCTCAGAGCCTAGCATGGGGCTCAGTAGAGACTTCAACTAAAACCTGAGGTAAAATTAAGGAATCAACTTTTTAAAGGGCCCATCTTTCTCCCACGTAGTGACTTGTGAGTTTGAACCAGTGACTGGTAGTTGGACAATCAATGTGTAACCTACCATGCCAACAGGGCTTCTTAAAATTTTCAGTAATTATCAGAAATGAGAAGAGGTCCATAGCCAAGACTCTAATTTGGACTTTTATACTCTAAAATAATAACAAAATAAATTTCTGTTCTGTAAAGCAAAAAAAAAAAAAAGTAGCCAGAAAAAAAGTAATTCCCTTGAACTTTGAAAGAAACAGAGATACAACAACAAAACCAGGAAACTCACTGCTGTGTGACTCCTAGCAGCCCTGCAGGGTCGGGAAAAATGGCCTCCATGAATTTCTGAGACTGGAACCTTTTTTTAATTACTTTTACTGGAGGGTCATACAGCTCTTATCAGAATCCATCCATCCATCCATTGTGTCAAGCACATTTGTACATATGTTGCCATCATCAGTTTCAAAGCATCTTCTTTCTACTTGAGCCTCTGATATCAGCTCCTCATTTTTCCCCTCCCTCCTTCATGAACCTTCATCTACTTTTCTGTTGCTCGTCCCCCTGGGAGGGGATTATATGTTGATCCTTGTGATCAATTCCCCTTTCTCCCCCTACTTTCCCCTTATCCTCCTGGCTTCTCTGTTCTCACTGCTGGTCCTGAGGGGTTTCGCTGTCCTGGATCCCGTGTTGTGGGCTCTTATCTGTCGCACCTGCACACTCTGTGACTCTTTATGGGCATAGAAAGCCCTGTCTTTCTACCACATATGCTGTCAAAACCCCAAAGCAAACTCACTGCTATCGAGTCAATGCCGACTTACAGTGACCCTATAGGACAAGGTAGAACTGCCTCTGTGAATTTTGGAGACTGTGACACCTGGCGGCATTAGAAAGCCCACCTTTCTCCCACATCGTGACAAAGGACGCGCAAACACAAACGCTCCAGACACAGGAGTATCGTGGAAAGTGAATAACCAAACAAACTGGGGACTGAAAGATGTGCCAACTTATAGTGCTTTATGTAATTCTTCTCTTTTTAAAATACTTTAATATTTTAATGGAATGTTGTAAAGGCTACTGGCATTTGGGGACTAATTCTATTTTCTTCCAATCTCTGGGGGAAAATGGATGCTGCATAAGGAAATACCACAAAGAGCAATAAACTCCTGGAAGAAGGCTGATGAACAATTCTTATTGCCAATTGGAAATACTGCATACTCTTTAAAAATCTTTAGATAGCTAGACAGATAGATAGATAGATAGATAGATAGATAGATAGATAGATAGATAGATAGATAGATAATAGGAGCCCTCATAGTATAGTGCTTAAGCACTGGGCTGCGGCCCACATGGTCAGCAGTTTGAAACCACCAGCAGCAGAAGGAGAAAGATTGAATCCCCTCCGCCCATGAACAGTTGCAGTCTTGGAAATCCACTGTGGGGACTGGGCGGGGGCGCTATGAGTCAGCAGTGACCGGATGGCAGTGAGAGAGTGATGTGGACGGTAGGTCCTGATCTATGCTTATGAGAGCGGATCTTCTGTCCCCAGGAATGCAATGTGGATTCTAGCCACAAGGAAAAGTCAATACCTGAGTTCACTTACCTGACAGCACAGCTACACCACACTTGGCCCCGTATAGCCAGTGCAGCAGGATTCAAGCCCTTTGTGAGGAATGCGCAAGAAGAGCTGGGAAGTGGCAATTTGTGTAACTCCTTCCCGTATCACTTTTTAAGTTTTCCACTGACCAGGGAGCTCCTCAGAGCAAGGGGGCTTTGAATTACTTCAAAAGAGATCTCTGTCCTGAAGAATATTTTGGGGCCATGGGCCAAGGCAACTCATGGGCTTGCACTTTTATGCCCAGTCTTTGATCAGCCTTCCTGTAATCTCTTATCAGGAGTTTGAGTCTCATTTTGCACCTTATCCTCTGGACGCGGCCACTGCTGACTTTCCTTTGAAGTCAGCGGCAGACCTGTGGGCAAGGGGGGCTGTAGGAAACAGCCACACAACTCCAAGCGAGTTGTCATTGTTTATAGGTTGGAATTAGTCAGCCTCTCCCCAAAGCCACACGTGGGCTTTCAGATGTTTCCTTATCAGGGTGTGTGTTGGGTGAGGGGGGGAACCCCTAAGTAAACACAGGAGGTGGTTTCAGAGCAAATAAAAATCATTCACCTGACTGAGTAGACATTAATGATGTCGCAAAGACAAACGAACTGATCTGGAATGTTGTTGGGCAGATATTGTGATTTTCAAAACTCTGAGTAAACATACTGAAAATTCACAGGGATGTATGAGGGGGCTCAAAGAGTGTGTGGGAAAATTCTATGATCTTCTCATTCAATTTTTCCACAAACTTTTTGAAGCCTCTCCTATACTCTGGTGTTTATGGGAGTTATATCTAGGTACAAGGCTTTCAGCCTTAGAGTCACGGCCAGAGAGGCCATTCAAGCTCATCATGACCCTCTAGGACAGGGCAGAAGTGCCTCTCCGAGTTTCCAAGGCTGTAACTCTTGGCAGAAATGGGAAGCCCCATCTTTCTCCCATGGAGCGCCTGGCGCCTTCAAGCAGCTGATCTTGCAGTTAGCAGCCGGTGCACAGCCACCGCAGCCCCAGGACTGCGCTGAGTGATGGGAACCTTTCATTTTGCACGACTTGCTTATCTCTATTTTCCAATTGGCGTCAGATGAGCAGGCATTGCTTTTGCAACAAGAAAAGGAAAGCGTGTTTTTAATTTAAGAAAATAGTCACATAAAGGCAAGAAAAATAATCTTCGGTTAATAATGAGCTTATGTCTTATGAATGACGATTCTGAATGTTCTGGGCTGATAATAAATGACATATCATTATTTTCCCCCAACTAATCTTTGTGTGACAGTCTCCCAACCTATTTGACTGTGGAATTTAAAAACAAGCTGAGCTACCGTCTGAGAAGTTATTAATTACTGTATTCATTACTGAGGGTCTATCCTGTGAGTACGGGTTAAGAGGTGCTGTTTATATTGGGAAAAGGCTTGAATTCTTAAAGTCCCTGCATTGTACAAATGGCTAGCCCTAAATCACTCACCTCTTTAGGTTGATGGTTCGAACCTACCCTGTCAGTTGGCTTTCATGCAGATTACATCGAAGAAACATGGGGTTACCATGATGTGGACTTGATGAGACCAGTTTTGAACTCAAGTATTCCACCATTAGGTATTTGTACAATATTAAATCATTTCCCCAAGATCAAGCAGCTAGAAGAGGGTGGAGCTACACATCGGTGTGGTGCCAAACTCGGGCCCTTCCCTACATGCTTTGCACGCAGGCAGATTGCGCACATTGGGAGATACCAGCAACAAGAATCCAGGATGGCACTCCCTGGCTTTCCTCTTCCCCACAGCTGTCCAAATTACTTTCCCTGTCCTGTTCTTCACCCCTCTCTCCCTGACACTCCGCAACTCTTAATTTTGCAACTATGGGTTTCCCCCAACCTCTAAAATGTCCCCCCACACACAAGTAACCTTAATGTCAGAACCCAGTGCTGGAGCAAGGAAAGGAGCCCACAGCAGGACGTAGGTCTGCAGTAGCCAGAGAGGAGCCAAGGGAAGAAGACAGACTCTTTCTGGCAGGGTAAGCAAACAGGAAAGAGGCATGGGGCATTCATTCATTTCAAAGTCCCATCCACAAGTGCATCGTCCTGCGGGGAAGACAGAGCATGGTTCTGCCTGACTTCCCTACCCTCCCACTCCCCACAACCCCCCCACACACACACACACACATGCCGCCTTCTGACTTTTGCTCCACCGACTGTGATTCACGTCACCTGCTTCTCCAGACATCTTCTCTGGCCCAGATCCCAGGGGGATGGGAGCTGCTCGGCGATAGGAAAATACCTCTCTTCCTCATCTTCCATCCTCTTGGAGGAAATCCCAAAGCAGCCCTGCTGGTGCCTCCGGGGAAATAGTTCTCAGATGTGTTTTACCGCTCAGCTTCCCTCTCGGAGAACCAGAAGGGCCAGGAGGCCTGTGCTTTGGGGGGTGGTGAGAGGAGAAATGGTTCGATATTCAGAATCACTTCTCCGATGACCAAGGCTTTTGTTCGGGGCACTTTTTTTTGAGCTTGACTTGCTGTTCTCTTAAGAGGAGGGCTCTGGCTGAGGGGGTGCTTGACCTATGAGGCCCAAAGACTTGAGGCATAAACCATTCCAGCGTCAGACACGATGAGAAATGAGTGTAAATCCAGCGATGGTGGGCTGCCCTCTCTCCCTCTGCCCCCAAGTCTCCCGCAAGAAGAGACAGCCCTGGTCAGCTTCGGAATGCCAGTGCATCTATGCCAACAGTTCTTCGCTTTCTTATCTGCTTTCCAACAACATCAAATACTTTTTCAACTAAAAATAGGAGTTTGGGCATTAAACACAACAAATACTTTATAATGTTTATTCTTGTGTATTATTTCATAAAGGTTTGGTTTTCCAGTCCAGTGTGAGTGTGCATGTTTTAAAAGAAATGTCCGTAGTCAGCCAGGGTTTTGAGAGGAAGTGTTAGTAAAATAAGGCACACCGGAACTGAACAAGAAGGACTGGCACAAGCAGCTGATGAACAAACTGAACAGACCATGGTTGTAAGTTTGGGGAATAGGATTTATGGCTTTTATTCAATTTTATTCAATATTGGTCCCCTCTTCACAGACCACTGATGCTCCCTTGTGTGAATGAATTCATAAGAATTATAAAAACAAACAAAAATAAGATTTCTTCTAAAAGTTCATAGAAATATTACGTTGTCTTTTTATAATTCCACTTTTCTATGGACTTTCTAGCTCCCTTGTAAGTACGTCTTTGGGAGATTTTTGAAGCATTCAGAAAAATGTACAGAACAGGTAAAAAATGTAAGTGCACATGGGATTATTTTTTTCTCAATTGCTACTCTAGTTTTAAGATTCCTGGCCATTCACATTCCTGGCCATTGATGTGCTGGGTGGTGCCCCTGGTGAACCTGCTTAGCTGTTAACCCAAGGCTGGAGCTCTGAGTCCACACAGATGCGCTTCTAAGGTTTGGTGGATTATATCTGAAAACTCAGCTGCAGAAAATCCTGTGGAATACAGTTCTACTCAGACAAAAATAGTTTCCGGTTTTGCTATATCTCAGTTATATGTTCCATCGGTCAGATATTCATTTACAATATCACATCAATATTACACCCAGCTTCATGGAAAGGTTCCTTCACTGTCTGCTCTTATTCTGCATAAAAGTAGACGAACTCACTGCCACTCAGTCAATTCTGGCTCAGAGCTACCCCATAGGGCTTATAGTAAAACTTCCCCCATGGGCTTCAGTGGCTGTAAATCATGGGAGCACAAAGTCTCACCTTTCTCCCTCAGAGAGGCCGGTGGGTTTGAACTGCTAACCTTGGGGTTTGCAAACCCATGCAGAATCCAGTAAGCCACCAGGGTTCCTTGAAAGTAGACCCAGAAGTAATGTATGAGCAAAGCGGTTTGGAACATGTGTTCCTTTTGATTTGCTTGTGAGCCCAGGTGGCATCGTGGACTACACACTGGCTGGCACAAAGCGAGAGCAACAGTTTGTGCCCACCAGCCGGTGGCTCCTGTGACGATTTACCACTGTGGAAACCCCAAAGGGAATTGTCCTGTATCCGATCAGGTCTCTTTGAGTTGGAACCAATGGCAGTGGGTTTGGTTTTGCTTTGGGTTTTTATTTGTCCAAACCCTTAGCATCCTGGCCACCACCACACATTTTCATTTTGATGTCTTAAAATCCCTATAATCTGCCTACCTTACAGCTGTTCTAGAAGTATCCAGAAGGCACCAGGAAAATGTGTGAGCCCAGGAGCCAATGTTTAGGACACTCACTTGTGACCCAATCTTCTAACGTAATAGCTTGTTTTATTAATAGACACTTAGCTTGGTACTCCTTATGAGGCAATTTTTGACAACTTAAAACTCGTCTTTGACAACATTCTGAAAGCACTTCTGACCTCATTCTCTTGCCACCACCCCCCTCCCACCAATTCCCAACTCAAATTAAGGCAGAGTCGGGACGTTTCGAAAGAACACAAGGAAAATGCACTGTAACCACAACAGGTCACACAGGACTCCCTGCAAAAGACAGCGCCGTGGAAACTAGAATCTGGGGGATCATTCCTGAAGAGAAAATTACTAAAAATTAGCAAGCGCATGATGCTCATGTTAATGAAAACCAAATGGCTTTATCACAAACATTCTGGATTCTTCCACAATCTGCTGGTCACATTTAAATGGAGAAAGAAAGAAAAAGCTCCCTGCCCTCCAATTGTTTTTGCGATGCACTGGTTAGAGAACTGTGGACGATGTCATGAGAGCAGACTAACCCAAGCATTCCTTGTCTACCACTGCTAAGTAAGTAAAGCAAGGCCATGTCTTACACTGGCCTAACTAGTTAGCACTCAGAGTGAATACCACACAATATTTTTTTTTTTGCCAGCATCTTGGATTTGCTAGTATCTTGGATTGCCAGTTATCAGATGGCTGCCACCCATAAGTATGGTGTAGTGGTCATGCATTGGGCTGCAATCTACATGGTTGGTAGTTCTAAACCATCTACTCTAAACAGTTAGTTTATGAAACCCGAAAAGGGGCATGGAGAAGGGGGTGCAGGGGGGGGGGTAGGTGGTTGGTCTGAGTCAACATTGACTGAAGGCAGTGAGCTCAGTCTGGTTAAGAAGTAAATAGTTCACCAGTAGACCATGTGTGCTAGTGCCCTTCAAACTGCCCCCACACATGGCAACCCCAAGCACAATGGCCCATGCACACTGGGATCAATCAGTTGTGATCCACTGGTTGATTTTTCAAAAATAGATCCCCAAGCCTCTCTTTCTAAGTCTGTCTTAATCTGAAAGCTCCCCTAAAATATTGTCAGTCTCCCAACAAGACTCAATAAAACCTCTACTGGTAGGCAAGCAGTAGCTGCAGTTGAGGGGCCCTGGTCAGGAATCAAGCCTTGTTCTCTTGCATGGAAGGTGAGACTGGACACGAAACTACCACTGCCCATACTTCATATGGACATGTGACCAGACTATCGTAAATAGGTAGCCCTTTTACAAACAGCACACCCATTCATGCATGCACACATGCAGACACACACCGTAAAGTAGCGAGCCTGGAATTCATTTGCTATCAGATTTAGATATGGAATGTACATGCGGATATGTAAAAGTCCACCTTGATGTTGGCCCTCGGGTCTCAGCAACGGTGAGAGTAAGAGAATAAACAGCGGTGGTTCTAAGCGCCTCTGTTGGGGGTGGTGGGTCCTGGGAGTCCTGGGGAACTCGTGCAGGCACCAAGTATTCCTGCATATGAGGAAGCACTTTCCCAAAGACTGGAATGATGATTTTCACTGTGCCCCCATTTTAGAGATGCAGAATTGATGATAAGCAGTTTCCGTAAGATTAGTCATATAGTTGATAAGCACCAGCAAGCCAGGGTTGGACGTCAAGGCCCCTGTAGCTCCAGGTCTGGGATTTTAACGACAGTTTAACTATGCAGTTTTAACTTTTGTTCTCCAACTTTATAATTCTCCTATGATGTAGAATATGCTGCCCTAATCTTTAGGAAACCTAGGCGAAGAGTGGTTAAGTAACATATTCAGGGTTACCAATATAAAGTTAGATTAAACCCATGTGTAAAGTTAAGCAGATTTTTCTACAGTATTATTCTGCCACAACTCCAAATAACGTTAGATAAATTCCTCTATGATTTCTTTATAGGAGAGAAAGAGAATCCAAAAAGTTAGAGAGTATTCACTGCTGGTCTCTATGACCAATTAAGTCTTTACTGGCTCCACTAATGTGAAAATAGCTATTTGAATTCCTTCCCTTTGTTTGGCCCTGGGTCTTAGAACTCACTGAGATAATCACAGAAATCACAAGTCTAATGGACCTACAATAATAACCTTTAGTTGATATACTCCCCAAATTAGTGGAATTCTTCTGCCTTATCTCAGCCCATGTTAACAAATGGCTCAGAGCCAAAGAGAAGAAGGCCAATCATTTCCCACTGGGAATCCTCCAAAATCCACAACTAGAAACAGATTTGGCTAATAAGTGAATGTCTTATATCAGTGTTACCATTCAAGTGCCATAAATCTAAAAATAAGTTTTCTTTTAAAGTCTAATTTGCATTTTGAATCCTAAAACACTTTTGATAGAGAAAAAGCTATTAGGGATTAAATGGGAATTTAAATAAAGGTCTCTCTCAAAGGAACCCTGGTGGCACAGTGGGTAAGTGTTCAGCTGTTAACCGAGAGGTCAGTGGTTCACATGCATCGGTGGCGCTACGGGAGGAAGATCGGTGTCCTGCACACCTTATGGGTAGCTAGTTCAATGCTGCCTCCTGGGTTGCCAGGGGTCAAAGGTGCCTGGATAGCGATTGTTTGTTCTGTTTAACTATCACTTAATTATTCAGGCTGCGTGTTGATTCTATTAATGACCCTGATCCTCTTTTGGGGAAAGGGGCAGCCAGCTATGCAAAGCTCACATTGTTCTCTTAGTAGCGCTCTCGTCTGCACGGAGAATCCATGCTTTCTGGAAAATGGTAGCTATCTCTGAGGAGGAAGCGATAAAAGCACATATTCAAATTCTTCCGTTTCAACATTTTCTCAGTTTGGAGCACGCTGTTCCCCAAGAATGCCCAAGCCTTCCCCAAGAATGCTCTGAAACTCAACATGTGCGTTCAGTCTTTGCATCAACTCTGTTGTGGGGGAGTGGAGGCAGGAGGTAAAAATAGAGCCAAGGCCAATGCTCCCTAAAACGCAGTTAAAACTGTACGAAGTTTTTCTCAGCAGAATACCCTTCAGTGTGTTGGTGGTAGTTGTTAGGGAGCCAGTTTCACTTGGCTCAGGGAGACAGACGCGCTATGCGCGCACTAACACTGTAAGCAAAGTCTCCTGGCTAGTGCAAATACTGTGCGCTCACGTGCTAGCCTAAAGGTTGGTAGTTTGACCCCACCCAGCAGAACACGGAAAAAAGGCCTGGTGATCTGCTCGCCTTAAGATTACAAACCAACCAACCCTGTAGGGGCATAGCTCTACTGTGGAATGCACAGGGTCCTCACAAGTCAGAATGAACACAACAGCAGCCAAACACACCCGCCACAATGCAAACATTCAGTGGTCACAAGACAGAGTTTGAAGCGTTAGGTTCACGTTATATTAATAAATAGCTCTTTTCTGCTATATAAAACCCACAGAATCATGTGCTACATCATTTTCCTGTCTCTGAAAAGATTTTCTTCTGATGGAAGGTAAAAAGGCTCTGAAACTTTTCAGTTCATTTCACTCAATGTTTTTAAATGTTTTTGAGGGCCTCTGTATATCTAACACTCTTAGCAACTGAATAAGCCATGCTGAGGAGTAGCAAGATCATCTCTGCCCCTGTGTAGCCTGCTGGCTCTCATCTTAAAGAGAATTTCCCCTTGTATAATGCCTATGACCTCCTATGCTATGAAAAATATCTAGACACTAAGGTTGTTTTGTTGTGCTCAATGGGCAGTTTCCATCCCTGAACTTTCAATCCCCTAAACCTAGATTGTTTCTACATTACTTTTGTGGTTCAATTGTTAGTATGTGAAAAGTTCACTCAGGAAAGTTCTGGCAATCTACTTCCACAAGGTCTGCCATTGAAACCCCTAGACTTTGGCGGAGGTCAACAATGACGTAGATATCAGTTGGAATCTAATCAAGAGGAACTGAAACTGGTCAGAGATTCGGAGTCTTCTGCAATGTGCTTGCATAAATCAGTTTATGCTTGTATGTGTGAGTGGGCTAGGAATCAGCGTGTCAGGAATGAAGACCCCGGAGATAGACGAGGCTGAGATGATGGGGGACCAGCAACACTTGGTTAATGGTGTCCAAGAGAAGATGGATACAGGCATTTGACTCATTGAGAGCAGAAATAAGTTATTGCAAAGGTAGAAGCTCCAGGAAAATCCATGTGTATGAGGAGTGGGGATATGGCTAGGCGGGGTTAGGAGGGAAGAGCAAGCGCAGCAGTAGGAACTCTGGTTGCAGAGGACTGGGAATATTTATCTGCACACGGCAGACTGAGGGGGAAAGATGAGGCTTCCTGTTTCCAGAGAGTTCCCATCTTGGAAAGCCACCGGGGCAGTTCTACCCGGTCCTATAGGGTTGCTATGAGTCAGAATGAACTCAGTTACCACCGAGTTTGGTTTTGGGTAATTTCAGGTTAAACATTCTCCCTGAAGTGAGAAAAAAGAAACACATACAGAAAGTGTTTCCATGTTGACCTACTTCTAGCTAAGAAGGGTAGAATTAGCAAGGTGAATTAGACAACTGAGAAGGGAGTAATTGACTTTACTGCTAGCAGCGGAGATGGATCCGACAGAAAAGGGCTAAACTTAGGAGCCTTGACAGAGAAATGCAGAGCTGAGAAAGCTGACTTACATAAGAGGGACAAAGTCAGGCTGAAAACCTTTCTGAGCGGCATGGTTGTGTTTCGGGTACCCTGACGAATGACCTCACTGGGAAAACAGTGGCTTTTGTGCCCTCAAGGTAAGGGACCTGGGAATATATTCATTTATTCAAGCAATATCATTGACAGCGTCGTGCACCTACCTTTCTAGTTGCTGGAAACAGAATGATGAACAAGAAAGAAACAGTCAGAATTTACAGTAGAGTCGGCAAAGGTTAGACAATGGACAACTCATTAACACATGCGATGGGAATCATAAGAGGGACATCTAGCATGCTCTCAGAGCATTCAAGGAGAGGAGTGCGCCTAGCCTGGCTGGAGTTAAGAACTCCCTAACAAACGGGAAGAGAGGCTAGCCAGTCAAAGGTGGCAGAGCTGTTTCGGGAATTCATTCCATTCATCATTCAAATGCCAGGTTCTGGGATAGGTTACAAGCAACAGGAGGGTGAAAGTGGACACAGGAGGCCTGGAACACAGAGTAGCTCTCTGTGGGAGTGGCGAGCTCAGCCATATGATAAAGGAAGGGTTGGATGGGATGCAGGATGCCGAGTTAAATTTCCCTCAGCTTGATGCCCTCCTGTACATCTTTGGCTGACAGAACGAGGAAGAAGGGTCCCATACTTTATCACCCTGTCCAGTGGAAAGGATGGATCTTCCAGGGAAACAATAATGTACTCTTGTCCGGGACGCCAGTCAACCCTTTGTTAGAAGTCCCGGTCACCGACATCTCACGGTAACATTTTCCTTATGATCTAGCTGTCTCTATGGCGGGTCATAAAGTGCTTAATCTCCTTCACCCATTCCCTGCCAAGTGAACTTATGCTTTCACTCGTCCTAGCTTGGGCAAGTTCTCTGGGAAACTCTTCTGCCGGTCACCCTGTTCTATAAGCTTCGCAGAGCATCTTTCTGGAAAAGAGAGCCGTGGACCATCAACTATGCAATGAATTACCAGGACGGGCTCTGTGACTTCACAATGAAATTCTAAGTTGCCTATAGGAACTAGAGCCAATAACAGCTGCCCCTGCACGCTTATTCGTGGTCAGGATTCTGATGCCAACAGCTAGCAGTGGCCAAGAACGGCCACTCCAAAAGGTTCCCTCATTCCCAATGAATAAAATCTTCATATAGTAACTTCGAATCAGAATCTTACAATATTTTGGTGCTGGTTTCAATTTTCTGTCACTACCCTTGAAAAAACATGACTTTCATTGCTCATTTAATTTCATCAGATAGTCAGTATCTGAAAACTCTTGTACTTTTCACCCATCATTAATTTCTCTTTATGCAATAAAGCAAGATAAAGAACTACTTTGTCCTCTCCATTTTTTGTTGTCATTGTTTACATCAATGCGCGTGGTGGCGGATCGGGAGGGGAAAACAGGAGGATGGCAGCTTTGCATGTTGGCACACAAAACATAGGGAAGCTGCACACTGCTCTGTAAACAATGAAGCATTCGTCTTTCGTACAAAATGCCTGTCATTTTCATAAGCAGAGCTGAGAGAGACGTGTCTTGAGACAAGCCAGTGACACCGAACAAGATTTTAAATGAACTATGCAGCGTCAGCAGCAGAGCAGATCCCCAGCTAAAAGCAATGGAAAGAAGCGGCGTGGGGAGGGCACCGGGCAGGCAGCTGTGGTAAAGGAGTTGTAATTAGCCGGCATCGGGCAGTCTGGCAAAAGGTTATGCGGTTAAAAGCTAAATTAGACGTTGGTCCCTGAAGACAATGAAGAAAGGCAGAAACTCCATTTTCACAACTGGGCAATGGGCCAGGAGGGAGATCTCCAGGGACTACACAGGAACATGCTTACTAGGGCTGGGGTCAGAAGAGGCTGACTGGAGGTGACTGATCTTGGGCCTCTGTGACATGGGACTGATTCTGAAATCAGTGCCCTGCATGAAACTCCACCATAGTTAGCTGACTTGTGTTCAAGTATTTCCACATCTTTTTAGTTTGTTTGTTCTTAATACCAATATTTGAAGTACATCATGCTGAGTTTCATAGCTCCTGTTGCTATCTCCTACTATTTTAAAAGCTTCCTATCTGAGTGGATGTGAGTGAACAGGGAGCCCCAGGTCTCCTCTCTGTCATGTCTTCTCAGCCTTTTATCAGACCCTGCTACAGAATGCTGTGCAAGACGCTTTGAGAAATTAGCAGTTCAGTTCATGACTTCTTGTCTATTACATTCCTTATTTGACTCACTCAAATGCGATTAAATCGCTTCTCCAATGCAAATAAAATTATTACTATTTGCTTTTTGGCTTCTAAGTTAGTGAAATCATTAATTGCTATATCATATGTTTGTGAATAATGAATTCACTTGGCTTCAGACTGACAGAGGTATCAGAAACACCCTAATTTCATTTTATCAGAAAATTGGGCTAAATGATTCGATAAATGTCTTCTTTTCTGAAAAGAAAAAGTTTTAAATCTATTTCATTGTATTTTTGGTGGAGCCTTAGTTAGTAATTTGGGTTCCCATTTAAGAATCAGTACTCATATTCCTCAGACATTGGTATGGCATTTTCCACAACTTTCTAGCATTCTCATCAAATGTACCCCAGATGGTTTGCTTCCAGGAATCCGGTTTCTCTGTCGCTTCCTCTTCGCTTTGGAGTTACTTCTCAGTCATTTGGACGCACACAGACAATTTCTTTAATGGCGATCAGCGCCCACTGATAATATTCTTTATGTTATGAACCAATTGTTATTTAGCTAAAAGGAGCCTTCAGAGGGTAGTTTCAGCCCAAGGCTTACGGAACATCTCAGAGCCATTTCTGAAATATTTCTTCAGTAATTCCTGGATCATCCAGCATATTTTAAATCCTCAATGAGTGGAGGGACGGGGGCAAAACAACCGTTTCAGAGGTAGAATTCTCCCTTCCCATCTAGGAGCCTTGGGTTCTAGTCAACGCACATCACGTGTCGCCCCTGCTCATCAATCAGTGGAGGCTTTTGTGTTGTGATGATGGGAAACAGCTCTTAGCAGAGCTTGCAGATTCAGGCAACCTAGGAAGAACGACCCAGAGGTAGCACCGATGAAGAACACAGCTTTCCTCCAGTTCCTAAATGCTTCCTCCTCCCCCACCCATCATGATCCGAATTCTACCTTGCAGGACTGGATAGAGCAGAGGATGCACACTGCTGCAGATAGGAGCTGGAGGCACAGGGAATCCAGGGTGGATGATCCCTGCAGGACCAGGGGTGAGAGTGGCGATACTGGGAGGGTTGAGGGAGAGTAGGTTGGAAAGAGGGAACCGATTACAAGGATCTACATGTGGCCTCCTCCTGGGGGACGGAGAACAGAAAAGGGGGGTGAAGGGAGACATCAGACAGGGCAAGATATGACAAAATAATAATTTATAAATGATCTAGGTCTCATGAGGGAGAGGGGAGTGGGGAGGGAGGGGAAAAAAGAGGACCTGATGCAAAGGGTTTGGAGAGCAAATGCTTTCAAAATGATGAGGGCAATGAATGTACACATATGCCTTACACAATTGATGTATGTGTGGATTATGATAAGAGTTGTATGAGCCCCTAATAAAACATTTAAAAACAAAACAAAAAATCAGCCAGTGAGACCCCTGTGGAGCACAGTGGTCAGACCCACAACTGATGGTGAGGACTGTGCAGGCTGGGAGCACTTCTCCCTGGGATGCGTGAGTTCAGCATGAGTCAAGGGCAAACTGGACAACAGTTGGTGACAAGTGATTTGGGGAGTTCTGAAAAGAATAATTCTTTCAAAGTTCAAGAAAGTTTGATTAACAAAAAAGCCAACTACTGGAGAGTCACAGCATGAGCTTTGTCTACCATTTCACAGTTGGCTTGCTTGTGCTTTTGCTTTTGAAGGCGAGGCAGCAAGTCCATTGCTGGGTATTGGTTAGCTGTTAATTGACTCCAATGTGATTTTCCAGTCATCTAGTCTACGCAGTCGACCAAACCCCATTTTCACAGCTAAGCATCTCAGCGAGAGCACTCTCATCAGACTCCACTGGATTGAAAAGACTTAACAAAGAAGGCATTTGACTTCTGAAATGTGACCACTCTGGGTTTTTGTTTGTTTTAATTTGGGGAAGAGTATGCTTTTGAGAAATGTTTAAACAAAATATTTTCTGTTTTAAGAACACATCGCTCCACTAGTTTTTATCTAGACAAGTGAAAAGACAAGTAGTGAATCATTAATTCTGATTCCAACAAATGGACTCAGACAATGATGTACCAGACAAGTGGTCCCGCAGTAACTTTTCTTACCAGACATGATTTCTCCCACTTGAATGATATAAGTACATATGGCAAGACAGGGCCTGAAAACCCTTATCTGCGTGAAACGATTTCTAGGTCAGGTGAAACAGCTTTTGATTTTTATGAATCTTACTCTTGTCAGTAAATGGTAACCTCCCTTCAGAAGACTATCTGCCACAAACCCACCTCTTGAGAAAAGATAGGAAAAAGATTTGGGCTGTGAGAGGAACCCGGACCAGAAGTACATTTCTGTACTCAGACTGGGCAAGAAGGCATGGCAGTATGAAGTCGTAAATTAGTTCCAGAAATGCTACCCCCAGCTCCCTGGTTAACAGAGAGCCTTCCCCCTGAAGCTCGTTCCTGAGCTCACCTCCCTCCACCACATCACACTATCCGAAGGCAAAACGAACCTTCCATCAGCACTCTACTGTAATATCCAATCACGAATCCCCACTGTGCTTACTTAGGCTTCAGCCAACCAACTAGACTAACTTTAAATCACCAACGTCTGTCATCTAATTACTGCCTAGGCAGTCATTTCTGTTTATTAACGAATCTGACACCTCCCTCAGTCTACTTTTCCACACTACCATCTTCCCAGGTAACACAAGGGACTACATGATCAGTCTCTGCTATACTTTAAGATTCTCTTAGACCAGAACTCCATGACCTTAACCTCTCCTCCACTTCCCTGCATTTGTTTTCATGGTAACACTCTGAGGTTTTCATCATCCAAAATAGTTTGACCTTTGAAATTTTAAACCACTCTCTCACTTTCACATGCATGTATCCCCCCCACCTTTACTTCCTCTACACCTGCTTTTCCATGTCAGTGAGAACTCTCATCCTGTGACCACGCCACTTCCACTTTGTCGCTCTCTTCTACCCAGCCTACATCCTTTGATCTTGTCACTTAAACCGTCATCTCACCAAAGTATTTCCTTCCCTTGTCCCATGTAAATCTGAATTTGTCCAGCGATCGTCCTTTCCTTTCTAACGCTATGTGGATATTAGTTTATTAATTAATGGATTTTACACATCTTTATTGTCCATCTTTTTTATGATAAGTTCTTGTGGGCAGCAACTTAGTGCTGTTCCCTCCTGTATCTCCAGCACCCGGCACTCAGTAAATAAGCCATTGAATACATTATCGGTGATGTGAGGAATTCCCCAGAATTCCCTGATGTAAAGTCATTTCAAACTTTGGCCTTCAGCTTGAACAGGGTCATCAATTCTGTGGACAGCCTTTCTACACAGCCCCAATCAGCCTTCCTTGGACTCCTCACCTCGGCCTTCTCCAGGACATCCTCCTGACTTACTTTCTCTACCAGTTAAGAACCAGGAATGGGTCCCTTATTTCACAGAGAAACTGAAGCAACTGGGTGATGATGTGTTCAGTTCCCGACCCCAAGCTTATTTGCTTTCAAAACATCATTACTTCTTTCCTCAGTATAATAAAGGCAGAGCAGATCCAGCTATGTCTAAGGGCGATCCTGCATCCTTTCCTCCGGGGTTACCCTTTCTTACTTCTCCAGCGACAAGTTTCATCCATTTTTCATCCTCCACCTGAACTTTCAACCTCCTTCTCTGTGTCTTTTGGGGGAGATGTTCTTCCTCATCTCATCATAGTATTGTTGCTTCGTAAGATGTTATTCTCCATTCCCTCTCCATTTCCCCCCTAGGCAGTCTCTTTATCATCCACATGCCGGGGACTCTTGAATCTCCAGCTCCAGCTTGGTAGCTCAGACTCTGTCATAGGGAAGACACGCTAATTCACTTCAAATTCAATTTGCCTCAAACCAAGTTATTGACCTCACTGGCCTCAGTCCATATCCCAACCAGGATTTCCTCTGTTTCTAGCTCAGGAAATGGCAACCCTTAATACTCAGCTGCCCAAGCCAAATGCTTAAGTGAGCTATGTTTTATAAATGTTATGTCCAAGGCGCTTCTCAAATCTATCCATTCTTCTTTACCTGCAGTTCTACCATTCCACCGAAACCAATCTATCCCCCAGCCCAATAAGTGGAGCAGTCACCCTTTGATGACCGTCAGTGAACCTTTTCACACAATGCTGACCAAGGACTAACTCATTTAAAAGGCTTCATTCAGGAGAGAAACGAGACTTTCTTTCTGCTCCCTTGAAGATTCACAGCCTCAAATGACCTAGGGAGTTGTTTTACTCGGCCTTACAGAGTGGCTGGAAGTCAGACTACTTCATGGCAATGGGTTTGGTTTCTGCTATTGGTGCAATGTCCAAATACTTCCAAATCAACATAAATGGCCCTTTATGATTCAAGGTTAGGGAATCTTTTCCACAAATTCTCAACCTCTTCTCTTCTCACTCTCAATTTCACACACCGTACTGCACGCCCCTGTGACGGAGTCAACCAAAATTCTTTCAACTCCTCAGTCTTGTCAAACTCCCTCAAATCTAGGCCACTAAAAATACTATTTCTTCATCTAAGTGATTCCTTACCTTTGACTTCTCCAGGCCTGGACTAGACATAAGGCACTATAATGGAATTCACGGCCCTGCTTAACATGTCTTAAAAGTTCCCTACAACATATTTCTTTTATTCATTTATTATAGCCTTTCAAATTACAAGCCACTTAGCATGGCATACAAGGCCCTTTATGACCCGGTCCCTTGTTTGTTTCTCCAGCATCTCCTTGTACTACCCTGGTGCCTCCTGAACTTTACTCTAGCCTCCATGACCCTCTGGAAGTTCCTGACCGCCTTCAGCTTCCACTTGCATCTTGTCCCCAGCCCTATGTCCAAGCTATCATTTTCATGTTCCCACTGCCCACTCCTCTGCTGGTGCAGTCTAACTATCCCTGTGTCATCCACCACAGCACACTCATCCACCGTACAGACATGCTTACTGGCCTTCCATCCTAATCAGACTCACTTTTCTGACGACAAGGAGTATTTTGTTTCACCTTGCCAGTGTCTAGAACAACACTTAACACATAGGAGGTGCTCAAGTCACTGAATACTAAATCAGCGAAGAAGCAAAAGCTTGAGGGAGGAGGCTTCAGCTTCTCCATGGTTACCAGAGGGGGCACGGCGTCTCTCCCACTCTGACTTAATGTCTCCACCGAGGACCACGGTCGGAAATTGCATTCATTGAAGCAGTTAGTTGTCATACGCCTTCTTTTCTTTCTTTCTTTCTTATTTTTATTAAATACTTTTATTTGGGGCTCTTACATCTCATCACAATCCATATATTCATCCACTGTGTCAAGCACATTTGCACATATGTTGCCATCATCGTTTTCAAAGCATTTTCTTTCTATTTGAGCCCTTGATATCAGCTCCTCATTTCCTTCCTCCATCCCCAGCCCCTCCTCATGAAACCTTGATAAATTATAGATTATTATTTTCATATCTTACATCGTCCCCATCACCCTTCACCCACTCTTCAGTTGTTTATCCCCATGAGAGGGGGTTACTTATATGTCGATCCTTGTGATTGATTCCCTCTTTCTCCGCTCACCTTCCCCTAATCCTCCTGATATCTCTGTTCTCATTGTTGGTCCTAAGGGGTTTATCTATCCTAGATTCCCTGCATACATCTTCTTTTCATGAGAAAAAAAAATAGTGCAAATCCCCAGGCAATTCATATAGAACCTAATGCCAATTTATTTACTTGAATTGCTTTCCCTTTGAACACCTAACAGAGATCCTGCCTGGAGCAATGCCAACAGACTTACATTCAATCAAATCTCCTCTCAATCTTCGCATTCACCAGCCACCGTGGAGAAGCACTGCTCCTCTGAGCTTGTTGGACTTGAAAGCACACACTAATCCCTAAGGACTTTGCTAAAAATGCAGAGCATATTCAGTAGATATGGGGTGCCTGAGAGCCTATTTCTATAAGTGCCCATATGCTGCTGCTGCTGCTGGTCCACAGACCAGATTTGGGAGTATCCAGGGCTAGTCAGTCCCTCTTATTGCAGATCCCTGGCTTATTGCTTTGGGGAGTTAATCAGCAGTGGGGGTGGGGGGGCATGTTGTGAATTAGTAGTGAAGGCCTGTAAAGCGTGCCTGATGGTAGGTTCTGTTTTGCACAATATACACATCCAATGGGCATTTCTGATCAGGCTCATTTTAATGGGCTCACGTGCTGAAATGCCACCACCCCTCTGCACAGTCGGGAAAGAAAGTGGAAATGAGAAATAACACATTTCAATTTGAGAATATTGAAAATAGCCTATTGTTACACTTTCCCCTAAAAAAAAAAACCAAAGAAAACCCAAACTGTCTTCTTTCTGACCCTCACTGGAAAGCTTTTAAAAAGTATCTATTTGTAATTTCCTAAGGTAACGGGCCACATGAAATAAATCTATGCATTATGCCTGGGGTGCATCTCCCTGAAGGACATGTATCATGAAATGGGCTGTCATTAGTTTGGGCTGTTTTGCTGTAAGATGAGACACTTTTAATTCAAATTTGGTAGATAAGGAAAATGAAATGCAGAAAGCTAAACTCACTTAATTAAGATCACATACCAACAGCACAGAATGTAGCTAAACTAACATCTTAGCACTTCCATGCTAAGGTAGCTGAGTTGGGGGTGGGAACAGTAATTTCTTTAAAAATTGTGCCTAAACGATACATAATTCTGGCATCGCCTTGAAGCCAGGTCTCATCATCTATTAGCCCTTTGCCTGAACATGTCTCTTACTGAACTTATTTATATCTTCATACTCATATATTAATTAATTTACTATTTTTCTATAGTTCCTCTATATTAGGAGAGAACGGCTAGGGGGCAGGGATAATCCTATGAAACAACTATATAAAGACACAGATAATCTAATAGTTGTGTTAGGGTCCTCTAGTCAACTCAAAACATGAGATAAAAACAAAATTGGCTCTTGATTTTCTGAAAGTCAAGGTAAAAAGAGAAACACCACTAGCACTTCACAGCATGTATGAAAACGATACATATCCACTCCCGCCCCCGCCCCCGAAACAGGACTCTCCTGGCACCCTCTCTCTGGCTTGATTCACTTGGCTGGCACACCTGCCCCTACTCTACCACAGACACGGCTGGTCCCCTCGGTAAATGAAATTCCAGGGTAGACAGACAATGCTGCCAGTGTCTAGTGCTGAAGCAATTTTAACTTACTAGTGAATTTAATATTTCTATTACTTCTTAATCAAATAGCCCTATACAATGACATAAAGTAGCCTCCCTCAACCTTAAAAACCCGAGTTAATTCATTTAGTTAAAATTTATGAGGCACTGAAGACTAGACATATATATCATTTTTTAATTTTAAAAATGGGACTCAATGTATTCAGCACTTAAGAGCAGGTAAAATAGGACAATATAGGACTATTGGTGGTACAGAGGTCGTAGAAAATAGAAAAATAGTTTTATTGAGTTATAATGTATGCACCATAAGATTCATCCAAATCATGAATACCTTTATACAGGTAGGCAAACTTCCCTGCAACTGATTTTGAAACCTTTGCAAGGTCACCAGTTGGAAAGACAGGGCTTTCTATTTCCGTCAACAGCTCCAGTCTGAGGCACTCCGCAGGGAAGTTCTTCCCTGTGCCGGAGGGTGGCTGCGAGAGGACCGGGCATCGACCTGAGGGCAGGGAGTTTTGTTTGGGGATCATCAGTCCAGAGAGTTTTCTCCAGCCCATTTCTAGCAACGCCTTTTCCCCTCTCAGACCAGGCAACCACATGTGGTTTTCGGCACTGCTAGTTTGTCCCCATCTAGACATTTTACATAACTGGAATTATACAATGCATGGCTTTTGTAACTGTCCTGTGCTCAGCATGGTTTTTAGCACCATCCACCCGGTTGCATGCACCAGATGTGTACTCCTTTATAACGCTGTGCAGTGTTTCACTTTACGAATCGACTGCATTTCTCTCATTCACATGGTGAGCCTCAGGTAGACTGCTTCCACTTGGTGCCTATTATGAATACTGCTAGACTGAAGAAGCCTTTCTCAGAGCATATGGTTTTATTTCTCTTTGCTACATTCACAAGTGTGGAGTTGGTGGGTTGGAGAGTAAGTGTAAGTACTTTTTTTAAAACTGCCAAAATGTTTTCCAAAATAGCTTTTACAATTTGAGTTGGGTTGGGTTGCAGTGTTTTCCATTTCTGAGAGCAGCGTGTGATAGTTCTCATTTTTCCACATCTTCATTGTGCCCTGCTAACAACCCAAAGTTTCCAACTGACCCAGTGGCTCCTTAGAAAAAAGACCCAGAGATCTGCTTTCATAGAAATTACAGTCTAGAAAACCTGTGGGACAGTCTGACGCTGTCACGTGGAGTTCCTATGAATTCCCCCTTTTTAATATTCCGTTAATTTTAATCAATGTGGATTTCATGTTGTATCAAAGGCTCAAGTGGAAGCACCTTGCTACCTCATGGATTTGGTCATGAGTATGATAAAGGATGATCCCTACAGCTACAGAAGGTCCTTCTGCATGCTCAAAAGCTCAGTGACACCGAGTCAATTCTGACCCAGCGTGACCCTACAGAACAGGAGTTCCCAAGACTAGAATTCTGTCCCAAAGAAGAAAGCCCCAACTTTCTCCCCGGGAGCTGGCTAATGGTTTCACACTGCTGACCTTCAAGTTCGCAGCCCAAAGCCTAACCACTACCCCTGCCCCCGGGCTCCTCCTTCCCACAGTGCTCACTGAAAAAATGCTAAGTGTAAAAGCTGGGTCTGCATCCCAGCCTAAGCTATCCCCCGATTTACCATTCTATTTTTGTGGCTGCAAAACAGACTTTAGGATTCCCAGATAAGTCTACCAGAGCATTGTCATATTTCTACCCCCCATTTTTTAAGATAACCTTTTAATCCAATTGATCTGTTTTCTATCGCTTGAGCACATATAAAAAAATGATGGTGCCTTACGGCTTAAAATTTGCCAGATGGAAAACAAGGTCTAGAGGAGTTAATTACTCCGTTGTGGCAGAACAGGATTTGATTGGCAAATGTTGTTTCTAACTGGCGCAACTTTGAGGTGGTGTAGCGGTTCAATGAGGGACTGAGCAGCAGTTCACACCCATCGGCAGCTGTGCCGGAGAGACACGCAACAGTCTGTTTCCATGCCGATTTCAACCTCTGAACCCCGTGGGGCGGTTCTACGCCATCTTACAGGGGAATCCAAATGAACTCGATGGATAAGGGTGTGGTTTGGGGTTATTGTTGAACAATTGTCATGCAAACTGTCTCAAAGAAACCTCACATAGAAGCCCTCACATAGCACATTCATCTTCACAAAGGTGTGTTTCAGCAGGCTTCCCACTAAGAGACCTGATGCATTCTTATTGCCCCCAGAGACTTTTTTTTTCAAACTTAATTCTATAATGAAATAGTCTCATCTACTCCGGAAGGTTGCTGCAGGGCTGGCAGCTCTTGAGTCAGTCTGTAGTTCCACCTGCACTGATCGATTTGTGCCCTTTTTCCTCATGGAGGCTGCCAGGGTATTAACAGGCAAGAAGGAAGGGACCGTGGTCCATCACAGTACAGGGATGGTCGCTGTTGCAACAAAAAAGCAGCAGGCGGATGGCCAGAGACTTCCCTGAGGTATATTACCAAGATCTGAGCTTTGTAGAGATGCCCAGGTATTTGGAAGGTTCATTTCCAAGGTCTTAGCTCACCTGACACAAAACTGATACTACATCTCACCAGGTTGAAGGTATCTTTCCAGTGCTTTCTTTCTTGTATTAAAAACTAAAAACTCAGCAAAAGCATGCTAGGTGAGTACAGGATGCCAGGCAGGGGAGTGGAGTCCTGATGAGTGTATTTCTTCCGGGGTCTTGATGCTCCGTGCGCCCATCTCCTAGGAAAGTGGCGCACACTGTGCCGGGTACCACCTGAAATACTGCATAGGTGGTGCTGCTCCTTGGATGGGCTGCTTGCTCGTGTGGCTTCACTTCTTTAGCTGCACAATGTGGGGAGAATTTTGAACCCCACTCACATTGGCTCCTCTAAACCTGTCGATTTCTGTTCACTCTTCTTAGGAAAGTAGCTGGTTTACTGGGTCTAAGAGAGTGCCATTCTCCTCCCCGTATGTATATGTAGAGATTTAGTTATTTCACCTCTTGGGTTTCCAAATTGTAACAGGAAAGGGGGCAGCCCACTTTCATGTACTACATATCCAGGGGGTGGACATGAAAGTGAAAGACTCCCGATGTCCTTTGAGGTCATATAGAAAGTGACTCGAGCCAGACCCAGAGTCTCAATCTCAGCTCCAATTTGCTCATCCATTAAAAGAAGGTAATGAGGCAATGACCTTGTAGGGCCATTACGAGATTCAAATAAATTAATACACGTAAACTCCATTCTCTTTCATTGTCTCTATTTTCTCCTGATTATCTATTCCTCCTATTTTGGCACTATTAACCTATGTTAAAATTCCTCTCTTGTGCCTGTACCCTTTGGGTGGTGTTGGGATGGGTGGGGTTGGCTGTGGTTGAGTTGACTCTGGCTCATGGTGACCCTAGTGTGCAGAGTAGAACTGCATCATAGTAGTTTTAAGGCTGCGATCTTACAGAAGCAGTTGATCAGCTCTTACCTGTGAAGCATCCCTGGGTAGGTTTGAACCCCCAACCTTTTGGCTGGCAATCCTGCACTTAACTATTTGTGCCATCCAAGGACTCCTGCATTCATTCTTCAGTTTAGTAGTAAAATAGCTACTCAATGAGAAAAATCTGTATGTCCATGTGTCTTAATTCTTCCAAGATGACTTCAAATAATGGAACTAATGGAGGATATATTAGTTTCCTATTGCTCCAGTAACAAACCTTCACCAGTTGAGTGACTTAAAACAACACAAATACATGACCTTATAGTTCTGGAGGGCACAAGTCAAAACGTGCAGGCAGGACTTTGCTCCTTCTAGAAGCTCTAGGGGAGAATGTGCGCTCCTTGCCTTTCCCAGGAGCACTTTTTGGCATGGCCCATTCCCCCCTCTACCGCCCCCCACCCACTTTTCTTACATCATCATATTTCTCCTTACTATGACCCTCCTTTCCCTTCTTCTAAGGACACTTGCCACTACATTTGACATGCCCTGAAAATCCCAGATAATTTCCCTTATCTTAGTCACTTCCACAAAGGTCTTTTTTGACACATATTTGTAACATACTCACCGATTCCAGGGATTAAGACATAGCCCTGTCTGGGGTGAGGGCTAACTTTTGACGACTTCTTCGGATCCTTCAAACACTGGAAACCACCGGGACAGTTAGCAACAACTGGAGAAATTCTCACAACTGAAAGGACAGTGTGACTTGCGTGCTTCATGGGTACAGAGGCCAGAGTGCTACCAACATTCTACAATGCACACAACAGCCACCATGCGACAAAGAATGATCCAACCAGAATGTCAACAGTAGACATGCCGACAAAGGCTTTAACCTTGGGATTCCTTGAAATCTCCTGAGTTAGGAAAATTCCAATGGAATAGAAACTAGGCTAATTTTAGGTGTGCAGAAGGAAATTTTGGAAATTACACATCAGCTCTTTTGTCATGTATGTTTCTCACTTTCCAATAGGGTAAATCAAAGATAAATATTACCACTCATACTTTTAATAGCAGTACCTTGAACATTGCTTTAAAACATGTTAAGTTGTGCTTTTTTTGTATTTTGCTCTGGTATAATTTTCCTTTCTTTTGGGGGGTATCATTTTTCATATTGATCATTTTGTACATAGGGGAGCTGTACTGTTAGGGTAAATGTAAAGGCCACACTCCACGAGTTAATATCAGCTTGATGGCAACAGATTTTGTTTATTAGGTCCCCGAGTCATCATGCAAATATTTGAGCTCAACTATTAACCCAAACGTTGTAAATTCAAATCTGTCCAGGAGTGTCACTGAAGGAAGGCTCAGGGACTTGTTTCCTTCAAGATTCTAGCTGAGAAAACCATATGGAACAGTTCTTTGCTATCACCCATGAGGTCACCATGAGGCAGGGTTGACTTGAGGGCAGTGGGGTCTTATCATTGTTATGAATATTGTTGAATGTACACTGTATCTATTTAACGGATATTTAAGTCGCTTGGTGGTGTTATGAGTTAAGTATTGGACTACGAATGGACAGGCCAAGGATTCAACCTGAGCAGCTGCTCCATTACAAAAGCTGGGGCTGTCTCTTCAGGCACACGTTTATAGTCTCACACCGCCAAAGAAACCATCCTGCTCCGGAGTTGCTGAATCAGAATCAACTTGACGAGTGCAGATTTTAAGGTAAGCCACAGCCTAGGCTTCACTTTTGCCTTGGCTTGGCTTTACATCTATTCTT
Organism: Tenrec ecaudatus; assembly: GCF_050624435.1. Lineage (NCBI taxonomy): Eukaryota > Metazoa > Chordata > Mammalia > Afrosoricida > Tenrecidae > Tenrec > Tenrec ecaudatus. The sequence goes on along the minus strand of NC_134533.1, from coordinate 152,998,925 downwards.
TGTCTACCGAGGATCAAAGAGAGAAACGTGTTTGACATGATACTGGGAGGAGGATTCAGGTTGGAACCTCTCTCAGGCTTCTTAAGGTGATCTAAAAACTTGGTGGTAAGTTGTTGTAAAACATTTTTTTCTACCCTTTTCTGTCATTTCTTTTCTGTTCCATTCAGTCCACCATCCTCTCTGACTCTCTCTATTGCTTTCTTCCCTTCAGGATTTCCCAGAGATTTCCTCCTACTTAGCACCTTCTAGAAGCAACAGCTGTGTTTTCTGTGGCAGAAAAGGCTTCCCAAGCAGCAGAGGACTCTGTGTATGCATGCGCACAAACACACACACATGCGTGCATATGCATAAAGATATTACCATCTTTATTCCATCCCAGGAAAAGTAGTGACTAAAACATGAAAGTATTCTATCAACTTGTAAACCTGAAGGGCAGAATAAAGGAAAAGCCCAGTGACTTGGTTTACCACTGAATCTTATTCTATTGTAGCGAGTACTGCCAAGATTCAATTCTGTAAGGTGTCTCATTTCTAAGCTTTAATTAAAAGGTTCTCGTTAAATACATTTTAATGAATTGAGCCATTGCCAAAAAGCTATAAAAAAGCCATATCCTCTAGAGCGAATAACTCACATCTGAAATTCCAGAATCTGAATGTCACATTGTTCCATGGGGTTGGTATAACTAGAGAAACCAGTCTGCATCTGGAGCAAAATCATCTGTTAGACTTTACAAACACATGTCTCCCTGGTCAAATGACAGTCTCTTCCAAAGCAAGATGCAAGAGACAGAAAGAGAAATGAGAGCCTATAGATTAGGAGACTTAAGAGACATGTCAGCTAGTTGATGGGTGTATGGATTGTGATAAGAGTTGTATGAGCCTCAATAAAATGATTTAAAAAATTTTTTAAAGGCGGGTGTTACTGGCTCTCATATGAACAACCATTTAAAACATTTAAAAGCAAGTAGAAAATCGCTGATAAGATAGTTGATGAGACAAAATTATAAATGCACTGAGTTTGGATTTAAAAAGGGACTTTTGACATTTCAAGTCACAAAGTGAACTAGTCACTGGTGAAATAGTAGGGCGTGTGGGATTCGCTTCCAAATCACCTGCAGTATGGGTTGTTCTAGGGATATGAAACAAAATGCTGAAAGTCGTCCATAATAAACGCACACAGACCACACTGAGACACAAGCATCATTTAATGAGAGCTCTTGAACCTTCTGCCCAAATAACTACATTTCTTTCAAGAAACAATCTGTCCCAATATATTTTGACCATTTTTGTTGAGCATTTTTATGTGAGTTTGAATATTCACTATACTTGGCAAAGTAATTGTCATGGATTGAATTGCATCCAACCAACTATAAGTCTCCTATGCACTGTAAATTCTAACATATGGCGTTGATAAGGCAGGGTCAGCGGCAGAGTTATGTTAATGAGGAAGAGCCAGATTATGTTAATGAAGATCCCAATCTACAGGATTAGGTTATCTCTCAAATCAGTCTCTTCTAAGGTATAAAGATATCAAACAAACAAGCAGATCCTACTTTCAAACATGCACCCGAGAGGAATGCGCCCTTTGGAAGTCTGGTTCTTATGCTGAGAAACTCATAAACCAAACAGATGCCAAAACACAAGTAAATCTCAAAGGAACGTCAGGGCCAGAGATATTGAAAGGAGCAAAGGGCCTTCTCCAAGAGCCAACAGAGAAAGCCATCCTGAGAGCTGGCCGCCTGAATTCAGACTTGTAGCTTCTTAAACTGTGAGAGACTGCATTTCTGTTTGTTAATGCCACCCACTTGAGGAATTGTTATTAAAGATAACAAAGTCAATGCTGATGAAAAGTATCTCAGAATTCTAAGTTATAGTCCATTGTTCTAAATACGTGCCCTTTGCATTTCTGTATCATTTTTGACGCATTTTTGCCCTACATCTAATGCATGGTTCCTGCGGCCCCTACGGCCTGGTGCCGTGTGGCCTGAAGCAGATCTGACACCAGTCATTTGCTGCCCAACATCACGGGCACTTTCCCAGAGACAAAACAAGGTTTTTAAAAAAATATGTTTTTCCTAAATTGTTCCCTATGAAAATAAGTCTAGAGGGCTATGAGGATGAGAACCCTGCTGAGAGTTTTCCAGGGTGACTCTACGTTGCTATGTGTCCAAGTTGGCAAGTTACTGTCCCTCCCTACCAGTTTCCCTATTATAATTTCATATCCAGCAGGTTTTTAAAAGCTTTTCTTTTATACATTGACTTCTATTTACCTCCTAGCTTCTCAGCCCTTAATATACTCCCCATCTCTCATTTTTTTATCTCATGTCAAATGCTCTTCTCCCCCGCCCCACTGTATTAATGTGACTTATAGAGGTCAATACCGTTTTCCTTCTTTGACTTTTCTTTTTCTTCCATCCCAATTTTTGATGTTCTCCCAAGTTCAGCTCCCGGTCCTCTTCTTCTCTTCTTGTGGGTAGTCAATAGCCTGGAGACTCCAAAGGTCACCCCTGCGCTGAGGAGCCCAAGGCTGGCCCTCTGGTTTCTTTGCCCCACCTCTGCATGCCCCCTGTCCGTCTACCCCGTACGAAAACCAACACTCCCAGGTTTGCATTCCTCATGTTTCTCCTGGAAATCGAACTCATTTCCCTTGGGGCTTTTCAATTTTGTTTGTTTCTCTTTCTGCATTCGTTGTCATCATTCTCCTAAATCCTTCATTCGTTGAAACTTGGTACCCTTTTCAACTCACTGATAGTCTTCATTTTATTTAGCCAGTCAGCTCTCCTGAAGCACCTCCCTTCTCCCCTCACATTGTCTCCCAGCTCTCCTCCCACCCCTGGCTGGCTGTAGCTCACACCTGATTTCCTCACCTGCCTGTCCTTCCTGGCTCATCTCTTCTCACTCCGTCTACCCAGCCTAACATTGCCAGAGTCACCTTTCAATCTCATGTTCCCCCATTCCTGCTGATGGTAATATCCATGACTTCTTTATGACATCACGGTGAGATACGGTTTGCAAGGCTTTCCTTAACAGGCCCTGTACCCATCACCCCTCCATATTTTCACTGTTTCTCAACGACAGGACCCATCCTTGTTCTTCCACTTGTTTGAAATTCCCTCCTCTGTAGGGTCCATTTCCAGATCCACCCTCTGCTGAAGGAAGCCCTCCTCTACAATCTCAAATTGCCCGTGCAGCCCTGCACGACTGCATGTCTCCCTTCTCAGGGCCGCAGTTCTCCAGCAACTCACACCCAGAATACAGCCATACATTTCTAATATGCTGCTTCACGTGTATCGGTTTCCCTATCCAGCGAAATGGTGAGCTTTAGCTAGTGAAGACACAGTCCTCTATGGGCCCACCAACCACAAATCCTAGGGCTAAAAATCATCAACTCCCTTTATTTTTTAACTCAACAAATTAATTAATCTAACTACTTACACACATTTTGATTTTCCTGTAATATAGAGCCAAACACATAACAAATCATTCAGAGTAAGAGCATAAATAATGCAAACATAGATATGTGTCTATTAGTATGGCAGTTTGATATGTGACAAGCTATTAATTTTAGAAATCATTTTCTTACCTGATTTTATGCAGCCTGGTGACTTGCAGATGCCATCTAGGAAAAAGACGGTGCTCGCATAAGTATTGGAATATAAATTTCCTGATTTCTGCCTGTATTTCATTCTTTTTACCTGCTACTAAGGAAATAAACTATTCCTTAAAACTTAAACATTATGTAATTTTCAACGGTTATGGGGGAGGAAAATTAAAATTACTATGAAAAACCTAAGTTTCTTCAATGCCAAATAATCAGTTGCTTTAGTCTGGTAATCTTTTTTTTTTCTTTCCCATTAAGGAATGCATTTTATCTAATTCTTGAGGGGGGGGGCAGAATTCTATGAGTCAAATTAAATCTTTTAAATTCCTGTAGTCTTTCAAATTTCAATGACACAACCAAAATTGACTAATGACTGTTGCTGACCTGAGCCATAAAACTGTATATACTTTAATCAAATAAAATGATACATCAGAATATAAAATAAGCACCAGTGAACTAAATATACTTGGTCATTCATAACCCAGCACAAACACAAAAGACATGGCGCTTCAGCCAAAGTGAACTGTGTTGGCCTCTTCAGGTGGTATTTTATAAATAAAATCTATCACCCTTAAGTGTTTCTGCCCCGGATGCCTTGTGTTCGAGGGCAAAAGCCAGCGACGGGGGCTTTACCCACTTGCTGGTGTTCTGGTAGGGGAGTGGCTCACCATCGTAGGTTGCATAGAGCGCTATCATTGTCGCAGCTATGATCGCCAGCAGCAGGACGAGGACCGAGAGGCTGATCTCCAGGGCGGTCCATCGCTGTTTCTTTTTCGGCTTTGGAGTGTTGATATCAGTTATATCCATCTGACTTTCTGATCTGCCCATCCCCTAAAATCTACAAAAACAAAACAGAAGTGCTATAAAGTGAGCAAAAGAAGAAGAAAATGCATGTACAATTTGCCAGGCTTAACGTGGCTGAATAATAGTTAATCCATCTTACAATAGAAAGCAAGCAAAATTTTAGTTGAAAAGGTCAAAGATTTTATTCAGAAAGGGAAGAATATAGAACCCAGTCACAAGTCATTATATATATATATATATATATATATATATATGCAAAGTTAGACAAAGCAATTCCGTTTAATACTCACATAGGGCTACTTCAGGAGTTCATAAGCAAATATCTGCTGCATCACCATTAAGGAGTTTTAAAGCAACCCTTCTGAACTTTGCACCAACGGCAAAGGTTCATTTTTATCTTGTTCCCTTTTTCTGGTGGCTTTTTTTAGAAGTGCAGAAATCAGTGACTAATTCCTTGAGATTTTGACTGAGCGGTAATTTGATAAGTAAATACAGATTTTTTAAAAGGGGTGGGGAAGAACAAACTCTTGTGGTAGTTTATTTTTAAGTCTTAAAAGCTTTTATTTATACAACTCAAAATTACTACTGCTACTGACATGGGTGCCTCCTAACTCGTCAGCAGTTTGCACTTGAGGATGAAACACATTAAATACAACGAATCTTTTCCTGGTCAGTTGAAGAAGGAAAATGAAAATGTGACTTAAACACAAAGGAACAGACACTTTGCCATTTGGATGGCAGTATCAATTGTTTAGCTCTAGTCCTTGTATTTAAAACAAGACGTCTATTAATAACCCCTGCCCTGGAAAAAGAGTTGTCATCAGAATCAATTACAACTCATGGCAACTCCATGAGTCAAAGAAAAACTCCCTTCCGTAAGGTTTAAGGCTGTGAGCTGGTGGAAGCAAATTGCCACGTCTTTCTTCCAGACGCCTCAGAGTGCATCTGTCACTTGTCATCGTCAGGTGCCTTCAAGTTGGTTCTGACTCATCGCGAACTTGGAACAGCAGAACGAGATACTGTTCAGTTGTGCGCCATCCTCGCAACGGCAGTGTCACACTGAGAGCAGTGAGCGGAGCCCTGCCTGGTCCAGGCTGCACCATGACCCTCACTGAGCCCGTCTGCGCTTCGAACAAGCAAGCTTGGTGCCTCATACGGCCTCCCTTCTGGAAACTTCTTGACCTGAATGTTACACTCCAAATGTAAGCTTTAGGAAACCAGGGAGCACAGAAGTCCGGGGACTTATGAAAGGCTATACAACTGCTGACTGTTCCTGATAGAGCTTACACTTGATCGCTGTTTGAAATTAAAAAGTATCACCAGGCGGAAAAAGTTACTTTTGCATCTCCTTGTGCAAGTTTGGCTGAAAACTAAGTAGATACAAGTCTAAATATTAAATGTCATTATGTTTCTTTTAGAGGTCTAGTGATTCTTTATTGGCCATTCACTATTCATTCTTGATGCATCAAGGAAAGCGAAGCACTTAAACAATGAGTTACAGACATCTGGATGCATCCTAACCAGTATAAGTTCCTTTCCCGATGAAGTGACTTCTCCAAAGGCTCTTATGTTGAAACATCCTGCTTGACTACACCGAATTCCCTGAGGGTGCGTTTGTGAAAACTGGGGAAGGGTTCACATCATAAACAAATTCCACATTGGAAATGTGGACTGGGGAATCTTGCAAGTAACTAGGAATTTGACCTCCCCGGTGAGTTATTAATAAATGAACCACAACTGGACTTTAAAGTTCTAGATCCAAAGTCTTAAACATGCTCTCCCCTTGATTACATGAGACTGTAACTAAGGACAGACTCTCAAATAAAAATATTTTATGAGACAATGAAAACCCTGTCAGCTCAATAAGAGAGGAATGCAATGTACCTGAGTGTTAAAATGTCTTACTTAATGGTTACGTAACTCATGCTGGCTGGCTAATTCTCGTAGCCTAAAGGTTATTTTATGGAATTACATTGATTTTAGTACTATTTTACTAGAGATGCCCACTACAGAGATGGTGGTTAGGCAGCGAAGGGATGAGAACAAGTTGAATCTATCTGCACAGTGTACAAAACCAAAACCCAAACTCCCTGCCACCGAGTCGATTCTGACTCAAGGCAAGGTAGAGAAATGAATGCTGACACAAAGAAGTAGATGAATAAATAAAAGAAGACATTCGCCCTTGAGTAAGTCAAGACTGGCTTAAGGAACATCTGAATATTGTGTTTGTTCAAGTGTTTTCCCTTCTTCGGCATTCCTTCCTTTGCTCTAATGTTTCAGAAGACAATCTAGAGACACGCTTTCCTGCTGTAAAACGACTCATTTCTCTGCCTGGATCTCTCTCTGAGAAACAGCAACCAGTTTGATGAAGTAAAACTTCATTCAGGGACCAGGGGCCATTGGGGAGTTCAGGCCAGGTGCTCCACCCGCAGGCTTTCCGAAGACATCTCTTTGTCAGGGAACTTTCCCTAGGTGTCTCCTGCTGACCCTGGAACTTAGTGTTCTTAATACATTTGCACCTAAGGCTGCAGATACAGGAAGAGGAAAGTAGGGTAGTTGACTGAAGCCTTAATTCCTTCACTTGCATCAACAGGACATCATCTCAGAATTCACCTGCAGACTGTCTCCTAAGCCTTTTGTGAAAGCTCTAGAAATTCTGTAGCTCCCCAGTGGCACTTTTCAGCTGCACCGAGCAAAGGCATTAATAGGCAAGTGTCAGCTCTTCGCTAACTTTCCCATTCATTCTCAGTTGATTTTGCTGGACTTGCTGTTTTCTTAAAGAAAACTGGGGTCAGAATCTCGAACCTCAGCATAGACCAGACCAGCTCACAGATACTTCCATTCAACCACACACAACCCTACTCCATGTTGGAGATAGGGGCGTGGGGGTGAGTGGAAAGAAGAAGCCACTAAATAAAAAGATACAAAACCTCTATAAAGTTGATACTGCTGGTCCCCCTTAGAGCAGGATCTGTGAAAATAATACGCACATCCTAAAAACATTTCCCTTCCATTGAAAATGTGTTGGAAAGCTTAAACCCACAAAGTAGAGACTTCCTCAGAGGGAGATACAAGTGAATTGAGAGGTCTGACCCCACAAAAGTCCCCTGCAAACTGCAGTTTGGCGGCATCACTGAGGAAATAAACGATTGTCTGGCTGAAGTGTGAGCTGAATTTCAAAGCAATATAAGGCAGCAACCCTTCCGCCAGTTGAGCATCAACATATCACTTATCACACACACAAATCAAGGAACCTGGAGGATAAATGGTTTGTTAAAGAGAAGTATGTAAGCCTAAGCAATTTCCATCTTTACTGCACCTTACTACATTACCTTATTTCTCCAAGTCCCTGCGGCTGTGCTATGCAATTACAGTTCGTATCATGGAAACGGAGGTCGGGGAAGAGGAGGAACAGGTTCAGTATTGAGATGACAGTCAGAGAAGCTAAGGAAGCAGGCTCGCAGGAGAATTCATCTCCTGTTTCCTTCGGATATTAATGTGTAAGCGTTCCTGGGCCTGGAATAGGAGTTCTGGCACAACGTCTCACCACACCGTTCCCATGTGTAATGCTGCTGTACACGCAAAGACACCAGCATCGAGGTCAAGAACCAGTGGGCCAATTTCTTTTTCCTTTTTAAGTGCTAGAATCCAGCAATAACGCAAGGGAGTTAAGTATGTTACGCGCCTGCGTCCCCCGTTTGCCCATTAGTAGCACAAATGCTGACAAGGCAAGTCTGGGACTAGTTCTCAGTTGAATAAAATTCCCATTTGAATCACAGGGAGGAGGAGCAGACTTGGTAAAGAAACTACAGAGGGACGTTCCCTAGCAAAAAACATTCTGCCTCAAATCAGATGAGTAGACTGAGACCAAGGAAGAAAATCAAAGTCTTTCTTGGAAGTTGAAATCTACACAAGAACTGCCCCCACCTCCCGCCAACCAACCCTCCAGAGAGCTGAGCATTCAGCCTAAATTACATAATAGGAAACTAAAGCTCAAAGCGAGCTTGAAGGGGGTGGGGGGCTGAACAGGTCTTCAGGTGAAGAAAAGTGAAAACAGAAAAGTGAGTTCCCAATGAGGGGAAGATCCGACCGAAACCCAAATGAGAACAAACCTGGCTTTCAAAAATAAAGTAATAACCGGTGTCTCCACCACAGGAATCCCCAGCGCCCAAATCGCCCCGCAGATACTTGCTGGCGCCGATCCCCGTACCCAAACCCAACTCTGGGCGGCAAAGGCTGCAGGGAGCGAAGGGAAGGAGCCCGAGGAGGCGTCCTGGGATCTAGCCCGAACAGAGCCCTGCTCCAGATGGCAAAGACACCCTTTGCCCCTTTGCTCGCTCTTCAGGTCGCCCTTGGCCTTGGGTCCCTGCCCGAGGCACGCCTCCCTCGCCCAAGGCCGACAGGTCCCGGGCGCTGAGACCGGAGCCGCGGGTCCCGCAGCCGCTCCCTCCGTTGCCGTCTGCCCTCGGGTGCGCGTCCCCCGGGCTCCCGCCGCCCCGGGCGCTCGCGCCCCGCGCCCCCTTCTCCGGGCGCCAGCTCGCTCTCCCGGGACTCACCCGCGGGATTCGGGAGAAGTTGGAGGCAGCGGAGCACACATTCCGACCAATGAGCGCGCGGGGCCGCCGGCTGGGAGCCCGGCGCGCGCGGGGCCGGCCGCGCGTCCGCCCTGGCGCGCCGGCGGCGGCGCGGAGCCCACGGCGCTCTCCGCGGAGGGTGGCGGGGCCCTCCCCGGGCCGGAGCCCCGGGGCCGGGCGGGAGCCGGGCGTCCCTCGGACCCGCACCCGTAGACACTCACCGTGGCCTCTCAGCACACCGCGCTCCGCGAGTGGGGAGGCTGCTCCCGCCCGCGCCCGGCCGAGCTTCGCCGCTCGCACATCCCCGCGCCCCGCGCGCCTTGCGCCCTCCCCGCCCCCCGCCTGCCGCTGCAGGACCCGCGCGAGCGGCAGTTCCCGGGGTGACCTGAAGGCTGCCGCTAGGTCTCCCCCAGTTCCGTCCCGGCGCCTGGGGGCGGTGGGGGCAGTGCGAGGGTAGACCCTCAGCTCGCACCCCCTCTCCGCCCCTCCCGCCAGCCCCCTACCTCGCCCGTTCCCCAACGGGCTTGGCCAAACATTCTCCGAATAGCTAAGCTTTGAGGCTTTCCAGAAAACAATACATTGCCTCTCGGAATGTGCAATGCTGCTAGGGGACCTGAGGGGTCCCTAGGGGACCTGAGACAATACTGATTTTCTCTCTCTCTCTCCCCACCCCCTTCCCTCCCCTCTTTCCTTCGTTTGTCTCACTCCTTTACCCCCTTCATTCAAACTTCTTTCCTTTGCTCATTCTGTTTACTTCTTCCCTCCCTCCCAGTTCTCCACCTCCCGTTCTTGCTCCCGGCTTTTTCTTTCCCATCCACCTTTCCTTCCTCCCTTCTTTCAGCAAAGAAGGCCACCAGCTGCTGGGAAACGCTCCACTTCCCCCTCCAGAATTCGGGGGGCATACGCATATGGGTAGACTGGAGGAAAGCGACAATTAAGCTTCGAAGTGTGTTTGCTCTACCAACTAAAATTGCTTGTAGCGAATCTGACTCGTGTCCATTTAGTGCACACCTTTTTCACCTAAGTCGCTGCGGGGGGGTGAGAAAGACGTGTTGCACAAAGGCGGTCCTATACTAATTGCTGCCTTTAGCACCTTCCACTGTCAAGAAGCTTTATTTATTTTTACTTCTAAGGTCCTTCCTTCAGTTATTCAATGCCGTGAGATAAGCAGCACTAATGTTTACCCCTTTCCTCTTTCCAGGAAACATGCATGCAGCTACATCCTGGATTATTCGCGCCAGAACACAGGTGTGTTTTCCTAAAGTTGCAATGATCTGTTTTTTAAACTTGTGTTGACCGATGGGGCATTTATAGCCTACATTTTTTTTTTCAGTCTCTAGATTTCTTGGAAAGCTCCTTATCCCAGTTGTCGTTTGTGCTACCCCCTAGCAGGGACCTGTATAACTACATGAAACAAGATATAGGCCTCACCCCACTGATCCTACCACAAGTCTACTTGGGACATTTGTGTCCCACATAATTGTATGGAAATCCATATTCTGAGTTTTGTTGCTGTTTTTTTCTTGATTTCAGCATGCCTTCCATTACTGAAACCATCCACATGGTATCAACAAAAAAATTCAAAGATGACAAGAAAGCAAACACCAAACTGACTCACTGAGAAAAGAGTGGCTGAGAACTGACATATGTTTTCCTTTTGCAGATAAGCTGACAAGGAAGGAGGAAAAGTGAAAATGCTAATGAAGAGAAAATGGAATCGACAGGAGAAAACGTGAAATTTCTCCTGTGGGGCCATGTTCTTGTGATTACATGATAATGAAATTTGGGAATGGGCGCCTTGGGTCTTGGACAGAAAAATCCTTAACTGGAATATCAACAGGAAATACAAGTAAAGTTCACTTGCCTGTTTTTAACACTTCTATTTAAACATTTCAAGCTTTGTTTCCCTTTTATACAAATATTTTAAACAGAAAGTTCCTTTGAAAGCTGGAACGTAGTTGTGGTAGTTAACATAATCTGATGTCAATTTGAGGATTAAGAGTGTAGGGGTGGAGTCTAGGCTGTCAATCAGAATATAGCCAATGAGACCTCTGTGTGGGCATGGCCTTCCTCTAAGGATTCTGGGAATTCCTGAAATTCCTACTTGGGAACAGGAGAGATTCTCTCTACTCACTGTGAGAAATCTCTAAAGAGAAGTCACTTGAACCTCCCTGTTGGGTCAGGTATCAGAGGAAGGACATTGGAAAAAGCCTGCCAGCCTCTGCCCCACCAAGACAGCTAACTTCAAGGGCCCCAGATCAATGAGGCATCTCCCTCTGCACCAGGCAGAATGAGCAAGGAAACACCCTACCTAGGAATTTTTATGGATGGAGGCATCTTAGAGCCCCACAGCTGCAGCTCCTAACCCTTTCCTCCTTGTTTGCCCACCTATGGCTTCTAACCACTCCCTCTATTGTTTTACCCTCCCCTCCTGACCAGCTTAAAACTGGTTCTCCACCACACTTAGGTCCCCCTCAGCGGACAGTGGGGCTCACTCTGGAGTTCAGGGTTCCCTTCTCTCACTTCCTCTCTGCTCCCACCTCCCTCCAGGACAGCTGGACTTCTACCTCTGACTCCCTGCTGGAGTCCATGAATCTTGCCAGGGAACCACAGAATAGCAGAATAAACAACTCCTTTTCCTTCTCTCTGCTTTATCTTTGAGGCATACTTACTACTACCCTGATGTAGCCCTGGGTGCTGGAGAAGCCACGCGAAGACCCTTGCCAGCACTTAGATGCTTACAATACGTCTGGATTTACAAGATTTCCCACCCAGTGGCCTGTGATCTTCCTACATTCACATCATGAGTGAATCAGAAGAGGACTTTATAGATTGGTTTGGACATATGGGCAAATATTGGACTTATGGACTTAATCTGGACTGGGCTGGGATGTTTCTTAATGTACAATTACCCTTTATATAAAACTCTTTCTTTTTTAAAAAATATTTTATTAGGGGCTCATACAACTCTTCTCACAATGCATACATATACGCACATCAATTGTACAAAGCACACCAGTAAAGCTCTTTCTTACACACATGTGAGTTTCTTTGGGTTAGTTTCTCTAGTCTAGGCAGACTAACTCAATAGTAGTGTATCCTTAAAGCTCAGGGGTGTTTTAATATCGATAGACTATTAGGCTGCAAGTTGAAAATGAGTAAACTCCATTTATAATTTTTACCGATTTGTTAAACAGAAACTTCTCAGACTATTCAGTTATAGTGCTTCACAGTTTAATTTTGCATTGCTGCTTGATTATAAGCTGATTGGTGTGTGGTAGGCTGCCTTGTACAGCAGGAGCCTTACCTCCGTGTTGAGTTCTGTATGTTACGTCCTCGATGCTTGTAGACCCTTAAGCCATCAATGTGGTCACGTTTAGACAAGTGTGGGATATGCCCAGGTAGTGACAATTTGCCCTCAGGGAGAGTGTGGTTAAAAGGAGATTATGCAAAAAGATCCCCTTGCCATTTCGTCATAGAAGGTCACAAGGAACGGATGGATCAATCAGGACTCAGTATAGCACCATTGAAACCTGTGGTTCTTTGAGGTCTCCTCACCCCCACTATCATGATCCCAGTCCTTGGTTCCAGTTCTGGCTAGACCAAAGCATGTACACTGGTACAGATAAGAGTCCACAATACACAGAATCCAGGTGAGATAAACCCCTCTGGAACAGCAGTGGGAATAGCAATACCAGGAGGGTAGAGGGAAGGTGGGGATGAGGGGAAGAAGGGGAAACTGATTATAAGGATGGACGCCTAGCCCCTCCCTTCCAGGAGAATGAACAAAAGAAAAGCGGTGAAGGGAGACAGTGGTAGGTCTAACATATGAAAGTAATAATTTATAACTAATCAAGGGTCATAAAAGTTGGGAGGGGAAGCTGATACCAAGGGTTCAAAGAGAAAGTAAATGTTTAGAAAATGATGGTGGCAACATATGTACAACTATGATTGATACAATTGATATATGGAATTTTATAAGGGCTGTAAGAGCCCCCAATAAAATGATTTAAACAAAATAATTAATAAATAAAATTATGAAACTTCCCTAAATTAAAAAAAAAAATCTTCTTGCAAAGAACCAGGAAACTTGCCTAGGTATTCACTAAAAGTAGCCTAACAGGCACACAGGAGCTTATGTAAGTTGGAGTCCAGATGACTGTGACTCAGTGTGGTATGAGTCAGACCCTGACCACCATGTGGTCAGGTTATCAAGACCAAAGATTTAATCTTATTTATGTATGCATCCCTGTCACAAGACAGTGATAATTTTGGCCTACTTCCAGTCATGATCCTATGATGATTTCCTTTCATCTTGGTCAGATAGAATGAAAACAAGGGCTGGAAGGTGGTGGACTCTGCCAGCCTCCACATATGTGAGTTTGATGCTTGTCCTCATCAGGAAGATGGTTTTGCATTGCCCTGTTTAAAGCTTAATGATGGAGTCTCTATAGAACTTTGGAATCTGTGGGGTCTTTTTACCCTAGCACAATTCTCACCTTGATGTAAGAGAAAAGTAAGCCTGCAGGCAGTCAATGGAAAGATTCACTCTTGGAAGGGACATTTTATGGGGAGTGGGGGGAGTAGGCAGGGGGCGGGGTGGGGGAGAAGAACATAGAAAAGCCACAACAAACTCAGTCCCATTAAAATGTATGATAACCTTACTTACAGATTTTATCAAGAATGCAAAATCTCTTCCCTGAAAGGTTTATGAACCTTTGAGATGATTTCTCTTTAATAAGATATACTAAAGAACCCCAGTTAAATCTACATTTGGAAAATCTAGGCTTCCTGAGGGTGTTTAAGGTCACAAAGTTTGGTGAGTTATAGATTTGGGGGAGACTGCCCTTCTGGCTCCTTCCTGTGCATGAAGTATTAGGAGCAGCATGCTTCAGCCAGAATGATGGAGATCACTGAGGCAAGTCTCAGTTACCTGTGAAGTGGCATATGGCTCCTATAATTCTCCAAGTATCAAAGCATTAAAAGATTAAAGTGCTTGTAGTAAGTGAGTGGGTCCCCAGACAAGCGTTCACACAAAGGCAGCAGACTTGCAAGTCAACCCAACCATTCCCAAACTTCCCTCCAGCAGGCTACAATGGTTGAGCCATTAACAATATAAGGCAAGTGTCCGAAGATTTTCCACTCTGTATGGCATTGAAGACTTGGTTTGGGGAAGGAGGACTTTTAAAAGCAATGGCACACTCAGGGCCATTGCCTCGTCTGACTCATGTTGTAGTTGGGGGCCATCAAGGGGGTTCCAGCCTTCAACAACTGTGTGCCCACCCAAAGCCCGAGCTTCGTGGTCCTGCACCACCCTTACAGTTGTTTCTATGCGAGATCGACTCGTGGCGACCCCATTCAGTCAGGGTAGAACTACTCCTGTGGCTTTCCGAGACTGTAACTCTTTATATGAGCAGAAAGCCTCATCTATCTCCTTCAGAGAGGTTGGTGGCTTTGAACTGTTGACCTTGTGGTTTGCAGCCCAACTCCCTACCCAACATTGCCACCAAGGCTTCTGCTATCACACTAGGGAGGAAGAAAATCATTCCGATGCAAAATGGTAGGCTTGTTCCAAGGAGTTCATGTACAGGTAGAGGAAAACACCTTGAGGGGGCCTTTGGCACTTGCCAGAAAGTGCAGGACAAGAACCGCACCAAAATCAGCACTTGAGCTCTTTGATGTTCCATGAGGGCCTCGAACCAAAGCCAGCCTAGCCAGAGTCCCAGTTTTATCCTCAGCCTTGAAATAGTCCTCATGCTACCTTGAGCACCACACATTCACTTTCTGCCCACAAAGCCGCCAAGGTGAAGTCCAGGGAGGCAGGGAGGGCGGTAGCTCTGAGCATCTAGTAATGTAGGAAGGCAGGGAAGAACGGTCTACCCATGGGAAAACCAGACAGCAGAAGCAGGAATACACATGCGCAGACGCTGTAAGGAAGAGGAAGACAAGTGAACAGAAGAGAGAAAGCAACAACAATAACTCAGTGCTGAGTCCATTCTGATTCGTGGTGACCCTGTGGGACCTTTGAGGGTTTGTTGCACGACCATAACCCGAAGGAAAGAAAGCCTCATCTTTCTCCAGTGGAACAGCTGGTGGTTTCCAACTGCTGACTTTACAGTTATCAGCCCAATGTATAGCCCCCTACATCACCAAACTAAAAAAAACAACTTACTGCCACCGAGTCCATGCCAACTCACAGTGGCCCTATAGGGAGGGTAGCACTGCCCTGTGAGTTTCTGCCCCCAGGAGGAAGTGTGGCAAGTGTGGCGCTCACCGCAAGTAAGATGAAAGCGAAGGTGTCCTCACTGTGGACGTCAAAGGGAAGCTTGGGCTGGCTCACTCGCTAACTGCCGTAACAGCACAGTGCTGCTGCCTATCGTGCCCACCATGGGTCTTCTCTTGAAGTTCAAGGCAAAGGCTATTTGACTAACGGCTAATCAAGGGCCTGAAAAAGAACCTCATACATATAGTAGAAGTAATTCAGAGGCAAACACTATTAAACTGTCAAAATCACACTTTCCCTCTGGACTGCATTGCTGCGCATTTTCGCCACTTCAGTCTTGCGGTTGTTGTGCGGTGCCATCCATTCAGTTCTGACCGGTGACAACCACATTCATCAGACAGAGCTGCCTCGCAGGGTTTGCTTGGCTGTGATTTTACAGGTGTTCTCCCATGTGCAGCCGCTGGCTGAGTTCATAGCACCGCCTTTGGGATAGCAACCACGCACTTAACTATTGGCTCCCCTGTGGCTCCTCCTTCAGATAAACTCTACAAATGTGCTGATCTACTTTACAAAAAGAAACCACCTCAGGGATAGTGGAGCAGCAATGGCTTTCCCAGCTATGCTGGGCAAGAGAGGGTGTGCTATTGAGTCAGAGATAGGAATAAGCCATAGTAGTAAATACCCATTCCACAAAGGTGTTTTTGTTTGTTTGTTTGCTGCTCATTCTGGGAGAGGCAGTGTGCTAGCTTAACACCATAGATAAGCCAGCTGTGGCCTTCACCTTATGTTGGCGGCACTGTAATCCCCAAAGGGCTTCCTGAACGGGTGGGGGGAAGCTCTTACAACAGGGCCTTTTCTTCCCGTGCACCTGGAAGCATTGGAGTTAGGGTTGGGAAACAAGGGAGGAAAGGTAACAGGGAATTATGCCTGGCAGCAACAAAGCAACAGCTGGCCAAATAAAGTAAAGATCAATGTGATGTCTCTGGATCCCTCCACACAGTAAAGAACTCTTGGAGGTGGGCAAACAGAGTGTGAGGCATTGTTTCGGAATGGACAATAGACCCTTAAACACAAGCTCAATAAGGTGTCTTTCAAAAACCCAAACTTACCACCATTGTCTCAAAGTCTCTTCATAGCAACTCTGCTGGACAGGATAGAGCTGCTCCTGTGAGTTTCTGAGACAGTAACTCTTTATGGGAGTAGAAAGCACCTCCATCTCTCTCCTGCAGAAAGCGGCAAGTAGTTTCGAACTGCTGACCTTATAGTTAGCAACCCATCTTGTAACCACTATACCACCACGACTCCTTAAGACCTCTTTAAGGCCCTATAAATGCACCATTAAGACATCAACAAAGTTAGGGGACCCTCAGAGTCAGGAATCCAGAAATGACGTAAGTGCTGAAGACTGCGGTTCTCCTGGGCATCTGCCCGTCTCAGGGCGTTTACCAGTCCCTCGTGGACTTCACAAAGCTGCACGTTCACCAGAGTTTGGAAGTGCCAGGATTTAGACAAGCCGAGTCCAGGAAAAGATACAAAGTCAGGCCAGAGATTCCTACATAAAGCTGAAACTACTAAAAGGGGCATTGTCAGTAAAAAGTATGTCAGTGAAAGAAAACACAAACCACCTTCCCACATCGGCCCCCACATGGAAACATAAATCTATTTCCTTTTTATGTTTTTAAGCCTTGACTCAAGGAGTGAATTTAAAGCCAAAAGATTTTCCTTAGGATTCATGATCAGGTTAAACGCCAGATGGATGTAGAACTTGAGTTAATGTTAATTGAATGACCAGAAACCCCTCAAATTAAAAAAAAATTAATGTAGTAAACTGTCCCAGATGGACTATGCTAAACAATTCAATATAATCACCTGACTGACTAATGGATCTCTTCATATATTTATGGTGAAAAATTGTTATCTCTAAAAAAAAAAGAGCCAAAGTACCTAGGGTTTTGTTCAATTGATTATTGTATGTGTAAGCAGGGAGACTGTTTTGTTTCTTAAAAAGAAAACAGAAACAAATGGGTCGATGAAGGCTAGTCACAGTGAAGCTCTGAAGGAGAAAGGGGGGAAAAAACCAGTGGCTAGCCTCAACATTAAAATCTTGCCCCTCTTTTGAGTTCCGCTAATGTCAAGTTCCTAGGGGCTTTCTTCCTTTCTTTTTAAAATCATTTTATTGGGGCTCATACAATTCTTATCACAATCCATACATCCATCCATTGTGTCGAGCACATTTGCACATTCGTTGCCCTCCTCATTTTCAAAACATTTGCTCTTCATTTAAGCCCTTGGCATCACCTCCTCATTTTTCCCCTCCCTCCCCGCTCCCCGCTGTCTCATGAACCCTTGACAATTTATAAATTATTATTATTTTGTCATATCTTACACTGTCCGATGTCTCCCTCCCTTCACCCAGTTTTCTGTTGTCCATTCCCCAGAGAGGAGGTTATGTGTAGATCCTTGTAATTGGTTCCCCCTTTCTACCGCACCTTCCCTCCACCCTCTGCTATCACCACTCTCACCACTGGTACTAAAGGGATTATCTGTCCTGGATTCCCTGTGTTTCCAGTTCCTATCTGTACCAGTGTATATCCTCTGGTCTAGCCGGATTTGTAAGGTAGAATTGGGATCATGATACTGGGGCTGGGGTGGGGGGTGGAGAAAGCATTTAAGAATTAGAGGAAAGTTGAATGTTTCATTGTTGCTACACTGCACCCTGACTGGCTCATATCCTCCCCATGACCCTTCTGTAGGGGGATGTCCTGTTACCTACAGATGGGCTTTGGGTCTCCAACTGCACTACCCCCTCATTTACAATGATATGATTTTTTTGTTCTTTGATGCCTGATAGCTGATCCCTTCGACACCTTGTGATCACACAAACTAGTGTGCTTCTTCCATGAGGGCTTTGTTGCTTCTGAGCTAGATGGCCACTTGTTCACCTTCAAGCCTTTAAGACCCCAGACGCTATCTCTTTTGATAGCCAGGCACCATCAGCTCTTTTCACATTTGCTTATGCACACATTTGTCTTCAGAGAGCGTGTTGGGAAGGTGTGCATCATGGAATGCCAATTTAATAGAACAAAGTGTTCTTGCATTGAGGAAGTGCTTGAGTGGAGGCCCAATGTCGGTCTGCTGCCTTAATACTAAACCTATAAATATATGCAATTAGATCTATTTCCCCATCATCATGAAGCAAAATACTAAGGGTGTGTGGCAGGGAGCAGAGCAGGGAGGTCTGAGTAGTGCAAAGGATAGAATTTGAGGCCAGGGCATAGCACCCCATCAGACTTGACTGAAAGACACTCCTAGGGGGCACCAAAGAGACCTTGAAATATTTACAGTTTAAAAAAATAATTAATTAATTTTTGGTCATTGGTTTTTGTTGTTGTTGTCATCGTGTTTTCTTTTATCCCTTTGTCTTGTTTTTTTTTTTGTGTACATCTCTGCAGGTCTATCTAGATAAGATAGGCTGGATGAACAGCCTGGAGGAGGTGCAATTTTACTTTGCAAAAAAATCTCTGGTGGTAAGGTTTTTTGTTTTTCAATTTGAAGAAAATGATTTAGAGATTTAAATTTAATAAGCTAAGCAGCCAACTAAAGAAGTTAGAAAATATGACAACAAAATAAACCCTAAGAAAGAAGAAAATAAGAAACAACAAATTAAATCCTTAAAAAGAGAGAGAAAATATGATAATTAATTTTCGAATATTTTATAATTAAAAATGAGTCAATTTGACTCATAGACATCCTATCAGGCTGAGTAGAACTGCTCATGTGGGTTTCTGAGGCTGTAAATCTTTACTGTCACAGAAAATGACCTGTTCCTCCTGCCTAGTAATAGTTGTTGAGTTTGAAGCATCATTTTGCCATAAGCCGCCCAACTCCCACCCAGCGTGCGATCTGTGTAAAATAACCAAACGCCCTGCTATTGTGCTGATTCTGACTCAGAGCAACCCTATAGGACAGGGTAGAAACCCCTACCCCCATCCCATGGCTGAGCCCAGAGGCCAAAGTAGAACTGCCCGTGTGGGTTTCTGAAACTGTAATTCTTTGGGGAAGCAGAAAACCACAGTTTTCTCCCCTGGAGCAGCTGGTGGTTTCGGACAGCTGACCTCATGATTTGCAGCCCTAGCACATAACCACCACGTCACCAGGGCTCCTCCAGTGTGAACAGACATCAGCAAATTCAAAGTTGGTTCTTTGAAAAGCCAAATTTAGTAATATCAAATAAGAGGAAGGTCGCATGCCTAAGGAAGCAGTTACTCTTGGAGGCAACTAGTCACCACATCCGTCCCCTCCTCCTATTCTTGACTTTCCTTCTTTGGATGCTCTTGTATAGTAGAGACTGAAAGTGATGACTTGGACCTACAAGTGCATGCATTTAAGGCTCTAGGCATTACACAACAAACACACTCAACACATTACTAGTCCCACCAACTGGGATGCTCCTTGAAACTCTGACCGGCTACCATTACTGAAGATATTGACAATGATTCCATAAAAGAATATGAATTAAAAGGAGGAAATGCAGTATAGAATTTGAAATCCTCATGGAGTCCTGATTTTATGAGCCATGGCGGTGCATGAGCCCCTGAAACTATTGCTATGCGATAATCTTAAAATCAAACAGTAGTTTAGCTTCACTAGTTAAAAACAGCCACCTTGTAGGATTTCAAGAATTATCTATATGCAATCAAAGTGACAATAGTAACATCAAAGGGCACTTAAGACCCTAAGGGGACAATGGGTTTATTTTAATGAAGGAGCAACTGAGAAAAAGGGTAAGAGTAGTTAATCACCTTTGATGTAATGAATGTCACTGAATGGCACACATAGAATTTGCTGAACTGGTGTGTTTATTCCTGTGTATAATCTTGACAACATAAAGAAATAAAGCATTTTTAGAAAGGGGATAAAAATGGCTTCCACCACCACCACCCACCCCCCCGCTCCCCCCCCCACCACCACCACACACAAAAAAAAATAAATAAAAAGAATGGCTTCAATCAAGCATTACATGGAATAATTAAAGAAAAATGCAGGAAAGCAGAAATGAAAAAGGTAAGATGTTATCGACAGATATTAACCAATAAATTAAACAAAATAAAACATACAGATGCCTAGAAAAATACAAATTATGAAAAGTGATTCCTGAAGAAACAGAATTCAATAATCCTATAACCATTAAATAAATATAATGAAGGGGTGTAATAGTTCTAGACATTTTTTTCCAGGCAAATTCTGTTTTAAATGGAAAGAATGGACAATTCCATTCTTACATAGAGTTTCCAAAGGATAGGATCAGGATGGATATTTCTTAATTTATTTTATAATATTAATATAACTCAATATAACTTAACTTATTTTATAACACTAATATAACTTAATAAGGAAACAAAACTTGAATGGAAAATCAAGTCACATTAGTCTATTATTTTAGAAGCCATTTGCAAAAACAAATCATGCAACAGTGTATAAACCGACAAAACAAGAAAATGGTTTAAATAGTGTAAAGAGCTCCACTAGTGCAGTTAGACAAGAAACAAGACAGACACGGGGCATGGGGGAATGCACGTCGAGGGAGGAAGGGAGACACTTCAAAAGATCTAAGTAAATAATATCCAGACTATTATTATTTGAAAGTTTAGGATCCCAATGCTGAAAAGCAAAGAAACCTATCAAAAATGTTTTAAATGTTTATAAGAGAGTAATATAATCACTTGAGTCAGGACACACAAGAGAGGCCAGTGCCTGGAAAAGGACATCATGCTGGGTGAAGTAGGGTCCGTGGAGAAAGAGGATGGTCCTCCACAAGATGGACCGACACAAGTGGCTGCGCCAGTGAGCTCAAACAGGAGAAGAGTTGTGAGGATGCCACCGGCTGGGCAGTGTTTGGTTCTGCTGTACACGGGGTCACTATGAGTGCGACCCAACTCTATGGTGCGTAACCACAACATGAACCACAATATGATTTTAGTAGCTGTGGGGACACTGTTGGGTAAGCACCGCACTGCTATCTGGAAGGGCAGCTTTCAAATCCATCACCTGCTCAGCAAGAGACAGATGGGACCATCTGTTCCCATAAAGATCTCCAGCCTCAGAAACTACATCTTGGGTGACTTTGAGTTGGATCCAACTTGATGACAGAGGTTCTTGGGGAATCAACTTGAAGGCACCTAAAAACCACCTGATTACTGGTTATGGGATCAATATCGAAAGTTAATTGCTGTTTTATACAATAGAAAGAAAATGTTAAAAAAATTCTTTTAAAATGTCTACAATATCAAATATATGTATAAAGACCTATAGATAAATATTTCCTAGAAATAAATCCCCAAAGAGATGTACAAGTTATAAACTTTCATGACAAGATCTTGAAAGAGAGAAGGTAAATGGTGATGCAAACCAGGTATCTGAAAATAAATATTTAATATAATTATAAAAATACCAATTTTCATAAAATGGATCTATAGATTATCTATAGATTGAATAAAATCGCAATCAAATACTCTATAAGATGAATTTACAAATATAAACAGATTATACAATCTTTATAGAAGAGCAAAAGGAACATTTTAAACAAGACAATCCTAAAAAAAAAAATTACAACCAAGACAACCTTGAGAGAAAAAAGAAAAGAGAACATGATAGAAGAGATATAACACTTTAGAAAGCAAGACTATAAAATCACAGTAATAATAATTGAGTAATATAATAGGCACATCTTACTGGATCCCCAAAGGGCACCCATGCATACAAGAGAACTTTACAAATGCAGAATTAGCATCACAGATGAACAGGGAAAGGATTTCAAATTCTGTGCTGCCATGAGTCAGCATTGACTAAATGGCAGTGAGTTTAATCGAAAGGTCAGCAGTTTGAAACCACCAGCCACAACGAGGGAGAAAAATGGGGTGTCCAGTTCCATAAAGGGTTACAGTCTCAAAAACCCATAGTGGCAGTTCTACTCTGTTCCATAGGACAGCTAGGAGTTGTTGACTGACAGTGAGTTTAAGTTGTGCTGGTATTTGCATATGGAAAAACATGACACTCTCACATCCTGCTAACCCTAACAACCATAGAAAATGAAGGTTGTTGTCCTCAAGTTGATCCCAATGTCATACGACAAATTAGAACCGTTTCCCAGGGTTTCCAAGGTTATACTCCTTATCGAGTTAGATTGCTTCATGCTTGGTAGCGGAGAACCATGTAAAACAATGAATTTTAATTCTAGATGAATTAGGCACTTAAAAGTGACAAGCCAAAAATTCGAAGTGGTTAAACGCATTTAAGAGTATATGCTGATGTATAATACTGACGTAAAAAATAGTGTCATAGAACAAAGTGTGCAAAACACAAAATATTGACCAATTTAATTATGAAATTATAAAATTAAATTCTTAATTGATAATTTTAATTACAAATTAAACTGGTTTTCTAAAAGAAATATAAAGAAAGTAGAAAAGACAAGCCACATACTAGTTAATGATATATCCATCCTATGAAAGTAAAACACTATTAGCATCTGAAATACAGAGAAACTCAAAACCAGACTCATTACAATCGAGTTTATTCTGACTCAGAGAGACCCTATAAAAGAGGGCTTCAAAAGCTGAAGGAAAAATGAAATGAAAAGATAAAGGAATTTTCCCACAAACGTTTGAAGCCCCGTCGTACATCAGTTGCAGCTGAGTCCGTTCTGACTGTCGGCAGCCCTATGGGGTAGAGTGGAGCAGGACTCCGTTAGATTTTCATGGCTGTGAGCGTTGGTTAAGAATCAGGTCATAAAATCTTATCTTCCGAGGTGGGGATGAGCACATTCACACTGTGTACTGGACTGTTTGTACCACCCAAGGACTTCTCTAGAACATACAAAGAAATAAAGAACACAACCTCCCACAAAAGAAAAGAGGGAAAGAAATGAATAAGCATCTTTTAAACGAA
Source organism: Tenrec ecaudatus (assembly GCF_050624435.1). Lineage (NCBI taxonomy): Eukaryota > Metazoa > Chordata > Mammalia > Afrosoricida > Tenrecidae > Tenrec > Tenrec ecaudatus. The sequence goes on along the minus strand of NC_134533.1, from coordinate 152,975,777 downwards.
TAAACGGAAATGACCATAACATATAAAATACACAATTCCATTCATTAATATGTACATGGCAATAAAAACTCCGGCGTGAAACCAAGTTTTGCTCACTGCATTTGTTACACACGACTAGCAAGTGTTTGATTTGTAGAGTCTGTCAGGAGACCAACATTTATTGAAGATTTAGGAAGGTCTGAAGAGATTACTGGTTGTCTTCTCAGCGGAATTCTGGGTTTGGGCCAGTATCTATATAGGGTCACTTGTTTTGTAAATGACCCGATAATACACAATTTATATTTTTGTTTTTTTACAACGCTTTAATAAAACTGTAAAATAAATTTGTACTCAAATTGTAGCATTTCTGTTACATTATAAGACAATGAAGGAATAATCGTTGCCTCAGGCAATCCAGCAAATACCTAAAGGATTTCCTTTGCCAAGTGCAATGATTAGCTGTGATAACGGAACAAATAGGGCTCCGAAGTAAAGTAAGATCAAGACTCTTTCAATTAAGAAAAAACAGCCAATAATCACCAAAAGATTTTTCTGACAACAGTTACTCACCAATGCTGTGGAGCAGTTTGTTGGGCTGCTAGCCTCAAGGTCTGAGGCTCAAGTCCACGAGCTGCTCCTTAGAGAAGAATGTCCACTCTCTTCAATCTTACGCAAGGTTGCTGAGTCAGAAAAGAATCTGTGACAGCGCCTTAAGTTCTTCCTTGACTGACCTTAGGGTGACTGACTTCAAATAAAATGCCCAAGCAGAGAATAGAGGCTGTCCATTGGCTAAACTATTCCACGCGCCCCAATATCTCAAGAAAGGGAATGTTCTACAAACTGCACTTCCTCACACATGAGGATGTGCCGAAGCTCGCTGCCTCGGAGATGATGTGTTCATCTCTCCACTCACAGCAACCCTCTAAAATGCCATTATTGACCATTCCCAAAGAGGAAAGAAAGCGTGGGTTCCAGCACAGGTCCTGGAGGAATGTAACATTCACGAGCCTGGAAACAACTTTAGCCCAAGGGGACGTTCTGCTGGTGGGAGGGGCTTTGAGATTGACCTTTGCAACAGACCAAGGAACCAGGGCATCTGATTTACTCCCATTGGACATCCCTGATGCAGTGCCTGGGGACTGCTTTCCTGACTTGAGAGGAACAGGGAGTTGAGCCCCACAACTGAAGCTCAGGCAGGGGGTGGGGGGGGGAGGGGGGGGAACCAAATACATAATTTTTCTCAGAAGGATGTGTTCGGATTGCAGTGGATCCGGAGAGCCTGCCATTGTAGCCCCCAAACAGAGACCAGGTTGATTTGAGAACGTGTAAATTTATTCCGGCAAGCACTTGCAGAAGGAAAACAGCTAAGTCCTCCTCTGAGCTGTTTCAGAGTTCAGTCCTGAACCTGAAAAGTATCATCGAAGAAATAGGTTTTTTTTTTTTATAATGATTAGCAGGTTTTGGCAATGCCACAGGATGCAATTGGTATGCTAAGAAAGCAAGTATTGCAATGATCATTAGGAAATTATCTATACCTACATTTCTCCGGGGGCCTTTAGACTACCATTCCCTGAAGCATCATTCACCCTTGTTTATGGAAATTGGGGTGATATTTCTTGTTTGGCCACTTATCTTAATGACCTTGTTAGTCTTCCTGAGTTGGAACATTCCTGCTGACTAAACTTAAAAAGGAATTTTTACTGTAATGAAAGGGACTGTTATATTTTGGATTTTAACAAACAAATTCTTATGTTTTTACTGTTGATTTTCTGTATATCAAGGGGACAACTGCTCAGGTTTGGCACGACGTATCTTTTTTTTAAAGTTGTACACCCATTTGCATCCTTTCATTTTTTTAATAAATAATTTTTATTGGGGGCTCTTACAGCTCTTAGAACAATCCACACATCAATGGTTTCAAGCACATTTGTGCATGCTGCCATCATCATTTTAAAAAACATTTTCTACGTGAGCCATTGGTATCATCTCCTCTTTTTCCCCACCCTTGTGAACCCTTGATAAATTATACATTATTATTATTTTCATTTCATACACCATCTGCTGTCTCCCTTCATCCACATTTCTGTTGCTTGTTTCCCTGTGGGGTGGAGGGATGCGTCCACCCTTGAAATTGGTTCTCCCCTTTCCCGCCTTCTCTTCCCACTTTCCCCCTACCCTTATGGTATCCATATTTCCATTATTGTTCCTGGGGGTTTTTCTGTCCTGAATTCTGTGTGTCGAGAGCTCTTATCTGTACCAGTGTACATGCTCTGGTCTAGCTGGGTTTGTAAAGTAGAACTGGAGTCATGATTGTAGGGGGTAGGGCAGAAGCTTTAAAGAACTAGAGGAATGTTGTGTTTCATTGGTCCTGTACTGCCCACTGACTGGCTTATCCCTTTAAATCTTTGTGTCTTATTGATGCTGACCTGGGGCTTAGGTGCTCATTAAAAAAAACACTACTCAAAATGAGGACTGCCACTGCTATTGAATCGATTCTGATGTGTAGTGACCTTACGTAGGGTTTTCAAGGCTATCCGCCTTTATGAGAGCAGCCTTTTCCAACAGAAGTGACTTGTGGGTTTGAACGAGTGACTTTCAGATTAGCAGCTGAATGCTAACACTAGGACGTGCAAGATAAAAATGCGAAATGCACCTTCTACGTGGGAACTTTTGTCTCGCATGCTGAAATTGTTACAGTTTAGAGGTAGTCAATTCTCTTTGATCCATAACGCTTCCAGTAAACGTGCCAAGGGAAATAGAAATACCTTGATTTTAGACCGTGTCTTATACATTACAGTATAGCAGTCTGCTTACTTTTAAGTAACTCCACCATTCTTAAGCCTTCCATTGACAGTCTCTAAAACTAAAATTCTCATCTGTACATCCATTATGATCTGTACACTGATGAGAGTCTATTCCAATAGGACAAAGTAGAACTGTCCATTAGAAATAAGGGTTTAAATCTTTATGAGATCTGCATGCCACACCTTCCTCTCACAGAGCGGCTGGTGGGCTCAACCCACAGGCCATTTATTTGGCAGCTATGCATTTTAACTGTTACACCACCATATATAGTGGCTCTTAATGTATATTTTACTGTAATATATGTTCTTTGAAAGTCAAATGCTAAAGAAAACAAACTGGTCATTTTACAAGAGGTTTTTAACATGACACTTTTCTCCCTGAGAGGCAGTCCATAAAGTGCCTGTTGAAAAAGCACACCAGTCTGTGTGATCCAATGACTGTAAATAATGAAATCCAAGTCCAAAGCAGGCAGTGGTCTCAGAGCTGAAATTGTGGACAGCTGGTTTGTAGAAGGTTAGGGATGACACTGGAAGCCCAGATTCCCTTTGCAGGATCCACATGGCTGAAGCCTCCAGTGAATCCCCTCTGACCATCGTCCAGGGGTGTGAGTACCCTTGTTATCAGACAGAGAGCACTGCAGAGACGATTATAGTAGACATAAAAACCAAACTCCCTGCCATCAAGTCAATGCTGACCCGTAGTCACCCCCGTGGGGTTGCCAGACTGGAATAGAGGCCCGGGCTTTCTCTCTAGGAACCGCGGGTGTTTTCCAAGCGCCGACCGTGTGGATCACAGCCCAATGCATAACACCTGCACCACCAGGCTCCTCCAGGAGATATAGTTGGGCTAAAATATATCTTATTTGATTTCTCTTTTGATCCATTTAAAGGTGGTTTCAGTTACATTTTAAAATAAAAGTGAAGGGAAACTCCACATGGATTCTCTCTCTTGGAATCTTCTCTGACCACGGGGAAAGCCTTGCCCTGATGCAGAGTGCACTGGAATGTGGATGATGACAGATGTAGTTTAACACTTTATAATTTGATCTCCTTTTGACCCCTTTTTAAAGTTGTTCTGGTTTTTAATATTTTCTACTTTCATTTTATTGCAATTTTTCTCTATTTATTGCTTTCTTCGTTGTTTTATGTTCTTGTATCTTTTCTAGCATATGAAATCCAGAATAGATGAATTTATAGAGATAGTATTTCAATGTTTTAAAATTTTTATTAATGCTTGCTTTGTAGCCTGGTGTGATCAGTATGGAGTATGTTCATGTGCACTGGAAAAAATGTATACTGTGCTGTTGTTGGGTGACGTGTCTATATCGAAGGGATCACATCAATTGATTGTGTTGCTAGTTTGTCTGTATCTTTTAAAAATTTTCCCCCAATTGATATGTCATTGCTCAAGGGTGGTGTATTTAAAATGGAAAAACAAAAAAACCAACCTCAAGCTCACAGCCATTGGATGCATAGATATTTGTTAGCGTTTTAACTTTACTTGTCTGGGTTGACTAGAGAAACAAATCCAGGGAGACTCTTATGTGTATAAGAAAGAGCTTTATATACAAGAGCAATTAAATATTGAGAAAACATCCCATCCCAGTCCAGATCAAGTCCACAAGTCCGATATTAGCACATATGTCTGATACCAATCTATTAAGTTCTCTTCAGACTCATGCAACACATGCAATGATCTTGAATGCAAGAAGATCACAGGTCAGTAGGTAGTAAGACATGTGGATCCAGTGGTATTGTAAGCATCTCAGTGCTGACAGGGATCTCCATGTGGCTTCTCCAGCTCCAGAGATCTGGGTAGTTTCATGTGGCTTCTGGTCAGAAATGTCTCCCAGGGAGTGAGCCAAGAAAGAGATAGAGATGGAGATAGAGAGAGAGAGAGAGAGAGAGAGAGAGAGAGAGAGAGTCAGTCTGACATATCCAAGGAGGAATACAGGAATTCCCAGAATCCTCAGGGGAACGTCAAGCCCACCCAGAGGCCTCATTGATTATACAATGATTTACAAGCTAGACTCCATCCCTTCACTCAGAATCCTTTCAAATTAACAACAGATTTTATACCTACTACAAATTTCTTGATCAATTGTGGATTTATTTAATATATCTGGACTTAAACATATATATATCATGGACTTTTTGCCTCTTATGATGACTTTTCTTTCAAGTCTATTTTATTAAAACTTAATATTGCTCCTTCTGCTTTTAAAAAATCACCATTAGCCTTTTTTTCCCCAATCTTTGATTTTTTGTCTGGCCCTGATTCTCTTTTGTCCTAGCAAATCTTTATTGCAAATACAATGTCTCCTGTTAGTCTATGATTCGTCCCAGTAAATTTTTGGATACAAAGAAGCAGGAGGAGTTTACTAGCATAGTTTTATCGAGGAAGTCATGTGGACTCCCAGCTTGCAGTTGTACCCATGGACTGGTTCAGGGAGCCTGGAGTTGTTACCTGGACTGCACAGAGAAGAAAAACTGAGATTTTCAATGGACACAACTCATATGTACAGTGGGGTTGTACCCACCACACAAGTTGGTGTGAGAGATAGGTGGACTGAACTACAAAGCATTAAAAGTATATAGCAAGCAAGCACTTAAGACAGTTAAAATGATTGACTTTCATGGCAAAATAAAACTTTCCAAATTAAAAAAAAATCCATTTGCAATATTTAAATGACTGAAAGATGAGGAAAACTGCTTTTATGTTTAGCTCAATTACTTTAATGTTTAGAAGGTAGTGCTTTTGGATTAATGAGGGAACATGCAGTAGGCAAAAAGAGGGTGAGGAAAAAATTTAGGAACCCAGGCAAAGTAGTGTAGATAATACTAGTTTATAGAAGAACTCAGGCAAATTAAGAAGGCAATAATCATCTATATAAATACTTACCATTATTTTATTTTATTACTTAGCCCTCCAAACTTTTTCTAATACACATATGCTTGTTTATAGTTATAAAAATATAAAAACACAGAGGAATTAATGAAAGCCAAATGAAGGTTGAACATGACAGTGGGAGATAGGAAAGTAAAAGGAAATAGAGGAGAGAACTAGCAGGCAAAGGTCATTTATAGAGGTCTAACTACAGGCATGGACCTATGTAAACATATTTATACATAACAATAGGGAAATAGATCTATATACTTATATGTATATGTTAAGTATTAAGGGAGCAGATGGATCTTGGGCCTCTACTCAAGTAATCCCTCAATGCAAAAACACTTTGTTCTAATAACCAGGCATTTCATGAGACTCACCTTTCCAACACTATCGCTGAAGACAAAATGAGTGCATGAGCAAATGTGGTGAAGAAAACTGATGGTGTCCAGCTATCAAAAGATATAGTGTCTGGGGTTTTAAAGGCTTGAAGATAAACAAGAGCCAATATAGCTGAGAAGCAACAAAGCCCACACGAAAGAAGCACACCAACCTGTGTGATCAGGAGTTGTGGACGGGATCTGGTATCAGGCATCAAAGACCCAGAACAAAAAATCATATCAATGTGAATGAGGGGGAGTGCAGAGTGGAGACCCAAAGCTCATCTGTAGACAATTGGCCATCCCCTTACAGAAGGGTCACGAGGAAGAGATGAGCCAGCCAGGGTGCAGTATAGCACCGACGAAACATACAACTTTCCTCCAGTTCTTTAATGCTTCCCTGCCACCATCATGACCCCAATTCTATCTTATAAGTCTGGTTAGACCAGAGGATGTACACAGGAACAGATAAGAGCTTGAAGCATAGGGAATCCAGAACACATAAATCCCTTAGGATTAATTATGAAAATAGAATACCAGGAGGGTAGTGGCGTATATGGTGTAGAAAGGGGGAACTGATAACAATGATCGACATATTACCCCCACATCCCCAATCAGGGAGATGAACAACAGGAAAGAGAGTGATGAAGGGAGACAGCAGTCAGTGAAAGACATGAAAAAATAATAATTTATAAATTATCAAGGGTCCATGATAGAGGAAGGGTAGGGGATGTAGGAGAAAAAATGAGGAGCTGATACCAAGGGCTCAAGTAGAAAGAAAATATTCTAAAAATGATGACAATATATGTACAAATGTGCTTGACACAATGGATTGTGATAAGAGCTGCAAGAGGCCCCAGTAAAATGATTTAAATTATATTTAACACATTTTAAGCAACATTTGTTAGCTGTACAATTCACTGACATCGATTACATTTGCATAAACCATTGTTTTTCAATAGACATCATGCTGCTCATTTTCATAGCCTGCTTTTTAACATTATAAAATGGTATTTTGTCAATAAATACCCTTTCTAAGTTAGTATTTGAGCCTCAGAAAATGTATTTTTGCTATTAGCCTCAGTAGAAAATTCCAAAAATGGAAACTGAACTAGATGGCACTTAAAATAATTTTAGTCTAACAGTTTTTATTTTCTTATAAATTGCTTAAATGAATGAACATTTGCTGTTATTCACCTCAGAAAACAATATATGAAGCAACCTACCTAGAAACAGATTTTTTTCACAGCATTTAAGATGATTTGGAACATTAGACCTCTGTGTTAGTCTGGGTAAACTAGGGAAACAAATCCACAGAAACTCATATGTATAAGAGAGCGTTTTATATAAAGGGTAAGTATACATTAAGAAAGCACCCCAACCCAAGACTGTACAAGCCCTTAAGTCCAACATTGGCCCATATGTCCAACACCAATCTACAAAATCCTCCTCAATCTCACAAAAGACACACAATGATGCTGACTTCAGGAGGAAAGTCGAGTCAGTGAGTATGAAAGCATCTCAGCACTAGCAGGGGTCTCCACATGGGTGCTCCAGCACCCAGGGCTGCATCAGGGTAGGTCCATGTAGCTTCTCCTTGGGAATGTCTTGCAGGAAGTGAGCTTTGCCAGCTGAAGCCATGTGGCTAAGGCAGCTGCACCCTGGTCCCACCATCAGAAAGCAAGAGAACTGAGAACTAGACAGGCGAGGCTCAGTGAGCCATTTATCTCTCTGCCCTTCAATTAATCCCACATGTATTTATTGGCCAGGTTGGCACAATAAACCTTAACTATCTCAATCCCATATCCCTACAATTTGGGTTCATGTTTGCTACTACTGTTATTATGACCACAGTGTCTTAATATGTATGGAATACTTCTCCTGTGTCGTCTTTATCCTTTCGCTTTAGGAGCTCTTATGGTAGATTCGTCATGATTTGGGCTGTGATCCACATGGTCAGCAGTTAACAACCACCAGAAGCTCTGAGGGAGAAAGACTGGACTTTATATTCCTGCAAACAGTTACAGTCTCAGAAAACCACACGGGGTCATGGTGAGTCACCATTGACTCAATGGCAGTGAGCTAGTGAGTCCTCTTACTTTACTTCAGTTTTGACGACTCTGAACTATGACTTCCTGTGTATTTAAGGAACCTCTCAGGGCTCCCCATCTGGAGTTTTTAAATGTAACCTAGCTCATATTTTATGTTAGCCCATTTAAATTTCACCCTTCAAAATTTCGGTTATGTAGTAAGAGTTACCACCACTTGTCTGTAAGGTTTTTTTTTTTAATTGTTGTGTGCTGTAATGCTCAAAACTATGCCACTCATATTTCAAGCACCGTGGTTGACAGATTTCAGTGGAACATCAGCAGACCATTGTATGATATCATTCTGGAAGTTGAGCCTCTTGGCATCAGACTTACATAGATTTAAACTTTACGATTAAGCTCAGCCACCTCTGCTGCACAAGACCTCTTGGAAGTATTAAAAACAACCCCACTATGATATCTTAATTGCCTCATATGCTTGTGAAGACTGGACGTTGAATAAGGGAGGCTGAAAGAATGGATACACTTGAATTTTGGTGCTAGAGAGGAATATTGAACGTTCCGTGGACTGTTGAAAGGATAAAGTGATCTGTCTTGGAAGGAGCTTGGCCAGAGTGCTCCTTAGAGGCAAGGATGGTGAGACTTCATCTTACATAGTTTGGATATGTTGTCAGAAGGAAACAGTGCTTGGTAAAATAGAGGGGCAGCAAAAACAGAGGCAGGCCCTCCACTAGATGGGTTAAGACAGTGACTGCAACAAAGGACTGACACACAGGGACAGCGGTGGGGACGGTGCAGATCCAGGCAGTGCTTCATTCTGTTGTGTTTAGGGTCACTATGGGCTGGAATTGGCTCGGTGGCACCTAACCACAACGAGGACACCCAAAATATGACCGAGAAAGAACAACCTTCTCAAAGTAGCGTTGATCTTGAAGATGTTGACAGAATAAAACTTTTGGGACCTCCTTTACTGATCTGGCATGAATAAAAATGAGAAGAAACAGCTAAAAATGTCCATTAATTAGTAAGGTGTATGTATCCAGGAAAATTTCAAGTTGTCAAAAATGAAATAAACACTTGCACACAGATAATCTAGGCACTATCCACTGCCATCTAGTCTATTTTGACTCATAGATACCCTGTTTATGGTGGTGTAGTTGCTTCCTGGATTTAGAGAGCATCTCAAGAGGAGATCTGATCCTGTGAATGTTAATGACTAAAATGTAGCTGGGCTGTGGGATCAAATCAAGAATATGACTCATGAGGAAAGTAAAGCATCATTAAGAAATAAAACATCAAAACAGGTGCCAGAAGAGACTCTAGAACTTTCTCTTGAACATAGAGTGGCTGAAATGATAACATAAAAAATCTATACAGATTTCAAAGAGGAATTTGAGAAGAAAGAGTAAAGTATTATAAAGAAATAAAAAAACAAACACGCCTGTCGTTAGAAAACCAAAAGAAAATAATATTATTAGCATTTTTTGAAGCTGAAAGAACTGAATAAAAATGCAAGCCTTGAATTGAAATAATAAAGGATTCCCTGGGCAAACTACTGAATGATGCAAGATACATAAAAAATGATGGAAGGAATAAAGAGACTTATTGTATCAAAAATAAATGATCAACATTCAGTCATTTCAGGAGGAAGTATATGATGAAGAACTAGTAGTAGCAGGGCAGCAATGATGAAACATACAACTTGCTTCTAGTTCCTAAATGCTTCCTCCCCACCCACTGTCATGATCCCAATTCTACCCTACAAACCTGGCTAGACCACAGGATGTACATTGGTACAGATAGGAACTGGACACACAGGGAATCCAGGACAGATGACCCCTTCAGGACCAGTGGTCAGAGTGGTGGGGGTAGAAAGGGGGAATCGATTACAAGGATCTACATATAACCTCCTCCCTGAGAGATGGACAACAGAAAAGCGGGTGAAGGGAGACATCAGACAGTGTAAGATATGACAAAATGATAACAATTTATAAGTTAACAAGAGTTCATGAGGGAAGAGGGAGTGGGGAGGGAGGGGAAAAATGAGGAGCTGATACCAAGGGCTCAAGTAGAAAGCAAATGTTTTGAGAATGAGGATGGCAACAAATGTACAAATGTACTTGACACAATGGATGTATGTATATATTGTGATAAGAATTGTATGATCCTCCAATAAATGATTGAATAAAACCGAATAGAATTGAAATAATGCCTTAAGCTGTTCTGAACTAATTGGCGAAATACTATTAGAAAATGTCAAGACAAAATACAATGTTCTAGGAATTGATGGAATACCAATGAAACCATTTCAACAAAGGATGCAAAACTGGATGCTGTCATTAGTCCATGCCAAGAAATCTGGAAGACAGCTCCTGGAGAACTGACTGAAAGCAATCCACGCTTGTGCTTATTCCAAAGAAAGGTGGTCTAATACAACGCCCAAACTACCAAGAAATCTTACTCATACCACACAGAAGGACATCTTTACTGAAGACGATTCAAAACTGGTTGCAGCAGCGTATCAATGGAGAGCTACCAGAAATCTACATCAGATTCGGAAGAGGACATATAAGGAAAAACATCGTTATTGTTGACCAGTGAATTATGACTAAAAGCAGAGAATTCCAGAAAGATATTTACCTGTGTTTTATTGACTGTAGAAAGGCATTTAACTGAGTGGAACCCATCAAATTGTGGAAAACACCCCAAAGAACAGGTTCCCAGAATGCTTAATTGTGCTCCTACAGAACCTATACAGAAGCCAGTAGTCTTTTTCAATAGAACAAAGGGATACTGCATGGTTGAAAGTCAGGAAAGATATGCCACAGATTTGAATCCTTTCCAAAGACTTATTCAACCTCTATTCTGAGAAACTGGGCTGTGTGAAGAAGAACATGGCATCAGCATCGGGGGAAGGCTCATTTACAACCCGCAGCACGCAGCTGTCACAGTCTTCTCACTTATAGAAAGAGGACCTAAAGCATTTACTGATGAAGGTTGAAGACTACAATATTTGGTGTGGATTAAACCTTCACATAAAGAAAGCAGAGTCCGCACAAATGGACCTATAAGCAACATTGGGGTAGAGAAAATATTGAAGTTGTCAAAGATTTCATTTTACTTAGATCAAAATCCATGGAAGTATACAATGAAGACATCAAATGACAGATAAGTGAATAAATTATGCTATATATCACACAATGGAATACTATGCAACATTAACGAATGAGGAGGGGTCCATGAAACAGCTCATAACATGAGTGGAACTGGAAGACGTTATGCCGACTGGAACAAGGAATCACAACATGACAAATATTATAGGAAGCCACTATTACACAATTTCAAGAAAAGTTTACACTCAGCAGAAATATTCTTTGGTGGTTAGTAGAGATGAGAGTGTAAGTGAGTGTAAATTGGTAACTAATGAGTCGATATAATAACGGGTTAAGGAAAGGCAAGATATACGTAAGCAGTGCAATGTGATCAGGACCCAGTGAAATCACCGAGAGGTTCACAGGCATAAAAGACAGCAAAGGTAAATGCTATTGTACACACAATCCTTCAATAATGGGAATAACAACATCCACGAGTAGATACGTAGACACACTATTGGAAATATGTGGGAAGCCATATGTGGAAGTGTACCCATGAGTTTGTATAGGTTTGGCACAGAATGCATACGTTTGGCACAGAATATTTCCATACAGATATTTGCATGTACAGTAAATATATGCAAAGATATTGCAAAGCACATCGAGGACAAAGTTCTGAAAACTGTTCACCTGTCGCCAAATACCTTGCGGGAAGGCTCCCTGGATTGGCCATGTAGGGCAATAGTTTCAGAGGGCAAGTAGGCCAAGTGACATATCACATTCCACAGAGACCAGATACGCATCCTACTTAGGTAAGTAGCGACTGGGGTCTTGGTAGCGTGTAAGTGTCCATCTTAGATGCAACTATTGGCCTTTCCTCCTCTGGAGCAAAGAAATGTGGAAAACAACAGTGAAGGTTCAAGCCCAGAGGACTAGTGGAACATGTCAACTGCAGCCTTCACTTCCCAAAGACAAGAAGAACTCGATGGGGCTATCCCTGCTCCCCCTTCTGAAGGGACCCACCCAAATCCTGGACAAAATGGCAGAACAAGATTTAATAAAAGGACCAGCTTTGGTGGTCTGGTAGTGACTGTTGAAACGCTTGGCAGCATGGCCCTTAGACTGTGGGCCTGCAGCCTAGGGTGCTTCAGTCCTACAACCGAATGCCCTCCCAGGAGCCCACCCGGAGCCCAATTATAGCCCATCCTATACAGTGAATGATAACATTACTAAGGAAAGTACTCCTCCAATCAGTGGCCTGAGACTGAAAGGGGAACATTTGTCCCAAAATGAAGTTCAGCGGCAGAAAAGGACAAGAAGAAAGAGGGATGGAAACGAGGAAGCCAGAAAGGAAGGAAACCCACTTTGTTGCGTTGAGGGGGTTTTAAGCAATGTCACAAAACTAAACATGTATAAACATGGAAAATTCATGCACTCTGTTTACTCAAATGGTAATTAAAAATCAATCAAGACATAAACTGTGTTAGGCAGACCTGCCACAAAATGTTTCTTTAAAGTGTTATAAAGTTATGATGTCATTTTGAGGATTAAGAACATGTTATTCTCAATGGCTTCGGATTCATGTGAAAGCTAGGCAGTGAAGCAGGAAGACGGGAAGGATGGACCCCTCTGGATAGTGCTGTTGGTGAAGAACATTGAATGTACCATGGATCGCCAAAGGAACAAACAAATCTACGTGAGAAGTATACGCAGGATGGCTTGTGGAAGGGAGGATGCTCAGACTTCATCGCACTCACTCCGTATGTGCTGTCAACAGGGACCATCCATCATGCTTGGTAAAGACATGCGTGGTGAGTGAAAAAGAAGTTAGACTCCTTTTTTTTTGTAAGTATGTACACATTCTCCTTATTTATTGACAAGGTACAATTCCAAAGCCTAGATTGTTAGAAAAGTGAGACTCTATGAGATGAATTCAAACAGCGATGGCAACAGGGAGCTCAAACACGCCCTCATTCTGGGGAAGGTGCAGTACCTGTAGTGTTTTGCACTGTGTACGTAGGTCCCTAACAACAAGAACAATGACAAAACAGAAGACGAAGAGATCACATTGCACCTCACTTAAATAGATATAAAGAACACTTGAGGACAAAGATGGCTTGCTCTTTGTTGAAGAGTTGCATGCGACACTATCCAATTCTTCTTGTCGTTAGCTGAAATTTGAAGCCAGACGTTTCCATTTGTCTTTTTTATCTGGAGGCTCTTTTGGATGTAAGATGTGTTGCAAAAGTTTTATTTTAAATCATTTAATTGGGGGTTCTTACAGCTCTTATAACATTCCACACAATTGTATCCAGCATATTTGTACACACCATCATTTTCTAAACATCTACTTTCTATTTGAGCCTTTCGATCAGCTCCTCTTTTTTCCATCCCTTCCCCCCTCCCGCCTTCATGCCCCTTGATAAATTATGAATTATTATTGCTTTTATACCTTACACCAACCACTGTCACCCGTTACTCACATTGTTCATCTGTTGTTCATCCCTTTGTGGGGCTGTGTTAGACGTCAATCATTGTGATCAGTTCCCTGTACTCCCCTTCTCCCCTCATCTTCCCTATACCTTCTTGGCATTGCTACTCCCATTTCTGTTCTTGTGGGGTTTATCTGAGCTGGATTCCATGTGTAGTGAGCTCTTATCTGTCCCAGAGTACATGCTTCAGTCTAGCCAGAACTGAAAGGCAGGACTGGGCACATGATAGTGGGGGTGACGAAGCCTCAAAGAACCAGAGAAATATTGTGTTTCCTCAGTGCTATACTGCACTCTGGTTGACTCATCCCTTCCTTGTGACTCTGTGAGGAGGTGTCTTCTTGTCTATAGATGGGTTTCTCTGCTCCCACCCCTCTCGTTCTCAACAATATGTCTTTTGTTTGTTTGTTTGGGGTCGTCTGGTGCCTGTTACCTAATACTGGCAACACCTCATCACACAGGCTGGTGTGCTTTTTCCAGTTGCACTTGTTCAAGCCTTTAAGAGACCAGATGCTATATCTTTTGATAGCCAGGCACAATCAACTTTCTTCACCACATTTGCTTATGCACCCATTTTGTCTTCAGCAACTTTGACGGGAGGAAGAGCATCACAGAATGTCAGGTTGTTAGAACAAAGTGTTCTTCTATTGAGGGGGCCTTGAGCAGAGGCCCCAAATCCATACACATCCTCAATGTATTTCCATATAAATATATGTACCTGTGTCAATACCTCTATTTTTATGAATTAATATATTTACATAAGTACACACATATGTTTATAACTCTATCCATACCTTTGCTTCCTAGAGCTTTCTTGTTTCCTTTTACCTTCTTCCTGCCCCACCATCACGCTTGCCCTTCTTTTGCCTCTTAGTAATTCCTCTCATTTAGATTGCTCTTGCTCCAACACCCCCAGGGATCTCTCCATCCTCCTCATTGTTTCTTTTATTCTCTACTTGTTCCCCTGTCTATGGCATTGAAGTTGTTTGCTCATTGCTCCTTTCTCCCTACTCCCCCAAAGTCCCTCCAGAACCATCAGCCCCATTGCTTTCTCCTCGAGCTTGTTTCCTATGTCTATCTTATATAGGTTGGCAAAGCAACAATAACATAGATAAAACAAAAAGAAAACAAAAGATTGAATAAAAAGAGAAAACAAAACAAATAAGCATACCTAATTTCAGGTCTGTCTGCTGACCTTTACATCTATCTCCTCTCTGGTCCTGGGGCGTTCAGAAACTGCCCCTCCTAGTCCAAAGTCTATTTTGGAGGCTTCTCAGGAGTTTTGTGACTTTGCTTTGCTCTAGTTGCTGATCTGCGATGTTCTCTTCTTGGTTTGCTCCACTGTGGGGTGGTCAGACGGGACGCCCTGCTGTGTGTCTGCAGTATTGTCTTCTGTCGAGGTTATGCTCCAGTTAGGGGACATCATGTCTCCAGCTGTTGGCCCTACGGTCCTCTCTGTGCCTTTGAAGCTCCATGCAGGGCCATCATCTGCAGGGTTTGGTGTGCCAGTATGGGGTCTAGTCCCTTGCTCTCTGGTTATCCTTGGTTTGCTTCTGTAAGGGCATGACACGCTGACCCCTCTCCCCAATCTATAGGTTGAGTGTTGTCCTCTGTAGCACATACTTCTCGGGGGGTGGGAGTGGGTAAGTCAATTTAGCCCTAACTGGGGCTGGCCCTGTAGACCACTCTGTTCATGAATTGCTCCATGGGGTTACCTTGCCCTCAAGTTTTGGCATTCTGTGGTAGAGTCTGCACGCATACTCCTGTTTCTGTGGAGACATAAACAATATCCACCCCCTGGGTGTTGCAAGTGACTGTTTGAATTCGGCCGTATGTCCCACTGCTCTTAACCAGGCAAACCTTTGGAATGCAGTGTACATGGGCTGCTAAGAGTGGAAATTAATTCAATAGTGCCTGCTGTGGTTTTGGTGTTTTAGGACCTAAGTGAAGAGTAATTGACTCATTTCCTTTCGTAAACATTTATTAAGTATACTTTTGTACTGGTACTGTGGTAGAGGTTTAAGAGGTGAAAATGAACCGAATGTGTGCTCTCTTCTGAAGAGACTGACTCAGTGTAACGGGAAGGAGCTGGAGAGAGCAAGACTGTGTGAAGTGTATTACTTATTTAATGTTATTACAATCGCAGTATCACACATGGGTGACTTTCATAAGCAGAAATTTAATTTCTCACAGGTTAGGATATTAGAAATTCGAATTCAGGGCTCTGAATTCAGGGAAGGTTTTCTATTTTGCTCTTGTGGAAGGTATTCGCTTCTTTGCAGCGTCTGCTCCTTGGCTTGCTTTCTTGCATATTTAATCCACTCTTTTCCAGCTCCAAAGAGACTGATTTAAGACAAACTCTACTTTAACATTTCCTCATTCACCTTAAATATAAAACACACCTCCATATGGGATTATAGCCTCTATAGGGGTTGGGATTTATAGCACATGTTTTTGAGGCCATAATTCAATCCATAACAAGTAGCTACCATCATATACTAATGACCCTGCTAAAGAGATGTCAAAATGATTGTCTTATTTATCAAGGCAGTGGTTAAAAAAAAATCACAATTGGGTGGCATTAACGAACAGAAATTTATGGTCGCACAAGGAGTCAGCAAGGCTAGGGGATTTCTCTCTTTCTGGCTCAAAGAAAATATGCTTATCTCCTTCTGCAGTCTGAGGTGTCTTGATGTTCCTTGGCTCTTTGTAGATACGGCTTGACAAATTGTCTGTCTTCCCTGGTGTGTGTCTGTTTCTATTTTGCTTTAAAAAAAAAAAAAGCTACCACTCCAAAGGGATTAGGTATGGGACCCACACTACTTGAGGACCTCACTGACAGAACAAAAAAACTTCTATTTCCAAACAGGGTCACCTTTATGGATACTGGGGCTCAGGCATCCACATGACTTTTGAGGGAAGTAATTCAATTCATGGCAATGGTGGTTTAAATAAGGAAAGAAACGAAATGTCACAAATGAAACTCTATGAGAAATTTCTAGCACATATTCTCTGTTATGATTGCTACTTGCCATAAAGTGAGGTCCTCACTGATAGAGACCCTGCAGGACAGAGTAGAACTGCTCTCTCCAGGTTCAAGGCTGTGACTGAAACAGGCTGACTTTTTTCTCCTTTGGAGCAACAGGAGGTGGATGGAACCACAGGCTTTGGGTGAAAGTTAAGCTTAACCATTGTGCTACTAGAAGCTGATTAAGCTGATTGAAGGAAACTTCTTCAAAGGTGATGATATTATTTTCAAGGCCTGTAGGAATGGAAGAAGACTAGAGGAGGATCATCAAATAAAATTTAATTATTTAAAAATAAAGAAAGATATGTGGCTCACTAAGCAACAAAGACACAGGTTGTGATTTTTTTCTCATTCTTCCAGTCCATAAGAATATACTCCGAATGAAGAAGAGCAGTCAGATACAAACCTTTCTTTTTTTTTTTTCTTTCCCAAAACACAAAACTCATGGTCACTGAGTGGATGCCGACTCACAGTGACCCTGGTGGCTTTGAAGACTGCTTACAGGAGTAGAAAGCCCAGCCTTTCTCCAGTGGAGCTGCTGGTGGTTTCAAACCACCAGCCATGCAGATCACAGCCTAATTGATAATCACTAGATGACCAGGGCTCCTTATCCCGTCTTTTTAATTTTTATCCCCTGCCATCATTGAGTAATCTGCTAATTGAGGAATAAGGTCAGAGGTTATAATTTTTTGACATTGTCCCTAAACATAGCAAATGAAAAGGAAATAAAAAGTTACACCATAGCAAACCTCGTGCGAAATCGACTTCCTCCATAGAATATATAAATTGGCTTTTCTCAGGCAGTGAGGGACTCAATCTTGAACTCAATTTGCCAACAACTAGATCAACATGTGATTTTTCAATAGGACGAATGAAGCCCAAAGATAATGAAAAGGTTTTTTCAAAGGTTTGAGCAAAGACGTTCTTTATAAGGATGAGGGTAAACAAAAGAGAATTTGTTAACACCAGATGCACACTAGGGAAAACATTAAAGGAAGTTCTCCTTGCTTAAGAAAAATTTGCCCTGTGAGAGTTCGGGGAGGTAGGAAAGGGGAATAATCAATCCAGAAGTAAATGGATGTGTGAATTGAAGTAAATATCAATGAAATATAACAAAAGAATTACAGAGTACAATGAAGACACCATCTACTGTCACTTCCATTCCATGCTGAACCACACACTAAAAAATACTTTATACTGCAATAAGGCAGGAATAAGACACAAACATACTTCAGAATATTAAAAAAGCAGTGGAGAAAGCTGCCATTTGTTGGTGTTATTATGTGTATCCAGACAATGTAAATGAATCTAAAGATGAATTGGTAGAATTCATGAGTATATTTAATAAAGTTGGGGTACATAGTGCTGAGTATTTTTCAAAAGTCAATAGTGTTTGTATATATACATACCAGTAACAAATACAACACCCAAGCCAAACTCACTGCCATCAAGTCGATTTCAACTCATAGGATCCTGTAGGACAGAGTAGAGCTGCTCCTGCAGACTTCTAAGACGTGTAGGGAGCAGACAGCCTCAGCTTTCTCCCATGGCGTGACCAGTGAGTTCAGACCATATACCTTGAGGTCCACAGCGCAATGTTTAACCCACAAAGCCACCAGGGCTCCTTAACAAATGCAGCTGTGTACTAAATGATGGGTAATGCTAATAGGGTCCCCTTCCGCAACTTCCTATCCTGGAACAGAGCTAAATGAGACTGTTTGAAACTTTTTATTTATGTCTTTTCTTCAACTTTTGGCATAGCTCTTTTACATATAAGGGGCTTCAGAAAAATTTGTGGAAAAATTGAATGAAAGATAATGACATTTTTCTATGAGTCTTTTGAAATCCTCTTTTATGTTACATGAAAAAGGACCCTTTCCTAACATAGATCTTATCCAAAATTCTGAACAATGGCTTGGAATTTGTCTTTAGCTTTCTGGAACCATCTTTCCCACTCTCCCACTCTTATCTTACTCATTAATCATCTTGGGCCCCCTAGTTTATACTTAGAGTACCTACTCACTCACTAAGAAGAGTCTGATGGCTGCGGAATCATGGAATGCAAGACCTGACAGAGAGATCATCTTGTTCAAATGGTCTCATGTTCCAAAATATATACTAAAGAGCAGAGAACCCAATCTACTTGCCTTAAATTACTTTCATGGGACCATCATGAAACAGGGTAAGAGTTAGCTAACGGCAAAATTATCCACACTAAGGTAGGAAAGAGGGGAGTGTTGAGGCACAGGAGTTTAGGGCTCAGTTTGAGGTGGGCAGTTTGAACTCACCAACTCCTTAGTAGGAGAAGTAGTATTCTGCTTCCAGACAGATGACAGCCTTGGGTAATGTTTTATTAGGTGAGGTAACCTGTCTTTTCTGTCACATCGGGTTGTTAGGAGTCAGATTTGACTAGACATCAGTGGGTTTGGTTCTTAGTTTAAGGTAGAAAAACCTGTTGAAAAGCAGAGAGCTGTCTTAGCCCTTAGTATTTCTTTTTTATTTAAATTTTTTTATTACTTTTAGTAGGGGCTCTCACAGATCCTATCAGAATCCATACATTCATCGATTGTGTCAAGCACATTTGTGCATATGTTACCATCACCATTTTCAATGCATTTTCTTTCTGCTTGAGCCCTCTATATCAGCTCCTCATTTTTCCCTCCCTCCCCTACCTTCTATCCCTCATGAACCCTTGAAAAATTATAAATTATTATTTTCATATCTTACATCGTCCGCTGTCTCCCTTAACCCACTTGTCTGTGTTCATCCTCCTGGGAGGGGGGTTATATGTTGATCCTTGTGATTGATTCCCCCTTTCTTCCCACACCTTACCCTCCCCTCCTGGTATCTCTAGTCTGACTATAGGTCCTGAGGTGTTTTATCTGTCCTGGATTCCCTGTGTTGTGGATTCTTATCTGTAGTATTGTCCATGTTCTGGTCTAGTCAGATTTGTAAGGCAGAATTGAGATCATGATAGTGGGGGGTGGCGGGGGGAAACATTAAATAACTATTTATATATGAGGATGGGGAAATAGACCTATGTGCATATATTTATAGGTTTAGTATTAAGGTAGCAGAAGGACATTGGGCCGCCACTCAAGTACTCCCTCAAAGCAAGAATATTTTCTTCTATTAAATTGACATTCTATGATGCTCACCTTCCCAAAACAACCATTGAAAACTAAGTGTGTGAATGTGGCAAATGTGGTGAAGAAAGCTGATGGTGCCCGGCTATCAAAAGATATAGCGTCTGGGGTCTTAAAGGCTTGAAGGTAAACAAGCAGCCATCTAGTTAAGAAGCAACAAAGCCCACATGGAAGAAGCACAACAGCCTGTTCGATCACGAGGTGTTGAAGGGATCAGGCATCATCAGAACAAAAAAATCTTATAGTGAATGAGGTGGGGAGTGCAAGGTAGAGAACCAAAGCCCATTTGTAGGCCGCTGGACAACCCCTTACAGAAAGGTCTCAGGGAAGAGACGAGCCAGTCAGGGTGTGATGTAGCAACGATGAAAAATACAACTTTCCTCTATTTCCTAAATGTTTCCTCCCTCCAATCCCTGCCCCTCCCCCCCCAACTGTCATGATCCCAATTCTACCTTGCAAGTCTGGTTAGACAGAAGATGTACACTGGTACAGATAGGAACTGGAAACACAAGGAATCCAGGACAGATGATCCCTTCAGGACCAGTGGTGTGAATAGCGATACTGGGAGGGTAGAGGGAGGGTGGGTTGGAAAAAGGGAACTGATTATAAGGATCTACATGTGACCTCCTCCCTGGGGGACAGACAACAGAAAAGTGGGTGAAGGGAGAAGTTGAACAGAGAAAGATATGACAAAATAATAAGTTATATATTATCAAGGGTTCATGAGGGAGGGAAGGGCAGGTAGGGGAAAAATGAGGAGCTGATGCCAGGGGCTTAAATGGAGAGTGAATGTTTTGTGAAAGATGAGGACAATGAATGTATAAATGTGCTTTACACAATTGATGTATGTATGGATTGTGATAAGAGTTGTATGAGCCCTTAATAAATGATTTTAAAAAAAAACTAGAGGAAAGTTGTATGTTTCATTGGTGCTATACTGCACCCTACCTGGATTGCCTCTTCCTTGTGAGCCTTATGTAATGGGATGTCCAATTTTATCTACAGATGGGCTTTGAGTCTCCACTCCATTCCTTCCCCCCCTCATTCACATTGGTATGATTTTGTTCTGGGTTTTAGATACCTGATACCTGATCCCAAGGACACTTCATGATTACACAGGCTGGTGTGCTTCCTCCATGTGGGATTTCTTGCTTCTGAGCTAGATGGCCGCTTGTTTATCTTCAAGACCCCAGAATCTATATCTTTTGATAGTCAGGCATCATCAGCTTTCTTCACCATATTTGCTTATGCACATATTTCGTCTTCAGTGATCCTGTTGGGAAGGTGAGCATCATGGAGTTCCAGGTTATTAGAACTGAGTGTTTTTGCATTGAGAGAGTATTCAGTAAAGGCACAATGTCTGTCTTCTACTTTAATAGTTAACATAAATATAAGTACATAGATCTATTTCCCTATTGTTATATACAGTTACATATGTCCATGCCTTTATTTAGACCTCTATAGATGTCCTTTGCCTCCTAGTTCTTTTGTCTATTTCCTTTGACTTTCCTCTTGTCCCACTGTCATGTTCAGCCTTCATTCAGGTTTCAGTATTTCCTTGCTGTTACATTGCCCTTGATGAGGCCACACTCAGCATCCTATGCCCTTCTCTTCATCGATTTTAGATCACTTGTTATTCTCTTGTCCCTGGGTTGGTTGACCCTCCCCTTCCTTTCTCCCACCTCCCCTTCTCCCATGTCCCCCTGGAACCATCTGTGTTACTTTAGAGAAACAAATCCACAGAAACTCGTGTATAAGAGAGGGCTTTATATAAAGGTTAAGTGCACATCAAGAAAACATCCCAACCCAGTGCTGCCCAAGCCCATAAATCCAACATTAACTCATATGTCTGACACCAATCCACAAAGCCCTCCTCCATCTCACAAAACACACTCTATGACACTGATTTCAGGAGGAAAGCTGAATCAGTGAACATGTAAGCATCTCAATGCTGGCAGAGGTCTACACATGGCTACTCCAGCATCCAGGGCTGCATCAGGGTAGGCTCATGTGGCTTCTCCTTGGGGATGCCTCGCAGGAAAAGAGCCTTGCAAGCTGAAGCAGGAAATTGGGTAAGGCAGCTGCACCCTGGTCCGACCATCAGAAACAAGAGACCCCAGAACTAGAAAGACTGTGTTTATTGGCCAGGTTGGCACAATAACCTAACTACCTGATCATCGTTCCAATTGTTTTCTTCTCCAAATTGTTTATCCTGCTCATCTTGACTAGATAGACATGAAGAGATATTAATAAGCACAAAACTAGGCAATGTCAAACAAAACAACAAAAACCAACAAGCAAAATAACAGCAACAAAAAGAAAGTCAATGACAAAAAGAATTTTTAAAAACGTGTAAATAGTTCCAGGACAGTTTTTGTACCTTTAGGAGTGTTTTCCAGTCAAGTCTGATAGGGCACCACACTCTGTCCCCCAAATCCATTTTTGGTATTCTCTGTGGACTTCATTGCTTTGCTTCTCTTGTTGCTCTGTTGCATACCCTTAATGTTTCACCCCAGTGTGATGGGGTCAGATTGGGCACCATTCCCCCACTGTGTCTCCAGTGTTGTCCCCCATAGCGCTATGGTTCAGTGAGGGATGTCATGCCTCACGGTGGAAAAAACCTGTTGAAAATCAGTGAGCTATCTTAACCCTTAGTATTTCATTTAACACACTAAAGAGAGTGTCCAGGTAAAGAGAAACATCTTCTTTCATAATAGAGTTTTAACTTTCAGCATTCCCAAAGGGAGAACACTTGCAGCACAAAGAGATTGTTTTGTAACTGAGAAATAATGTCATTTTCCTGCAACTTAGAATGACTTAAAAGAAGATAAGAAGATCTTTTTCCAGAAATCAATATTATATGACCTAGTAGCCTAAAGTAATTTTAAGTGGCTAATCCAATGGCTGGTAGTTCAAATGCACTAGCCACTCCTGTGGGTGGGGTGGGAAGTACGTGGGTATGGGTGAAGATGGGCCAGTCTGCTTCTGTGAAGTTATAGGTCGCTGCATATTAAAATGGATTCAATGACAGTGGACTTGGTTTTTGTGTGGGGTTTTTAGTGTGCATATATATATATACACACATATATACACACATATGTATGTAAGGATACACACACATATGTATAATATTGTTCTATCCTTGATTTTCTTTTAAAAAGCCCTACTTTGGTTATGATGTATATTCATTTTCTTCTTTTATCATGTGACAAATTTGAATGAAACTTGCTAGTACTTTATCTCAGTTGTCAACATCTTCATTTATAAGTGAGATAAGCCAGTAGTGTCTATTTTCTTTGGGAAGAAGATGGAATAGGGATTAATAGGTTATCTTCTAAATCCAAGTCATTTCTCTTCCATCCAGAGTCCTCATTCACTAGCCAAGATATATTGGATATATTAGTTTTCTAAGTTTTTTCTATCTATAAAAAGAGAATAATAAAGATATTTATTTTGTAAGACTTTTGTGAAAATTAAACTAATTTCTATTCCTTGAAAAACTCATTATTAGCACTTGGCACACACAGTAAAACCCCTTATAAATTTAACTACTTTCAGGTTATTTCAGCCAGATTGTGGTATCAATATGGTAACTACATAGAATGCTCTTGGACATAATCTTCTGTTTTTAGGATCTGGAAACATATTACAGAAAAATTATTTTATCCTTCAGGATTTGAAATAACTCACTATGACATCATTTGGAACCTGTGCCTTTTGTGAGGAATCATTCCTTGACAAGTTCAAATTTTCTACGCCTTCTTGAAGGCCTTTGGATGGTTTTTCCATAGAAAATTATACATATCAGCATGGAATTTGACCCCCTCTGGTTCTGTTCATTTTGTGGCATTTTCAAAGTCAGGTTATAACTTTGCTTATTAACATGTCCTATGTCTTGCTTTCTTTCTTCAATGTACTGTTTTCTCTATTCCTTTGTGTTTTTTGTCTTAGGTTGTTAACTTTCTAATTTGTGATGTCAAATGCCGAGTTTACTCTGGCAGAATGCCTGCAAGCTGCTTTTGAAGTGTGAAGTACTGGCTATGAGACAATTAGCATATTACTTTTGTAGTTGATTTGCTGTGATTACATTTCCATTCTTTTGTCTACTCATTTGCAAATCTCTGTTGTGAAGAAAACATTGTCCAGGCGGGTACTGGCCGGAACTGGATTGGGCAGTCATCAAAACACTGTCACTGCCTTTAAGGAGAAAAATGTGCCCTTTGTGGGGAGGGAGATGGTCTTCCTTTTTCCTGGGGCCTGAACTGCTGGGATTCTACTGTATAAAAACTCGGATCAGTTAGTATCACGAGTTCTTAGTCAAACTTAGTAAAATTTCTGATCCTTGAATTTTGTCATGATCACGTATTATTATTATCATCATGATCATCTATAGAGATTTATCCAAGTTCTTTCTTGACTACCACAGCGAGCTATGTAATAGCTATAAACTTGACCTGGGCTTTCTAGGGTAAGGTGGTAGGGAAAAGTTATTTCAGAGCCCTCTCCTAATATTACTTAATAACAGCAACAGCAACAAGTTTTAGCCAAGAACAACTCTAGACACCAGGAAAGAATGATTTAGTAAGGCCAAAAGAGGGAAACAAATGACTAGATAGGCAAACCAGGGCAGATGGGCAGATTATGACCGACACTATCAAGACTTTCTACACCAGCTCTTGCGGGTTGACTTGTGTCCTTTAAATTTTCATGTTGAAGTTCTAACCCCTGAGATCTGTGAGTGTGACCTTATATGGAAATAGGTTCTTTGAAGGTATCATAAATTAATATAAGATGATACCATAGTGGGGTGGTTTCTGTTCCAATCTGTGTTCTGAAAAGAGGAGACTCAGAGTCAAACAGAAGTCAGTCGGTCATATGAGAGTAAAGTTTTGCTGAAGCTGCAGGTCAAGGTCAAGGAATGCCTTGAGCTACTGGAAGTTGAGAGATAAGAACTAATCTCCCCTAGAGGCTTCTGAGAGAGAATGTGTTCTCTAGAGCCCCGGAAGCCAACTACTCGGCTCCAGAACTATGAGGAAATGATTTTTATGATTTTAAATCACCTAATGCATTGCACCATGTTTAGAAAAAGAAAACACTATCCATATAATAAGCAGGACCAGGAAAGAAGATGAACTAAATTTTGAAGGACATTACAGATTTTCATCCTTACAGTTTTCTTTCTTACCTCCACGCAGGCAACACTATTTAAGGAAAAATGAATGAGGAAATGTGGAGTCAGCCTGGGGGAAAACTCACCAACTGCTTGAGAGTATAAAGTTCAGCAGAGTTCACCAACTAGAAAGTAAAGAAGAAACCTAAGGAATTATACCGATCATCCAAATCAATTGATCTTCTAAAGAGTTTAGGCCTTTACTGTAATGTTGGTAGCTGCTATTGCATAAACTCTGACTCACCCACACCCCATGTCGAACTGCTCCAGGGGGTTTCCAGGCTGCACCGTTTGGGAAGCAGGCACCACAGGGAAAGTTTGAACCACCAACCTTTCAGCTTGTAATGAAATGCCTAACTATTTGTACCACCACCGAGGAACCCCCAGGGATTTCATATACCAACTGCCATTGAGTCCATTCCAACTCATGCAACCTTATATTGCACGTCCGAGACTGTAACTCCTGCAGGAACAGACAAGCTCATCTCTCTCCCTGGGAGCAGCTGGTAAGTTTGAGCTGTTGATCTTACGGTTAGCAGTCCAAACCCAGGATAAAGGAAACCAAAGGAGAAAACAAAGTCATCTGAAGGAAGAGGCACTTGGAGAATTGGAGGTGAACTCCTATTTTTCTTTCTAAAAATGTATAGTTTTTATTAAAGGGAAAACTTAAATGAGGCACAAATGAGAGTGGTAATGGGAGAAAGATAGTAAATAGGAGAATTAAAGATCTGAGGTTTTCTGTTAGAAGACACTGAATGGGAGATAATGAGATAGAGCCTATGAGGTTTTTTTTTGGGTTTTTTTTTTTTCATTCAAATTGCTTTCAAGTCAATTCCAACTCATGGCAATCCATGAGTTGGACTTTTCCTTAAGAGGTTTCCAGGGGTTGATGATTGGGGACAAGATTACCAGGACTTTCTTCTGGGGTGCCTCTGGGTGGACTTGAATTGTCAACCTTTTGACTACACATTAACTTTTTGTACTCTCCAGAGACTATACATCCTAAGAGTAACTTAGTGCTAATTATAACAGTAAACAAAAACCAAACAAACAAAAAGTTGGCCCGATTAAGAAAGAACTAAGATACTAAACATTAAAAATGTCTACAAATCATGTGTATATTTGACTGATTTTCACAAAGTCAACACATTCATGCAACTAGCAATCAGATAAGGAAACAGAACATTGCTGAGTTAAAGTGTATTGTGCCAACCTGACTGATAAACACATGTGGGGTTAATTGAAGGGCAGAGGGATAAATGGCTCAGTGAGCCTCACTTTTCTAGTTCTCGGGTCTATTGCTTTCTGATGGTTGGACCAGGGTGCAGCTACCTTAGCCATGTCCCTGCTTCAGCTGGCAAGGCTCACTGCCTGCAAGACATCCCTGAGGAGAAGCCACATGGACCTACCCCAATGCAGCCCTGGGTGCTGGAGCAGCCGTGTGGAGACCCCTGCCAGCACTGAGATGCTTACAAGCTCACTGATTCAGCTTTCCTGCTGCAGTCAGCATCATTGTATCTGTTTTGTGAGATGGAGGAGGACTTTGTGGATTAGTGTCGGACATGTGGGTTAATGGGTTAATGTTGGATTTATGGGCTTGGGCAGCACTGGGTTTGGATTGTCTTGATGTATACTCACCCTTTATATAAAACTCTGTTATACATATGAGTTTCTGTGGATTTGTTTCACTAATGTACCCAGACTAACACAATTGCTAATGCCTCAGAGATATTATTTATCTCTCAGGATTAACCATTATCCTAAATTCTAATCTCACAGATTGTTTTGCTTGTTTTTGAACTTTATTTAAACAGTGACTCGTATAATAGAATCTTTCTTTTTTTGTTCAAATGATGTGAAATTCAACCATAGGGTGGTGTGTAGGTTTAGGTCTTTTTATTGTTGTATAGTGAACCATGTGTGATCCTATTACAATTATTTCTAATTTTATCATTGAGGCATTTGAGCAGTTTTCAGTTGTGTTGGACATATTTTACATGACATTTGGTGAGTGTGTGTTGAGTATATACCTAGAAGTTGAATTTCCAGATCATAGAGTACAAATATGATAGTGGATAGATACCACCAAATAGTTTTTGCCAAATGCTTGGATTAAATCATGGCAGCAGTCTATGAGATTTCTGACTGCTCCAGCTCACTGCGCAGGAGGCCTTCTTATCTTATCCATATGTTGATTAATCATTTGGATATTTTCATATATAAAGTATTTATTGAAAATATCCACTGAATTTCTTTTAAAAATGACCTGAGAAAGCACATAGACAAGGTTGTCTAGCTGTGATTTTCCAAAGATAGAACTAATTCTTCTACTTTCTAACACTCAGGGAAGTGATGAGGTCTATCCCAAAGTTCAGAGGAGAGAAAAAAAAATGAGTCTCAGCAATACGAAAAGATGACCAGAAGATTTTTATCGATGCTATATAGGATTAAAGAGATGGTCTTGCTAGAACAACTCAAATGAAAAAAATGAAGACAAAAATATTGTATGACAGTTGTATAAAAAGGTACTACAATAAAAATAATTAACAAAGGGAACAGAGTATATATGCTAGGTTGCCTTCTCTAGAGAAACAGAACTAGTGATGCTTTTATGCATTTGCATATAGAAAGAGATTTATATCAAGAAATGGCAGTGGCAGAAATAGTTAAGTCCAGTCCAGTTCAAGTCAGTCTTCCCCTGATTCATAGAAGCTGATGAACAGAAAGTAGGATGGCAAAGAAGAGATGAGGGGTGTGAGTGCTGGTTGGTGGATGCAGAGGTCTGAAGTCAACTAAATGAATCCACCATCAGTAGTCTGCTGGCCTGGGATCAGCAGGTAACAACAGATTGAGGAACCAGACGCAAGATCCACCTCTGACAGGTGGTGAAGGGTCTGAGGATTCAACTCAGCCTGGTCCATCTCTGTTGTATAAAAAAGTTAATTACTCTAGGGGGGTGTCATCAGGCTGTGATCTAATTGATAGCTTGTTCTTCTCCCCGACCTTTACCCAGAAGTGTCTGCTTGACATAATCCCTAACCATCACAGTATAAAATCAACAATAAACAATCCCAAATAATGACAGATAAAATGTATTACATAAAAATACCAAGTCAAAGAAATGAAAGCAAATTCCACACGTGAGAAATTTCGACCACAGAAGTGTGAAAACATGAGTTCAGTAAAAAGAGGATAACAAGTGATAAACATAAGTTTCACAATTAGAATGTGCACAGTACTGAACTAATGGATAAATGAGGATTGTGAGAATTAGACTAGATATGCTGAAAATGAAGTTTCTGAAGTTGCAGCAGTTACATAATCTCCTGTCAACTTGAGCAAAGGGGTGGAAGCTAGTCTGTCCAACAGGTCATAGCCAATGATGCCTTTGTGTGGGAAAGGCCTCCTGAGCATTCTGGGAACTCCTGTCTTCCTCTACAGAGATGGGACCACACTATCTCTTCTTCACCTTCTTGCTGACAAGCCACATGGAGCCATGCTGATGGCAGCCAGAGCCTTGGGGCTGCAGGAGCCATATGGAGAGTCACACCAGCACTGAGATTCTTCCATAAGACTTTCACCCACTGGCCTGAAATCACCCCACTTTCGGCAAGTGCTGCATGAGTCTGTAGAATTTATGGATGAGTATTGGTAATATGGGCTAATATTGAATTTATGGACTTGAACTGAGCTGGCGTGTTTTCTTAATATTCAATTGCTCTTTGATATAAAGTTCTTTCCTA
Organism: Tenrec ecaudatus; assembly: GCF_050624435.1. Lineage (NCBI taxonomy): Eukaryota > Metazoa > Chordata > Mammalia > Afrosoricida > Tenrecidae > Tenrec > Tenrec ecaudatus. Next base: position 152,947,008 of record NC_134533.1, on the reverse strand, counting down.
TACATGCATGAGTCTCCCTGGATTTGTTTGTCTAGTCTACCTGGACTATCACAGAAGTAGATGAGAGGTTTGGAATAATCAAAGTGGTTTGAAATGAAAGAGAGAAATAAAAACAGAGATCATGTGATAGATATGGAGAACACCCCACTACATTCCATGGTTATTAATACACATGAAAAAAAGAAACTGAACACTAGCATAAGAAAAAAAGTGTCCAAAAACCATAAATGCTTTGATATAAAAGAAAGAAGGCTAGGGAAACAACAGATTGAAGGCCTATCCTGTTTTAGAAAACAACTGGTAATGGATGTGCAGCATCAAAGAATCTTGTGAAGAATGTGCTGAACTTCAAGGACAATGAATTCTTCAAGAATGGGTAGAACAGGGAACCCAGGACAGATGATCCTTTCAGGACCAGTGCCAAGAGTGGTGATACTGGGAGGATGGAGGGACAGTGGGGTGGAAAGTGGGAGCTGATTAAAAGGGTCTACATATAACCTCCTCCCTGGGAGATGGACAACAGAAAAATGGGTGAAAGGAGACATCAGACAGTGTAAGATATGACAAAATAATAATAATTTATAAATTATCAAAAGTTCGTGAGGGAGGGGGAACGGGGAGGGAGGGGGAAAATGAGGAGCTGATGCCAGGGGCTTAAGTGGAGAGAAAATGTTTTGAAAATGATGAGGGCAAGGAATTTACAAATGCGCTTTACACAATTGATGTATGTATGGATTGTGATAAGAGTTGTATGAGCCCCAATAAAATGATTTAAAAAAAAGAATCTAGGTAGAAACACTACAAAATTTCAGACTTCCTCTGATTTCATAGTGAAGAGATGTCTATAGAGCTTTGACTAAAAAAAATAATTCAAGCATTATGCAAGTTGTGTTGTCATTTAAGTATACAGGCAAAGGATATATTTAAACAAAAGCGAAATCTCAGAAAATACAGTTTCTACTACACCTTCATTTCTGGGTGGTTAACAAAGAGTGAGCATGTTCAACTGCTCACCAGGAGATTGGTGGTTCGAGTTCATCCAGAGGATCCTTGGGAAAAGGGCCCTGTCATCTGCTTTTCCTTGAGGAGCTCAACTGATGAAGAAGGTTATGTGTTGGGCTTCTAACCACGTGGTTCGCAGTTCAAACCCGCCAGTTGTTCCATGGGAGAAAGATGAGGCATTTTCCCCTGTAATGCGTCACTCAGCGTTGGGATTGAATGAGAATAGTGAGTTTGGTCGTAGGAATCTGCTTCTGACAAATCAATTGCTGGAAACCTTTGGAACACAGTCCTAGTCTGAAAGAAATGAGGTCCCCATGGGTCAGAGAAGACAGAAAATTTTGTGTCTCTGTTTGTTTCTATTCGTTATATCACTTAAAATAACTATTTAAAAAATAGTAATTTAGAGAGAAGAACTTTGACCAGCCTGATGGAAGGAATACATTATAGAAAGTTTCAGAAATAATTTGCATATAATTTCTGAACTCGCTTTGCCCAAAGCGAAGTGGGAAAGGCCTCAGTTCCCAAGTGCCTGTGCACACCATCTCCTGTGAAGGTGTGAGCCAGCATGGTGAATAAGAGGCAACTCATTCCACTAATTCCGCTCAGTTCCTGAATAGAAATGTTCTTCTGTTAAAATAGCCATTTAAGTAGGATTCTTATAAAATGACATAGACCAATTTCAAGAAACAATTTAAAGTGGAATTTCAAAGAGAGTTTATAGACCCTACAAAGTTTCCCTTTCTTACCGTGTAGTAGATTTCAGATAGTACAATGCTATGTCAATCTCATTTTTTCACAGACTCTCAATAATCATAATGCTCAGTAATTTCAAGCACAGACTCTGGGCCTTTGGTATTTACGGAATGGTACTTAAGAATGTGAAACTTTCTATGTTCTTTTCTCTTCACCTCTAGTACTTTGTCTCCTATTCAAACTGAATTTCCTCTTCATTCGTCTGATTCATTTTCTAAAATTCAGTACAGGGCACTTCTATTTAAATAGGGATTCTGGAATTTAAACACAATTTCCAAAAGGACCTGAGTAGACTGATACCCCAGAAATACCCTGCAAGCTGATCTGAGCCAACATCTCAAGGATGAAAGTGACAACAATCTCTGGTTTGGTTGCATTATTTCTTATTATCTTTAAAATAAATAATAAAAACATGGTATGGAAAGATTCTTTAAAAACTGTCAATAAAATTATTCTGATATACAACAGCTTTGTAGTATTGTAAATGCAATGCAGATTTCCATGACACTTTCTTGTAATCCCTTTTTAAACTTTGCTGCAAAAGATATGTTCAAGGAAACAAAGAATTTGCTACCTTTAAAGAAAATAGTTGTATTTTCTGTATGGCTATTTATTCTGATGTCTAATTTAAAGTCTTCACTACTACTACATTATCTTCTTAGTACTAATGTCTTTAGTATTCTGATAGCCTTCATGCTCTTGAAGAACAGTTCTTGGTAATATGGGATGTTATTTGTCTTGTGCACAGACTCAGAAGTAAATTTCCCATGAAGTTTAAGTTTCAGAGCCCCTCAACAGAATGGGGCTGGTGAGGACTGGCCATTGTACTCTGACTGTAACCAGGAAGTCTTCCCTTGTGGATATTTCTGTGGCATTCCCTGTGGACTTCTCAGAAGAAAGGGGCCAGAAGCTACAGATATTTCTTCTCGTATTTGAAATATTCACTTTTTAAAGGTTGGTTTGTATTGACAATAGTGTAGTTTCCCTCTTAAGTAAGCCTCCTTCAATTATGCAGGCTTCTTCAGACTCTACACTTCTTGAGTGTCTCACGATCAGAATGCAAACCCTGTGAAAGCCGTGTCTACTGCGCTTGCTGCTATCCCTTCATGTGGAGAACAGTGCCTAGGATATAGAGACGCTCCGCAAGACTGTAGAATAAATGTCGATACGCAGACGTTAGCGAGAAGGAACTGAGCAAACCAAGACCACTGAAATGGGAAAAGCCTTGGCATGTTCCAGGAACTGTAGGAAATTCAGTATAATTGAGAAATGCAGAGTAATCAAAGTAAAAAGAGATGCACTTGAAGATGTAGGCAGATAATCCCCCATTGGAACATGCACTGGAACATATTAAGTATGTAAGCATGATTACCTTTTCAGTAGATGACATGGTTTCAGTGTAGGAAATGCATCAAGAGATAAGGCACAATCGTGAAAGCAAGTCTCTAGGAGACTAATGAGAGGGCCATGGATAAGAATGATGGTCATAGAGATGGAGAAAAATGAGGGAATGAGGATTGTCCGGGGTCATAGAATCAACAGCCTTTCTGTTGGACTTGATGTGGAGAGTGAGCAAGAAGAATCAATAAGATTTCCTAGAAATGTGCCTTGGGAAAGATATTCTTTCTCAGGGAAAATGCAAATATAAAGCCTAGGTGGCAGCCAGTAGAATGTGCTTCTCTCTTCATCATAAACATTTCTACTTCAGTGGATTTTTTTCTCCTAATGGGTTCAACTATAGATTAAAGACAAACCAGTATCAATTTTGCCTTGACCTTTTTCTAAAATATAAATTCTGAATAAATAGTACCTTAAAAAATAATATTATGAGACTAGGTAAAGGAGTCAAGATAAACATACAGTTTTAGAAACTTTTTTTAAGGGCAGGATTTTTGGGAAATAATTTTAAATTTATAGAAAAGCTGTGAAGTAGTATAAACAAATTCTAGATAATTTTTACTCACACTCCTTCAAATGTTAAAATTTACTACATTTGATGTGTTGTCCTTTTCTCCTCTCTATGTCTACGCATATTATATACACAAATATTCACACACACATATATATAATGTATACATACATATATATAAGGGTGTTCCAAAAAGTTCATGGAAATATTCCCTTTGATTTTAATTCTATTTGCTCTGAAATTTCAGAAAGCACCCCTGTATACAGTGCTTCGCTCCTCATCTGAACTGGTTGGGGGATATTCGCGAAGAAATGAAGAGGGCACACCGAAGTCTAAAGAGGTAATGGGGTGGGGGGTGGGACATTAGACCGCTCCATCCTTGACTGCAGCAAGACTATGGGGTCTTATAGAAGGCGACCCCTTGGATTCGAACCCTGAAAACTAAAAGGGTATAATGCTGTTAGGCAAGAGAGTCCTGGGATATGTAACCTTGGGGAAAAAAGAGTGAATCAACCAATGGATTATATTAGGACTTGCTCCCTATTTCACAGAGAGATACCCATCATCTACTCTGGGTTAGGACAACATTTACACTTGGAACTATTTTTATTCTCTCTCTCTCTCTTTCTTCTTTTGTCTTTTGGTGTCTATCTACATAAGACAGGCAGGGTAAGCAATCCCAAGGAAATGGCAACAGACAAGGGGTGGGGGCATGGAAGAGGGGGAAGCATTTGGAGTAGAGTGTTGAGCCAAGAATGACAGGGACAGGGGAATAACAAGGACCTAAAATTGTTGATGATGAGGGAGTAGTGTTCCTGGTCATGTTTGATCAGTTGAAATGTATTTGAGAGGAATTACTGAAAGGTGAATGATGGGTAACATGATAGTGGGTCAAGAGGAAAAAGACTTTAATTCTTTACAGGAGTAGAAAACTTCACCTTCTCTCAAAGAGCAGCTGGTGGTTTTGAACTGCTGACCTTGTGATTAGTAGCCCAATGAGTAACCTACTATGTCACCAAGGTTCTCTCACTTCCTTCTTTCAATCTCCTCAGACTTCCCTGACTATTTCCTGTGAAAGTATACTTCTAATAATATTTGTTTTCTTTCCTTGCTTCATTTTTATTCTGAACCCTTAAACCTCTCAGACATGTATTTATTTGCTTAAGACTTTTTTTTTTTTGGTGTTTTCCTCACATGAAATATAAAAGAGTTGGACATTTGGTTTTGCTTCTTACAATATCTGTAACACTCAGGACAAAAACTCCCATGTGATAAAAACTGAGTATATATTTATTGAAGAATCAAAGTTTAACCTGAAGGTCTGATCTATACAGACATATCCAGACTTTAGGATTTCTTCTCTCAGAACTGTCCTGGCTTCCTTTTTGGTGTGAGGTTTTCGTTTTACTCCATCGTGATTTTCTAAAACAAGCCTTCTGTCTCCACTGCTTCCCGGAACGACTTCACCAGTCAGCACATGCGGCTTCAGCCAGGGCTTCCTTTCCATTGTGTGATCCTGCTTACAACAGAACCCCAAGCAGCCAGCACTCAAGAACCGGGTTTAGCAGGAAATAGAATATCTGTTTGTGATCCTGGATGTAAATTCAAGTCTTTTTGGTTATTGTTTTAGTCTTGATTTCAAAACTGACCGACAAACATGAGCGTGTGGTACAGAATGACGATTACATGCTCTAAAGTTCTTCCAGCTTTGTTGGGAAGGTGGAGAAGGCGCAGAGAGTCTGTTACCCAATGACTGTTGCTTGTCTTGTTAAGACCCCAGGGAACTGGTTTAACAACTCCCACTCGTCCTTCATCTGTGCTTTATGAAAATCTCAACTTAATTGAGTTATATTTCCTGTTAGTCTCCTGAAGTCTAATCAGTTACAGACCTCAAAGGCATCTACCCCGCCCCCCCAAAAAATGTTTCTATGGTAATAATGGCAACCTTTTGCGAAAAAAACCTCTGAATCTCTTCTGAAGTAGGACGGAAGGCACAAGTACAGTGAAATAGAGCTTCCAACCTGTTGCTCTTAAATCAAGTTGGTAAACTAGGCTCCATATTTTTAAATTAGGTATAAGACAAAATATTTATTATTGCTAGGAATGCATCAGTCCAAATTCTGCTTGCTAGACAGGTAAGTAAAACTCAGTGCCACTGAGTCTGACTCATAGTGACCTCATAGCAACAGAGCGGAACTGCCCCATAGGGTTGCCAGTGCTGAACTCTTTATTTAAGTTGTGTGCCGCTTTTTCCTCCTGGCAGCTGGTGGGTTAGAATCACTGACGTTTGGATTAGCCGTTGACTGCTCAGCCACTGTATGACCAGGGTTCCTATGAGACAGATAAGGGACTTCTATTTCAACTGTTTTCCAAAGACTTCGTCTTAAATTCTGACTTTTACTGTTAAATTTAATAAGATGGAAGTTGTTTTTCTTTTTAGTCATAGTAAAAGTCTATAGCCCGATTCTTTTAGACTTTTGGCCTCATTTTTTAAATACATTAAGAGATACTGTTTTAACTTTGGGTCTTTTGATTTTAATGTTTGTTTGGATTAACAAATGTGACCCAATATAAATATAATTAAATTCCATAAACCCTCGCTTTTATTCTGCTCCAAGGGGAGAATGTTACATGAGATTTTCATTAACATTTTAATTAGCCTTCATGTGGTTTCTGACCCTTGATTAATTTTTTAAAAATAGATTAAAAATATTTCTGTTCCTTGTATTTGCTATGAACTCAATGCTGTATATGAAATGCTCTTCATTTCATTGTGGTTGCATATTTTAATCTATTTAATATACCATGTAGCCTTGTAGAATTGATAGAATATTTTAACATAAGTAGAAATCAATTCTTAGCAGACAAGTGTTGCCCTTTAACATTGAAGTGTCTCTAAATATTTAGTTTTTAAAAAGTTCAACTACAGTTTAAGTTTATATCAATGTTCTTTTGTGCCATCAAGTCAATTTGACTTATAGCAAACCAATTTAACATACTAGAACTGGTCCATAGAATCCCTAGGCTATATGCCATAGGGGACAACAATCATCAGGTCTTTTTGCCAACAAAGCTGCTTATAGGCTCCAACAGCAGACCTTTCGGTTAGCTACAGAGACTTACATTTTGATATCAGGGCTCCTTGTTGATATCAATAGACAATTTAATTAAATCAGTTAGAATTACAGTCTAATGAAGATTATTGTTGCCTAGCATCTGATAGAGATTTGAATGGATAGAAAATAACATTCATTCTTATAATTAAGAAAAAGCTTAATATCATAGAATTAGTTTTGTATATGAAGGGATTTGCTTATCATGTTTACAATGGTTCATCAATAAATAGTAAAAAGGCTATACTACCTGAAATCATTTTAATTCAGTCTGAGATTTTGATCCTGAACTTTGAGAGTCAGAATGCATTTGGAATAATAGTTTTTCTACTTCCAACATTTGAAGTTATTTTAATGCTCTGATGACCACTTCCCCCATGTATGAGAAGTAGATACCCTTCCTTTCCTAGTTTCTGTTTTCAAATGTTGTTTTGTCTGCTTCAAGATCTTTCCTGTCCAAGTAGTCCCTTAACACAAGAACACTTTGTTCTAACAATCTGGTATTCTGTGATGCTCACCTTCCCAACACAATCACTGAAGACAAAATGGGTACATAAGCAAATGTGGTGAAGAAAGTTGATGGTGCGAGGCTATCAAAAGATATAGCGTCTGGGTCTTAAAATCTTGAAGGCCAACAAGTAGCCATCTAGCTGAGAGGCCACAAAGCCCACATGGAAGAAACACACTAGCCTGTGTGATCATAAGGTGTCCATGGGATCAGGTATCAGGCATCTAAGACCCAGAACAAAACCATACCCAAAGTGAATGGGTTGGAGGGGGCATGGAGTAGAGACCCAATGCCCATCTGTAAATAATTGGACATCCCATCACAGAGGGGTCACATGGAAGAGATGAGCCAGTCGGGGTGCAGTATAGCACCGATGAAACACACAACTTTCCCGTAGTTCTGTGGTACTGCCTTTACCCCGCTATCATGACCTCAATTATACCTTACAAATTTGATTAGACCAGTGCATGCACACTGCTACAGATAAGAGCTTGCAAAACAGGGAATCTAGGATAGATAACCCCATCAGGCTCAACAGTGAGAGTAGGATTAGGGGAGGGTGGGGGAGAAAAGGGGAATCGATCACAAGGATCAACTAGAACCCCTTCCCAGGGGGACGAATAACAGAAAAGTGGGTGGGGGGCAACAGAGGATGATGTAAAATATGGAAATAATAATCTACAACTTATCAAGTGTTTGTGAGGAAGGGCAAGGACAGGAAGGAGAGGGAGGGGGAAGAAATGGGGAGCTGATATCAGAGGCTCAAGTGGGAAAAGAATGCTTTGAAAATGATGATGGCGGCATATGTGCAAATGTGCTTGACATGCTGGATGAATGTATGGATTGTGATAAGAGATGCAAGAGCCCAAATAAAAGTATTTTTTTTTTAAAAAAAGATCTTTCCTGTCTGTATCCTTATCTGTATTTGGGTCTCAGTCAGCTAACCACCCAATTTAAAGTAACCCATCTCTACTTAGTCACAAGATATTCCAACAGCCTACATTATGGTTCTTTTATTCTTCACTAGGCACAAATACCATGTGTACTTGCTTCAGTCTCTGTCACCTGATTATAAAACCGAAGCTTCTGCAGAGTAGGTACTCTGTTCTGATCACCATTGAACTCCCAGAGTCTAAATTCAGTTCAGCTTCACGGTAGGCAGTGACGTGGATGAGGACATGGGGTCCCCACTCCTCTCCCTTAGCTGCATCCTTTGGTGTTCAGAAAAGAGGCAGAACCCCCTATTCAGGATCCCATTGACCAATGGATAGGAGTCTGTGTGGCGTAAAGGATCAAAACATAAGCATTGACACTTTGAATCATCCAAACTGGTCAGAATGGCCTGGCAATCTGTTTCCATAAATACTACGGCTAAGAAAGCCCTCTGCAGACATTCTGCTCTGTAACAGGGGAATCTTCATGAGGCGGAGTCCATTGGATGGCAATGTTAGTTTTTGTTTGTTTGCTTTTTATGCGTTAGGGATTGTGTTAGCTGCCGAGGGAAAGGCTCATAGGACACTTAATAGATAGAGTAGGCCATCTAGGTCTTTAATCTGTTTTTAAAAATCATCCACACCTTTCATGTTATTAAAATGCTAAAATCTGATGTAAGGGATATTGTGAAGCTCCTGTGTACTGAAAACAATGAGTAGGCTCAGCCCCTAGCCAGAAACTGGGGGTTTGAGTGCAACTAGAGGGGCCTCCGAAGAAAAGCCTACTAATTTACTTAGAAAAAGCAGTCCTTGAAAAGCTCACGGGACAACGCAGTTCTATTGTGCTGCCAGTGAAGCACTCACGAGCTGGAAGCTAGTTTGGGATGTGCTATTGGTCAGGGATTCTGTGGAAGAAAGCCAAATGCAAATTTAAATCAATGATACTTGAGCTCAGTCTTACATATGAGGTTCTCAGAAAGGACATAGGAAAAGCACATTCACTGAGGGCAACTAGTGTGAGCAAGAGCCCGGTGGTCCAGTCCTCCGAGCCTTGGTGGGAAGGGAGGGAGGAGAAGGCACCGACACGGAAGCTAAAGCAGTCCAGAAGGAAGGAGTTGGAGAGGAGAGTGTCAGGGTAAGTTGAAGCCATAAAGACCATGCGCGGGCTTGTGGGTTTAAAATGACTTCACTGGAGGTGTGATTTACCTTTCAGAAAGATCATCTTGACAGCTGTGTGTCAAGGGAGAAGAGAGAGCGGGAGTCATTGAGAGCTTAGTGCACGAATTCTTTTAATAGTCTAGGCATAAAACAAACAAACAAACAGGTGTTGGATTTTGCCTTAAACCTGGAGGACAAGTGATGATAATGATCATTTGAAATGGCAAGAATAGTCATTTGTTAATTACTTCAGATGTCCAGGCACTAACTTTATCTAAGTTTCACTTCATGAAGTAGATACTTTATTCTTATCTACATTTTTTAGGTGAGGAAATATAGGTCCAGAAGGGGTAAATTCTCCTAGTGTTGGAACCCCACTGCCGGAGTTCAGCCTGTTCACCACCTGCCCCTTCTGATGGGCTATGCTAATTGCCTTCAAATCTACCTACACATAATGCGCAAATGTAACCAAGGAGTCTTTGCGTTCTACAAACAGTTAATGTGCTCAGCTATGAACCAAAAGGTTGGCGATTGCAGTTTACCCAGAAACCCCTTAGAAGAAAGGTCTACCAATTTACGACTTTTGAAAACAATTCACCCTGAAAAGCTGATGGAGCACAGTTGTATTCTGACATGCATGAGATCATCATGCTGAGTCCTAGGAGCCTCCTGCCGCGGTGCCCCTTTAAGGACTACAAACTTCAACAAGAACTGCAGGCATCCCCATCCTATGGTGTAAGGTTGCTTAGAGCAGTGGTTCTCAACCTGTGGGTCACGACCCCTTTAGAGTTCGAACAACCATTTCACAGGGGTGGCCTAAGACGATCAGAAAGTACATATTAACACATATTAAATTAAGACTGTTACCCATGCTTCAAGACAAAATTTCGTTCATTTGTAATTAGAAATAACGAGATAAATATTTCACAATATATAATTACATATTGCTTTGTGATTAATCACTATGCTTTAATTATGTTCAATTTATAACAATGAAAATACATCTGGCATATCAGATATTTATATTATGATTCATAACAGTAGCAAAATTACAGTTATGAAGTAGCAACAAAAATAATTTGATGGTTGGGGGTCACCACCACATGAACAATTGTATGAAAGAGTTGCAGCATTAGGAAGGTTGAGAACCTATGCCTTAGAGGGAAGCATGATGAGGGCAGGTAGCATCCCAGAGCAAGTCTACACTGGCCGGATTAAGAACAGAATCTCCACTTTCTCTTCATATAAACTTCCTTTCAGAATTGTCCTACATGTTTTGAAAAAAATCTGCTACCTGGTGCCAGTTATTATCTATGAAATTAAATACTATTTAATGTCCACTATGTTTCTCCTTCTGTCTATAAATCCCTCCACCCCCCGATTCTTTTACTTTGCATTCTGGGGCCAGATTTCAGTGGAATGAATCACAATTCTATCACAACCTATCTCCATCCATCATGCAGACACAGTCAGCTGAGTCAACATTTTACACCAGCACATTATGATTTTGTTCCTCCTCCCATTGGTGGCATGTGGTGGCCATTTCTCCCTCACATCCCGGGAGGTGTTTTCCTCTCAGAGCTAGGGGTAGAGATGTGTGTGTCTCTGACATCTGGCTTGACTTTCCAGAGAGCGGCAGCTCTCCACATCTCTTGGAGAAGACCAGACCGAACAAGCCCACTTTCCTTTCTGTAAGACAGCCTTCAAAAATGGGGAGAAAGCTATTCTGGTCAGCAAGTATCCCTGGTGGTGAGTGTTTTAGCACTTGACAACTAATACAAAAGTGGATGGCTCATAACAGACCCTACAAGGCAGTTCTACCCTATCCTGTAGGGTCATTACTAGAAATGACTTTACAACAATGGGTATTATGCTCCAAATGCATCAGTCTTTGAGTTGATTCCAACTCTTAGTGACCTTTATAGAAGTGAAAAGCCTCATCTTTCTTTCAAAGAGCACCTAGTGGTTTCAAACTGCTGAGCTGGTGGTTTGCAGATGAATGTGTAACTGACTATGACTCCCGGGATCTTTTCTTTTTTTTTTTTAATCTTGAACTTTTTTTTTTTTGGATTTTATTTTTTTATTTTTTCCCCATTTTTCTTTTTTTTAACAATTTATTGGGGCTCATACAATTCTTATCACAGTTCATACATATACATACATCAATTGTATAAAGCACATCTGTACAGTCTTTGCCCTAATCATTTTTTCTCCTCTTTTCTTTTTTTACATTTTATTAGGGACTCATACAACTCTTATCACCATCCATACATATACATACATCAATTGTATAAAGCACATCCATTCATTCCCTGCCCCAATCATTCTCAAGGCATTTGCTCTCCACTTAAGCCCCTTGCATCAGGTTCTCTTTTTTTTCCCCTCCCTCCCCTTTCCCCTCTCCCTCATGTGCCCTTGGTAATTTATACATCGTTATTTTGTCATATCTTGCCCTATCCGGAGTCTCCCTCCCCCCCTTCTCTGCTGTCCCTCTCCCAGGGAAGAGGTCACATGTGGATCCTTGTAATCAGTTCCCCCTTTCCAACCCACTCACCCTCCACTCTCCCAGCATCGTTCCTCACACCCTTGGTCCTGAAGGTATCATCCACCCTGGATTCCCTGTACCTCCAGCCCTCATATGTACCAGTGTACAGCCTCTGTCCTATCCAGCCCTGCAAGGTAGAATTCGGATCATGGTAGTTGGGGGGAGGAAGCATCCAGGATCTGGGGGAAAGCTGTGTTCTTCATCTGTACTACCTCACACCCTAATTAACCCATCTCCTCTCCTAAACCCCTCTATGAGGGGATCTCCATTGGCCGACACTTGGGCCTTGGGTCTCCACTCTGCACTTCCCCCTTCATTTAATATGGTATATACATATACATATACATATACACATATATACACATACATACACACACTTATATCTTTTTTTTTGCATGATGCCTTATACCTGGTCCCTTGGCACCTCGTGATCGCACTGGCCGGTGTGCTTCTTCCATGTGGGCTTTTTTGCTTCTGAGCTAGATGGCCGTTTGTTCACCTTCAAGCCTTTAAGACCCCAGACACTATCTCTTTTGATAGCCGGGCACCATCAGCTTTCTTCACCACATTTGCTTATGCACCCATTTGTCTTCAGCGATCCTATCATGGAGGTGTGCAGTCAATGATATGATTTTTTGTTCTTTGATGCCTGGTAACTGATCCCTTTGGGACCCCTCGATCACACAGGCTGGTGTGTTCTTCCATGTGGACTTTGTTGCTTCTGAGCTAGATGGCCGCCTGTCCATCCTCAAGCCTTTAAGACCCCAGTCACTATCTCTTTTGATAGCCGGGCACCATCAGCTTTCTTCACCACATTTACTTGTTCACCCACTTTGGCTCCAGCCGTTGTGTCGGACTCCCGGGATCTTATAGCCAGTTAGTCTATGTCTCCAATCCTACATTTAGGATTTCTTATGTGTCACAGTTTCGAATCACTTTACAGTCTTTCCTGTGTTTCTAAAGATACCGCTGCCATCAAATGATGTCTGACTCACAGCCACCCTACATAGAGTTTGCAAGGGTGTAAATCTATCTGAGTGGAGAGCCTTGGTTTTCCCCCTCGGAGAGGTTGGTGGTTTTGAACTACTCCAAACACACAGTTAGCTGTCCGTCAGCATTCCTTATGCTTTCGAAGATAGCTGCAGCCAGCTCCCTCGACTTCATTCAGTATCAGTGTGCCTATACGTAGGGTCAGTTGACTGCAAGACATTTTGATATTTATAGTTTATGTACCTATCGATGTCATTGGGATAGGCTAGGTTCTCTAGCAAAGTAAAACCCTGATGCTTGTATGCATATATAGAAAGAGGGTTTATATCAAGAAATCACAATTGTAGAAGTAGATAAGTCTAGTCCAGTGCAAGTCAAATGTAAACCGGAGGCTTCTCCTGACTCATGAAGCTGTAGGAACTGACAAGCAGGAAGCCGGGAGATGAAGCAGAAGGGCCACAGGTTGATGGATGCAGAGCTTAATGAATCTGAGGCTCATCAATGAATCTAAGGCTGGTAGTCCACTGATGACTCCTGCGATTGGCAGGTGATATAACAGGAGATCAACAAACCAGACATAAGATCCAGATCTGGCAAAAGGCAAAGGGCCAAGAGTGAGTTCTAGTCTGTTGAGGGTCTCTTCTACAAAAGGAGCTGTCATCAGGTGGTGACCTGATTGATAGATTGGCCTCTACTCCTACCTTCACCCAGATAAATTGAGTTGACATAAATTCTAATCATCATAGATCACTCTTTGGCAACCTGACACCTGTACACAACTCTTTAACCATACATAATCCACGAACAAAACAAAGCAAAGACAAAGCACTGCCATCAATTTGATTCTGATTCATAGCCACCCTGCGGAACAGGGTAACACTGCCCCTGTGGGTTTCTGAGAAAGCCTTCACAGGAGCAGAACGCCGCCTCTTTTCTCCAGAGGAGCAGCTGGGGGGTTCAAACTGATGACCTTGTGTTTCCCATTGCAGCTGGGATACCACCACGGCTCATCTCCAAACGACGGCAATAATAAAATCATACCTGTACACAACAGGATACAACTAATATGTGTCCACCCCAAATCGCACTAACCTCATTTTCACTTCATACTTTATAAGTGAAAAAAATAAGACGATGCAAACAAATTGGAGTTGCTCCTAACAATGACTGTCCTCGTTTCTGCAGTTGGCCAAGTGGCTGTAGCTGTATTTAGAACGACCCTCTTCCACTGTCCCTTCCATATACCTCCTTTGTGATCAGCTAGTCTGGGTTCTTTGCTTGGTGGGGTGACTCAAATCTGTATTCCAGAAGAGTCTGGGCTGCTAGTAGTCATCTCCGAATTGGAATGCTCTAGTTTGCCATCCACTTTAATCACAGGATATGGTAGCTATAAAAGGCAGTCTAGGACAGCTCCTGGATTCCAGACATTCTTCTTCACCTCCTTTATGCAATACTAGTCCAGTTTTCCCTTGGTAACAAGGATCACGCACACCACTCAGTACAATAACATCCTTCTTTGTTGGTCCAGAGGCATGAGGAGTTCACAATGGCCAGGAGGCACTCTTAACCTTCAATTCAATGGAATCAGTGTAGTACCTCCAGGTGAGTACACCTTCCTTTGGAACTAAAAGCAGATCTGATAAAGATGGGGTTGCAGGGAAAGGATGCAAACTATGTGATTAGGTAATGTTAGGTAATGAGTTCATTAGGTAATCTTGTCCAAGGTCATCCAACAGTTGCAGCAGTACATTGACAAGGAACTGCCAGAAGTTTAGGCCATGGAACAAAGGACATCCTTGCTGATATCAGACGGATCTTGGCTCCAAGCAGAGAATAACAGAAAGATGTTTACTTATGTTTTACTGACTGTATCAAGGCACCCAACTTTGTGTACCATAACAAACTATGGAAAATCTTGAGAAGATGGGGAATTCTAGAACATTTCATTATGCTCAAAAGGAACTTATACATGAATTAAGAGGCAGTTGTGGGAACAGAACGAGGGGAACTGCATGGTTTTCAATCAGGCAAGGTGTGCATCAGGGTTATGTCCTATCATACGTATTCAATTTGTACGCTGAGCAAATCATCAGAGAAGCTGGATTATATGAAGAAGAATGTGGCGTCAGGATTGGAGGAAGGCTTATTAACAATCTGCGATATGCAGAAGACACAGCTGAAAGGGAAGAGGACTTAAGCACTTGCGGATGAGAATCAACGATTGTAACCTTCAGTATGGATTGCAACTCAATATAAGGAAGACCAAAATCCTCACAACTGGACATCCTGTTACAACTGGTAACATCAAGATAAATGAGTAAAGGTTGACGTTGTTAAGGATTTTGTCTTACTAGGCTTCACAATCAATACTTATGGAAGCAGCAGTCGAGATCAAAAGACACATGCCATTAGGTACATCTGTCGCTCAAGACCTCTGTAGAATATTTGAGGATTAAGTGCATCTTACCCAAACCATGGTATTTTTTCATTGCCTCATATGCAAATGAGAGTTGGATAATGAATAAGGAAGATTGAAGAAGTATCAATGCATTTGAACTGTGGGGCTGGAGAAGAATACTGGAAATATATGGACTGTGTTGGAAGAAGTAAGGCCAGAGGCACGGATGTCAAGACTCATCTTACATACTTGGACATATTGTCAGGAGAGACCAGTCCCTGGAGAAGGACACCATGCTTCATGAAGTGGAGGGGCGTGAAGAAGGAGGGCTCCTCAACAAGATGGTCTCAGACTTAGGAACCATTGTGAAGGTGGTACCGGAATGTGCAGTGTTTCATTATGCTTTGCATAGGGTCCCTAAGGGTTAGAGCTGGTTCCATGACACCTAACAAGAACAACCAGTAGCAACCCCCCACCCCAGAAGAATTCACTTCTGAGGACAGCACTGAAGCTACAGCTCAAGGAGAGGAACTTGTCTGATCAGAGCACACAGGAGCTAACGAGGCAGGAGGGAAAAAAATGTGACGCACATCCTGGCCCACCAAGACCTGAAAACAATATTTCTGCTCAGAGCAGCTAATGCACAGAGAGCACCATACGGCCAGCCCCACTGCAATATGTGGCATTCCTCACTGACCCATGGCATCACAGGGGACAACACTGAAGACACACGGCGGGAATTGTGTCCGCATTGAGCCCACCATGCCAAAGTCACTGGGGGTGTGCAAAAAAGGCTTGATAATAGACAAGTGGCCATCTAGCTGCGAACCAACAAAGCCCACATGGAAGAAGCACACCAACTGGTGTGATCACAAGGTGTCAAAGGATCAGGTATCAAAGAACAAATAATCATATCATTGTGAATGAGAGGGAGTGCAGGGTAGGGACCCAAAGCCCATCTGTAGGCAACTGGACATCCTCTTCAGAGGGGACGGAGAGGAGATGGGCCAGTCAAGGTGCAGTGTAGCAACAGATGAAACATAATTTTCCTTTAGTTCTTAAATGTTTCCTCCTCCCTCCCCCCAATATCGTGATCCCAATTCTACCTTACAAATCTGGCTGGACTGTAGGATGCACACTGTTGCAGATAGGAACTGGAAACACAGGGAACCCAGGACGGATGATCCCTTAAGGACCAGTGATACTGGGAGGGGGGAGGGAGGATGGGGTGGAAAGGAGGAACAGATTACAAGGATCTACATATAATCTCCTCCCTGGGAAACAGACAGCGGAGAAGTGGGTGAAGGGGAATTTCGGACAGTGTAAGATATGACAAAATAAAAAATTTTAAATTATCAAGGGTTCATCGGGGAGAGGGAGGGAGGGGGAAATGAAGAGCAGATGCCAGGGACTCAAGTGGAAAGCAACTGTTTTGAGAATTATGAGGGAAACAGGTGTACAGGAGTGCTTGACACAATGGATGTATGTGTGGATTGTGATAAGAGTTGTACGAGTCTCCCCAAAATGATGAAAAACGAACAACAAGCAGTAATTAGGAGTACTAGTGAGTGCTATACCTCTCATTTCCACTCTTTGCTTCCTAGACCTATGAATCCAGGATATTGGAGAAGAAACACTATCCATGGGACTCTGGTTTAGAGTATATTCAACCTCCTGGAGAACATTGCTTCAACCCTACAAGATATTGCCACCTTGGTGACCCTGTCATTTTGTCTTTATAAGTCCATTCCACCCTCTGTCAAGCCAGCTGCTTCAGTGTGATGGGGGGCATGGGTCCATTGCTGTACTTCATTTGCTATTAAGTGAATCCCGTGATCTGAGCGGATGTCTGTGTGGGATACCATGTTGGTGGATAAGACAGCCTGTTAGTCCACGCATGGTAGTTTGGGCAGGAGTGTTGTGTGCCGAGAAGGCACTCTGTATCCAGCTTAAGTGTCTAGTCCAGTAAGAATAAAATGTTACCCTTTCCATGAAGGAAGTGTCCTATGTAATCAACCTGCCACCAGGTTGCATTCCCTGAGGAAGGGACTCATTGTTGGTCTGCCGTGGGCAGATTGGCACTCAGCAGTGGTGGTAGCCTAGGCAGCCTTGGTGAGTGGAATACTGATTGCTGAGTCCACAGATAGCCTCCATCTCTGCTGCCACATTCACTTTGTCTGTGGTTTCTCCAGGATGCGTCATCCTGCCCACTGATGGTTAAAGTCCTCCTCTGCAGAGGTAACTCTGTTGAGCGTTCACATGCGACACAGATACCTTGACTTCTTTTGGTCCATTCAGAGAGCTTTAGCCATATCTCTTCCCCACACATCTTTGTTACCAATTTTCCAATCATATTTCTTCCAGGTTTGCTGATTCTCTTTCAATGGAGGGAGAAGCCAGATGCAAATACTTATCCTTCACTTTAGTAGGTGTATCTTGACATGTCCTACACCACTGGATCCCTAGAAAGGTCACTGAGGTGGAACTCCATATTCAATGCCCTGCCACCAAGTCAATGCTGATTCATGACAAACCCCTGTGGGTTTCCAAGACTGTAACTGTTTATGGGAGTAGAAAGCCCAGTCTTTCTTCCTTGGAGCTGTTAGTGATTTTGTGAGATCTCTTGGGGGAGAGTTACACCTTGGTTCTTGGCTGAGCGTAAGAAACAATTCACATCGAAGCCTGGTTTGTGATCCAAGTGAGTTTTTTGAGAGTTAAAAGAAATTTCAGGTTTACACAGGCACCCACAGGGCTCCTCACCCCATGCAGCCTCCCTAGAAGCTGGTCGGAAAGTCAGGCGATCGGCTCCGGGCTCCTGCCTTTTCAATCATTCCACAGGAGGCGTGGTGGACGACCCTGGTTGACCCCATTGGCTGAATTGAATTTATCTGACCTAGGTGGGCCAATCCAGGTGCAGCGCCCACCCAGGTGTATCTTCCCTTCCTGGCCAGAAGCCTGAACCTCTGAGCATACGCAGTGTAACACTCCTTCATGGGCCGGTAGCTCGGACCTCTGAGCATGTGTAATGGACATCCCAGTACCTAAGCTAAACTACCTAACAATTTTAAATTGCCAGCTATGTGGATTTCAATCCACCTCATAACCACTACACCTGAATTTTTGTCAGGTTCATTTCCTGTCCTCCTGTACACAGATGTTTTACCAGTAAGTCTGAAGTTATTAATGCTTCTTCTTTACTACGGCCAATCAGCATTAGGTTATCAATGTAATGGACTCATGTGACCTTTGGTTGAAGGGAAAGGTCATTGAGTTCCCTGCAGGCTAAATTATGGCATAATTTCTCCTAGAGAGTTACTTTAACTCAGAGAGAGAGTTGTAGATGCATGCTCTTGCCCTTGCCAGCTGAAGGCAAACTGCTTCTGGAGGTCTTTGAAACTGGGGTTGAGAAAAAGAAATTAGCCAGATCAACAGCTGCATATCAGGTACCTGGAGAGGTATTAGTTTGCTTAAGCAATGTAGTAGGCACATCTGGAACGGCAACTGCAATCGGGTTTCCACTTGGTAAAACTTAAGATAATCTGCTGTCATACTCCAAGAACCATCTGAATTTTGTAGACTGTCAATTCAGAGTCAGAAATCCAAGGAACATCTGATTATTTCCTTTCCCCAATGAGCAGCCATTCTTGTGAAAGGGCTCAGAGCCCTTTGGAAAAGGCTGGGCGAAAAATTAACAGCATACACATTTGGTGCTGTAGCGGGGTCCTTGCTCAAAGGGACCCAGCCTCCCTTTCATTCCATGGGCTGTGGATCTGTAGACTGGCTCAGGTCTGGGATCTGATCGAGGGGTCATTATCATCTAAAGACAATAATGGGTGGGGAGGGTGTTTCCTAGCAACCCTAAGACATCTGTCTCTGCCAATGCTCCAGATCCCGGCCAAGGTGCCATAGCAGCATGCTTCATTGTTGTTA
This sequence comes from Tenrec ecaudatus, assembly GCF_050624435.1. Classification (NCBI taxonomy): domain Eukaryota; kingdom Metazoa; phylum Chordata; class Mammalia; order Afrosoricida; family Tenrecidae; genus Tenrec; species Tenrec ecaudatus. Next base: position 152,927,770 of record NC_134533.1, on the reverse strand, counting down.
AGTGCCATTGAGTCGGCACCAACCCATAACAAGCCCATGTACAACAGAATGAAAAATGCCTCCTCCTGCACCATCCTCAGTGTTCCTACGCTTTGGTCCCGTCGTTGCAGCCACTGTGGGAATCCATCTTCTCGAGGGCCTTTCTCTTGTTGACTGCCCCTCTACTTTACCAAAAATGATATCCTTCTCCAGAGTCTACTCTCTTCTGACAACATGTCCAAATATGTAAGACAAAGTTTCACCACCCTTGGTTTTAATGAGCATACTGGCCATATTTCTTCCAAGAAAGATTTGTTGAAGCATCTGTACTGAGACATGCATGGCTGGGCAAACCTCTTCACGTGTGGCGGGAAGGGATAACACCTTTACTTACGGAGAGTAGCTCCATCTCTTCAGTTGGGAGAGTTGGTGTCCGGAGTAGCTCAATGGAACCTTGGAGCTCCCTGTCTCCATCTTCTGCGTTATCACGCTATCTACCCACCCCCTAGGTCAGGGTCCTGTTTCTTTCCAATAATCTTCTCATGTTTATATCAGATGCTTTTGTAGGTTGAGAATTAAATTGATATTGTAATTCAGCTACTCGTGTGATAAAAGTCTGAGTTTGGTTTTCAGCAACATCAGTTCTGTTACTGGAAGGGATCGGGCTTTCTTTCCTGGCACAAGTAGAAGTTTTAGGTCATTTGTTCACTAGTTGAACCAGGTCTCTGAAGTTGTAAGACCGTCTCTTTCCTTTACTAGTTTGTCTAATGTAAGTAGCACCATCAACCCAGCTTCCTTATACTTCCCATCCTGATAACTATATTATGATAAATGGAGAAAAGATTGAAGTGGTCAAAGATGTCATCTTGGATGGATCCACAATCAAGGCTCATGGAAGCAGCAGTCAAGAGAGGAAATGACGCATCACATTGGGAAAATCTGCTGCACGGAGCTCTTTAAAGTGTTGGAAAGCAAAGATAGTACTTTGAGGACTAAGGTGTGTGCTTGACGCAAACCATGAGTTTTTCAGTTACCTCATATGAATGTGAAGGCTGGACATTGAATAAGGAAGACCAACAAAGAATCAATACATTTGAATGATGGTGACGGTGACGAATATTAAAAGTACCATGGACTACCAAAAGAACAACAAATCTGTCTGAGGAAGTATAATCAGAATACTCCTTAGCGGTAAAGATGGTGAGACTTAGTCTCATGTATTTTGGACATGTTATCAGGAAAGACCAGGCCCTGGAGAAAGACATCATGCTTGGTAAAGTAGAGGGGCAGTGTGAAAAGAGTAATGTCTTTAGCAAGCTGGATTGGCACAGTGGTTGCAAACATGGGCTTACACACAAGAGCAACTGCAGGGATGGCACAGGACTGGGCAGCATGTTAGTCTGTAGCACATAGGGTCGTTATGACTTGGAACTGACAGGATGGCACACAACAACAACAAACACACGGTCACCCAGAGCCTCACTTCTCACTAACACTTCACCTATTGGTGGTGATATTTTGCATATTAGCTTTGCCACCTCATCTCATGGATTAACAATGCCCTCTTTCCCAATAGTGACAGATTTATCAGTACTTACAGAGTTCTTAGTGCCTTTAGGCATAATCATAATTGAGAACTAATTAGAAAACCCATCTGTAATTTTGTTTCTGTAGAACGACTCCTGGTAACATATGTGTTAGGTTGGGTTCTCTAGAGAAGCAAAATCATTGCCACTTGTATGTATCTAGAAAGAAATCTATATCAAGAAATGGCTTACACCATTGTAGAAACAGGTAAGTCCAATCCAGTCCAGTTCAAATCTATAGGTCAATGCAAGCTGGAGGATTCTCCTGATTATGTTGCTGCAGGAACTGGTACAAGCAGCAGAAAGATGAAGTGGGAGGGTCAAAAGCTGATGGATGTCGAGCTGATTGAACCAGAGGTCAGTAGTCCGCTAATGGTTCCTGTGATCAGCAGGCAATATAATGGGTCACTGATAAACCAGATATAGGATCCACATCCATCAGAAGGTGAAGGGGCAAGAGAGAGCTCTGTTCTGTTCTGGGTCTCTCTTATGTAAAGGTCACACCACTAAGGAGATGTCATCAGACTGTTACCTCCCAATTAATAGGTTGGGATCATACATCAAGGGGATAGAATATCTAACCACCACAGTAGTCCTTTTTGGAAAATACATCCTTTTGTCAAATTTCCATGTTTTCATGTTACTTTCAAATCACCTAAAGCATTAAATCTGGGCAGCATCCATTCAAAGACCATCAACTAATGTTAATTATACCAGTTATAATATAACATTAAAAAATTAACTAATATTGACATAAGAATTAGGCTGAATGACTTTCAATATCTGCTTCCTTTATGAATTGATTGTCCTTTCCTTAAACTGCTAACCTTGTTTATACATTTTTGTGTGATAACAACATGATTCATTATACATACTATGTAAAGCATCCAGATGGGGGGTGATTAGGGACAGCCCAAAGTGAAATGCTAACAGTGCAAGATATGAGGGGTACCCCCCAAAAATGGAATAAAGCTCCACTGGATGGAGTGTTTGTTTCCTGCTCAGGAGATGTGTTGTGATGGTGAACATAGCTTACCAAGACAGCACTGTGGGAAACATTCAAGCATATGAATGATTTTCTCATTTCAAGCAAGGTGAAATGTCGATTGATGACAAACCTCATTCTGGATGTCTATCAGTCTTCCCAATGGATGAAAATATTGACAAAATTCATTCACTTGTGCTTGAAGACTGACAACAGACCATTGAAGAGATGGGGAGTTATCTGGAATATCTTGGACCTCAGTTCAACACATTTTAATGGAAATTTGGGAATGAGAAGGGTCGCTGTGAAACTTGTGCCTCAGATTCTGACCCCAGGAAAAAGGGCATAGAGTGGAAACATGCCGTGCTTTGAAAGAACAGCTTCAAATCAACCCAGCCCCCCCCCCCAAGATCATTACTGGTGATGAGACATGATGCTTTTTAATGACCCCCAAAGTAAACATCAAACAAACCAGTAGAAGACACCATCATCACCTCACCCAATAAAAGCTCTTAAAGTAAACTCAATGATCTCAATGAAGATGCTCATTTGTTTGTTGGACGTGAGAGGGGTAGTGCATCTGGAGTTTGTTCCAGCAGGTCAGACTGTTTTTCAAGCTTTTCTTTTAGAGGTTCTGAAAAGATTGCATAACTGTCTGCAACCAAAAAGGCCTGATTTGTGACAGAGGGTGGACTGGTTTTGCTACCACGACAATGCAGCTGCTCATACTGCCATCTCAGTGTGCCAGTTTTAGGCAAAAAAACAGCATGCCTCTCTTGCCCCACACATCTTCTTCAGCTCACGTCGGTCCGTGCAACATCTTTTTGTTTCTATGAATGCAGAGGGACATGAGGGACAGTGATTTGATGACATAAAAGAGGTGAAATTTAAAAATGAGGGAGGTGCATGAGTTTGCAAACTGTTCCCAAGAATGAAATAGCAGATTTGACAAATGTATGAGGTGTAATGGTGTGTACCTGGCAGGTGATAAGGTTGTTTTGTAAAACAATTTAAATACATAGCCTTGAAAAAAGAAAAATGTTTTCTGGGGCTGGATATCCCCTCATTTATCATTGTAGATAAGATCCTCAGGTTCCATATAAACGTAAATTGTTAATAATTAAAAACAACAACAACACGCACTACTGACAGTCAAGAATCGATGTAGTAGAAAATCCCAACTGGATGCACACAGTCTTCACCTGGTTTCAGAGTAAGAAGTCATCAATCCAGCCCCTCATGGGAACAGGCTGTTGAACAAGGAAGTCCAGTTTTCCAGCTGCAGGAATGACAATCAAGAACCCTCGTTCTCGTCCTGGGAGGGGGCCTCAGAGTTGCTCCCAACACTAGAAACCACAACACGTTTACATCCCGAAGACCTCATTCTTGCTCTCTGAGTTTGTTTTCAAGAGTGTCTTTGTGTTCTTAGGCTCCTGCTGGTATAGTAGGTAGATATTGGGCTGCGATCCTCACGGTCAGCAGTTTGAAACCACAGGCAAATTAAGACTGGGCTCTCTACTCTAGGAAAGAGTTACAGTCTCAGAAACCCTCAGGGGGGTCACTCTGAGTCAGTGGTGGCTCCATGGCAGTGAGTTTTGAGTATTTGTGTTCTTATCTCAGTATCCTCTGCAGCTGGAAACTCACTGACAAGTTTTACTTCCTGGACACACTGAGATGCCTGCTTTCATCATCTGGACCACCTCAGTTCTCAGTTCAGCTGTGTAACCCCCTGCAGGCTAACATGCTCTTCTCCTTTGCCTTAGCCCCTCTCTTTCCTTGTGCTTCAGCCTGGCTCCACTTCCTATGATGCTGCCCTTTTCTGGGCAATCTCCATTGAAGTTGCTCAGTCCTCACTTTATGGTAGTAAATGGACTCTTGCTATTTCTTCATCTGAAACATTAAAAACAACAAAACAAAAAATTACATACATGCTTCACCCAGAAATTCTGGGTTTAGAGGTATAAAAGTGCTACTATTGTGTTGGTTCGAATTCATACCTGCCCTGTAGCACGGAGTGAACTGCCCCACGAATTTCCAAGGAGGAGCCCTGGCGGGGCAGTGGGTCAGCCTTGGAGCCGCTAACAAAGATGGCGGTGTTCCAAACCAGTAGCCCCGCTGGGAAAAAGATGGGACCATTTGTTCCTCAAAAGATGTGCTGTCTTGGACACCCTCCCCAGGGTCAGAGTCAGAATTGTTCTGACAGTCCTCGGTGTGGTTGGCTTTTAGACTATGTACAGAAGCATTTCGCCCTATCTTTTTCCATCGACTGACTGGTGACTTCTAACCAGGGACCTTCGGGCTAGCAGCTGACGACTTAGTCATCAGGCCAGCACATTCTTTGAAAAGACATGGCTCAGAGAACACCCTGTGAAGTCAGCAGAAAGACTTATATTTTTCCTTCCTTCCATTCATACAGTGCCGGTTTTCATTTAAAATCCTACTTTTCTAGTTATTCTGAAAAAAGTCTCTCTCTCTCTCTCTCTCTCTCTCTCTCTCTCTCTCTCTCTCTCTCTCTCTCTCTCAAATACAGTGGAAGTGGCCTCTTTCTCTTTTTTCCCTGAGCCATTAACTTCTCCTTTGGCAACCTAGATGTTAGTAAATTTCAAAATACTTTCCTGTACTGCTTCCTCTCCCTCCCATACCCTCCTCCCAAATATTCATTGAACACTCAGAGTATTCTAGACCCTGGAAGAAAACAGACACAAATTCCTGCTCTTATGGTGCTCTCATCCAAGCGGGGCGGGACACATAATATGGGCTATGGATAGTGATTTATTTACTCGAATGTCATCAGTGCTTTGGAGAATGTAAGGAATGGTGAATACATGCATGACAGGTGGTTTCATTTTAAGTCCTGAGCTGGGGTACAGGTGATCAGAAGGTGATTAATGGGTACTACCTGGGGAAGAACCTTCCAGGCAAGGGCCCAGTTTAGGGATCAATATCCTTACCTCATGGCAAGATTGAGGACAGGTAGAGCAGCCAGAGTGCAGGAACGGATAGGAACAAAGCTTCTGCTTTAACACAGCTAAAGACAGGTGTGGTGCGGCAGAACCATTGGCTTGGGATTTCAGTTTGCAGTGGCTGACGCACTATGCGTACTCCGTAGATGCCCTGGGCCGAAGCCTCATCTCCAGTTAAGTGGACATATGAAGAATACTCTCTCTGATTCCTACAGCCATTGTGCCCAACATCACACAGTTCTTATGTGCAATCCTATTGGGAACTTTCTAACTTCTTGAGAATTCTGTGTCCAAGCATATTGTGGCTAGCAATAACCGAGTTCCCTTGGATTTCGGGTGGCCCCGTGCACATGTGCACAAAAGAACATCACTGTCTTACTGATTGGTTGTGTAATCCCCAGGATAGGTTGCGGCTCAGACTGTTGTGTTGCGTGGGGTTCCCATTAGCTGAATTTTGGAAGTAGATCTCCAGACTGTTATGATTAATTTGTTTTCGTTTGGGAACACAGATGTACTCTGTGCAAACTTAAAGTAAAACACAAGCCTTCACGACAGGAGAAGGGGGCTGTGTTTGAGATTTATTTGTTGGGAAGCTGGATCTCCTGCCTGGAAGGTGAACGTTTTACTTTTGAGCCATCGGTGCCTCAAGTAGCCAATCATATGTTTTCTTAAATGTTCTCTGATATGCTCACTCCAGAAGGTACAGCCCATTTGATTCTGACACCAGAAGTGGGAACGTTCAGGTTTTTACTACTTGCAAGTAATCAGATTGAAGGAGCACTTTCAGAGGTGGGCCGATGTGTTCTGGTTAAGCTCACAACATCTCTGAAAGGCTAGGTAACATCCTTCCAAAGATATTAAACCTGGTAACCCAAAACTTCTGTAGTTCTATCCTTACAACCGCATTCCTGATGGGAACATGACACGTACTTATAAGAGATAAGTACTTATAAGAAAAAAGAGGTCTTTAACTGAGTATCAGCCAAGAAGAGGAACATGATGGTATAGACAGTATGAATCTCCATCATACTTTATCAGAGATTTTAAAAGAATTGTAATTGTGTGGCACTCGGCAAACAACAGTTTGAGTCCTCGGCCCTTATCTCTATTTCTACTTACCCTGCTTCTCCTACAAGTCAAATAAAGCTAATTAATTAACCTCACATGGTGCTGTCAGGGTAACTGTTGGACTGATACCCACAAGTTTGGCAGTTCAAGCCTACCCACTGTTCCAGTGGAGAAAGATGCAACTCTCTGCCCCTTTAAAGCTTTACCGCCTGGGAAACCCCATCTATGGTTGTGAGATTCCTCATGGATTCGCTGGCAGTGGGCTTTGTTTTGTTTTTTTGGTAACAACTATTATGAGGGACACAATGGTTGCATATAATCATATAGCACTGTGCCGATGATATACAGGGGGATATCAGGAATTCTGCGATGCCGGTTGAAGAGTAATTGTCTATTGATAAAGTTCTTTATGTTGTTTAATAATGAAGGAAGTAAAGGGATGAAAATTTTGTAATATATCATTTTATTAAAAAAACTGACTCTGCTAGGAAGTTATGAGTTTTATAAGCACTAATTTGTTTTCTTAAAACTAAGTGCCTATTAAAAGTCTATTTAGAGGTAGCTGTATGTTGAATATTATTAGATTGAAAGTATGCTGCAAGATAATACTAAATGTTTATGTGTTGTGAATATGTAAATATAAAGGAGGCTTACAATATATTTTGAGGAAAACAACAGCTTTTGTTTTGGGATGATAAAAAGATTTAAGGGGATTCAGGTACTTTGATGGTAATTGAAACACAGCATCCAAGAACCTATCCGTACATTAATTAACAACAAAATTAAACTAATGGCTTGGTCTGGGGTTTTTAAAATTAACTACATGGAAGAATAAAGATCACTGCATTTAAAG